>NW_027203715.1:18008463-19379713 GCF_024711535.1 Dipodomys merriami | reverse complement strand
TACGGTTAGGGTGAGGGTTATGTTTAGTGTGATGGTTAGGTTTAGGGTTAGGGTTAGGATATGGGTGAGGGTAAGGATTAGTGTTAAGGTTAAGGTGAGAGTGAGGGTTAGGGTTACTGTGAGTGTTAGGGTGAGTGTTAGGGTGAGGGTTATGGTTAGGGATAGGGTGAGGGTTAGTGTGAGGGTGAGTGTTAGTGTGCGGTTGAGGTTGAAGGTGAGGTTTTAGGTTAGTTTAGGGTTAAGTTTAGGGTTAGTGTTAGGGTTAAAATGAGGTTTAGTGTGAGGGTAAGTGTTAGGGTGAGGGCTAGGGTAAGATTGAGTGTTATGGTTAGGGTTAGGGTTAGGGTGAGCGTTAGGTTTAGTGTGAGGTTTAGGGTGAAGGTGAGGTAAAGGTTTAGGGTGAGGGATAGGGTGAGGAGGAGGGTTAGGTTTAGGTTAGTTTAGGGTGAGGTTTAGGTTTAATGTTAAGGTTAGGTTTAGCGTAAGGTTTAGTGTTAGGGTGAGGGTCATGGTTAGGTTGAGGGTGAGGGTAAGGGTTAGTGTGAGGGTTAGGGTTAGGTTTAGGTTTAGGTTGAGGTTAGGGTGACGGTTAGGGTTAGGGTTAGGGTTAGGGGGAGGGTTAGGTTTAGTGTGAGTGTTAGGATTGAGGTTAGGGTTAGGATTGGGGGAGGCTAAGGGTTAGGGTTAAGGATAGGGTGAGAGTGAGGGTTAGGGTTAGCATGAGTGTTAGGGTTAGGGTGAGGGTTAGGTTTAGGGTTAGGTTGAGGGTTAGGGTAAGGATTAGGATTAGGGTTAGGGTAAAGCTGAGGGTGAGGGTGAGGGTGAGGGTTAGGGTTAGGGTTAGGGTTTGTGTGAGGTTTAGGAATAGGGTTAGGTTTAGGGTGAGGGTAAGGGTGAGGGTTAGGGATAGGAAGAGGCTGAGGGTAAGGGTTAGGGTAAGGATTAGGGTGAGGGTGACGGTTAGGGTGAGGGTTAGGATTTGGTTTAAAGTTCGGTTTAAGTGAGGATAAGGGTTAGAGTAAGTGTTAGGGTGTGGATGAGGGTTAGGTTGAAGGTGAGGTTTAGGGATAGGGTTAAGATTAAGATTACGGTGTGTGTGAGATTGAGTGTTAGAATTAGGGTGAGTGTTAGGGTTAGGTTGAGGTTTAGGGATAGGGTAAGGTTTAGGGTGAGGGTGAGGGTGAGGGTTAGGGTTAGTGTTAGGGTTAGGGTTAGTGTGAGGGTCAGAGTGACGGTGAAGGTGTTGGTGAGGTTTAGGGTTAGGAATAGGTTGAGGATGGGGGTGAGGGTTAGGGTTAGGATTACGATTAGTGTTAGGGTTAGACTGTGGGTGAGGGTGAGGGTGAGGATGAGGGTGAGGGTGAGGGTTTGGGTTAGGGTGAGGGTTAGGCTTAGAGTGAAGATTAAGGTTAGGCTTAGGGTTAGGGTTAAGATGAAGTTTAGTGTGAGGGGTAGGGTCATGAGTGTGAGGATTAAGGTTAGTTTGAAAGTTAGGGTCACGTTTAGTGTTAGGGATAGGTTGAGAGGTATGGTTATGTTTAGTGTGACGGTTAGGTTTAGTGTGAGGGTTAGGGTTAGGGTTAGGGTTAGGGTGAAGGAAAGGGTTATGGTGAGGGTTAGGGTGAGGGTGAGGCTTAGGGTTAGGGTTGGGGTTTGGATTAGTGTGTGGGTGAGGGTGATGGTTAGGTGAGGGTTAATGATAGGGTTAGGGTCAGGGTGAGGATTAGGCTGAGGGATAGGGTTAAGTTTTGGTTGAGGTTTAGGTTTAATCTGAGGCTTAGTGTTAGGGTTTGGGTTAGGGTTAGGGTTAGTGAGAGGGTTAGGATTCGGTTGAGAGTTAGGGTTAAGTTTAGGGTTCGATTGAGTTTGAGGATAAGGGTTAAGGTTGGGTGAGGGTTAGAATTAGCGTGAGGGTTAGGGTTGGATTAGGGTTAGAGTTAGGGTGAGGGTGAGGGTGAGTCTTAGGGTTAGGGTTAGGGTGAGGGTTATGTTTAGGGTGATTTTTAGAGTGAGGGTGAGGGTCAGGGTGAGAATGAGGGTTAGGGTGTGGGTGAGGGTTAGGGTTATGGTGAAGTTTAGGGTTACGGTGAGGGTTAGGGTGAGTTTGAGTATTAGGGTTAGGTTTAGGGGAGGGTTAGTGTTAGTTTTCGGGTTAGGGTGAGGGTTAGGTTTAGGGTTAGCATTAGGATTAGTGTGAGGGTTAGGGTTAGGGTTAGGGTTTGGGTTAGGTTGAGGGTATGCGTTAGGGTGATGGTCAGGGTTACGGTGAGAGTTAGGGTTAAGGTTAGGGTTAGATTGAGGTTGAGTGTGAAGGTTAGGGTTGGGTGAGGGTTAGAGTTAGAGTGAGGGTTAGGGTTGGATTAAGGTTAGAGTTAGGGTGAGGGTGAGGGTGAGGGTTAGGCTTAGGATTAGGGTTAGCATTAGGGTTAGACTAAGGGTGAGGGTGAGGGTGAGGGTGACGGTTTGGGTTAGGTTGAGGGTTAGGGTTAGGTTTAGGGTGAGGGCAAATGTGAGCGTTAGGGTTAGGGGTAGTATGAGGGTTAGGTCAATGGTAGGGTTATGGTGAGGGTGAGGGTTAGTGTTACTGTGAAGGTTAGGGTTAGGGTTAAGGTTAGGGTTAGGGAGATGGTAAGGGTTAGCATGAAGTTTAGGGTGAGGGTGAGGGTTAGGTTTAGGGTAAGGGTGATGGTTAAGGTGAGGGTTAAATTTAGTGTTAGGGTTAGGCTTAGGGTGAGGGTTAGGGTTAGGTTTAGGTTTAGGTTTAGGACTAGGTTTAGGCTTATGATGAGGGTTAGAGTGAGGGTTTGGGTTAGGTATAGGGTTAGTGTTAGGGTGAGGGTTAAGGTCAGGGTGAGGGTTAGGTTTAGGGTGAGTGTTAGGTTTAGGGTGAGTGTTAGGATTAGGGTTAGGGTAAGTGTTAGGGTGAGGGTTAGGCTGATGTGTGAGTTTTAGTGTTAGAGTTAGGGTTAGGGTTAGGGTGAGGGTGAGGATTAGTGTTAGGGTTAGGATTAGAATTAGGTTTAGTTTGAGGGTGAGGGTGTGGGTGAGGTTTAGTATTAGAGTTAGGTTTATGGTGAGGGTTAGAGTGGGGTTTATGGTTAGGATTAGTAGGATTAGGCTCAGATTGAGGTTGTGAGTAAGTGGTAGGATTAGGGTTAGGGTTCTGGTTAGGGTTAGGGTTAGGGTGAAGGTGAGGGTTAGGTTTCGGATTAGGTTTAGGATTAGGGTTACGCTGAGGGTGATTGTGAGGTTGAGGGTTAGGAGTATTATTAAGGATAGGGTGAGAGCTAGGGTTTGAGTCAGGTTGAGGGTGAGGGTTTCGCTTACGTAATGGTTAGTTTTAGGTTTAGGATGAGGATTAGGTTGAGGGTGAGATTTAGGGTAAGTGTTAGGGATAGGGTTAGGGTTGGGGTTAGGGTTAGAGTGAGGGTTAGGGTTAAGTTTAGGGTGATGTTTAGGATGAGGGTGAGGGTTAGGGTGAGGGTGAGGGTTCGGTTGAGTGTTTTGGATAGGGTTAGAATTAGGGTGAGGGCTAGAGTGAGGTTGAGGGTTTGGGTTAGGTTTAGGGATAGGGTGAGAATTAGAGTTAGGGTTAAGGTTAGGGTGAGGGTTAGGCTGAGGGGTAGGGTTAGGGTTAGGGTGAGGGTTAGGTTTTGTGTGAGTTTTAGGGTTAGAGTTAGGGTAGGGTTAGGGTTAGGGTTAGGGTAAGGGTTATGATGAGGGTTAGGGTGAGAATGAGGTTTAGTTTTAGCATTAGGTTTAGGGTGAGGGATAAATTGAGGGTTAGGGTTAGGGTTATGGTTAATGTGAGGGTGAGGGTGAGGGTTAGGGTGAGGTTTAGGGTTAGGGTGAGGTTTAGGGTTAGGGTGAGTGTGAGGCTGAGGGTGAGCTTTAGGGATAGGGTTAGGATGAGGGTGAGGGTGAGTGTTAGGGTTCGGATTAGGGTTAAGTTTAGTGTTAGGCTGAGGGTGAGGGTGAGAGTGAGGGTGAGGCTTAGGGTTAGGTTTTGAGGGAGGGTTAGGTTCAGTGTGATTCTTAGGGTGAGGATTAGGGTAAGGGTTACATTGAGAGTTAGGGTGACGGGGAGTGTTAGAGTTAGGTTGAGGATGAGGTTTAGGGTGAAGTTTAGGTTTAATGACAGGGTTAGGGTTAGGGTAAGGGTTAGGGTGAGCTTTTGCGTTAGGGTGAATATTATGGTTAGGGTGAGATTTAGGGTTTGGGTTATGGTTATTGTGAGGGCTAGGGTGAGGGTGAGGGTTAGGGTTAAGCTTAGTGCGAGGGTAAGGTTTAGGTTTAGGATTAGGGTTAGGGTTAATGAAGGGTAGGTTTAGGGTTAGTGTGAGGTTTAGGTTTAGTGTGAATGTTAAGTTTAGGGTTACTGTTAGGATTAGTGTGTGGGTGAGGGTGAGGGTGAGGGTTAGGGTGAGGGTTTTGGTTAGGTAAGTGTTAGGGTTAGGGTTTGGGTGAGTATTAGGGGGAGGGGGAGGTTACAGGTGAGGATTAGAGTTAAGTTGAAGATTTCATTAAGGTAAGGGTTAGGGTTAGGGTTAGGGTAAGGGTTAGGGTGAGGGTTAGAGTTAGGGTGAAGTTTAGCATTAGGCTGAAGGTGAGGGTGAGGGTGAGGAGGAAGGTTAGTGTTAGGGTGAGTGTTAGGCTTAGGGTTAGGGCGAGGGTTAGTGTTAATGTGAGGGTTAGGGTGAGGGTGAGGATAAGGGTTAGGTTGAGGGTTAAAGTGAGTGGGAGGTTTAGGGTGAGGTTTAGTGTGAGGGTTAGGTTTAAGGTTAATTTAGGATTAGGGTGAGGGTTAGGGTTAATGTTAGGGTTAGGGTAAGTGTTAGGGTGAGGGTTAGGGTAAGGGTGATGGTTAGGTTTAGGTTGTGGCTTAGGATTAGATTGAGGGTTAGGGTTAGGTTGAAGTTTAGGGTTAGGATTATGGTTAGGGTGTGGACTAGGGTGAAGGTGAGGGTTAGGGTTAGGTTTAGGTTGAGGTTTAGTGTGAGTTGTAGTTTTAGAGTTATGGTTAGGGTTAGGTTTAGGGTGAGGGTTAATGTTAGGGTTAGGGTCAGGGTTAGGGTTAGGTTTAGGGTGAGGGATAGTGTTAGATTTAGGATTAGGGTTAAGGTTTATATTAGGGAGAGGTTGAGGGGGAGGGTTAGGGTTAGGGTTAGGGTTAAGGGTAGGGTGAGGATTAGTGTCCGGGTTAGGTTTAGTGTGAGGGTTAGGCTGAGGGATAGGGTTACCTTTAGGGTGAGGGTAAAGTTTAATATGAGGGTTAGGGTTAGGGTTAGTGTTAGGGTGAGGGTTACGGTTAGGTTTAGGTTATTGTTGGGGTTAGGGTGAGGGTGTTGTTGACAGTGAGGGTGAGGTTTAGGGATAGGGTTAGGATTAGAATGAGGGTGGGAGAGAGGGTTATGGTTAGAATTAGGATTAGGGTTAGGTTTAGGCTGAGGCTGAGTGGGAAGGTGAGGGGAAGGTTAGGGTTAAGGGTAGGTTTAGGGTTAGGTTTACGGTGAGAGTTAGGGTTAAATTATTGTTAGGATTAGGGTGAAGGTGAGGGTGAGGGTTCAGGTGAGCGTTAGGGTTAGGGATAAAGTTAGGATGAGGGCTAGGGTGAGTGTAAGGGTTAGGGTTATGGTTAGGGATAGGGTGAGAATTAGGGTTAGGGTTAGGGTTCGTGTGAAGTTGAGGTTTAGTCTGAGGTTTACGGTTAGGTTTAGAGTTAGGTTTAGGCTTAGGGTGAGGGTAAGGGTTAGGGTGAGGTTTAGGGTTAGGTTTAGAGTGAGGGTTGGTTGAGGTTTAGGGTTAGTGTCAGGGTTTGTGTGAGGGTGAGGTTGAGGGTTAGGGTTAGGGAGAGGGTGAAAGTGAGGCTGAGCGTTAGGGTGAGGGTGAGGGAGAGGGTGAGTTTTAGGGTTAGGGTGAAGGTGAGGGTAAGTGTGAGGATTATGGTAAGGATTTGTTTTAATATTAGTGTTAGGTTGAGGGTGAGCTCGAGGGTGAGCGTTAGGTTTAGGGGTAGGTTTAGAGTGAGGGTTACCATTAGGTTTAGGGTTAGGGTTAGTGTGAGGGTGAGGGTTAGGGTCAGGGTGAGGGTTAGGATTAGTGTTAGGGTTAGGGTGAGGGCTAGGGTGAGGGTGAGGGTTAGGCTGAGGGTGAAGGTGAGGGTGAGGGTGAGGGTTAGGGTTAGCATAAGGTTTAACTTTAGGTTTAGGGTGAGCATTAGGGTGACTTGAGGATTCAGGTGACGGTAAATGTTAGTGTGAGGGTTAGCGCTAGGGTTAGGGCGAGGGTGAGGTTTAGTGTGAGCGTGAGGGTTAGGGTGAGGGTGATGGTTCAGGTTAGGGTTAGGGTTAGGGTTAGGGTGAGGGTGAGGATGAGGGTTAGGGTTAGGTTAGCGTTAGTGTTAGGGTGAAGGTGAACGTGAGTATTAGTGTGTGGGTTAGGGTTAGGGTTACTATTAGGGTAAGGATGAGAGTGAGAAGTAGGTTTAGGATTAGTGTTAGATTTAGGGTTAGCCTTAGGGTGAGCGTGAGTGTGAGGATTAGGGTTAGGGATAGGGTTAGGGTATGGGTGAGGGTTAGGGTTAGGGTGATATTTAGGGTTAGTGTTAGGGTTAGGGTGAGTTTTAGGGTTAGGGGTAGGGTTAGGTTTAGGGTTAGGGTTGGGGTGAGTGTTAGGTTTAAGTTTAGGCTTATACTATGAATGAGGGTGAGGGTGAGGGTTAGGTTTAGGGTGAGGCTTAGTGTTAGGGTTAGGTTGAGGGTTATGTTTAGGGTGAGGGAGTGGGTCATAGTGAGAGTGAGGGTTAGGTTGTGGGTGAGGGTTAAGGTTAGGTTGAGGGTTAGGTTGACGGTGAGGGTGAGGATTAGGGTTAGGTTTAGGGTGAGGTTTAGGGTTAATTTTAGGGTTAGGGTGAGTGTTAGGGTTAGGGTGAGGGTTAGGGTTAGGGTTATCATTAGGATTAGTGAGAGGGTTAGTTTTAGGGTTAGGGTTAGGGTGAGGGTGAGGGTTAGGGTTAGGGATAGGTTGAGGGTTAGGGTGAAGGTTAGGGTTAATGCTAGGGTTAGGGTTAAGGTTAGGGTGAGGGTGAGGGTTAGGGTTAGTGTTAGGATTAGGGTAAGGATTAGGGTGAGTGTTAGTGTTAGGGTTAGGTTTAGGGTGAGTGTTAGTGTGAGTGTTAAGTTTAGGATTAGTGTTAGGTTTAGGGTTAGGCCTAGCGTGAGAGTGAGGGTGAATGTGAGAGTTAGTATGTGGGTGAGGGTTAGGGTTAGGGTGAGGTTGAGGCTTAGGTTTAGGATTAGGGTTAGGCTTAGGGTTAGGGTTAGGATTAGGGTTAGGGTGAGGTTTAGGGTGAGGTTTATGGTTAGGGTTAGGATTAGGATTAGTTTGAGGGTTAGGGGGAGGGTAAGGGTTAGGGTCCTCTTTAGGGATCGGGATAGGGTTATGGTTAGGCTTTGGGTGCAGGTTAAAATCAGGGTTAGGGGGAGGATTAGGCTGACCTGTAGTGTAAGGGTTAGGTTGATGGTTAGATTTCGTGTAAGAGTTAGGTTTAGGGTTAGTGGTAGGGTGAAGTTTAGGGTTAGGGTTAGGGTGAGGGTGAGGGTTAGGCTGAGGGGTAGGGTAAGGGTTAGGGTGAGTGTTAGATTTAGTGTGAGGCTTAGGGTAAGGGTTAGGGTTAGTGTTAGGGTGAAGTTTAGGGTTAGGGTGAGGGTGAGGGTTAGGCTGAGGGATAGGGAAAGGGTTGGGGTGAGAGTTTAGGTTAGGGTTAGGGTTATTGTTACTTTTAGGGTGAGGGTGAGGGTGAGGTTGAGGGTGTGGGTGAGGTTTAAGGATAGGGTTAGTTTTAGGATGAGTGTGAGATTGAGGATTAAGTTTAGCATTAGGATTAGGGTTAGGGTTAGGCTGAGGATGAGAGTGAGGGGTAGGGGGAGGGTAGGGTTAAAGTTAGGGTTAGGGTAAGGTTTAGGGTGAGGGTTAGGGTTAGGGTTAGGGTTAGGGTTATTGTTATGTTTAGGGTAAAGGTGAGGGGGAGGGGGAGGAGGAGGTTTTTGGTTAGGGTTTATTTTAGGTTGAGGGTGAGAGTGAGGGTTAGGGTTAGGATTAGGATTACGGTTAGCATTAGGATGAGGTTGCAGTTGAGGGTGAGGGAGAAGGTTAGTGTTAGGGTTAGGTTTAGGGTGAGGGTTAGGGTGAGGTTTTGAGTGATGGGGAGGTTTAGAATTCGGGTTAGGGTTAGGGTGAGGGTGAGGGTTAGGGTTAGGATTAGGGTTAGGGTTAGGTTTAGGCTGAGGGTGAATGTGAGTTTGAGGGTTGGAGTTAGGTTTGGGTTAAGGTTAGGATGAGGGCTCTTGTGAGATTGAGGGTTAGGGTGAGGGTGAGGGTGAGTGTGAGGGTGAGGGTGAGGTAAGCATTAGGGTTAGGGTTAGGGTGAGGGTGAAGGTTAGGGTTAGGGTGAGTGTGAGGGTTAGGGTTAGGGTTAGAGTAAGAGTTAGGGTGAGGATTAGTATGAGGGTGAGGGTTAGGGTCAGGGTGAGGGTTAGGGTTAGGGTTAGGGTTAGGGTGAGGGCTATGGTGAGGGTGCGGCTTAGGCTGAGGGTGTAGGTGAGGGTGAGGGTGAGGGTGAGGGATAGGGTTAGTGTAACGTTTTAGTTTATGGTTAGGATTAATGTGACTTGAGGATTAGGGTGACTGTAAGTGTTTGGGTGAGGGTTAGCGCTAGAGTTAGGGTAAGGGTTAGGGTGAGGGTGAGGTTTAGTGTGAGCGTGAGTGTTAGGGTGAGGGTGACCGTTCGGGTTAGGGTTAGGGTGAGGGTGAGTTTTATGGTTAGGTTAGGGTAAGGGTTAGGGTGAGGGTGAGGGTGAGAGTGAGGGTGAGTGTTAGTGTCTGGGTTAGTGTTAGGGTTAGAATTAGGATAAGGATGAGAGGGAGAGTTAGGTTTAGGATTTGTGTTAGGTTTAGGGTTAGGCTTAGGATGAGGGTGAGGTTGAGGTTTAGGGTTAGGGATAAGGTTAGGGTAAGTGCGAGGATTAGGGTTAGGGTGATGCTTAGGGTTAGTGTTAGGGTTGGGGGGGTTAGGGTTAAGGTGAGTGTTAGTTTAGGGTTAGGGTTAGGGTGAGTGTTAGGGTTTGGGTTAGGCTTAGGCTGTGAATGAGGCTTAAGGTGAGGGTGAGGGTTAGGTTTAGGGTGAGGCTTAGGGTTATAGTCAGGGTGAGGATTATATTTAGAGAGATATTTAGGGTGAGGGTGAGGGTCATGGTGAGAGAGACGGTAAAGGTGTTTGTGAGGGTTATGGTTAGGGTGAGGGTTAGGTTGAGGGTGAGAGTGAGGATTAGGTTTTGTTTTAGGGTGAGGGTTAGGGCAAGTTTAAGGGGTAGGGTGAGGGTTAGTGTGAGGGTTAGGGTTAGGGTTAGCATTAGGATTAGTGTGAGGGTTAAGGTTAGAGTTAGGTTGAGTGTAAGTGTTAGGGTGAGGGTTAGGGTTAGGGTTTCGCTGTGAATGAGGGTGAGGGAGAAGGTGAGGGTTAGGTTTAGGGTGAGGCTTAGGGTTAGGGTTAGTGTGTGGATTATGTTTAGTGTGATGTTTAGGGTGAGGGTGAGGGTCATGGTGAGCGTGAGGGTTAGGGTGTGGGTGAGGGTTAGGGTTAGGTTTAGGGTTAGTTAGAGGGTTAGTGTGAGGGTTAGGGTTAGGGTTAGCATTAGGATTAGTGTGAGGGTTAGGGTTAGGGTTCGGGTTAGGGTTAGGGTTCGGGTATGTGTTAGTGTGAGGCTAGGGTTAGGGTGAGAGTTAGGGTTAAGGTTAGGGTTAGATTGAGGTTGAGGGTGAGAGTTAGGGTTGGGTGAGGGTTAGAGTTAGAGTAAGGGTTATGTTTGGATTAAGGTTAGAGTTAGAGTGAGGCTGAGGTTGAGGGTTAGGATTAGGGTTAGGGTTAGGGTTAGGGTTAGACTGAGGGTGAGGGTGAGGGTGAGGGTGATGGTTTTTTTTAAAGTGAGGGTTAGGGTTAGGGTGAGGGTGAGGGTAAGTGAAAGGTTTAGGGTTAGGGGTAGAATGAGGGTTAGATTGAGGGGTAGGGTTATGGTTATGGTGAGGGTTACGGTTACTTTGAAGGGTTAGGTTTAGGGTTAAGGTTACGGTTAGGGAGAGGGTAAGGGTTAGGTTAGTGTGAGGGTTTGGGTTAGGGTTAGGTTTAGGGTGAGGTTAAATGTTAGGATGAGTTTTAGGGTGAGGGTGAGAGTTAGGCTTAGGGTTATTGTTAGGATTAGTTTGGGGGTGAGGGTGAGGGCGAGAGTTAGTGTGAGGTTTAGTGTTAGGGTTGGGGTGAAGTTTTGAATGAGAGTGAGGGTTAGGGTTGGGGTTAGGGTTAGGTTTAGGGTTAGGCTGAGGGTGAGGGTGAGTTTGAGGGTTAAGTTTAGGGTTGGGTTAAGGATAGGGTGAGGGCTATTGTGAGGGTGAGGTTTAGGGTGATTGTGAGGGTGAGGGTGTGGTTTTCATTTAGGTAAGTGTTAGGGTTAGGGTTAGGATGAGGCTTTGGTTGAGGGAGAGGGTTAGTGTGAGAGTTAGGGTTAGGGTGAGGGTTGGGGTTAGGGCTAGGGTGAGGGATAGGTTAGGGTGATATTAAGGATGAGCGTGAGGTTTAGGTTGAGGGTTCGGGTTCGGGTGCGGGTTAGGATTACAGTTAGAGTTTGGTTGAGGGCTAGGGAGAGGGTGAGGGTTAGGGTTAGGTTTAGGATGAGGGTTAGGGTGAGGGGAATGGTTAGGGTTAGGGTGAGGGTTAGTTTTAGTCTGAGAGTGAGGGTTAGGATTAGGGTTAGGGTTAGTGTGAGGTTAAGGTTTAGGGTGAGGGTCAGGGTGAGAGTGAGGGTTAGGGTTTGGGTGAGAGTTAGGTTTATGGTGAGGGTTAGGGTGATTGTGAGGGTTAGGGGAAGTGTGAGGATTAGGGTTAAGTTTAAGGTGAGGGTTATCTTTAGGGTGATGTTTAGCGTGAGGGTGAGGGTCAGGATGAGAGTGAGGGTTAGGGTGTGGTTGAAGGTTGGGGTTATGGTGAGTGTTGGGGTTATGGTGAGGGTTAGGGTTAAGGTTAGGTTTAGGGTGAGGGTTAGGTTTAGGGTGAGGGTTAGGGTGAGTTTTAGGGTTAGGGTGAGGGTTAGCTTTAGGTTTAGGGTGAGGGTTATGTTTAGGGTGATGTTTAGCATGAGGGTGAGGGTCAGGGTGAGAGTGAAGGTTAGGGTGTGGGTGAGGGTTAGGATTATGGTGAGGGTTAGGGTGATGGTGAGGGTTTGGGTGAGGGTTAGTGTTAGGGTTAGGTTTAGGGTGAGGGTTAGGTTTAGGGAGAGTGTTAGGGTGAGGGTAAGTGTTAGGGTGAGCATTAGCTTAGGGTGAGAGTTAGAGTTAAGATTAGGGTTAGATTGAGGTTGAGGGTGAGGGTTAGGGGTGCGTGAGGATTAGAGTTAGAGTGAGGGTTATGGTTGTAT
Source organism: Dipodomys merriami (assembly GCF_024711535.1). Lineage (NCBI taxonomy): Eukaryota > Metazoa > Chordata > Mammalia > Rodentia > Heteromyidae > Dipodomys > Dipodomys merriami. The sequence continues at coordinate 19,368,248 of NW_027203715.1, read as the reverse complement.
TAGGGTTAGAGTTAGGGTGAGGGTTCGGGTTCGGGTTCGGGTTAGGTTTAGTTTTAGGGTTAGGGTTCGATTGAGGGTCAGTGTGAGGGTGAGGGTGATGGTTTTTTTAAGGTGAGGGTTAGGGTTAGAATGAGGGTGAGGGTAAATGAATTGGTTAGGGGTAGGGGTAGGATGAGGGTTAGATTGAGGGGTAGGGTTATGGTTAGGGTGAGGGGTAGGATTACTGTAAGGGTTAGGGTTAGGGTTTAAGTTAGGGATAGGGAGAGGTTAAGGGTTAGGTTAGTGTGAGGGTTAGGGTAGGGTTAGTTTTAGGGTGAGGGTAAGGGTTAGGGTGATGTTTAGTGTGAGGGTGAGAGTTAGGATTAGGGTTAGTGTTAGGATTAGTGTGTGGGTGAGGGTGAGGGTGAGAGTTAGTGTTAGGTTTAGGGTTAGGGTTAGGGTTAGGGTTAGGGTGAGGTTTTGAGTGAGAGTGAGGGTTAGGGTTAGGGTTAGTGTTAGTGTGAGGGTGAGGGTTTGGGTTGGGATTAGGCTTAGTGTTAGTGTTAGGCTGAGGGTGAGGGTGAGTTTGAGGGTTAAGGTTAGGGTTGGGTTAAGGTTAGGGTAAGGGCTATTTTGAGGGTGAGGGTTAGGGTGAGGGTGAGGGTGAGTGTGAGGCTTTCCGTTAGGTACGTGTTAATGTTAGGGTTAGGGTGAGGATTTGGTTGAGGGAGAGGGTTAGTGTGAGGGTTAGGGTTAGAGTTAGGGTGAGGGATAGCTTTAGGATGATGTTAAGGATGAGGGCGAGGGTTAGGTTGAGGGTGAGGGTTAGGGTGCGGGTTAGGGTTTCATTTAGAGTTAGGTTGAGGGATAGGGTGAGTATGAGGGTTAGGGTTAGTGTTGTGGATAGGGTGAGAATTAGAGTTAGGGTTAGGGTTAGGGTGAGGGTTAGGCTGAGGGGAATGGTTAGGGTTAGGGTGGGGTTTAGGTTTAGTCTGAGGGTTACGATTAGGGTTAGGTTTTGTGTTAGTGTGAGGTTAAAAGTTAGGGTGAGGGTCAGGGTGAGAGTGAGGGTTAGGGTGTGGGTGAGAGTTAGGGTTATGGTGAGGGTTAGGGTGATGGTGAGGGTAGGGTGAGTGTGAGGATTAGGGTTAGGTTTAGGGTGAGGTTTATGTGTAGGGTGATGTTTAGCGTGAGGGTGATGGTCAGGGTGAGAGTGAGGGTTAGGGTGTGGGTAGGGTTAGGGTTATGGTGATGGTTAGGGTGATGGTGAGGGTTACGGTGAGGGTGAGGTTTAAGGTTAGGTTTAGGGTGAGGGTTAGGTTTAGGGTAAGGGTTAGGGTGAGAGTTAGGGTTTGGGTGAGGGTTAGGTTTAAGTTTAGGGTGAATGTTAGTTTTAGGGTGATGTTTAGCATGAGGGTGAGGTTCAGAATGAGAGTGAGGGTTAGGGTGTGGGTGAGGGATAAGTTTATGGTGAGGGTTAGGGTGATGGTGAGTGTTTGGGTGAGGGTGAGGTTTAGGGTTAGGTTTAGGGTGAGGGTTAGGTTTAGGGTAAGGGTTAGGGTGAGGGTAAGGGTTAGGGTGAGGGTTAGCGTTAGCGTGAGTGTTAGAGTTAAGGTTAGGGTTAGATTGAGGTTCAGGGTCATGGTTAGGGTTGGGTGAGGATTAGAGTTAGAGTGAGGGTTATGGTTGTATTAGGGTTAGACTTAGGGTGAGTGTTAGGGTTAGGTTTAGGTTTAGGGTTAGACTGAGGGTCAGGGTGAGGGTGAGGGTGATGATTTTTTTTTAAAGTGAGGTTTAGGTTTAGAGTGAGGTTGAGGGTAAACGAAAGGGTTAGGGTTAGGGGTAGGTTGAGCGTTAGATTGAGGGGTAGTGTTATGGTTAGGGTGAGGGTTAGGGTTACTGTGAGGGTTAGGGTTAGGGTTAAGGTTAGGGTTAGGTAGAGGGTAAGAGTTAGGTTAGTGTGAGTTTTAGGGTTAGGGTTAGGTTTACTGTGAGGGTAAGGGTTAGGGTGAGGTTTAGTGTGAGGGTGAGATTTAGTCTTAGGGTTAGTGTTAGGATTAGTGTGTGCGTGAGGGTGAGGGTGAGAGTTAGTGTGAGGTTTAGGGTTAGGGTTAGGGATAGGGTTAGGGTGAGGTTTTGAGTGAGGATGAGGGTTAGGGTTAGGGTTAGGGTTAGTGTTAGGGTGTGGGTTAGGGTTGGGATTAGGGTTAGGGTTAGGGTTATGCTGAGGCTGAGGGTGAGTTTGAGGGTTTGGTTAGGGTTGGGTTAAGGTTAGGGTGAGGGATATTGTGAGGGTGAGGGTTAGGGTGAGGTTTTCCATCAGATAATTGTTAGTGTTAGGGTTAGGGTGAGGATTTGGTTGAGGGAGAGGGTTAGTGTGACGGTTAGGGTTATGGTGAGGGTTAGGGTTAGGGTGAGGGATAGGGTTAGGTTGATATTAAGGATGAGGGCTAGGGTTAGGTTGAGGCTGAGGGTGATGGTGCGGTTTAGGGTTTCGTTTAGAGTTAGGTTGAGGATAGGATGAGTGTGAGGGTTAGAGTCAGTGTTAGGGATAGGGTGAGAATTAGGGTTAGGGTCAGGGTTAGGGTGAGGGTTAGCTGAGGGGAATGTTTAGGGTTAGGGTGAGGGTTAGGTTTAGTCAGGGGGTTAGGGTGAGTGTTAGGGTTATGGTTATTTTGTGGTTAAGCATCAGGGTGAGGGTTAGGGTGAGTGTGAGGGCTACGTTTAGGGTGAGGGTGAGCTTTAGGGTGAGGGTTAGTGTGATGGTTAGGGTTAGGGTTAGGTTTAGGTTTAGGGTTAGGGTTAGGGTGAGGGTTATGTTTAGGATGATGTTTAGAGTGAGGGTGAGGGTCAGGGTGAGAGTGACGGTTAGGGTGTGGGTGAGGGTTAGGTTTAGGGTTATGGTGACGGTGAAGTTTAGGGTGAGGGTGAAAATTAGGGTTAGGGTGAGGGTGAGGGTTAGCGTTAGTTTTAGGGTTAGGTTGAGGGTCAGTTTGAGGGTTAGGGTTAGGGTTAGTATTAGGATTATTGTTAGGGTTAGGCTTAGGGTTAGGGTTAGGGTGAGGGTAAGTTTTAGGGTGGAGGTTATGATTAGGGTGAGAGTTAAGGTTAAGGTTAGGTTTAGATTGAGGTTGAGGGTGAGGGTTAGGTTTGGGTGAGGTTTAGAGTTACAGTGAGGGTGAGGGTGAGGGTGAGGGTGATGGTTTTTTTTAAGGTGAGGGTTAGGTTTAGGATGAGAGTGAGGGTAAGCGAAAGGGTTAGGGTTAGGGGTAGGATGTGGGTTAGATTGAGGAGTAGGGTTATGCTTAGGGTGAGGGTTAGGGTTACTGTGAGGTTTAGGGTTAGGGTTAAGGTTAGGGTTAGGGAGAGGGAAAGGTTTAGTTTTGTGTGGGGGTTAGAGTTAGGGTTTGGTTTAGGGTGAGGGTAAGGGTTAGGGTGAGGTTTACGGTGAAGGTGAGAGTTAGGCTTAGGGGTAATGTTAGGATTAGTGTGTGGGTGAGGGTGAGGGTGAGAGTTAGTGTGAGGTTTAGGGTTAGCGTTAGTGTTAGGTTGATGGCTAGGTTGAGGGTTAGGGTTAGGGTTAGGGTTAGGGTTAGGGTTAGGGTTAGGTTTAGGTTTTGGGATAGGGTGAGAATTAGGGTTAGCTTCAGTGTTAGGGTGGGGGTTAGGCTGAGGGGAATGGTTAGGGCTAGGGTGAGGGGTAGGTTTAGTCTGAGTTTTAGGGTTAGGGTTTGGTTTAGTGTGAGGTTAAGGTTTAGGGTGAGGGTTAGGGTGAGGGTGAGGGCTAGGGTTAGGGTTAGGGTTAGGGTGAGGGTGAGGTTTAGGGTAAGTTTTAGTGTGAGTGTTAGGGTGAGGGTGAGGGTTAGGGTGAGGGTTAGGTTTAGGGTTAGGTTTAGGATGAAATTTAGATTTAGGGTTAGGTTTCGGATGTGAGTGATAGTGAGGGTGAGAGTGAGGGTTAGGTTTAGGTTGAGGCTGAGGGAGGGTTAGGGTTAGAGCAAGGGTTATGTTTACGGTGAAGTTTAGGGTGAGGGTGATGGTCATGGTGAGAGGGTGGGTTAGGGTGTGGGTGAGGGTTAGGTTTAGGTGAGAGTCAGGATGACGGTGAAGGTTATTGTGAGGGTGAGGATTAGGGTTAGGTTAGGGTTAGGGTTAGGGTGAGTGTTACCCTTAATTTTAGGGTTTGGGTGAGGGTTAGGGTTAGGGTTAGGGTTAGGTTTAGGGTGAGGGTAAGGGATAGGGTGAGGGTGAGGTTTAGGGTGAGAGTTAGGGTTAAGGTTAGGGGTAGATTGATGTTGAGGTTGAGGGTTAGCGTTGGGTGAGGTTTAGAGTTAGAGTGAGGGTTATGGTTGGATTAGGGTTAGAGTTAGGGTGAGGGTGAGGGTGAGGGTGAGGGCTAGGTTTAGGGTTAGGGTTAGGGTGAGGGTGAGGTCTAGGGTAAGTTTTAGGGTGAGTGTTAGGGTGAGGGTGAGTGTTAGGGTGAGGGTTAGGTTTAGGGTTAGATTTAGGATGAAATTTAGATTTAGGATTAGGTTTCGGTTGTGAGTGAGAGTGAGGGTGAGAGTGAGGGTTAGGTTTAGGTTGAGGCTGAGGGAGGGTTAGGGTTAGAGTGAGGGTTATGTTTAGGTTGATATTTAGGGTGAGGTTGATGGTCAGGGTGAGAGTGAGGGTTAGGGTGTGGGTGAGGGTTAGGTTTAGGTGAGAGTCAGGATGACGGTGAAGGTTATTGTGAGGGTGAGAATTAGGGTTAGGTTTAGGGTGAGTGTTACCGTTAGTTTTAGGGTTTGGTTGAGAGTTTGGGTTAGGGTTAGGGTTAGGTTTAGGGTGAGGGTAAGGGATAGGGTGAAGGTGAGGTTTAGGGTGAGAGTTAGGGTTAAGGTTAGGGGTAGATTGATGTTGAGGTTGAGGGTTAGCTTTGGGTGAGGTTTAGAGTTAGAGTGAGGGTTATGGTTGGAATAGGGTTAGAGTTAGGGTGAGGGTGAGGGTGAGGGTTAGTGTGAAGGTAAGGGTAAGGGTGAGGGTTAGGGTGAGGGTGAGTGTTAGGTTTAGGGTTAGGCTTAGAGTGAGGGTGAGGGTGAGGTTGGGGTTAAGTTTAGGGTGAGGATTAGGTTTAGGGTGAGGGTTAGGTTGAGGATTATGGTTATTGTTAAGGATAGGGAGGGGGTGAGGTTTAAGCTGAGGTTTAGCTTGAGGGTCAGGGTGAGGGTTAGGGTTAGGGAAAGGGTGAGGGTGGGGGTTAGGGTTGGAGTTAGGGTTAGGGTTAGGTTTAGGGTTAGGCTGAGGGTGACAATGAGTGTGAGGGTAAGGTTTAGGCTTATGGTTAGGGTGAGGGTTAGGGTAAATGTGAGGGTTAGGGTGAGTGAGAGGTTTAGGGTTAGGGTTAAGTTTAGGGTGAGGGTTAGGGTGAGGTTTAGGTTTAAGGTTAGTTTAGGCTTATGGTGAGGGTTAGGGTGAGAGTGACAGTTAGTTTTAGGATTAGTGTTAGGTTGAGGGTTAGGCTTAGGGTGAGGTTTAGGGTTAGGGATAGGGTTAGGGTTAGGTTGAGGGTTGGGGATAGGGTGAGGGTTAGGTTTAGGGTTAGGGTTAGGGTTAGGGTTAGGTTTAGGATGTGAGTGAGGGTGAGGGTGAGGGTGAGGGTAAGGTTTAGGGTGAGTCTTAGGGTGAGGGTTAGGGTGAGGGTTACATTTATGGTGATGTTTAGCGTGAGGGTGAAGGTCAGGGTGAGAGTGAGGGTTATGCTGTGGGTTAGGGTGAGGGTTAGGGTGACAGTGAGGGTTAGGGTGAGTGTGAGGATTAGGGTTAGGTTTAGTGTGAGGGTTAGGGTTAGTTTTAGGGTTAGGGTGAGGGTTAGTGTTAAGGTTAGCATTAGGATTAGTGTGAGGGTTAGGGTTACGTTTAGGTTTAGGTTTAGGGTAAGGGTTAGGGTGAGGGTACGGGTTAGGGTAAGAGTTAGGGTTAAGAAAGGGTTAGATTTAGGCTGAGGGTGAGGGTTAGGGTTGGGTGAGGGTTAGAGTTAGAGTGAGAGTTAGGGTTGGATTAGGGTTATACTTAGGGTGAGGGTGGGGGTTAGGTTTACGATTAGGGTTAGTGTTAGGGTTAGACTGAGGGTGAGGATGAGGGTGAGGGTGGCGATTTGAGTTAGGGTGAGGGTGAGGTTGAGGGTAAGCGTGAGGGTTTGGGTTAGGGGTAGAATGACAGTAGGTTGAGGGGTAGGGTTATAGTTAGGGTGAGTGTTAGGGTTATTATGAGGTTTAGGGTTAGGGTTAGGGAGAGGGTAAGGGTTAGCATGAGGGTTAGGTTGAGGGTGAGGGTTATTTTTAGGGTTAGGGTGAGGGTTACTGTGAAGTTTAAGATTAGTTTTAGGATTACGGTTAGTGTGAGGATTAGGGTGATTGTAAGGGCTGGGTGAGAGTTAGGTAGAGTGAGGGTTAGGGTTAGGGTTAGGTTTAGGGTGAGGCATAGGGTAAGGGTTAGGGTTAGGGTTATTGTTAGGGTGAGGGTTAGGGTCACGTTGAGGGTTAGGTTTATGGTGAGGGTTTGGGTTAGGGTGAAGGTTAGGGTTAGGGTTTGGCTAAGTGTTAGGGCGAGACTTAGGGTTAAGGTTAGGGTTATATAGAGTTTGAGAGTGAGAGTTATGGTTGGGTGAGGGTTAGAGTTAGAGTGAGGGTTAGGGTTGATTAGGGTTAGAGTTAGTGTGAGGGTGAGGTTGAGGTTTAGGGTTAGGATTAGGGTTAGACTGAGGGTGAGTGTGAGGGTGAGGTGTAGAGTTAGAGTTAGGTTTAGGGTGAGGGTGAGAGTTTAGGGTTAGGATTAGGATTAGGGTTAGGCTTAGGCTAAGGTTGAGTGTGAGAGTAAGAGGGAGGTTTAGGTTGAGGGTTAGGTTTCGGGTTAGGGTTAGGGTGTGGGTGAGGTTTAGTGTTAGGGTCAGGTTTACGGTTAGGGTGAGGGTTAGGGTTAGGTTTAGAGTTAGGGTGACGGTGTGGGTGAGGGTGAGGGTTAGGGTGAGGGCTAGGGTTAGGGTTAGGGTGAAGATGAGGTTTAGGTTTAGGGTTAATGTTAGGGTTAGGTTTAGTCTGAGGTTGAGGGTGAGGTTGAGGGTTTGGGATTAGTGTGAAGGTTTGGGTGAGGGCTAGGGTGAGGTTCAGGGTTAGGGTGAGGGTGAGGCTTTCGGTTAGGTAAGGGTTAGTTTTAGGGTTAGGTTGAGGATTAGGGTGAGAGTAAGCGTAAGGGTGAGGGTTAGGGTTAGGGTGAGGGTTAGGTTAGTATTAGGGTGAGGGTTAGGGTTAGGTTCAGGGTGACGTTTAGGATGAGGTTGAGTGTTAGGGTGAGGGTGATGGTTCGGGTGAGGGTTAGGGATAGGGTTAGAATTAGGGTGGGGGCTAGGGTGAGGTTGAGAGTTAAGGTTAGGGTTAGGGATAGGGTGAGAATTAGGGTTAGGGTTAGGGTTAGGGTGAGGGTTAGGCTGAAGGGTAGGTTTAGGGTTATGGTGAGGGTTACGTTTAATCTGAGGGTTAGGGTTAGGGTAGCATTAGGTTTAGGGTTAGGGTAAGGGTTAGGGTGACCTTAAGGGTCCGGATGAGGGTTAGTTTTGCATTAGGGTTAGGGTGAGGGATAAGGTTATGGTTAGGGTTAGGGTTATGGTTAATGTGTGGGTGAGTGTTAGGATTAGGGTGAGGTTGAGGGTTAGGATTAGGGTTAGCATTAGGGTGAGGTTGAAGGTAAGGCTGAGGGTTAGGGTGAGGATGAGGGTGAGGGTGAGGGTTTGGTTTAGGGTTAGGGTTAGGGTGAGGGTGAAGGTTAGGGTTCGGATTTGGGTGAGGGTTAGGGTTAGGCTGAGGGTGAGCATAAGAGTGAGGGTGAGGGTTAATGTTAGGGTTAGGGTGAAGGTTAGGGTCAGTGTGAGTCTTAGGGTGAGAGTGAGGGTAAGGGTTAGGTTGAGGGTTAGTTTGAGGGTGAGGGTAAGGTTTAGGGATAGGATGAGTGTTAGGGTGAAGATTAGGGTTAATGCTAGGGTTAGGGTTAGGTTAAGGTTTAGGGTGAGGGTTAGGGTTAGGGTGAAGTTCAGGGTTAGGGTGAGGCTTAGGGTTTGCATTAGGTTAAGTTGAGGTCTAGGGTGAGGTTGAGGGTAGGGTTAGGCTTAGGGTGAGGGTAAGGTTTACGTTTAGGGTTAGGTTTAGGGTTAGGGTGAGGGGTAGGTTTAGGGTTAGTGTGAGGTTTAGGTTTAGTGTGAGTGGTAGGTTTAGGGTTAGGGTTAGTGTTAGGATGAGGGTAAGGATTAGGGTGAGGGTTAGTGTTAGGGTTATGTTTAGGGTGAGTGTTAGGGTGAATGTTAAATTTAGGATTAGTGTTAGGATTAGGGTTAGGCCTAGGGTGAGTGTGAGTGTGAGGGTGAGGGTTAGGTTGTGGGTGAGGGTTAGGGTTAGGGTGAGCGTGAGTCTTAGGTTTAGGATTAGGGTTAGGCTGAGGGTTAGGGTTAGGGTGAGGGTGAGGGTGAGGTTTAGGGTGAGGTTTAGGGTTTGGGTTAGGCTTAGGATTAGTTTGAGGGTTAGGGGGAGGTTAAGGGTTAGGGTCCTGGTTAGGGATCGGGTTAGGGTCATGGTTAGGTTTAGGGTACATTTTAGAGTCAGGGTTAGGGTGAGGTTTAGGCTGAGGCTAGGGTAATGGTTAGGGTGAGGGTTAGATTTCGTGTATGGGTTAGGGTTAGGGTTAGTGTTAGAGTGAAGTTTAGGGTTAGATTTAGGGTGAGGGTGAGGGTTAGGCTGAGGGGTAGGGTAAGTGTTGGGGGGAGGGTTAAGGTTAGGGTTAGGGTTATTGTTAGGGTTAGTGTGAGGTTGAGGGTGAGGTTGAGAGTGAGGGTGAGGTTGAGTGTGAGGGTTAGGGTGAGGTTGATGGTTAGGGTTTGGTTTAGGGTTAGAGTTAGGGTTAGGCTTAGGATTAGTGTGAAGGTTAGCGTGAGGGTAAGGGTTAGGGCTAGGGTTAGGGTGAGGGTTAGGATTATGGTTAGGTTTAGGGTGCATGTTAGGGTCAGGTTTAGGGTGAGGGTTAGGCTGAGGGGTAGGGTAAGTTTTAGGGTGAGTGTTAGATTTAGTCTAAGACTTAGGGTTAGGGTTAGTGTTAGGGTGAAAATTAGGGTTATTGTGAGGGTGAGGTTTAGGGTTAGGATTAGGGTTAGGGTTAGGGTTAGACTGAGGGTGAGGGTGAGGTTTAGAGTTAGAGTTAGGTTTAGGGTGAGGGTGAGAGTGAGTTTTAGGGTTAGGATTAGGATTAGGGTTAGGCTTAGGCTAAGGTTGAGTGTGAGAGTTAGAGGGAGGGTTAGGGTGAGGATTAGGTTTCAGGTTAGGGTTAGGGGGTGGGTGAGGTTTCAGGTTAGGGTCAGGTTTAGGGTTAGGGTGAGGGTTAGGGTTAGGTTTAGATTTGGGGTGACGGTGTGGGTGAGGTTGAGGGTTAGGGTGAGGGTTAGGGTGAAGGTGAGGTTTAGGTTTAGGGTTAGTGTTAGGGTTAGGTTTAGGCTGAGGTTGAGGGTGAGGTTGAGGGTTTGGGATTAGTGTGAAGGTTAGGGTGAGGGCTAGGGTGAGGGTCAGGGTTAGGGTGAGGGTGAGGCTTTCGGTTAGGTAAGGGTTAGTTTTAGGGTTAGGTTGAGGATTAGGGTGAGGGTAAGGGTAAGGGTGAGGGTTAACGTTAGGGTTAGGGTTAGGTTAGTGTTAGGGTGAGGGTTAGGGTTAGGTTCAGGGTGACGTTTAGGATGAGGTTGAGTGTTAGGGTGAGGGTGATGGTTCGGGTGAGGGTTAGGGATAGGGTTAGAATTAGGGTGAGGGCTAGGGTGAGGTTGAGGGTTAGGGTTAGGGATAGGGTGAGAATTAGGGTTAGGGTTAGGGTTAGGGTGAGGGTTAGGCTGAGGGGTAGGTTTAGCGTTATGGTGAGGGTTACGTTTAATCTGAGGGTTAGGGTTAGGGTAGCGTTAGGTTTAGGGTTAGGGTAAGGGTTAGGGTGATCTTTAGGGTCCGGATGAGGGTTAGTTTTGCATTAGGGTTAGGGTGAGGGATACGTTTATGGTTAGGGTTAGGGTTATGGTTAATGTGAGCGTGAGTGTTAGGATTAGGGTGAGGTTGAGGGTTAGGATTAGGGTTAGTGTTAGGGTGAGGGTGAATGTAAGGCTGAGGGTTAGGGTGAGGGTGAGGGTGTGGGTGAGAGTGTGGTTTAGTGTTAGGGTAGGGTGAGGGTGAAGGTTAGGGTTCGGATTTGGGTGAGGGTTAGGGTTAGGCTGAAGGTGAGTGTGAGAGTGAGGGTGATGGTTAATGTTAGGGTTAGGGTGAAAGCTAGGGTCAGTGTGAGTCTTAGGGTGAGGGTGAGGCTAAGGGTTACGTTGAGTGTTAGTTTGAGGGTGAGGGTAAGTTTTAGGGATAGGATGAGTGTTAGGGTGAAGATTAGGGTTAATGCTAGGGTTAGGGTTAGGGTAAGGTTTAGGGTGAGGGTTAGGGTTAGGGTGAAGGTTAGGGTTAGGGTGAGGCTTAGGGTTTGGATTAGGTTAAGTTGAGGGCAAGGGTGAGGGTGAGGGTTAGGGTTAGGCTTAGGGTGAGGGTAAGGTTTACGTTTAGGGTTAGGTTTAGGGTTAGGGTGAGGGGTAGGTTTAGGGTTAGTGTGAGGTTTAGGTTTAGTGTGAGTGTTAGGTTTAGGGTTAGGGTTAGTTTTAGGATGAGGGTAAGGATTAGGGTGAGTTTTAGTGTTGAGGTTATGTTTTGGGTGAGTGTTAGGGTGAATGTTAAGTTTAGGATTAGTGTTAGGATTAGGCTTAGGCCTAGGGTGAGTGTGAGAGTGAGGGTGAGGTTTAGGTTGTGGGTGAGGGTTAGGGTTAGGGTGAGCGTGAGTCTTAGGTTTAGGATTAGGGTTAGGCTGAGGGTTAGGGTTAGGGTGAGGGTGAGGTTTAGGGTGAGGTTTAGGGTTAGGGTTAGGCTTAGGATTATTTTGAAGTTTAGGGGGAGGGTAAGGATTAGGGTCCTGGTTAGTGATCGGGTTAGGGTTATGGTTAGGTTTAGGGTACATTTTAGAGTCAGGGTTAGGGTGAGGTTTAGGCTGAGGCGTAGGGTAATGGTTAGGGTGAGGGTTAGATTTCGTGTAAGGGTTAGGGTTAGGGTTAGTGTTAGGGTGAAGTTTAGGGTTTGGGTTAGGGTGAGGGTGAGGGTTAGGCTGAGGGGTAGGGTAAGTGTTGGGGTGAGGGTTAATGTTAGGGTTAGGATTGTTGTTAGGGTTAGGGTGAGGGTGATGGTTAGGTTGAGGTTTAGGGTTAGAGTTAGGATTAGGCTTAGGATTAGTGTGAGGGTTAGCGTGAGGGTAAGGGTTAGGACTAGGGTTAGGGTGAGGGTTAGGATTATGGTTAGGTTTAGGGTGCATGTTAGGGTCAGGTTTAGGGTGAGGGTTAGGCTGAGGGGTAGGGTAAGTGTTAGGGTGAGTGTTAGGTTTAGTGTGAGACTTAGGGTTAGGGTTAGTCTTAGGGTGAATGTTAGGCTTAGGGTGAGGGTGAGGTTTAGGCTGAGGGATAGGGAAAGGGTTGTGGTGAGGGTTTGGGTTAGGATTAGGGTGATTTTTAGGGTTAGGGTGAGGGTGAGGGTGAGGTTGAGGGTGTTGTGAGTTTTAGGGATAGGGTTAGTTTTAGGGTGAGTGTGAGTTTGAGGATTAGGTTTAGGATTAGGATTAAGGTTAGAGTTAGGCTGAGGATGAGAGTGAGGGGTAGGTGGAGGGTAGGGTTATGTTTAGGGTTAGGGTAAGGGTTAGGATGAGGGTTAGCGTTAGGGTTGGGTTTAGGGTTATTGTTAGGGATAGGGTAAAGGTGAGCGGGAGTGGGAGGGGGAGGTTTGGGGTTAGGGTTTGGTTTAGGGTGAAGGTTAGGTTTAGGATTAGGATTACGGTTAGCATTAGGATGAGGTTGAGGTTGAAGTTGAGGGAGAAGGTTAGTGTTAGGGTTAGGGTTAGGGTGAGGGTGAGGGTGAGAGTTAGGTTAGTATGAGGGTTAGGGTTAGGGTGAGGGTTTGTGTGATGGTGAGGTTTAGGGTTAGGGTTAGGGTTGGGGTGAGGGTGAGGGTTAGGGTTAGGATTAGGGTTAGGGTTAGGTTTAGGCTGAAGGTGAGGGTGAGTTTGAGGGTTAGGGTTAGGTTTGCGTTAAGGTTAGGGTGAGGGCTATTGTGAGAGTCAGGGTTAGGGTGAGTGTGTTTTTTTTAATTTTTTTACTTTATTTTATTTGAGAACATACTGTACAGAGGGGTTACAATTACATGGGCAGCATAATGCATACATTTCTTACCAAGCATTGCAGCCTCCTCCTTTGTTTACCCTTCACCTCCCTTCCCAGCCTCCCCCCTCCCCCCTCCTAATCATACCCCCCTACCGACATTGTAAAGCTGGTTTTGACATGACATTTTGAACTTCTCATTGTTGCAAGAGGTCCACCTGAATCCTTAAACGACTTGTTTGTCCCCATCTCCTCCACATGTTATACTGATATCAAATATAGTGAAAGCAGGGGTTACAGTGTGCGGGAGGGACATACAAAGCAACAAAGAAATAATCTTATAAATGCATTAGAAACACATGCATGAAAGAAACGAAAACATTAAAATACATATTTAAGGGTTCGTTTTCCTAACATCCCATTATCTGACCTTTGCCGCTTGACTCATACCTATACTAGATATTGCAAGTAAGGGAAACCATGGGATCTATGTTTCTTTGGGCATGGCTTACTTCACTTAATATAAATTTTTCCAAGCCTTTCCATTTCCTAACAAATGGAGAAATGTCATTCTTTCTGATGGAGGCATAGAATTCCATTGTGTATATATACCATATTTTCTTGATCCATTCATCTACTGAGGGGCAACTGCGTTGGTTCCATATCTTAGCTATGGTAAATAATGCTGCAATAAACATAGTTGTGCTGGTGAGTGTTTGGTTGAGGTCAGGGTTAGGGTTAGGGTTAGGGTTAGGGTGAGGGTGAAGTTTAGGGATAGGGTGAAGGTGAGGGTTAGGGTTAGGGTTAGAGTAAGAGTTAGGGTGAGGATTAGTATGACGGTGAGGGTTAGGGTCAGGGTGAGGGTTAGGGTTAGGGTGAGGGCTAGGGTGAGGGTGAGGGTTAGGCTGAGGGTGAAGGTGAGCGTGAGGCTGAGGGTAAGGGTTAGCGTAAAGTTTTAGTTTAGGGTTAGTGTGAGGATTAGGGTGACTTGAGGATTAGGGTGACTGTAAGTGTTAGGGTGAGGGTTAGCGCTAGGGTTAGGGTAAGGTTTAGGGTGAGGGTGAGCGTGAGGGTTAGGGAGAGGGTGACAGTTCGGGTTAGGGTTAGGGTTAGGGTGAGGGTGAGAGTTAGGGTTAGGTTAGAGTAAGGGTTAGGGTGAGGGTGAGGGTGAGGGTGAGTGTTAATGTGTGGGTTAGGGTTAGGGTTAGCATTAGGGTAAGGATGAGAGGGAGAGTTAGGTTTAGAATTAGTGTTAGGTTTAGGGTTAGGCTTAGGGTGAGGGTGAGGTTGATGTTTAGGGTTAGGGATTGGGTTAGGGTAAGGGTGAGGATTAGGGTTAGGGTGATGTTTAGGGTTAGTGTTAGGGTTAGGGTGAGGGTTAGGGTTAGGGTGAGGGTTAGGGTTTGGGTTAGGCTTAGCCTGTGAATGAGCCTGAGGGTGAGGGTGAGGGTTAGGTTTAGGGTGAGGCTTAGGGTTATGGTTTGGGTGAGGGTTATGTTTAGGGTGATATTTAGTGTGACGGTGAGGGTCATGGTGAGAGTGAGGGTTAGGGTGTGGGTGAGGGTTAGGTTTAGGGTGAGGGTTAGGTTGACGGTGAGGGTGAGGATTAGGGTTATGGTTAGTGTGAGGGTTAGGGCAAGTTTTAGGCTTAGGTTGAGGTTTAGTGTGAGGGTTAGGGTAAGGGTTAGGGTTAGTGTGAGTGTAAGTGTTGGGGTGAGGGTTAGGGTTAGGGTGAGGCTTAGGGTTAGGGTTAGGGTGTGGGTTATGTTTAGTGTGATGTTTAGGGTGAGTGTGATGGTCATGGTGAGCATGAGGGTTAGGGTGTGGGTGAGGGTAAGGGTTAGGTTTAGGGTTAGTTTGAGGGTTAATGTGAGGGTAAGGGTTAGGGTTAGAATTAAGATTAGTGTGATAGGGTTAAGGTTAGGGTGAGGGTGATGGTAAGTGTTAGGTTGAGGCTAGGGTTAGGTTGAGAGTTAGGGTTAAGGTTAGGGTTATATTGAGGTTGAGGGTGAGGGTTAGGGTTGGGTGAGGGTTAGAGTTAGAGTGAGGGTTACGGTTGCATTAGGGTTAGAGTTAGAGTGAGGGTGAGTGTGAGGGTTAGGGTTAGGATTAGGGTTAGGGTTAGGGTTAGACTGAGGGTGAGGGTGCGGGTGAGGGTGATGGTTTTATTTAAAGTGAGGGTAAGGATTAGGGTGAGGGTGAGGGTAAGCTAAAGGGTTAGGTTTAGGCGTAGAATGAGGGTTAGATTGAGAGGTAAGGTTATGGTTAGGGTGAGGGTTAGGGGTATTGTGAAGATTACAGTTAGGTTTAAGGTTAGGGTTAGGGAGAGGGTAAGGCTTAGGTTAGTGTGAGGGTTAGGGTTAGGGTTAGGGTTAGGGTGAGGGTAAATGTTAGGATGAGGTTTAGGGTGAGGGTGAGAGTTAGGCATATTGTTTGTGTTAGGATTATTGTGGGTGTGAGGTTGAGGGTGACAGTTAGTGTCAGGTTTAGGTTTAGGGTTAGGGTTAGGGTTAGGGTGAAGGTTTGAGTTAGAGTGAGGTTTAGGGTTAGGGTTAGGGTTAGGATTAGGGTTAGGCTAAGGGTGAGGGTGAGTTGGAGGGTTAGGATTAGAGTTGGGTTAAGGTTAGGGTGAGGGCTATTGTGAGCGTGAGGATTAGGGTGAGGATGAGGGTGAGGGTGAGGGTTTCGGTTAGGTAAGTGTTAGGGTTAGGGTTAGGGTGAGGATTTGGTTGAGGGTGATAGTTAGGGTGAGGGTTAGGGTTAGGGTGAGGGTTAGGGTTAGGGTTAGGTTTAGTTTTAGGGTGAGGGTTAGGCTTAGGGTAAGGGTTAGGGTGAGGGTTAGGGATAGGGTGATAGTTAGGTTTAGGGTTATGGTTAGGTTGAAGATTAGGGATAGGGTTAGGCTTAGGCTGTGAGTGAGGGTGAGTGTGAGGGTGAGGGTTAGGTTTAGGGTGTGGCTTAGGGTTAGGGTTAGAGTCAGTTTTATGTTTAGGGTGATATTTAGGGTGAGAGTGAGGGTCAGAGTGAGAGTGAGGGTTAGGGTGTGGCTGAGGGTTAGGGGTAGGGTGAGGGTTAAGGTGAAGGTTATGTTTAGGGTTAGGGTTAGGGTTAGGATGAGGATGAGCATTAGGGTTAGTTTTAGGGTGTGGGTTAGGTTTAGGGTGAGGATTAGTTTACGGGTGAGGGTTAGGGTGAGGGTCAGGTTTAGGTTTAGTTTTAGGGTGAAAGTTAAAATTAGGGTTAGGCTTATGCTGTGAGTGAGGATGAGGGTGACAGTGCGGTTTAGGTTTAGGGTGAGGCTTAGGGTTAGTGTTAGAGTGAGGCTTATGTTTAGGGTGATGTTTAGGGTAGGGTGAGTGTCAGGGTAAGAGTGAGGGTTAGGGTTTGGGTGCGGGTTAGGTTTACTGTGAGGGTCAGGATGACAGTGAGTGTTAGGGTGAGGGTGAGGATTAGGGTTAGGTTTAGGGTGAGGGTAAGGGTTAGGGTGAGGGTTAGGTTTAGGGTGAGAGTTAGGTTTAAGTTTAGGGTTAGATTGATGTTGAGGGTGAGGGTTTGGGTTGGGTAGGTTTAGAGTTAGAGTGAGGGTTATGGTTGGATTAGGGTTAGACTGAGGGTGAGGGTGAGGGTTAGGGTGAAGGAAAGGGAAAGGATGAGGGTTAGGGTGAGGGTGAGTTTTAGGTTTAGTGTTAGGCTTAGTGTGAGGGTGAGGGTGAGGGTTAGGGTTAAGTTCATGGTGAGGAATAGGTTTAGGGTGAGGGTTAGGGTTATTGTTAAGGATAGTGTGGGGGTGAGGTTTAAGCTGAGGTTTAGCGTGAGGGTGAAGGTGAGGGTTAGGGTTAGGGTAAGGGTGAGGGTGAGGGTTAGAGTTAGAGTTAGGTTTAGGGTTAGGGTTAGGGTTAGACTGAGGGTGACAATGAGGGTGAAGGTAAGTTTTAGGCTTAGGGTTAGGGTGAGAGTTAGGGTTAATGTGAGGGTTAGGATTAGGGTGAGGATAAGGGTTAGGTTGAGGGTTAGGGTGAGTAGGATGTTTAGGGTTAGGGCTAAGTTTAGGGTGAGGGTTAGGGTGAGGGTGAGGGTTAGGCTGAGGGGTAGGGTAACTGTTGGGGTGAGGGTTAGGGTTAGGGTTAGTATTATTGTTAGGTTAGGATGAGGTTGAGGGTGAGGTTGAGGGTGAGGGTGAGGTTTAGGGTTAGGGTTAGGGTGAGGGTGATGGTTAGGGTAAGGTTAAGGCTTAGGGTTAGGGTTAAGCTTAGGATTAGTGTGAGGGTTAGGGTGAGGGTACGGTTTAGGGCTAGGGTTAGGGTGAGGGTTAGGATTATGGTTAGGTTTAGGTTGCATGTTAGGGTCAGGGTTAGGGTGAGGCTTAGGTTGAGGGGTAGGGTAAGGGTGAGGGTGAGGGTTAGATTTAGTGTGAGGCTTAGGGTTAGGGTTAGGGTTAGTGTTAGGGTGAATGTTAGGGTTAGGGTGAGTGTGAGTGTGAGTGTGAGGCTGAGGGATATGGAAAGGGTTGGGGTGAGGGTTTGGGTTAGGGTTAGGGTGATTGTTAGGGTTAGGGTGAGGATGAGGGTGAGGTTGAGGATGTGGGTGAGGTTTAGGGATAGGGTTAATTTTAGGGTGAGGATGGGATTGCGGATTAGGTTTAGGATTAGGATTAGGGTTAGGGTTAGACTGAGGAGGAGGGTGAGTGGTAGGGGGAGGTTTAGGGTTAAGGTTATGCTTAGGGTTATTGTTAGGGTTAGGGTAAAGGTGAGGGGGAGGCGGAGGGGGAGCTTTAGGGTTAGGGTTTGGTTTAGGGTGAGGGTGAGAGTGAGGGTTAGGTTTAGGATTAGGAGTAGATTTAGCATTAGGATGAAGTTGAGGGTGAGGGTGAGGGAGAAGGTTAGTATTAGGTTTAGGTTTAGGGTGAGGGTGAGGGTGAGAGTTAGGTTAGTGTGAGGGTTAGTGTTAGGGTTAGGGTGAGGGTGAGGGTTAGGTTTAGTATTAGGGTTAGAGTTAGGATTAGGCTGAGGGTGAGGGTGAGTTTGAAGGTTAGGGTTAGGGTTGGGTTAAGGTTAGGGTGAGGACTATTGTGAGAGTGAGGGGTAGGGTGAGGGTGAGGGGGAGGGGGAGTGTTTCGGTTAGGTAAGGGTTAGGCTTATGGTTAGGGTTAGGGTGATTGTGAAGGTTAGAAATAGGGTGAGGGTGAGGGTTAGGGTTAGGGTTAGAGTTAGAGTAAGAGTTAGGGTGAGGATTAGTATGACGGTGAGGATTAGGGTCAGGGTGATGATTAGGGTTAGGGTTAGGGATAGGGTTAGGGCTAGGGTGAGGGTGAGGGTTAGGCTGAGGGTGAAGGTGAGGGTGAGGCTGAGGGTTAGGGTTAGCATAACGTTTTAGTTTAGGGTTAGTGTGAGGATTAGGGTGACTTGAGGATTAGGGTGACAGTAAGTGTAGGGTGAGGGTTAGCGCTAGTGTTAGGGTAAGGATTAGGGTGCGGGTGAGGTTTAGTGTGAGCGTGAGGGTTAGGGTGAGGGTGACCGTTCGGGTTAGGGTTAGGGTTAGGGTGAGGTTGAGTG
This sequence comes from Dipodomys merriami, assembly GCF_024711535.1. Classification (NCBI taxonomy): domain Eukaryota; kingdom Metazoa; phylum Chordata; class Mammalia; order Rodentia; family Heteromyidae; genus Dipodomys; species Dipodomys merriami. The sequence goes on along the minus strand of NW_027203715.1, from coordinate 19,350,494 downwards.
TTAGGGTTAGGTTAGGGTAAGGGTTATGGTGAGGGTGAGGTTGAGGGTGAGGGTGAGGGTGAGTGTTAGTATGTGATGAGGGTTAGGGTTAGCATTAGGGTAAGGATGAGAGGGAGAGTTTGGTTTAGGATTAGTGTTAGGTTTAGGGTTAGGCATAGGGTGAGGGTGAGGTTGAGGTTTAGGATTAGGGATAGGGTTAGTGTAAGCGTGAGGATTAGGGTTAGGGTGATGTTTAGGGTTAGTGTTAGGGTTAGGGTGAGGGTTAGGGTTAGGGTGAGGGTTAGATTTAGTGTTAGGGTTAGGGGGAAGGTTAGGGTTTGGGTTAGGCTTAGGCTGTGAATGAGGCTGAGGGTGAGGGTGAGGTTTAGGTTTAGGGTAAGGTTTAGGGTTATGGTTAGGGTGAGGGTTATGTTTAGGGTGATATTTAGGGTGAGGGTGAGGATCATGGTGAGATTGAGGGTTAGGGTGTGCGTGAGGGTTAGGTTTAGGGTGAGGGTTAGGTTGACGGTGAGGGTATGGATTAGGGTTAGGTTTAGCGTCAGGGTTAGGGCAAGTTTTAGGCTGAGGGTGAGGGTTAGTGTGAGGGTTAGGGTTAGGTTTAGCATTAGGATTAGTGTGAGGGTTAGAGTTAGGGTTAGGGTTAGAGTGAAGGTAAGTGTTAGGGTGAGGTTTAGAGTTAGGGTTAGCCTTAGGTTGTGACTGATGGTGAGGGAGAGGGTGAGGGTTAGCTTTAGGATGAGGCTTAGGGTTAGGGTTAGTGTGAGGTTTATGTTTAGGGTGAGGTTTAGGGTGAGGGTGAGGATAATGGTGAGAGTGAGGGTTAGGGTGTGGGTGAGGGTTAGGATTAGGGTTAGGGTTAGGTTGAGGGTTAGTGTGAGGGTTAGGGTTAGGGTTAGCATTAGGATTAGTGAGAGGGTTAAGGTTAGGGTTAGGGTTAGGGAGGGTGAGGGTAAGTGTTAGGGTGAGGTTAGGGTTAGTGTGAAAGTTAGGGTTAAGGTTAGGGTTAGATTGAGGTTGAGGGTGAGGTTTAGGGTTGGGTGAGGTTTAGAGTTAGCGTGAGGGTTACTGTTGGATTAGGGTTAGAGTTTGAGTGAGGGTGAGGGTGAAAGTTAGGGTTAGGATTAGGGTTAGGTTTAGGGTTAGACTGAGGGTGAGGGTGAGGGTGAAGTTGACAGTTTTTTTTTAAGGTGGGGGTTAGGGTTAGGGTGAGGGTGAGGGTAAGCGAAAGGATTAGGGTTATGGGTAGGATGATGGTTAGATTGAGGGGTAGGGTTATGGTTAGTGTGAGGGTTAGGATTACTGTGAGGGTTAGGGTTAGGTTTAAGGTTAGTGTTAGAGAGAGGGTAAGGCTTAGGTTAGTGTGAGCGATAGGGTTAGGGTTAGGTTTAGGGTGAGGGTAAATATTAGGATGAGGTTTAGGGTGAGGGTGAGAGTTAGGCTTAAGGTTAGTGTTAGGATTAGTGTGGGGGTGAGGGTGAGGGTGAGAGTTAGTGTGAGGTTTAGGGTTAGGTTAAGGGTTAGGGTTAGGGAGAAGGTTTGAGTGAGAGTGAAGGTTAGGGTTATGGTTAGGGTTAGTTTTAGGGTTAGGCTGAGGGTGAGGGTGAGTTTGAGGGTTAGGGTTAGGGTTGTGTTAATGTTAATGTGAGGGCTATTTTGAGGGTGAGGATTAGGGTGAGGATGAGGGTGATGGTGAGGGTTTCGATTAGGTAAGATTAAGGGTTAGGATTAGGGTGAGGATTTCGTTGAGGGTGATGGTTAGGGTGAGGGTTAGGGTTAGGGTTAGGGTGTGGGTTAGGGTTAGGTTTAGGGTGAGGGATAGGGTTAGGGTGATATTAATGATGAGGTTGAGGCTTAGGGTGAGGGTTAGGTTTAGTCTGAGGGTTAGGGTTAGGGTAAGTGTTAGGGTAAGTTTGAGGTTAAGGGTTAGGTTGAGGGTCAGGGTGAGAGTGAGGGTTAAGTTATGGATGAGGGGTAGTGTTATGGTGAGGGTTAGGGTGATGGTGAGGATTAGGGTGACTGTGAGGATTTGGGTTAGGTTTAGGGTGAGGGTTATGTTTAGGGTGATATTTAGCGTGAAGGTGAGGGTCAGTGTGAGAGTGACGTTTAGGATGTGGTTGAGGGTTAGGGTTATGGTGAGGGTTAGGTGATGGTGAGGGTTAGGGTCAGGGTTAGGGTTAGGGTGAGGGTTAAGTTTAGGGTTAGGATTAGGGTTAGGTTTAGGGTTAGGGTTAGGGTGAGGGTTAGGGTTAGGTTGATGGTTAGGTTTAGGGTTATGGTTAAGGTGAAGGTTATGGTTAGGTTTAGGCTTAGGCTGTTAGTGAGGGTGAGGGTGAGGGTTAGGGTTAGGGTGAGGCTTAGGGTTAGGGTGAGGTTAGGGTTAGGGTGAGGGTTAGGGTGAGCGTGACAGTTAGGTTTAGAGTCAGGGTTATGTTTAGGGTGAGGGTGAGGTTCAGGGTGAGAGTGACGGTTAGGGTGTGGGTGATGGTTAGGGTTAGGGTGAGGGTGAAGGTTAGAAATAGGGTGGGGGTGAGGGTTAGGTTTAGGGTTAGAGTAAGAGTAAGAGTGAGTATTAGTATGACGGTGAGGGTTAGGGTCAGGGTGAGGGTTAGGCTGAGTGTGAAGGTGAGGGTGAGGGTGAGGGTTAGGGTTAGTGTAACGTTTTAATTTAGGGTTAGGATGAGGATTAGGGTGACTTGAGGATTAGGGTGACGGTAAGTGTTAAGGTGAGGGTTAGGGTAAGCGTTAGGGTGAGGGTGAGGTTTAGTGTGAGCGTGAGGGTTAGGGTGAGGGTGACCGTTCGGGTAAGGGTTAGGGTTAGGGTGAGGGTGAGTGTTAGGGTTAGGTTAGGGTATGGGTTAGGGTGAGGGTGAGGGTGAGCTTGAGAGTTAGGATTAGGTTGAGGGTTAGGGTTAGGTTTAGGGTGAGGGTTAGGGTGAAGGTTAGGGTTATTGTTAAGGATAGGGTGAGGGTGAGGTTGAGGTTGAGATTTAGGGTGAGGGTGAGTGTGAGGGTGAGGGTTAGGGATAGGGTAAGGGTGACGGTGAGGGTTAGGGTTAGAGTTAGGGTTAGGGTTAAGTTTAGGGTTAGGCTGAGGGTGAGAATGAGGGTGAGGGTGAGGGTTAGGCTTAGGGTTAAGGTGAAGGTTAGGGTTAAGGTGAGGGTTAGGGTGAGGGTGAGGATAAGATTTAGGTTGATTATTGGGGTGAGTGGGAGGTTTAGGTTTAGGGTTACGGTTAGGGTGAGGGTTAAGGTGAGGGTTAGGGTTAAGGTTAGGTTAGGGTTAGGGTGAGTGTTAGGGTGAGCGTGACAGTTAGGTTTAGGATTAGTGATAGGTTTAGGGATAGGCCTAGGGTGCGGCTGATGGTGCAGTGTAGGGTTAGGGATAGCGTTAAGGTTAGGGTGAGGTTTAGGGTTAGAGTGATGTATAGGGTTAGGGTTAGGGTTAGGTTGAGGGTTAGGGTTAGCGTGAGGGTAGTTTTACGGTTAGGGTTAGCGTGAGTGTTAGGTTTAGGGTTAGGTTTAGGCTATGAGTGAGGGTGAGGGTGAGGGTGAGAGTTAGGTTAGGGTGAGGCTTAGGATTAGCGTTAGGGTGCGGTTTATGTTTACGGTGATGTATAGCGTGAGGGTGCGGTTCAGGGTAGAGTGAGGGTTAGGGTGTGGGTTAGGGTTTGGGTTAGGGTGAGGGTTAGGGTGACGGTGAGCGTTAGAGTGAGTGTGAGGATTTGGGTTATGATTAGGATGATGGTTAGGGTTAGTTTTAGCGTGAGGTTGAGGGTTAGCTGGAGGGTTAGGGTTATGGTTAGCATTAGGATTAGTGTGAAGGTTAGGGATAGTGTTAGGGTTAGGTTTAGGGTAAGGGTTAGTGTGAGGGTATGGGTTAGGATGACAGTTAGGGTTAAAGTTAGGGTTAGATTGAGGTTGAGTGTGAGGGTTAGGGATGGGTGAGGGTTAGATTTAGAGTGAGGATTTGGGTTGGATTAGGGTTAGAGTTAGGGTGAGAGTGAGGATTAGGGTTAGGGTTAGGGCATAGACTGAGGTTGAAGGTAAGGGTGAGCGCCACGCGTTAGGGAGAGGGTTCGGGTTAGGGTTAGGGTGAGGGTAAGCGTGAGGGTTAGGGTGTGGTTTAGGGCTACTATGAGGTTTAGTGTTAGGGTTAAGGTTAGGGTTAGGGAGAGAGAAAGGGTTATAATGAGGGTTAGGTTGAGGTTGAGGGTTAGGGTTAGGGTTAGAGTGAGGGTTACTGTGAGATTAAAGATGAGTGTTAGGGTCAAGGTTAGGGTGAGAATTAGGGTGATGGTAAGGTTTAGGGTGAGGGTTAGGGAAACGGAGATTTAGGGTTAGGGTTAGGGTTAGGGTGAGGCGTAGGGTGAGGGTTAGGGTTAGGGTTAGGTTTAGGGTGAGGGTTAGGGTGAGGGTTAGGGTTAGGGTTAGGGTTAGGGTGAGGGTAAGTGTCACAGTGAGGGTTAGGTTTAGGGTGAGGGTTAGGGTTAGGGTGAGGGTTAAGATTAGGGTCAGTGTAAGGGTTAGGGTGAGAGTTAGGGTTAATGTTAGGGTTAGATTGAGTTTGAGTTTGAAGTTTAGGGTTTAGTGAGGGTTAAAGTTAGAGTGAGGGTTAGGGTTGGATTAGGGTTAGAGTTATGGTGAGGGTGAGGGTGAGGGTTAGGATTAGGATTAGGGTTAGGGTTAGGGTTAGACTGAGGGTGATGGTGAGGGTGAGGTTTGGGTTTAGAGTTAGGTTTAGGATGAGGGTGATAGTGAGTTTTAGGGTTAGGATTACGATTAGGGTTATTCTTAGGCTCAGGTTGAGGGTGAGGTTTAGGGTTAGTGTGAGTTTTAGGGTTAGGGTGAGGGTTTGGGTTAGGTTTAGGGTTAGGGTGACTGGGTGGTTGAGGGTGAGGTTTAGGGTGAGGATTAGGTTTAGGGTTAGGGTGAAGGTGAGGTTTAGGTTTAGGATTAGGGTTAGGGTTAGGGTGAGGCTGAGGGTGAGGGTGAGTTTGAGATTTTGGGATTAGTGTGATGGTTAGGGTGAGGACTAGGGTGAGGGTAAGGGTTAGGGTGAGGGTGAGGGTGCCGGTGAGGCTTTCGGTTAAGTAAGGGTTAGTATTAGGGTTAGGTTGAGGTTTAGGGTGAGAGTGAGGGTTGAGGTGAGGGTTAGTGTTAGGGTGAGGTTTGGGGTTAGGGTTAGGTTGAGGGTTAGGGCTAGAAGTAGGGTGAAGGCTAGGGTGAGTTTTAGGATTGGGGTTATGGTTAAGGATAGGGTGAGAATTAGGGTTAGGGTTAGGGTGACGGTTAGGATTAGGGTTAGGGTGAGTGTTACGTTTAATCTGAGGGTTAGGGTTAGGGTAGGCTTAGGGTTAGTGTTAAGGTAAGGGTTAGGGTGAGGGTTAGGGTGAGAATGAGGGTTAGTTTTAGCATTAGGGTTAGGGTGAGGGATAAGGTTAGGGTTAGGGTTAGGGTTATGGTTAATGTGAGGGTGAGCGTTAGGGTTAGGTTGAGGGTGAGGATTAGGGTGAGGATTAGGATTAGGTTTAGCGTTAGGGTGAGGGTGAAGGTGAGGCAGAGGGTTATGGTGAGGGTGAGGGTGAGGTTTACTGTTTGGGTTAGGGTGAGGTTTAGGGTGAGGGTTAGGGTTAGGATTAGCGTTAGTGTTAGGGTTAAGCTGAAGGTGAGCGTGAGGGGGAGGGGGAGGGTTAGTGTTAGGGTTAGGGTGACGTTTAGGGTCAGTGTGAGTCGTAGGGTGAGGTTGAGGATAAGGGTTAGGTTGAGGGTTAGGCTGAGGGTGAGGGTTAGGGTTAGGGAAAGGATGAGGGTTAGGGTGAAGATTAGGGTTAATGCTAGGGTTATGGATAGGGTAAGTGTTAGGGTGACGGTTAAGGTTAGGGTGAAGTTTAGAGTTAGGGTGAGGCTTAGGTTTTGGATTAGTTTAAGGTGAGAGCTACGGTGAGGCTGAGGGTTAGGGTAAGGCTTAGGGTGAGGTTAAGGTTTAGGTTTAAGGTTAGGTTTAGTGTTAGGGTGAGGGGTAGCTTTAGCGTTCGTGTGAGGTTTAGGTTTAGTGTGAGTGTTAGGTTTAGGGTTAGGGTTAGTGTTAGGATGAGGGTAAGGATTAGGGTGATGGTTAGGGTTAGGGTTATGTTTAGGGTGAGTGTTAGGGTGAGTGTTAACTTTAGGATTAGTGTTAGGATTAGGGTTATGCCTAGGGTGAGTGTGAGGCTGACGGGTGAGGTTTAAGTTGTGGGTGAGGGTTAGAGTTCGGGTGAGAACTAGGGTGAGGGTGAGGCTTAGGGTTAGGCTGAGAGTTAGGGTTAGTGTTAAGCTTAGGGTGAGGGTTAGGGTGAAGTTTAGGGTTAGAGTTAGGCTTGGGATTAGTTTGAGGTTTAGAGTGAGTTTAAGGGTTATGGTCCGGCTTAGGGTTCAGTTTAAGATTATGGTTAGGTTTATGGTGCAGGTTAGAGTCAGGGTTCGGGTGAGGATTAGTCTGAGGGGAAGGGGAAGGGTTAGGGTGAGGGTTAGATTTCGTGTAAGGTTTAGTGTTAGGGTTTGGGTTAGTGTTATGGTGTAGGTTAGGGTTAGGATTAGGCTTAGGGTGAGGGTGAGGGTGATAGTTTAGTGTGAGGGTTAGGGTGAGGGTTTGAGTGAGGGCAAGGGTTAAAGTTAGGGTTAGGTTTAGGGTGAGGGTGAGGGTTAGGGTTAGGATTAGGGTTAGGGTTAGGTTTAGGGTGAGGGTGAGGGTGAGGTTGAGGGTTAGGGTTAGTGTTGGGTTAAGGTTAGGGTGAAGGCTATTGTGAGAGTGAGGGTTAGGGTAAGGTTGAGGGTGAGTGTGAGGGTTTCCTTGATGTAAGGTTTAGGGTTAGGGTTATGGTGAGGATTAGGTTGAGGGTGAGGGTTAGGGTGAGGGTTAGGGTTATGGTGATGGTTAGGGTTAGGCATAGGGTGAGGGTGAGCACTAGGGTGAGCGAGAGGTTTAGGGTTAGGGTTAGGGATAGGGTGAGAATTAGGGGGAGTGGTAGGATTTGGGTGAGGGTTAGGCTGAGGGGAATGGTTAGGGTTAGGGAGAGGTTTAAGTTTAATCTGAGGGTTAGGGTTAGGGTTAGGGTTAGTGTGAGCTTATGGGTGAGGGTGAGGGTTAGTGTGATGGTGAGGGTTAGGGTTAGGGTTAAGGTTAGGATGAGGGTGAGGGTGAGGGTAAGGGTTAGTTTTAGGGTTTGGGTTAGAGTTAGGGTGAGGGTGAGGGTAAGGGTTAGTTTTAGGGTGAGGGTTAGGGTTAGGGTTAAGGATAGGGTGAGGGTGAAGTTGATTCTGAGGTTTAGGGTGAGGGTGAGGGTGAGGGTTAGGGTTACGGTAAGAGTGAGGGTGACATTTAGGGTTAGGATTAGGGTTAGGGTTAGGGTTCGCCTCAGGGTGATAATGAGGGTGATGATGAGGGTTAGGCTTAGAGTTAGGGTTAATATGAGGGTTAGGGTGAGCGTGAGGATAAGGGTTAGGTTGAGGGTTAGGGTGAGTGGGATGTTTAGGGTGAGGATTAGGTTCAGAGTTAGAGTTAAGTTTAGGTTAGGGTTAGGGTGAGAGTTAGGGTTAATGTTAGGCTTAGGCTTAGGGTAAGTGTTAGGTTGAGTGTGAGGGTTAGGGTTAGAATGAGGTTTAGGGCTAGGGTAAGGTTTAGAGTTAGGATTATCTTTAGGATTAGGGCTAGGGTGAGGGTGAGGGTTAGGGTTAGGTTTAGGGTTAGGTTGAGGGTTATGGTTAGGTTTATGGTTAGAGTTAGCCTTAGGGGTAGTTTTAGGGTTAGGGTAAGGGTTAGGTTTAGTGTGAGGGTTAGGGTTAGGTTGAGGGTAAGTGTTAGGCTGAGAGTGAGGATTAGGGTGAGGGTGAGGGTTAGGGTTATCGTGAGTGTTAGGGTGAGGGTGAGGGTGAGCGTGAAGTTTACCTTAGGGTTAGGTTTAGAGTGAGGTTGGGAGTGAGGGTTATGGTTAGGATTAGGATTAGTGTTAGGGTTAGGCTGAGGGTGAGTGGGAAAGGGAGGAGGAGGGTTAGGTTTAGGGGTAAGTTTGGGTTTAGCTTTAAGGTGAGAGTTCGGGTTAAAGTGATTGTTAGGATTAGGGTGAGGGTTTGGATGAGGGTTCGGGTTCGGGTTAGGGTTAGGGATAGGGTTAGGGTGAGGGCTAGGGTGAGTGGGAGGGTTAGGGTTATGGTTAGGGATAGAGTGAGAATTAGGGTTAGGGTTAGGGTGACGGTTAGGCTCAGAGGTAGGGTTAGGGTTAGGGTGAGTTTTCGGTTTAGTGTTAGGGTTAGGATTAGGGTTACGGTTAGAGAGAGTGTTAGGGTGACGTTGAGTGTGAGGGTTAAGTTTAGGATTAGTGTTAGAGTTAGTGTTAATCTTAGGGTGAGACTGAGGTTGAGGATGAGTCTTAAGTTTATGGTGAGGGGTAGGGTGTGGGTGAGGGTTAGGGTTAGGGTGAGGTTTAGGGTGACGTTGAGTGTTAGGGTGAAGGTGAGAGTTAAGGGTTAGTGTTAGCGTGAGGTTTAGGGTTAATGTGAGGGTTAATATGAGGGTGAGGTTAAGGGTTAGGTTGAGTGTTTGGATGAGTGGGAGCTTTAGTTATAGGTTTTGTGTTAGGGTGAGGGTTAGGGTGAGGGTTAGGGTTAATATTAGGTTAAGGTTAGGGTGAGGGTTTGGGTTAATGTTAGGGTTCGGGTTAGGATAAGTGGTAGGGTGAGGGTTAGGTTTATGGTGAGGGTTAGGGTTAAGGTGAGTGTTATGATTAGGGTTATGGTAAGTGTTAGGGTGAGGGTTAGCCTGAAGGGTAGGGTTAGGATTAGGGTGAGGGTTACGTTTCATATGAGTTTTAGGGTTCGAGGTAGGGTTAGGTTTAGGGTGAGGGTAAGAGTGAGGTTTAGGGTTAAGATTAGGATTAGGGTTAGGGTTAGGGTGAGGGTGTGGGTGAGGTTTAGGGTTAGAGTTAGTTTTAGGGTTAGGGTAAGAGTGAGGTTTAGGGTTAGGATTAGGATTACGGTTAGGCTTAGGCTCAGGTTGAGGTTGTGAGTAAGAGGTAGGGTTAGGGTTAGGGTTCGGGTTATGGTTAGGGTGAGTGTGAGGGTTAGGTTTAGGTTGATGTTTAGGGTTACATTGAGGGTTAGGGTTAGGTTTAGGGTTAGGGTGAGGGTGTTTGTGAGGTTGAGGGTTAGGGTTAGGGTTAGCGTGAAGGTGAGGTTTAGGTTTAGGATTAGGTTTAGGATTAGGGCTAGGCTGAGTGTGATTGTGAGGTTGAGGGTTAGGGTTATTGTTAAGGTTAGCATGAGGGCTAGGGTGAGGGTCAGGGTGATGGTGAGTGTAAGGGTTTCGCTTAGGTAAGGGTTAGTTTTAGGGTTAGGTTGAGGATTACGGTGAGGGTTAGGGATAGGGTGAGGGTTGAGGTTAGGGTTAGGGTGAGGGTTGGGTTAGGTTTAGGGTGATGTTTAGGATGAGTGTGAGGTTTAGGGTGAGGGTGAGGGTTCGGATGAGGGTTATGGATAGGGTTAGAATTAGGTTGAGGGCTAGGGTGAGATTTAGGGTGAGGGTGAGGGTAAAGGATAGGGTGAGAATTAGAGTTAGGGTTAGGGTTAGGGTAGGGTTAGGGTTAGGGTTAGGGTAAGTGTTAGCGTGAGGGTTAGGGTGAAGATGAGGTTTAGATTTAGCATTACGGTTAGGGTGAGGGATAAGTTGAGGGTTAGGGTTTTGGTTAATGTGAGGGTGAGGGTTAGGGTTAGGGTGAGGTTTAGGGTGAGGGTGAGGTTTAGGATTAGGGGTAGGGTTAAGATGAGGGTGAAGGTGAGGCTGAGGGTTAGGGTGAGAGTGAGGGTGAGGATGAGGGTGAGGTTTAGGGATAAATTTAGGATGAGTGTGAGGGTGAGGGTTAAGGTTAGGATTAGGGTTAGAGTTAGTGTTAGGCTGAGAGTGAGGTTGAGGGTGAGGGTGAGGGTTAGGGTTAGGGTTAGGGTGAGTGTTAGTGTCAGTGTGATTCTTAGGGTGAGGGTGAGGGTAAGGGTTACATTGAGTGTTAGTGTGAGGGGGAGGGATAGTGTTAGGTTTAGGATCAGACTTAGGCTGAAGGTTACGGTTAATGATAGGGTTAGGGTTAGGGTAAGGGATAGGGTGAGGGTTAGCTTTACAGTGACGGTTAGGGTTAGGGTGAGGGTTAGGGTTTGGATTAGGGTTAATGTGAAGGCTAGGGTGAGGTGGAGGGTTAGGGTTAAGCTTAGGGTGAGGGAAAGGTTTAGGTTTAGGATTAGGGTTAGGGTTAAGTAAGGGGTAGGTTTAGGGTTAGTGTGAGGTTTAGGTTTAGTGTGAATGTTAGGTTTAGGGTTAGTGTTAGGATTAGTGTGTGGGGGAGGGTGAGGCTGAGGGTTAGGGTGAGGGTGAGGGTGAGGATGAGGGTGAGGTTTAGGGATAAATTTAGGATGAGTGTGAGGGTGAGGGTTAAGGTTAGGATTAGGGTTAGAGTTAGTGTTAGGCTGAGAGTGAGGTTGAGGGTGAGGGTGAGGGTTAGGGTTAGGGTTAGGGTGAGTGTTAGTGTCAGTGTGATTCTTAGGGTGAGGGTGAGGGTAAGGGTTACATTGAGTGTTAGTGTGAGGGGGAGGGATAGTGTTAGGTTTAGGATCAGACTTAGGCTGAAGGTTACGGTTAATGATAGGGTTAGGGTTAGGGTAAGGGATAGGGTGAGGGTTAGCTTTACAGTGACGGTTAGGGTTAGGGTGAGGGTTAGGGTTTGGATTAGGGTTAATGTGAAGGCTAGGGTGAGGTGGAGGGTTAGGGTTAAGCTTAGGGTGAGGGAAAGGTTTAGGTTTAGGATTAGGGTTAGGGTTAAGTAAGGGGTAGGTTTAGGGTTAGTGTGAGGTTTAGGTTTAGTGTGAATGTTAGGTTTAGGGTTAGTGTTAGGATTAGTGTGTGGGGGAGGGTGAGGCTGAGGGTTAGGGTGAGGGTGAGGGTGAGTGTGAGGATTAGGGATAGTGTTAGGATGAGGGTGAGTGTGAGGGTTAGGGTTAAGATTAGGGTTAGGGTTAGGCTGAGGGTGAGGGTGAGGGTGAGGGTTAGGGTTAGGGTGAGTGTTATGGTCAGTGTGATTCTTAGGGTGAGGGTGAGGGTAAGGGTTACGTTGAGAGTTAGGGGGAGGGGGAGGGTTAGTGTTAGGTTTAGGATGAGGGTTAGGTTGAAGGATAGGGTTGATGATAGGGTTAGTGTTATGGTAAGGTTTGGGGTGAATGTTAGCATTAGGGTGAAGGTTAGGGTGAGGGTGAGGGTTAGGGTTTGGATTAGGGTGAGGGTAAGGTTTAGGTTTAGGATAAGGGTTAGTGTTTAGTGAGGCATAGGTTTAGGGTTAGTGTGAGGTTTAGGTTTAGTGTGAGTGTACGTTTTAGGGTTAGTGTTAGGATTAGTGTGTGGGTGACGGTGAAGGTGAGGGTTAGGGTGAGGGTTTCGGTTAGGTAAGGGTTTTTAGGGTTAGGGTTTGGGTGAGTATTAGCATGAGGGTGAGGCTTAGGGTGAGGATTAGGGTTAGGTTGAGGGTTTCGGTTAGGTACGGGTTAGGGTTAGGGTTAGGGTAAGGGTTAGGGTGAGGGTTAGCGTTAGGGTGAAGGTTAGCATTAGGCTGTGGTTGAGGGTGAGAGTGAGGGGGAAGGTTAGTGTTAGGGTTAGGGTTAGGTTTAGGGTGAGGGTGAGGATTAGGTTAGTGTGAGGGTTAGGGTTAGGGTTAGATTTAGGGTGAAGGTAAGGGTTAGGGTGAGCTTGAGGGTGAGGGTTAGGCTTAGGGTTAGTTTTAGTATAAGTGTGTGGGTGAGGGTGAGGGTGAGGGTTAGGGTGAGGTTTAGGGTGATGGTAAGGTTTAAGGTTAGGTTGAGGGCTTGAGTGAGGGTGAGGGTTATGGTTTGGGTTAGGGTTAGGGTGAGGGTGAGGATTAGGGTTAGGATTAGGGTTAAGGTTAGGGTTGTTAGGCTGAGGGTGAGTGTGAGGTTGAGGGTTACGGTTGGGTTAAGGTTCGGGTGAGGGCTATTTTGAGGGTGAGTGTGAGGGTTAGGGTGAGGGTGAGGGTGAGGGTTTCTGTTAGTTAAGGGTTAGGTTGAGGGTTAGGGTGTGGATTAGGTAGAGGGTGATGGTTAGGGTGAGGATTAGGGTTAGCGTGAGGGTTAGGGTTAGGGTTAGGGTGAGGGATAGGGTTAGGGTGATATTTAGTATGAGGGTGAGCGTTAGGGTGAGGGTGAGTGGTCGGGTTAGGTTTAGGGTTTGGGTTACGTTTAGGGTTAGGTTTAGGGTTAGGCTGAGGGTGAGAATGAGGGTGTGGGTGAGGGTTAGGCTTAGGGTTTGAGCCAGGGTTGCTGTTAATGTGAGGGTTAGGGTGAGGGTGAGGATAAGGGTTAGTTTGAGGTTTAAGGTGAGTAGGAGGTTTAGGGTGAGAGTTAAGGTGAGGGTTAGGGTTAAGGTTAGGTTAGGGTATTGGGTAGGGTTAGGTTTAGGTTGCGGGTTAGGGTTAGATTGACGGTCAGGGTTAGGGTGAGGTTTAGGGTTAGGATTATGGTAAGGGTGAGTGTTAGGTTTAGGCTTAGGGTGAAGGTGAGGGTTAGGGTTAGGTTTAGGGTTAGGGTTAATGTGAGTTGTAGTTTTAGGTTTATGGTTAGGGTTAGGTTTAGTGTGACTGTTAGGGTTAGGGTTAGGTTTAGGTGAGGGTAAGGGTTAGGGCGATGGTGAGGTTTAGGGTGAGAGTGAGTGTTAGTGTTAGCGTGAGTGTTAGGGAGTGGTTTAGGGTGAGGGATAGTGTTAGAGTGAGGGATAGGGTTAGGGTTAGGTTTAGAGTTGGGGTTATAGTTAGGGTTAGGGTGAGGGTGAGGCTGACTGTGAGGGTGAGGATTAGGGATAGGGTTAGGATTAGATTGAGGGTGGGAGAGAGGGTAAGGGTTATTATTAGGATTAGGGTTAGGGTTACACTAAGTGTGAGTGGGAAGTGGAGGGTAAGTTTAGGGTTAGGGGAAGGTTTAGAGTTAGGGTTACGGTGAGACTTAGGGTTAAAGTTCTTGTTAGGATTAGGGTGAAGGTGAGGGTGAGGGTTCAGGTGAGGGCAGGGTTAGCGATAGATTTAGGATGAGGGCTAGGGTGAGTGTGAGGGTTAGGGTTATGGTTAGGGATATGGTGAGAATTAGGGTTAGGGTTAGGTTTCGAGTGAGGGTTAGGTTTAGTCTGAGGTTTATGGTTAGGTTTAGGGTTAGGTTTAGGCATAGGGTGAGGGTAAGGGTTAGGGTGAGGGTGAGGTTTAGGGTTAGGTTTAGGGTGAGGGTTGGTTGAGGGTTAGGGTTTTTGTTAGGGTTAGTGTGAGGGTGAGGGTTAGGGTTAGGGTTAGGGTTAGGATGAGGGTGAGAGTGAGGCTGAGGGTTAAGGTGAGGGTGAGGGTGAGGGTGAGTTTGATGGTTAGGGTTAAGATGAGGGTAAGGGTAAGGATTAGGGTAAGGATTAGTGTTAGGATTAGGGTTAGGCTGAGGATGAGCTTGAGGTTTAGGGTGAGGGTTAGGGTGAGGGTTAGTGGGAGGGGGAGGGTTAGGCTTATTGTTAGGGTGAGTGTAAGGGCAAGGTTTAGATTGAAGTTAGGGTTTGGTGGAGGGTTAGGCTTAGGGTTAGGGTGAGGGTGAGGGTTAGAATGAGGGTTAAGTTTAAGGTTAGCTTGAGGGTTAGGGTGAGGGTTAGGGTTAATGTTAGATTTAGGCTTGTGGTAAGGGTTAGGGTGAGGGTTAGGGTTAGTGTGAGGGTTACGGTTAGGGTGAGGTTTAGGGTTAAGCTTAGGGTGAGGGGTAGGGTTAGGGTGAGGGTTAGGGTTAGTCTTAGGGTTTGGGTGATGGTTAGGCTTAGGTAGAGGGTTAGGGTTAGGGTGAGGGTAGGTTTAGGTTTACGGTGAGGGTTACATTTAGTGTGAGGTTTAGGGTGAGGGTAAGGTTTAGGGTTAAGGTTAGCTTGAGAATGAGGGTTAGGGATACCGTAAGTGTTAGGGTGAGGGTTAGGTTGAGGGTTAGGGTTAGGGTTGGGGTGAGGGTGAGGGTTAGGGTTAGGGTTAGGGTGAACTTAACATTTAGGGTTAGTTTTAGGGTGAAGGTTAGGGTTAGGTTTAGGGTTAGGTTTATTGTGCGGGTTAGGTTAAGGCTGAGGGTGAGGGTGATGGTGACCGTGATGTTGAGGTTTAGGGTTAGGTTTAGGGTTGGGGTGAGGGTGAGTGTGAGGGATAGGGTTAGGATTAGAATTAGGGTTAGGGTTAGGCTGAGGGTGAGGGTGACGGTGAGGGTTAGGATTAGGGTGAGTGTTAGTGTTAGCGTTAGGGTGAAGTTTAGGGTTAGTGTGACGGTGAGGGTTAGGGTTAGGGTGAGGGGTAGTGGTAGGGTTAGAATGAGAGTTAGGGTTTGTGTGAGGGTTAGGGTTAGGGTTAGGATGAGTGTAAGGGTTAGGGAGAGGGTTAGGGTGAGGGTGAGATTTAGGGTTAGGGTGAGGGTAAGGGTAAGGTTGAGGGTTAGGTTGTGGGTTAGGGTTAGGCTTAGGGTTTGGGAGAGTGCTAGGGTGTGGGTGAGAGTTAGGTTTAGGTTTAGGCTTAGGGTTAGCCTTAGGGTGAGGGTGGGGGTGAGAGTTCAGTTTAGGATTAGTGTTAGGTTTAGGATTATACTTAGGTTGAGGGTAAGGTTTAGAATGAGGATTAGGGTTAGGGTTAGGGTGAGAGTTAGGTAACGGTTGATGTTTAGGGTGAGGGTGAGGGTTAGGGTTAGTGTTAGGATTAGGGTGAGTGTTAGGGTTAGGGTTAGGTTTAGGGTGAGAGTTAGGTTTAGGGTGAGGGTTAGGGTGAGGGTTAGGGTTAGGATGAGGGTTAAGGTTAGGGGGAGGATTAGTGATAGTGTTAAGGTGAGGGTGAGTGTTAGGGTTAAGTTTAGGATTAATGTTAGGGTAGGCGTTAGTCTTAGGTTGAGGGTTAGGGTGAGGGTTTGGGTTAAGTTTAGGGTGAGGGTTAGTGTGTGGGTGAGGGTTAGGGTTAGGTTGAGGATTAGGGTGACAGTGAGGGTTAGAATGAGGGTGACAGTTAGGCTTAGGTTTAGGGTGAGGGTTAGGGTTAATGTGAAGGTTAGGGTGAGGGTGAGGAGAACGGTTAGGTAGAGGGTTAGGATGAGTGGGAGTTTTAGGGTTATGGTTAGGGTTAGGGTGAGCGTTAGGGGGAGGGTTAGGCTTAAGGTTAGGTTAGGGTTAGGGTGAGGGTTAGGGTTATTGTTAGGATTACGGTTAGGGAAATTGTTAGGGTGAGTGTTAGGGTTAGGGTGAGGGTTAGGTATATGGTGTGGGTTAGGGTTAGAATGAAGGTTAGGGTTAGGGTGAAGTTTAGGGTTAGGATTATTGTTAAGGTGAGGGCTAGGGTGAGGGTGAGTGTTAGTGTTAGTCTTAGGGATAGGGTTAGGGTTAGGGTTAGCATGAGGGGTAGTTTTAGGGTTAGGGTGAGGATTAGGTTTAGTGTGAGGTTTAGGGTTAGTGTTAGGGTTAGTTTGAGTGTTAGGCTGAGGGGTAGGTTCAGGGTTATTGTTAGGATTAGTGTTAGTGTTAGGGTTAAGGTTTGGGTTATGGTGAGGTTTAGGGTTAGGGTTAGGTTTACGGTGAGGTTGAGGGTGAGGGATATTGTTAGAATTAAGATTAGGTTTAGGTTTTGGATTAGGGTCAGGTTGGGGGTGAGGGTTAGGGATAGGGTTACAGTGAGGGTCAGGGTGAGGTTTAGGGTTAGGTTTAGGTTTAGGGATAGGGTGAGGATTAGCGTTAGGGTTAGGTTTAGTGTGAGGGTTAGGCTGAGGCGTAGGGTTACATTTAGGGTGAGGTTAAGGTTTAATGTGAGGGTTAGGTTTAGGATTAGTGTTAGGGTGAGGTTTAGGCTTAGGGTTAGGGTTAGAGTTGGGGTTATTGTTAGGGTTAGGGTGAGGGTGAGGGTGACAGTGAGGGTGAGGTTTAGGGATAGGTTTAGGTTTAGAGTGAGAGTGGGAGTGAGGGTTAGGGTTAGGATTAGGATTAGTGTTAGGGTTAGGCTGAGGAAGAGTGGGAAGGGGAGGGGAAGGGTTAGGGTTATTGGTAGGTTTAGGGTTAGGGTTACAGTGAGATTTAGGTTAAAATTATTGTTAGGGTTAGGGTGAGGGTGATGGTGAGTGTGAGGGTTCGGGTGAAGGTTAGGGTTAGGGATAGAGTTAGGGTGATGGCTAGGGTGAATGTGAGGGTTAGGGTGAGGGTGAGGTATAGGGTTAGGTTTGGGGTGAGGGTTGCGTGAGGGATAGGGTTAGGTTAGGGTGAGGGTGAAGGTGAGGGTTAGGGTTAGGGTTAGGGTGAGGGTGAGAGTGAGGCTGAGGGTTAGGGTGAGGGTGAGGGTGAGGGTGAGTTTGAGGGTTAGTGTTAAGGTGAGGGTAAGGTTGAGAATTATGGTAAGGATTTGGTTTAAGATTAGGGTTAGGCTGAGGCTGAGCTTGAGGGTGAGGGTTAGGTATAGGGGTAGGTTTAGGGTGAGGGTTAGGGTTAGGGTTAGGGTTAGGGTGAGGATAAGTGTTAGGGTGAGGGTGAGAGTTAAGGTTAAGTTTAGGGTTACATTGAGGTTGAGGGTGAGGGTTAGGGTTGGGTGAGGGTTAGTGTTAGATTGAGGTATATGGTTGGATTAGGTTTAGAGTTAGGGTGAGGGTGAGGGTGAGGGTTATGGTTAGGATTAGGGTTAGGGTTAGGGTTAGACTGAGGGTGAGGGTGACGGTGAGTGTTAGGGTTAGGGGTAGGTTTAGGGTTAGGGTTACAGTGAGAGTTAGGTTAAAATTATTGTTAGGATTAGGGTGAGGATGATGCTGAGTGTGAGGGTTCAGATGAAGGTTAGGGATAGGGATAGTGTTAGGGTGATGGCTAGGGTGAATGTAAGTGTTAGGGTTATGGTGAGTGATTGGGTGAGAATTAGGGTTAGGGTTAGGGTTGGAGTGAGGGTTAATCTCAGGTGTAGGGTTAGGGATAGGGTGAGGGTTAGGTTTAGTCTGAGGGTTACGGTTAGGTTTTGGGTTAGGGTAGGCTTAGGGTGAGGGTAAGGGTTAGGTTGAGGGTTAGGGTGAGGGTGAGGTATAGGGTTAGGTTTAGGGTGAGGGTTGGGTGAGGGATAGTGTTAGGGTTAGGGTGAGGGTGAAGTTGAGGTTTAGGGTTAGGGTTAGGTTTAGGGTGAGGTTGAGAGTGAGGCTGAGGGTTAGGGTGAGGGTGAGGGTGAGGGTGAGTTTGAGGGTTAGGGTTAAGGTGAGGGTAAGGGTGAGAATTATGGTAAGGATTTGGTTTAAGATTAGGGTTAGGCTGAAGCTGAGCTTGAGGGTGAGGGTTAGGTTTAGGGGTAGGTTTAGGGTGATGGTTAGGGTTAGGTTTAGGGTTAGGGTGAGGGTAAGTGTTAGGGTGAGGGTTAGGGTTAGGGTGAGAGTTAGGGTTAAGTTTAGGGTTACATTGAGGTTGAGGGTGAGGGTTAGGGTTGGGTGAGGGTTAGTGTTAGATTGAGGGTTATGGTTGGATTAGGTTTAGAGTTAGAGTGAGGGTGAGGGTGAGGGTTATGGTTAGGATTAGGGTTAGGGTTAGGGTTAGACTGAGGGTGAGGGTGACGGTGAAGGTGATCGGTTTATTTTAAGGTGAGGGTTAGGGTTAGGGTGAGGGAGAGGTTAAGCGAAAGTGTTAGGGTTAGGGGTAAGATGAGGGCTAGATTGAGGGGTAGGGTTATGGTTAGGGTAATGGTTAGGGTTACTGTGAGGGTTAGGGTTAGGGTTAAGGTTAGGGTTTGGAAGAGAGTAAGGCTTCGGTTAGTGTGAGGGTTATGGTTACGGTTAGGTTTAGGATGACGGTAAAGTTTAGGGTGAGGTTTAGGGTGAGGGTGTGAGTTAGGCTTAGGGGTAGTGTTAGGACTAGTGTGTGGGTGAGGGTGAGGGTGAGAGTTATTGTGAGGTTTAGGGTTAGGGTTAGGGTCAGGGTTAGGGTCAGGGTTAGGGTTAAGGATTGTGTGATTTTGAGGGTTAGGGTGAGGGTTAGGGTTAAGTGAGGGTGAGGGTTAGGTTTGGGATTAGGGTTAGGGGTAGGGTTGGGCTGAGGGTGAGGGTGAGTTTGAGGGTTAGGGTTAGGGTTGGGTTAAGGTTAGGGTGAGGGCTATTGTGAGGGTGACCTTTAGGGTGAGGGTGAGGGTGAGGGTTTCCGTTAGGTAAGTGTTAGGGTAGGGTTTGGTGAGGATTTGGTTGAGGGAGAGGGTTAGGGTTAGTGTTAGGGTTAGGGTGAGGGTTAGTGTTAGGGTTAGGGTGAGGGATAGGGTTAGGGTGATATTAAGGATGAGGTTGAGGGTTAGGTTGAGGGTGAGGGTTCGGAGCGTTTAGGGTGACGGTTAGAGATAGGTTGAGGGATAGGGTGAAATTGAGAGTTAGGGTTAGGGTTAGGGATAGAGTGAGAATTAGGGTTAGGGTCAGGGTTAGGGTGAGGATTAGGCTGAGGTGAATGTTTAGGGTTAGGGTGAGGGTTAGGTTTAGTCTGAGGCTTAGGGATAGGGTTAAGGTTATGATTATTGTGAGGTTAAGGTTTAGAGTGAGGGTGAGGTGAGGGTGAGGGCTAGGTTTAGGGTGAGGGTTAGCTTTAGGGTGAGGGTTAGGGTGAGGGTTAGGGTTAGGGTGAGGTTTAGGTTTAGGGTTAGTGTTAGGGTGAGGTTTAGGGTTAGGGTTAGCCTTAGGCTGAGTGAGGGTGAGGGTGAGGCTGAGGGTTAGGTTTAGGGTGAGGCTTAGGTTTAGGGTTAGGGTGAGGGTTATGTTTAGGATGACGTTTAGGGTGAGGGTGAGGGTCAGTGTGAGAGTGAGGGTTAGGGTGTTGGTGAGTGTTAGGGTTAGGGTGAGGGTTAAGGTGACGGTGACCTTTAGGGTGAGGGTGAGGATTAGGTTTAGGGTTAGGGTGAGGGTTATTGTTAGTTTTAGGGTTAGGGTGAGTGTCAGTTTGAGGGTTAGGGTTAGGATTACCATTAAGATTATTGTGAGGGTTAGGGTTAGGGTTAAGGTTAGTGTTAGTGTTAGGGTTTGGGTGAGGGTAAGGGTTAGGGTGAGGATAAGGTTAGGGTGAGAGTTATGGTTAAGGTTAGGGTTAGATTGAAGTTGAGGGTGAGGGTTAGTGTTGGGTGAGGGTTAGAGTTAGAGTGAGGGTTATGGTTGGATTAGGGTTAGAGTTAGGGTTAGGGTGAGTGTGAGGGTTAGGGTTAGGATTAGGATTAGTGTTATTGTTAGACTGTGGTTGGGAGTGAGGGTTATGGTTAGGATTTGGATTAGCGTTAGGGTTAGGCTGAGGATGAGCTGGAAGGGGAGGGGGAGGGTTAGGGTTAGGGGTAGGTTTAGGGTTAGGGTTACAGTGAGAGTTCGGTTAAAATTACTGTTAGGATTAGAGTGAGGGTGATGGTGAGTGTGAGGGTTCGGGTGAAGGTTAGGGTTAGTGATAGAGTTAGGGTGATGGCTAGGGTTAGTGTGAGGGTTAGGGTTATGGTGAGGGATAGGGTGAGAATTAGGGTTAGGGTTAGGGTGAGGGTGAGGGTTAGGTTTAGTCTGAGGGTTACGGTTAAGTTTTGGGTTAGGGTACGCTTAGGGTGAGGGTAAGGGTTAGGGTGAGGTTTAGGGTGAGGGTGAGGTTTAGGGTTAGGTTTAGGGTGAGGGTTGGGTGAGGGATAGGGTTAGGGTTAGGGTTAGGGTGAGGGTGATGGTTAGGGTTAGGGTTAGGTTTAGGATTAGGTTTAGGGTGAGGGTGAGGGTTAGGGATAGGGTGAGGGTGAGGGTGAGGGTTAGGGTTAGGGTTAGAGTAAGAGTTAGGGTGAGTATTAGTATGACGGTGAGGGTTAGGGTCAAGGTGAGGGTTAGGGTTAGGGTTAGGGTTAGGGTGAGGGCTAGGGTGATGGTGAGGGTGAGGGTGAGGGTGAGGGTAAGGTTTAGGGTTAGCATAAGGTTTAACTTTAGGGTTAGGTGAGGATTAGGGTGACTTGAGGATTAGGGTGACGGTAAGTCTTTGTGTGAGGGTTAGCGGTAGGGTTAGGGTGAGAGTTAGGGTGAAGGTGAGGTTTAGTGTGAGCGTGAGGGTTAGGGTGAGGGTGACGGTTCGGGTTAGGGTTAGTGTTAGAGTTTGGGTGAAGGTGAAGTTAAGTATTAGTGTGTGGGTTAGGGTTAGGTTTAGCATTAGGGTAAAGATGAGAGTGAGAGGTAGGTTTAGGATTAGTGTTAGGTTTAGGGTAAGCCTTAGGGTGAGGGTAAGGGTGAGGTTTAGGGTTGGGGATAGGGTCAGGGTAAGGGTGAGGTTTAGGGTTCGGGTGATGTTTAGGGTTAGTGTTAGGGTTAGGGTGAGTTTTAGGGTTAGGGGGAGGGTTAGGTTTAGGGTTAGCGTTAGGGTGAGCGTTAGGTTTAGGGTTAGGGTGAGGGTTATGTTTAGGGTAATGTTTAGGGTGAGGGTGAGGGTCATGGTGAGAGTGAGGGTTACGGTGTGGGTGAGGGTTAGGGTTAGGGTGACGGTGAGTGTGAGGATTAAGGTTAGGGTTAGGGAGAGGGTTAGGGTTAGTTTTAGGGTTAGGGTGAGCTTTAGGGTTAGGGTTAGCATTAGGATTAGTGAGATAGTTAGGGTTAGGGTTAGGGTTAGGGTGAGGGTAAGTGTTAGGGTCAGGGTTAGGTTTAGGGTGAGAGTGAAGTTTAAGGTTAGGGTTAGATTCAGGTTGAGGGTGAGGGTTAGGTTTGGGTGAGGATTAGAGTTAGAGTGAGGGTTATGGTTGGTTTAGGGTTAGAGTTAGGGTGATGTTGAGGGTGACGGTTAGGGTTAGGATTAGGGTTAGGCTTAGGGTTAGACTGAGGGTGAGGGTGAGGGTTATTGTTTTTTTTAAGGTGAGGGATAGGGTTAGGGTGAGAGTGAGGGTAAACGAAAGGGTTAGGTTTAGGGGTAGGATGAGGGTTAGATTGAGGGGTAGGGTTATGGTTCAGGTGAGGATTTGGGTTAGGGTTAAGCTTAGTGTTAAGGAGAGGGTAAGGCTTAGGTTAGTGTGAGGGTTAGGTTTAGGGTTAAGTTTAGGGTGAGGGTAAGGGTTAGGCTGAGGTTTAGTGTGAGGGTGTGAGTTAGGCTTAGGGTTAGTGTTAGGATTAGTGTGTGGGTGAGGGTGAGGGTGAGAGATAGTGTGAGGTTGAGGGTTAGGGTTAGGGTCAGGGTTAGGGTGAGTGTTTGAGGGAGGGTGAGGGTTAGCGTTAGGTTTAGGGTTAGGGTGAAGGTGAGGGTTAGGTTTTGGATTAGGGTTAGGGGTAGGTTTAGGCTGAGGGTGAGGGTGAGTTTGAGGGTTAGGTTTAGGGTTGGGTTAATGTTAGTGTGAGGGCTATTGTGAGGGTGAGGTTTAGGTTGAGGGTGAGGGTGAGGGTGAGGGTTTCCATCAGGTAAGTGTTAGGGTTTGGGTTAGGGTGAGGATTTGGTTGAGGGAGAGGGTTAGTGTGAAGGTTTGGGTTACAGTGAGGGTTAGTGTTAGGGTTAGGGTGAGGGATAGGGTTAGGGTGATGTTAAGGATGAGGGTGAGATTTAGTGTGGGTGAGGTTTCGGTGCAGGTTAGGGTTGCAGTTAGATTTAGGTTGAGGGATAGGCTGAGGGTGAGAGTTAGGGTTAGAGTTAGGGACAGAGTGAGAATTAGGGTTAGGGTCAGGGTTAGGGTGAGGGTTTCGATGAGGGGAATGTTTACGGTTAGGGTGAGTGTTAGGTTAAGTCTGAGGGTGACGGTTAGGGTTGGGGTTAGGGTTATTGTGAGGTTAAGCGTTAGGGGGAGGGTTAGGGTGAGGGTGAGGGCTAGGTTTAGGGTAAGGGTTAGCTTTAGGGTGAGGGTTATGGTGAGGGTTAGGGTTAGGGTGAGGTTTAGGCTTAGGGTTAGTGTTAGGGTGAGGTTTAAGGTTAGGGTTAGGCTTAGATTGTGAGTGAGGGTGAGGGTGAGGCTGTGGGTTAGGTTTAGGGTGAGGCTTAGGTTTAGGGTTAGGGTGAGGGTTATGTTTGGGATGATGTTTAGAGTGTGAGGGTCAGGGTGAGAATGAGGGTTAGGGTGTTGATGAGAGTTAGGTTAGGGTGAGGGTTATGGTGATGGTGACGTTTAGGGTGAGGGTGAAAATTAGGGTTAGGTTTAGGGTGAGGGTTAGCGTTAGTTTTAGCGTTAGGGTGAGGGTCAGTTTTAGGGTTAGGTTAAGGGTTAGCATTAAGTTTATTGTGAGGGTTTGGGTTAGAGTTAGGGTTAGGGTGAGGGTTAGGGTTAGGTTGAGAGTTACGGTTAAGGTTAGCGTTAGATTGAGGTTGGGGGTGAGGGTTAAGGTTGGTTGAGGGGTAGAGTTAGAGTGAGGGTTATGGTTGGATTAGTGTTAGAGTTAGGGTGAGGGTGAGGGTGAGGATTAGGGTTAGGATTAGGGTTAGTGTTAGGGTTAGACTGAGGGTGAGGGTGATGGTGAGGGTGGAGGTTTGGGTTAGCGTGAGGGTTAGGGTTAGTGTGAGGGTGAGGGTAAGCCTGAGTGTTAGGGTTAGGGGTAGGATGATGGTAGGTTGAGGGGTAGGGTTATAGTTAGGGTGAGCGTTAGGGTTACTATGAGGTTTAGGGTGAGGGTTAAGTTTAGGTTTAGGGAGAGGGTAAGGGTTAGTATGAGGGTTAGGTTGAGGGTGAGTGTGAGGGTTAGGGTTAGGGTGAGGGTTACTGTGAAGTTTAATGTTAGTGTTAGGGTTAGGGTTAGGGTGAGGATTAGGGTGATGGTAAGGGTTAGGGTGAGGGTTAGGGAGAGTGAGGGTTAGGGTTAGGGTTAGGGTTAGGGTGAGGCATAGGGTGAGGGTTAGGGTTACGGTTAGGGTTTGGATAAGGGTTAGGGTGAGGGTTAGGTTTAGGGTGAGGGTTAGGGCGAGGGTTAGGATTATGGTGAGGCTAAGGTTTAGGGTGAGAGTTAGGGTTAAGGTGAGGTTTAGATTGAGGTTGAGAATGAGGGTTAGAGTTAGAGTGAGGGTTAGGGTTGGATTAGGGTTAGATTTAGGGTGAGGGTGAGGTTGAGGGTGAGGTTTAGGGTTAGGATTAGGGTTAGGTTAAGGGTCAGACTGTGGATGAGGGTGAGGGTGAGGTTTAGAGTTAGAGTAAGGTTTAGGGTGAGGGTGAAAGTGAGTTATAGGGTTAGGATTAGCATTTGTTTTAGGCTTAGGGAAAGGTTGAATGTGAGAGAAGAAGGGAGGGTTAGGGTGAGGGTTAGGTTTCGGGTTAGGGTTAGGGTGAGGGTGAGGGTTAGGGTTAGGGTGAGGGTTATTATGAGGGTTAGGGTTAGGGTTAATGTGAAGGTGAGGTTTAAGTTTAGGATTAGGTTTAGGGTTAGGGTTAGGCTGAGGGTGAGGGTGTGCTTTAGAGTTTGGGATTAGTGTGAAGGTTAGGGTGAGGTCTAGGGTAAGGGTCAGGTTTAGGTTGAGGGTGAGGGTGCGGGTGAGGTTTTCCGTTAGGTCAGGATTAGTTTTAGGGTTAGGTTGAGGATTAGGGTGAGGGTAAGAGTTAGGGTGAGGGTTAGGGTTAGGGTGAGGGTTGGGGTTAGGGTCAGGGTGACGGTTAGTGTTAGTTTTAGGATGATGTTTAGGATGAGGTTTAGGGTTAGGGTGAGGGTGATGGTTCGGGTGAGGGTTAGAGATAGGGTTAGAATTAGCTTGAGGGCTAGAGTGAGGTTGAGGTTTAGGTTTAGGCTTAGGGTTAGGGTGAGAATTAGGGTTAGGGTTAGGGTTAGGGTGAGGGTTTGTCTGAGGGGTAGGGTTAGGGTTAGGGGGAGGCTTAGGTTTAGTCTGAGAGTTATGGTTAGGGTTAGCTTTAGGGTTACGGTTAGGGTGAGGGCAAGGGTTAGGATGAGGGTTAGGGTGAGCGTGAGGTTTAGTTTTAGGTTTAGGGTGAGGGTTATGTTTAGGGTTAGAGTTAGGGTTAGGGTTAGTGTTAGGGGAGAGGGAAGATTAGGGTTAGGTTGAGGGTTAGGCTCAGCGGTAGGGTTAGGTTTAGGGTGAGGGTTAGATTTAGTTTGATAGTTATGGTTAAGGTTAGCTATAGGGTTACGGTTAGGGTGAGGGTAAGGTTTAGGTTGAGGGTTAGGGTGAGGGTGAGGTTTAGCTTTAGGGTTACGGTGAGGGTTGGGTGAGGGTTAGGGTTAGGGTTAGGGTTAGGGGGAGAGGGAGGGTTAGGGTTAGGGTGAGGTTGAAGGTTATGGTTATTGTTAGTTTTAGTGTGAGAGTGAGGTTGAGGGTTAGAGTTAGGTTTAGGGTGAGGGTGAGATTGAGGGTTAGTGTTAGGATTAGAATTCAGGATAGATTTAGTCTGAGGGTGAGGGTGAGGTGGAGAAGGAGGGTTAGGTTGAGAGTTTGGCTTAGCGCTAGGGTTTGGGTGAGGGTGACTTTTAGCGTTAGGGTTAGGGTGAGGGTAAGGGTTTCCGTCAGCGTTAGCGTTAGGGTTAGGGTTAGGGTTAGGGTGAGGTTGAGGGTGAGGGTTAGGGTTTGTTGAGGGTTAGAGTGAGGTTGAGAATTAGGGTTTGGTTATGGTTAGAATTAGATTGAGGTGAGGGTGAGGGTTAGGGTTAAGATTAGGGTTAGGGTTAGGGTTAGACGTAGGGTTAGGGTGAGGGTGAGGGTGAGGGTGTGGGTGAGGTTTACTTTAGGGGTTTAGAGTGAGGGTTGGAGTGAGGGTTACGTTTAGGATTAGGATTAGTGTTCGGGTTAGGCTGAAGGTGAGTGGGAAAGGGAGTGGGAGGGTTAGGGTTAGGGGTAGGGTTGCAGTTACGGTGAGAGTTAGGGTTAAAGTGATTGTTAGGATTAGGGTGATGGTTTGGGTGAGGGTTCGGGTGAGGGTTAGGGTCAAGGATAGAGTTAGGTTGAGGGCTAGGGTGAGTGTGAGGGTTATGGTTATGGTTAGGGATAGGGTGAGAATTAGGGTTAGGGTTAGGGTGAGGGTGAGGGTTAGGCTCAGGGATAGGTATAGGGTTAGGGTGAGGGTTAGGTTTAGTCTGAGTGTTACAGTTAGGGTTAGGAATATGGTTAAATTTAGGGTGAGGATGAGGGTTAGGGTGAGTGTTAGGGTGAGGGTGATGTTTAGGTTTAGGTTTAGGTTTAGGGTGAGGGTTGGGTGAGGGTTAGGGTTAGGGTTAGGGTGAGGGACAGAGTTAGGGTTAGGTTTAGGGTGTGGGTTATATTTAGGGTGAGGGTGATGGTTAGGGTAAGGATTAGGGTTAGGATTAGGGTTAGGCTGAGGATGAGCTTGAGGGTGAGTTTTAGGGTTAGGATTAGGGTTAGGTTGAGGGATAGGGTCAGTGTGAGGGTTAGGGTGAGGATAAGGGTAAGGATTAGATTGAAGGTTAGGGGGAGGGGGAGGGACAGGCTTAGGGTTAGAGTTAGGGTGAGGGTTAGGATGAGGGTTCCGTTTAAGGTTAGGCTTAGGGTTAGGGTTAATTTTAGGGTTAGGTTTAGGGTATGGATTAGGGTGAGGGTGAGGGTTAGTGTAAGGTTTAGGGTTAGGGTGAGGGTTAGGGTTAGGATTAGGTTTAGGGTGAGGGGTAGGGTGAGGGTGAGGATTAGTATTAGGTTTAGGGTTAGGGTGATGGTTAGGGTTAGGTTGAGGGTTAGGGTTAGTGTGAGGGATAGGATTAGGTTTAGGGTGAAGGTTAAGGTGGGGTTTATGGTTAGGGTTAAGGTGAGGGTGAGGGTTAGGATTAGGGTTAGGGTGAGGTTAAGTGTTAGGATTATGTTTGCGGTGAGGTTTAGGGTTAGGGTTAGGGTTACTGTTATGGTTAGGTTTAGGCTGAGGGTGAGGTTGTAGGTGACATTGAGGATGAGGTTTAGGGTTAGGTTTAGGGTAAGAGTGAGTGTGACAGTGAGGGATAGGGTTAGGATTAGATTTAGGGTTAGGGTTAGGCTGAGGGTGAGGGTGAAAATGAGGGTTAGGATTAGGGTTAGTGTTATTGTTAGGGGTAGGGTGAAGTTTAGGTTTAGTGTGAGGGTTAGGGTTAGGTTTAGGGTGAGGGGTAGGGTTAGGGTTAAGATGAGTTTTAGGGTTAGTGTGAGGGTTAAGTTAGGGTTTAGATGAGGGTATGGTTTAGGGTGAGTTTTAGGGTGAGGGTGAGGGTAAGGGTTAGGGTGAGGTTAAGTGTTAGGGTTAGGGTTAGGGTGTGGGTTTGGGCTAGGCTTAGGGTTCGGGAGAGAGATAGGGTGAGGGTGAGAGTTAGGGTTAGTCTTAAGCTGAGGGTGAGGGTGAGGATGAGGGTTAGGGTTAGGGTTGGGGTTAGGGTGAGGGTTATGGTTAGGTTTAGGGTGAGGGTTAGGTTTAGGGTGAGGGTTAGGGTTAGGGTTAGGGTTAGGATGAGGGTTAGGTTTAGGGTGAGGGTTAGGTTTAGTGTTAGGGTGATCATGAGTGTGAGGGTTAAGTTTAGGATTAGTGTTAGGGTTTGAGTTAGTCTTAGGATGAGGGTTAGGTTGAGGGTGAGTCTTAAGTTTAGGGTGAGGTGTAGGGTGTGGTTGAGGGTTAGGGTTAGGGTGAGGGTTAGGGTGATGTTGAGGTTTAGGTTGAGGGTGAGGGTTAGGCTTAGTGTTATGGTGAGGTTTAGGGTTAATGTGAGCGTTAGGGTGAAGGTGAGGATAAGGTTTAGTTTGAGGGTTCAGATGAGTGGGAGGTTTAGTTAGAGGGTTAGTTTTAGGGTGAGGGTTAGGGTTAATATTAGGTTAAGCTTAGTGTGAGGGTTAGGGTTAATATTAGGGTTAGGGTTAGGGTAAGTGTTAGGGTGAGTGTTAGGCTTAGGGTGAGGGTTAGGTTTAGTGTGTGGGTTAGGGTTAGAATGAGGGTTAGGGTTAGGGTGAGGTTTAGGGTTAGGATTATGGTTAGGGTGAAGGCTAGAGTGAGGGTGAGAGTTAGGGTTAGGCTTAGGGTTAGGGTGAGGGTTAGGGTTAGGTTTAGGGTTAAGGTTAGCGAGAGGGTAGTTTTAGGGTTAAGGTGAGGGTTAGGTTTAGTGTGAGGTTTAGGGTGACACTTAGGGTTAGGGTGAGGATAAGGGTTAGGGGAGGGTGAGGGCTAGAGTGAGAGTGAGGGTTACATTTAGCGTGAGTGTTAGGGTGAATGTTAGGATGAGGGTTAGTGTTAGGGTTAGGGTTAGGGTTAGGGTTAGGGTTAGTGTGAGGGTGAGGGTTAGGTTTAGATTTAGTGTGAAGGTTAGTGTTAGGGTTAGGTTTTGGTTTAGGGTTATGTTTATGTTTAGGGTGAGTGTGACGGTGAGGGAATGTGTTAGAATTAGGATTAGGACTAGGGTTAGGGTTAAAATTAGGGTGAGGTTGAGGGTGAGGGTTAGGGTTAGGGTGACAGTGAGGTTCAGGGTGAGCGTTAGGGTTCGGGTTAGAGATAGGGTGAGGATTAGCTTTAGGGTTCGGTTTATTGTGAGGCTTAGGCTGAGGGGTAGGTTTACCTTTAATGTGAGGGTAAGGTTTAATGTGAGGATTAGGGTTAGTGTTAGTATTAGTGTGAGGGTTAGGTTTAGGGTTAGGGTTAGAGTTGGGGTTATTGTTAGGGTTAGCGTGATGGTGAGGGTGACGGTGAGGGTGAGGTTTAGGGATAGGGTTAGGTTTAGAGTGAGGGTGGGAGTGAGGGTTAGGGTTAAGATTAGGTTTAGGGATAGGTTTAGGCTGAGCGTGAGTGGGAAGGGGAAGGGAGAGTTAGGGTTAGGGTTAGGTTTAGGGTTAGGGTTACGGAGACAGTTAGGGTTAAAATTATTGTTAGGATTCGGGTGAGAGTTCAGGTCAGGGTTAGGGTTAAGGATAGAGTTAGGTTGAGGGATAGGGTGAGTGTGAGGGTTAGGGTTATTTTTAGGGGTAGGGTGAGAATTAGGGTTAGGGTTACGGTTAGGGTGAGGGTTCGGCTCAGGGGTAGGGTTAGGGTTAGGGTGAGGGTTAGGTTTAGTCTGAGAGTTATGGTTAGGGTTAGCGATAGGGTTACATTTAGGGTGAGGGTAAGGTTTAGGTTGAGGGTTAGGGTGAGGGTGAGGTTTAGGTTTAGTTTTACGGTGAGGGTTGGGTGAGGGTTAGGGTTAGGGTTAGTGTTAGGGGGAGAGGGAAGGTTTGGGTTAGGGTGAGGGTGAGGGTTAGGGTTAGGGTTAGGGTTATTTTTAGGTTTATTGTTAGGGGGAGTTTGAGGGTTAAGGTTAGATTTACGGTGAGGGAGAGAGTGAGGGTTGGGTTAGGATTAGGATTAGGGATAGATTTTGTCTGAGGGGGAGGGGAAGGGGGAGAAGCAGGGTTAAGGTGAGGGTTAGGTTTAGCGCTAGGTTTTCGGTGAGGGTGACGTTTAGGCTTAGGGATAGGGTGAGGTTAAGGGTTACGGTCAGCATTAGCGTTAGGGTTAGGGTTAGGGTTAGGGTGAGGTTGAGGGTGAGGGTTAGGGTAGGTTGAGTGTTAGAGTGAAGTTGAGGATTAGGGTTTGGATATTGTTAGAAATAGGTTGAGGTGAGGGTGAGGGTTAGGGTTAAGATTAGGGTTAGGGTTAGGGTTAGACTTAGGGTGAGGGTGAGCGTGAGGGTTTATGTTAGGGTGATGTTAGGGTTAGGGTTAGGGTGAGGGTTTGGGTTAGAGTTAGGGTTAGGGTGAATATGAGGGTGAGGTTTAGGATTGGGTTAGGGTTAGAGTTAGGGTGAGGGTAAGCGTTGGGTAAGAGTTAGAGTTATGGTAAGGGTGAGGGTGAGGGTTAGGGTTAGGATTAGAATTAGGGTGTGGGTAAGGGTCAGCGTTAGGGTTAAGATTAAGGTTAGGGTTAGGGTTAGGCTGAGGTTGAGGGTGAGGGTTAGATTTAGGGTTAGGTTGAGGGTTATGTTTATGGTTAGGCTTAGGGTGAGGGTCAGGGTGAGGGTAAGTGTTAACGTGAGGTTTAGTGTGAAGTTGAGGGTTATGATTAGGTTTAGGGTGAGGAGTACGGAGAGGGTTAGGGTTAAGGTGAGGGTGAGCTTTAAGTTGAGGTTGAGGGTTAGGGTTAGGGTTATGGTGAGGGTTAGGGTCAGGGTGAGGTTTAGGGTTAGGGTTAGGGTGAGTGTTAGGTTTAGGGGAGGGTTAGATTTAGGTTTAGGGGTAGGGTGTGTGGTAGGGTGAGGGTGAGGTTTAGGATTAGGGTTAAGGTTAGGGATAGGGTGAGGGTTAGGGTTAGGGTAAGGGTTAGGGTTAGGGTTAAGCTGAGGGTTTGGCTTAGTGTTAGGGTGTGGGTTAGGTTTAGTGTGAGAGTTAGGGTTAGGGTTAGGGTTAGTGTTAGGGTGAGGGTTAGGGTTAGGGTTATTGTTAGGGGTAGTGTAAGGGTTAGGGTTACAGTTAGGGTTAGGGTGAGGGTTAGGGTGAGGTTCAGTGTTAGAGTTAGGTTTAGGTTTAGGATTAGTGTGAAGGTTAGGGTTAGGGTTAGAGTTAGGCTAGGGTGAGGGTAAGGGTTAGGGTGAGGTTTAGGTTGAGGGTGAGGTTTAGGGTTAATGTTAGGGTTAGGGTGAGGGTTATGTTTAGGGTTAGGGTTAGGGTGAGGGTGACGTTTAGGGTTAGTGTTAGGGTGAAGGTTAGATTTAGGGTGAGCGTTAGCTTTAGGGTTAGGGTTAGGGTGAGGGTGAGGGTGAAGATGAGGGTTATGGTTGGTTGAGGGTTAGAGTGAGGATGACATTAAGGGTTGGGTTATCGATAGAGTTAGGGTGAAATGAGGATGAGGGTTAGGGTAAGGATTAGTGTTAGGTTTAGGGTTAGGCTGAGGTTGAGGGTGAAGGTGTGTTTTAGGGTTAGGGTTTGGGTGAGGTTTCGGTGAGGGTTAGATTTAGGGTTATGGTTATGGTTAGGGTTAGGCTGAGGGTCAGGGTGAGGGTAAGGGTTAATGTCAGGTTTAGGATTAAGTTGGGGGTTAAGGTTAGGGTTAGGGTGAGGAGTACGTTGAGGGTTGGGGGTAAGGTGAGGGTAAGCGTTAAGTTGAGGTTGAGGGTTAGGGTTAGGGTTAGGTTGTGGGTTAGGTTCAGGGTGAGGTTTAGAGTTAGGGTGAGGGTTAGGGTTAGGGGAGGGTTAGGTTTAGGGTTAGGGTTAGGGTGAGGGCTAGGCTGAGGGTGAGGTTTAGTGTTAGGGTTACGGTTCGGGATAGGGTGAGTATTAGGGGTAGGTTTTGTGTTAGGGTTAGGGTTAGGCTGAGGGGTTGGCTTAGGGTTAGGTTGAGGTTTAAGTTTAGTATGAGAGTTAGGGTTAGGGTTAGAGTTAGTGTTAGGTTGAGGGTTATGGTTAGGATTAGGGTTATTGTTAGGCTTAGTGTAAGGATTGGGGTTAGGGTTAAAGTTAGGGTTAGATGAGGGTTAAGATGAGGTTTAGTGTTAGGGTTAGATTTAGGGTTAGGATTAGTGTGAGGGTTAGTGTTAGGGTTAGGGTTAGGCTTAGGGTGAGGGTAAGGGTTAGGGTGAGGTTTATGTTGAGGGAGAGATTTAGGGTTAACGTTAGGGTTAGGGTGAGTGTTAGGGTGAGGGTTAGGTTTAGGGTTAGGGTGAGGGTGAGGGTTTGGCTGAGGGGTTGTCTTAGGGTTAGGGTATGGGTTAGGGTGAGCGTTAGCGTTAAGGTTAGGGTTAGGGTTAGGGTATGGGTGAGGGTGAGGGTTACGGTTGTTTGAGGGTTAGAGGTAGGGTGAAGATTAGGTTTGGTTTATGGTTAGAGTTAGGGTGAGGTGAGGGTGAGGGTTAGGCTAAAGATTAGGGTAGTGATAGGGTTAGACTTATGGTGAGGGTGAGGGTGAGCATCAGGGTTTGGGTTAGGGTGAGTGTTAGTGTTAGGGTTAGGGTGAGGGTAAGGGTTAGAGTTAGGGTTATGTTGAATTTGAGGGTTAGGGTTAGGTTTGGGTGACGGTTAGAGTTAGGGTGAGGGTTAGGGTTAGGTTAGGGTTATAGTTATGTTGAGGGTGAGGATGAGTGTTAGGGTTAGAGTTAGGGTTAGACTGTGGGTGAGGTTGAGGTTGAGGGTGAGGGTAAGGGTTAGGGTTAGGATTAGGGTTTGGTTTAGCGTTAGGCTGAGAGTGAGGTTTCGGGTGAGGGTTAGGCTTAGGTTTCGGGTTCAGGTTCATGTGAGGGTTAGTTTTAGGGTTAGGTTGAGGTTTAGGGTGAGGGTTAGGGTTAGGGTCAGTGTGAGGGTTAGAATTAGGGAGAGGGTTAGGGTTAGGAGAGGGTTAGGTTTACGCTTAGCGTTAGGGTGATGGCTTGGGTGAGATTGAGTTTTAGGGTTAGGGTTACAGTTAGGGATTTGGTGAGGATTAGGGTTAGGGTTAGGGTTAGGGTTAGGCTGAGGGGTAGGCGTAGGCTTAGGGTGAGGGTTAGGTTTAGTTTGAGAGTTAGGATTTGTTTTAGGGTTAGTGTTAGGGTGAGGGTTAATGTTAGGTTTACGTGTAAGTTTACGTTGAGGTTGAAGTTGAGGGTGAGGGTGAGAGTGAGGGTGAGGGTGAATTTTAGGGTTGGGGTTTGGTTTAGTGTGAGGGTGAGAGTGAGGGTTAGGGTTAGGATTAGGATTAGGGTTAGGGTTAGGCTGAGGGGGAGGGTTAGGTTTAGGGTTAGGGTTAGAGTTAGGGTGAGGGTGAGTGTTAGGGTTCGTGTGAGTGTTAGGTTTAGGGTTACGGTGAGGGAAAAGTTTAGGTGGAGGTTTAGGGTGTGGGTGAGTGTTAGGCTTAGGTTTAAGGTTAGGATTATTGTTTGCGTGAGTGTGAGGGTTAGATTTAGGGTGAGATTTAGGTTTAGGGTGATGGTTAGGTTTAGGGTCAGATTTAGGTAGAGGGTGTGGGTGAGGGTGAGTGTTAGTGTTAGGTTTAGAGTCAGGGTGAGTGTGATGGTTAGGGTTAGGGTTTGGATTAGTGTTAGGGTTAGGTTAGGGTTAAGGTGAGGGTGAGGGTGAGGTTGAGGTTTAGGGTTAGGGTTAAGGTTAGGGTGAGGTCTTGGGTGAGGGTGAGGGTTATGGTGAAGTTGATTGTGAGTGTGAGGGTTAGGGATAGTGTGAGTGTTAGGGTTTGGGTTTCCTTTAGGGTTAGGTTTAGGGTTAAGATTAGGGTTAGTGTGAGGGTTAGGGACAGGGTTAGGTTTAGGGTGAGGGTAAGGGTTAGGTTGAGGGTTAGGGTGAGGTTGAGGGTTAGGCTTAGTGTTAGGTTTAGGATTAGTGTTTGGGTGAAGGTGAGGGTTGGGGTTAGTGTGAGGTTTAGGGTTAGGTTGAGGCTTGGGTTTAGGGTTAGAGTTAGGTAAGGGTGTGGGTGAGGGTGAGGGTTAGGGTAAGGGTGAGGGTGAGGGTGAGGGTTAGGGTTATGATTAGGGTTTGGATTAGGGTTAGGCTGAGTGTGAGGGTGAGGGTGAGTGTTTTGGTTGGTAAGTATTAGGGTTAGTGTCAGTGTGAGGATTACAATGAGGGTGATGGTTAGGGTGAGGGTTAGGGTTAGGTTTAGAGTGAAAGTTAGGGTTAGGGTGATGTTTAGGGTGAGGGTGAGTGTTAGGGTGAAGGTGAGAGTTCGGGTGGGGGTTAGAGTTAGGGTGAGAGATAGGGAGATTGTGAGGGTTAAGGTAAGGGTTAGGGATAGGGTGAGAATTAGGATTAGCGTTAGGGTGAGGGTGAGAATAAGGGTTAGGGTGAGGGTTATGGTGAGCATGAGGGTTAGGATTAGCATTAGCGTTAGGGTGATGTTTAGGGTGAGGGTTAGTGTTAGGATTAGGGTGAGGTTGAGGGTTAGGATTAGGTTTAGGTTTGGGTGATGGTTAGGGTTAGTGTTGGGGTTAGGATGAGGGAGAGGGTGAGCCTGAAGGTTAGTGTGAGGGTGAGGTTGAGGGAGTGGGTTAGGGTTAGGGTAAAGTGAGGGTGAGGTTTAGGGTTAGGATTAGGATTAGGGTTAGGGTTAGGTTTAGGCTGAGGGTGTGCGTGAGGGTGTGAGTGAGGGTTAGGGTTAGGGTGAGGGTTAGGGTTAGTGTGATGGTTAGGGTGAGGGTGAGGTTAAGGCTTTTGTTGAGGGTTTTGTTGAGGGTTAGGCTGAGGGGTAGGGTTAGGGTTAGGGTGAGGATTAGGTTTAGTGTGCGAGTTAGGGTTAGGGTTAGGGTGAGTGTTAGTGTTAGGGTGAGGGTTAGGCTTAGGGTTAGGTTTATTGTTATTGTTAGGTTTAGGGTGAGGGTGAAGGTGAGGGTGAGGGTGAGGGTGAGGGTGAGGTTTAGGGTTAGGGTTAGTTTTAGGGTGAGGGTGAGAGTGAGGGGGAGGGGGAGGGTTAGGGTGAGCTTTAGGGTTAGGATGAAGGTTAGGTTTAGGTTTAGGGTTATTTTTATTGTTGGAGTGAGGTGGAGTGGGAGGGGTAGGGGGAGAGGGAGGGGGAGGTTTAGGGTTGGGTTAGGTTTAGGTTGAGGGTGAGAGTGAGGGTTAGGTTTAGAATTAGGATTAGGGTTAGGGTTAGTCTGAGGCGGAGGGGGAGGGGGAAGGGGAGGGTTAGGTTTACGTTTAGGGTTAAGGTGAGGGTGAAGGTTAGGGTTAGTGTGAGGGTTAGGGTTAGGTTGAGGATTAGGGTTAGGGTGATGTTTAGGGTTAGGTTTGGGGTTAAGATGAGGGATAGGGTGAGCCTGAATTTTAGGGTGAGGGTGAGAATGAGGGAGTGGGTTAGGGTTAGGGTAAGGTGAGGGTGAGGTTTAGGGTTAGGATTAGGTTTAGGGTTAGGGTTAGGTTTAGGCTGAGGGTGAGCGTGAGGGTGTGGGTGAGGGTTAGGGTTAGGGTGAGGGTTAGGGTTAGTGTGACGGTTAGGGTGAGGGTGAGGTTAAGGCTTTTGTTGAGGGTTATGTTGAGGGTTAGGCTGAGGGGTAGGGTTAGGGTTAGTGTGAGGATTAGGTTTAGTGTGCGAGTTAGGGTTAGGGTTAGGGTGAGCGTTAGTGTTAGGGTGAGTGTTAGGGTTAGGGTTAGGTTTATTGTTATTGTTAGGTTTAGGGTGAGGGTGAAGGTGAGGGTGAGGGTGAGGGTGAGGGTGAGGTTTAGGGTTAGGCTTAGGTTTAGGGTGAGGGTGAGAGTGAGGTGCAGGGTTAGTGTGAGCGTTAGGGTTAGGATGAAGGTTAGGTTTAGGTTTAGGCTTATTTTTATTGTTGGGGTAACGCGGAGTGGGAGGGGTAGGGGGAGACGGAGGGGTAGGTTTAGGGTTGGGTTAGGTTTAGGTTGAGGGTGAGAGTGAGGGTTAGGTTTAGGATTAGGATTAGGGTTATGGTTAGGCTGAGGGGGAGGGGGAAGGGAGAGGGAGGGTTAGGTTTACATTTAGGGTTAGGGTGAGGGTGAGGGTTAGGGTAAGTGTGAGGGTTAGGCTTAGGTTTAGGGTGAGGGAAAAGTTCAGGGTGAGGGTTAGGGTGAGGGTAAGGGTTAGGGCGAGGGTTAGGGTGAGGGTTAGGTTTAGGGTTAGCATTAAGTTTAGGGTTAGGATTAGGGTTAGGTTTAGGGTTAGAGTTAGGGAGAGGGTGTGGGTGAGGGTAGGTTTAGGGTTAGTTTTAGGGTGAGGGTGAAGGTGAGGGTTAGGTTTAGGATAGTGTTAGGTTTAGGGTTAGGCTGAGGATGAGGATGAGGTTAAGGGTTAGGGTTAGCGTTATGGTTAAGGTTAGGGTGAGGGCTATGGTGAGGGTGAGGGTGACGGTTTTGTTTAGGTAAGGTTTAGGTTTAGGGTTAGTGTGAGGATTAGGGTTAAGTTTAGTGTTAGGGTGAGGGTTAAGAGTAGGTTTAGTTTGAAGGTTAGGCTTAGGGTGATGTTTAGGCTGAAGGTGAATGTTAGTGTGAGTGTGAGGTTTCGGGTGGGGGTTAGGTTTAGGGTTAGAGTTAGGGTGAGGGCTAATATGAGGGTGAGAATTTGGGTTAGGTTTATGGTAAGGGTTAGGGTGAGGGTGAGGGTTAGGGTTAGCATTAGGTTTTGGGTGAGGGTTAGGGTGAGTGTGAGGGTTGGGGTGAGGGTTAGGGTTAGGGTTATGGTTAGGATGAAGGTGAGGTTTAGTGTTAGGATTAGTTTTAGGGTTAGGGTTAGTGTTAGGGTTAGGGTTAGGGTTAAAGTTAGTCTTAGGTTGAGAGTGATGGGGGAGGGTTAGGGTTAAGGTTAGTGTTTGGGTTAGGGTGAGGGTTAGGGTTAGGGTTAGAGTTAGGGTGAGGGTGTGGGTGAGGGTGAGGGAGAGGGTTAGGTTTAGGGTTTGGTTGAGGGTGAGGGTGAGGGTTAGGGTTAGGATTATGGGTAGGTTTAGGGTTAGGGTTAGGCTGAGGGTGAAGTTGAGGTTCAGGGTTAGGGTTAGCGTGAGGTTTAAGTTTATGGTGAGGGCTATAGTGAGGGTTAGGTTTAGGGTGAGGGTGAGTGTGAGGATTAGGGTTAGGGTGAGGGTTAGGTTTAGGCTAGCGTGAGGGTTGGATTAGAGTGATGTTTAGGGTGAGGATTAGGGTTAGTGTTAGGGTGAGAGTTAGAGTTAATGTGAGGATTAGGGTGAGGATGAAGATAAAGGTTAAGTTGAGGGTTATTGTGTGGGGTAAGTTTAGGGTGATGGTGAGGGCTAGGGTTAGGGTGATGTTTAGGATGAGGGTGAGGGTTAGGGTGAGGTTGAGAGTTCAGGTGAGGGTTAGGGTTAAGGTTAGAGTTAGGGTGAGGGCTAGGGTGAGGGTGAGGGTTAGGATTAGGGTTAGGGTTAGGGTTAGGATTAGGGTGAGGGTGAGGGTGAGGATTAGGGTGTGTGTTTGGGTGAGGGTTTGGGTGAGGGTTAGGGTAACGGTTAGGGTGAGGAGTAGAGTGAGGGTTAGGGTTAGGGTGATTGTGAGCGTTAAGTTGAGGTTTAGGTTTAGGGTTAGGTTTAGTGTGAGTGTTAGGCTCAGGATGAGGGTTAGGGTTAGCCTTAGGGTGAGGTTCAGGTTCAGGGTGAGTGCTAGTGTTAGGGTGAGTGTTAGGGTTAGGTTGAGGGTTAGGTCTATTATTACAGTTAGGGTGAGAGCTAGGGTGAATGTGAGGGTTAGTGTGAAGGTTAGGAATAGGTTGAGGATTAGGATGAGGGTTCTGGTTAGGGTGAGGTTTAGGCTGAGGGGTATTGTTAGGTTAGTTTTATGGTTAGGGTGAGAATGAAGATTAGGGTTAGGATAAGGATTAGGTTTAGGGTTTGGCTGAGGGGGAGGGGGAGGGTGGGGTTAGGGTTAGGGTTAGGGTGAGGATTAAGGTTAGGTTTAGGGTTAGGGTTATTTTTAGGGTTATGGGGAGCGGGAGGGGGAGGGGGATGTTCATGGTTAGGGTTAGGTTTAGGGTGAGGTTGAGAGTGAGGGTTAGTGTTAGGATTAGGATTAAGCTTAGTGTTAGGCTGAGGGTGAGGGGAAGGGGGAGGGTGAGGGTTAGGGTTAGTTTTAGGGTTAGTGTGAGGGTGAGGGTTAGGGTTAGTGTTAGGGTTAGTGTAAGGCTTAGGGTTAGGGTTAGAGTTAGGGTTACAGTGAGGCTTAGGGTTAGGTTTAGTATTAGGTTCAGGGTTAGAGTTAGGATTAGTGTGAGGATTAGTGTTAGTGTTAGGGTTAGGGTTAGGGTGAGGGTAATGGTTAGGGTGAGGTTTAGGGTGAGTGTGAGGTTTAGGATTAACGTTATGGTTAGAGTGAGTGTTAGGGTGAGGGTTAGGTTTAGGGTTATGGTTAGGGTGAGGGTGAAGTTTAGGGTTAGGGTTAGGGTGAGGGTTAGGGTTAGGGTAAGCGTTAGCATTAGGGTTAGGTTTAGGTTTAGCTTGATGGTGAGGGTGAGGTTTAGGTTTGGTTGAGGGTTAGAGTTAGGGTGAGGATTAGGCTTGTGTTATGGTTAGAGTTAGGGTGAGGTGAGGGTGAGGTTATGGTTAAGATTAGGTTTAGGGTTAGGGTTAGACTTATTGTGAGGGTGAGGGTGAGGGTGTGGGTGAGGGTTTGGGTTAAGGTGAGGGTTAGGGTTAGGGTTAGTGTGAGGATTAGTGTTAGAGTTAGGGTTAGGGTGAATATGAAGGAGAGGGTTAGGTTTGGGTGAGGTTTAGAGTTAGGGTGAGAGTTAGGTTTTGGTAAGGATTAGAGTTAGGGTGAGGGTGAGGGTGAGGGTTAGGGTTAGGATTAGGGTTAGGGTTAGGGTTAGGCTGAGGGTGAGGTTGAGGGTGAGGGTTAGGGTTAGTGTTCAGGTGAGGGTTCGGGTGATGATTAGATTTAGGGTTAGGGTGAGTGTTAGGGTGAGGTTTATGGTTAGAGTTAGGGTTAGGGTGAGGGTCAGGGTGAGGGTAAGTGTTAACGTGAGGTTTAGGTTGAGGGTGAGGTTTAGGGTTAGGTTTCGGGTGAGGAATTGGGTGAGGTTTAGGGTTAGTGTGAGGGTGAGCGTTAAGTTTAGGTTTAGGGTTAGGGTTAGGGTGATTGTTAGGGTCAGGGTGAGAGTTAGGGTTAGGGTGAGGGTTAGGGTTAGGGGAGGGTTAGGTTTAGGGTTACGTTTAGGGTCAGGGCTAGGTTGAGGTTGAGGTTTAGGGTTAGGGTAACTGTTAGGGATAGGGTAAGGATTAGGGTTAGGGTTAGGGTTAAGATGAGAGTTAGGCTGAGGTTTAGGTTTAGAGTTAGGGTGAGGGTTAGGTTTAGTGTGAGAGTTAGGGTTAGTGTTAGGGTTAGTGTAGGGTGAGGGTTAGGGTTAGGTTTAGGGTAAGGGTGAGGGTGAAGGTGAGTGTGAGTGTGAGAGTGAGGGTGAGGGTGAGGTTTAGGGTTAGGGTTAGGATTAGGGTGAGGGTGAGAGTGAGGGTTAGGTTTAGGATTAGGATTCGGTCACAGTTAGGCTGTGGATGACAGTGATTGTGAGGGGGGTTTTGGGTTAGTTTTAGGGTTAGCGTTAGGCTTAGGGTGAGGGTTATGGCTAGGTTTAGGGTTAGGTTTCCCGTGAGGATAAGGGTAAGGGTGAGGGTTAGGATGAGGGTGAGGGTCAGGGATAGGGTTAGGGTGAGGGTGAGTGTTAGGGAGAGGATGAGGTTTAGGGTGAGGGTTACAGTGAGGGTTACGGTTAGGGTGAGGGTTAGGGTTAGGTTTAGGTTTAGGGTAAGAGTGAGTGTGAGGGTGAGGTTTAGGGTTAGGTTTAGGATTAGTGTGAGTGTTAGGGTTAGCGTTAGGGTTAGGATGAAGTTTAGGGTGAGGGGTAGGGTTAGGGTTAGGTTGAGGGTGAGGGTGAGCGTGAGGTTTAGGGTTAGGGTGAGATTTAGGGTTAGCGTTAGGGTGAGGGTGATGGTTAAGGTTAGGTTTAGGATGAGGGTT
Source organism: Dipodomys merriami (assembly GCF_024711535.1). NCBI lineage: Eukaryota > Metazoa > Chordata > Mammalia > Rodentia > Heteromyidae > Dipodomys > Dipodomys merriami. The sequence goes on along the minus strand of NW_027203715.1, from coordinate 19,312,231 downwards.
AGGGTGAGGGATAGGGTTAGTTTTAGTGGGAGGGTTAGGATTAGTGTGAGGGTTACTGTTAGGCTTAGGATTAGGGTGAGGTTTAAGGTTAGGGTTAGGAGGAGGATAGGGTGAGGGTGAGGGTTAGGGTTAGGGTGAGGGTGAGGGTGAGGGTTAGGGTGTAGGTGAGGTTTAAGGGAGGGTTAGGGTTAGTGTGAGGGTTACTGTTAGGCTTAGGATTAGGGTGAGGTTTAAGGTTAGGGTTAGGAAGAGGATAGGGTGAGGGTGAGGATTAGGTTTAGGTTTAGGGTGAGGGTTAGGTTTAGGGTTAGGGTGAGGGTGAGTGTTAGGTTTAGGGTTAATGTTAGGGTTAGGTTTAGGCTTAGGGTGAGGGTGAGGGTTTGGGTGAGGGTTAGGTTTAGGGTGAGTGGTAGGGTGAGGTCACCCTAAACATCACCCTAAACCTTATCCTCAACCTAACTATAAACCTTACCCTCACCCTAACCCTAACCCTCACACTAACCCTCACCCTCAATTTAAACCTCACCCTAACAATAACCCTAAATCTAATGGAATCGAAACCCTCACCCTCACCGTCACTCTCACACTAACACTCACGCTCAACCTAGCCCTCCCCGTAACCCGAACCCTAACACCTACCCTCACCCCAGCTTCGCCCGCAGCCTAACCGTAACCCTAACCCTAACACTCACCCTCATCCTCACCTTAAACCTAACCGTAACGCTAAACTTCACCATCACTCTCACCCTAACCCTAACCCTAGCCCTAACAATAACCCTAACCCTAAACCTAACCCTAATCCTAACACTAACCCTCACCCCAACCCTAACCCTAACCCCAACCCTTACCCTCAACCTAAACCTCACCCTAACCTTTAACCTCACACTAACCCTAATTCTCTCCTTAACCCTAATCCTCACACTAAAACTAACCCTCACCCTAAGCCTCACCCTTACACTCACCCTAACCCTCACCCTCACCCTAACACTAACGCTAACCCTAAACCTCACTCTCAACCTAAACCTCACCCTAAACCTAATCCTCACACAAACCCTAAACCTAACCCTAACCCTCACATTAACCCTAACCCTCACCCTAACCCTTACCCTACCCCTCACCTAACATCTCACCCTCAGCCTAACCCTAACCCTCACCTTCACCTAACCCTCACCGTCACCCTGACCCTCACCCTTACCCTAACCCTCACCCTAACCCTAACCATCACCTTAAACCTCAACCTCAACCTGATCCACATCCTAACCCTAACCGTACGCCTTTACTAATGGAAAACCTCGCCGTCACCCTAACTGTCACCCTCACCCTGACCTTCACCCTAGCCCTCACCCAAAAACTAACCCTAACACTCACCCTAATCCTCACCCTCACCCCCACCCTAAGCCTAACCCTAACCCTAACCTCAACCTCAAGCTCCCCCTCCCCCTCACAATAACCTTAACCCTAATCCTAACCCTAATGCAAAAATTAGCCCTCACCCTCACACTAACCCTAACCCTCAGCCTAAACCTAACACTAACCCTAACCCTACCCCTACCCCTCACTCACACCCTAACCCTCTCCCTCACATGAGCCCTCACCCTAAACCTAACCCTCAAACTAACCCTAACCCTAACCCTCTCCTTCACCCTAACCCTCACCTTCACCCTAAACTAGACCTAACGCTTACCCTCTCCCTAACCCTACCCTAACAGTAACAATAGTCTTCACCCTAACCCTCACACTAACCCTTATCCTCACCCTAACCCTCACCCTAACCCTAACACTAACCCTCACACTAACCCTCACCCTAACGCTCACCCTAACCCTAAGCCTAACCATAACCCTCACCCTCACCCTAAACCTCACCCTAACCCTTACTCATACATGACCCCTAAACCTAACACTCAGCCTAAACCTGATATTAAACTTAACCCTAACCCTAACCCTCACCTTACCCTTAACCCTAAGCCTAAACCTAACACTCACCCTAACCCTAACACTCACACTCCACATCAACCTTATCCTAAGTCTAACCCTAACACTAACCCTAATCCAAACCCTAACCCTCACCCTAACCCTCACCCTCACCCTAAACCTCACCCTCACCCTTATCCTAACACTAACCCTAACCCTAACCCTAACCCTAACCCTCACACTAACCCTAACCTGACCCTAACCTTAACCCTACCCATCACCATAACCCTCACCCTAACACTAACCCTAACCCTAACACTCACACTAACACTAACCATAACCCTAACGCTCACCCTCACCCTAACGCTCATCGTCACCCTAACACTCAGTCGAAACTTAACCCTCACCCACACCCTAAACCTCATCCTCACCTGAACCCTCACTCTCACCCTAAACATCACCCTAACCCTAACCTTCACCCTAACCCCTACCCAAACCTCAACCTAACCCTCACCATCAACCTAATACTCACCCTAAACTTAACCCTAACACTTACCTAACCCTAACTCTAACCCTCAACCTCACCCTCAACCTAAACCTAACCCTAACCCTAAAACTCACCGTAACCCTAACCCTAAATCTAACCCTAACCCTCTCCCTCAACCTAACCCTCACCCTCACGCTAAACATTACCCTCACCCTACACCTAACCCTCATCCTAACCCTCACCCTAATCCTAACGATAACCCTAACACTCACCCTCACCCTAACCCTCACCCTAACTTTTAACCATACACTAACCCTAAGTCTAACCCTAACCCTAACCCTCAAACTAACACTAACCCTCAACCGAACTTTAACCCTACCACTCACCCTAACCCTCACACTAAGCCTAAACCTAACCCTAACACTAAGCCTCACACTAAACCTCACCCTAACCCTAACCCTCACCCTCACCCTCAACTTCAGCCTAACCCCAAACCTAACCCTAATCCTAACCCTAACCCTCACATTCACCCTAAACCTAACCCTCACCATCACCCTCACCCTCACACTCACAATCAACCTCACCCTCACGCTAACCCTCACCCTCACCCTAAACACCACCCTAACCCTAAACCTCACCCTAACCCTAACCTTAACCCTAACACTAACCCTAAACCTCACCCTAATCTTTATCCTCATACTAACCATAACTCTAACCCTAACCCTAACCCTAACAATAACACTAACCCTAACCATAACCCTAATCCTAACAATAACATTCACTCTAACCCTAACCCTAACACTCACCCTCACACTGACCCTAACCCTAACCCTAACGCTAAACCTCACCCTCACACTAACCCTAACCCTAACAATAACACTAACCCTAACCATAACCCTAATCCTAACAATAACACTCACACTAACCCTAACCCTAGCAATCACCCTAACCCTAACCCTCAACGTAAACTTTACCCAAACCCTAATCCTAACCCTAACCCTCACCCTCACCCTAACCCTAATCCTAACCCTAACCCTCACCCTCACCCTAACCCCTGCCTTAACCCTAACGCTAACCCTGACCCTCACTTCACCCCAACCCTAACCCTAACCCTCACCTTAAACCTAAACCTTACCCTAAACCTAACACTAACACTAACCCTCACCCTAACCCTAAACCTAAGCCTAACCCTCAACCTAACCATCACCCTATACCTAACGCTAACCCTAACCCTCACTTCACTCTAACCCTAATCCTAACCCTAACCCTAACCCTCACCCTAACCATAAACCTTACCTTAAACCTAACCCTCACCCTCACATTAACCCTCATCCTAACACTTATCTTCACATTAAAATTAACCATAACCCTAATCCTAACACTCACATGAACCGTAACACTCACCCTAAACCTAAACCTACCCCTCACCCTAAACCTCACCCTCACCCTAACCATAACCCTAACCCTCACACTAGCACTCACCCTCAACTTAAACCTCACCCTAACAATAAACCTAACCCTTACCTAACCGAAACCCTCACCCTCACCCTCACCCTCACTCTCACCCTAGCCCTCACCCTCAAACTAGCCCTCACTCTAAACCTAACCCTTACCTAACCAAAACCCTCACCCTCTCCCTCACCCTCAACCCTTACAATCACCCTCACCGATGCCTCAACCTAACCTTAACCCTCACCCTAAACCTAACCCTCACCCTAAACCTGACCCTAAACCTAACGCTAACCCTAACCCTCACCCTACCTTAAACCTCACCCTAAACCATACCTGAACCATAACCCTAACCCTAACCCTAATCCTAACACTAACCCTAACCCTAATGCTCACCCTAACGCTCACCGTAAACCTAACCCTCACCCTCACCCTAAACATAACCCTCACCCTCACCCTAACCCTCACCGTCACCTTAAGCTCACCCAAACCCTAACCGTCACCCACACCCTAAAACTCACATTCACCCAAACCGTCACCCTCACGCTAACCCTACCCTGAACCTCACCCTATCCCTAACCCTCACTCTATACCTAACTCTAACCCTCACCCTAATCCTTACCGTCCACCTAACCCTCACCCTCAACCTAATCCTCTCCCGAACCCTAACCCTATCCCTTACATAACCGAAACCCTCACCCTCACTCTCACCCTAACCCTAACCCTCACCCTGACACTCACCCTCATCCTAACACTAATCCTAATCCTAACCCTCAACCTAACACTCACCCTAACCCTAATCCTAAACCTGAGGCCTCACCCTAACCCTAAAGCTAACCCTAATGCTTACCCTAACCCTAACACTCACTCTAACCCTTACCCTCAAACAAACCCTAGCCTTAGCAGTAACCCTAACCCTAACCCTCACATTAACCCTAACCCTCACCCTAACCCTAACCCTAACCCTATCCCGCACCCTCACCATCACCCTAACCCTCACCCTAACCCTAAAACTAATCCTCACCCTAACCCTAACCTTCATCTTCAACCTCAACCTCACCCTAATCCTCATCCTCACCCAAAACGTCAGCCTAACCCTAACCCTCACCCTAGCCCTCACCCTAAAACTAACCCTAACCTTCACCCTCACCCTCACCCTCACCCCCACCCTCAGTCTAACCATAACCCTAACCCTAACCTCAACCTGAATCTCACCCTCGCCCTCACCCTATCCCTTACCCTAAGCCTAATCCTCACAATAAACCTAACGCTCACCGAAACCCTAACACTCTCCCTCATCCTAACCCTCAACATCACCATAACCCTCACCCTAACCCTAACCATCATCCACACCCTAAAACTCACCCTCACCGGAACCCTCAACCTGACCCTAACCCTACCCTAAACCTCACCCTCACCCTAACCCTCACCATAAAAATAATTCTAACCCTCACCCTCATACTAACCCTAACCCTCACCTTATTCCTCACAATAAACCTCACCCTAACACTAAGGCAAACCCTAACCCTCACTCTCCACCTAACCCTCACCCTAACCCTGACCCTAACACTAACCTTAAGCCTAACGCTAACGCTCACATTAAACTTAACTCTCACCCTAACCTTTACCCTACCCCTCACTTAACCCCTCACCCTAACCCTAACCCTAAAGCTCACCCTAACCCTAACACTCACCTTCACCCTAACCCTCACCGTCACCCTAACCCTCACCCTAATCCTAACCTTCACCTACACCCTAATCCTCACACTCACCCTCACCCTAACTCTAACCCTCACCCTAAACATCACCCTAATCGTAACCCTCACACTAACCCTAAACCTAATCCTCGCCCTAACCCTAACACTCATCTTCAACCTCAACCTCACCCTAATCCTCACCCTCACACAAATGGTCACCCTAACCATCACCCTCACTCTAGCCCTCACCCTAAAAATAACCCTAAACTTCACCTCACCCTCACCCTCACCCCCACCCGCAGTCTAACCCTAAACCTTACCCTAACCTCAACCTCAATCTCACCCTCGCCCTCACCCTAACCCTATACCTAACCCTAACCCTAATGCTAAAACTAGCCCTCAACCTCACACTAACCCGAACCCTCAGCCTAAACCTAACCCTAACCCTAACCCTACCCCTACCCTTCACCCTCACCCTAACCCTCTCCCTCACACTAGCCCTCACCCTAACCTTAACCCTCACCCTAACCCTAACCCTAACCCTCTCCTTCACCCGAACCCTCACTGTCATAGTAAACCTCGCTCTAACCCTGACCCTCAACCTAACCCTCACCCGAACCCTAATCCTAGCTGTAACACGAACCGTCACCCTAAAAATCACCCTAACCCTTACCCTCACCCTAACCCTCACCTACTCTAACCCTAACCCTAACACTAACACTCACCCTAACCCTCACCCTAACCCTAAGGCCTAACCCTAACCATCACCCTCACCCGAACCCTCACCCTAACCCTTACCTTCCAACGAACCCTAACACTAACCCTCAGCCTAACCCTCATATTAAACTTAATCCTAAACCTAACCCTCAGCTTACCCTTAAGCCTAAACCTAATCCTAACCCTCGCCTTAACCCTAACCCTCACACTCACCCTCAACCACACCCTCAGCCTAACCTTAACACTAACCCTAATCCAACCCTAACCCTCACCCTCACCCTCACCCTAACCCTAAACCTAACTCTAAACTAACCCTGAACCTAACCCTAAACCTATCCCTAAACTTTAACCTAACCCTAAACCTAATCCTAATCCTAACCCTCACCCTCACCCTAACCCTAACCCTAACCCTCACCCTAACCTTAACCCTAAGCCTAAACCTAACCCTCACCCAAACCCTAACCCTCACGCTCACCCTCAACCTACCCCTCATCCTCACACTCAATCTTACCCTAAACATAACCCTAAACCTTACCCTAAACCTAACCCTCACCGTCACCGTCACCCTCACCATCACCCACAACCTAACCCTCACCCTCACCCTCAACCTAACCCTAACCCTAACCCTAACTCCCACCCTAAACTTAACTCTGACCCTCACACTCACACTCACCCTAAGCCTTACCAAACACCTAAGACTAATTCTAAACCTAACCCTCACCTTCACACTCACCCTAAACCTAAACCTGACTCTAAACCTAACCATAACCCTAACCCTCACACTCACCCTAACCCTCACCGTCACCCTAACACTCAGCCGAAACCTAACCCTCACCCACACCCTAACCCTAACCCTAACCCTAAAACTCACCCTAAACATAATCCTAACCCTAATATTCACCATCACCCTCACCCTCACGCTAAACCTCACTGACACCCTAACCCTAAGCCTAAACCTAACTCTAACCTCAATCCTAACCCTAACCCTAAAATTAACCCTCACCGTCACCGTCACCCTCACCTTCACCTTAACACTCACCCTCAACCTCACCCTCACCCTGACCCTCACCCTCACCCTAAGCAATAATCTCACCCTAACCCGAAATATAACCCTCATCCTAACCCTAACTCTCACCCTAACCCTAACCCAAACCCTCCCCCTAACCCTCACGCTAATCCTAACCCTAAACCTCACCATAAACCTCACCCTAACCCTTAAACTCATTAAAACCCTGACCCTAGCCCTAACCCTAACATGCACTCTAACGCTAACCCTCACCCAAACCCTAACACTCAAGGTCACCCGAAACATCAACCGAAACCTTACAATCACCCTAGTCCTAACCGTAACCGTAATCCTATACCTATCCCTCACCCTAACCATAACCCTAAACCTAACCCTAACCATCACCCTCACCCTAACATTCACCCTCACCATAAATAACACCCTAAACCTAACTCTCACCCTAACCCTGACCCTAACACTCACCCTAACCCTAAAACTCACCGTAAAAGTCACCCTTACCCTAACACTAATCCTAACACTCAAGCTCACCCTCAACCTAACCCTCAGCCTCACCCTTATCCTAACACTAACCCTAATCATAACCCTAACCCTAACACTCACACTAACCCTAAACCTGACCCTAACCCTAACCCTAACCCTCACTCTAACACTAACCCTCACCCTAAGTCTAACCCTACCCCTCACCCTAACCCTCACCCTAAGCCTGAACCTAACCCTAACACTAACCCTCACCCTAACCCTAACCCTAATCCTCACCCTCACCCTAACCCTCTTGGTCTCCCTAACCCTCAACGTAACCCTAATCCTCACCCACACTTTAACCCTCACCTTAAACCTAACCCTAACCGTCCCCCTCCCCTCCCCCTCAAACTACCCCTAAATTTAACACTAACCCTCACCCTAACCCTAACCCTTACCCTAAATCTAAACCTACCCCTCACCCTACCCCTCACCCTCACCCTAATCCTAAACCTAACCCTCAACCTAAACCTAACCCTAACCCTAAACCTCAACCTAACCCTAACTCTAACCCTCACCCTAACCCTAATACTTACCCTAACCCTAACCCCAACACTCACCCTAACGCTAACCCTAACACTAACACTAACCCTCACCTTAACCCTAACTTTAACCCTAACCCTCATCCTAACCTTTATCCTCATACTAAATCTAACTCTAAACCTAATCCTAACCCTAAACCTCTCCCTACCACTAACCTTCACCTCACCCCAACCCTCACCCTGACTCTAACCCTAAAACTCACCATCACCCTCACCCTAAACTAAACCCTCAAACTAAACCTAAACCTCGTCCTAATCCTCACCATAACACTAACCCTAACCCTTATCTAACAGAAACCCTCACCCTCACCTTCACCAACACACTAAACCTCACCGACACCCAAGCCCTCACCCTAAACTTAACCCTCACCGTAACCCTAACACTAACCCTCAGTCTCACCCTAACCCAAACAATATACCTAACCCTCACCCTAACACTCACCCTAACCCTAAACCTCACCCTAACCCTAAGCTTCACCCTAACCGTAACCCTAACACTCACCCTAACACTAAACCTAACCCTGACCCTCAACCTCACCCTACCCCTCACCCTAACTCTCATCCTCACCCTAACCATGAACTTAACCCTTAACCTCACAATAACCCTAACCCTAATCCTAACCCTAACATTCACCCTCACCCTCACCCAAACCCTAACACTAACCCTAATCCTAACACTAACCCTCACCTCACCCCCACACTAACTCTAACCCTAACCCTAACCCTCACCCTCAACCTCACCCTAACTCTAACCCTAAACTTAATCCTATTTCTAATCCTCACCGTCAAACTAAATCTAACCATAAACATAACCCTATACCTCAACCTCACCCTCACCCTAATCGTAAACCTAACCCTAACCCGCAACCTAACCCTCACCCTCACCCAAATCCTCACTCTAACCCTAATCCTTACCTAAACGAAACCCTCACCCTCACTCTCACCCTAACCCTTACCCTTAACCTAACCCTAACCCTCACCCTCACCCTCAGCAAACCTAACCCTAACCCTCATCCTAACCCTCACAATAACCCTAAAACTAACCCAAACCCTAACCCTCAATGTAACCCTCACCCTAAACCCAATGCTAACCCTAACCCTTACCCTCACCCTAACTCTCACCCTAACCCTTACCCTCACCCTAACCCTCACGCTGACCCTTACACTCAACCTAACCCTAAACCTTACCCTAACCCTCAACCTAATCCTAACCCTCACCCTAACCCTAACCCTACCCCTCACCCTAAACCTCACCCTAACCTTAACCCTAACCCTAATTATCACCCTAAATCTAACCCTAACCCCTCACAATCAACCTAACCCTCACCGACACCCTAAACCTCACCCTATCACTCACCCGCACCCTAACGCTCAACCACACCCGAACCCTACCGCTCACCCTAACACTCACCCTCACCCTAAAACTCACCCTAACCCTAACCCTCACCAAAACGATAACCCTAACACTCACCCTAACCCGAATCCTCACCCTCAATCTAATCCTCACCCTGACAATAACCATAACACTTACCTAACAGAAACCCTCACCCTCACCCTCAACCTCAACCTCACCCTAGCCCTCAGCCTAACCCTAACCCTAATCCTAAACCTATCCCTCACACCCACCATCACACTAACCCTAACGCTATCCCTACCTTCTCCCTCACCCTAACCCTAACCCTAAACCATATAATAAACCTAACCCTAACCCTAAAACTCACATTAAACCATATTTTCACACTAAACACCACCCTAACCCCAACCCTCACCCTAAAACTAACCCTAACCCTCAACCTCAAACTAACCCTCAACCTAAACCTCACCCTCAACCTAATCCTCATCATAACCCTAACCCTAAACCTTACCTAACCGAAACACTCACCCTCACACTCACCCTCACCCTAACCAACACCCTCACCCTAGCCTTCATCCTAAACTTAAACCTTACCCTAACCCTAACACTAACGCTCACCCTCACCCTAATCTTAAACATAACTCTAACCCTCACCCTAACCCACACTCTGACCCTAACCCTCACCCTAAATCTCATCCTAACCCTAAACCTCACCTTAACCCTAAATCTAACCCTCACCCTAACCCTAACCCTCAACCTCTCCCTAACCCTCACCCTTACCCTTATACTCACAGTAACCCTAACCCTAACCCTAACCCTAACATTTACCCATATCCTCACCCTAACAGTATCCCTAACCCTAATCCTAACACTGAGCCTCACCCTCACTCTCACCCTGACTATAATCCTAACCCTCACCCTCACCCTAATTCTAACCCTCAGTCTCAACCACACCCTAACTCTAAACCTAACCCTAACCCTAACCCTCACCCTCACTCTCACCCTAACCCTAAACCTCACCCTAACCCACACCTAACCCTAACACTGACCTCAACCCTAATGCTAACTGTAACCCTCACCCTCACCCTAAACCTCACCCTAACCCTTGAACTTACCCTAACCCTAACCCTAAACCTAACCCTAATCCTCGCCCTAACCCTAACTCTCAACCAAAACCCAAAACTAAACCTCACCCGAAACCTCACCCTCACCCTTACACTCACCCTAACCCTAACCCTAACCCTAATACTAAACCTAACCCTCACCCTCACACTAACCCTCACCATCACCCAAAATATCACCCTAACCCTAAGCCTCACCCTAACCCTAACACTCACCCTAACACTAAACCTCACCATAACCCTCAACCTAACCGTAACGCTAAATCTAACCCTAAACCTCACCATCACCCTAACACTCAGCCGAAACCTAACCCTCACCCACACTGTAACCCTCACCCTCAACCGAACACTCACACTCACCCGAACCCTCAACCTCACCCTAAACCTAACCATAACACTCACCCTAACCCTATCCCTAAACGTAAAACTAACACTCACCCTAAACCTAACCCTATCCCTAATCCTAACACTGAACTTCACCCTCACTCTCACCCTAACTCTTATCCTAACCCTAACCCTCACCCTCACCCTAACTCTAACCCTTACCCTAACTCTATCCATAACCCTAATCCAAATTCTAACCCTACTCTCACCCTCACCCTAACTCTAACTCCAACCCTAACCCTAACTTTCCCCCGCACCCTAACCCTAACCCTCACACTCACCCTAACACTCACCATAACCCTCAACCTCACACTAAACCTCACCCTATCCCTTAAACTCACCATAACCCTAACCCTAACCATAACTCTAATCCTCACCCTAACCCTAATGCTCATCCACAACCTAAAACTCAACCTCAACTGAAACATCACCCTAACCCTAACACTCACCCTAACCCTAACCCTCAACGTAACCCTCACCCTGAAACTAACTTTAACCCAAACCCTAACACTCACCATCCCCTTAACACTGAGCCGAAACCTAACCCTCACCAAAACTCTAACCCTCATCCTCACCTGAACACTCACACTCACCCGAACCCTCAACCTCACCGTAACCCTAACCCTAACACTGACCCTAACCCTAACCCTAACCCTAACACTCACCCTAACCCTAACACTAACCCTAACCCTCATCCTCACCCTAACACTCACTGTCACCCTAACACTACTCCGTAACCTAATCCTCACCCACACCTTAACCTTCACCATCTCCCGAACACTCACACTCACCCGAACCCTCACGTTCACCCTAATCCTCATCCTCACCCTAAACATCACCCTAACCCTAACCCTCACCATAACCCCAAACCTAACAATCACCCTAAAACTAACCGTCAACCTAACCCTCACCCTCAACTTAATTCTCAACCTAACTCTAACCCTAAGACTTACCTTATCAAAACCCTCACCCTCACCCTCACCCTAAACCTCACCCTCACCCTAGCCCTCAAACTAACCCTACCCCTAACCCTCAGCCTCACCTTCAACCTAACCCTAACCCTAACCCTCAGCCTCACCTTCAACCTAAACCTAACCCTAACCGTAAACCTCACGCTAACCCTAATGATAACCCTATCCCTAACCCGAAACCTAACCCTTACCCTCACCCTAACTCTAAACGTAAAGCTAACCCTCACGCTAAACTTCACCCTAACACTAACGTTATGTTAAACCTCACCCTCACCCTCACCCTCACCCTAACCCTCACCCTCAACCTAACCCTAAAACTACCCCTCACACTAACCCTGATCCTAACCCTCACCCTCACCCTAGACCTCACGCTAACCTTAATCCGACCCTAACCCTAACACTAACCCTCACCCTCACCCTAAACCTAACCCTAACCCTAACCATAACCCTCACCCTAACCCTCACCATAACCCTAACCCTAACCCTAACCCTAACCCTCACTCTAACCCTCACCCTATCCATAATCCTCAACATAACCCACACCCTCATCCTAATCCTCAACATAACCTTAAATCTAACCCTTACCTAAACGAAACCCTCACACTCACCCTCACGCTAACCCTAACCCTCACCCTATCCCTCACCCTAACCTTAATCCGCAACCTAATATTAACCCTCACTCGACCCCTATAACTAAACCTCACCCTCACCCTATCCCTAACTCTAACCCTAACCCTCACCCAACACTCACTCTCACCGTAACCCTAATGCTAACCCTAACACTCAACTTCACCCTAAAGCTTACTCTCACCTTCAACCTAACCCTAACTCTAAACCTAAACCTCACCCTAACCATAACCCTAACCCTATCCCTAAACTGAACCCTAACCCTCACTCTCACTCTAACTCAAAACCTAAACCTAACCCTAGTGCTAACCCTCACCCTAACCCTAAAGTTATCCCTAACCCTCACCCTCACCCTCTCACTAACACTCACCCTCAACCTAGCCTTCAACTAACCCTAACCCTAACCCAAAACCTCCCCTCCCCCTCCGCCTCACCCTCAGCCAAACACTAACCCTAATCCTAAACCTACACCTCACCCCCACCATCACCCTAACCCTAACCCTATCCCTAACCCTCACCCAAACCCTCACCTTAACCCTAATGCTCAACCTAACCAGCAACCTCACCCTAATCCTCACCATAACCTTAACCCTAACCCTTATGTAACTGAAACCCTCACACTCACCCTCACCCTAACCCTCCCCCTAACACTTATCCTCACACAAAACCTAACCCTAACCCTCACACTAACCCTAATCCTCACCCTATCCCAAACCCTAACCCTAACCCTAACCCTAACCCTCACACTCGCCCTAACCCTAATGCTAACCCTAACACTCAAACACACCCTAACACTCACCCTAACCCTTACCATCAGCCTAACCCTAAACCTAACCCTCCACCTAACACTAACTCTAAACCTGACCATCACCCTAAACCTAAACCTGACCCTAACCCTCACACTAACCCTCACCTTAAAACAAACGTTAACCCAAAACCTCAACCTCACCCTAAACCACACCCTAATACTTACCCTCACCATAACCCTAACCCTAACCCTAATTCTCTCCTAAAACCTAACCCTCAACCACACCCTAAAATTCACCCACACCCGAATCCTTACCCTCACCCTAACACTCACCTAACTATAAACAAAATCCTAAACCTAACACTCAACATCACCCTCACCCTCACCTAACGCTAACCATAACCCTAACCCTCACCCTCATCCTCACCCTAACCCTCACCTCACCCTAAACTTCACCCTAACCCTAATCCTCACCCTAACCCTCACCTAACCCTAACAATAACCCTAACCCTCACCCTCACCCTAACCCTCAACCTGACCTTTAACCTCACACTAACCCTAACTCTAACCTAAACCCTCACACTAACTCTAACCCTCAACCTAACCCTAACACTAACTCTCACCCTAACCCTCACACTTACCCTAGCCCTCAAAATAATCCTAATCCTCAACCTAACCGTAACCCTAACCCTCAGCCTCAACTTCAACCTAACCCTAACCCTAACCCTAAACCTCACCCTAACGCTCACCCAAAACCTAACCCTAAGCCACACCCTAAACCTCACACTCACCCTCACACTCACCCTCACCTGAACACTCACCCGAACCCTAACACTCAGCCTCACCATAAATATCAACCTAAAAATAACCCTCACTGAAACCCTAACACTAACCCTCACCCTAACCCTAACCCTCAACCTAACTCTAATGCTAACCCTCATCCTCACCCTAACCCTAACCCTCAACCGAACCCTCACCCTCACTTTAGCCCTCACTGTAACTCTAAACCTAACCCTAACCCTAAACCTAACCCTCACCCTCTGCCTCCCCCTCAGCCTACCCATCACCCTAATCCTATATCTACCCCTCACACCCACCATCACCCTAAAACTAACCCTAACCCTAATGCCCACCCTCACCCTCACCCTCACCCTAACCCTAACCCTAACAATAACCATAACCATAACCCTAAATCTAACCTTAATCCTAACCCTAACCCTTACCCTAACCATAACCCTAACCCTAAAACTCACCGTTACCCTAATCCTAACCCTACCCCTCACACTAACACTAACCCTCACTGTAACCCTCACACTAACCCTCACACTAAACCTAACCCTAAACCTAACCATCAACCTAAACCTAACCATAACGCTCACCCTCAAGCTAACCTTCACCCTAACCCTAACATTCACCCTAAACCTCACCCTAACCCTTAAGCTAACCCCAACCATAATCCTAAACCTAACCTTCACCCTCAACTTAACCCTCACCCTTACCCTTATCCTCACACTATCCCTAATCTTAAACTTATCCCTAACCCTCACACTAACCCTAACCCTCACCCTAACCCTAAACCTACCCCTCACACTAACGCTAACCCTAAACCTGAACTTAATCCTAACCCTCAACCTAACCCTAACCCTCACCCTCACCCTTAACCTAACCCCCAACCTAACCCTCACCCTTACCCTAATCCTCACCATAACTCAAACCCTAAACCTCACCTAAAGGAAACACTCACCCTTACCCTCACCCTAATCCTCACAGTCACCCTAGTCCTCACCTTAACCTTAACCCTCACCCTAACCCTAACACTATACCTCACGCTAACCCTAAACCTAACCCTGACCCTAACCCTCACCCAAAACCTAACCCTAACCCTAACCCTGAACCTAAACCTAACCCTGACCCTCACCTTCCACCTAACCCCCATCCTAAACCTAACCCTCACCATAACCCTAATACTAACCATTAACCTAACGCTAACCCTAACCATCACCCCCAAACTAACCTTCACCCTAACCCTTATCCTCACTCTAACCTTAAACCTAAACCTAAGCCTAACACTCACAATAAACCTAACCCTCACCCTAACCCTAACCCTACCTCTCACAGTAACGCTCACCCTAAACCTCACCCTAACCCAAACCCTCGGGCTAAACCTCACTCCCACCCTAATACTCACCATAACCCTAACCCTAACCCTTACCTAACCGAAACCCTCACCCTCACCCTAACCCTCACACTGAACCTCACCCTCACCCGAAAACTAACCCTCACCCTCATTCTCACTCGCTCCCTAACTCTAACCCTAAACCTAACCCTCAACCTCACCCTCACCCTAACACTCATCCTCACCATAAATACAACCTAACCCTAACCCTCACCCTAACCCGAACCCACACCCTAAACCTAACACTCAACCTCACCCTAAACATCACCCTAACACTAACCCTCAGCATAACCCTAACCCTCACCCTTACTCTAACCCTCAACCTAACCCTCACCCTCACCCTAATCCTGACCATAACCCTAACCCGAAAACTTACTAACCGAAACCCTGACCCTCACCCTAGCCCACACCCTAACCTTAACCCTCACCCTAACCCTAACACTAACCCTCACCCTCACCCTAAACCTAAACCTAAAACTAACCCTCACAATAACCCTCACCCTAACCCTAACCATAACCCTAACCCTAACCCTCACCCTAACCCTAAACATCACCCTAATCCTCAACATAAACCTAACCATCACGCTAATCCTCACCATAACCCTAACCCTAACCCTTACCTAACCAAAACCCTCACACTCACCGTCACCCGAACCCTCACCCTCACCCTCACCCTCAACCTAACCTTAACCCTCCCCCTAAACTTAACCCTCACCCTAACCCTAACATTAACACTCACCCTCACCCACATCCTAACCCTAACCCTCTCCCTCACCCTCACTCTCACCGTAACCCTAAACCTAACCCTAACCCTAAACCTAACCCTCAACCTCACCCTCAGCCTAACACTCACCCTCACAATAAACACACCCTAACCCTCACCTCACCCTAACCCTAATGATAACCCTAACACTCAACCTCACCCTAACCCACATCCGAATTCTTACACTCAGCCTAACCCTAACCCTAACCCTCACACTAACCCTAACTCTAACCCTCACACCAACCCTCACCCTTACCCTAACGCTAACCCTAAACCTCAACTTCACCGTAAATCTCACCCTAAGACTTACCCTCACCATAACCCTAACCCTAACCCTAATCCTCAACCTAACACTAACCCTAACCCTCACCCTGACCCTCACTCTCAACCTAAACCTAAACCTAACCCTAACCCTAACCCTAACCCTCATCCTCACCCTCACACTAACACTCACCCTCACCATAAACATCACACTAAAACTAATACTCAACCTAAAAATAACCCTAACCCTCACCCTCACCCTAACCCTCACCCTAACGCTCACCATAACCCTAAGGTTAACCCTAACCCCCACCCTCACCATAAAACTCACCCTAACCCTTATCCTCACATTAACCCTAACCTTAACCCTAACCCTCACACTAACCCTAAACCTCACCCTATCCCTAATCCTAACCCTAATGCTAACCCTAACACTCATCCTCACCCTAATCCTCAACCTAACCCTAAACCTCACATTAACTCGAACCCTAACCCTAACCCTCACACTAACACTTATCCTCACCCTATCCCTAATTCTAACCCTAATACTTTCCCTCACCTTAACCCTCACCCTCACCCTAAACATCACGCTAAACCTAAATCTCACCTTTTGCCTAACCCTAACACTCACCCTAACCCTAACCCTCAATCTAACCCTCACACTCAACCTAATCCGCACCCTAACCTAAACATAACCCTTACCTAACCGAAAACTTCAACTCAACGTCACCCTCAACCTAATCCAAACCCTAAACCAAACCCTCAATGTAACAGTAACCCTAATCCTCACCCTCACCCTCACCCTAACCCTAACCCTAGTCCTAACCCTCACCCTATCACTCACCCTAATGCAAAACCTAACCTTCACCCTCACACAAAACCAACAGCCTAATCCTTACCCTCACCCTAACTCTAAACCTAACCCTAATCCTCACACTAAACCAAACCCGAATCCTTACCCTACCCCTCAGCCTAACCCTCACCCTAACTCTAACCCTAACCCTAATCCTAACCCTGTCCCTAACCCTAAACCTCACCCTAAACATCAAACTCACCCTAACCCTAATGCAAACCCTAACCCTTACCAGCACCCTAACCCTCACCCTAAACCTTACACTCACCCTAAACCTAACCCTAACCCTAACCCTCACAGTCACCCTAACCCTCACCCTAACCCTAACTCTCACTCTAAATGTCACCCTCACCCAAATCCTCAACCCTAACTCTAACACTTACCTAACAGAAACCCTCACCATCACCCATACACTAGCCCTCACCCTAACCCAAACCAAAAACGTAAACATCACCCTCAGCCTCACCCTCACCCTCTCCCTCAGCCTAACCCTAAACCTAAACCTAATCCTAACCCTAACCCTCAACCTCACCCTCACACTAACCATAACCCTAAACCTAAGCCTAACCCTCATCCTTACCCACACCCTCACCCTAACCCTAACACTAACCCTCACCCTAACCCTCACCCACACCCTAACCCTAAAATTAACCCTCCCCCTCGCCCTTACCCTCCCCCTCCCCCAAACCCTAACCCTAACACTCCCCCTAACCCTAACCCTTAACCTAACCCTAAACCTAACCTTAACACTCACCCTAAACCAAACCCTAACCCTCACCCTAACATTAACCCTTACCCTAAACCTCACCCTAACCCTAAACATCACACTAACCCTAACCCTAACCCTCATCCTCACACTCCTCCTATCCCTAAGCCTCACCCTAACCCTCACCCTAACCCTAAACCTTACCCTAACACTAACCCTAAACCTTACCCTCACCCTAACACTAACCCTAACCCTAACACTCACCCTAACCCTCACCCTAAACCTAACGCTTACCCTAACTCTCACCCTAACCATTATCCTCACACTAACCCTAACCCTAACCCCATCCCTAACCCTCACACTAACTCTAACCCTCACCCTAACAGTAAACCTACCGCTCACCCTAAGCCTCACCCTCACTCTAACCCTAAACTGATCCCTCACCCGAAACCTAACCCTAACCCTCACTCTCACTCTAACCTCACCATCACTCTAACCCTCACCCTAAGAGTAACCCTCACACTAACCATAACCCAAACCTCACCCTCACCCTAAACCTAACCCTAACCCTAATGCTAACCCTCACCCTAAACCTAACCCTCACCCTCACCATCACCCTCAACCTCACCCTCACCCTAACCCTCACCCTCAACATAGCCCTCAGTGTAACCCTAAACCTAACCCTAACCCAAAACCTCAACCTTACCCAAAACCTCCCCCTCCCCCTCAGCCTAAACCAAACCCTAATCCTAAACCTAACACTCACCCCCACCCTCACCCTAACCCTCATCCTAATCCTAGCTATCCCTCACACTAACCCTCAACCTAACCCTCACCCTCACGCTAGACCTCACCCTAACCTTAACGCCCATCCTACCCCTAACACTAACCTCACCCTCACCCTAAACCTAACTTTAACCCTAAACCACAGCTTAACCCTAACCCTCACCTCACCCTAAACATCACCATAAAAATTACCCTCATGGTAACCCTCACCCTCATGCTAAACAGGACCCTATACCTAACTCTCACCCTAACCCGAAACCTAAACCTCACCCTAACCCTCACCCTAACCCTAACTCTAACCCAAACCTTCACACAAACCCTAACCATCACCCTAACCCTAACTCTACACTTCACCCTAGACCTCAACCTAACCCTAACCCTCAACCTAACCCTAACCCTAACCCTCACCCTCACCTTCAACCAAACCCTAACCCTAACCCTAAAAATCACAGTAACCCTCACCCTAACCCGAAACCTAAGCCACACCCTAAACCTCACCCTCAGCCTCACACTCACCCCCACCCGAACCCACACCCGAAACCTAACACTCAGCCTCACCCTAAACATCAACCTAACCCTAAACCTCACTCTAACCCTTACCCTAACCCTCACCCTAAACCTAACCATCAACCTAATCCTCACCCTCACCCTAGCCCTCACCGTAACTCCAAACCTAACCCTAACCCTAAATCTCACCCTCACACTCTACCTTCCTCTCTGCCTAACCATAACCCTAATCCTAAACCTACACCTCACCCCCACCATCACCCTAAACCTAACCCTAACCCAAATGCCAAACCTCACCCTCACCCTCACCCTAACCCTAGCTCTAACCCTAACAATAACCCTCACCCTAAATCTAACCTTAATCCTAAACCCAACCCTTACCCTAACCATAACCCTAACCCTAAAACTCACCGTAACCCAAATCCTAACATTAACCCTCACACTAACATTAACCCCCACTCTAACCCTCACCCTAACCCTCAACCTAAACCTAACCATATCTCTAACCATCAACCTAAACCTAACCCTAAGGCTCACTCTCAACCTAAACGTCACCCTAACCCTAACACTCACCCAAAACCTCACCCTAACACTAACACTAACCCCAACCCTAACATTAATCCTAAACTTCAACCTCAACCTAACCCTCAACCTAACCCTTATCCTCACACTAATCCTAATCCTAAACCTAACCCTAACCCTAATACTAACCCTAAACCTCACCCTAACCCTAACCCTACCCCTCACACTAACCCTAACCCTAACCCTCACCCTCACCCTAGACCTCACCCTAACCTTAACCGCCACCCGAATCCTAACAATAACCCTCAACCTAACCCTAAGTCTTACCCTCAAACCAACCCTCACCCTTACCCTAACGCTAACCCTAAACCTCAACCTCACCCTAAGACTTT
Organism: Dipodomys merriami; assembly: GCF_024711535.1. Classification (NCBI taxonomy): domain Eukaryota; kingdom Metazoa; phylum Chordata; class Mammalia; order Rodentia; family Heteromyidae; genus Dipodomys; species Dipodomys merriami. The sequence goes on along the minus strand of NW_027203715.1, from coordinate 19,291,711 downwards.
CCCTCAACATAACCCTAACGCTAACCCTAATCCTCACCCTAACACTAACCCTAACCCTCACTCTCACCCTAAACCTAACCCTAACAATAACCCTAAACCTAACCATCATCCTCACCCTCACACTAACACTCACCCTCACCATAAACATCACACTAAATCTAATACTCAACCTAAATATAACCCTAACCCTCACCCTAACCCTAACCCTCATCCTTACCCACACCCTCACCCTAACGCTAACACTAACCCTCACCCTAACCCTCACCCACACGCTAACCCTAAAATTAACCCTCACCCTCAACCTTACCCTCACCCTCACCCTCACCCTATCCCTAACCCTAAACCTCACCCTGACCCTAACCCTAAACCTAACCCTAACACTCACCATAAACAAATTCCTAACTCTTACCATAACCCTAACCCTTACCATACCCCTCACCTTAACCCTAACCATCACCCTAATCCTAAACCTAACCCTCACCCTCACACTCACCCTATCCCTAAACTTTACCCTAACCCTCACCCTAACCCTAAAATTTACCCGAACACTAACCTGAAACCTTACCCTCACCGTAACACTAACCCTAAACCTAACACTCACCCTAACCCTCACCCTAACCCTAACGCTTAACCTAACCCTCAACCTAACAATTATCCTCACACTAATCCTAACCCTAACCCCATCCCTAACCCTCACACTAACTCTAACCCTCACCCTAACACTCACCCTACCCCTCACCCTAAGCCTCAACCTCATTTTAATCCTAAACCTAACCCTCACCCGAAACCTAAGCCTAACAATAACACTCACCCTAACCCTCACCGTCACCCTAACACTCACTCTAACCCTAACCCTCACACTAATCCTAACCCAACCCTCACCCTCATCCTAACCCTAACTATAACCCTAATCCTAAACCTCACCCTAAACCTAACCCTCTCCCTCACCCTCATGCTCACCCTCACACTCACCCTCAACCTAGCCCTCACCCTAACCCTAACCCAAACCCTAATCCAAAACCTCACACTCACCCTCCCCCTCCCCCTCAGCCTAAACCTAACCCTAATCCTAAACCTAACCCTCACACCCACCCTCACCCTAACCCTAACCCTAACCCTAACGCCAACCCTCACACTCACCCTCACCCAAACCCTAACCCTAACTATAAACCTAACCATAAGCCTAACCCTAATACTAAACCTAACGCTCACACTAACCCTAACCGTAACCCTAACCCTCACCCTCAACCTAACCCTCACCCTAACACTTATCCTCACACTAACCCTAACCCTAACCCTCACCCTATTCCTAACGCTACCCCTCACACTAACCCTCACCCTAAACCTCACCCTCACCCTAGACCTCACCCTAACCTTAACCCCCACCATAACCCTAACACTAACCCTCACCCTCACCCTAAACCTAAACCTAACCCTAACCCACACCTTAAACCTAACCCTCATCTCACCCTAAACATCACCCTAACCCTAACTCTGACCCTAACCCTAAACCTAACCCTAACCCTCACACTAACCCTAACCCTCACCGTAACCCTAACCCTACCCCTCAAACTAACCCTAACCCTAAACCTTATCCTAATCCTCACCCTAACCCTAACCCTAAACCTAAACATAATCTTCACCCGAACCTGAAACCTCATCCTCACCTTTACCCTCAACCTCACGCTAAACATCACCTAACACTAACCCTCACCCTAACCCTAACCCTCACCCTCACCCTAGTCCTCACCTTAACCTTAACTCTCACCCTAAAATTAACCCTCACACTAACCCTAACACTAACCCTCACCCTCACCATAATCCTCACCATAACCTTAACCCTAACCCTTATCTAACTGAAACCCTCACATTCTCCCTCATCCTAACCCTCACCCTCACTCTAGCCCTCACACTAACCTTAATCCTCACCCTAACCTTAACCCTCACCCTAACCCTCTCACTAACCCTCACCCTCTCCCTCTCCTAACCCTAGCCCTAACCCACACTTTAATCCTATCCCTAACACTCACCCTAAAGCTAATTCGCCCCCTAACGCTAACTCTAACCCAAATGCTAACACTAAACCTCACCCTCACTCTAACCTTCCACCTAACACTTATTCTCACACTAAACCTAACCCTAACCCTCACACTAACCCTAATCCTCACCCTATCCCATAATCTAACCCTAACCCTCACCCTAACAGTCACACTCACCCTAACCCTAATGTTAACCATAACACTCAAACTCACCCTAACCCTCACCGTAACCCTTACCATCACCCTACCCCTAAACCTAACCCTTACCATCAACCTAACTCTAAACCTCACCCTCCCCCTAACACTAAACCTAAACCTAAACCTCACACTTACCCTCACCCTAACCCAAAATGCTAAACCAAAACCTCAACCTCACCCTAAACCTCACCCTAATACTTACCCTCACCATAACCCTAACCCTAATCCTCACCCTAAACCTAACCCTCACCCACACCCTAAAATTCACCCTCACCCGAATCCTTACCCTCACCCTAACACTCACCTTACTCTAAACCTAATCCTAAACCTAACTCACAAGATAAGACTCATCCGCACCCTAAACCTAACCCTAATCCTAACCCTCACCCGCATCCTCACCCTAACCCTCACCTCACCCTAAACATCACCCTAACACTAACCCTCACCCTAATCCTCACCCTCACGCTAAACAGTACCCTAACCCTAACTCTCAACCTAACCCTAAATCTAACCCTCAACCTAAACCTAACCCTCACCCTAACCCTAATGATAACCCTAACCCTCACCCTCACCCTAACCCTCACCCTAAACTTTAACCTCACACTAACCCTAACTTCAACCCAAACCCTCACACTAACCCTAAACCTCACACTAACCCTAACTCTACCCCTCACCCTAACTATCACCCTAACCCTAACTCAAAACCTATACCTCACCCTAACACTCAACCTCACCCTAGCCCTCAACCTAACTCTAACCCTCAACCTAACCCTAACCTTAACCCTCACCCTCACCTTCAACCTAACCCTAACCCTAGCCCTAAACCTCACCCTAAACCTCACCCTAACCCTAAACCTAAGCCACACCTGAACCTCACCCTCACCCTCCCACTCACCCTCACCCGAACCCTCACCCGAAACCTAACACTCAGCCTCACCCTAAACATCAAACCTAACCCTATCTCTCAGTCTAACCTTAACACTAACCCTCAACCTAAACCTAACCCTCACCCTCACCCTCAACCTAACCCTCACCCTAACACTAAACCTCACACTAAACCTATTGCTAACCGTAAACCCAACGCTAACCCTAACCATCACCCTCAACCTAACACTCACCCTAACATTTATCCTCACACTAACCCTAAACCTAACCCTAACCCTAACCCTCACACTAAACCTAACCCTCTCTCTAACCCTAACCCTACCCCTCACACTAACCCTCACCCTAACCCTCACCCTAACACTAACCCTCAAGCTAAACCTTACTTTTTCCCTAATCCTCACCATAACCCTAAACCTAACCCTTACATAACCGAAACCCTCACCCTCACCCTCACTGAAACCTAACCCTCACCCTCACCCTCACCCTCACCCTCACTCTCTCCCTAACCCTAACCCTAAAGCTAACCCTCAACTTCACCCTCATCATAAAACTCACCCTCACCATAAACACACCCTAACCCTAACCCTCAACCTAACCCGAAACCTCACCCTCAACCTAACCCTCAAACTCACCCTAAATATCACCCTAACCCTAACCCTCACCCTAACCCTAACACTAACCATCACACTTACCCTAAACCACAACCTAACCCTCACCCTAACCCTAATCCTCACCATAAACCTAACGCTAAACCTTACCTAACAGAAACCCTCACCCTCACACTGACCATATCCTTCATCTTCACCCTAACCCTAACCCAAACCCTCAGTCTAACACTCATCCTAACCCTAATCCTAACCCTAACCTTAACCCTAACCCTAACCCTAACCCTCACCCAAACACTAACTCCTACCCTCACCCTCAAACTCACCATCACACTCACCCTAATCCTCAGCATCACACTCACCCTAACCGTAACCATAATCCTAAACCTCACCTTAACCTAAACCTCACCCTCACCCTCAACCTAACCCTCAACCTCACCCTCACCCTAATCCTAACCCTAACCCTAACCCTCATTCGAAACCCAACTCTGACCTTCACCCTCACCCTCACCCTAAGCCTAACACTACACCTAAGCCTAATCCTAAATCTAACCCACACCCCTCACCCTCACACTAAACCTAAACCTCATCCTAAGCCTAACCATAACCCTAAACCTCACCCTCACCCTAAACCTCACCATCCCCCTAACACTCACCCTAACCCTCACCCTCAACCTAACCCTAACCCTAACCCTAACCCTCACACTAAACCTAAAACTCACCCTAACCCTAATCCTAACCCTCACACTAACCCTCATCATCACCCTAACCCTAACACTCAACCTAAACCTAACCCTAACCCTCACAGTCACCCAAAACCTCACCCTAACCCTAACTCTCACCCACAGCCTAACGGTCAACCTCACCCTCACCCTAACCCTCACCCTAAACCTCACCCTCACCCTAAACCTCAACCTAACCCTAACCCTCACCAAAACCCTAACCCTAACACTCAACCTAACCCTAACCCTAACCCTCACCCTCAACCTCACCCTCACCCTCAGCCTAACTCTAAACCTAAGCCTAATCTAAAACCTAACCCTCACCCTCACCCTCAACCTAATTCTAAACCTAACATTAAACAAAACTCTCACCCTAAACCTAACCCTATCCCTAACCCTCACCCTAACCCTAAACCTAATCCTAAACCTAACCCTCACCCTCACCCACACTCTAACTCTTACACTCACCCTAACCCTAACACAAACCCTCAGCCTAACCCTCATCCTAAACCTAACCCTAACAATAACCCTCACTCTAACCTTAACCCTAAACCTAACCCTCACCCAAACACTAACTCTCACCCTCACCCTCAACCCCAGCATCACCCTCACCCTAATCCTCACCCTCACACTCACCCTAATCCTAACCCTAACCCTCACCCTAAATCTAAACCTCACCCTTACCCTCACGATCACTCTCAACCTAATCCTCACACTCACCCTCACCCTAATCCTAATTCTAACCCTAAACCTCAACCGAAACCTAACTCTGACCCTCACCCTCACCCTCACCTTAAGCCTAACCCTACACCTAAGCCTAATCCTAAATCTAACCCTCACCCTCACCCTCACCCTAAACCTAAACCTCACCCTAGGCCTAACCGTATATCTAACCCTCACCCTCACCCTAATCCTCACAATCACCCTAACACTCACCCTAACCCTTACCCTCAACCTAACCCTAACCCTAACACTCACACTCACACTAACCCTAAACCTCACCCTAAACCTAATCCTAACCCACACACTAACCTTCACCATAACCCTAACCCTAACACTCACCCTAAAACTAACCCTAACCCTCACAGTCACACTAAACCTCACCGTCACCCTAAACCTCACCCTAAACCTAACCCTCAACCACAGCCATACGCTCAACATCACCCTCACCCTAACCCTCACCCTAAACCTCAACCTCACCCTAAAACTCAACCTAACCCTAACCCTCACCAAATCCCTAACCCTAACACTCAACCTAAGCCTAACCCTCACCCTCACCCTCAGCCTAACTCTAACCCTAAACATAATATAAATTCTAACCCTCACCCTCACCCTCAACCTAACTCTAAACCTACCATTAAACCAAACCCTCACCCTAACCCTAAAGCTATCCCTAACCCTCACTCTAACCCTAAACCTAACCCTCACCCTCACCCTCACCTTAACCCTTACACTCACCCTAACCCTAACCCAAACCCTCAGCCTAACCCTCATCCTAACCCTAACCCTAACCCTAACCCTCACCCTAACCTTAACCCTAACCCTATCCCTAACCCTCACCCAAACACTAACCCTCACCCTCAGCCTCAATCTCACCACCCTTAACCTAACCCTCACCCTTACACTCACCCTAACCCTAACCATAACCCTAAACCTCACGCTAAATCTAACCCTAACCGTCACCCTCACCCTCACCATCACCCTCAACCTAAAGCTCACCCTCACCCTCACCCTAATCCTAACCCTAACCCTAACCCACACCCGAAACCTAACTCTGACCCTCACCCTCAACCTCACACTAAGCCTAACCCTACACCTAAGCCTAATCTTAAATCTAACATTCACTCTCACCCTCATCCTAAACCTAAACCTCACCCTAAGCCTAACCATAACTCTAACACTCACCCTCACCCTAACCCTCACCATCACCCTAACACTCACCCAAACCCGTACACTCAACCTAACCCTAACCCTAACCCTCACACTAAATCTAAACCTTACCCTAACCCTACTCCTAACCCTCACAACTACCCTAACCCTAATGCTCACCCTAAACCTAACCCCAACCCTCGCATTCACCCTAAACCTCACTGTCACCCTAAACCTCACCCTCACCCTCACCCTAACATTAAACCTCAACCTCACCCTAAACGTAACAATAACCCTGACCCTCACCCTAACGATCACCCTCACCCTCACCCTAAACCTAACCCTCACCCTCACCCTCACTCTCACCCTAACCCTAAACCTAACCCTCAAATTCAGCCTCACCCTCACCATAAACACACTCTAACCCTAACCCTCATCCTATACCTACCGCTAAACCTAATCCTCACCCTCACCCTCACTCTCACCCTAACCCTAAACCTAACCCTCAAATTCAGCCTCACCCTAACACTCACCCTCACCATAAACACACTCTAGCCCTAACCCTCATCCTATACCTACCGCTAAACCTAATCCTCACCCTCACCCTCACTCTCACCCTAACCCTAAACCTAACCCTCAAATTCAGCCTCACCCTAACACTCACCCTCACCATAAACACACTCTAACCCTAACCCTCATCCTATACCTACCGCTAAACCTAATCCTCAACCTCACCCTCAACGTAACCCTCAACCTCACCGGAAACATCACCCTAACCCTAACCCTCAACCTAAGCCTAACCCAAACCCTCACCCTTACCCTAACACTCAACCTAATCCTCAGCCTCACAATAATCCTCACCATAACCCTACCCTAACCCTTACCTAACCCAAACCCTCACCCTCACCCTCACCTTAACCCTCTCCCTCATCGGAGCCCAATCCCTAACCTTAACCCTCAACCTCACCGTAACCCTAAACCTAACCCTGACGCTCACCCTAAACCTCACCCTCACCCTCACCCGCACCCGAACCCTAACCCTCACCCTCACACTCACTCTCACCATAACCCTATCCCTAACCATAAAACTAATTCTCAACCTAACCCTCACCCTAACACTCACCCTCACCATAAACACACCCTAACCCTAACCCTCACCCTAGCCATAACCCTAAACCTCACCCTAAACCTAACACTCAACCTAATCCTCAGCCTCACAATAATCCTCACCATAACCCTACCCTAACCCTTACCTAACCCAAACCCTCACCCTCACCCTCACCTTAACCCTCTCCCTCATCGGAGCCCAATCCCTAACCTTAACCCTCAACCTCACCGTAACCCTAAACCTAACCCTGACGCTCACCCTAAACCTCACCCTCACCCTCACCCGCACCCGAACCCTAACCCTCACCCTCACACTCACTCTCACCATAACCCTATCCCTAACCATAAAACTAATTCTCAACCTAACCCTCACCCTAACACTCACCCTCACCATAAACACACCCTAACCCTAACCCTCACCCTAGCCATAACCCTAAACCTCACCCTAAACCTAACCCTCACCCTAACGCTCACCCTAACCCTAACGCTAACCCTAACCCTCCTGAACCTAACCCTTATCCTCACACTAACACTAACCCTAAAGCTAACCCTAACCCTAACCCTCAACCTAACCCTCAACCTCACCCTAATCCTCACCCTAACCATAAACCTATCCTTTAACTAAATGAAACCCTCACCCTCACCCTAACCCTCACCCTCACCTTAGCCCTCCCTCTAACCTTAACCCACACAATAACCCTAATATTAACCCTCACCCTCACCCTAACCCTAACCCTAACCCTAACAATCACCATAACCCTAACCCTTACCATCACCCTAACTCTAAAACTAACCCTAACCCTAACCCTCACTCTAAATGTAGCCCTCACCCTTACCCTAACCCTAAGCCTGACCCTCGCCCTAACCCTCACCTTGAACCTCACTCTCACCCGAACACTATCCCCCACCTCACCCTCACTCTCATCGTAAACCTAACCCTAACCCTAACCCTAACACTCATCCTCACCCTCACCCTAGCACTCACTCTCACCATAAAAATCACACTAAACCTAATCCTCAACCTAACCCTAAACCTAGCAGTCACACTAACACTAATCCTCACCCTATCCCTAATTCTAACCCTAAACCTTTCCCTCAACAAAACCCTAATCCTAACCCTAATCCTCGCCCTCAACCAAACCCTCACCCACACCCTAAAATTCACCCTCACCCAAAACCTTACCCTCACCCTAACATTCACCCTAACCCTAACTCTAACCCTAACCCTCACACTCACCTTAACCCTTACTTTCACCTTAAACATCACGCTAAACCTAACTCTCACCTTAAGCCTAATCCTAACCATCACCCTAACGCTAACCCTCAATTTAACCCTCCCCGTCAACCTATTACTCAGTCTAACCTAACCATAACACTTACCTAGCCGAAACCCTCACCTCACCCTCACCCTCACCCTAACACAAACCCTAACCCTAACCCTCAACCTAAACCTAACCCTAATCCTCACACTCACCCTAAACCTAACCCTAATCTTAAACCTCTCCATCAGCCTAACCCTAAAACTAAATGTAATCCAAACCCTAACCCTCAACCTCACCCTCACACTAAACGTAACCATAACCCTAACCCTAATCCTCATCCTTACCCACACCCTCACCTTAACCCTAACCTTAACACTCACCCTAAACCAAACCCTAACCCTCACACTAACCCTAATCCTTACCCTAAACATAACCCTAACCCTAACCCTAAACCTCACCCTAAGCCTAACCATAACCCTCACCCTCATACTCACGCTATCCCTAACCCTTACCCTAAACCTCACCCTAACCCTAAACCTTACCCTAACACTAACGCTAACACTTACCCTCACCCTAAAACTACCCCTAAAAATACCACTCACCCTAACCCTAACCCTAACCCTAACGCTTACCCTAACCCCCACCCTAACACTCACCCTGACCCTTATCCTCACACTAACCCAAACCTTAACCCCAACCCTAACCCACACACTAACTCCAACTCTCACCCTAACACTAACCCTACCCCTCACCCTAAGCCTAACCCTCATTCTAACCCTAACCCAAACCCTCACCTGAAACCTAACCCTAACCCTCACACTCAGCCTAACCCTCACACACACACTAACCCTCACCCTCATCCGAACCATAACCCTCACCCTAACCCTAACCCTCACACTAACCCTCACCATCAACTTAATCCTCACCCTAACAATAACCATAACCTTTACCTAAACAAAACACTCACATTCACCCTCACTCTCACACTAACACGCAAACCTCACCCTAGTCCTCACCCTAACCCTAACCCTAATCCTAAACCTCACCCTCACCCTAAACTTTAACCTCACACTAACCCTAACCCTAACCCTCACCCTCACCCTAACCCTCACTGTCACCCTAACCCTCACCCTAACCATAACCCTAAACCTCACCCTCACCCTAAACCTCACCCTAACCCTAACCCTCACTCTAACCCTAACCCTAAACCTCAACTTCACCGTAAACCTCACCCTAATACTTACCCTCACCATAACCCTAACCCTAATTCTAATCCTCACCCTAAAGCTAACCCTAACCCTAACCCTCAACCTAATCCTCACCCTCACCCTAATCCTCACCCTAACCCTAAGCCTAACGCTTACAAAAACGAAACCCTCAACCTCACCCTCGCTCTCACCCTTACCCTCACCCTAGCCCTAACCCTAACTCTCACCCTAACCCTATGCCTAACCCTAACACAAAACCACATGCTAACACTCATCCTAACCCTAATGCTAACCCTAAACCTTACCCTCCCCCTAACCCTCACCCTAACCCTTACCCTCAAACTAACCCTAACCCTATACTTAACCCTAACACTCACACTAACCCTAACACTCACCCTAACCCTAATCCTACCCCTCAACCTAACACTAAACCTCACCCTAAAGCTAAGCCTAATCCTCACAGTGACCCTAACCCTCACCGTCACCCTAAACCTCACCCTAAAACTTACCCTCACCCACAACCTAACGCTCAACCCCAACCTCACCCTAACACTCACCCTAAGCCTCTCCCTCACCCTAAACCTCACCTTAACCGTAACCATCACGAAAAACCCTAACCCGAACCCTCACCCAAACTCTAACCCTCACACTAACCCTCACACTCACCCTAACCATAATCCTAAACCTACCCTTCACCCCCAGCATCACCCTCACCCTAACCCTAACCCTAATCCTTAACCTACACTTCACCCCCACCATCACCCTAACCATAACCCTAAACCTAACGCAACCCTCATGCTCACCCTCACCCAAACCCTAACCCTAACCCTAACCCTAAACCGAACCCTAAACCGAACCCACACCCACACCCTAACCATAACCCTAAACCTATCCCTAACACTCACCCTCACCCTCACCCTCATCCTGAACCTAACCCAAACCCTAACCCTAACCCTCATGCTCACACTTACCCTAACCCTAAACCTAACCCTAACCCTCACCCTAACCCTAAACCTCACCCTAAACCTAACTCTCACCCTCACCCTAATCCTAATCATAACACTAAACCTAAACCTACCCTTCAGGCTCACACTAACCCTCACCCTAACCCTTACCCTCACCCTAACCCTCACCCTCACCCTAACCCTCACTCTAACCCTAAACCTACCCCTAACACTAAACCTCACCCTAACCCTCACCATCAACCTTAACCTCATCCTAACCCTAACCCTAACCCTAATACTAACCCTCACACTAAGCCTACCCCTCATCCTAACCCTCACCCTAAACCTCAGCCACAATCTCTTCCTAATCCTAACTCTAACCCTCAACCTAACCCTAACACTAACCCAAATCCTCATCCTAACACTAACCCTAACCCTCACCCTCATCCTCACCCTCAGCCTAACTCTTACCCTAACCCTAATCCTAACCCTAACCCTAATCCTCACCCTCACCCTCACCCTAACTCTAACCCTAACCCTATACCAAAACCTCAACTTAACCCTCACCCTCACCATTACCCTAAACCTAACCCTAAACCTAACCCTCACCCTCACACTAACCCTAACCCTCACCCTCACGCTAACCCCAACCCTATACCAAAACCTCAACTTAACCCTCACCCTCACCATTACCCTAAACCTAACCCTAAACCTAACCCTCACCCTCACACTAACCCTAACCCTCACCCTATCCCCAACGCTAACCCTATCCCTCACACTCATAATAAACCTCACCCTAAACCTTACCCTCAACATAACCCTAACCCTAACCATAATCCTCACACTCACCCTAACACTCACCGTAACCCCAACCCTCACCCAAACCCTAACCCTCACAGTCACCTTAACCCTCACCCTAACCCTACACTAAACCTCACCCTAAACCTAACCCTCACCCTATGGCTAACTCTAATCCTCACCCTCACACTAACCCTACCCTTCACATTAAAAATCACCCTAACACTCACCATAACCCTAACGCTAACTCTAATCCTCACACTCACCCTTATCCTCACCCTAAACTTTATCCTCACACTAACCCTAACCCTAACCCTGACATTAAACCTAAACCTCACCATAACCCTAACCCTAAACCTCACCCTAACCCTCACCCTAACCCTATCTCTCAACTTCACCCTAACCTTAACACTAACCCTAACCCTAAACCTCACACTAAACCTAAACCTCACCCTAAACCTAACCCTAACCCTCACCATAACCCTATTCATCACCCTCACCCTAACCCTCACCCTAACCCTCACCCTAACCCTAAGCCTAACCCTAAGCCTCACCCTCACCCAAAACCTCACCATAAACTTACCATCTCCCGAAATCTAACCCTAAAATTCATCCTAAACCTAACGCTAACCCTATCCCTCAAACTAAGCTTAACCCTCACCCTAACCCTAACCCTAAACATAATCCTAACCCTAACCCTCACCCTCACCCTAACACTCACCCTCACTGTAAACATCACCCTAACCATAACCCTCACCCTCACCCTAACCCTAAGGCTAACCCTAACCCTCAGCCTCACCCTAAACCCCACCCTAACCCTTATCTTCACACTAACCCTAAACCTAACCCTAAAACTCACACAAACCTTAACCCTCACCCTAACCCTAACCTTACCCCTCAACCTAACCCTAACCTTAACCCTAACCTTCACCCAAAAACAAAACCTCAAAATAACACTCAACCTCACCCTAATCCTAACCCTAACCCTAACTAACACTTGCCTAGCTGAAACCCTCACCCTCACCCTGAACCTCAACCTAAACCTCACCCTCAACCTAGCCCTCACCCTAACCCTAACCCTCACCCTAATCCTAACCCTAACACTCACCCTCACCCACACCCTAACCCTAATCCTAACCCTAACCCTCACCCTAACCATACCCTAAACCTACTGCTACACCTAACCCTCACCCTCAGACTAACCAACACCCTAACCCTTAACCTCACCCTAAACCTTACCCTCACCCTAACCCTTACCTTAACCCTAACACTCACACTAAACCTAACCCTCACCCTAACCCTAAACCTACACCTCAACCTAAACCTCACCCTAATCCTAATCCTAACCCTAATACTTCCCCTATCCCTAACCCTAAACCTAACCCTCAACTTATCACTTAACCAAAACCTGATCCTCATCCTATCACTAATCCTAACCCTAACCCTAACCCTCACCCTAACCCTCACACTAACCCTTACCCTAAACCTCAACCTAAACCTAACCCTTACCCTAACCCTCACCCTAACCCTAATGCTAACCCTAACCCTCACCCTAAACTTTCCCTAAACCTTATCCTCACACTAACCCTAACACTAACCCTAACCCTCACACTAACCCTAATGCACAACCTAACCCTAATCCTACCCCGAAACCTAACCCACACACTAACCCTAAACCTAACCCTTACCCTCACCCTCACCCTAACCCTAACCCTCACCCTCACCTTCACCCTCACCATCACACTAACACTCAACCGAACCTAAACGCTCATCCACACCCTAACCCTCACCCAAACATGAACGCTTATCCTCACCCGAAACCTCAGCCTCACCCTAACCCTAACCCTCAACCTAAACATAACCCTAAACCTCACCCTCACCCTAACCCTAACGCTAACCTTAACCGTAACCCTAACACTCAAACTAACCCTCAACCTCAACCTAATCCTCAACCTAACACAAACCCTAAACCTTACCTAACTGAAACCCTCAACTTTTCCCTCACCCTCACCTTCAATCTTACCTCACCATTACCCTAGCCCTAACCCTAATCCTAACCCTCACACTCACCCTCACTCTAACACTAACCCTAATCCTTACACTCACCCTGACACTAACCCTAACCCTAATGTAACACCTAACCCTCACCCTAACCATGATCCTAAACCTCACCCTCACCCTAAGGCTAATCCTAAACCTAATTCTAAATCTATCCCTCACCATTACCCTAACACTAACACTAACCCTAACCCTCACCCTCACCCTAACCCTAAACCTAACGCTCACCCTAACCTTCACCCCAACCCTAACGCTAACCCTAACCCTCACCATCACACTAACAATTACCCTAACCCTTATCCTCAAAATAAACCTAACTCTGTCCCTAACCGTAACCCTCACACTAAACCTAATGCTCACATTAAACCTAAAACTATCCCTCAGCCTAACCCTCATTCTAACACTCACCCTAACCCTCACCCTAAAACAAAACCTAAACCTCACCCTCACCCGAAACCTAAACCTCACCCTAAACCTCACCCTCACCATAATCATCAACCTAAACCTAACACTCACCCTAACTCTAACCCAAACCTCACCCCAACCCTAACTCTAACCATAACCATAACACTCACCCTCACTTTCACCCACACCCTAAACCTCACCCTCACCCTCACCCTCAATCTTACACTCACCCTCACCCTAAACATCACCCTAACCCTAACCCTCACTCTAACCCTACCCCTAAACATCACCATAACCCTAACTCTAACCGTAATCCTCACCCTCACTTTCACCCTCACCCTAAAACTCACCCTCACCATCACCTTCACCCTTACACTCACCCACACCCTAAACATCACCCTAAACCTAACCCTCACCCTAACCCTAACACTCAGCCTAACCCTCAACCTATCCCGAACGCTAACCTAACCCTCACCATCAACCTAACCCTCACCCTAACCCTTATCCTCACACTAACCCTAACACTCACACTAAACCTATCCCTCACCCTATCCCTAACCCTTACCCTATCCCTCACCCGAACCCTCACGCTCACCCTAACACTAAAGCTAAACCTAACCCTAACCCACACGCTAACCCTTACCTTCATCCTAACCTTAAGCCTAACATTCAACCTAAACCTCATCCTAAAGCTTACCCTCAGCCTAACCGCAGCCTAACCCTCACCCGAACCCTAACCCTCACACTTACACTCAATCTAAACCTAACCCTAATCCTAACCCTCACCCTAACCCTAACCTCACCCTCACCCTCACCCTAACCATAACCCTAACCCTAACCCTCACCCTACCCCTCACTCTAACACTAATGCTAACCCTGAACCTCAGCATCACACTAACCCTCACCCTAATATTTATCATCACACTAACCCTACCCCTATCCCTAACCCTAACCCTCACACTAAACCTAATGCTCACCCTAACGCTAACACTACCCCTCAGCCTAACCCTCATTCTAACACTCACCCTAACCCTCACCCTAAACCTAAACCTAAACCTCTTCCTCAAGGGAAACCTAAACCTCACCCTAAACCTCACCCTCACCATAAACATCAACCTAACCCTAACATTCACCCTAACTCTAACCCTAAACCTCACCCTAAACCTAACGCTAACCATAATCCTCACCCTCACTCTCACAATCACCCTAAACCTCACCCTCACCCTCACCCTCAACATCACCCTAAACCTAACCCTCAATCTAACCCTACCCCTAACCCTCACCATAACCCTAACCCTAACTGTAATCCTCACCGTCACTCTCACCCTCACCCTAAAACTAACCCTCACCATCACCCTCACCCTTACACTCACCCACACCCTAAACATCACCCTAACCAGAACCCTCACTCTAACCCTAAACCTTACCCTCACACTAAGCCTAAACCTCAGCATAACCCTCAACCTATCCTGAACTATTACCGAACCCTCACCATCAATCTAACCCTCACCCTAACCCTTACCTCACACTAACCCTAACACTCACACTAACCCTCTCCCTCACCCTATCCCTAACCCTAACCCTATCCCTCACCCTAACCCTCACCCTAACCCTAACACTAATGCTAACCCTAACCCTAACCCTCACACTAACCCACACCCTAACACTTACCTTCATCCTAACCCAAAGCCGAACCCTCAACCTAAACCTCACCCTAACCCTTACCCTCAGCCTAACCCGCAGCCTAACCCTCACCCTAATCTAAACCCTCAGACTTACACTCACCCTAAACCTAACGCTAACCCTAACCCTCACCCTAACCCTATCCTCACACTCACCATCAGCCTAAGCCTCAGCCTAAGCTTAACCCTAACCCTAATCCTAATCCTAACCCTAACCCTCACCCTCAGCCTCAACCTAACTCTAACCCTAACCCTAACCCTAACCCACACCTTCACCCTCACCCTAATCCTAACCCTATCCCAAACCCTCACCCTAAACCTGACTCTAAACCTCACCCTAACCATAAGCCTCACCTGAAACCTAACCATCACACTAAAAATCACCCTAACTCTAACGCTATCCATAACCCTCAACCTCACCCTAAACCTCATCCTAAACCTTACCTTCACCATAACCCAAACCCTAAACCTAATCCTCACCTTAACCCTAAATCTCAACCATCCCCTCACCCTCACCCTCACCCTCACCCTCACCCTCACCCTAACTCTAACCCTAACCCTAATCCTAAACCTAACCCTCACGCTCAACCTCAACCTAACCCTAACCCTAAACCTAACCCTAACCCTCACCCTCACCGTAACCCTCACCCTCACCCTAAACATCACCCTAATTCTAACCCTCACCCTAACCCTAACCATAAACCTCACCCTAACCCTAACCCTCAACCTAACCCTCACCGTAACCCTAACGCTAACCCTAACCCTCATCCTCACCCTAAACCTCACCCTAACACTTAACCTCACACTAACCTTAAGCCTAACCCAAACCCTATCACTAACTCTCAAACTAAGCCTCACTCTAAACCTAACACAAACCCTAACCCTCACTGTAACCCTCACCCTAACCTTACCCTCAACCTCACCCTCAACCTAATGGTCACACTAACACTCATCCGTTCCCAACCCTCCCACACACCCTATCCCTCACCCTCTCCCGAACCCTCACCCTAACCTGAAACCTCAACTTCACCCTAACCCTGATTCTCACCATAAACATCACCCTAACCCTAACCCTTACCCTAACACTAACCCTCACCCGAACCCTAACCCTCAAACTCAGCCTCACCCTCAACCTAATCCTCATCCTAACCTTAACCCTAACCCTTAATTAGTTGAATCCCTCACCCTCAACTTCACCATCACCATCAGCCTAACTCTCACCCTCACCCTAGCCCTGACCCTAAACTTAACCCTCACCCTAACACTAACCCTAACACTCACCCTCACCCTCAAAATAACCCTAACCCTCACCCTCACCCTAAGCCTCACACTAACCCTTACCCTCACCCTAACCCTTACCTTAACCCTTATCCTCACACTAATGCAAACCCTAACCCTAAACCTCACCGTAATCCTAACCCTCACCCTCACCCTCACCCTCACCCTAAGCCTAACCCTACCACTAATCCTAAATCTAACCCTCACCATCACCCTAACCGTAACTCTGACCCTTACCCTCACCCTAACCCTAAACCTAACTCTCACCCTAACCCTCACCCTAACCCTATCGCTAACCCTAACCCTCACCATCACACTAACCGTCACACTAACACTTATCATTACACTAACCCTACCTCTATCCCTAACCCTAACCTTCACACTAAACCTAATGCTCACCATAAACCTAATCCTAACCCTCAGCCTAACCGTCACCCTAACACTCACCCTAACCCTCACCTTAAACCTAACCCTAAACCTCACCCTCACCCAAAACCTAAACCTGACCCTAAACCTCACACTCACCATAAACATCAACCTAACCTTAACACTCACCCTAACTCTAACCCTAATCCTCATCCTAACCCTAACCCTAACCATAACCATAACCCTCACCTTCACTCTCACCCACAACCTAAATCTCACCCTCACCCTCACCCTCATTCTTGCACTCATCCTCACCTTAAACATCACCCTAACCCTAACCATCACTCTAACCCTACCCCTAAACCTCACCATAACCCTCACCCTAACCGTAACCCTCACCCGCACCCTAAAACTCACCCTCACCATCACCCTCACCCTTACACTCACCAACACCCTAACCTTAACCATCACTCTAACCCTAAACCTATCCATCACCATCAAACTAACACTCACCCTAACCCTTATACTCACACTAACCCTAACACTCACACTAACCCTATCCCTCACCTTATCCCTAACCCTTACCCTATCCCTCAACATAACCCTCACCCTCACCCAAACACTAATGCTAACCGTAACCCTAACCCTCACACTAACCCACACCCTAAACCTTACCTTCATCCTAACACTAAGCCTAACCCTCAACCTAAACCTCACCCTAACCCTTACTCTCAGCCTAACCCGCAGCCTAACCCTCACACTAACCCTAACCCTCACACTTACACTCAACCTAAATCTAACACTAACCCTAACCCTCACCCTAACCTTAACCTCACCCTCACCCTCACCCTAACCCTAATCCTAAACCTAACCCTCACCCTAACCCTAACCCTAACCCTCAACTTCACCCTAACCCTAGGGCTAAGCCTAAACCTCACCATCACACTAACCCTCACCCGGTCACTTATCATCACATTAACCCTATCCCATCCCTAACCCTAACCCTCACACTAAACCTAATGCTCATCCTAACCCTAACACTACCCCTCAGCCTAAAACTCATTCTAACACTCACCCTAACCCTCACCCTAAACCTAAACCTAAACCTCAGCCTCACCCGAAACCTAAACCTCACCCTAAACCTCGCCCTCACCATAAAACTCAACCTCACCCTAACACTAAACCTAATTCTACCCCTAAACCTCACCCTAACACTAAACCTAACCGTAATCCTCTCCCTCACTCTCACCCTCAACCTAAACCTCACCCACACCCTAACCCTCACCCAAACCCTAACGCTAACCCTAACCCTCACCCAAACCCTAACGCTAACCCTAACACTCAACCTCACCCTAAACCTCACCCTAACACTTATCGTCACACTTACCCTAGCCCTAAACCTAAGCCTAACTCTAACCCTCAAACTAAGCCTCACCCTAAACCTAACACTAACCCTAACCCTCACTGTAACCTTAACCCTGATCTTAAACCTCACCCTCACCCTAACACTCACAATCACCATAACACTCACCCGTACCCAAACCCTCAACCACACCCTAACCCTCAAGCTCTCCGAACCCTCACCCTCACCCGAAACCTCACCTTCACCCTAACCCTGACCCTCACCCTAAACATCACCCTAACCCTAAACCATACCCTAACCCTAACCCTCACTCGAACCCTAACCCTCAAACTAAACCTCACCCTGAACCTAATCCTCATCCTAACCCTAACCCCAACCCTTACCTTATTGAAACCCTCACCCTTAACCTCACCATCACCCTCAGCCTAACTCTCACCCTCACCCTAGCCCTGACCCTAAACCTAACCCTCACCCTAAACCTAACCCTATCCCTCAATCTCACCCTAACCCTAACCCTCACCCTCACCCTAAGCCTCAACCTAACCCTAACCCACACCCTAACCCTTACCCTAACCCATACTCTGACACTAATGCTAACCCTAACCCTAACCCTCAACCTAATCCTATCCCTCACCCTCACCCTATGCCTAAGCCTAATCCTAATCTAAACCTCACCATCACCATAACCCTAACCCTAATCCTAACCCTAACCCTCACCCTCACCCTAACCCTAACCCTAACCCTAACCCTAACCGTACCCCTAAAACTAGGCTTCACCCTAAACTTAACACTAACCCTAACCCTCAATGTAACCATAACCCTAACCTTAACCCTCACCCTCACCCTAACCATCACTGTCACCCTAACACTCACTCGAAACCGAACCCTCACCCACACCCTAACCCTCAACCTCTCCCTAACCCTCACCTTCACCCGAAACCTCACCTTCACCCTAACCCTGATCCTCACCCTAAACATCACCCTAACCCTAACCCTTCCCCTAACCTTAACCCTCACCCGAACCCTGACCCTCAAACTAAGCCTCACCCTGAACCTAATCCTCATCCCTACCCTAATCCTAAACTTTACTTTACTGAAACCCTCACCCTCAACCTCAACATCACCCTCAGCCTAAATATTACCCTCACCCTAGCCCTGACCCTAAACCTAACCCTCACCCTAACCCTAACCCTCACTCTCAAACTAACCCTAATCCTCACCCTCACTCTAAGCCTCACCTTAAACCTTTCCCACTCACTAAAACTTACCCTAACCCTTACCCTCACACTAATGCTAACCCTAACCCTAAACCTCACCCTAATCCAAACCCTCACCCTCACCCTCAACTTCACCCTAAGCCTAACCCTAACCCTAATCATAAATCGAACCCTCACCATCAGCCTAACCCTAACCCTAAACCCAACCCTCACCCTAAACCTAACACTAACCCTAACCCTCACTGTAACCCTAACCCTAACCTTAACCCTTACCGTCACCCTAACCACCACCGTCACCCTAACACTCACCCGAACCCACACCCTAACCCTCACCCTCTCTCTAACCCTCAACCTCACCTGAATCCTCACCTTCACCCTAACTCTGTCCCTCACCCTAATCATCACCCTAAACCTAACCCTAACTTTACCCGAACCCTAACCCTCAAACTAAGCCTCACCCTGAACATAATCCTCAACCTAACCCTAAACCTAATCCTTACTTTATTGAAACCCTCACCCTTAACCTCACCATCACCCTCAGCCTAACTATCACGATCACCCTAGCCCTGACCCTAAACCTAACCCTCACCCTAACCCTCACCCTAACTCTCACTCTCAAACTAACTCTAAGCCTCACCCTCACCCTAAGCCTCATCCTAACCTTTTCCCTCAACCTAACTCTTACCCTAACCCTTACCCTCACACTAATGCTAACCCTAACCCTAACCCTCACGCTAATCCTAAACCTCACCCTCACCTCAACCTCACCCTAAGCCTAACCATAACCCCAATCCTAAATCTAACCCTCACAATCACCATAAACCTAACCCTAACCCTTACCCTCACCCTCACCCTCACCCTAACCCTCACCCTTACCCTAACCCTCACCCTAACCCTAACGCTAACCCTAATCCTCACCATCACACTAACCCTCACCCTAACATTATCATCACACTAACCCTACCACTATCCCTAACCCTAACCCTCACACTAAACCTAAAGCTCACCCTAAACCTAACCCTGCCCCTCAGACTAACCCTCACCCGAACACTCACCCTAACCCTCACCTAAACCTAACCCTAAACCACACCCTCACCCGAAACCTGAACCTCACCCTAAACCTCACCCTCACCATAAACATCAACCTAACCCTAACACTCACCCTCACATTTACCCTAAACCTCACCCTAACCCTAACACTAACCGTAACCCTCACCCTTACTCTCACCCTCAACCTAAACCTCACCCTCACCCTAACCCTCACCCTTACACTCACCCTTAACCTAAAAATCATCCTAACTATAACCCTCACTCTAACCCTACCCCTAACCCTCACCATAACCCTAATCATAACCATAACCCTCACCCTCACACTTAACCTCACCCTAAAACTCACCCTCACCATCACCCTCAACCTTACACTCACCTAGACCCTAAACATCACCCTAACCCTAACAATCACTCTAACCCTAAACATAACACTCACCCTAACCCTAACCCTCAGCCTAACCCTCAACCTAGCCCAAAAGATAACCTAACCCTCACCCTCAACCTAACCCTCACAGTAACCCTTATCCTCACACTAATCTAACACTCACACTAGAGCTATTCCTCAACGTATCCCTAACCCTAACCCTATCCCTCAACATAACCCTCACCCTCAACCTAACACTAATGCTAACCCTAACCCTAACCCTCACCCTAACCCTTACCCTCAGCCTAACCCGCAGCCTAACCCTCACCCTAACCCTAAACCTCACCCTTACCATCACCCTAAACCTAACACTAACACTAACCCTCACCCTAACCCTAACCTCACCCTCGCCCTCAGCCCCAGCCTCAGCCTAAGCTTGACCCTAATCCTAATACTAATCCTAACCCTAACCCTCATCCTTAGCCTCAACGTAACTCTAACACTAACCCTTACCTAACCCATAACTTCACCCTCACCCTAACCCTAACCCTACACCTAACCCTCACCCTAACCCTGACTCTAACCCTCAACCTAACCGTAAGCCTAACCTGAAACCTAACGCTCACCCTAACCTTCACTCTAACTCTAACGCTATCACTAAACCTCACCCTCACCCTAAACCTCATCCTAACCCTTACCCTCACCATAACACAAACCTTAACCATAAATCTAATCCTCAGCCTAACCCTAACCCTCACCCATGCCCTAACACTCACCCTCACCCTCACCCTAACACTCACCCTAACTCTAACCCTAAACCTAATCCTAAACCTAACCCTCACACTCACCCTCACCCTAACCCTAACCCTAAATCAAACCCTAACCCTCACGCTCACCCTAACCCTCAACCTCACCCTAAACATCACCCTAATCCTAACCCTCACCCTAACACACACCGTCACCCTCACCATCACCTAAATCTAACCCTCACGCACAACCTAACCCTCACCCTCACCTGAACCGTCACCGTCACTCTAACCCTCACCCTTACCCTAAACATCACCATAACCCTAAACCTCACCCTCATCCTAACTATAACCCTCACCCTAACCCTAACCCTGAAACACACCCTAACCCCCACCCTCACTCTCACGCTAACCCTATCCCTCATTCTCAGCCTAACCCTCAGCCTAAACCTTACACTTACCCTAAACCTAAGTCTAACAATAACCCTAACCCTAATGCAAAGCCTAACCCACACCCTCACCCTAACCCTCATCCTAACCCTTATCCTCACACTCACCGTCACCCTAACCCACACCTGAAACTTAACTCTCAACCTAATCCTAAGCCTAAACCTCACACTCACGTTCACCCTAACCCTAACCCTAAAGCTAACCCTAACCCTAACCCTAATCCTCACACTAACCCTAAACCTAAACATAAACCTAACCCTCAACTTAACCATCACCTTAATCCTAACCCTAACACTAACCCTCACCCTAACGCTAAACCGCACCCTCACCCTCACCCTCATCCTTAGCCTAACCCTAAACCTAACCCTAATCCTAAACCTACCCCTCAACCTCACCCTAAAGCTAAACCTAACCCTAACCCTCACCCTCACCCTCAACCTTACCCAACCCTAACCCTAACCCTCGCACTAAGCCTAACCCTCACCCTAACACTAACCCTAAACCTAACCCTAATCCTCACCTTAATCCTCACCCTAACACTAATGCTAACCCTAACCCTCACCCTTACCCTAACCCTCTATCCTAACCCTTACACTCACACTAACCCTAAACCTAACCCTAATCCTCACACTAACTCTAATCCTAACCCAAAACCTCAAACTCACCCTAACACTCACCGTCACCCTAACCCTCACTCTAAACCTAACCCTCACCCACACCCTAACCCTCATCCTAACCCGAACACGAAACCTCACCCTAACAGTCACCTTCAACCTAAACATCACCCTAACCCTAAACCTCAACCTAATACTAACCATAAACCTCACCCTCACTCTAACATTAACCCTAACCCTAACCCTAAACATGACCCTCACTGTAACTCTCACCCTAACACTAAGGCTAAACCTAAACCTCACTCTCACCCTAACACTCACCCTAAACCTTACTCTCACCCTAACCTTCAGTCTAACCCAAAACTTCACACTAAACCTAACCCTCACCCTAAAAATAACGCTAACCCTACCCCTCACACTAACCCTAACCCTCACCCTAATCCTAACCTTAACGCTAGCCCTCAGCCTCAATCTAGCCCTCACCTTAACCCTAAGCCTAACACTAACCATACAACTCACTCTAAACCTAACTCTAACCCTCACCATCACCCTCACCAGCACCCTCACCCTAACCCTCACCCTCACCCTAACAATAAGCCTAACCCTGACCCTCACCCTAACCCTAACCCTAACCCTAACCCTAACCCTAACCCTAACCCTAACCCTCACCCTAACCCTAACCCTAACCCTAACTCTAACCCTCAACATAAACCTCACCCTCACCCTAAACCTAACCGTAACCCTAACCCTCACCCTAATCCTAACCCTAACCCTAATGCTATACCCAATCCTCACCCTCACCCTAACCCTCATTCTAACCCTTAACCTCACCCTAACCCTGACCCTAACCCTAAACCCTCATTGTAACCCTAACCCTCACCCTAAGCCTAACCTGAACCCTCACCGTCACCCTCACCCAAACCCTAAGCCTAATCTTAACACTCACAGTATCCCTAACCCTAAACCTAACCCTCACCATTACCCTCACCCTCAACCTCACCCTGAACCTAACTGTAACGCTAACACTCACCCTAACACTAACCCAAACCCTATCCCTCACGCTAACTCTTACCCTCACCCTAAACCTAACCCTAAAACTAAACCTCATCGTAACCCTCACCTTAAAGCTAAATCTAACCCTACCCCTCACCCTAACTCTATCCCTCACCCTAACCCTAAAACTTTCCCTCACACTAATCGTAAACCTAACACTAAGCCTCAGTCAAACCGTCTTCCTAACCCTAACCATAACCCTCAACCTAATCCTAACCCTAACCCTAAACCTAACCCTCACCCTAAACCTAAACCTCACCCTCACCCTCACCCTCACCCTCAGCCTAACCCTAACCCTAACCCTAACCCTATTCCTAACCCTAACCCTCACACTCACCCTCACCCTAACTCTAACCCTAACCCTAACCCTGACCATCACCATAACTCCAACCCTATCCCTAACCCTCAATCTATCCCTAACCCTCACCCTAACCCTAACCCCAACCCTCACCCTCACCCTAACCCTAACCCTAATGCTATCCCTAAACCTCCCTCTCACCCTAACCCTCACTCTAAACTTTACTTTCACCCTAACCATCACCCTAACTCTAACCCCAACACTAACACTAAACCTCACCTTAACCCTCACCCTAACCCTAAACCTAAACCTAACTCTCAGCCTAACGCTCACCCTAACCCTCAACCTAACCCTAACCCTCACCCTCACCCTAAAACTTATCTTCACCCTTACCTTAACCCTAACTCTAATCCTCACCATCACCCTAAGCCTAACCTTAATCCTAACCCTCACCCAAAACCTCACCCTAATTCTAACGCTATCCCTAAACCTCATCCTCACCCTAAACCTCATCCTAATCCTTACCCTCATCATAACCCTAACCCTAACCCTAACCGTAATACACACCGCAAACCTAACCCTCACCCTCACCCTAACCCTCACCATCACATTAACCCTCAGCCTAACCCTAACCGTCTCCTACACCCTAAAACTCACCCTCACCTGAAACCTCACCCCCACCCTTACCTTTCCCTAAACCTCAGCCTAACACTAACCCTCACCCTAAACCTAACTCTAACCCTCACTGTCATACTAACCCTAACCCTCACCTTACGACACACCCTAACTCTCACCATAACTCTAACGCTAACTCTAACCCTCACTCTCACCCTAAACGTAACCCTAAAACTTATCCTCCAACTATCCCTAACACTAACCCTAACACATTAACCCTAACCCTCACCCTAACCCTAACCCTACCCCTCACCCTACCACTCACCATAACCCTAAACCTAACCCTCACACTAACCCTAACCCTAACCCTCAACTTCACCCTAACCTTCACTGTCACCCTAAACCTCACCCTAATCCTTAACCTCATCTACATCCTCACCCTCACCATCAGCCTAACCCTCACCCTAACCCTCACCCTCACAATAAACATCACCGTAACCGTAACCTTTACCCTAACCCTAAGCCTAACCTCACCTTAACCCTAACACTCACCTTAAAACTCACCCTCACCCTAATCCTCACCCTAACCCTAACCCTAAGCCTTTCCTAACCGAAACCCTCACCCTCACCCTAACCCTAACCCTCACCCTAGCCCTCACCCTAAAACTAATCCTAACCTTAACCCTCACCCTCAACAAGACTCTACCCTCAACCTAACCCTAACCCTCACCCTAACACTAACACTAACCCTAATGCAAACTGTAAACCTCAACCTCACCCTAAACCTCACCCTAACACTCACCCTCACCCTTAGCCTCAACATCAACCTCAACATTAACCCTAACCCTAACACTAATTCAAACCCTAACCCTCACCATCACCCTAACTCTAAACCTAACACTAACCATAAAACTAACCCTAAACATAACTCTCACCCTCACCCTCATCCTCACCATCAACCTCACGATATCCCTCACCCTCACACTCACCCTAACCATTAACCATAACCCTAAACCTCACCCTAAAACTAACTCTGACCCTAACCCTCACGCTCACCCTATGATTAACCCTAAACCTAAGCCTAAACCTAAACTTAAACGTCAAGTTCACCCTCACACTAAACCTAAACCTCACCCTAACACTAACCCTAACCCTAGCCCTCACCCTAACCCTTAGCCTCACAGTCACTCTAACCGTCACCCTAACCTTAACCCTCACCCTAACCCTAAACCTAACCCTCAAACTCACCCTCACCCTAACCCTGAACCTAACCCTAAACCTCACCCTAACCCTCACCCTAACATTAACCCTAACCCTAATGCTATTTCTAACACTCACCCTCACCCTAACCCTCACGCTAACCCTTACCCTCACCCTGAACCTAACCATAACTCTCACCCTAAACCTAACCCTCACCCTAACCCTCACACTAACCCTAACCCTAACCCTACCCCTCAGCCTAACCTTCACCTAAACCTAACCCTAACCCTAATTCTCACCCTATATCTAACCCTAACCCTTACCCTCACCCTAACAGTAACCCTAATCCTAACCCTCACACTAAACCTAACCCTCACCGGAAAAATAACGCTAACTCTACACCTGACCCTAACACTCACCCTAACCTTAATCCTCACCCTAATCCTAACCTTAACCCTAAACCTCAGGCTCACCCTAGCCCTCACCCTAACCCTAAACCTAAATCTAACCATAAACCTAAACCTAAACCTAACTCTCACCCTCACCCTCATCATCACCATCACCCTCACCCTAACCCTCACCCTCACCCTATCCCTAACCATAACCCTAACCCTCACCCAAAACCTAACTCTGACCCTCACCCTCACGCTCATCCTAAGCCTAACCCTTAACCTAAGCCTAATCCTAAACCTAAACCTCACCCTCACCCTCACCCTAAAACTAAGCCTCACCCTAAACCTAACCCTAATCCTAGACCTCAACCTAACCCTTACCCTCACCGTCACTCTAACCCTCACATTAACCCTAACACTCACCCTAACCCTCACCCTCACCCTCACCCTAACCCTAACCCTAACCCTCACCCTAACCCTAAACCTAACCCTACACCTCTACATAACCCTCACACTCAAGCTAACCCTAACTGTAACCCTAACACTCACCCTAACGCTAACCTTAAACCTAATGCTATCCCTAACCTACACCCTCACCCTAACCCTCACTCTAACCCTTACTCTCACCCTAAACATAACCCTAACCCTAAACCTAAACCACATCCTAAAGCTAACCATAACCCTATCCCTCACCCTAACTCTTACCCTCACCGTGACTCTATCCCTAACCCTAAACATCACCCTCACTCCAACCTTAACCCTAACCCTCACCCTCACACTCACCCTAACCCTAACCCTAACCCTAACCCTCACCCTAATCCTAAACCTAACCGTAACTGTCAACATAACCCTCACTCTCACCCTCACCCTAAACCTAACCATAAACCTAACCCTCACCCTAACCCTAACCCTAACCCTAATGCTATCCTTCGCCCTCAGCCTCGCCCTAAATCTCACTCTAACCCTTACCCTCACCCTAACCCCAACCCTAACCCTAAAACTAAACCTCACCCTAACCCTCACACTAACCCTAAACCTAACCCTAAAACTCACCCTAAGGCTCACCCTAACCCTCACCCTAAACCTAACACTCACTGTCACCCTAACCCTCACCCTAAACCTTTCCCTCACTCTAATCCACACTAACCTTATACCTCACCCTAACCCTAACCCTAACCCTCAGCCAAACCCCCTTCCTAACCCTAACCCTAACACTAACTCTAACCCTCATCCTCACCCTAAGTGTAACCTGAACCCTAACCCTCACCCTCACCCTCACCCTAAATCTAACCCTATCCCTAAACCTCACCCTCACCCTAACCTTATCCTAAAACTTACCCTCACCACAACCCTAACCATCAACCTCAACCTTACCCTCACTGTCACCTTAACCCTCACCCTTACCCTAACCGTCACCCACAACCTGAAACTCACCCTCACCAAAACCCTCACCCTCACCTTAAATTTACCCTAAACCTCACCCTAACCCTAACCCTCACCCTAAACCTAAGCCTAACGCTCACCCTCATACTAACCCTAACCATCAACTTAACCCTCACCCTAACCCTCACCCTAACCTTAACGTTAACCCTAACCCTCACACTCACCCTAACCCTCACCCTAATCCTTACCCTCACCTTACCCTAACCGTAACCATAACCCTCACACTAAACCTAACTCTCACCCTAACCCTAAACTTAACCCTCAGCCAAACCCTCTTACTAACCCTAACCCTAACCCTCAACCTAACCCTAACCCTAACCCTCTACCTAACCCTAAACCTAACCCTAAACCTAACCCTCACCCTAAACCTAAACCTCACCCTCACCTCCAGCCTAACCCTAACTCTAACCCTAGTCCTTACCCTAACCCGCACACTCACCCTCACCCTAAATCTTACCCTAACTCTAACCCTGACCATCACCCTAACTCCAACCCTATTCCTAACCCTCAACCTAACACTAACCCTCAACCTTAGCCTAACCCTAACCCTCACCCTAACCCTAAACCTAACCCTAATGCTATCCCTAATCCTCACCCTCACCCTAAACCTAACACTAACACTAAACCTCACCCTAACCCTCACCCTAAACCTAAACCTAAAACTAAGCCTCACCCTAACGCTCACCCTAACCCTCAACTTAACCCTAACCCTCACCCTAAACCTCACCCTCACCCTAAACCTTACCCTCACCTTAACACTAACCCTAACACTAACTCTAACACTCAACTTAACCCTAAGCCTAACCTGGACTCTAACACTCACCCTAACTCTAACGCTATCCTTAAACATCACCCTCACCCTAAACCTCATCCTAACCCATACCCTCACAATAACCATAACCCTAACCCTAACACTAATCCTCAACGCAACCCTTACCCTCACCCTCACCCTAACCCTCACCGACACCTTAACCCTCACCCTAACCCTAACCGTTTCCCACACCCTAAACTCACCCTCACCTGAACCCCCACACTCAACCTAACCTTACCCTAAAGTTCACCCTAACCCTGTCCCTCACCCTAAACCTAAATCTAACCTTCACCCTCGTACTAAACCTAAAGCTCACCTAAACCCTCACCCTAACCCTCATCCTAACCCTTATCCTAAATCTAACCCTAACCCTAACCCTAACCGTCACATTAACCCTAACCCGCCCCTAACCCTAACCCTACCCCTCACCCTACACCTCACCCTAACCCTAACCCTAAACCTCACCCTAACCCTAACCCTAACCCTCACCTTCACCCTAACCCTCACCTACACCCTCACCCTCTCCCTCAGCCTAACCCTAACTCTAACCCTAATCCTAACCCTAACCCTCACACTCACCCTCACCCTAACTCTAAACCTAACCCTAACTCTGACCCTCACCCTAACACCTACCACATCCCTAACACTCAACCTAACAATAAACCTCACCCTACCCCTAACCATAACCCTCACCCTAACCATAAACCAATCCCTAATGCTATCCCTAACCTTCTCCCTCACACTAACACTCACTCTAACCCGTACCCTCACCCTAACCCTCACCCTAAACCTAAACCTAAAACTAACCCTCACCCTAACGCTCCACCTAACCCTCTACCTAACCCTAACTATCACCCTCACCCTAACCCTCACCCTAAACCTTACCCTCACCCCAACCCTAACCCTAATCCTAACTCTAACCCTCACACTCACCCTAAGCCTAACCTGAAACCTAACCCTCACCCTAACCCTCACCCTAACTCTAACGCTATCCCTAAACCTCACCCTCACCCTAAAGCTATTCCTAACCCGTACACTCACCGTAACCCTAACCCTAACTCTAACGCTAATCCTCACTGCAACCCTAACACTCACACTCACCCTAACCCTCATCGTCACCTTAACCCTCACGCAAACCCTAAATGTCACCCACACCCTAAAACTCACCCTCACCCGAAACTTCACACTCACCCTAACCTTACCCTAAACTTCATCCTAACCCTAACCCTCACCCTAATTCTAACTCTATCCCTCACCCACATACTAACCCTAAACCTCACCTTAACCCTTACCCTAAACATCACCCTAACCCTAACGCTAACCCTAACCCTCACTCTCACACTAAGCCTCACCCTAACCCAGATCCTCACACTAACCCTAACCCTAACCCTCACCCTAATCCTAACCCTACCCCTGAACCTACCCCTCACCCTAACCCTAACCCTCACCCTCACCCTAAACCTAACCCTATCCCTCACCTTCACTTTAACCCTCACCTAAACCCTCACCCTCACCCTCAGCCTAACCCTAACCCTAACCTTAATCCTAACCCTAACCCTCACACTCACCCTCACCCTAAATCTGACCCTAACCCAAAAGCTGAACTTCACACTAACCCCAACCCTATCCCTAACCCTAACCCTCACCTAACCCTAACCCTAACCCTGACCCTAACACTAACCCTAACCCTAATCCTATCCCTAACCTTCACCCTCACACTAAACCTTACCCTCACCCTAACAGTCAACCTAACCCTAACCCTAACACTAAAAATAAACCTCACCCTAAACCTAAACCTAAACCTAACACTCACCCTAACGCCCACCCTAAGTCTCAACCTAACCCTAAACCTCACCCTCACCCAAACCCTCACCCTAAACCTTACCCTCACCCTATCTCTAACCCTAACACTAACTCTAACCCTCAACATCACCATAAGCGTAACCTGAACCCTAACCCTAACCCTAAACATCACCCTAACTCTAACGCTTTCCCTAAAGTTCAACCTCACCCTCAACCTCATTCTAACCCTTGCCCTCACCCTAACCCTAACCCTAACTCTAACACTAATCCTCACTGCAACCCTAACCCTCACCCTCACCCTAACCCTCACTGTCAGCTTAACCCTCACTCTAACCCTAACCGTCACCCACACCCTAAAACTCACCCTCACTCTCAAGCTCACCTTCACCATAACCTTACCCTAAATCTCACCCTACACCTAACCCTCACCCTAAACCTAACTCTAACCCTCATCCTCATACTAACCCTAACCCTTACCTTAACCATCACTCTAAACATCACCCTAACCCTAACGCTAATCCTAACCCTCAATCTCACCCTAACACTTACCCTAACCCTTATCATCACACTAAACCTAACCCTAACCCTCACATTAAACCTAACCCTCACCCTAACCCTCACCCTACACTTCACCATACCCCTCACCCTAACCCTACACTTCACCCTACCCCTCACCCTAACCCTAACCATAACCCTAACCCTCACCTTCACCCTAACCCACACCGTCACCCAAGCCTCACCCTAAACCTAAATCTCCCCTACACACTCACGCTCAACATCACCCACACCCTAACACTCACCCTCCCCCTAAAAGTCACCCTAACCCTAACCCTCACCCTAACCCTATCCCTAATCCTCACCCTAACCCTAACCCTCACCTTAAACCTCACCCTCACCATAATCCTCACCCTAACTCTAACCCTAAGCCTTTCCTAAACGAAACCCTCACCCTCACCCCAACCCTCACCATAACCCTCACCCTCAGCTTCACCCTAAGCCTAAACCTTCACCTCAGCCTAATCCTAAACCTAACCCTCAACCTCAACCTAACCCTAAACCTAATCTTCACCTTAACCCTCAAACTAACCCTAACACTCACCCTCACCCTAACACTCACCCTAAACATTACCGTCAGCCTAACCCTAACCCTAAAGCTAACTGTAACCCTCACAGTCGCCCTAAGCCTAACCTGAACCCTAACCCTCACACTAACTCTCACGCTAACTCTAAGGCTATCACTAAACCTCAACTTCTCCCTAAACCTCATCCTAACACTTACACTCACCATAACCCTAACCGTAACCCTAACCCTAATCCTCACAGTAATCCTAACCCTCACCCTCACCATAACCTTCACCTTCACCCCAAACCTCACCCAACCCTATCCATCACGCCCACCCTAAAACTCACCCAAATCCGCATCCTCACCCTCACCCTAACCCTACCCTAAACCTCACGCTAACCTTAACCTCACCCTAAACCTAACTGTAACCCTCCCCCTCATCCTAAAACTAAACCTCACCTTAACCCTCACCCTAACATTCACCCTAAACCTAACGCTAACCCTATCCCTCACTCTCACCCTAAACCTCAACTTAACCCTTATCCTCACACTAACCCTAACCCTAACCAACAGCTAAACCTAACCCTAACCTTCACCTTGATCCTAACCCTCACCATCACCCTCACCCTCACCCTCAACCTAACCATCACTGTAACCCTTACCCTCATCCTAAACCTCACCCTAACACTAACACTAACACTAAACCTGACTCTAACCCTCAACCAAAACCTAATCCTCATCCTAATGCTCACCCTAACCTTCAACTAACCCTAATTCTCACCTTCACCCTCACCCTAAACCTTAACCTCACCGTAACCCTAACCATAACCCCAACCCTCAGCCAAACTCTCTTCCTACCCCTAACCCTAACACTCAAACTAAACCTAGCCCTAACCCAAAACCTAACCCTCACCCTGAACCTAACCCTCACCCTAACCTTCAGCCTCACATTAACCCTAACCCTAATCTTAACACTAACCCTCACCATCACCCTAACTCTAACTCTAAAACTAAACCTGACCCTCACCCTAACACCAACACTCACCCTAACCCTAACCCTCATCCTCAACCTAACCCTAACACTCACCTTAAACCTAACCCTTACTCTAACGGTAACCCTAACCCTCACCCTCACCCTAAACCTCTCCCTAACCCTTACCCTCTCCATAACCCTAAACCTAACCCTAATCCTCACACTAAGCCTTACCCTAACACTCACCCTGAAGGTAACCCTAACCCTCAACTTCACCCTAACCCTCACCGTCACCCTAACCCTCACACTAACACTAACCCTAACCCTATCCCTAATGTTAACACTAGCCCTCAACCTCAACCTAACCCTAAACCTAACCCTAACCCTCACCCTCACACTCAACCTCAGCCTCAGCCGAACTCTAACCCTAACAGTAATCCAAACCTAAACCTCACCCTCACCCTCACCCTAAATCTAAACCTAACTCTAACCAAAACCCTCAGCCTAACACTAACCCTCTCCCTAACCCTCACCCTAACAATAACCCTAATCCTAAACCTAACCCTCAACTTCACCCTAACCCTTACCATCGCATTACCCTAACCCTCACCCTAACCCTAAAACTCACCCTAACCCTAACCCTAACCCTCAGCCTAACACTCATCCTAACCTTATCCCTAAACCTCACCTTAATCTTAACCCTAAACCTAACCCTCACCTTCACCTTCAACATCACCATCACCCTCACCATAACCCTCAACCTCACTCTCACCCTAACCCTAACCATAACCCTAACCCTCACCCTAAACCTAACCCTTACTCTCACCCTCACCATCACCCTCACTCTAACCTTCAAACTCACCCTCACACTAACACTAACCATAAACCTAACCCTCACCCTAAACCTAACTCTGACCCTCACCCTCACCCTCACCCTAAGCCTAACCCTACACCTAAGCCTAATCCTAAACCTAACCATCACCCTCACCCTCACCCTAGAACTAAACCTCACCCTAACCCAAACCCTAACCCTAGCCCTCTCCCTAACCCTTACCCACACCTCACCGTAACCCTAACCCTCACCCTAACTCTAACACTCACCCTAACCCTAACCCATACCCTCACCCTCAACCTCACCCTAAGCCTAAACTTAACCCTTACCCTAAACCTAACCCTAAACCTAAGCCTAACCCTAATCCTCCCCTTCTCCCTAACCCTCACACAAAACCTTAACCTCCCCCGAACCCTAAACCTAGCCATCAGCCTACACCTCATTCTAAGCCTAACCCTAACCCTAATCCTCACCCTAAACTTAACCCTAACCCTAACCCTATCCCTCACCCTCACCCTAACCCTCACCCTCAGCCTCAACCTAAACCTCAGCGTAACCCTAAACCTAACCCTTATTCAAAACCTAACCCTCACCCTCACCCTAATTCTAATCCTAACCCTAACCAAAACTCTCACCCTAACCCTAAAACTGACCTTTGCCTAATCCTCACCCTAACCCTAACCGTAATCCTAAACATAACCCTCACCCTCACCCTAATCCTTACTCTCACCTTAACCCAAAGCCTTACCCTCAGCCTAACCCTCATCCTAACCCTATTCCTATCCCTAACCCTCACCCTCACCCTCAACCTCACCATCACCCTCACCCTAAACCTCACCCTCACCCCCACCCTAACACTAACCATAACACTAACCCTCACCCCCACCCTCACCCTCACCCTATACCTTGCCCTCATGCTAACACTAAGCCTGACCTGAAACCTAACCCTCACCCTAACTCTAACCGTATCCGTAAACCTCACCCTCACTCTGAACCTCATCGTAACCCTTACTGTCACCATAAACCTAAACCTAACCCTAAACCTAATTCTCACCAAAACCCTAATCCTCACCCTCACCCTAAACCTCACCGTCACCTTAACCCTCACTCTAACCCTAACCGCCACCCACACCCTAAAACTCACCCTAACTTGAACCCTCACCCTCACCCTAACCCTACTATAAACCTCACCCTAACCCTAACCGTCACCCTAAACCTAACTCTAAACCTCACCCTCATATTAACCGTAGGCTTCACCTTAACCCTCACCCTAACCCTCACCCTAACCCTAACGCTCACCCTAACCCTCAGTCTCACCCTATCCCTCACCCTAACCTTAACCCTAATCCTCTCCCTCACCCTCACCCTAACACTCACCCTCACCCTAAACATCACCCTAAACCTATCCCTCACCCTAACCCTAACCTTCATCCGCACATAACCCTAACCCTCACCTTAAACGTCACCCTCACGCTAATCTTCACCCTAAGCCTAACCCAAAGCCTCTCCTAACCGATACCCTCACCCTCACTCTAGCCCTCACTGTAAAACTAACCCTAACCCTAACCCTCACCCTCAACCACACCCTCACCTTCAGCCTAACACTAAAACTAAACCTAATCCTAAACCTAACCCTAAATCTCACCCTCATCCTCAACCTAACCCTAAACCTAAAACTAACCCTAATGCTTACACTTGCCCTCAACCCCACCCTAACCCTAATCCTAACCCTAACCCTCACCATAAATCTAATGCTAACCATAAACCTAAACCTCACCCTAACGCTCACCCTAAACCTTACCTTCACCCTCAACCTCACCCTAACCTTCACCCTAACCCTCACCCTAAGCCTCACCCTAACACTACCCCTCACCCTAACCTTCACCCTAACCCTAACCCCAACCTTCACCCTAACCCTAACCCTCACCCTAACCCTTCCTCTCACCCTAACCCTAATGCTAACATTAACCCCCAACCTCACCCTAAACCTCGCCCTAAACCTAATCCTCACCTTAACCCTATCCCTCAACTTCACCCTAACCTTAGCCCTAACCCTAACCTTAATCCTCACACTAACACTAACCCTCACCCTAAACCTAAATGAACATTTCACCCTAACTCTAACTTTAACCTAACCCTAACCCTAACCCACACCCTAACCCTAACACTAACCCTCAACCTAATCCTCTCCCTAAACCTAAGCCTAACATTAACCCTCACATTACACTCACCCTTACCCTTACCCTCCCCCTAACTCTGAACCTAAACCTAACCCTCAGCCTCACCCTTATCCTAAGCCTAAACCTAACCCTCACCCTAACCCTAAACCTAACCCTAAACCTCAAACTTAACCCTAGACCTCAGCCTCACCTTAGCCCTCACGCTAACCCTAAACCTAAAACTAACCATAACCCTAACCCTAAACCTAATTCTCACCCTCACCCTCACCCTCACCCTCACCATAACCCTCACCTTAAACCTCAACCTCACCGTCACCCTAACCCTAAACATAACCCTAACCCTCAACCTAAACCTAACTCTGACCCTCACCCTCACCCTCACCCTAAGCCTAACCCTAAACCTAAGCCTAGTCCAAAACCTAACCCTCACACTCATCCTCAACCTAAACCTAAACCTCACACTAACACTAACCCTAACCCTAGCCCTCACGCGAACCCTTACCCTCACAGTTACTCTAACCCTCAACCAAACCCTAACCCTCACCCTAACCCTAACCCTAACGAAACCCTCACCCTCACCCCAACCCTCACCCTAACCCTCACGCTCAGCCTCACCCTAAGCCTAAACCTACACCTCAGCCTAATCCTAAACCTAACCCTCAACCTCAAGCTAACCCTAAACCTAATCATCACCTTAACCCTCAACCTAACCCTAACACTCACCCTCACCCTAACCCTCACCCTAAACATTACCCTCAGCCTAACCCTAACCCTAAAACTAACTGTAACCCTCACAGTCGCCCTAAGCCTAACCCGAATCCTAACCCTCACACTAATTCTCACCCTAACTCTAAGGCTATCCCTAAACCTCAACCTCTACCTAAACCTCATCCTAACACTTACCCTCACCATAAACCTCACCCTAACCCTAACCCTAATCCTCACAGTAATACTTACCCTCACCCTCACCATAACCCTCACCTTCACCCCAACCCTCACCCTAACCCTAACCATCACGCCCACCCTAAAACTCACTCAAACCTGAACCCTCACCCGCACCCTAACCCTACCCTTACCCTCACCCTAACCCTAAACCTCACCGTCACCCTATCCCTCACCGTATACCTAATCCGCAACTACACCTTAACCCTCACAGTAACCCTCACCTCACCCTCACCCTCAACCTAAACATCACCCTAACCCTAACCCTCATCCTCACCTTAAGCCTAATCCTCACCCTAAACATAACCCTCACCTTATACCTGACCCTCACCCTAATTCTCACCCTACCCCTAACCCTAAGCCTTTCCTAACCGAAACCCTCAACCTCACCCTAACCCTCACGCTAAACCTCACCCTCACACTAGCCCTCACCCTAAAACAAACCCTAACCCTAAACTTCACACTCAACCTCACCGCCAAACTCAGCCGAACTCTAACCCTAATCCTAATACTAGCCCTAACCCTAACCCTCACCTTCACCCTCACCCTAACCCTAACCCTCACCCTAACCCTAACCCTAACACTAATTCTATCCTTAACCCTCACCCTAAACCTAAATCTCACTCTAACTCTTACTCTCACCCTAACCCTAACCCTAACCCTAACCCTAAAACTAAACCTCACCCTAACCCTCACCCTAACCTTAAACCTAACCCTAACAATCACCATAACACTAACACTAACCCTAACCCTAACCCTCACAGTCACCCTAACACTGACACTAAACATTTCCCTCACCTTAATCCTAACCATAACCCTAATCCTAACCCTCACTCAACCCTAAACCTCACCCTAACCCTAACCGTAACCCTCAGCCAAACCCTCTTCCTAACCCTAACCTTAACCCTCAACCTAACCCTAACCCTAACACTCAACCTAACCCTAACCCTAAACCTAAACCTAACCTTCTTCCTAACCCCAAACGTCACCCTCACCCTCACCCTAACCCTAAACCTAACCCTAATCCTAACCCTAACCCTCACACTCACCCTCATCCTAACTCTAACCCTAACCCTAACCCTGACCCTTACCTTAACTCCAGCCCTATCCCTAACCTGCAACCTAACACAAACCCTCACCCTTACCCTAAACCTAACACTCACCCTAAACCTAACCCTAACCTAATGGTATCCCTAACCCTCACCCGCACCCCAACCCTAACCCTAACACTAAACCTCACCCTAATCCTCACCCTAACCCTAACCCTAAACCTAACCCTCACCCTAAAGATCACCCTAAACCTCAACTTAACCCTAACACTCACCCTAACCCTAACCCTCACCCTTAATCTTACCCACACCCTAACACTAACCCTAAAACTAACTGTAACCCTCACCCTCACCCTAAGCCTAACCTGAGCTCTAACTCACCCTAACCCTAATGATATCCCTAAACCTAACCCTCACCCTAAACCACATCCTAACCTATACCCTCACCATAACGCTCACCCTAACCCTCAATTTAACCCTAAACCTCACCCTAAACATAACCCTCACTCTAAACCTTACCCACACCATAACACTAACCATAACTCTAACTCTAACCCTCAACCTCACCCTAAGCCAAACCTTATCCCTAACCCTCACCCTAACCCTCAACCTAACTCTAACGCTATCCCTAAACCTCACCCTCATCCTAAAGCTATTCCTAACCCTTACCTTCACCATAACCGTAACCCTAAACCTAACCCTAATCCTCGCCGCAACCCTAACCCTCACACTCACCGTAACCCTCACCTTCACCTTAACCCTCACCCTAACACTAATCGTCACCCACACCGTAAAACTCACCCTCACCCAAATCCTCACACTCAACCTAACCTTACCCTAAACCTCATCCTAACCCTAAACCTCACCCTAATTCTAACTCTAACCCTCACCCACATACTAATCTTAACCCTCACCTGAACCCTCACCCTAACCCTCACTCTAATGCTAATGCTAACCCTAACCCTCACTCTCACCCTAAGCCTCACCCTAACGCTTATCCTCACATTAACCCTAACCCGCACATCAACGCTAACCCTCACCCTAACCCTAACCCTACCCTTCACCCTACCCCTCATCCTAACATTAAACCTAACACTCACCCTAACAATAACCCTAACCCTCATCTTCAACCTAACCCTCAGCTACATCCTAATCCTCACCCTCAGCCTAACCCTAAACCTAACCCTAAACCTAACCCTCAACCTAATCCTAAACCTCACCCTCACCCTCAACCTCACCTTCAGCCTAATCCTAACCCTAACCCTAATCGTAACCCTAACCCATACACTCACACTCACCATAACTCTAACCCTAATCCTAAAACTGACTTTCACACTAACCCCTACCCTATCCCTAAACCTAACCGTAATCCTCACCCTAACCCTAACCCTAATGCTATCCCTAACACTCACCCTCACCCGAACCCTCACTCGAAACCTTATCCTCACCCTAAACCTCACCCTAACCCTAACCCTAACCCTAAGACTAACACTAAACCTCTCCCTAACCCTCACCCTAACACTAAACCTAAACCTAACTCTCACCCTAACATCCAACCTAACTCTCAACCTAAACCTAAACCTCACCCTCACCCTAACTCTCCCCCTAAAGCTTGGCCTCACCCTAACCCTAACCCTAACCTTAACTCTAACCATCACCCTCACCCTAAGTGTAACCTGAATCCTAACTCTCACCCTAACCCTCACGCAAACTCTAACGCTGTCCCTAAACCTCACTCTCACCCTCAACCTCATTCTAACCCTTACCCTCACCATAAACCTAACAGTAACCCTAAAGGTAATCCTCACCACAACTCAAACCCTCACCTTCACCCTAACCATCACCGTCACGCACACCCTAAAACTCACCCTCACCTGAACCCTCTCCGTCACCATAACCTTACCCTAAACCTCAAAAAACCTAACCCTCACCCTAAACCTAACTCTAACCCTCATCCTCATACTAACCCTAACCATCACCTTAACCCTCACCCTAACCCTCACCCTAACCCTAACGCTAACCCTAACCCTCAATCTCACCCTAACCCTCACCCTAACCCTTATCCTCACACTAACCCTAACCCTAACCATAACCTCACATTAACCCTAACCCTTACCCTAACCCTAACATTACCCTTCACACTACCCGTCAGCCTAACCCTAACCCTAACCCTCACTCTAACCCTATCCCTAACCCTGACCTTCACCCTAAACCTCACCTTCACCCTACCCTCACGCTAACACGACCCCTCACCTACACCCTCACCCTCACCATCACCATCACACTCATCCCAACACCCACCCTCACCCTAAACATCACCCTAACCCTAACCCTCACCCTAAACCTAACCCTCACCCTAACCTTCACCCTCACCCTCACCCTAAGCCTAACCCTACACCTAAGCCTAATCCTAAACCTAAACCTCACCCTCAACCTCACCCTAAACCTAATCCTCACCCTAACCCTAAACCTAACCATAAACCTCACCCTCACCCTAAGCCTAACCCGAATCCTAACCCTCACACTAACCCTCTCCCTAAATCTAAAGCTATCCCTAAACCTCACCCTCACCCAAAACCTCATCCTAACCCTTACCCTCACCATAACCCTAACCCTAAACTTAACACTAATCCTCACCATAATCTTAACCCTAATCCTCACAGTAATCCTAACCCTCACCCTCACCCTAACCCTCATGGTCACCTTAACCCTCACCCTAGCCATGACCATCATGCCCACCCTAAAGCTCACCCTCACCCGAACTCACACCCTCACCCTAACCCTACCCTAAACCTCACCCTAACCCTAACCCTCACCCTAAACCTGACTCTAACCCTCACTCTCATACTAAAAGTAAACCTCACCTTAACCCTCACCCTATCCCTCACCCTAAACCTCACCCTACCCCTTTTGCTCACACTAACTCTAACCCTAACCTTACCCTCACATTAACCCTAACACTTACCCTAACCCTAAACCTACCCCTCATCCTACCCCTCACCCTCACCCTAACCCTAACCCTCACCCAAACCCTAACCTAACACTCACCTTGACCCTAACCCTCACCATCACCCTCACCCTCACCCTCACCCTCAACCTAACCATCACTCTAACCGTTACCCTCACCCGAAAACTCACTCTAACCCTAACACTAACACTAAAACTAATCCTCACTCTAACCCTCACCCTAACCCTCAACCTAAACCTAATCCTCACCCTAATGCTCACCCTAACACTCAACCTAACCCTAATCCTCACCCTCACCCTCACCCTAACACTCACCCTAAGCCTTACCCTCACCAGAACCCTAAACATAACCCCAACACTCAGCCAAACCCTCTTCCTAAACCTAACCCAAAGACTCAAATAACCCTAACCCTAAACCTAAACCTAAGCCTCACCCTAACCCTCAGCCTAACATTAACACTAACCCTAATCTTAACCCTAACCCTCAGAATCACCCTAAATCTAACTCTAACACTAACCCTGACCCTCACCCTAACCGCAACCCTCACCCTAACCCTAAACCTCACCCTCACCCTAACCCTAACACTCACCTTAATACTCACCCTTACTCTAACACTAACCCTAACCCTGACACTCACCCTAAACCTCACCCTAACCCTTACCCTCTACATAACCCTAAACCTAACCCTTATCCTCACACTAAGCCTCACCCAAACACTCACCCTAAAAGTAACCCTAACCCTCAGCTTCATCCTAACCCTCACAGTCACCCTAACCCTCACCCTAAACCTAACCCACACCTACACCCTAACCCTCACCCTAACCCTCACCCTCACCCACAACCTAAACACACCCTAACCCTAAACCTCATCCTAATCCTAACCCTAATCCTCACCCTAACCATAACCCTCATCTTAGACCTCAACATCACCCTAATCCTCACACTACACCTAATCCTAAAACTTTCCTAAATGAAACCCTCACCCTCACCCTAACCTTCAAGCTAACCCTCACGCTCATCCTAACCCTCACCCTAAAACTAACCCTGACTATAACCCTCACACACAACCTCACCCCTACGCTCAGCCTAACCATAACCCTAACCCTAATCCTAGTCCTAACACTAATCCTCACCCTCATCCTCACCCTAACCCTAACCCTAATGCTAACACTAACCCTCAACCTTATCCTAACCCTAAACCTAACCCTAACGCTCACCCTCAAACTCAACCTAAGCCTCAGCCGAACCCAAACCCTTACCCTAACCCAAAACCAAAACCTCACCCTCACCCTCACCCTAAATCTAAACCTAAATCTAACCAAAACCCTCACCCTAAACCTATCCCTAACCCTAACCTTCACCCTAACCCTAACCCTAATCCTAATCCTAACCCTCATCCTCACCCTAACCCTTACCCTCACCTTACCCTCACCCTCACCCTAACACTTATCCTCCCCCAAACCCTAACCCTAACCTCAGCCTAACACTCATCCTAACCCTAACCCTAACCCTAACCCTCACCCTAAACTTAACCCTAACCCTAACCCTAATCCTCACACTAATCCTAACCCTCACCCTAAACTTAACCGTACATGTCACCCTAACCCTAACTTTAACCTAAACCTAACACTAACTCTCACCCTAAGCCTAACCCTAACCCTAAACCTCAAACTCACCCTCAACCTCACCGTCACCCTAACCTTCACTCTCA
The DNA here is from genome assembly GCF_024711535.1 of Dipodomys merriami. Taxonomy (NCBI): domain Eukaryota; kingdom Metazoa; phylum Chordata; class Mammalia; order Rodentia; family Heteromyidae; genus Dipodomys; species Dipodomys merriami. The sequence goes on along the minus strand of NW_027203715.1, from coordinate 19,249,148 downwards.
CCCTCACCCTCACCCTAACTCTTACCCTCACCCTAACCCTAACTGTAACTGTAACCCTCACACTATACCTAACCCTCACCCTAAAACTCACCCTAACCCTAAACCTCACCCTAATCCAAAACTTAAGATTAGACCTCACCCTCACCCTAGCCCTCACCGTAACCATAAACCTAAAACATATCATAACCCTAACCCTAAACCTAACTCTCACCCTCACCCTCACCCTCACCATCACCTCACCCTAACCCTCCCCCTCCCCCTCAACCTCACCCTACCCCTCAGCCTAACCCTCACCCGAACCATAACCCTAACCCTAATACAAACCCTAACCCTCAACCTCACCCTCACACTAAAACTAAAGCTAAACCTAACCCTAAACCTCACCCTAACCCTAACCCTATCCATAACCCTCACCCTAACCCTAACCCTAATCCTAAACCTAATCTTCACCCTCACCCTCACCATAACCCCTACACTCACCCAAAACCTAACCCTAAACCAAGCACTCACCCTAACACTTACCCTCAACCTCTTCCTAACCCTAATCCTCAACCTCACCCTAAACTGCACCCTAAGCCATACCCTCACCCTAACTCTAATCTAACCCTTACTCTAACTCTCACCTTAACCCAAAACCTATCCCTAACACTCATCCTAACCCTAACCCTCACACTAACCCTAACCCTAACTCTCACCCTCACCCTAACACTAACCCTAACCCTCACCCTCACCCTAAACCTCACCCTAACCCTTACCCTCAACATAGCCCTAACCCAAACCCTAACCGTAATCCTCACACTAACCCTAACCCTAACCCTCACGCTAACACTCACCCTAACCATAGTCCTCACCCTCACCCTAACACTTACTGTCATCTTAACCCTCACCCTCACCCTAACCGTCACCCACACCCTAACCCTCAACTTCACCCGAACCCTCAACCGAACCCTCAAACTAACCCTAACCCCAACCCTAACACTCAAAAAACCCTAACCCTCACACTAATCCTAACGCTAACCCAAACCCTCACTCTCACCCTGAACCTAACCCTAATCCTTATCCTCACACTAACCCTGCCCCTCACCATAATCCTCAACTTAACCCTAACCCTAACCCTCACCTTAACCCTAACCCTAATCCTCACCCTCACTATAACCTTCACCCTAATGCTCACCGTCACCCTAACCCTCACCCTAACGCTAACCCTCACACTAACCCTAACCCTCACCCTCAACGGATCCTTCACCCTAAGCCTAACCCTAACCCTAACCCTCACCCTAATCCTAACCTTAAACCTCACCCTCACAGTAATCCTCAACCTAACCCTAACCATAACCCTTTCTTAACCAAAACCCTCACCCTCACCCTAATCCTCACCCTACCCCTCACACTGACCCTCGACCTCACTCTAAACCTAACCCTTAGCCTAACCCTCATTCGAACCCTCACTCTCACTCTCAGCCTAACACTAATGCTAACCCTAATACTAACCCACACCCTCACCCTCACCCTAAACATAACCCTAACCCTAAACCTCACCCTAACCCTAAACCTAACCCGAATGCTAACCCTAAACCTCACACTCACCCTAACCCCAACCATAACGCTAACCCTCAACCTAACCCTAACCCTAACCCTAATGCTAACCCTAAAGCAAACCCTCACACTAACCCTCACTCTAACACTTAACCTCAACCTCACCCTCACCCTCATCCTAACCCTAACCCTAACCCTAACCCTAACCCTCACCCTAACTCTCACACTAACCCTAACCCTAAACCTACCCCTCAGCCTAAACCTCACCCTAAACGTAACCCTAAACATAATCCTCACCTTATCCCTAAACCTAACCCTAAACCTCACCCTAACCTTCACACTCACCCTAACAATAATTCTAACCCTAACCCTCAACCTTACTCTAATCTTCGCCCTAACCCTTACCCTAACCATAACCCTATACCTCACCCTTACCCTAACACTCATGCTAAACCTTACACTCACCCTAAACCTCACCCTAACTTTAACCCTAACCCTTACGCTAACCCTAACCCTCACTCTCACCCTAACCCTCACCCTAACCCTTATACTCACACTAACCCTAATCCTAACCCTAACCCAAACCTCACACTAATCCTAACACTCACCCTAACCCTAACCCTACCACTCACCCTAACCTCACCTTAACCCTAACTCTAAAGTTCACCCTAACCCTAACCCTAACCCTATCCCCATCCTTCACCCTAAACCTCACACTAATCTGAACCCTATCCTTAATCCTGAAGCTAATGCCACACGCAACCGGAACCCATACCCTTACCCTAACCCTCACAGACACACTCTCACCCTTACCATCATTCTCACACGAACCCTCATACTCACCCTAAACCTAACACTCACCCTTATCCTAAAAATAATTCAAACCCTCACACTAACCCTAACCCTCACCATAACCCTCAGCCTCACCCTAAGCCTGACCCTAGCCCTAACCCTAAACCTAAACCTAAACCTCACACTCACCCTCACCCTAACGCTAACCCTAACCCTAACACTAACATTAATCTGAACCCTCACCCTCACATTCACCCTTACCCTAACCCTAACCCTAACCATAACCATAACCCTCACCCTCACCCTAACCCTAACTCTAACGTAACCATCACCCTAACCCTCACACTAACACTTACGATAATCCTAACCCTCACTCTCACCCTAACCCTCACCCTAATACTTACCCTCACCCTCACTCTAACCCTAACCCTCACAGTAAACCTAACCCTCACCCCAACTCTAACCCTAAACCTAACCCTAATCCTAAATGTAACCCTCACCCTAACCCTAACCCGAACCCTCACCTTGACCCTAACTCTCACTCTCAACCTAAACATCACACTAACCCTAACCCTCACCCTGAACCTAACCCTAACCCTAACCTAAACCTAACCCTCATCCTAACCCTAACCCTAATCCTCAACTTCACCCTAGCTCTCATCCTAACCGTAATCCTAACAATAAACATAAACCTAACCCTAAAGCTCACGCTAACAGTAACGGTAATACTCACACTCACCCAAACCCTAAACTTAACCCTTACCCTCACCCTCACCCTCACCCTAAGCCTTATCCTAAGCCTCACCCTCACCCTAACACTTACCCTCATCCTAACCGTAACCCTAACCTTCACCCTCACCCTAACCCTAACCCTAACAATAACCCAAACCCTCACAGTAAACCTAACCCTCACCCTAACCCTAACCCTCACCCTCACCCTAAACCTGACCCTAACTGTAACCCTCACCCTCACCCTCAACCTCAACCTAACCTTCACCCTCATCCTCACCCTAACCATCACCCTCACCGTAAACATCACCCTATCCCTAACCATCACCCTAACCCTAACCCTAACCCTAATCCTCACCCTAACCTTACCCTAACCCTAACGATAATTCTAACCCTCACCCTCAACCTTAACCTCACCCTAACCCTTATCCTCACACTAACCCTAAACCTAACCCCCACCCTAACCCTCACACTAACCCTAACCCTCCCGCTAACCCTATCAATACCCCTCACCCTAACCCTAACACTCACCCTAAACCCAACCCTAAACCTCACCCTTACACTAACCCTCACCGTCACCCTAACATTCAACCAAATCCTAACCTTAACCCACACCCTAACCCTAACACTCACACTAACCCTAAACCTCAACCTAATCCTCACCCTAAAAATAACGCTAACCCTTACCTAAAAGAAACCCTCACCCTCACCTTCACCCTATCCCTCACCCTCACCTTAAACCTAAGCCTCAACCTAACCCTCCCCCTATCCCTAACGCTAACCCTAACCCTCAACCTAACCCTATCCCTACACCTCACAATAACTCTCACCATAACCCTATCACTAACCCTAACCCTCACCCTAACCCTAAACCTTAACGTAACCCTCAAGCACACCCTAACCTTCACCTCACCCGAACCCTCACACTAACCCTAACACCCTCACCCTCACCCTCAACCTAACTCTAACCCTCACCCTGACCCTCACCCTAAACCTAACCCTAACTCTAATCCTCACCATAAACCTTACACTAAACCTAAACCTCACCATAAACCTAACACTCACCCTAACCCTAACACTCACACTAACACTAAACCTAACCCTCACCCTCACCCTAACCCTCACCTTATCCCTAACCCTAATCTTAACAATAACCATCACCCTCAACCTAAACCTAACCCTAAAACTAACACTCACACTAACCCTCCTCCTAACCCTAACGCTAACCCTAACCCTCATCTTCATCCTAAACCTCACCCTAACCCTTTCTCTCACCATAAACCTAACCCTAAAACTTACCCTAATCCTCACCCTAACCCTAATCCTCGCCTACACCCTAACCCTCAACATCACACGAACTCTCATCCTCACCCAAACACTCACACTAACCATACCCATAAAGCTAAACCTAAACCTAACCCTCAACCTCACCCTCACACTAACCCAACCCTAAACCTAACCATCAACCTCACCCTCACCCTAACACTCACCCTTACCATAAACATCACCCTAACCCTAACCGTCACCCTAAACCTAACCCTAAACCTCACCCTGCACCTCACCCTCACCCTAACTCTCACCCTAACCCTTATCCTCACACTAACCCTAATGCTCACCCTATAAGTAACCCTAACCCTAACGCTCACCCTAACCCTCACCCTCACCCTAACTCTAATGCTAACCCTAACTCTCACCCTCACCCTAACCCTTACCCTATCCCTTACACTCACCCTACCCCTCACCCTCACCCTAACCCTCACCATTACCCTTACCTTCACACTAACCTTATCCCTAACCCTAACCCTAACCATAACCCTAACCTGAAAACAAAACCTAATCCTAACCCTTATGCTCACCCTAACCTTCACCCTCATGCTCACCCTAATCCTTACCCTATCCCTAATCTTAACACTAACCCTCACCCTCACCCTAAACCTAACCCTAACCCTAATACTCACCCTAACCCTCATCCTAAACCTAACGCTAACCCTAACCCTCATCTTCACCCTAAACTTCACCCTAAATCTTCCTCTCACCATAACCGTAACCCTAACCCTTACCCTAATCCTCACCCTATCCCTAACCATCGCGTAAACCCAACCCTCACCATCACCCGAAACCCCATCCTCAACCTTACACTCACACTAACCATAACCATAACGCTAATCCTAAACCTAACCTTCACCCTCAAACTCACACTAACCCTAAACCTAACCCTCACCCTCACCCTCACCCTAACACTCACCCTTACCATAAACATCACCGTAACCCTAGCCCTCATCCTAAAACTAACCATAACCCTCAAACTAAACATAACTCTCACCATAACACAAACCCTATCCCTAACGCTAACGCTACACCTCACCCTCACCCTAAAACCTCACCGTAACCCTTAGCCTCACACTAACCCTAAAGCTCACCCTATCCCTCAGCCCAACCCTAATGCTCACCCTAACCCTCAACCTCACCCTAGCTCTAATGCTAACCCTAACTCTCGCCCTCACCCTAACCCTCACCCAAACACTTACACTCACCCTAACGCTAAACCTCACCCTCAGCCTCAACCTCACCCTAACCCTTACCCTCACCCTAACCCCAAACTAAACCTAATCCTAACCCTAACATTAACCCTAACCCTAAACCTCACCTTAAACCTAACCCTCACCCTCACCCTAACCCTCACCCTTACCCTGACCGTCACACTAACCTTATCCCTAACACTAACCCTAAACCTATCTCTCACCAGAACACTCACCCTCACCCTAACCCTCACACTCACAGTAAACATCACTGTAACCCTAACACTCGCCCTAAACCTAACTCTAACCCTCACCTTAACCCTAACCCTAATTGTAACCTTAACCCTCACACTAACCCTAACCCTAACCCTCACCCTCACACTCACCCTAACACTCACACTCACGATCACCCTAATCCTAACCCAAACCCTAACCTTAACCCACACCCTCACCCTAATCCTCACCCAAACCCTAACCCTAAACCTTACCTAACCGAAATCTTCACCCTCAACCTCACCCTCACCCTTACCCTCACCCTCACCCTAACCCTCACCTTAACACGAACCCTCACCCTAACCCTAATCCTAACCCTCACCCTCACCTTACCACTCATCCTAACCCTAACCCTAAACCTAATGCTAACCCTAAATCTCACACACTAACCCTCATCATAACCGTTACCATCATGCTAACCCTAACCCTAACCCTAACCCTCACACTAACCCTAACGCTAACCTTCAGCCTAACGTTCAGCCTAAACCTAAACTTAACCCTAATCTTCACCCTATCCTAATCTTAACCCAAACACTCACCCTAACACTCACCCTAACCCTCAACCTAAACCTTAACGTCACCCTAACCCTAACCCTCAACATCACCCTAACCCTCACCCTCACACTTAACCGTACCCTAAACCTCACCCTAACCCTACCCCTACCACTCTCCCTAACCCTCCCCCTAACCCTAATCCTAACCCACCCCTAAACCTAACCCTATCCCGAACCTTCACCCGAACCCTAACCCTCATCTTCAACCTAACCCGCACCATCACCCTGAACATCACCTATACCCTAACACTCACCCTAACCCTCACATTAACCCTAAACATCATCCTCATCCTAACCCTCACCTTAACCCATGTCCTCACCCTAACACTAACCCTACACCTAACCACAACCTTCACACTAACCTTAACCCTTACCCTAACCCTAACATTAACCCTAACCCTAAGCTTCACCCTCACACAGAAATTCACCCTCAGCCCAACCCAATCCCTAACCCTGTTCCTAATCCTAACCCTCACCCTCACCCTCACCAAAAATCTAACACTAACCCGAACCCGAACCCTCACCCTCACCCTAACCCTAACCCTCATCCTCACACTAAACATCACCCAAAACCTAACCCTCACTCTAACCCTGAAACTTACCTAACCGAAACCCTCACCCTCACCCTAACACTCACCTTCACCCTAGCCCTCACCCTAACCCTAACCCTAACCCTCACCCTCAACCTCCACTTCCCCAGCTAAATCTAACTCTAATACGAACCCTAAACATCAACCCCACCCTCACCCTAACCCTAACACTAATGCTAACTCTCACACTCACCCTCACCCTAACCATAATCCTAACAATAACCCTAACCATAACGCTAAAATTCACCCTAAACCTAATCTTAACCCAAACCCTCAACCTCACTCTCATCATCACACTAACCCACACACTAACCCTAACCCTCCCGCTAACCCTAACCCTAACCCTCACACTTACTTTCACCCTCAACCTCAGACTAACACGCACCCTAAACTTAATCCTAACCCTAACCTTAACGGTAACCCTCACCCTCAACCTCACCCTCACCTGCACCCCCAATGTAACCCTCACGATCACCCTCCCCCTCACACTAACCCTTAACCTCACACTAAACCATCAACCTACCCCTAACGATCACCCTAAACTTTACCCTCACCCTCACCGAAACCCTAACCCTAACCCTCACCCTAACGCTAACCCTAACCCTTACCCTCACCCTATCCCTCACCCTCACCCAAACCCTAACCTAACCCTCACACTAACCCTATCCCGACACCTTACCCTAACACTCCCCCTAACCCTAACCCTAACCCTAACCCTCACCCTAAGCCTAACCCTAAACCTAAACTTCACCCTCTCACTAACACTCAATGTCACACTAACCCTCACCCTAAACCTAACCCGCAAGCACAGCCTAACCCCCACATTTACCTGAACCCTAACCCTCACCCGAACACTCACCCTCACCCTAATAATAACCCTCACAATAAACATAACCCTAACCCTATCTCTCACCCTAACACTAACACTAACCCTCACCCTAACCCTAACCCTCAACCTAACCTTAACCTAACGCTAACCCTCAGCCTAAACCTAACCTTCACCCTCACACTTACCCTCACACTAAAACTAAACCCATCACTCATCCTCACCCTAACCCTATACCTAATGCTAACCCTAAACCTCACCCTCGCACTAACCCTCACCCTAACACTTACCCTCACCCAAACCCTAACCCTAACCCTCACACTAAACCTAACACTCACCCTAATCCTAACCCTAAACCTCACACTATACTTTACCCTCAGCCTAACCCTATCCAAACCCTTCAGCCTAAACCTCACCCTAAACCTAAACCTAAACCTAATCCACACCCTATCCCAAACCTTAACCATAACCTTCACCATAACACACATCCACACCCTAGCCCAAATGCCAAACCTAACCCTCAACCTAACCCTAAACCTACCCTCAGACTAAGCCTCACCCTAAGCCTTACCCACACTCTAACTCTCACCTTAACCCTAAATCTAACCCTCACCCTAAACTTCACCCTAACCCTAACCCTAAACCTCAGCCTAACCCTCACCCTAACACTCACCCTAACCCTCACCATAACCCTAACCCTCACCCTAACCCTCAACCTAAACTTTACCCTCAACCTAACCCAAACACTAACCCTAAACCTAACTTTCACACTAACCCTAAACCTAACCCTCAGCCTAACCCCTATCCTAAGCCTATTCTAAACAAAACCCTAACCCACACCATAACCATAACCCTAACCCTAACCCTAACCCTCACACTAGCCCTAACACTAACCCTCAGCCTAACCCTCATCCTAACCATAATCCTAACCCTAACCCTCACCATCACCCTAGCCCTAACACTATTCCAAACCCTGAACCTAACCCTAACCCTCACCCTCACCCTAACCCTCACCCTAAAACTTACCCTAAACCTAACCCTAACTCTCACCTGAACACTCACCCTCACCCTAACCCACACCATATCACCAAAAATTACCCTAACACTAACCCTCACCCTAACCCTAACCTGAACCCTCACCCTAACCGTACCCTCACCGTAACCCTAACCCTCACACTAAACCTTACACTAACCCTCACCATCACACTCACTCTCAACATATACCTAACCCTAACCCTCATCCTAATACTAACCCTAACCCTCACCCTCATCCTAACCCTAACCCTAACCCACACCCTCAGCCTAAACCTCACCCTAAACCTAACCCTAAACCTTACCTAACCGAAAACCTCACGCTCAACCTCACTCTCACCCTAACCCTCACCCTCACACTAGCCCTCACCCTAACCCTAACCCTAAGCCTTACCCTCACCCTCAACCTAACCCTAATCCTAACCCTAAACCTCATCCTAACTCTAAACCTAAGCATAATGCTAACCCTAAAACTCACACTCGCCCTAACCCTCAACCTAAACCTTACCGTCACCCTAACCCTAGCCCTAACCCTCACAATAAACCTAACCTCAAACTAACTCTTACGCTACCCCTCAGCCTAACCCTCACCCTCAACCTAACCCTAACCCTAATCCTCCCCCTATCCTACCCATAACCCAAACACTCACCCTCACCCTCACCCTCACCCTAAACCTAATGCTAACCCTAACCTTCAACCTCACCCTAAACCTCACCCTAACCCTTACCCTCACCCTAACCCTAACCCTCAACCTCAAACTAACCCTCAACCTAAAAATTACCCATAACCTAACCCTGACCATAACCCTAACGCTAACCCTCACCCTAACCTTAACCCTAACCCTAAACCTCACCTTCACCCTAACCCTCACCCTGACCTTTACCCTCAACCTAAACCTAACCCTAACCCTTACCCTAACCTTCAAACTAACCCAAAACCTAAACCTCATCCTCAACCTAATCCTAACCCTAACCCTCACCCTCACCCTGCCCTAACCCTAACCCTGACCCTTACCCTAACCCACACCCTCAACCTCTCCATCAACCTCAGCCTAATCCTAATCCTAACCCTAATGCTAAACCTCACCCTCACACTCACCCTAACTCTAATGCTAAACCTAACCTTAAAACTCACCCAAACCCTCACCCTATCCCTAACCTATTCCTAACCCTCACCTTAACCCTAACCCTCACCCTAAACCTCACCCTCACCCTAACCGTAAACCAAACCCTAACCCTCACCCTAAACCTCACCCTAACCTTAACACTAACCCTAACCCTCATCCTCACACTAAACCACACCCTAACCCTTACTCTCACTATAACCCTAACCCTAACCGTAATCCTCACCTAAACCCTAACCCTCAACCATACTCTAACTCTCAACCTCACCCTCACCCTCACACTCACCCTAACATTCTCCCGATCCCTAATCCTAACCCTAACCCTAACCCTAATCCTAAACCTAACCCTGACCCTCAAACTCACCCTAAACCTAACCCTAACACTAATCCTCACCTTCACCCACACCCGAACTGTCACAATCACCCTAAAATTCACCTTAACCCTAACCCTACCCCTCTCCCTAACCCTAACCCTAACCCTCAACCTAACCCTAACCCTACACCTAACACTCACCCTCACAATGAACCTAAACCTAACGATAACCCTCACCCTAACCCTCATCCACATCCACACCATATCCCTCAGCCTCACCCTCACCCTCACCATCACCCGAACCCTCATCCTCTCCCTAACCATCAACCTCACCCTAAACATCACCCAAACCCTAACCCTCACCTTAATCCTAACCCTAACCCTAACCCTCACCCTAACCCTCACCCTAACCCTTACCCTCACCCTATCCCTAATCATAACCCTAAACATAATAATCACACTAACGATAACCCTCACTCTAACCCTAATCCAAACCCTAACCCTACACTTCACCGTCACCCTGACCCTCACCCTCAGCCTAACCCTAAACCTAACACTATTCCTAATTCTAAATCTCACCCTCAACCTCACCCTAAACCTAACCCTAAACCTCAGCCTCACCCTGACCCTCAACCTAACAATCACCCTCAACCTCACACTAACCATTAACATCACCTTAAACATCACCCTAACCCTAAGCCTCACCCTAACCCTGACCCTAACCCTCACCGTAAAGATAACCCTCACCCTAACCCTCACCCTAACCATAATGCTAACCCAAAGCCTCACCCTCACCCTAACCCTCACCCTAAACCTTATCCTCACACTAACCCTAAGCCTCACCCTAAACCTATCCCGGCACCTCACCCTAACTCTCCCCCTAACCCTATACCTAAACCTCACCCTAACCCTTACCCTAAAACTAACCCTCACCCTAAACTTAACCCTCACCCTAACACTATCCCTCACACTAAAATTAACCCTAACACTCAACCTCACCCTCAATCGCACCCTCACCCTAATACTAACCCTAAGCCTAACCATAATCCTCACTCTAATCCATCCTAACCCTCACCCTCACCCTAAGCCTAACACTAACCCTCACCCTAACCCTAAACCTAACACTCACATTCAACCTAACTCTCACCCTAACCCTTACACTCAACCTAACTCTATTCCTAACTCTAAACCTAAACCTCACTCTCACCCGAAAACTCAAATTCACCCTAACCCTCACCTTCACACCAAAAATCACCCTAAACCTAACCGTCACACTCACCTTAACCCTAACCATAACCCTCACCCTAAACCTAACCCTCACAGTAACCCTCACACTCACCCTAACCCTAATCCTAAACCTAAACCTCATCCTTACACTAACCGTAACCTAATGCTAACCCTAAACCTCACCCTCACACTCACACTCAACCTAACCCTCACCCTAACCCTAACCCTCACCCTCAACCTAACCCTCACCCTAACCCTAATGCTAACACTCACCCTAACTTTAACCCTAATCCTAAACCTGACACTCATCCTAACTCTCACCCTGAACTTTACCCTCACCATAACCCTTATCCTAACCCTAAAACTAACCCTCACACTAACCCTAATCCTAACCCTAACACTCAACCGAACTCTCATCATAACCCTAATCCTAACCCTAACCCACACCATCACCATGCCCTATCCCTAACCCTAACCCTAACAGCAAACCACACTCTCACCCTCCCCATCACCCTCAGCCTTACCCTAATCCTAACCCTAATACTAACTCTGACCCTCACCCTCACCCTAACTCTAATGCTAAACCTAACCCTAACACTCGCTCACACGCTCACCCTAACCTTAACCCTATACCTATCCCTCACCCTAACCCTAAACCTCACCCTATCCCTCACCCTCACCCTAACCCTTAACTAAACCCTAACACTCACCCAAACCCTCACCATAACACTAACACTAACCCTAACCCTCATCCTCACCCCAAAGTTCAACCTAACCCTTACTCTCACCATAACCCTAAGCCTAACCCTAACCCTCACCCACACCCAAACTCTCAACCTCACCCTCACCCTCACACTCACCCTAACACGCTCCCTAACCCTAATCCTAACCATAATCCTAAACCTAACCCTCACCCTCAATCTCACCCTAACCCTAACCCTAACCCTAACCCTTACCCTCACCCTCAACCTAACCCTCACACTCACCCTAAAACTCACCCTAAACTTAAACCTACCCCTCTCCCAAACCCTAACCCTAACCCTCAATCTAACCCTAACCCAACCCCTAACCCTCTCCCTCACACTAAACCTAAACCTAATGCTAACCCTCACCCTAACCCTAACCCTCACCCACACCATAACCCTCAAACTCAAGTGAACCGTCACCTGATCCCGAACCCTCATCCTCACCCTAACCCTCAATCTTAACCTAAACATCACCGAAACCCTAACCCTCACACTAACACGCACCCTAACGCTTACCCTCACACTATCCCTAATCGTAACCCTAACAAAAACCCTCACACTAACCCTAACCCTCACTCTAACTCTAATCCTAACCCTAACCCTAACCTTCACCCTCACCCTCACCCTCACCCTCAGCCTAACCCTAACCCTAACCCTATAACTAATTCTAACTCTCACCCTCACCCTCACCCTAAACCTAATCCTAACCCACACCCTCACCCCTAACCTCACCCTAACCCTCACCCTCACCCTCACACTAACCATCAACCTCACCCTAAACATCACCCTAACCATAACCCTCACCCTAAGCTTAACCCTAACCCTCACCAGAACGCTAACCCTCACCCTAAACCTTATACCCACACTAACCCTATACCTAAGCCTAACCCTCACACTAACCATGACACTAAACCCAAAACTATACCGACATCTCAACCTAATTCCCACCACAACCCTAACCCTGACCCTAACCCTCACCCTAATCCTAACTCTAAACTTAACCCATACCCTCAAACTAAACCGCACCGTCACCCTAACCCGCACCATAAACCTAACCCTCAACCAAACCCAAACCCACACCCTCAACCGAAACTAACCCTCATATGAACACTCACCCTCAAACTAACCCTCAACCTCACAATTAATATCACCCTAACCCTAACTCTCTCCCTAACCCTAACCCTAACCCTTACCCTAAACCTAACCATCAAACTAATACTAACCCTCACCCTGACCCTCACCCTAACCCTCACACTAATCCTAACCTCACCCTAACCCTTACACTAAACCTAATCCTAACCCTCACCCTCACCCTCACCCTCAACATATCCCTCATCCTAACCCTAAGGGTCAACCTAATGCTAAACCTAAATCTCACTCTCACCCTAACCCTCACCCTAAACCTTACCCTCAACCTGTCCCAGACCCTAACCCTCACACTAAACCTAAAACTCACCCTAAACCTAACCCTAACCCTCACACTAAACCTTCACCCTAACCCTAACATTACCCCTCAGCCTAACCCTAACCCTAAACCTAACCCTAACCCTAATCCTCACCCTATCCCTAACCATAGCCCTAACCCTCACCCAACCCCTCACCCTCAACCTAACCCTCATGCTAACCCTAACCCTCACCCTCACAATAACCCTCACCATAACCCTTATCCTCACCCTAACCCTAAACCTCACCCTCACCCTAACACTCACCCTAACCTTTACCTACAACCTAAGCCTCACCCTAAGCCTAACCCTAAACCTCACCCTAACCCTAAACATAAGCCTAACCCTAACCCTCACCCTAACCCTCATCCTAACCCTAACCCTAACTTTTACCCTCAACCTAACCCAAACCCTAACCTTAAACCTCACACTCACACTAACCCTAACCCTAATCCTCAGCGTAACCCTTATCCTAACCTTAAACCTAACCCTAACCTTCAAACTAACACAAACCCTAACCCTAACGCTAACCCTCACACTATCCCTAACCCTACTCCTCAGCCTAACCCTCACTCTCACCCTAAACCTAACCCTAAAACTCACCCTCACCCTCACCCTAACCCTAACCCTAAACCTTACCCGCACCATATCCCTAACCCTAACCCTCAACCTAATGCTCACCCTACCCCTACCCCTCACCCTCCCACTAAAACTAATCCTAACACTAAACCTCACCCTAAACCTAATCCTCACCCAGACCCCAACCCTCTTTCTCACCCGAACCCCCACCCTTCCCCAAACACTCATCCTCACCCTAACTCTCACCCTCTACCTAAACATCACCCAAACACTAACAATTACCCTAAACCTAAACCTAACCATCACCCTAACCATAATCCTCAACCTAACTCTCAACTTCACGCTAATCCTCACTAAAACCCTAACCCTTAAGCTAAAAGATTGCCTCACCCTAACCATCACACTAATTTTCACCCTCACCCTAGCCCTCAGCCTAAACCTATCCCTAACCCCAATCCTTACCCTCACCCTTGAACTCACCCTAATCCTTACCCTCACGCTAACCCTAAACCTAACACTAATCATAATACTCACACTAACTGTAACTCTCACCCTAACCCTAAACCTAAACCTAACCCTAAACTTCAGGGTCACCCTGACCCTTACCCTCAGCCTAACCCTAACCCTATTCCTAATCCTAACCCTCACACGCACCCTCACCCTAAACCTAACCCTAACACTAACCCTCACCCTCACCCTCACCCTCATCGAATGCTCACCCTCACCCTAAGCCTAACCCTAAACCTCACCCTAACCCTAACCTCAGCTTAACCCTCACCCTCAACATAATCTTCACACTAACCCTAACCCTAAGGTAAATGAAACCCTCACTCACACCCTCACAGTAAACCTCACCCTCATCCTAGCCCTCACACTTACCCTAACCCTAACCCTTACCCTCAACCTCACCCTCACCCACCAACTCAGACTAAACCTAACTCTAAAAATAAACCTAAGCCTAACCCTCACCATCACACAAACCTTCACCCTAACCCTTACCCTCACATTTACGCTAACCCTAAACCTAACCCTCACCCTCACCCTAATACTAACCCTAACACTGACCCTAACCCTCACCATAATCCTAATCCTAACACTAAACTTAACCCTCACCCTCACCCTAAACCTAACCCTCAACTTACCCTAACCCTCTTCCTCACCCTCACCCTTATCCAAACGCTAACAATGACCCTAAACCTCACCCACACCCTAACCCTCATCGTAACCCTAAACTTCACCCTCACCCTGACCCTTAACCTCAGCCTAACCCTAACCCTAACCGTATTCCTCATCCTAACTCTCACACGTACCCTCACCCTAAACCTAACCCTAACCCTTACCCTCACCCTCACCCTCACCGAACGCTCACCCTCACCCTAAACATCACTCTAACCATAACCCTAACCCTAAGCCTAAACCTAACACTCACCCTAACCCTAACCTCACCATAACCCTCACCCTCAACCTAATCTTCACCCTAACCCTAACACTAAGGTAAATGAAAACTCACCCACACCCTCACACTAACCCTCACCCTCACCCTAACCCTCATCCTTACCCTAACCCTAACCCTTACCCTCAAACTCCCCCTCCCCATCCCCCTCAGAAGAAACCTAACTCTAACCACAACACTAACCCTAAACCTCATCATCACCCAAACCTTCACCCTAACACTTACCCTCACGCTTACCCTCACCCAAACCCTCACCCTCACCCTCACCCTCATACTAACCTTAACACTAACACTAACCCTCACCCTAATCCTAATCCTAACACTAACCCTAACCCTCACACTCACCCTAACCCTCACCCTAACCCTTACCCTCATCTTCAACCTAAACCTAATCCTAACCAAAACCATAACCATAAACCTCATCCTAACCCTAACCCTAACCCTCATCCTCACCCTAACCATCTCCCTCACTCTCTCCCTAATCCAAAACCTAACAATAACCCTAACCCTCACCCTCACCCTAACCCTCACCCTAACACTTGCACTCACCCTCACCCTTAACCTTAACCCTCACCCTCAACATCACCGTAACCCTAACCCTTACCCACACACTAACCCTAACCCTAAACCTAAACCTAACCCTCACACTAACCCTAACATTCACCCACACCCTAACCGTCACTCGCGCCATCAACATCACCCTAAAACTTTTCCTCACCCTAAACCTAACCCTAACCCTAATCCAAACCCTAACGCTCCCAATACCCCTCACCCTAACCCTAACTCTAACCATAACCCTCACCCTCATCCTAACCCTCACCCACACCTGAACAATCACCCTAACCCTAAATCTTACCCCCACAATAAACATCACCCTAACCCTAACCCTCAACCTTATGCTAACAATAACCCTCACCCTAACCTTAACACTCAACCTAACCCTATTTTCACCCTGACCCACACCCTAACCATAATCCTAACCTTAACCCTCACCCTAACCCTTACCCTAACCCTAACCCTCACCATAAACCTATCCCTCACCCTTACCCTAATCCTAACCCTCACCATCACCCTCAACCTCACCCTAACCCTAACCCTAATCCTATCACTAACCCTCACCCTCACCCTCACCCTAACCCTAATCCTAACCCTAACCCTCACCCTAACCCTCACCGTAACACTAACCCTCACACTAACCCTAACCCTTACCCTCACCCTCACTCTAAACCTACTTCTAAACCTAAACCTCACCCTAACCCTCACACTAACACTCACACTAACCCTAACCCTCACTCTCACCCTAACCCTCAACCTAACACTTACCCTGACCCTAACCGTAACCCTAACCCTCACACTAAACTGAAACCTCCCCCTAACTATAACCCTAAACCTAACCCTAATCCTAAAACTAACCCTCACACTCACCCTCACCCTACCTCTCACCCTCAACCTAAAGATCACCCTAACCCTAATCCTCACCCTAAACCTAACACTAACCCTCACCCCAAACCCTAACTCTCATCCTAAACCTAAAGCTAAACCTTACCTTCATCCTAGCCCTCATCCTACCCCTAATCCCAACAATAACAGTAACCCTAACCCTAAAACTCACCCTAACACTAATCCTAACGCTAACCCTTACCCTCGTCCTCACCCTCACCCTAACCTTCACCCTCAAACTCACCCTCACCCTACCCCTCACAACAACCCTACACCTACCCTACACCTAACTCTAACCCTCACCCCTAAGCCTAACCCTAACCTTCACCCTCATCCAAACCCTCAAACTCAGCCTAATCCTTACCCTAACCCTAACCTTAAACCTAACCCTAACACTCACCCTCATCCTAACCCTAACTTTATCCCACACACTCACCATCAACCTCACCCTAAACCTAAGCCTAATCCTAAAACTCACCCTCACCCTAATCCTTCTAAACCTTACACTCATCCTAACCCTAACCCTAACCCTCACCCTCACCCTAACCCTAACCCTAACAGTAACCCTCACCCTCAATCTAATCCTCACCCTCACCCTCAACCTAACCCTCCCCCTCACCATAACCCTAAACCTAACCATAACTCTAACCCTAACCCTACCCCTACACCTAAACCTCACACTAAGCCTAAACCTAAGGATAACCCTCAACCTAAACCTAATCCTCAACCACACATTCAGCTGAACCCGAACCCTCACCCGAACCCTCAGTCTCACCCTCAGCTTCACCCTAAACATCGCCCAAACCTTAACCCTCACCCTAACCCTATCCCTAAAACTAATCCTAACCCTAATCCTCATCCTCAACCTCATCCTCACCCGCACCCTCACCTTAACCCTCATCCGCAGCCTCACCCTCATACTAACCTTCAACCTCACCCTAAACATCACCCTAACTCTAACCCTCACCCTCACCCTAACCGTCACCCTAACCCTTATCCTCAGACTAAACCTAACCCTAACCCTAAAACTAACCTTCACAGTAACCTAAGCCTAAACATAACCCTAAACTAACCCTCATCCTAACCCTCACAATAACCCTAACCCTCACCCTCAGCCTAACCTTCAACCAAATCTTCACCCTCAACCTAACCGAAATCCTAACCCTAAACCTAACACTCACACTAACCCTAACGCTAACCCCCAGACTAACCCTTATCCTAAAACTAAACCTAACCCTAACCGTCATCCTAAACCTCACCCTCACCCTCAACCTCACCCTAACCCTCATCCTCACCCTCTCCCTCATACTAACCCTCAACCTCACCCTAAACATCACCCTAACTCTAACCCTCAACCTCACCCTAAAACTAACCGTCACCCTAACCCTAACGCTAAACCTAACCCTCACCCTCATCCTAAACCTAACCCTAACCCTCACCCTAACCCTTAACCTAACCGTCAGCCTTTCTCTCGTCCTAACTCTAACCCTAACCCTAAACCTCACACTCACCCTAAACCTAACCCTTAACCTCACCCTAACCATAACCCTCACCCTAACCCTCACCCTAACCCTAACCCTCACCCTCACCCTAACATTCATACTAAAACTTACCCTCAACCTCACAATATCCCTAACACTAAACCTAACTCTAACTCTCACCCGTACACTTATCCTCAACCTAACCCTCACCCTCACACTAAACATCACCCTAAACCTAACCCTCAACCTAACACTAACTCTAACCCTCACCCTAACCCTAACCTCACCGTAACCGAAACCCTCACACTAACCCTAACTCTAACCTCACCCTCACCCTAACCCTAACCCTAACACTAATCCACACCCTCACCCTAATCCTCACCCTAACCCTAACCATAACCCATACCTAACCGAAAACCTCACCCTCACTCTCACCCTCACCCTATCCCTCATCCTCACCCTAGCCCTCACCCTAACACTAACCCTCACCCTAACCCTTATCCTAACCCTCACCGTCACCATCACCCTAACCCTAAACCTAACCCTAACCATCATCCTAACACTAACCTTAACCCTAATTCTAACCCAAAACCTTACACTCACCCTAACCCTCACCCTAACCTTATCGTCACCATAACGCTAACCCTAACCCTCACACTAAACCTAACCCAAACACTAACTCTAATCCTATCCCTCAGCCTAACCCTCACACTAAACCTAAACCTTATCCTAATCTTCACCCTGTCCTTAAACTTAACCCATACACTCTCCCTAACCCTCACCCTCACCCTAACCCTAATGCTAACCCTATCACTCACCCTCACCCTAACCCTCAAAATAACCCTTACCCTCACCCTAACCCTAACCCTCACCCTCAACCTATCCCTCACCCTAACACTTATCCAAACCTTCACCTTCACCCTAACCGTAACCCTAAACCTAAACTTCACCCTAATCCTCACCCCAACCCTAAACCTCACCCTCACACTAACCCTCACCCTAACATTTACCCTCACCCTAACCCTTATCCTAACCCTAAATCTAACCCTCATACTAACCCTAACCCTAACCCTCAGCCTAACCCTTATCCTAACCCTAAATCAATCCCTAACCCTCTCCCTAACCCTAACCCTAACCCTCAAACTAATCCTAACCCTGTCAGCCTAACCCTCATCCTAATCCTAACCCTCACCATAACCCTAAACCTAACCCTCACCTTAAACCTAACCCTCACCCTCACCCTCCCCATCACCCTCAGCCTAACCCTAACTCTAACCCTAAACCTAACCCTAAAACTCTCCCTCACCCTAACACTAACCCTAACCCTAACCCTCACCCTAAAACTAACACTAACCGTAACCCTCATTCTCACAATAAACCTCAACATAACCCTTACCCTCACCATAACCCTAAACCTAACCCTAATCCTCACCCTAACCATCACCCCCAACGACAACATAACCCTAACCCGAACATGAACATTCAACCTCACCTTAACACTCTCCCTAACCCTAATCCTAACCCATACCCTAACATTCACCCTCACCCTGACCCTCACTTTCAGCCTAACCCTAGCCCTAACACTATGCCTAATCCTAACCCTCACCATCACCCTCACCCTAAACCTAACCCTCACCCTCACCCTCACCCTCACACTCACCCTAAATATCACCCCAACAATAACCCTCACCCTAACCATAACCCAAACCCTGAACCTAAACCTATACTCAGCTTAACACTCACCATCACCGTAACTCTAACCCTTACCTAACTGAAACCCTCACCCTAACACTCAACCTCACCCTAGCCGTCACCCTAAACGTAACCCTAACCCTAAACCTCACCCTCAAACTTCCTTCCCCCTCCGTCTTACCCTAAAACTAAACCTAATCCTAAACCTAAACCTCAACCCCACCCTCACTCCAACTCTAACCCTAACCATAATGCTAAGCTTCACCCTCAACCTAACCCTAAACCTAAACCTAGCAATAACCCTCAGCCTAACCCTAAACCTAACACTAAAACTCACTCTAAACCTAATCCTAACCCTAACTCTCATCGTCACCCTCAGCCTCATTCTAACCCTCCCCCTCACCCTGACCCTCATCATCAGACTAACCCTCACACTAACCCTAACCCTCACCGTAAATTTAACCCTAACGCTCACCCTTCATTTTCAACCTCACCCTCAGCCTAACCCTAACCCTAACCCTAATCCTAACCTAACCCTCACCCTCACCTTCACCCTAACCCTAACCCTAACTCTAACCCTCACCCTCACCCTGACCCTCAACTTCACCTTAACCCTCACCCTCACCCTCACCCTCACACTAACACTCAACCTCACCCTAAACCACACCCTAACCCTAACACTAACCCTAACACTCACCCTTACCCTAACCCTAACGCTAACCCTAAACCTCACCCTCACCCTAACCCTATCCCTAAACCTTATCCTCATACTAACCCTAACCTAACCCTAATCCTCGCACTAACCCTAACCATCACCCTTACCCTATCCCGACACATCACCCTAACTTTAAACCTAACCCTAAAATTCACACTTACCCTAAATCTAAACCTAACCCTCACCCTCACTCGAACACTCACCCTCACCCTAACACTCACCCTCACAATAAATATCACCCTAACCCTAAATCTCACCCTAAACCTAACCGTAACCCTCACCCTAACCGTAACCCTCAACCTAAACCTAAGCCTCACCCTGACCCTCACCCTTACCCTAACACAAACCCTTACCCTAACACTTACCCTAACCCTAACCCTCACCCTAACAGTAACCGTCACACTAACCCTAACACTAACCCTCACCCTCACCCTCACCTTCACCCTCACCCTAACACTAACCCTCATCCTAACCATAACGGTAAACCTAATTCTTAACCTAAAGCTCATCCTCACCCTAAACCTCACTTTAACCCTTATCCTGACCCTAACCCTAACCTTGACCCTCACACTAAACCTAACACTCAACCTAACACTAAACCTACCCCTCAGCCTATCCCAAACCCTTAACCTAACCCTAACCCTAATACTCACCCTATCCCTAAATTTAACCCTAACACTCACCCTAACCCTCACCCTCACACTAACCCTCATGCTAACCCTAACCCTCACACTAACCCTAACACTCACCCTAACCCTTACTCTAACCCTTACCCCAAAGCTCACCCTCATCCTAACCCTCACCCTAACTCTTACCTACACCCTAACCCTCACCCTAAGCCTAACCCTAAACCTAACCCTCACCCTAACCCTCCTCCTAACCCTAAACATAACCCTAACACTCAACCCCACCCTCACCCTACCCCTAACCATAATCCTAACGCTAACCCACGCCCTCCCCCTCACCCTAACCGTAACTATAACCCTAACAATAACCCTAACTCTAAACCTAACCCTAAACCTAAACCTAAAAGTCACTCTAAACCTAATCCTAACCCTAACCCTAACCCTCATTCTAACCCTCGCCCTCACCTGACCATCACCATAACACTAATGCTCACACTAACACTTACCTTCACCCTAAATCTAACCTTAACCCTCACGCTCAATCTCACCTTCACCCACAGACTCACCCTAACCCATACACTCACACTCACCCTCATACTAACCCTCAACCTAACCCTAAACATCACCGTAAATCTAACCCTCACCCTAACCCTAACCCTAACCCTCACCCGAACCCTAACCCTCACCCTAACACTAACGCTAACCCTAACTCTCACCCTCACCCTAACCTTCACCCTAACTCTTATCCTCAAACTAACCCTAACCCTAATCCTAACCCTTACCCTCACACTAATCCTAAACCTCACTCTTACCCTCACACTAATCCTAATCTTCACCCTCACCCTCACCCTAACACTGACCTTAACCCTCACACTAGCCGTAACACTTTCCCTAATCGTAACCCTAACCATAACGTTCACCCTCATCCTCAGCCCAACACTAACGCTAACCCTATTTCTAATCTTAACCCTCACCTTCACCCACACCCTAAAACTAACTCTAACCCTAACCCTCATCTTAACCCTAAATCTAACCCTCACCGTCACCCTAACCCTAACCCTCACCCTCACCATAAACCTCACCCTAAAACTAACACAAACCCTAAATACTCACTCACACCCTAAACCTGACACTAACCCTTATCCTCACACTAACCCGAACCCTAACGCAAAGCCTCAAACTAACCCTAACCCTCACGCTAACCGTAACCCTCACCCTCACCCTAACCCTCACCCTAACCTTAAATCTCACCCTAACCATAACGCTAAACTTAACACCCACATTAACCCTAAACCTCACCCTAAACCTAACGCTAACCTTCACCCTAACCCTAACACTCACCTTCACCCTAACCCTCACCGTCAAGCGAACCCTCACCCTAAACCTAACCCCAAGCTACAACCTCACCCTCACCCACACCCCCACCATTACCCTAACCCTCACCCTCACCCTAAAAATCACCCTAACCCTAACACTCACCCTAACCCTAACCCTAATCATCACCCTAACCCTAATCCTCACCTTAAACCTCACCCTCAAACTAAACCTCACCCTAAACCTAACCCCAAGCCTTTCCTAAATGAAAACCTCATCCTCACCCTAACACTCAGCCGCAAACCCTCACCCTCTTCCTAGCCCTCACCCTAAACCTAACCCTAACCCTCATCCTCACCCTCACCCTAATCCTAAACCTAACCCTCACATTAAGCCTAACACTAACCCTAATGCTAACACTAACCCTCACACTCTCTCTAACCCTAACCCTCACGCTAACTGTAACCCTCACCCTCACCCTAACCCTCACCCTAACCTTAAATCTCACCCTAACCATAACGCTAAACTTAACACCCACATTAACCCTAAACCTCACCCTAAACCTAACGCTAACCTTCACCCTAACCCTAACACTCACCTTCACCCTAACCCTCACCGTCAAGCTAACCCTCACCCTAATCCTAACCCCAAGCTACAACTTCACCCTCACCCACATCCTCACCCTTACCCTAACCCTCACCCTCACCCTAAAAATCACCCTAACACTAACACTCACCCTAACCCTAACCCTAATCATCACCCTAACCCTAATCCTCACCTTAAACCTCACCCTCAAACTAAACCTCAACCTAACCCTAACCCCAAGCCTTTCCTAAATGAAAACCTCATCCTCACCCTAACACTCAGCCAAAACCTCACCCTCATCCTAGCCCTCACCCTAAACCTAAGTCTAACCCTAACTCTCATCCTCACCCTCACCCTAACCCTAAACTTAACCCTCACACTAAGCCTAACACTACCCCTAATGCTAACACTATCCCTCACACTCTCTCTAACCCTAACACTAACTCTAACCCTCACCCTCACCCTAACCCTTAAACTCACCCTCACACTCAACACAACTCTAACCCTAACCCTAACCCTAACCCTAACCCTCACACTAACCCTCACTCTAACCCTAAACCTAACCCTAACACTAAAACTCAACCTAACCCTAACATTAACCCTAGCCATCAACGTAACCCTCACCCTCAACTTCCACTAACCCTAACCCTCACCCAAACCCTAACCCTCACCCTAACCCTAAAACTACCGCTCACCCTCACACCCACCCTAACCCTATCCTGAACCTAACCATCAACCTAACCCTAACCGTTACCCTACTGCTAACCCTAAACTTCACCCTCACCCTAAACCTAACCCTAACCCTCACCCTAACCCTAACCCTAAACCTAACCCTAACCCTAACCCTCAACCTCACCCTAACCCTCACCCTAACCTGAACACTCACCCTCAATCTCACCTTAACCCTAACCCTACCCCTCAGCCTAACCCTCAACCTAACCGTAACACTAACCCTAATCAAATCCCTAACCCTCAACCTCACCTTCACTCTAACTCTAACCCTAACCCTAACCCTATCACTCACCCTAACCGTAACCCTATCCCTAACCCTAATGCTAACACTAACCCTCACCCTCATCCTAAGCCTCACCCTAACCCTAACTGTCACCCTAGCCCTCATCCTAACCCTCAACCTAAACCTCACCCTCAACCTACTCCTCATCCTAAACCTAACCCTAACGCTAACCCTCACCCTAACCCTAATCCTAGACCTAACCCTAAACCTGACGCTCACCCTAACCCTAACCCTGTCCCTAAACCTCACCCTCACCCTCACCCTAACCCTAATGATAAACCTAAACCTGAAACTCAACCTAACCCTCACCCTAACCCTTACACTCACTGTCACCCTCACTCTAACTCTAACCCTAACCCTAACCCTAATCCTCACCCTAACCCTAAACCAAACCCTAACCGTAATGCTAACACTAAACCTCACCCTCACCCTCACCCTAATCCTCACCCCCACCCTCAGCCTAAAACTAACCTTAACCCTATTGCTAACCCTAACCCTAACCCTCACACTCGCCCTCACCATAACCCTAACCCTAACACTCAGGCTAACACTAACCCTCACCCTCATTCTAACCCTAACCCTAACCCTCACCCTAACTGTAACCCTAACCGTAATGCTAAACCAAAACCTCAACCTCACCCTAACCCTCACCCTAAACCTTCCCCTCACTCTCACCCTAACCCTAACCCTAACCCTCACATTAACCCTCACCCTAACGCTAACCCTAAACCTACCCCTTAGCCTAACCCTAACCCTGACCCTAACCCTTCCACTCACCGTAACCCTAAACCTAATCCTCAGCCTAACTCTCATCCTAACCCTATCCCTAACCCTAAACGTCACCCTAACCCTCACCCTAAACCTTTGCCTAATCCTAACCCTCACACTCACCCTAAAACTCACCCTAACCCTTATCCTCTCCCCAAACCTAACCCTAACCCTCATCCTAACACTAACCCTCACCCTAAATATCACCCTAACACTAAGCTTAATCCTAACCCTCACCCTCACACTAACCCTCACCGTAACCATTAACCTCACCCTAACCCTAACCCTAAACCTCAGCCTAACCCTCATCCTAAACCTACCAATAACACTAACAATCACCCTAACCTTAATCCTAACCCCACCCCTAACACTCACGCTAATCCTAACTTTGACCTTCACCCTCAACCTCAACCTCAGCCTAAACCTAACCATAACCCTAATCCAAACCCTAACCCTCACCCTCACGCTCACCCTAATTCTAACCCTAACCCTAACCCTAACCCTCACCCTAACCCTAACACTATCCATAACCCTCACCCTCCCCCAATCCTAATCCTAAACCTAACCCTTACCCTCAACCTCACCATAAGCCTAACACTCACCCTAACCCTAACCCTAAAAGTTATACTATCCCTAACCCTAACCCTCACCCTAAACTTGACCCTCAACCTCAACTTCACCTCAACCATATCCCTACCCCTCAGCCTACCCCTCACCCTAACCCTAACACTAACCCTAATCAAAACCCTAGCACTCACCCTCATCCTCACTCTAGCTCTAACCCTAGCACTAACCCTAACTCTCACGCTAACCCTAACCCTAACTCTCACGCTAACCCTAACCTTAACTCTAAACCTAATGCTAACATTATCCCTCACGTTCAGCCTAAGCCTCACCCTAACACACATTGTCACCGAAACCCTCAACCTAACATTCACCCTGAACCTCACCCTCACCCTAGCCCTCACCATAAACCTAACCCTAACCCTAAAACTAACCCTCACCCTAACCCTAATTCTAACCCTAACCCTGACCCTCACCCTAACCCTAACCCTATGCCTAACCATCACCCTAACCTTAACCCCAGCCCTAATGCTAAATATAAACCTCAAGCTAATCCTCATCCTAAACCGCATCCTAACACTAAGCTTAATCCTAACCCTCACCCTAACCCTCACCCTAACCCTTACCCTCACACTAACCCTAAACCTAAACCTCAGCCTAACCCACATCCTAACCCTAACCCTAACCCTCAACCTTACTTTAACCCTAACCCCAACCCTAACACACACCCTAACCCTAACCCTCACCCTTACCTTAACCCTAACCCCAACCCTAACACACACCCTAATCCTAACACACACCCTCACCCTCAACCTCAACCTCAGCCTAAACCTAACCCTAACCCTAATCCAAATCCTAACCCTTACCCTCACCCTCACCCTAACTCTAACCCTAACCATAAACCTAAACCTCACCCTGACCCCAACCCTAACCCTAAACCTCACACTAACCCTAACCCTAATCCTAAACCTAACCCTTAACCTCACCCTCACCATAACCCTGACACTCACCCTAAACCAAATCCTAACCCTAGCCCTCACCCTAACCCTTACCCTCAACTTCACTCTAAAACTAACCTTCACCCTAACCCACACCCTAACCCTCACCCTCAGACTTACCCTAACACTACCCTAAACCTAACCCTCAACCTAAACCTAACCTTAACCCTAATGCTAACCCTACACCTCACCCTAACCCTAACCCTAATCCTAACACTCACACTAATCCTAACCCTAACCATAACCCTAATGCTAACCCTAACCCTCAACCAAATCCTAACCTTCACTCTCAACTTTACCCTCACCCTCACCCTCACCCTAACCCTACCCCTACCCCTCAGCCTACCCCTCAGCCTAACCCTTACCTTAACCCTAATCCAAACCCTAACCCTCACCCTCATCCACACCCTAACTCTAAACCAAACCCTAACCCTAACCCTCACCCTAACCCTAACCCTATCTATAACCCTCATGCTAACCACAAACCTAATCCTAAACTTAACCCTCACCATCACCCTCACCATAACCCTAACACTCACCCAAAACCTAACCCTAACTCTAGCCCTCACCTTAACACTCTCACCCTCACCCTAAACCTAACCCTATACATCACCCTATCCCTCACCCTAAGCCTTAAGCTCACCCTAACACTAATACTGACCCTAACCCTAACTCTCAACCTAACCCTAACACTATCCCAAACCCTCATGCTAAACCTAACCCTCACCCTCACCCTAACCCTAATCCTCACCCTCACCCTCATACTAACCCTCACCCTAACTCTCACCCAAACCCTAACGCTAACCCTAACCCTCATCCTCACCCTAAACCTCACCCTAACCCTTACCCTCACCATATCCCTAACCCTAACCCTAACCCTAATCCTCACACTAACACTAACCCAAACACACACCCTAATGCCCACTCTAACCCTAATCCTCACCCTTACCCTAACCCTTACCGTAACCTTTACCTTCAACCTATCCCTAACCGTGACCCACGCACTAACCCGAACCCGAACCCGAACCCTCACACAAAACCTAACCCTGCCCCTCACGCTTACCCTCACCCTAAACCTCACCCTAACCCTCCCCCTAAACCTAAACCTAACCCTAACCCTCACCCGAATCCGAACCCTCACCCTAACCCTAACCCCCAGCCTAACCCTAACGCGCACTCTCACAATAATTCACACCCTTATCCTTATCCACACCCTAAACCTAACCCTAACCCTAACCCTCACATTAACCCTCACCCTCACCCTAACACTAACCCTTGCCATCACCGGACCCCTCACCCTAAACCTAACCCTAACCCTCACGTTAACCCTAACCCTCACCTTCACCCTAACCCTTCCAGTCACCCTAACCCTCACCCTAACCCTAACCCTCACATACAACCTCACCCTCACCCTCACCCTCACCTTCACCCTAACCGTAACCCTCACCCTAAACATCAATCTAAGAATAACCCTAAACCTAATGCTCACCCTAACCCTAATCCTCACCTTAAAGCTCACCCTCACTCTAATCCTCACCATAACTCTAACTGTCAGCCATTCCTAACCGAAACCCTCACCCTCACCCATACCCACATCCTAACACCCACCATCACCCTAGCCCTCACCATAAACCTAACCCTAACCCTCACCCTCAACCTCACCCCCAACCTCAGCCTAACCCTAAACATAACCTTAATCCTAACCCTAACCCTAACCCTTAAACTATACCTAAACTTAACCCTAATGCTAACACTAACCCTCACCTTCACTCTAAGCCTAACCGTAACACTAACCATCACCTTAACCCTATTCTGAATGCTAACACTAAACCTCAACCTCAGCCTAAAACTCACCCTAACCCTTACCCTCACCCTCACCCTCACCCTAATCCAAACCCTAACCCTAACTCTCACACTAACCCTCACCCTAACCCTAACCCTAACCCTACCCCTCAGCCTAACCCTCACCCTAACCCTAACACTAACACTAATCCTCACCCTATCCCTAACCCTAACCCTAACCCTCACCCAAACCCTAAAGCTAACCCTAACCCTCAACCTCACCCTAAACCTCACCCTAACACTTACCCTCACACTAACCCTAACTCTAAACCTAACCCTCACACTAACACGCACGCTAATCCTAACCCTCACTCTCACCCTAACCCTCACCCTAATACTTACCCTCACCCTAACCCTAACAATAACCCTCACACTAAACCTAACCCTCACACCAAATCTAACCCTAAACCTAACCCTAATCCTAAACCTAACCCTCATATTCACACTCACTCTAAGCCTAAGGCAAACCCTCACCCTCCCGCTAATCCTCACCCTCTACCTAAAGATCACACTAACCCTAACCCTCACCCTAAACCTAACCCTAACCCTCAGCTAACCCTAACCCTCATCTTAACCTTAACCCTAACACTCACTTTCACCCTAGCCCTCATCCTCACCATAATCCTAAAAATAACCCTAACTCTAAACCTAATCCGCACACTAACTCTAGCCCTAACACTCACCCGAATGCTCACCCTAACCCTAATCCTCACCCTCACCCAAACCATAACCGTCACCTTAACCCTCACACTAACACTAACCGTCACCCAAACCCTAACCCTCACGCTCACCCAAACCGTCACCCAAAACTTAACCCTGCCCCTCTCGCTTAACCTCACCCTAAAGCTAAACCTAACTCTCACCCTAAACCTAAACCTAACCCTAAGCCTCACCCTCACCCGAACCCTCACCCTAACCCTAACCCCCACCATAACCCTAACACTAAACCTAACCCTCACTCTCACAATAACTCACACCCTAAACTTTATCCTCACACTAACCCTAACCCTAAACTTAAACCTCACATTAACTCTCACCCTCACCCTAAACCTAACCGTAGCCCTCACCCTATCCCTCACCCTAAACCTAAGAGTAACCCATACCCTAACCCTAACCCTAACACTCACTTTCACCCTAACCCTCACAGTCACCCTTAACCTCACCCTAAACCTAACACTCACCTACACCCTCACGCTCACCCTAAACTTCACCTTCACCCTAACCCTAACCCTCACCCTAAACATCAATCTAACAATAACCCTAAACCTAACCCTAACCATAATGCTCACCCTAACCCTAATCCTCACCTTAAAGCTCACCCTCACCCTAATCCTCACCCTAAACCTAACCATAAGCCTTTCCTAACCGAAACCCTCACCCACCCTCACCCATACGCTCTTTCTAACCCCCATCCTCACCCTAGCCCTCACCATAAACCTAAACCTAACCCTAAACCTCACCCTCACCCTCACTCCTACCCTCAGCCTAACCCTAACCCTAACCCTAATCCTGAACCTAACCCTTACAGTATACCTAAACCTAACACTAATGGTAACAGTAAACCTCACCCTCACTCTAAGCCTAACCCTAACCCTAACCCTCACCCTAACCCTAATCCGAATGCTAACCCTAAACCTCAACCTCAGCCTAAAACTCACCCTAACCTTTACCCTCACCCTCACCCTCACCCTAATCCTAACCCTAACCCTCACACTAACCCTCAACCTAACCTTAACCCTAACCCTATCCCTCAGCCTAACCCCCACCCTATCCTAACCCTAACACTAATCCTCACCCTATCCTAACCCTAACCCTAACCCTCACCCAAAACCTAAACCTAATCCTAACCCTCACCCTCACCCTAAACCTCACCCTCACCCTAAACCTCACCCTAACCCTTACCCTCACCCTAAACCTAACCCTAACCCTCAGCCTAACCCTCATCCTAACCCTAACTGTAACCCTAATCATCACCTTAAACTTAACCCTAACCCCAACCCTAACACTCACCCAAACCCTACCCCTCACCCTCACATTCAAACTCACTCTCAGCCTAAGCCTAACCCTAACCCTAATCCAAACCCTAACCCTCAACCTCACCCTCACCCTATCCTTCAACCTCACCATATACCTCACCCTAAGCCTTTCCCTCACCCTAACTCTAATCCTAAACATAAATCTCACACTAAACCTAACAATATCCCTAACGCTCATCCTAAACCTAACCCACACCCTAAACCTAACCCTAACCCTCACCCTCACCCAAAACCTAAAGCTAACCCTAACCCTCACCCTCACTCTTAAACTCACCCTAACCCTTACCCTCACCATATCCCTAACCCTTAACCTAACCCTAATCCTCACACTAAACCTAACCCTAACCCTCACCCTAATGCTCACCCTAATCTTCATCCTCACCCTAACCCTTACCGTCACCTTAACCCACACCCTGTCCCTCACCCTAACCCTAAACCTAACCCTAACCCTCAACCTCACCCTAACCCTCACCCTTACCCTCACCCCCATGGTAACACTAACGCTAAACCTAACCCGCACTCTCACCCTAAACCATACCTTAAAACTTGTCCTCACACTAACACTAACCCTAATCCTAAACCTCATATTAAGCCTAATCCTCACCTTAACCCTAACCCTACTCATTACTCTACCCTTCACCTTAACCTAATTCAAACCCTCACCATAACCCTAACCCTAACCCTCATCCTCACACTAAACCTCACAGTCACCATAACCCTCACCCTAACCCTAACCCTCACCTACTCCCTCACACTCACCCTCACCCTCACCTGCACCCTAACACTCACCCTCACCCAAAACATCAATCTAACCCTAACCCTAACCCTAATCCTCACACTAAACTTATTCTTCCCCTAAAGCTCACCCTCACGCTAATCCTCACCCTATCCCTATCCCTAACCCTCACCCAACCCTAAACCTCACCCTAATCTTACCTCTAACCCTCACCCTCAACCTAACCCTAACCCTAACCCTAACCCTCACCATAAGCCTCACCCTAAACCTAACGCTAACCCAAACCCTCACTCTCACCCTGACTCTCACCCTATACCTTAAACTTACACTAACCCTAACTCTAATGCTAAACCTCACACTAACCCTAAATATCACCCTAACCCTAACCCTGCCCCTCACCATAAACCTCACTCTAACCCTAACCCTAACCCTCACCCTAAACCTCACCATCACCCTAACCCTCACCCTAAACCTAACCCTCACCCTCACCTCAACCTTCACCCTAAGCCTAAGCCTAACCCTAAACCTCACCCAAACCCTCACCTTAAACCTCACCCACACCCTAAACCTCACCCTAACCCTAACCATAATCCTTTCCTAAGCAAAACCCTCACCCTCACCCTAACCCTCAAACTACCACTCACACTGACCCTAGCCCTCACTCTCCACCTAACCCTTACCCTAACCCTCATCCTCACCCTCAACCTCACACTCAGCCTAACCTTAACGCTAACCCTATTAATAACCCTATCCCTGACACTCACCCTCAACCTAAACCTAACCCTAACCCTCAACCTAACCCTAACCCTAACCCTAATGCTAACCCTAAACCTCACACTCACCCTAACCCCAACCATAAACCTAACACTCAACCTAACCCTAACACTAACCCTAATGCTAACCCTAACTCTCATCCTCACCCTAACACTCACCCTAACACTTGAACTCACCCTCAACCAGACCCTCATCCTAACCCTTACCCTAACTCTAATCCTCACCCTAACTCTCACACTAACGCAAACCCTACCCCTACCCCTCAGCCTAACCCTCACCCTAACCCTAACCCTAATCCTAATCCTAACCCTGCCCCAACCCTAACCCTAACCCTCACACTAACCTTCACCTTCACCCTAACTATAATGCTAACCCTAACCCTCAACCTCACCCTAACCCTCGCCCTAAGCTTTACCCTGACAATAACCCTATCTCTCACCCTCACCCTAACCCTCGCCCTAAACCGTATGCTCACCCTAAACCTTAGCCTAAACCCAACCTTAACCCTAACCCTAACCCACCATAACCTTCACCCTAACCCTCATGCTAACCCTAACCCTCACTCTCACCCTAACCCTCACCCTAACCCTTATCCTCACACTAACCCTAAACCTATCCGTAAACCTACATCTCACACTAACCCTAACCCTCACCCTCACCCGAACCTCCACCCTAAGCCTAACCCTAACCCTAACCCTCACCCAAACCCTCACCTAAAACCTCACCCTCACCCTAATACTCACCCTAACCCTAACCATAACCTTTCCTAACTTAAACCCTCACCCTCACCCTAACCCTCACCCTACCCCTCACACTGACCCTAACCCTCACTCTAAACCTACTCCTAAACCTAACCCTCATACTCACCCTCACCCTCACCCTCAGGCTCAGCCTAACCTTAACTCTAACCCTAATCCTAACCCTATCCTTGACCCTTACCCTCAACCTAACCCTAACCCTCACCCTAACACTAACCCTAATGCTAACCCTAAAACTCACCCTCACCCTAACCCCAACCATAACCCTAACACTCAACCTAACCCTAAACCTAACACTAATGCTAACCCTAACTCTCACCCTCACCCTAACCCTCACTCAAACACTTAACCAAACCCTCAACCCCACCCTCATCCTAACCCTAACCCTAACTCTAATCCTCACCCTAACTCTCACACTAACCCTAACCCTACCCCTACCCCTCAGCCTAACACTCACCCTAAGCCTAACCCTAACCCTAATCCTCACCCTATCCCTAAACCTAACACTAACCCTCACATAAACCTTCACCCTCACCCTAACTATCATGCTAAACCTAACAATAAATATCACCGTAACCCCCGACCTAAGCCTTACCATGACCATAACCCTATCTCTCACCCTCACCCTACCCCTCACCCTAAACCGTATGCTCACCCTAACCCTCAGCCTAACACCAAACTTAACGCTAAACCTAACCCTCACTCTAACCCCCACCATAACCTTCACCCTAACCCTCACGCTAACCCTAACACTCACTCTCACCCTAACCTTCACTCTAACCCTTATCCTCACACTAACCCTAAACCTAACCCTAACCCTAACCATCACACTAAGCCTAACCCTCACCCTCACCCGAACCTTCACCCTAAGCCTAAGCCTAACCCTAACCCTCACCCAAACCCTCACTTTAAACCTCACCCGCACCCTAATCCTCACCCTAACCCTAACCATAATCCTTTCCTAACCAAAACGAACAACCTCACCCTCTCCCTCAGCCTAACCTTAAAACTAATCCTAATCCTAACCCTATCCCTGACACTCACCCTCAACCTAACCCTAACCCTAACCCTAACCCTAATGCTAACCCTAAATCTCACCCTTACACTAACCCAACCATATCCCTAACAGTCAACTTAACCCTTACACTAACCCTAATGCTAACCCTAAGTCTCACCCTCACCCTAACTCTCACCCTAACACTTAACCTCAACCTCACCCACACCCTCAACCTAACCCTAAACCTAATTCTAATTCTCTCCCTAACTCTCACACTAACCATAAACCTCACCCTATCCCTAAACCTAACCCTAAACCTCACCCTAACCTTCACCCTCACCGTAACTATAATGCTAACCCTAACCCTCACACTCACCCTAACACTCACCCTAACACTTACCCTCACCCTAATGCTAAACCTCACCCTCAAACTAATCCTCACCCTAACACTTACCCACACCCAAACCCTCACCCTAACCTTTACCTTAACCCTCACCCTAAACCTAACCCTAACCCTAACCCGCACACTAACCCTAAACCAAACCCTCAGCCTAACCCACATCCTAACCCTAAACCTAAACCTAAACCTCACCCTAAACCTAACCCTAACACTAATCCTCACTGTAATCATAACCCTCACCTTCACGCTCCCCATCACCCTCACCCTAACCCTAATCCTAACCCTCAAACTCACCCTCACCCTAACCCTCACCCTCACGCTCACACTAACCCTCAACCTCACCCTAAACATCACCCTAAACCTAACTCTCACGCTAAACATAGCCCTAAACCTTGCCCTAACCCTAACCCTCACCCTAAATCTCACCCTAACCCTAACGTTAACCCTAACCCTCACCCTCACCTAACGCTCACTTTAACCCTTATTCTCACACTAAACCTAACCCTAAGCCTAACCTTCACTCTAACCCTAACCCTCACCCTAATCCTATCCCGACACTTCACCCTAACTCTCACCATAACCCTAACCCTAACCCTAACCCTCACTCTAAACCTAACGCTCACCCTAAGCCTAACACTAACTCTCACTCTAAACCTAAGCCTCACCCTCACCCTAACACTCACGGTGACCCTAAACCTCAACGTAAACCTAACCCATAACCACACCCGAACCCTCATCCGAACCCGAACCCTAACCTTCACACGAACATTCACCCTCAACCTTACACTCAACCTAACCCTTACCCACACCCTACCCCTAAACCTCACCCTCACCCTAACCCTCACCCTAACCCTTACCCACATCCTAACCCTCACGCTAACCCTAACCCTAAACCTAACCCTCACCCTCACCCTAACCCTAACCCTAATGCTAACCCTTACCCTCACACTAACTCTCACACTCACACTAAACCTCATCCTAAACTTTACGTTCAACCTAATCCAAACCATAACCATAAACCAAACACTCACCCGAACCCTAACCCTAACCCTAATCCTAACAGTAACTCTCACCCTCACCCTCACCCTAACCCTCACATTCACCACAACCTCACCCTAATCCTCACCCGAACCCTAACTCTTACCTAACCGAAACCCTCACCCTCACACTTACCCTCACACTCACACTAGCCCTCACCCTAAACCTAACCTTAAACCTGATTCTCACCCTCCACCTCCCCTTCCCCCTCAGCCTTACAGTAAACCTAACCTTAATCCTAATCCTAACCCTCAACCCCACCCTCACCCTAACCCTAACCCTAACCCTAACGCTAACCCTCACCCTCATCATCACCCTAAATCTAAACCTAACCCTAAAAATTACCATAACCCTAGCCCTAACCCTAACCCTAACCATAAAACTCACCCTAACCCTAAACATAACCCTACCCCTCACCATAACCCTCACCCTCATCCTAACCCTCACCCTCACCCTGACCCTCACCATCACATTAACCCTAACCCTCACCCTAAACCACACCCTCACCCTCAGCCTAACCCTAAACCTAAACCTAATCCTAACTCTAACACTCAACCTCATCCTAACCAAAACCCTAACTCTCACCCTCAACCTCAACCTCACCCTCACCCTCACCCTCACACTAACTCTCAACCTCACCCTAAACATCTCCCTAACACTAACCCTCAACCTAACCCTAAAACTCACCCTCACCCTAACCCTAACCCTCACCCTAACCTTTATCCTCACGCTAACCCTAAGCCTAACCCTAACCCTCACACTAACCCTAACCCTAAGCCTAACCCTCACCCTCAGCGTAACCCTCACCATAACCCTAACGCTCACACTAACCCT
The DNA here is from genome assembly GCF_024711535.1 of Dipodomys merriami. Classification (NCBI taxonomy): domain Eukaryota; kingdom Metazoa; phylum Chordata; class Mammalia; order Rodentia; family Heteromyidae; genus Dipodomys; species Dipodomys merriami. Next base: position 19,212,800 of record NW_027203715.1, on the reverse strand, counting down.
AAATTTCAACCACACCCTAACCTTCACCCTCACCAGAACCCGACCCTCACACGAACACTCACCATCACCTTAAACCTGACCCTCAAAATAACTATCACCCTAAGTCTAACTCTCACCCAAACACTATCCCTAACCCTCAACCTAATCCTAACCCTCAACCTAACTTTAACCCTCACCCTAAACCTAACCCTCACCCTAACAATAACCCTCACACTAAACCTAACCCTAACACTCACCCTCACCCTCAAACTCACCGTCACCCTCACCCTAACCCTCATCCTAACCCTAACCCTAAACCTCATGCTAACCCTAAACCTCACCCTCACCCGAACCCTAACCGTCACACTAAACCTAACCATCACCCTAAACCTTTCCGTCACCGTAACCCTAACCCTCACCCTCACCCTACCCTCACCCTAACACTTACCCACACGGTAACCCTCAACCTAACCCTAAAACTAACTCTCACCCTAAACCTCACCCTAAACCTATCCACATCCCTAAGCCTAACACTGACCCTAACCCTAACTCTAAAACTAAACCTCACCCTCACCCTAACCCTCACCCTAAACTTTACCCTCAACCTAACCCAAACCCTAACCGTAAACCTAACATTCACACAAACCCTTACCCTAACCATCAGCCTAACCCTTATCCTAACGCTAAACCTAACCCTAACCATAACCGTAACCCTAACCCTAACCATAAACCTCACACTAACCTTAAACCTAACCCTCAGCTTAACCCTCATCCCAACCCTAATCCTAACCCTAAACCTCATCCACACCCTAACCCTCCCCCTCCCCCTTATTCTCACCCTAACCCTAACCCTTACCTAACCGAAACTCTCACCCTCACACTAACCCTCACCCTCTCCCTAGCCCTCACCCTAAACCTAACCCTAACCCTAATCCTCACCCTCCACCTCCCCTTCCCCATCAGCCTTACCCTAAACCTAACCTTAATCCTAACCCTAACCTCAACCCCACCCTCACCATAACCCTAACGCTAACCCTCACCATCACCATCACCCTCACCCTAACTCTAAACCTAAACCTAACCCTAACTCTCTCCCTCACCATAAACCTCACCCTAACACTTACCCACACTGTAAACCTCACCGTAACACTAAGACTAACTGTCACACTTAACCTCACCCTAACCCTTACTACATTCCTAAGCCTAACCCTGACCCTAATCCTAACTCTAAACCTAAACCTCAACCTCACCCTAACCCTCACCCTAAACATTACCCTCCACCTAACCCAAACCCTAACCCTAAACCTAACACTCACACTAACCCTGTCCGTAAAACTCAGGCTAACCCTGATCCTAAACCCAACCCTAACCATAAACATAACCGTAACCCTAACCCTAACCCTAACCCTCACACTAACCCTAACCCTAACCCTCAGCCTAACCCTCATCCCAACCCTAATCCTAACCCTAAACCTCACCCTCACCCTAACCCTCCCCCTCCCACTAATTCTCACCCTAACCCTAACCCTTAACTAACTGAAACACTCACCATGATATTAACACTCACCCTCACCCTAGCCATCACCCTAAACCTAACCCTAACCCTAATCCTCACCCTCCACCTTCCCTTCCCCCTCAGCCTTACTCTAAAACTAACCTTAATCCTAACCCTACACTCAACCCCACCCTCACCCTAACAATAACCCTAACCCTAACTCTAATCCTCATCCTCACCCTCACCCTAACCCTAACCCTAAAAATTAGCATAACCCTAGCCATAACCCTAATCCTAACCATAAAATTCACCCTAACACTAAACCTATCGCTAACCCTCACCCACAACCTCACCCTTATCCTAACCCTCACCCTCACCCTCACCCTCACCATCACACTAACCCTAACCCTCACCCTAACCCTCACCCTCACCCTCACCCTAAACCTATCCCTAACCCTAATCCTAACCCTAACACTCACCCTCATCCTAACCCTAACCCTAACACTCACCCTCAACCTCAACCTCACCCTCACCCTCACACTAACTCTCAACCTCACCCTAAACATCTCCCTAACAATAACCCTCAACCTAAACCTAATCCTAAGCCTCACCCTAACCCTAACCCTCACCATAACACTAACGCTAACCCTAACCCTTGCCCTCACCCTAACCCTCACCCTAAGCTTTATCCTCACACTAAACTTAAACCTAACCCTAACCCTCACACTAACCCTAACCCACACCCTAACCCTATCCCGACAACTCACCCTAACTCTCAAACTAACCCTAAAATTAACCCTAAACCTCACACTAACCCTAACCCTAAGCCTAACCCTCACCCTCACCGTAACCCTCACCATCACCCTAACCCTCACCCTAACCCTAAATTTCAACCACACCCTAACCCTCACCCTCACCAGAACTAGACCCTCACCCGAACATTCACCCTCACCCTAAACCTCACCCTCACAATAAAGATCACCCTAACCATAAATCTCACCCTTACACTAACCCAAAACCACAACTTAATCGTAACCCTCAAGCTAACCCTAACCCTCACCCTAAAACTAACCCTCACCTTATCACTAACCCTTACACTAAACCTAACCCTAACATTCACCCTCATCCTCAACCTCACCCTCACCCTAACCCTCATTCTAACACTAACCTTAAACATAATGCTAACCCTAATCCTCACCCTCACCCTAACCCTAACCCTCAGACTAAACCTAACCCTCACCATAAACCTTTCCATCACCCTAACCCTAACCCTCACCCTCACCATAAACCACACCCTAACACTTATCCACACCCTAATCCTCACCTTAAATCTAAAACTACCTCTAACCCTTAACCTCACCCTAACCCTAACCACAACCCTAAGCCTAACCCTGATCCTAACCCTCACCCTAACCCTAAACCTCAACCTCACCCTAACTCTCACCCTAAACTTTACCCTCTATTTAACCCAAACCCTAACCGTAACCCTATCCCTCACACTAACCCTAACCCTAACCCTCAGCCTAACCCTCATCCCAACCCTAATTCTAACCCTAATCCTCAGCCTCACCTTAACCTTAACACTAACCCTAATCCTCACACTAACCCTAACCCTCAACCTCACCCTCACCCTAACCCTCACCCTAACCCTTACCCTCAACATAAACCTATCCATAAACCTAAACCTAACCCTAACTCTCACACGAACACTCAGCCTCACCCTAACCCTCACCCTAACACCAACAATCACCCTAACCCTAACCCTCAAACTAACCCTAACTCTCAAACTAACCTTAACCCTCACACTAACCCTAACCCTAAACCTCACCCTCATCCTCACCCACACCCAAACCCAAACCCTAACCCTCATCCTAACACTAACCCTCCCCCTCCCCCTCACCCTCACCCTCCTCCTCACCCTAAACCTCACCCTAACCCTAACCGTAAACCTTACCTAAGAGAAAACCTCACCATCACCCTCACCCTAAATCTCACCCTGACACTACCCTCACCCTAACTCTAACCATCACCCTAACACTAAACCTCACACTAAACCTAACCCTAACACTCTCCCTCACCCTCAAATTCACACTCACCTTCACCCTAAAACTCTTTCTAACCCTAACCCTAAACCTAATGCTAACCCTAAACCTCACCCTCACCCGAACCCTAACCGTCACACTAAATCTAACCATCACACTAAACCTTTCCTTCACCCTAACCCTAACCCTCACCCACACCCTACCCTCACCCTAACACTTACCCACACCGTAACCCTCACCCTAACTCTAAAACTAACTCTCACCCTAAACCTATCCACATCCCTAAGCCTAACCCTGAACCTAACCCTAACTCTAAACCTAAACCTCACCCTCACCCTAACCCTCACCCTAAACTTTACCCTCAACCTAACCCAAACCCTAACCCTAAACCTAACACTCACACGAACGCTTACCCTAACCCTCAGCCTAACCCTTATCCTAACCCTAACCCTAAACCTAACCATAACCGTAACCCTAACCATAACTCTAACCCTCACACTAACCCTAACCCAAACCCTCTGCCTAACCCTCATCCCAACCCTTACCTAACCCTAAACCTCCCCCTCCCCGTAACCCTCCCCCTCCCCTAATTCTCACCCTAATCCTAAACCTTACCTAACCGAAACCCTCACCCTCACACTAACCCTCACCCTCACCCTAGCCCTCACCCTAAACCTAACCCTAACCCTAATCCTCACCCTCCACCTCCCCTTCCCCATCAGCCTTACCCTAAACCTAACCTTAATCCTAACCCTAACCCTCAACCCCACCCTCACCCTAACCATAACCATAACCATAACGCTAAACCTCACCCTCACCCTCTCCCTAACACTAAACCTAACACTAAAAATTACCATAACCCTAGCCCTAACCCTAACCCTAACCATAAAACTCACCCTAACACTAAACCTAACGCTAACCCTCACCCACACCCTCACCCTCATCCTAACCCTCACCCTTACCCTGACCCTCACCATCACACTAACCCTAACCCTCACCATAACCCACACCCTCACCCTCAGCCTAAACCTATCCCTAACCCTAATCCTAACAGCAACAATCACCCTCGTCCTGAACCTAACCCTAACACTCACCCTCAACATAAACCTCACCCTAACACTTACCCACACCGTAAACCTCACCGTAACACTAAAACTAACTCTCACCCTTAACTTCACCCTAACCCTTACTACATTCCTAAGCCTAACCCTGACCCTAATCCTAACTCTAAACCTAAACCTCAACCTCACCCTAACCCTCACCCTAAACATAACCCTCAACCTAACCCAAACCCTAACCTTAAACCTAACACACTAACCCTTACCGTAAACCTCAGGCTAACCCTGATTCTAAACCCAATCCTAACCATAACCATAACCGTAACCCTAACCCTAACCCTAACCCTCACACTAACCCTAACCCTAACCCTCAGCCTAACCCTCATCCCAACCCTAATCCTAACCCTAAACCTCATCCTCACCCTAACCCTCCCCCTCCCACTAATTCTCACCCTAACCCTAACCCTTAACTAACTGAAACACTCACCCTGATATTAACACTCACCCTCACCCTAGCCATCACCCTAAACCTAACCCTAACCCTAATCCTCACCCTCCACCTCCCCTTCCCCCTCAGCCTTACTCTAAACCTAACTTTAATCCTATCCCTACCCTCAACCCCACCCTCACCCTAACAATAACCCTAACCCTAACTCTAATCCTCATCCTCACCCTCACCCTAACCCTAACCCTAAAAATTAGCATAACCCTAGCCATAACCCTAATCCTAACCATAAAATTCACCCTAACACTAAACCTAACTCTAACACTCACCCAGACCCTCACCCTCATCCTAACCTTCACCCTCAGCCTGACCCTCACCATCACACTAAACCTAACCCTCACCCTCACCCTCAGACTAAACCTATCACTAACCCTAATCCTAACCCTAACACTCACCCTCATCCTAACCCTAACCCTAACATTCACCCTCAACCTCAACCTCACCCTCACCCTCACACTAACTCTCAACCTCACCCTAAACATCTCCCTAACACTAATCCTCAACCTAACCCTAATCCTAACCCTCACCCTAAACCTCACCCTAAGCTTTATCCTCACACTAAACTTAAACCTAACCCTAACCCTCACACTAACCCTAACCCACACCCTAACCCTATCCCAACAACTCACCCTAACTCTCACCTAAGCCTAAAACTAACCCTAACCCTCACACTAACCCTAACCCTAAGCCTAACCCTCACCCTCAGCGTAACCCTCACCATCACCCTAACCCTCACCCTAACCCTAAATTTCAACCACACCCTAACCCTCACCCTCACCAGAATTAGACCCTCACCCGAACACTCATCCTCACCCTAAACTTCACCCTCACAATAATCATCACCCTAACCCTAACTCTCACCCTAACACTAACCCAAACCCTCAACTTAATCCTAACCCTCAACCTCACCTTACCTTCACCCTAACCCTCACCCTCACCCTCAGCCTAAACCTATCCCTAACCCTAATCCTAACCCTAACACTCAACCTAAACCTCAATCTCACCCTCACCGTCACCCTCACACTAACACTCAACCTCACCCTAAACATCTCCCTAACACTAACCCTCCACCTAACACAAATCCTAAGCCTCACCCTAACCCTAACCCTCACCAAAACCCTAACGCTAACCCTAACCCTCACCCTCACCCTAACCCTCACCCTAACCTTTATCCTCACACTAAACTTAAGCCTAATCCTAACCCTCGAACTAACCCTAACCCACACCCTAACCCTATCCCGACAACTCACCCTAACTATCACCCTAACCCTAAAACTAACCCTAACCCTCGCAATAACCCTAAACCTAAGCCTAACCCAAACCCTCACAGTAACCCTCACCATCACCCTAACACTCACTCTAAACCTAAATTTCAACCACAACCTAACCCTCAACCTCACCAGAACTAGATCCTCACCCGAACACTCACCCTCACGCTAAACCTCACCCTCACAATAACCATCACCGTAACCCTCACTCTCTACCTAACACTAAGCCAAAACCTCAACTTAATCCTAACCCTCAACCTAACCCTAACCCTCACCACAAACCTAACCCTCACCCAACACTAACCCTTACACTAAGCCTAACCCTAACACTCAACCTCACCCTCAACCTCACCTTCACTCTAACCCTAACCCTCATCCTAAACCAAACCCTAAACCTAATGCTATCCCTAAACCTCACCCACACCCTAACCCTAACCCTAACCCTCACACTAAACCTAACCCTCACCAAAAACCTTTCCATCACCCTAACCCTACCCCTCACCCTCACCATAAACCTCACCCTAACACTTACCCACACAGTAACCCTCACCATAACCCTAAAACTAAATCTCACCCTAAACCTCACCCTAACCCTAACTACATCCCTAAGACTAACCCTGACCCTAACCCTAATTCTAAACCTAAACCTCACCCTCACCCTAAACCTCACCCTAAACTTTACCCTCAACCTAACCCAAACCCTAATCCTAAATCTACCACTCACACTAACCCTTACCCTAAACCTCAGCCTAACCCTTATCCTAACCCTAACCATAACCATAACAATAACCGTAACCCTAACCCTAACCCTAACCTTCACACTAACCCTAATCCTAACCCTCAGCCTAACCCTCATCCCAACCCTAAACCTAACCCTAAACCTCACCCTCATCCTAACCCTCCCCCTCCCCCTAATTCTCACCCTAACCCTAACCCTTACCTAACCGGAACCCTCACCCTCACCCTAAACCTAACCCTCACACTAGCCCTCACCCTAAACCTAACCCAAACCCAAATCCTCACCCTCTATCTCCCCTTCCCCCTCAGTCTTACCCTAAACCTAACGTTAATCCTAACCCTAACCCTCAACCCCACCCTCACCCTAACTCTAACCCTAACCCTAACTCTAACCCTCACCCTCACCCTCAACCTGACCCTAACCCTAACTCTAAAAATTTCCATAACCCTATCCCTAACCCTAACCCTAACCATAAAACTCACCCTAACCCTAAACCTAACGCTAACCCTCACCCACACCCTCACCCTCATCCTAACCCTTACCCTCACCCTGACCCTCACCATCACACTAACCCTAACCCTCACCCTAACCCTCACCCTAACCCTCAGCCTAAACCTATACCTAAACCTAATCCTAACCCTAACACTCACTCTCATCCTAACCCTAACCCTAACACTCACCCTCAACCTCAACCTCACCCTCACCCTCACCCTCACACTAACTCTCAACCTCACCCTAAACATCTCCCTAACACTAACCCTCAACCTAACCCTAATCCTAACCCTCACCGTAACACTAACGCTAACCCTAACCCTCACCCTCACCCTAACCCTCACACTAACCTTTATCCTCACACTAAACTTAACCCTAACCCTAACCCTCACACTAACCCTAACCCACACCCTAACCCTATCCCGACAACTCACCCTAACTCTCACCTAAGCCTAAAACTAACCCTAACCCTCACACTAACCCTAACCCTAAGCCTAACCCTCACCCTCAGCGTAACCCTCACCATCACCCTAACCCTCACCAAAACCCTAAATTTCAACCATACCCTAACCCTCACCCTCACCAGAATTAGACCCTCACCCGAACACTCATCCTCACCCTAAACTTCACCCTCACAATAATCATCACCCTAACCCTAACTCTCACCCTAACACTAACCCAAAACCTCAAATTAATCCTAACCCTCAACCTAACCCTAACCCTCACCATAAACCTAACCCTCACCCTAACACTAACCCTTACACTAAACCTAACCCTAGCACTCGCCCTCACCCTCAACCTCACCCTCACTCTAACCCTAACCCTCATGCTAACCCTAACTCTAAACCTAATGCTAACCCTAAACCTCACCCTCACCCTCACCCTAACCCTAACCCTCACACTAAACCTAACCCTCACCCTAAACCTTTCCGTCAACCTAACCCTAACCCTCACCCTCACCATAAACCTCACCCTAACACTTAACCACACCCTAACCCTCACCCTAACTCTAAAACTAACTCTCACCCTAAACCTCACCCTATCTTTAACCACAACCCTAAGCCTAACCCTGACACTAACTGTTACCCTAACCCTAAACCTCACCCTCACCCTAACTCTCAAACCAAACTTTACCCTGAACCTAAACCCAACCCTAACCCTAAACCTAACACTCACACTAACCATTACCCTAACCCTCAGCCTAACCCTTTTTCTAACCCTAACCCTAACCCTCACCATAACCGTAACCCTAACCCTAATCCTAACCCTCACACTAACCCTAAACCTAACCCTCAGCCTAACCCTCATCCCAACCCTAATACTAACCCTAACCTTCACCCTCACCCTAACCCTAACACTAACCCTAATCCTCACCCTAACCCTAACCCTCACACTCACCCACACACTGAATGTCACCGGAACCCTTACCCTCAACATAAACCTATCCATAAACCTAAACCTAAACCTAACTCTCACACGAACACTCAGCCTCACACTAACCCTCACCCTAACGCCAAAAATCACCCTAAACCTAACCCTCACCCTAACCCTAACCCTCAACCTAACCCTAACCCTCACACTAACCCTAACCCTAACCCTCATCCTCATCCTCACCCACACCCTAAACCAAACCCTAACCCTCATCGTAACACTATCCCTCACCCTCACCCTCACCCTCACCCTCAACCTAAACTTCACCCTATCCCTAACGCTAAACCTTATCAAACAGAAAACCTCACCGTCACCCTCACCCTCACCCTAACCATCATCTTCACACTAGCCCTCACCCTAACTCTAACCCTCACCCTTACCCTAACCCTAACCCTCACCCTCACCCTCACCCTAACCCTAATCCTAACATTAACCTTAAACGTAATGCTAACCCTAAAACTCACACTCACCCTAACCCTCACCCTAACTGATACCATCACCGTAACCCTAACTCTAATGCTCACACTAAACCTAACCTCACACTAACTCTAACCCTACACCTCAGCTTAACCCTCAACCTAAACCTAAACCTAACCTTAACCCTCACCCTATCCTTAACCATAAACCAAACCCCCACCCTAACCCTCAGACTAAACCTCACCCTAAATCTCAGCCTAACTCTTACCCTCACCCTAACCCTAATACTAACCCTCACCCTAACCTTAACCCTAATCTTAAACCTCATTCTCACACTAACCCTCACCCTGACATTTATCCTCACCCTAATCCTTATCCTAAATCTAAAACTAACCCTCACACTAACCCTAACCCTAACCCTCAGCATAAGACTTATCCTAACCCTAAACCTAACCCTAACCCTCATCCTAAACCTAACCCTAACCCTAACCCTAACCCTCACACTAACCCTAACCCTTACCCTCAACCTAAACCATATCCTAACCATAATCCTAACCCTAACCCTCACCCTCACCCTGCCCTAACCCTAAACCTCACCCTAACCTTAACCCACACCCTCACCCTCCCTATCACCCTCAGCCTAACCCTAATCCTAACATTAATCCAAACCTTCATCCTCACCCTCACCCTAACCTTAACCCTATCCCTATCCCTATTCCTTACCTTTATCCTAACCCTCACCCTATACCTCACCCTCACCCTAACCCTAAACCAAACCCAAACCCTCACCCTAACCCTCACCGTAACCCTCACACTAACCTTACACTCATCCTCACACTAAACCTCACCATAAACTTTACTCTCACCATAACCCTAACCCTAATCCTAACCCTAATCGTTTCCCTAAACCTCACCCTCTCCCACACCCTAACTCTTAACCTCACCCGAACCGTCACCCTCAACCTAACACACTTTCTAATGCTAACCCTAACCCTAATCCTAAACCTAACCCTCACCCTCAAACTCAACCTAACCCTAACACTAATCCTAACCCTAACACTCACCCTCACCGTAACCCTAACCCTCACACTCACCCTAAAACTCACCCTAAACCTATCCCTACCCCTCTCCCGAACCCTACCCCTCAACCTAACCCTAACCCTACCCTTAACCCTCACCCTCACAAGAAACCTAAACCTAACCCTAACCCTCATCCTAACCCTAATCCTCACCCACACCCTCACCCTCAACTGAACCATCATCCTCTCCCTACCCCTCAACCTCAACCTAAACATCACCTTAACCCTAACCCTCACCCTAATCCTAACCCTAACTCTAACCCTCACCCTAACCCTCAACCTAACCCTTACCCTCACCCTATCCCTAATCGTAACCCTAACCATAACACTCAGACTAACTGTAACCCTCACTCTAACCCTAATCCAAACCCTAACCCTAACCTTCACCCTCACGCTGACACTCACACTCAGCCTAACCCTAACCCTAACAGTAATACTAATTCTAACTCTCAGCCTCACCCTCACCCTAAACCTCAACCTCACCCTCACATTAACCATCACCCTCACCCTAAACATCACCCTAACCCTAACCCTCACCCTAAACCTAACCCTAACCCTCACCCTAATGCTAACCCTCACCCTAACCCTCACTGTAACCCTAACGCTAAACCTAACCCTCACCCTCACCTTAAACCTCACCCTAAACCTTATCCTCACACTAAACTTAACCCTAAGCCGAACCCCCACACTAACACTAACCCTCAACCTAACCCTATCCCGAAACCTTACCCTAACTCTCACCTTAACCATAACCCTTACCCTAAACCTCAACCTAACCCTAAATCTAGACTTAACCCTCACCCTAACCCTAACCCTCACCGACACCCTAACCCTCACCCTAACACTAACCCTCAACCACACCCAAACCCTAACCCTCACCCGAACCCTAACCCACACACGAACACTCACCCTCACCCTAACCCTCAAACTTATACTAAACGTCACCCTAACCCTAATTCTCACCCTAAGCCTAGCCATAACGCTTACCCTAACCCTAATCCTCAACCTAACACTAACTCTCACCCTGACCCTCACCTTAACCCTAACCCTAACCCTAACCCTAACCCTAACACTTACCCTAAACCTAACCCTCACCCTAAACCTAACCCTCACCCTAACACTAACCCTCACAGTGACCCTAACCCTTACCCTCACCCTCACCCTAAACCTAACCCTCATCCTAACCCTAGCTGTAAACGTAATGCTAAAAATAAACCTCATCCTCACCCTAAGCCTCAGCATAAACCTTACCCTCAACCTCACCCTAACAATAACCCTCAACCTCACCCTAACCCTCACACTAAACCTAAAACTCACCATGACCCTAACCCTAACCCTCACACTAAACCTAAACCTCACCCTCCTCCTAACCCTCACCCTAAACCTTACCTACACCCTAACCCTCACCCTAAATCTAAGCCTCACCCTAACACTCACCCTAACCCTAAACATAACCCTAACCCTCACCCTCACCCTAACACTCACCCTAAACTTTACCCTCAACCTAACCCAAACCCTAACCCTAAACCTAACACTCACACTGACGCTAACATTAACCCTCAGCCTAAACCTCAAACTAACCCTAAACCACACCCTAACCCAAACCCTAACCATAACCCTAACCCTCACACTAACCCTAACCCTAACCCTCAGCCTAACCCTCACCCTAACCCTAACCCTATCCCTAACCCTGACCCTCACCCTCACCTTAACCCTAACCCTAAAACTAACCCTCACCCTAACCCTAACCCTCACCCTAGCCCACACCTAACACAAAACCTCAAACGAACCCTGACCCTAAACCTCACCCTCATCCTAATCCTAACCCTAAACTTAACCCTAACACTCATCCTAACCCAAACCCTAAACCTAATTCTATCCCTAAACCTCACACTTACCCTAACCCTCACTGTAACCCTTACTGTCACCCTAACCCTAACCCTAACCCTCACACTAAACCTAACCCTCACCCTAACCCTAAACCTACCCCTCAGCCTATCCCTCACCCTAACTCTTACCCACACCCTAACACTCACCCTAACCCGAACCATAAACCTAACCTTCAACCTAACCCTCACCATAACCTTAAACTTCACCATCAACATAATATTCACCCTAAAATTTACTCTCAACCTAGCAATTACCCTAACGCTAATCCTAAACCTCACACTAACCCTAAAATTAACCCTCAGCCTAAACCTTATCCTAAACATAAAACAAATCTAACCCTCACCCAAAACTAACCCTAACCCTAACCCTAACAATAACAATCATCCTAACCCTAACCCTTACCCTAACCCTCCACATCACGCTCAGCCTAACCTTAATCCTAACCATAATCCTAACACTCACCCTCACCCTCACCCTAAATCTAACACTAAACCTAACCCTAACACGCAACATCACCCTCACCCTAACCCTAAATGTATCCCTAACCCTCACCCTAACCCTAAGCCTCAACCTATACCTCACCCTCACCCTAACCCTAACCCTAACCCTAACACTCACTTTAACCCTCACCCTATTTCTAACACTAACCCTCACCCTCATCCTCACACTAAACCTCACCCTAATCCTTAAATTCACCAGAACCCTAACGCTAATCCTAATCCTAATCCTCACCATAACCCTAAAACTCATGCACACCCTAACCCTCACCCGAAATCGAATATGAACCCTCACCTAACACTCACCCTAACCCTAACCTTAACCCTAATCCTAAACCTAACCCTCACCTTCAATCTCACCCTAACTCTAACTCTAACTCTAACCCTCACTCTCACCCTCACCTTAATCCTCACACTCATCCTAAACCTCACCCTAACCCTAACCCTACCCTTCTCCATAAATCTCAACCTAACACTAACCCTATCCCTAACCTTCACGCTTACCCTGACCCTCAACCTCAGCCTAACCCGAACCTAACCCTATTCCTATTCTTAACACTTACCCTCACATGCAACCTAAAACTAAACCTAACCCTAACCCTCACCCTAAACCTAACCTCAGTTTAACCCTCACCCTCACCCTAATCCTCACCCTTACCTTAACCCTTACCTAAACGAAACACTCATCCTCACGCTCACCCTAACACTAACCCTAACTCTAACCCTAAACCTAACCCTAAAACTAACCCTAAACCTCACCCTCACCCACACCCTCAAACTAACCCTCACACTAATCCTAACCTTAACACTCAGTCTAAACCTCATCCTAACCCTAACCTAACACTAACACTCACCCTAACCCTAACCCTCAGCTTCACTTTCAACCTCACCCTCACCCTAACCCTAATGCTAACCATAACCCTCCACCTCATCCTAACCCTCACCCTAACCCTTTCCCTCAACCTAACACTAAACCTCACCCTCACCCTATCCCTCACCCTAAAAGTTACCCACATCCTAAACCTCATCCTAACCCTTACCCTAAACCTAACCCTCACCCGAACCCTCAACCTAACCCTAAACATAACCCTAAACCTAACCCTGACCCTAACACTCACCCTAACCCTAACCCTCAAACTCACTCTAAAACTCAACCTAAACTTTACCTTCAATCTAACCAAAACCCTAACCCTAAACCTAACACTCACACTAACCTTAACGCTAATCGTCAGCCTAACCCTTATCCTAACCCCAAACCTGACTCTAACCCTCACACTCACCCTAACCCTAAAGCTAACCCTAACCCTCACCCTAAACCTAACCATCACCCTCACCCTCACCCTAACCCTAATCCTAACACTTACACTCAACCTAACCCTATCCTTAACCATCACCCTAATCCTAAACCTCAAACTAATCCTAACCCTCATCCTGACCCTCACACTCACCCTAACCCTAAACCAAACCCTTACCCTAACCCTAACCCTCACCCTAAATCTAACGCTTACAATAACAGTAACCGTCACACTAACCCTAACATTAACCCTCACCATAACCCTCACCCTCACCCTCACACTTACCCTAACCCTAACCCTCATCCTAAGCCTAATGGTAAACCTAATGCTAACCTTAAACCTCACCCTCACCCTAACCCTCACCCTCACCCTAAACATCACCCTAATCCTAGACCTCACCCTAACCCTAACCCTAACCCTCACCCTAAACCTAACCTCAGCTTATCCCACACCTTCACACTAATCCTCACCCTAAACCTAACCCTTACCTAAGGGAAACCCTCATCCTCACCCTCACCCTAACCCTCCCTAACAATAACCATAACTCTAACCCTAACCCCAACCCTAAAACTCACCCTAAACCTAATCCTAACCCTAACCCTCACCCTCATTCTAACCCTCACTCCCACTCTGAGCCTCAACATCAACTAACCCTCCCACTAACCCTAAGCATCACCCTAACCCTAACCCTCACCCTCACTTTCAACCTCACCCTCAGCCTAACTGTAACCCTAACTCTAATCCTAACACTAACCCTCACCCTGACCCAAACCCTAAACCTAACCCTCATCCTCAGCCTCACCCTCACCCGCACCCTCACCCTAACCCTCACCCTCACCCTCACACTAACCCTCAACCTCACCCTAAACATCACCCTAAGCCTAACTCTCACCTTAACCCTAACCCTCACGCTAACCCTAATGCTAACCCTAACCCTCACCCTCACCCTAACCCTCACCATAACCATTATCCTCACACTAACCCTAACGCTAACCCTAACCCTCAAACTAACCTTACCCCTAACCCTAAACCTATCCTGACACCTCAACCTAACTCTCAACCTAACCCTAACCCTAATCCTAACCCTCAACCTAATCCTAACCGTAAACCTAACCCTCACCCTCACCATAACGTCACCCTATCACTAACGCTAACCCTACACCTCATCCTCACCCTAACCCTCACAATAACCCTTATCCTCACACTAACCCTAACCATAACCCTAACACTAACCCTCAAACTAAACCTAAGCCTCACCCTAACCCTAACCCTACCCCTCAGCCTAACCCTCACCCTAAACCTAACCCTAACGCAAATCCTTATCCTATCCTTAACCTTAACCCAAACCCTCACCCTCACCCTAACCCTCACCCTTATCCTTACCCTCACCTGAACCCTAACCCTCAGCCTCAACGTAACCCTCACCCTAACACTTACCCACACGCTAACACTCACCCTAACCCTAACCATAAACCTAACCTTCACCCTAACCCTAAACTGCACCGTCACCCTAATATTCACCCTAAACTTTACCCTCACCTTAACACTTACCCTAAGCCTAAACCTAACCCTCACACTAACCCTAAGCCTAACCCTCAGCCTAACCCTTATCCTAACCCTAAACCTAACCCTAACCCTCAACCTCAACCTAGCCCTCACCTTAACCCTCACCCTAACTTTAACCCTGACTCTCACCCTCAACCTCAGCCTAATCCTAACCCTCAACCTCACCCTCACCCTCAGCCTCAGCCTAACCCAAACCCTAACCCTAATCCTAAACCTAACCCCCAACCTCACCCTAACCCTGACACTAACCCTAACGCTAACCCTCAACCACACACCCTCACCCTAACCCTCACCTTCAAACTCACCCTCACCCTAACCCTCACACTAACCCTAACCCTCATCCTAACCCTAACCCTAGTACTCACCATAACCCTCACCCTATCCCTAACACTTACCCTAACCCTCATCATCACACTAAACCTCACATTAATCCTTAAGCTCACCAGAACCCTAACCCTAATCCTAACCCTAATCCTCACCATAACCCTAATCCGCATGCACACCCTAACATTCACCGGAACCCTCACCCTCACCCTAACACTCACCCTAACCCTAACCTTAACCCTAATCCTAAACCTAACCCTCACCTTCAAACTCACCCTAACTCTAACCCTAACCCTAACACAAACCCTCACTCTCACCCTCACCCTAATCCTCACACTCACCCTAAACCTCACACTAACACTAACCCTACCCTTCTGTAACTCTCAAATTAACCCTAACCCTAACCCTTCACTTCACCCTCACCCTGACCCTCAAGCTCAGATTAACCCTAACCCTAAGCCTATTCCTAATCCTAACCCTTTCCCACATATTCAACCTAAACCTAACACTAACCCTAAACCTCACCCACACCCTCACCCTATCCCTCACCCTCACCCTAAACATCACCCTAACCCTAACCTTCACCCTAACCTTAACCATAACCCTCACCCTAAGCCTAACTTCAGCTTAACCCTCACCCTCTCCCTAATTCTCACCCTATACCTAACCCTTACCTAAACGAAACCCTCACCCTCACCCTCACCGTAACCATAACCCTAACAATAACCCTAACTCTAACTCTAACTGTAACCCTAAAACAAACCCTAAAATTAAACCTAAACCTCACACTAACCATAACCTTAACACTCAGCCTAAACATCATCCTAACCCTAACCCTAACCCTAACCCACAACCTAACCCTAACCCTCACCTTCACTTTCACCCTCACCCTCACCCTCACCCTAACCCTAACCCTAACCGTAACTCTCATCCTCAACCTCACCCTCACCCACACCCTCACACTAACCCTCACCCTCACCCTCACCTTCACACTAACACTAAACCTCACATTAAACAACACCCTAACCCTAAACATCACGGTCACCCTGCCCCTAACCCTAACACTAACACTAACCCTAACCCTCACCATCACCCTAACCCTCACCCGAATCCTCAACCTCACAATAACCATAACCCTAACCCTAAACCTCAAACTAACCCTAACCCTTACCCTAACCCTATCCCGACACATCACACTGTCACCATAACCCTAACCCTAATCCTCACCCTGTCCCTAATCTTAACCCTAACCCCAACCCTCACCCTCACCCTAACCCTAATGCTAACCCTAACCCTCCATCTCACCCTAACCCTCACCCTAACCCTTTCCCTCACCCTAACCATAACCCTTACCATCACCCTAACCCTCACCCTAAAAGTTACCCACACCCAAAACCTCCCCCTAACCCTAACCTAAACATAACCCTCACCTTAACCTTAACCCACATCCTTAATGTCACCCTCACTATCATCCTAACCCTAATACTTACCATATTCCTAACCCTCAGCTTCACCCTCACCTGAACTCTAAATCTAACACTCACCCTCACCCTCACCCTAACCCTATCCCTAACCCTCACCATAGCGCTAACCGTCACCCTATACATCAACCTCACCCTAAAACTAAATGAAAGCCTAAGCCTCACCCTAACCCTCACCCTAACCCTAACACTAACCCTAATCCTCATCCTCACACTATACATCACCCTAACCCTTAACTTCACCATAACCCTAACACTAACCCTAACCCTAATTCTTGCCCTAACACTAACCCTCACCCGAACCCGAACCCTCACCCTCACCATAACGCTCAACCTAATCCTAAACCTAACCCTAATCCTAAACCTAACCCTCACCCTCAAACTTGCTCTAACCCTAACCCTAACCCTCATCCTCACCCTGACAATAACCCGGACCCTAACCCTAACCCTCACCCTAACACTAACCCTAACCCTAACCCTCAACCTAATTCTAACCCTATCCCTAACCTAACCCTTACCCTAACGCTCATCCTCACAATAAACATCAACCTAACCCTAACTCTCACCCTAAAATTAACCCTAACCCTCACCCTAACCCTAAGACTCAACCTAAACCTGACCTTCACCCTGAAACTCAACCTAACCCAACCCTAACCCTAACCCTCACCCTAAACCTTACCCTAACCCTAACACTCACCCAAAAACTAATCCTCACCCTAGCACTAACCCACACACTATACCTAAAACTAACACTCTTGCTCACCCTCTACCTCACCTCACCCTAACCCTAACCCTCATCCTAACCCTAACCCTAAACATAATGCTAACCCTAAATCTCACCCTCAGCCTAACCCTCACCCGAAACCTTACCCTCACCCTAACCCTAAACCTAACCCTCAGACTAAACCTATCCCTCTCCCTAACCCTAACCCTAAACCTCACACTAAACCTAACCCTCACCCTAATCCTAACCCTACGCCCTCATCTTAACCCTCACCCTAACCCTAACCCTAACCCTAATCCTCACCCTATCCCTAATCTTAACCCTAACCCCAAACCTCACCCTCACTTAACCCTAATGCTAAGCCTAACCCTGCACCTCACCCTAACCCTCACCCTAAACCTGCACCTCACCCTAACCCTAACCCTTACCCTCATCCTAACCCTTACCCTAAAAGTTACCCACACCCTAAACCTCCCCCTAACCCTTACCCTAAACCTAACCCTCACCTTAACCCTAACCCACACACTTACTGTCACCCTCACCATCATCCTAACCCTAAAGCTTACTCTATTCCTAACCCTCACCCTCACCCTCACCCTAACTCTAAACCTAACACTCACCCTCACCCTCAATTTAAACCTATCCCTAACCCTCACCATAGCGCTAACCCTCACCCTATACCTCAACCTCACCGTAAAACTAAATGTAAGCCTAAGCCTCACCCTAACCCTTACCCTAACCCTAACACTAACCCTAATCCTCATCCTCACACTATACATCACCCTAACCCTTACCTTCACCATAATCCTCAGCCTAACCCTAACCCTAATTCTCACCCTAACCCTAACCCTCACCCTCACCGTAACACTCAACCTAACCCTAAACCTAACCCTAATTCTAAACCTAACCCTCACTCTCAAACTTACCCTAATCCTAACCCTCACCCTCACCCTGACAATAAACCGCACCCTAACCCTAACCCTGACCCTAACACTAACCCTAACCCTAACCCTCAACCTAATTCTAACACTATCCCTAACCCTCACCCTCCCACTAACCCTAACCCTAACACTAACCCTCAACTTAACCCTAATCCTCACCCACACCATAACCCTCTCCTTCACGGGAACACTCACACTTCCCCGAACACTCATCCTCACCCTAACACTCACCCTCACCCTAAACATCACCCAAACCCTAATCCTTACCCTAAACCTAACCCAAACCCTCACCCTAACCGTAACCCTCAACCTAACCCTCAACCTCACGCTAATTCTCACCATAACCCTAACCCTTACCTAAAAGAATCTCTCACCCTAACCCTCACACTAACCCTCTCCTCACCCTAGCCCTCAGGCTAAACCTATCCCTAACCCTAACACTCTCCCTCACACATAACCTCACCCTAACCCATACCCTCAGCCTAACACTAACGCTAACCCTATTCCTAATCCTAACCCTCATACGTACCCTCACCCTAAACCTAACCCTAACACTAACCCTCACCCACACCCTCACACTCACCCTCACCCTCACCCTCACTGAACGCTCACCCTCACCCTAAACATCACCCTAACCCTAACCCTCACCGTAAGCCTAACCCTAACCCTCACCCTAACCCTAACCTCAGCTTAACCCTCAACCTCAACCTAAACTTCACCATAACCCTAACCCTAAGGTAAATGAAAACCTCACCTCCACCCTCACACTAACCCTCACACTCACCCTAGCCCTCACCCTAACCCTTAACCTAACCCTTACCCTCCACCTCGCCCTCCCCCTCCCCCTCAGCCTAAACCTAACCCTAACCATAACCCTAACCCTAACACTCACACTAACACTAACCCTCACCCTAACCCTTACTCTAACCCTAACGCTAAAACAAAACCTTAACCTCACCCTAAACCTCAGCCTAAACCTTATCCTCACACTAACCCTAACCTAACCCTAACCCTCGCACTAACCCTAACCCTATACCGACACCTCACCCTAACAATCACCCTAACCCTAAACCTAACCCTAACGTTCACCCTTACCCTAACTCTCAACCTAACCCTAACCCTCAACCACACCCTAACCCTCACCCTCACCTGAACACTCACCCTCACAATAAACATCACCCTAACCCTAATTCTCACCCTAAACCTAACCCTAACCCTCACCCTAACGCTAACCCTCAACCTAAACCTAACACTCACCCTGACCCTCAACCTAACCCTAACCCAAACCCTTACACTAACCCTAACCCTCACTCTAACAGTAACCGTCACACTAACCCTAACACTAACCCTCACCCTCACCCTCACCTTCACCCTCACCCTAACACTAACCCTCATTCTAACCCTATCCATAAACCTAATGCTAAAGCTAAAGCTCATCCTCACCCTTAACCTCACTCTAACCCTTACCCTCACCCTAACCCTAACCTTAACCCTCACACTAAACCTAACACTCAACCTAACCCTAAACCTACCCCTCAGCCTAACCCACACAATAAACCTAACCCTAACCCTAATCCTCACCCTATCCCTAAAGTTAACACTAACACTCACCCTAACCCTCACCCTCACACTAACCCTCATGCTAACCCTAACCCTAACCCTCACCCTAACCCTCACCCTAACCCTTACCCTAACCCTAACCGTAAACCTCACCCTCATCCTAACCCTCACCGTAAACCTTACCTACAGCCTAACCCTCACCCTAAGCCTAACCCTAAACCTAACCCTCACCCTAACCCAAAACATAACCCTCACCCTCACCCTCACCCTCATCCTAACCCTAACCCTCACTCTCACCCTCATCCTAAATCTAACCCTCACGCTCAACCTCACCCTCACCCTCACCCTAACCCTCACCCTCACCCTAAACCTCAACTTCACTCTAAACTTCACCCTAACCCTAAACCTAACCCTAAACCTAACCGTCTACCTCCCCTTCCCCCTCAGCCTTACCCTAAACCTAACCCTAATCATAACCCTAACACTCAGCCCAACCCTCACCCTAACCCTAACCATAATCCTAACGCTAACCCTTGCCCTCACACTCACCCTAACCCTAACTGTGACCCTAACAATAAACCTAAATCTAACCCTAACCCTAACCCTAAAAGTCACTCTAAACCTAATCCTAATCCCAACCCTCACCCTCATTCTAACCCTCACCCTAACCTGACCCTCACCATCACACTAACCCTCACACTAACACTTACCCTCACCCTAACCCTAACCCTAACCCTCACGCTCAACCTCACCCTCACCCACACGCTCACCCTAATCCATACACTCACACTAACCCTCACATTAACCCTCAACCTCACCATAAACATCACCGTAAACCTAATCCTCACCCTAACCCTAACCCTAACCCTAACCCTAAAACTAACCCTCACCCTAACCCTAACACTAACCCTAACTCTCACCCTCAACCTTACCTTCACCCTTATGCTCACACTAACCCTAACCCTAAACCTAACCCTTGCCCTCACACTAACCCTAAACCTCACCCTAACCTATCCCGACACCTCACCCTAAATCTCACCCTAAACCAAACCCTAACCCTAACACTCACCCTAACACTAACCCTAACCCTCACCCTAAAACTAACCCTCAACCTAACCATAACCCTCACTGTTACCCTCACAGTAACCCAATCCTAACCCTAACGCTCACCCTCACCATCAAACTCACCCTAACCCTAACCCTAAACCTAACCCTAACCCTCACCCTCACCCACACCCCAAATCTCACACTCACCCTAAACCTCACGCTAATCCTACCCCTACCTCTCTCCCTAACACTCACTCTAAACCTAACCCTAACCCTAACCCTACCCTTAAACCTAAACCTCACACTAACCCTAAACCTATCGTTAACCCTCATCCTAAACCTAATCCCCACCCAAACCCTAAAACTCACCCTCAGCCTAACCCGAACCCTCACCTGAACCCTCAGCCTCACCCTAAACTTCACCCTAAACATCACCCAAACCTTAACCCTCACCCTAACCCTAAACCTAAAACTAACCCTCCCCCTAACCCTCACCCTAACACTTATCCTCACCCTAACACTAAACCTAACCTTCACCCTCAGCCTGACCCTCACCCTCAGCCTAAATCTAACCCTTTTCCTAATCCTAATCCTCACACTCACCCTCACCCTAACCCTAACCCTAAAACTGACCATGACCCTCACACTAGCCTTAACCCTTAACCTAATCCTAAACCTAACCATAAAGTTCACCCTCACCCTGACACTCACCCTCAGCCCAACACTAATGCTCACCCTATTTCTAATCCTAACCCTCACCCTCACACTAATACTAACCCTAACCCTAACCCTCACCCTAACCCTAACCATCACCCTTACCCTAAACATCACCCTAACCATAACAATCACCCTAACAGTAATCCTAACCCTCACCCTAAACCTAACGTCAGCTTAACCATCAACCTCAACCTAATCCTCACCCTAACCCTAACCCTTACCTAACCCAAATTCTCACCCTCAACTTCACCCTAACCCTCACCCTCACCTTAGCCCTCACCCTAACCCTAACCCTCACCCTCAACCTCCCCTTCCACCTAAGCCTTACCCTAAAACTAACCCCAATCCTAACCCTAACTCTCAACCCCACCCTCACCCTACCCCTAACCCCAACGCTAACCCTAACACACACCATCACCCTCACCCTAAGGCTAACGCTAACAATAAGCCTAAACCTAACCCTAAACCTAAACTTAAAACTCAACCTAACCCTAATCCTAAACCTAAATATCACCCTCACCCTCATTCTAACCCTCACCCTCACCCTCACCATCACCATCACACTAACCCTCACACTAACCCTAACACTCACCCTAACCCTAACCCTCACCTTCAATTTCACCCTCAGCCTCAGCCTAACCCTAACCCTAACCCTAATCCTAACCCTAAACGTCACCCTCAACCTAATCCTCAGTCTAATACTTATCCTCGCACTAACCCTAACTCTAACCCTAACAATTACACTCACACTAACCTTAACCCGAACCCTAACCCTAAACCTACCCGTCACCGTAACCCTAACCCTAACCCTAACCCTAAACCTTTCCCTAACGCTAACCCTAACAGTAACCCCCACCCTCATACTAAACATCACTCTAACGCTAATCCTCACACTAAACATAACCCTAACCCTCACCCTAAACCTAACCCTCAACTGAACCCTCATCTTTCCCTAACCCTCACACTAAGCCTAAACCTCAACCTATCCCTAACACTCACCCTCAGTTTCACCCTCACCCTCAGCCTAACCCTTACAATAAACCTAATCCTAACCCTAACCCTAACCCTCACCCTAACCCTCACCCTCAACCTCACCCTCACACGCACCATCAATCTAACCCTCACCCACACACTCACCCTCACACTAACACTCAACCTCACCTTAAACATCACCCTAACCCTAACCCTCAAACTAACCCTAAACTTAACCATCAACCTAACACTAACCCTAAACCTAACGCTAACCCTAACTCTCACCCTCACCCTAACCCTCACCCTAACCCTTATCCTCACACTAACCCTAACCCTCACCCTAATCCTATTCTGACACCTCAACCTAACTCTCACCCTAACCCTAACCCTAACCCTAACCCTCACCCTGACCCGAGACCTAAACCTAACCCTAACCCTCACCATCACCCTAACACTCTTCCTAAACCTAACTCTCAAACACACCCTAACTTTCACCCTCACCCGAATCTTCACCCTCAACCGAACACTCACCCTCACCCTAATCCTCATCCTCACAATAAACATCACCCTAACCCTCACCCTAACCCTAACACTTATCCTCACCCTAAAACTAACCCTAACCTTCACCCTCACCCTGACTGTCACCCTCAGCCTAACCGTAACACTCACCCTATTCCTAATCCTAACTTTCACCCTCACCCTCACCCTAACCCTAACCCTACCCTAAGCCTAACCCTCACCCTCACCCCCACCCTAACCCTCACACTAATCCTAACAGTAACCCGACCACTAACCCTCACAGTCAACCTCAACTTTCCCCTCAGACTTACCCTAACCCTAATCCTAAAACCCTAACACTCAACCCCACCCTCACCCTAACCCTAACCCTAATCCTAATGCTAACCCTTGCCCTCACCCTCTTCGTAACCTTAACCTTAACCCTAACAATAACCCTAACTGTAACCATAACCCTAACCATAAAACCCACCCTAAACCTTATCCTAACCCTATCCCTCACCCTCACCCTCTTTCTAAACCTCACCCTCACCTGACATTCACCATTACAGTAACCCTCACACAAACCCTAAACCTCACCCTAACCTTAACCCTAACCCTTACCCTCACTTTCACCCTCACCCTCAGCTTAAACCTAACCCTAACCCTAATCCTGACCCTAACCCTCACCCTCTCCCTAAACCTAAACCTAACACTACCCTAAACCTAACCCTAACCCTCACCCTCAACCTCACCCTCACCCGCACCCTCACCCTAACACTCACATTCCCCCTCACCCTCACCCTTACACTAACCCTCAATCACACCCTAAACATGACCCTAAACCTAACTCTCACCTTAAACCAAACCCTAACCGAAGCCCTAACCCTAACCCTCACACTAACCCTAACGTTAACCCTAACCCTCACCCTCACCCTAACCTTCACCATAACACTTATCCTCACACTAACCCTAACCCTAACCCTAACCCTAATCCTCACCCTAAACCTAAACCTCACCCTAAACCTATCCCGACACCTCACCCTAATTCTCACCCTAACCCAAACCCTAACCCTAACCCTCACCCTAACCCTAACCCTAAACCTAACCCTCACGCTCACCCTAACTCTCACCGTCACCCTAACCCTAATCCTAACCATCAACCTCACCCTAACCCTTATCCTCACTCTAACCCTAAACCTAATACTGACCATAACCCTCACACTAACCATAACCTTTACCATTACCCTAACCATAATCATAATCTTCACCCTCACCCTGACCCTCACCCTCATCCCAAAACTAACGCTAACCCTGTTTCTAATCCTAACCCTCACCCTAAAACTAACCCTAACCCTAACGCTCACCCTCACCCTCACCCTAAGCATCAACCTCACCCTAAACATCACCCTAACCCTAACCCTCACCCTAACCGTAATCCTAACCCTCACCCTAATCCTAACCCTAACAATAACTCTTACCTAAGTGAAACGCTCACCCTCACCCTCACCCTCACAATAACCCTCACCCTCATCCTAACTCTCACCCTAACACTAAACCTAACCCTAACCCTTAACCTAATTCTAACCTTATCCCTAACCTTCACCCCCCACTAACCCTAACCCTCACACTAACCCTAATCCTCACCCACACCCTAACCCTCTCCCTCACCTGAACCCTCACCCTAACCCTCACCCTCACCCTAAACATCACCCAAACCCTAACCCTTACCCTAAACCTAACCCTAACCCTCTCCCTAACCGTAACCCTCAACCTAACCCTCAACATCACACGAATCCTCACCATAACCCTAACCCTTACCTAAAAGAAACACTCACCCTACCCTCACACTAACCCTCTCCCTCACCTTAGCTCTCAGCCTAAACTTATCCCTAGCCCTCACCCCCACCTCACCCTTAAGCTCACCATAATTCTTACCCTCACCCTAACCCTAACCCTAACACTAATCGTAATCCTCACACTAACCATAACACACACCCTAACCCTAAACCTAACCTTAACCCTAAACTTCACCCTCACCCTGACCCTTACCCTCAGCCTAACTCTAACCCTAACCCTATTCCTAATCCTAACCCTCACAACCAACCTCACCCTAAACCTAACCCTAACACTAACGCTCCCCCTGACACTCAACTCACCCTTAACGAACGCTCACCCTCACCCTAAACATCACCCTAACACTAACCATCACCCTAAGCCTAACCCTATCCCTCACCCTAACCCTAAACTCAGTTTAACCCTCACCCTCAACCTAATCTTCACCCTAACCGTAACCCTAAGGTAAATGAAACCCTCACCCTCCCCCTCTCACTAACCCTCCCCCTCCCCCTAGCCCTCACCCTAACCATAACGCTAACCCTTACCCTCTACCTCCTCCTCCCCCTCCCCCTCAGTCTAAAGGTAACCCTAACCATAACCCTAACCATAACCCTCACCATCAAACAAACCTTCACCCTAACCCTTACCCTCACCCTTACCCTAACCCTAATCCTAACCCTCACACTCACCCTAATCCTAACCCTAACACTAACCCTAACCCTTATCCAAATCCTAAACCTAACACT
Organism: Dipodomys merriami; assembly: GCF_024711535.1. NCBI lineage: Eukaryota > Metazoa > Chordata > Mammalia > Rodentia > Heteromyidae > Dipodomys > Dipodomys merriami. Next base: position 19,186,201 of record NW_027203715.1, on the reverse strand, counting down.
AACCTTAACCCTCACCCTCATCCTAAAGCTCACCCTAACACTTACTCTCACCCTCAACCTAAACCTAACCCTAACCCTATCCATAACCATAACCCTCACCCTAACCCTAACCCTCACCCTAACCCTACCACTCTCACTCACCCTCACCCTATTCCAAAACCTAACAATAACCCTAACCCTCACCCTCACCCTAACCCTCACGCTAACTCTTACACTCACCCTCACCTTTACCATAAACCTCACCCTCAACCTCACCCTAACCCTAACCCTTACCCTCACCCTAACCCTAACCGTAACCCTAAACCTAACCCATACACTAACCATAACCTTCAGCCACACCCTAACCGTCACTCTCACCATCACCCTCACCCTAAGCCTTACCCTCTCCCTAAACCTAAATCTAACCCTAACCCTAATCCTAACCCTCACGCTCACCATACCACTCACCCTAATGCTAACTCTAACCCTAACCCTCACCCTCATCCTAACCCTCATCAATCACCCTAACCCTAACCCTCACTCAAACAATAAACATCACCCTAACCCTAATCCTCAACCTAAATCTAACGCTAACCCTCACCATAACCCTAACACTCACACTAACCCTACGCCTACCCCTCACACTAACCCTTACCCTAACCCAAACCGACACCATAAACCTAGCCCTCACACTTACCCTAACTCTAACCCTCACCCTCACCCTCACCCTCACCCTAACCCGAACCCTATCCTTAATTCTATCACTAACCCTTTCCCTCACGCCCACCCTAACACTAACCCTAATCCTAACACTCACCCTAACCCTCACTTGTAAGCCTACCCCTCACTCTAACCCTAACCCTTACCCTCACCCTTACCCTAAACCTACCTCTAACCCTAACCTTCACCCTAACCCTCACACTAACACTCACACTAATCCTAACCCTCACTCTAACCCTAACCCTCAACCTAACACTTACCCGCACCCTAACCCTAACCCTAACTCTCACTCTAACTGTAACCCTAAACCTTACCATAATCCTAAACCTAACCCTCACACTCACCCTCACCCTAAGCCTAATCCTCACCCTCACCCTCACCCTCAACCTAACTCTCACCCTCAACCTAAATATCACCCTAACCCAAAACCTCACCCTAAACCTAACCCTAACACTCACGTTCACCCTAGCCTTCATCCTAACCCTAATACTAACAATAACACTAACCCTAATCCTAAAACTCACCCTAACACTGATCCTAAGGCAAACCCTCACACTCTTCCTCACCCTCACCCTAAACTTCACCCTCAACCTCACCCTCACCATAACCCTCACACTAACGCTAACCCTCAACCTAAACCTATCCCTAACCCTCACCCCTAAACCTAACCCTAACCCTCACCCTCACCCAAAACCTCAACCTCAGCCTAACCCCAAACCTAACCCTAAACCTAAACTGAACCCTAACACTCAACCTTACCCTCACCCTCACCCTCAACCTAACCCTCACCTTCACACTAAATATGACCCTAACCCTAACCCTCACCCTAACCCTAACCCTAATCCTAACCCTCACCCTAACCCTAACGATAACCCTAAAACTCACCCTCAAACTAACCCTCTCCTAACCTTTATCCTCACACTAACCCTACCTCTAAACCTAACCCTTACCCTCACACTAACACTAACCCTCACCATAACACTAAACCTACCCCTCAACCTAACCCTCAACCTAACCCTTACACTAACCCTAAGCCTTTCCCTAAATCTAACCCTAACAGTAACTCTCAACCTCATAGTAAAAATCACCCTAACGCAAACCCTCACCCTAACCCTAACCCTAAATCTCACCCTAACCTTAAACCTGAACCTAACCCTCATCCTCCCCTAATCCTCACCCTAACCCTCACCCTAAACCTTACCTAAACGAAGCCCTCACGCTCACCCTCACCCTCAACCTAACCCTCACCCTAAACCTTACCCTCAAACTAAACTTAACCCTAAAACTCACACTAACGCTAAAACTACCCTTCAGCCTACTACTCACCCTAACCCTCAGCATAACCCTAACCCTCACCAAAAACCTAACCATAACTCTCACCCTCACCCTCACCCTCACTGTCACCCTAAAACTCAACCTAACCCTAACCCTCACCCTCCCGCGAACACTAACCCTCACCCTAACCCTAAACCTCACCATAAACATAACCCTAACGCTAACCCTCACCCACATCCTAACCCTAACCCTCCCCCTAACCCTAACACTCACACTAACCCTCAATCTCAACATAATTCTCACCCTAAAAATAACCCTAACCCTTACCTAACTGAAAAACGCACCCTAGCTCTCACCCTAACCCTAATCCTAACCCTATCCCTAACGCCAACCCTATCCCTTACCCTCACCCTAACCCTCACCCTAACCCTAACCCTAACCTTCACCCTAACAATCACCCTATACCTAACACTATCCCTAACCCTCACCCTCACCCTAACCCTCACCCTAACCCTATTCCTACACCTCACCCTAACTCTCAACCTAACCCTAACCCTAACCCTTGCCCACATCCTAACCCTCACCATCACCCGAACTCTCATCCTCACCCTAACACTCACACTAAACCTAACCCTAACCCTAATCCTAAACCTAACCCTCAACCTCACCCTCTCCTTAAGCCTAACACTCACCTTCACCAGAAACATCACCCTAACCCTAACCCTCACGCTAAACCTAACCGTAACCCTCACCCTAAATTTAACCCTCACCCTAATGCTCACACTATCCCTAACGCTAACACTACACCTCACCCATAACCTAAACCTGATGCTAACCCTTATCCTCACACTAACCCAAACACTAAACCTAACCCTAAACCTCACACTAACCCTAATCCTCACCCAATCCCTAACCCTAACCCTAACCCTCACCCTCAACCTAAGTCTAATGCTAACCCTAAGTCTCACCCTCACCCTAACCCTCACACTAAACGTTACATTCATCCTAACCCTAACCCTCACCCTCACCCTAAATCTCACCCTAACCCTTATTCTCACCCTAACCCCCAGACTAACCCTAACCCTAAACCTAATGCTCAACCTAACCCTCACCCTACACCTCACCCTAACACGTACACTCACACTAACCCTATCCCTGTCCCTAACCCTAACCCTAAATCTCACCAGAACACTCACCCTCACCATAACTCTCACTCTCACTCTAAACATCACCCTAGACCTAACCCTCACTCTAAGCCTAACCCTAACCATCACCGTAACTGTAACCCTCACACTAAGCTTAACCCTCAACCTCACACTCACCCACACCCTCACCCTAACAATACCCTCATCATAACACTCATCCTCACCCTCACCCTCACTTTCACCCTAACCCTAACCCTAACACTAAAACACACCCTCACCCTAATTCTCACCCTGAACCTGACCCTAAATCTTACCTAACCAAAAACCTCACCCTCACCCTAAAACTCACCATCACCCTAGCCCTCACACTAACACTAACCCTCACCCTAACCCTAACCATACCCCTCACCCTTACCCTAACCTTAAACCTAATCCTAACCCTAACACTCATCCTAAAACTAAACATAAACCTAATGATAACCCTAAACCTCACACTCACCCTAACCCTCAACCTAACCCTTACCGTCACCCTAACCCTAACCCTAACCTCCACACTAAACCTAACACTCACTGTAAACTTAACCCTAACCCTGGGCCTAACCCTAACCCTTAAACTAACCTCAGCTTAAACCTCACTCTAATCCTTACCTAAATGAAACGCTCATCCTCACCCTCACCCTCACCCTCTCCCTGAACCTAGCCCTCACCCTAACCGTAACCCTAACCCTCACCATCAACCTCCCGTATCCCCTCAGCCTTACCCTAACCGTAACCCTAATCCTAACCCTAAACCTCAACCCCAACCTCATCCTAACGCTAACACTAACCCTAAACTAACCCTCACCCTCATCCTCACCCTAACCCTAACCCTAAAAATAACCCTAACCCTAACCCTAACCCTAACCCTAAAATTCACCCTACCCTAATCCTAACCCTATCCCTCACCCTCACCCTCACCCTAATTCTAACCCTCAATCTCATCCTGACCTTCACAATCACACTTATTCTCACACTAACCCTAACCCGCACCTAACCCTAAACCTAACCCTCACCCTCACTTTCTCCCTCAACTTCAGCCTAACCCTAACCCTAACCATCACCCTCACCCTAAACCTAACCCTAATCCTCACCCTCAACCTCACCCTCACCCGCCCCATGACCCTAACCCTCACCCTCATCCTCACCCTCGCACTAACCTTCAACCTCACCCTAAACATCACCTTAAAACTAAACTTCAGCCCAACCCAAACCCTAACCCTCACTCTTACCCTAACCCTCACCCTAAAACTAACGCTAACCCTACCCATCACTTTATCCCTCACCCTAACACTAACACTAAACTTAACTCTTTCCCGAAGGCTAACCCTGACAGTAACCCTCACCCTCATACTAAATATCACCCTAACGCTAACCCTCACCCTAACCCTAACCCTAACACTCACCCAAACCCTAACCCTCAACCTAACCCTCACACTCCCCTAAAGCTCATCCGAACCCTAACCCTAACCCTTACCTAACCGAACACCTTACCCTCACCCTCACCCTCAACCTAACCCTCACCCTCACCCTAGCCCTCATCCTAATCCTAAACCTACCCCTCACCCTAACTTTCAACCTAACCCTTACCCTCACTCTAACCCTAACACTACCTCTCTCCCTAACCCTCACCCTAACCCTAAACCTAACGCTAACCCTCACCCTAACCCTAATCCTCACCCACACCCTAAACCTCAACCTCATCCGAACCCTCACTCTCAGCTGAACCCTCATCCTTACCATAACTCTCACCCTCACCCTAAACATCACCCAAACCCTAACCCTCACCCTAAACCTAACCCTAACCCTGAACCTCACACTCACCCTAAACCTCACCCTAACACTTACCCTCACCCTAACCCTAATCCTAACCATAACCCTCACACTAACCATAACCCTCACCCTAACCCTAACCCTAACCCTAATCCTAACCCTAAACTTCAACCTCACCCTGACACTCAACCTCAGCCTAACCCTAACCCTAACCCTATTCCTAATCCTAACCCTCACCCTCACCCAAAACCTAACCCTAACCCTAACTCTCACCCTCACACTCACCCTAACCCTCACCCTGACAATAAACATCACCCTAACCCTAACTCTCACCCTAACACTAACCCTAAGCCTCACCCTAAAATTAACACTCAACCTAACCGTAACCCTCACCCTGACCCTCACCCTAACCCTAACCCTAACCCTCACCCTCACCCTCACACTAACCCTAACCCTAACCCTCACCCTCACCCTCACCCTAACCCTAACCCTAACCGTAACCCTAACCCTCACCCTAAAACTAACCTCAGCGTAACAATCACCCTCAACCTAATCTGCACCATAACCCTAACCCTTACCTAACCGAAACACTCATCCTCACCCGCACCCTAACCCTCACCTCATCCTAGCCCTCACCCTAACCCTAAACCTAACCGTCACCCTCAACCTCCCCTTCCCCCTCAGCGTTACCCTAACGCTCAACTCCACCCTCACCCTAACCTTAACACTAACCCTAACGCTAAACTTCACCCACACCCTCACCCTCACCCTAAGGCTAACGCTAACAATAAGCCAAATCCTAACCCTAAACCTAACCTTATAACTGAACCTAACCCTAATCCTAACCCTAAACATCACCCTCACCCTCACCTTCATTCTAACCCAAACCCTCACCCTCACCATCACCATCACACTAATCCTCACACTAACCTAACACTCACCCTAACCCTAACCCTCACCTTCACTTTCACCCTCACCTTCATCCTCACCCTAACCCTAACCCTACTCCTAACCCTAAACCTCACCATCAACCTAATCCTCAGCCTAACACTTATCCTCACACTAACCCTAAATCTAACCCTAACCCTTACCCTAACCCTAAACCTTTCCCTAACGCTAACCCTAACAGTAAACCCCACCCTCATACTAAACATCACTCTAACGCTAATCCTCACCCTAATCATAACCCTAACCCTCATCCTAAACTTACCCGTCAACCTAACCCTCACCTTCCCCTAACCCTCACACTAAGCCTAACCCTCACACGAACCCTAACACTCACCCTCAATTTCACCCTCACCCTCAGCTTAACCCTGAACCTAAACCTCATCCTTACCCTAACCCTAACCCTCACCCTAAACCTAACCCTAACCCTCACCCTCAACCTCACCCTCACACGCACCCTTAACCTAACCCTCACCCTCACACTCACGTGCACACTAACCCTCAAACTCACCTTAAACATCACCCTAACCCTAACCCTCAAACTAACCCTAAACCTGACCCTCACCCTAACCCTAACCCTAACCCAAAACCTAACGCTAACCCTAATGCTCACCCTCAAACTAACCCTCACCCTAACCCTTATTCTCAGACTAACCCTAACCCTCACCGTAACCCTCATCCTAACCCTAACCCTAACCCTCAACCACACCCTTACCCTCACACTCACCCGAACCCTCACCCTCACCGCAACACTCATGTTCCCCCAAACCCTCACCCTCACAATATACATCAACCTAACCCTAACCCGCAGCCTAACCCTAACCGTCACCTTAACCGTAACCCTAATCCTAACACTAACCCTCACCCTCAACCTCACCCTCACTCTAACACTAACCCTAGCCCTAACCCTCACCGTAACCCTCATTCTAACCCTCACCCTCACCCTAACTCTAATGCTAACCCTACCTCTCACCCTCACACTAACACTCACTCTAAACTTCACACTAACCCTTCCCCTACCCTAAGCCTAACCGTCTCCCTCACCCTCACACTCACCCTATCCCTCACACTAATCCTAACCCTAAACCTAACACTAACCCACACCCTCAACCTCCCCTTCCCCCTCAGCCTTACCCTAACTCTAATCCTAACCCTAACACTCAACCACCCCCTCACCCTAACCCTAACCCTAACCCTAATCCTAATGCTAACCCTTGCCCTCACCCTCTTCGTAACCGTAACCGTAACTCTAACAATAACCCTAACTGTAACCCTAACCTTAACCCTAAAACTCAACCTAAACCTAATCCTAACCCTAACCCTCACCCTCACCCTCGTTCTAAATCTCACCCTCACCCGACCCTCACCATCACACTAACCCTCACACTAACCCTAATCCTCACCCTAACCCTAACCCTAAACCTTACTCTCACTTTCACCCTCACCCTCAGCCTAACCCTAAACCTAACCCTAATCCTAATCCTAATCCTCCCCCTCCCCCTAAAACTAACCCTAACCCTCAACCTAACCCTAACCCTCACCCTCAAACTCACCCTCACCCGCACCCTCAACCTAACCCTCAACCTCACCCTCACCCTCACCCTCACCCTCAGACTAACCCTCATCCACACCCTAAGCATGACCCTAAACCTAACTCTCACCCTAAACCTTACCCTAACCGAAACCCTAACCCTAACCCTCACCCCAACGCTAACGCTAACGCTAACCCTCACCCTCACCCTAACCTTCACCATAACCCTAATCCTCACACTAACCCTAACCCTAACACTAACCCTCACCCTGAACCTAAACCTCACCCCAACCCTATCCCGACACCTCACACTAACTCTCACCCTAACCCAAATGCTAACCTTAACCTTCACCCTAACCCTAACCCTAAACCTTAACCTCACCCTCACCCTAACCCTCACTGTCACCCTAACCTTCACCCTAAACCTAATCCTAACCATCACCCTCACCCTAACCCTTATCCTAACCATAACCCTAACCCTAATACTGACCATAACCCTCACACTAGCCGTAACTTTTACCCTAACCCTAACCCTAACTATAATCTTCACCCTCACCCTAACCCTCACCCTCAGCATAACACTAAAGCTATCCCTATTCCTAATCCTAACCCTCACCATCACCATCACCCTAAAAATAACCCAACCCTAACCCTTACCTAAGCGAAACCCTCACCCTCACACTAACCCTCACCATCACCATCACCCTAGCCCTAATCCTAACCCTAACCTTCACCTTCAACCTCCCCTTCCCCCTCATCCTTACCCTAACCCTAACCCCAATCCTAACCATAACCCTCTACACCACCCTCACACTAACCCTAACCATCACTCTAACGCTAACCCTAACCCTCACCCTCAACCTCACCCTAACACTAACCCTAACAATAAGCCTCACCCTAACCCTAAACCTCACCCTAAAACTCAACCTAACCCTCATCCTAACCCTAAACATCACCCTCAACCTCACCCTCATTCTAACCCTCACCCTCACCCTGACCCTCACCATCACACTAAACCTAAAACTAACCCTAACCCTCACCCTAAGCCTAACCCTCACCCTCATTTTAACCATCACAATGAGCCTAACCCTAACCCTAATCCTAACCCTAGAACTCACCCTCAACCTAATCCTCACCCTAACAATTATCCTCACACTAACAGTAACTCTAACCCTAACCCTTACCCTCACACTAACCTTAATCCTCACCCTAACCCTAAACCTACCCGTCACCCTAAACCTCACCCTAATCCTAACCGTAACCCTTTCCCTAACACTAACCCTAACAGTAACCCTCACACTCATACTAAACATCACTCTAACGCTAACACTCACCCTAATCATAACCCTAACCCTCACACTAACCCTACCCCTCAACCTAACCCTCACCCTCCCCTAACGCTCATACTAACCTTAACCCTCACCTAAAACCTAACTCTAACCCTAACCCTCACTTTCACCCTCACCGTCAGCCTAACCCTAACCCTAACCCTAATCCTAACCCTAACCGTAACCCTCACCCTAACCCTAACCCTAACCCTCACCCTCAACCTCACCCTCACACACACCCTCAACCTAACCCTCACCCTCACACTCACCCTCACACTAAAACTCAACCTCAATTTAAACATCACCATAACCCTAACCCTCACCCTAACCCTAACCCTAAACCTCACCCTAACCCTAACCCTAACCCTAGCGCTAACCCTAACCCTCACCCTCACCCTAAACCTCACCCTAACCCTTATCCTCACACTAACCCTAACGCTAAACCTATCCCTATCCCGACACCTAAACATAACTGTCACCATAATCCTAAACCTAACCATAACCCTCACCTTAAACCTAACCCTAAGCCTAACCCTCAGCTTCCCCTATCCCTCACCGTCACTCTAACACTCACTCTAACCCTAAGCCTCAACCACAGCCTAAACTTCACCATCACCCAAACCCTCACAATCACCCAAACACTCACCCTCACCCTCACAATAAACATCACACTAACCCTAAGTCTCACCCTAAAACTAAACTGAAACATCATCCTAACCCTAACCCTCAGCCTAACCCTAACCCTCACCCTGACCCTCACCCTACCCCTAACTCTAACCCTCAACCTAACCCTTACCCTAACCCTAAACCTCACCCTAAAACTAACCCTCACCTTACACTAACCTTCACACTAAACCTAACCCTAACACTCACCCTGACCCTCAACCTCACCCTCACCCTAACCCTAACTCTCATCCTAACCCTCACATTAACACTTACGCTAATCCTAACACTAACTCTCACTCTAACCCTCAGCCTAATATTAAACTAACCTTAACCCTAACCCTCACACTAAACCTAACCCTCACCCTAACTCTAACCCTTAACCTAACACTAATCCTAAACCTAACCCTCACACTCACCCTCACCCTAAGCCTCACCCTCACCCTCAACTTCACCCGAACACTCACCCTCAAACTAAACATCACCCTAACCCTAACCCTTACCCTAAACCTAAACCAAGCCCTCACCCAAAACCCTAATCCTCATCCTATCCCTAACCCTAAACCTCATCTTCAACCTAGCCCTCATCCTAACCCTAATCCTAACAATAACCCTAACCCTAAATCTAAAACTCACCCTAACCCTAATCCTAATGCTAATCCTCACCATCTTCCCCACCCTCACCTTAAACATCACCCTCAACCTCACCCTCACCCTAACACTCACACTACCCCTAGCCCTCAACCTAAACCTAACCCTAACCCTCACCCCTAAACCTAACCCTAACTCTCACCCTCACCCAAACCCTCAAGCTCAGCCTAACCCTAACCCTAACCCTAATCCTAAACCTAACCCTAAAACTCATCTTCATCCGAACCCTAACCTTAACCCACACCCACACCCTCAGTTTAACCCTAAACCTTATCCTCACCCTAACCCTCACGGTAAAACTTACCCTCATCTTTTCCCTAAACCTAACCCGCATTCTCACCCTAACCCTAACCCTCACAATAACCCTAAAAATCAACCTAACAGTAACCCTCACCCTCACCCAAACCCAAACTCTAATCGTAACCATCACCCTCACCCTCACCCTCAACCTAACCTTCAACCTCACCCTCACCCTAACCCTCTCTCTCACCCTAACTCTCATCCTAACCCTCACACTAACACGCACGCTAATCCTAACACTCTAATCCTAACACTGTCACTCTAACCCTTACCCTAATATTTACCCTCAACTTAACCTTAACCCTAACCCTCACACTAAAACTAACCCTCACCCTAAATCTAACCCTTAAATTAACCCTAATCCTAAATCTAACCCTCACACTCACCCTCACCCTAAGCCTAAACCTCACCCTCACGATCACCCTAACACTCACCCTCAAACTAAACATCACCCTAACCCTAACCCTCACCCTAAACCTAACCCTAACCCTCACCCAAAACCCTAATCCTCATCCTATCCCTAACCCTAACACTCACCATCACCCTCACCTTAGACCTCACCCTAACCTTAATCCTCAACCTATCATTAACGCTCAAACAAACCCTATTACTAACATTCACCCTCTTGCTAACCAGAACCCGAACCCTAACCATCACCCTAACACTAACCCTAACCCTCACCCTAACGCTAACCCTCACCTTAATGCTCAGCCTAACCCTAATGCTAACCTTAACCCTCACCCTCACCCTAACACTTATCCTCACACTAAACCAAACCCTAACCCTCACACTAACACTAATCCTCACCCTATCAATGACTCTTACCCTAACCCTCACCCTAACCCTCACTCTCATGCTAACCCTAACACTCAACTTCACCCTAACCCTTACTCTCACCTTCAACCTAATCTTAACCCTAACCCTAAACCTCACCCTAACAGTAACCCTAAACCTATCCCTAAACTGAACCCTAACCCTCGCCGTCACCCTAACTCAAAACCTAAACCTAAACCTCACGCTAACCCTCACCCTAACCCTAAAGTTATCCCTAACCCTCACTCTCTCACCCTCACCCTCACCCTCTCCCTAACGCTCACCCTCAACCTAGCCCTCACCTAACCCTAACCCTAAACCTAAACTTCCCCCTCCCCCTCCCCCTCACCTTCAGCCTAACCCTTACCCTAATCCTAAACCTAAACCTCACCCCCATCATCACCCTAACCCTAAACCTATACCTAACCCTCACCCGAACCCTCACCCTAAACCTAATCCTCAACCTAACCCCCACCTTCACCCTAATCCTCACCATAACCTTAACCATAACCCTTACATAACAGAAACTCTCACACTCACCCTCCCCTTAAACCTCCCCCTAACACTTATCCTCACATTAAATCTAACCCTAACCCTCACACTAACACTAATCCTCACCCTATACCAAACCCAAATCCTAACCCTCACCCTAACCCTCACTCTCACCCTAACCCTAATGCTAAACCTAACACTCAAACTCACCATAACCCTCACCCTAACCCTTATCATCACCCTAACCCTAAACCTAACCCTCCCCCTAACCCTAACTCTAAACCTCACCCTCACCCTAACCCTAAAGCTAACCCTAACCCTTACACTAACCCTCACCCTAACCCTTACGCGAACCAAAAACCTCAACCTCACCCTAAACCTCACCCTAATACTTACCCTCACCATAAACCTAACCCTAACCCGAATCCTCACCTTAAACCTAACCCTCACCCACAACCTAAAATTCACCCTCATCCGAATCCTTACCTTCACCCTAACACTCACCTTACTCTAAACAAAATCCTAAACCTAAACCTCAACATCACCCTCATCCGCACACAAATGCTAACCCTAACCCTAACCCTCATCTTCATCCTCACCCTAACCCTCATCTCACCCTAAACATCACCCTAACCCTAACCCTCACCCTAACCCTCACCCTCACGCTAAACAGTAACCTAACCCTAACTCTCACCCTAACCCTAAACCTAATCCTCACCCTAAACCTAACACTAACCCTAACCCTCACCCTAAACCTAATGAGAACCCTAACCCTCACCCTCACCCTAACCCTCACACTAAACTTTAACCTCACATTAACCCTAACCCTAACCCACACTGTCAACTTCACCCTAACCCTCACCCTCACCCTAGCCCTCACCTTAAACTGAACTCTCACCCTAAACTTAACCCTCACCCTAACCCTCACCCTAATTCTTATCATCACCCCAACCCTAAACCTAAGCCTCCCCTATCCCTAACTCTGAACCTCACCCTCACCCTAAACCTAAACCTAACCCTAACCCTCACACTAACCCTCACCCTAACCCTATCGCTAACCCAAAACCACAACCTCAACCTAAACCTAACCCTAATACTTACCCTCATCATAACCTTAAACCTAACCCTAATCCTCACCCTAAAACTAACCCTCACCCACAACCTAAAATTCAACCTCAACCGAATCCTTACCCACACCCTAACACTCACCTTACCCTAAACCTAATCCTAAACCTAACCCTCAACATCACCCTCACCTGAACGCAAACCCTAACCCTAACCCTAACCCTCACCCTCATCCTCACCGTAACCCTGAACTCACCCTAAATATCACCCTAAGCCTAACCCTCACCCTAACCATCACCCTCACGCTAAACAGTACCCTCAACCTAACTCTCACCCTAACCCTAAACCCAACGCTCACACTAAACTTAACCCTTACCCTAAGCCTCACCCTAACCCTAACGATAACCCTAACCCTCACACTCACCCTAACCCTCACCCTAAACTTTAACCTCACACTAACCCTAACTCTAACCCAAACCGTCACACTAAACCTAACCCTCACCCTAACCCTAACACTACCCCTCATCCTAACCCTCACCCTAACCCTAACTCTAAACCTACCCTCACCCTAAAACTCACCCTCACCCTAGTCCTCAACCTAACCCTAACCCTCAACATAACCCTAACCCTAACCCTCACCCTCACCTTCAACCTAATCCTAACCCTAACCCTAAACCTCACCTTAACCCTCACCCTAGCCCTAACCCTGAGCCACAACCTAAACCTCACTCTCACCCTCGCACTCACCCTTACCCTCACCATCACCAGAACCCTAACACTCAGCCTCATCCTAAACTTCAACCTAACCGTAACCCTCAATCTAACCCTAACCCTAACCCTAAACCTCACCCTAACCCTAACCCTCAACCTCACCCTCACCCTCACCCTAGCCCTCACCATAATTCTAAACCTAAACCTAACCCTAAAACTCACCCTCCCTCTCTCCCTCCCCCTCAGCCTAACCATAATCCTAATCCTAAACCTACCCTTCACCACCACCATCACCCTAAACCTAACCCTAACCCTAACGCCAACCCTGACCCTAACCCTCACCCTAACCCTAACCCTAACCCTAACAATAACCCTACCCTAAATCTAACCTTAATCCTAACCCTAACCCTTACCCTAACCATAACCCTAACCGTAACCCTAAAACACACCGTAAACTTAATTCTAACCCTAACTCTCACCCTAACACTAACCCTCACTCTAACCCTCACCCTAACCCTCACACTAAACCTAACCCTAACCCTATCAACCTAAACAAAATCCTAATGCTCACCCTCAACCTAATCCTCACCCTAACCCTAACACTCACATTAACCCTCACCCTAACCCTAATGCTAACCCCAAACTTAAGGCTAACCCTAAAATTCACCCTCAACCTAACCCTCACCCTAACCCTTATCCTCAAACTAACCCTAATCCTAACCCTAACACTAACCCTCACACTAACCCTAACTCTCACCCTAACCCTAACCCGACCCCTCACACTAACCCTAACCCTAACCCTAAACCTATTCCTAGCCCTCAACCTAAACCTAACCCAAACCCTAAACCTAATCCTCACCCGAACCCGAACCCGAACCCTCACCTTAAACTTCAACATCATGCTAAACATCACTCTAACACTAACCCTCACCCTAACCCTAACCCTCACCCTCACCCTTAACCTAATCCTCAACCTAACTTTCACCCTCACCCTAATCTTCATCATAACCATAACCCTAAAACTTACCTAACAGAAACACTCACCCTCACACTCACCTTAACCCTCACGCTAACCCTAGCCCTCACCTTAACCTTAACCCTCACCCTAACACAAATACTAACCCTCACCCTCACCCTAAACATAACCTAACCCTAACCCTCACACTAACCATCACCCTAACCTTAAGCCTAAGCCTAACCCTCCCCCTCAACCTAAACCTCACCCCAACCCAAACCTCACCCTAACCCTAATGCTTACCTTAAACCTAAACGCTAAGGCTCACTTTAACTCTAAGTCTAACCCTAAACCTCACCTTCACCCTATTCCTCACCCTAACCTTAACACTTACCTAACCGAAACCCTCACACTCACTCAACCTAACCCCAATCCTAACCTTAAAACTCACCCTCAGCCTCACCATCACCCTCTCCCTCAGCCTAACCCTAACCCTAACCCTAACCCTATCCCTAAGCCTTATCCTCACACTAACTCTAAACCTAACCCTAACCCTATCCATCACACTAACCCTAACCCTCACCCTAACAGTAACCCTTCCCCTCACACTAACCCTGACCCTAACCCTAAACCTAACCCTAACCCTAACACAAACCCTCACCCTCACCTGAACACTCACCCGAACCCAAACCCTACACATCACCCTAACATTAACACTCACCCTAACCCTAACCCTAACCCTCACCCTAACGCTAACGCTCAAAATAACCCTCACCCTCACCCCAATGCTCAACCTAACCCTAAACCTAAGATTTACCTAACTGAAACCCTCACCCTCACCCTCACCCTCACCTTCAACCTAACCCTCACCATTACCCTAGCCCTCATCCTAACCCTAACCCTCAACCTCACCCTCAACCTAACACTAACCCTAACACTCACCCTAACCCTTACCCTAGTCCTAATGTTACAACTAACCCTCACCCTCACCCTAAACATCACCCTAACCCTCACCCTCACCCTAGACCTTACCCTGACCCTAACACTCACACTAAAGCTAACCCTCACCCTAACCCTAAACCTACCCCTCATCCTAAACCTCACCCTAACCTTAACCCTAAACCTAATCCTCACCCTACATGTCACCTAAACCCTTACCCAAACCCTAATACTCAACCTATCACTAATCCTAACCCTAACCCTAACCCTAACCCTCACCCTCACCCTCACCCTAGCCCTAACACTTAGCCTCACCCTAATGCTAACCCTAATCCTAACCCTCAGCCTAAACCTAACCCTCACCCTCACCATAAGCATAACCTTAACACTAAACGTAATCCTAAATCTAACACTCACGGTCACCCTAATCCTCACCCTAACCCTAAATGAAACCCTCACACTCAGCCTCACCCTAGCCCTCACCCTAACCCTAAACCTAACCCTACCCTTCAACCTCACCCTCACACTCACCCTCAGTCTAACAGTAAACTTAACCATAAACCTAACCCTCACCCTCACCCTCACCCTCACCCTAAACCTAACACTAACCCTAACCCTAACCCTCACCCTAACCCTAAATCTGAAATTAACCCTAACCCTCACCATCACCTAATCCTAAACCTAACCCTAATCCTCACCATCACCTTGCCCTCATCCTAACCCTTAGCCTCACACTAACGCTAACCCTAACCCTAACCTTCACCCTGACCCTAACCCTCACTGTATCCCTAGCCATCATCCTAAGCCTAATCCTCACCCACACCCTAACCCTCACCCTAAGCCTAAACCTAACCCTAACCCTAATCCTAAACCTAACCGTCACCCTCAACTTAAACCTCACCCTATCCGTAACCCTAACCCTCACCCTCACCCTAACCCTCACCATTACCCTAACAGTCACCCGAATCCAAACACTCACCCACAGCCTAACCCTCACCCTCTCCCGAACCCTCAACCTCACCTGAAACCTCACCCTCAGCCTAACCTTCACCTTCACTCTAAACATAAATCTAACCCTAACCATCACCCTAACCCTAACCCTCAAAATAACCCTCAACCTCACCCTTATCCTCACCCTAAACCTAACCCTAATCCAGACCTAACTGAAAACCTCAAACTCAACCTCAGCCTCAACTTAACCCTCACCCTCACCATACCTTTCATGCTAACCCTAAACATCACTCTAATCCTAAACCTAACCCTAATCCTCAACCTAACCCTTACCCTAACGCTAACCTTAACCCTAACCCTAAACCTAACCCTACTGCTAACCCTAATCCTCGCCCTCACCCTAACCATCACCCTAAACTAAAACTCACCCTAAACTTACCCTAACCCTAACGCTCACCCTAACCCTAAACCACCCCTCAGCCTAAACCTCAACCTAACCCTAACCCTAACCGTAACCCTGACCGTATCCCTAACCCTAACCCTCACCCTATCCCTCAACTCAACACTTACCCACACACTAATCTTCACCCTATCACTAATCCTAATGCTAACCGTAACCCAAACCCTCATCCTACCCTAACCCTCACCCTAACCCTTACCCTCGCCCTAATACTAAACATAACCCTGACCCTCAGCCTAATCCTAACCCTCACCCTCATCCTAACCCTACCCCTCAGGCTAACCCTAACCTAACCCTCACCCTAATCCTCACCCTAACCCTAACACTTACCTAACAGAAATCCTCAACCTCACTCTCACCCTAGCCTTCACCCTAACCCTAAACCTAACCCTACCCCACACCCTCACCCTCACCCTCACCCTCAGTCTAACCCTAAACTTAACCCTAAACCTAACCCTCACCATCACCCTCACCCTCACCCTAAACGTAAAACTAACCCTAACCCTAACCCTCACCCTAACCCTAACCCTGACCCTAACCTTAACCTTCACCCTCACCCTAATCCTAAACCTAACCCTAACCCTAATCCTCACCCTCACCTTACCCTCATCCTAACCCTTACCCTCACACTAACGCTAACCCTAACCCTAAACTTCACCCTCACCCTAACCCTAACCATATCCCTAACCCTCATCCTAAGCCTAACACTCAACCACACCCTAACCCTCAACCTAAGCTTCACCCTAACCATAACCCTAATCCTAATCCTAACTCTGACCCTCACCCTAAATCTCACCCCAACCCTAACCCTAAGCCTAACCCTAACCCTAACCCTCACTGTCACCCTAACACTCAAACCTCACCCACGCCCTAACCCTCACAATCTCCCCAACCCTCAAGCTCACCCTCAACCACACCCTCAACCAAAATCTCACCCTCACTCTAAACATAACCCTCAACCTAACCCTCACCCTAACCCTAACCCTAACCTCATCCTAACCCTAACACTCAAAATAACCCTCAACCTCACCTTAATCCTCTCCCTAACCCTAACCCTTACCTAAGTGAATATCTCACCCTCACCCTCAACCTCAACCTAAACCTTACCCTCACCATAGCCTTCACGCTAACCCTAAACATCACTCTAAACCTAACCATCACCCTCACCCTCACCCTTACCCTAAACCAAAGCCTAACCCTAACCCACACCCTAAACTTAACCCTAAACCTAATGCTAACCCTAATCCTCACCCTCACCCTAACCATCACCCTAACCCTTACCCTCAACCTAAACCTTACCCTAACCCTAACACTCACACTAAACCTAACTTTCAACCTAACCCTAAACCTAACAGTCAGCCTAAACTTCAACCTAACCCTAACCCTAAACCTATTCCTTACCTTATCCCTAACCCGAAACCTAACCCTCACCCTAACTCTCACCTTAACACTTACCCAAACTCTAATCCTCACACTATCACTAATCCTAACACTAAACCTCAACCTCACACTAACCCTCACCCTAACCCTTACCCTCACCCTGATGCTAATCCCAACCCTAACCCTCACCATAATCCTAACCCTCACCATCACCCTCAACCTAACCCTAACACCAATCCTAAATCTAACCCTCTCCATCACACTAACCCTAACCCTAAACCTAACCCTCACCCTCACCCTAACCCTAACCCTAACCCTCACCCAAAAAATCACCCTAACCCTCACACTAACCCTAACGCTAACCCTAACCCTCACCATCACACTAACCGTCACCCTAACCCTTATATCACACTGAACCTAAACCTATTCCTAACCCTAACCCTCACACTAACCCTAACGCTCACCCTAACCCTAACAATACCCCTCACCCTAACCCTCACCCTAACACTCACTCTAACGCTCACCCTAAACCTAACCCTGAACTTCACCCGAACCAGAACCCTAAACCTCACCCTAAAACTCACCCTCACCTTAAACATCACGCTAACCCTAACACTCACCCTTACTCTAACCCTAAGCCTCACCCTAAACATAACTCTAACCATAACTCTCACCCTCAACCTAAACCTCAACCTCACCCTTACACTCGCCCTTACGGTAAACATCACCCTAAACCTAACCCTCACTCTAAGCCTAACCCTCACCCTAACCGTTATCCTCACACTAACACTAACACTCACACTAACCCTAAACCTCACCCTATCCCTAAACCTAACCCTATCCCTCAACCTAACCCTCACCCTCACCCTAAAACTAATGATAACCCTAACCCTCACCCTCACCCTAAACCTCACCATAACCCTTACCCTCATCCTAAACCTAACCTCATCCTCAAACTAAACCTCACCCTAACCTTACTCTCACCCAAACCCGCACTCTAAGCCTAACAGTATCCCTCACCCTTACCCTCACCCTAACCCTAACCGTAATCCTAACCCTCACCCGAACCCTAACCTCACACTCACCCTCATTCTCAACATCAGCCTAAGCCTAACCCTAACCCTAACTATAATCCTAAACCTAACCCTCGCCCTCAGACTCACCCTAACCCTAAACCTAACCAACACCCTCACCCTCACCCTAAGCCTAACTCTATCCCTAACACTCACCTTAAATCTAACCCTCACTCTAACCCTAACTCTAACCCTCAGCCTCACCCTAACCCTAATGCTAACCCTAATCCTCACCCTATCCCTAACCCTAACACTAACCCTCACCCTAACACTCACCTTAACACTTACACAAAACCTCACCCTATCCCTAACCCTAACTCTATCCTTCACCCTAACCCTCACGCTCACCCTAACACTAATGATAACCCTAACCCTCACCCTAACCATAACCCTTACCCTCATCCTAACCCTAAGCCTCACCCTCAACCTAAACCTCACTCTAAACCTTATACTCACCCTAACCCTAACCCTAACCCTAACACTAACCTCACCCTCACCCTAAGCCTCAGCCTCAGTCTAAGCATAACCCTAACCTTAACCATAATACTAACCCTAACCCTCACCCTCAGCCTCACCCTAACTCTAACCCTAACCAACAACCTCACCCTCACCCTCACCCTAACCCTATCCCGAACACTCACCCTAAATCTAACCCTCACACTAACCCTAACTCTAAACCTCACCCTAACCCTCATCCTAACTCTAACGCTATCCCTAAACCTCAACTTCACCCTAAACCTCATCCTAAACCTCACCCTCACCATAACCCTAACCCTAACCCTAACCCTAATCCTCAGCCTAACCCTAACCCTAACCCACACCATCACACTCACCCTCACCCTCACCCTCACCCTAACACTCACCCAAACGTTAACCCTAACCCTAATCCTAAGCCTAACCCTCATGCTCACCCTCACCCTAAACCTAACCCTAACCCTAACCCTCATTCTAACCCTAACCGTAACCCTCACCCTAGACCTAAACCTCACCCTAACCCTCACCCTAACCCTAACACTAACCCTAACCCTCACCCTCACCCTAAACCTCACCCTATCACTTATCCTCACAATAACCCTAACCCTAACCCTAACCCTCACACTATCACTAACCCTCATCTTAAACCTAACCCTACCCCTCAACCTAAACCTCACCTTAAACCTAACCCTAACCCTAACCCTCACCTTAACCCTAACCCTAACCTTAACTGACCCCTTCACCCTAACCCTCACCGTCACCCTAACACTCACCCAAACCGGAACCCTCACCCACAACCTAACCCTCACCCTCTCCTGAACCTCACCCTCACCCGAAACCACGCAGTCACCCTAAACCTCACCCTCACCCCAAACTTCATCCTAATCCTAAACCTCACCTTAACCCTAACCATCAAACTAAGACTCACCCTCACCCTAATCCTCACCCTAAACCTAACAGTAACACTTACCTAACTGCAACCCTCACCCTCAACCTCACCATCACCCTCAACCTAATTCTCACCCTCACCCTCACCCTCACCCTAACCCTTACCCTAAGCCTAAATCCCACCCTAACACTAGCCCTAAACCTAATGCTTACCCTAACCCTCACCCTCACCTTACCCTCACCCAAACCCTTACCCTCACCCTAACCTGTACCCTAACCCTAACACTCACGCTAAACCTAACACTCACACTAACACTAAACCTACCCCTCAGCCTAAACCTCAACCTAACCCTCACACTAATCTCCACCTTAACTGTTACCCAAACCCTAATCTTCACCATATCACTAATCCTAACTCTAGCCCTGAACTCTAACACTCACCCTCACCCTAACGCTAACCCTAAACTTCATCCTCACTCTAATGATAATCCTAACCCTTATCCTCACCCTAATCCTAAACCTCACCCTCACCCTCACCCTCACCCGAAGCCTAAGCATAACCCTAACATTAATCCTAAATCTAATGCTCACCCTCACCCTAACCCTAACCCTGACACTGACCCTCACCGTACCCTCACCCAAACCCTTACCCTCACCCTAACCCTCACCCTAATTCTAATGCTAACCCTAACCCACACCATCACCCTAACAATAACGCTAACCCTAACCCTCACACTAACACTACCCCTCAAATTAACTCTCACACTAACCCTCACCCTAACACTAAAACTCACCGCCACCCTCACACTAACTATAACCCTAACCCTAATCCTCAGACTAACCCTCACTCTAACCCTCACCCTAACCCTAAGAATAACCCTAAAACTCACCCTAAAACTCACACCCACCCAAACGTTAATGCTAACCCAAACCCGAAACCTCACCCTAAACCTCACCCTAACCCTTACCCTGACCCTAATGCTAACCCTATCCTTAACCCAAACCATAATCCTCAACCTCATCCTCACCCTAAGCATAACCTTAACCCTAACCCTAATCCTAAATCTACCCCTCACCATCAACTTAGCACTAACCCTATCACTAAACCTCACACTCACCCTAATCCTAACCCTAAACCTCACCCTGACCCTCACCCTAACCCTAACGCTAACCATAACCCTCACCCTCACACTAACCCTCATCCTAACCCTTATCCTCACACTAACCCTAACCCTAAACCTAAACCTAAACCTAACCCTAACCCTCACAGTAAACCTAACCGTCACCCTAACCCTAACCATACCCCTCACCCTAAGCCTCACCCTAATCCTAACCCTAACCCTCACCCTAATCCTCACCCTATCACTAACATTTACCTAACCGAAATACTCACTCTCACCCCCACCCTAGCTCTCACACTAACACTAACCCTAACCCTAACAATCACCCTCACCCTCACCCTCACCCTCAGTCTAACCCTAAACCTAACCCTAATCCTAATCCTAACCCTCACCATCACACTTACCCTAACCCTAACCCTAACCCAAACCCTAAACCTCATCCTCACCCTCAACCTCACCCTAACACTAACCCTAACCCTAACCTTCACCCTAACCCTAAACCTGAACCTAACCCTTACCCTCATCCTCACCCTAATCCTAAACCTAACACTAACCCTAAGCCTCACCCTCACTTTACCCTCATCCTAACCCTTACCCTCACACTAACGCTAACCCTAAATCTAAACTTCACCCTCACCTTCACTTTCGTAGTCACCCTAACCCTCATCCTAAGCCTAACACTCACCCACATCCTAACCCTCACCAGACCCCTAACCGTAACCCTCACAATAACCCTAACCGTAACCCTCACCCTAACCCTGACTCTAACCCTCACCCTCACCGTAAGCCTAATCCGAAACCTAACCAGCACCCTAACCCTCAACCTAACTCTATCGCTTTCCCTAACCCTCACCCTCAACCTAAACCTCATCCTAACCCTTACCCTCACAATAATCCAAACCATAAACCTAATCCTCACCCTATCCCTAAACCTCACCTATCCCCTAACACTCACCCTCACCCTCACCCTCACCCTAACACTCACCCTTACTCTAACCCTAACCATAATCCTAAACCTAACCCTCATGCTCACCCTCAACCTAACCCTAACCCTAAAACAAACCCTAATCCTCATCCTCAGCCTAACCCTCACCCTCACCCTAAACATCACCCTAATCCTAACCCTCACCCTAACCCTAACTGTAACCCTCACCCTAACGCTAAACATAACCCTCACCCTAAACCTAACTCTCACCCTAACCCTAACGCTAACCCTAAACCTCACCCTCAACCTAAACCTCACGCTAACACTTATCCTCACACTAACCCTAACCCTAACCCTAACCCTACCCCTACCCTCAAACTAAGCCTCATGCTAAACCTAACAACAACCCTAACCCTCACTGTAACCCTAACCCTAACCTTAACCCTCACCCTAACCTTAACCCTCACCCTAACGTTAACCCTCACTCTAACAATCACCCGAACCCGAACCCTCACACACACACTAACCCTCACCTTCTCCCGAAACCTCACCCTCACCTGAAAGCTCATCTTCACCCTAACCCTGACCCTCACCCTATACATCACCCTAACCCTAACCCTTACCCTAACACTACCCCTCACCCGAAACCTAACCCTAAAACTAAGCATCACCCTCAACCTAATCCTCATGCTAACCCTAACCTTAACCCTTACCTAATTGAAACCCTCAATCTCAACCTCATCATCACCCTCAGCCTAACTCTCACCCTCACACTAGCCCTGACCCAAAACCTAACCCTCATCCTAACCCTAAGCCTAGCCCTCACCTTCACCCTCACCCTAACCCTCACCCTCACCCTAATCCTCACAGTAACCCTTACCCTCACCCTAACCCTTACCTTAACCCTTACCCTCACACTAATGCTAACCCTAGCCCTAACCCTCAAATCCTAACCCTCAAACTCACCCTCACCCTCACCGTAAACCTAACCCTCACCCTAATCCTAAATCTAACCCTCACCATCAGCCTAACCCTAAACCTGACCCTCATCCTCACCCTAACCCTAACCCTAACTCTCACCCTAACGCTCACCCTAACACTAATGCTAACCCTAACCCTCACCATCACACTAACCCTCACCCTAACACTTATCATAACACTAACCCTACCCCTATCCCTAACCCTAACCTTGACACTAAACCTAATGCTCACCCTAACCCTAACCCTACCTCTCAGCCTAACCCTCACACTAACACAAAAACCCTCACCCTCACCCTAAACATCACACTAATCCTAACCCTCACCCTAACCCTAACCATAACCCTCACCCTAAGCCTAACCATAATCCTCACCCTAACCCTAACCCTCAACCTAGCCCTCAACCTAAACCTAACGCTAATCCTAACCCTCACCCTCACCCTAAACCTCACCCTAACACTTATCCTCACACTGTCCCTAACCCTAACCCTAACCCTAACCCTCAAAATAAGCCTCACCCTAAACCCAACACTATCCCTAATCCTCATTGTAACCCTAACCCTAACCTTAACCCTAAACCTCACCCTAACACTCACTGTCAACCTAAGACTCACCCGAACCCAAACCCTCACACACACCCTAACCCTCACCCTCTCCCGAAACCTCACCCTCACCTGATACCTCTCCTTCACCCTAACCCTGACCCTCACCGTAAACATCACCCTAAACCTATGCCTAACCCTTACCTTAAACCTCACCCCAACCCTAACACTCAAATTAAGCCTAATCCTCAACCTAATCCTCATCCTAATCCTAACCCTAACCCTTACCTAAATGAAACCCTCACCCTCAAACTCACCATCACTCTCAGCCTAACTCTCACACTCACCCTAGCCCTGAACCTAAACCTAACCCTCACTCTCAACCTAACCCTAACCCTCACACTCACACTAAGCCTCACCCTAAACCTTACCCTCACTCTAAACCTTAAACTAACCATTACCCTCACACTAATGCTAACCCTAACCGTAACCCTCACCTAAATCAGAACCCTCACCATCACCCTCACACTCACCATAATCCTAACCCTAACCCTAATCCTAAATCTAACCCTCACCATCACCCTAACCCTAACCATAACAATAACCCTCACCCTCACCCTAACACTAACGCTAACCCTCACCCTAACTCTCACCCTAAACCTAACGCTAAACCGAAACCTAAACATCACGCTAACCTTCACCCTAACACTTATCATCACACTAACCCTACCCCTATCCATTACCCTAACCCTCAAACTAAACCTAATCCTCACTATAACCCTAACCCTACACCTCAGCCTAAACCTCACCCTAACACTCACCCTAACCCTCATCCTTACCCTAAACATCACCCTAAACCTAACCCTCACCCTAACCGTAACCGTAACCCTCATCCTAACCCTAGCACTCACCCTAACCCTAACGCTAACCCTAACCCTCACCCTCACCCTAAACCTCAGCCTAACACTTATCCTCACACTAACCCTAACCCTAACCAATAACCCTAACCCTACCCCTCAAACTAAGCCTCACCCTAAACCTAACAGTAACGCTAACCCTCACTGTAACCCTAAACCTAACCTTAACCCTAATCCTAAATCCAACTCTCACCATCACCCTAACCCAAACCCTAACCCTCACCCTAAACTTAACCCTAACCCTCACACTAACACTCACCCTAATCCTTAATGCTAACCCTAACCCTCACCATCACACTAACCCTCACCCTAACACTTATCATCACACTAATCTTACCCCTACCCTAACCCTAACCCTCACTCTAAACCTAATGCTCACCCGAACCTTAACCCTAAACCTCAGCCTACCCCTCTCCCTAACACTCACCCTAACCCTCACCCTAAACCTAACCCTAAACCTCACCCTCACCCAAAACCTAAACCTCACCATAAACCTCACCCTCACCATAAACATCACCCTAACCCTAACACTCACCCTAACTCTAACCCTAAACCGCACCCTAACCCTAAGCTGAACCGTAAACCTCACCCTCACTCCCACCCTCACCCTAAACCTCACCCTAACACTTATCTTCACATTAACCATAACCCTAACCCTAAACATAACCCTACCCCTCAAACTAAGCCTCATCCTAAACCTAACACTAACCCTAACCCTCACTGTAACCCTAACATTAACCTTAACCCTTACCCTCAACCTAAACCTCACTGTCACCCTAACACTCACTCAAAACCGAACCCTCACCGACCCCCTAACCCTCACCCTCTCCCGAACCCTCAACCTCTCCCGAAGCCTCACCCTCACGGGAAAACTCACCTTCACCCTAACCCTGACCCTCACCCTAAACATCACCTTAACCCTAACTTTTACCCTAATCCTAACCCTCACCCGAACCCTAACCCTCAAACTAAGCCCCACCCTCAACCTAATCCTCATGCAAAACCTAACCCTAACCCATACCTTATTGAAACCCTCACCCTCAACCTTACCATCACCCTCAACCTAACTCTCACCCTCACCCTAACACTGAACCTAAACCTAAACCTCACCCTCACCCTAAACCTAACCCTCACTCTCACCCTAACCCTAACCCTCAACCTCACACTAAGCCTCAACCTTTTCCTCACCCTAAAACTTACCCTAACCCTTACCCTCACCCTAATGCTAACCCTGACCCTAACCCTCACACTAATCCTAACCCTCAAAGTCACCCTCACCCTCACCCTAAGCCTAACCCTAAACCTAATCCTAAATCTAACCCTCACAATCACCCTAACCCAAACCCTAAACCTAACCCTCACCCTCACCCTAACCCTAACCCTAATCCTCAACCTAATCCTCACCCTAACCCTAACGCTAACCCTAACCCTCACCATCACACTAACCCTCACCCTAACACTTATCATAACATTAACCCTAGCCCTATTCCTAACCCTAACCCTCACACTAATCGTAATGCTCAACCGAAACCTAACCCTATCCCTCAGCCTACCCCTGACCCTAACACTTACCCTAACCCTCACCCTAAACCTAACCCTAAACCTCACCCTCACCTGAAATCTAAACCTCACCCTAAAACTCACCCTCACCATAAACATCACCCTCACCCTAACACTCACCCTAACTCTAACCCTAAACCTCACCCTAACCCTAACCCTTACCATAATCCTCACCCTCACTCTCACCCTCACCCTAAATCTCACCCTCACCTTAACCTTCACCCTTACACTCACCCTCACCCTAATCATCACCCTAACATTAGCCTTCACTCTAAACCTAACCCTAACCCTCACCCTAACCCTAACAATTACCGTAACCCTCACCCTCACTCTCATTCTCACCCTAAACCTCACCCTTACCATCACCCTCAACCTTACACTCACCCACACCCTAAAAATCACCCTAACCCTAACTTTCACTCTAACCCTAAACCTAACCCTCACCCTAACCCTAACACTCAGCCTAACCCTCAACCTAACCCGAATGATAACCTAACCCTCAGCCTCAACGTAACCCGCATCCTAACCCTTATCCTCACACTAACCCTAACACTCACACTAACCCTATCCCTCAACCTATCCCTAACCCTAACCCTATCCCTCAACCTAACTCTCACCCTCACCCTAACACTAATGCTAAACCAAACCCTAACCTTCACCCTAACCCTCACCCTAACCCTTACCCTCATCCTAAACCTAAGCCTCACCCTGAACCTAAACCTCACCCTAACCATTACCCTCAGCCTAACCCGCAGCCTAACCCTCACCCTAAACCTAAACCTCACCCTTACCCTGACCCTAAACCTAACACTAACCCTAACCCTCACCCTAACCCTAACCTCACCCTCACCCTCAGCCTCAGCCTCAGCCTAAGCTTAACCCTAAACCTAATCCTAATCCTAACCCTAATGCTCACCCTCAGCCTCAACGTAACTCTAAACCTAACCCTTACCCTAACCCACACCTTCACCCTCACACTAACCCGAACCCTACACCTAACCCTCACCCTAATCCTGACTCTAAACCTCAACCTCACCGTAAGCCTAACCTGAAACATAACCCTCAACATAACCCTCATTCTAACTCTAACGCTATCCCTAAATCTCACCCTCACCCTAAACCTCAGCCTAACCCTTACCGTCAGCATAACCCAAACCCTAAACCTAAACCTTATCCTCACCATAACCCTAACCCTCACCCATCACCTAACACTCACCCTCACCCTCAACCTCACCCTAAAACTAACCCTAACTCTAAACCTAACGCTAATCCTAAACCTAACCCTCACGCTCACCCTCACCCTAACCCTAACCCTAAATCTAACACTAACCCTCACCACACCCTAACCCTCAGCCTTACCCTAAACATCACCCTAATCCTAACCCTCACCCTAACCCTAACCGTAACCTTCACCCTAACTCTATACTTAACCCTAACCCTAACCCTAACCCTCACCCTAGCCCTCACCCTAACCATAACGCTAACCCTAATCCTCACCCTCACCATAAACCTCACATTAACACTTATCCTCACACTACCCTAACCCTAAAATTAACCCTACCCTATCCCTCAAACTAAGCTTCACTCTAAACCCAACACTAACCCTAACATTCACTGTAACCCTAATCATAACCTTAACCCTCATCCTCAACCTAAACCTCACCGTCACCCTAACACTCACCAAAACCCGAACCCTCACACACAACCTAAACCTTAACCTCTCCAAAACCCTTACCCTAATCCTAAATCTAACCCTAACCCTCTCCCTAACCCTCACCCAAACACTAATGCAAACCATAACCCTCAACCTCACCCTCACCCTCACCCTAACCCTTATCCTCACACTAACCCTACCAATAACCCTAACCCTAAACCTCACACTAAACCTAATGCTCACCCTAACCCTAACCCTACCCCTGAGCCTAACACTCACCCTAACACTCACCCTAACACTCATCCACACCCTAAACATCACCCTAAACCTAACCCTCACCCTAACCTTAACGGTAACCCTCATCCTAACCCTAAAGTTCAACCCAACCATAACGCTAACCCTAACCCTCACCCTCACCCTAAACCTCACCCTAACACTTATCCTCACACTAACCCTAACCCTAACCCTAACCCTAATCCTAACCCTACCCCTCAAACTAAGCCTCACCCTAAACCTAACAGTAACCCTAACCCTCAATGTAACCCTAAACCTAACCTTAACCCTCACCCTCATCCTAACCCTCTCCGTCACCCTAACACTCACCCTCACCTGAAACCTCACCTTCACCCTAACCATGACCCTTACCCTAAACATCACCCTAACCCTAACCATTACCCTAACACTAACCCTCATCCAAACCCTAACTCTCAAACTAAGCCTCACCCTCAACCTAATCCTCATCCTAACCCTAACCCTAACGTTTACCTTACTCAAACCCTCACCCTCAACATCCCCATCAACCTCAGCCTAACTCTCACCCTCACCCTAGCCTTGATCCTAAAAATAAACCTCACCCTAAGCCTAACCCTAACCCTCAGTCTCACCCTCACCCTAACCCTAACCCTCAACCTAAGCCTCACCCTAACCCTTTCCCTCACCCTAACCCTTACCCTAATACTTACCCTCACACTAATGCTAACCCTAACTCTAACCCTCACCCTAATCCTAACCCTCAGCCTCAACCTCGCCCTCATCCTAACCATAAACCTAACCCTAACGGTAACCCTAAACCTCAACATCACACTAACTCTCACCCTAACACTTAACATCACACTAACCCTACCCTATCACTAACCCTAACCCTCACATTAAACCTACTGCTCAACCTCACCCAAACCCTCACCCTAACCTTTATCCTCAAACTAATCCTACCCTTACACCTAACCCTAACCCTCACACTAAACCTAATGCTCACCCTAACCCTAACCCTACCCCTCAGCCTAATCCTCACCCTAACACTCACCTAACCCTCATCCTCACCCTAAACATCACCCTAAACCTAACCCTCACCCTAATCCTAACCGTAACCCTCACCCTAACCCTAAATCTCACCCTCATCCTAACGCTAACCCTAACACTCACCCTCACCCAAAACCTCACCCTAACACTTATCCTCACACTAACTCTAACCCTAAACCTAACCCTGACCGTACCCCTCAAACTAAGGCTCACCCTAAACCTAACAGTACCCGTAATCCTCACTGTAACCCTAAACCTAACCTTAACCCTCACTCTCATCCTAACCCTCAGTGTAACCCTAACACTCACCTGAACCCGAACCCTCACCCACACCTAAACCTCACCCTCTCCCTCACCCTCATCCTCACCCGAAACCTCACCTTCACCCTAACCCTGACCCTCACCCTAAACATCACCCTAACCCTAACCCTTACCCTAACACTTACCCTCACCCAAACCCTAACTCTCAAACTAAGCCTCACCCTCAACCTAATCCTCACCCTAACCCTAACCCTAACCCTTACCTTAATGAAACCCTCACCCTCAACATCCCCATCACCCTCAGCCTAACTCTCAACCTCACCCTAGACTTGATCCTAAACCTAACCTTCACACAAAGCCTAACCCTAACCCTCACTCTCACCCTCACCCTAACCCTAACCCTCAACCTAAGCCTCACCCTAACCCTTTCCCTCACCCTAACCCTTACCCTAATACTTACCCTCACACGAATGCTAACCCTCACCCTAATCCTAACCCTCACCCTCACCCTCCCCCAAAACCTCACCCTAACCCTAATGGTAATCCTAACCCTCAACATCACACTAACTCTCACCCTAACTCTTAGCATCACACTAACCCTACCCTATCAAAAACCCTAACCCTCACACTAAACCTAATGCTCAACCTCACCCACACCCTCACCCTAACCCATATCCTCACACTAACCCTACCCCTAACCCTAACCCTAACCCTCACACTAAACCTAATGCTCACCCTAAACCTCACCCTACCCCTCAGCCTAATCCTCACCCTAACACTGACCTAACCCTCATCCTCACCCTAAACATCACCCTAAACCTAACCCTCACCCTAACCCTAACCGTAACCCTCACCCTAAACTTAAACCTCTCCCTAACCCTAACGCTAACCCTAACCCTCACCCTCACCCTAAACCTCACCCTAACATTTATCCTCATACTAACCCGAACCATAAACCTAACCCTAACCCTACCCCTCAAACTAAGCCTCACCCTAAACCTAACAGTATCCCTAACCCTCACTGTAACCCTAAACCTAAACTTAAACCTCACCCTCATCTTAACCCTCACCGTCACCCTAACACTCACCCGAACCCGAACCCTCACCCACACCAAACCTCACCCTCTCCTGAACCCTCACCCTCACCCGAAACCTCAGCTTCACCCTAACCCTGACCCTCACCTAAACATCACCCTAACCCTAACCCTTACCCTAACACTAAACCTCACCCAAACCCTAACTCTCAAACTAAGCCTCAACCTCAACCTAATCCTCATCCTAAACCTAACCCTTACCTTACTGAAACCCTCACCCTCAACATCCCCATCACCCTCAGCCTAACTCTCACCCTCACCCTAGCCTTGACACTAAACCTAACCCTCACCCTAACCCTAACCCTCACTCTCACCCTCACCCTAACCCTCACCCTCAACCTAAGCCTCAAGCTAACCCTTTCCCTCACCCTAACCCTTACCCTAATCCTTACCCTCACACTAATGCTAACCCTAACCCTAACCCTCACCCTAATCCTAAACTTCACACTCACTCTCACCCTCACCCTAACCTCACCCTAACCCTAACGGTAACCCTAACCCTCACCATCACACTAACCCTCACCCTAACCCTTATCCTTACACTAACCCTACCCCTACCCCTAATCCTAACCCTCACACTAAACCTAATGCTCACCCTAACCCTAACCCTACCCCTCAGCCTAACCCTCACCCTAAAACTCACCTAAACCTCATCCTCATCCTAAACATCACCCTAAACCTAACCCTCACGCTCTCTAACCCTCACCCTAACCCTAACCCTAACCCTACCACTCACCCTCACCCTAAACCTCACCCTAACACTTATCCTCACACTGACCCTAACCCTAACCCTAACCCTAGCCCTAACCCTCAAACTAGGCCTCACCCTAAACCTAACAGTAACCCTAACCCTCACTGTAACCCTAAACCTAACCTCAACCCTCACTCTCATCCTAACCCTCACCGCCAACCTAACACTCACCCGAACCCGAACCCTCACCCACACCTAAACCTTACCCTCTCCCAAAACCTCACCCTCACCCGAAACCTCACCTTCACCCTAAACCTGACCCTCACCCTAAACATCACCCTAACCCTAACCCTTACCCTAACACTAACCCTCACCCGAACATTAACTCTCAAACTAAGCCTCACCCTCAACCTAATCCTCATCCTAACCCTAACCCTAACCCTTACCTTACTGAAACCCTCACCCTCAACATCCCCATCCCCCTCAGCCTAACTCTCACCCTCACCCTAGCCTTGACCCTAAACCTAACCCTCACCCTAACCCTAAACCTAACCCTCACTCTCACCCTCACCCTAACCCTCACCCTCAACCTAAGCCTCAGCCTAATCCATTCCCTCACCTTAACCCTTACCCTAATCCTTACCCTCACTCTAATGCTAAACCTAATCCTAACCCTCAACCTCACCCTCACTATAAGCCTAACCCTAACCCTAATCCTAAATCTATCCCTCACCATCACCCTAATCCTAACCCTCACTCTCACCCTCACCCTAACCCTCACCCTCAACCTAAGCCTCAACCTAAACCTTTCCCTCACCCTAACCCTTACCCTAATCCTTACCTTCACAATAATGCTAACCCTAACCCTAAGCCTCACCCTAATCCTAACCCTCACCCTCACCCTAACCCTCACCCTAACAATAACTGTAACCCTAACCCTCACTATCACACTAACACTCAACCTAACACTTATCATCACACTAACACTACCCCTATCCCTCACCCTAACCGTAACCCTACCACTCAGCCGACCCCTAACCCTAACACTCACCCTAACCCTCACCCTAAACCTAACGGTAAACCTCACCCTCAGCCGAAACCTAAACCTCACCCTAAACCTCACTCTCACCATAAACATCAACCTAACCCTAACCCTCACCATAACTCTAAGCATAAACTTCACCCTAACACTTATCCTCACATTAACCCTTAGCATAACCCTAACCCTAAACCTACCCCTCAAACTAAGCCTCACCCTAAACCCAATAGTAACCCTAACCCTCGCTGTAAACCTAACCCTAACCTTAACCCTCACCCTCACGCTAATCCTCACCGTCACCCTAACACTCACCCGAATCCGAACACTCACACACACCGTAACACTCACCCTCTCCTGAACCTTCACCCTCACCCGATACCTCACGTTCACCCTAACCCTGACCATCACCCTAAACATTACCCTAACCCTAACCCTTACCCTAACACTAACCCTCACCCGAACCCTAAACTTCAAACTAAGCCTCACCCTCAATCTCATCTTCATCTTAACCCTAACCCTAACCCTTACTTAATTGAAAACCTCACCCTCAACCTCACCATCACTCTCAGCCTAACTCTCACACTCACCCTAGCCCTGAGCCTAAACCTAACCCTCACACAACCCTACCCCTAACCTCCACTCTCACCCTCACCCTAACCCTCACCCTCACCCTAAGCCTCACCCTAACCCTTACTCTCGCCCTTAACCTTACCCTAACCCTCACCCACACACTAAACCTCACCATCACCATCACCCTCACTCGCAACCTAAAACTCACCCTCCCCCTAACCCTAAACTTAACCCTAATCCTCACCCTAACCCTAATATTCACCATCAACCTCACCCTCACCCTAAGCCTAGCCATAAACCTAACCAAAATCCTAAACCTAACCCTCAACGTCACCCTCACCCTAAACCAAACCCTAACCGTAACCCTCACCCTAACACTAACACTCACTCTAAACCTAACCATTAACCTCACACTCACCCTAAACCTAACGCTAAACTTCACCCTCACCCCAACCCTCACCCTAACCCTAAGGCTAACCCTGACCCTCACCATAACCCTAACACTCACCCTAACCCTTATCCTATCACTAACCCTAAACCTAACCCTAACCCTCACAATAACCCTAACCCTCACCCTAACCCTGACCCTACCCATCAACCTAAACCTCAACCCAAACTTAAACCTAACCCTAAACCACACCCTAACCCTACCCCTAACCCTAACGCTCACCCTCACCCTAACACTCACCGTCACCCTAAAACTCACCCTAATTCTATCCCTCACACACAACCTAACCATCACCCTAACCCGAACCCTCATGGTTACTCTAACCCGTAACCTTACCCTAAACATCACCATAACCCTAACCCTCAACCTCACCCTAACCATAACACTCACCCTCACCCTAACCCTAGACCTGAAACTCACCCTAACCCTCACCCTCACACTCACGCTAACCCTATCCCTCACTCACAACCTAACCCTCAGCCTAACCCTTACACTTACCCTAAACCTAAGTCTAAGCCTAAACCTAACCCTAATGCAAAGCCTAACCCTCACTCTCACCCTCATCCTCACCCTCATCCTTACCCTTACCCTCACCCTAACCCTCTCCCTACCCCTCAACCTAAACTTAACTCTTAACCTAACCCTAAGATTAAACCTCACCCTCACCTTCACCCTAACCCTAACCCTAAACCTAACCCTGATCCTAACCCTAATCCTCACACTAAACCTAAGCCTAAACATAATCTTAAACCTCACCTTAACCCTCACCCTAATGCTAACCCTAACCCTGACCCTCACCCTCACCCTAATCCTCACCCTAAAACTAACCCTAACCCTCACTCTCACCCTCAGCCTCAACCTCAAAATAATCCCCACCCTCATCCTCACCCTAATCCTAACCTTAACACTAATCCTCACCCTAACCCTAACCCTCACACTCACACTCATCCTTAGCCTAACCCTAACCCTAAACCTAATCCTAAACCTAACCCTCACCCTCACCCTAAACCTAAACCTAACCCTAACCCTCACCCTCAACCTCACCCTCAACCTGACCCTAACCCTAACCCTAACCCTCACCTTAACCCTAACCCTCACCCTAACGCTAACCCTAAACCTAACCCTAATCCTCACGCTAAACCTCACGCTAACACTAATGCTAACCCTAACCCTCATCTTTACCCTAATTCTCTTCCTAACCCTTACACTCACACTAACCCTAAACTTAACCCTAATCCTCACACTAACCCTAATCCTAACCCTAAACCTCAAACTCACACTAACCCTCACCTTCACCCTAACCCTCACTCTAATCCTAACCCTCACCCACACCCTAATCCTCACCCTAACCCAAACATGAAACCTCACCCTAACCATCACCCTCAAACAAAACATCACCCTAACCCTAATCCTCACCCTAACACTAACCATAAACCTCAACCTCACCCTAACCTTAACCCTAAACCTAACCATAAACCTAACCCTCACCGTAACCCTCACCCTAACACTCAGGCTAACCCTAACCCTCACTCTCAACCTAACACTCACCCTAAACCTTACACTCACCCTAACCATAAGCCAAACCCAAACCCTCACTCTAAACCTAACCCTCACCCTAACATTAATACTAACCGTATCCCTCACCCTAACCCTAACCCTCACCCTAATCCTAACCTTAACCCTACCCCTCAGCCTCACCCTAGCCCTCACCTTAACCCTAAACGTAACACTAACCACACAACTAAACATAAACCTAACTCTAACCCTCACCCTCACTCTCACCATCACCCTCACCCTCACCCTACCCTAAACTTAATCCTCACCCTGACCGTCACCTTAACCCTAACCTTAACCCTCACCCTAACCCTAACCCTAAACTTAACTCTAACCCTCAACATAAACCTCACCCTCACCCTAAACCTAACCGTAACCCTAAAACTCACCCTAACCCTAACCCTAAACCTAATGCTATCCCAAATCCTCACCCTCACCCTAACACTCACTCTAAACCTTAATCTCACCCTATCCCTAACCCTAACCCTAACCCTAAACCTCAATGTAACCCTAACCCTAACAATAGCCCTCAACCTAACCCTTACCCTCACCATCACTCTAAACCTCATTGTAACCCTAACCCTCATCCTAAGCCTAACCTTAACCCTCACCCTCAACCTCACCTTAACCCTAAGCCTAATCCTAATACTCACCCTAACCCTAACCCTAACCCTAACCCTCAATATAACCCTCACCCAAACCCTCACCCTAAACCTAACTGTAACCCTAACCCTCACCCTCACCCTAACCCTAACCCTAATGCTATCCCTAACCCTCACCCTCACACTAACCCTCACTCTAACCCTTACCCGCAACCTGAGCCTAACCCTAAAACTAAACCTCATCCTAACCCTCACCCTAAACCTAACCCAAACCCTGACCCTTGCCCTAACCCGAACCCTCAACCTAACCCTAAACCTTCCCCTCACCCTAATCCTAAACCTAACCCTAAGCCTCAGCCAAACCGTCTTCCTAACCCTAACCATAACACTCAACCTAACCCTAACGATAACCATAACCCTAAACCTCACCGTAACCCTAAACTTCACCGTCCCACTCACCCTCACCCTCAGCCTAACCTTAACCCTAACCCTATTCCTAACCCTAACCCTCACACTCACCCTCATCCTAACTCTAACCCTAACCCTAATCCTGACACTCACCCTAACCCCAACCCTATCCCTAACCCTCAACCTATCCCTAACCCTCAAGCTAACCCTAACCCTAACCCTCACCCTCACCCTAACCCTAACCCTAATGCTATACCTAAACCTCACCCTCACCCTAACCCTCACTCTAACTCTTACCCTCACCCTAACCATCACCCAAACCCTAACCTTAACACTAACACTAAACCTCACCCTAACCCTAAACCTAAACATAACCCTCACCCTAACGCTCACCCTAACCTTCAACCTGACCCTAACCCTCACCCTCACACTAAACCTCAACCTGAAGCTTATCCTCACCCTAACCTTAACCCTAACCCTAACCCTAACGCTCACCATCACCCTAACCCTAACCTAAACCCTAATCCAAACCCTAAACCTCACCCTAATTCTAACTCTCTCCCTAAATCTCATCCTCACCCTAAACCTCATCCTAACCCTTACCCTCATCATAGCGCTAACTCTAACCCTAACCCTATCGTCACCGCAAACCTAGCCCTCAACTTCACCCTAAACCTCACCGTCACATTACCCTCACCCTAACACTAACCGTCACCCACACACTAAAACTCACTTTCAACTGAAACCTCACCCCCACCCTTAATTTTCCCTGAACCTCATCCTAAACCTAACTCTAACCCTCACCCTTATACTAACCGTAACCCTCACCTTAACCCTCACCCTAACTCTCACCCTAACTCTAACGCTAACCATCACCCTCACTCTCACCTTAACCCTAACCCTAATCCTTATCCTCACACTATCCCTAACCCTAACCCTAACACTCACATTAACCCTAAACCTCACCCTAACCCTAACCCTAACCCTCACCCTACCCCTCACCATAACCCTAACCCTAACCCTCAACTTCACCCTAAGCCTCACTGTCACCATATCCCTCACCCTAACCCTAAACCTCACCTAAACACTCACCCTCAACCTAACCCTCACCCTCACAATAAACATCACTCTAACCCTAACCCTTACCCTAACCCTAACTTCACCTTAACCCTAACCCTCACTTTAAACCTCACCCTAACTCTAATCCTCACCCTAACTCTAACCATAAGCCTTTCCTAACCGAAACCCTCATCCCCACCCTAACCCTCACCCTCACCCTAGCCCTCACCCTAAAACTAACCCTCACCCTCACCCTCACCCTAAACATCACCCCCCTCAACCTAACCCTAAACCTCAACCTCACCCTAAACCTCACCCTAACAACCTCACCCATAGCCTCAACCTCAACCTCAACACTAACCCTAACCCTAACCCTAATTCAAACCCTAACCCTCACCCTCAACTTAACTCTAAACCTAACTCTAACCATAACATTCACCCTAACCCTAAACCTGTCCCTAAATCTCACCCTTACCCTAACCCTAATCCTAAAATTAACCCTCACCCTCAACCTAAACCTTACCCTCACCCTATCCCTAAGCCTAACCCTCAGTCTAACCCTCATCCTAACCCTAAACCTAACGCTAAACCTCACCCTAAACTTAACCCTAACCAAAACCCTAACCCTCACCCTCACCCTCATCCTCACCATCACGCTCCCCCTAACCGTCAACCTCACCCTCAACCTAACCCTAACTATAACCCTAACCCTCACCCTAAACCTAACCCTGAGCCTAACGCTCACCCTAACCCTCGACCTCACCCTAAACCTCACCCTAACCCTAATCCTCACACTAAACCTTACCCTCACACTACCAATAACCCTAAACCTAACGCTAACCCTCACCCTCAACCTAAGCCTAACCTGAACCCTAACCCTCAACCTCACTCTAACTCTAACGCTATCCCTAAACCTCACCCTCACCCTAAACCTCATCCTAACCCTTTCACTCATCATAACCCTAACCCTAAACCTAAACCTAATCCTCACCATAACCCTAACCCTCACCCTCACCCTAACACTTACTGTCACCTTAAGCCTCACTCCAAACCTAACTGCCATCCACACCCTAAAACTCACCCTCATCCGAACCCTCACCCTCACCCTAACACTACCCTAAAACTCACCCTAACCCTAAACCTCACTCTAAACCTAACTCTAACACTCACTCTCATACTAACCCTAACCCTCAACTTAACAGTCACCCTAACTCTCACCCTAACTCTAACGCTAACCCTAACCCTCATTCTCACCCTAACCCTAACCCTAATCCTTATCCTCACACTATCCCCAAACCTAACCCGAACACTCACATTAACCCTAACCCTCACCCTAACCCTAACCCTAACACTCCACTTCACCTTAACTCTCATTGTCACCCTAACCCTCACCCTAACCCTAACCCTCATCTACACCCTCACCCTCACCTTCATACACACCCTCACCCTAAAACTCACCCTCACCCTAAACATCACCCTATCATTAACCCTACCCTAACCCTAACCCTAACCTCATCTTACACCTAACCCTCACCTTAAAACTCACCTTCACCCTAACCTTCACCCTAACACTCACCCTCACCCTAGCCCTCACCCTAAAACTAACCCTAACCTTAACCCTCACTCTCAAGTACACCCCACCCTCAACCTAACCCTTACCCTAACGCTCACACTAACCCTAACCCTAACCCTAATGCTAACCCTAAACCTCAACCTCACCCTAACCTTCATCCTAACCCTTAACCTCACCCTCAACCTCACCTTAACCTTAACACTAACCCTAACCCTAACCCTCACCCTAACCCTCACTTTAACACTAACACTAACCATCACCCTAATACTCACCCTAACCCTAAGCCTAACCCTATCCCTCAACCTCACCTTAACCCTCACACAAACCCTCATACTCCCCTGAACCCTAACCCTAACAATCAGCCTAACCCTCATCCTAAACCTAACCCTAACCCTAACCCTCAACCTAACTTTAACCCTAACCCCAATCCTAACCCTCACCCTAACCCTAACCCTCAACCTCAGCCTCAACCTCAACCTCAATCTAACCCTAACCCTAACACTAATTAAAACCCTCACCCTCACCCTCACCCTAACTCTAAACCTACCCTTAAGCAAAACTCTCACCTAATCATAACCCTGTCCCTAAACCTCACCCTAACCCGAATCCTAATCCTAAACCTAACCCTCAGCCTCAACCTAACCTTAACCTCACCCTATCCCTAAGCCTAACCCTCAGCCTAACCCTAACCCTAACCCTAAACCTCACCCTAACCTTAACCCTAACACTTACCCTCACCCAAACCCTAACCCTCACCCTCAACCTCAACCTCCCCATCACCCTCACCCTAACCATAACCCTAAATCTCACCCTAAACCTAACCCTAACACTCACATTAACCCTAAACCTAAACCTAATGCTATCCCTAACCCTCACCCTCACCCTAACCCTAATTTTAACCCTTACGTTTATACTAACTCTCACCCTCACCCTAACCCTAACCCTAACACTAAACCTCACCCTAATCCTGACCCTAAACTTAACCTAAAACTAGTCCTCACCGTAACACTCACTCTAAACCTCGACCTAATCTTAACCGTCACCCTCACCCTAACCCTCACCCTAAACCTTACCCTCACCCTAACAATAACACTAAACCTAACTCTAAACCTCACCCTCACCCTAAGCATAAGGTGAAACCTAAACCTCACCCTCAAACTCACCCTAACTCTAACGCTATCCCTAAAATTCACCCTCACCCTAAAACTCATCCTAACCCTTACCCTCACCCTAACACTTACCATCATCCTAACCCTAACCCTAACCATAAACCTAACCCTCACCCTCACCCTAACCCTTACCGTCACCTTAACCCTCACTCTAAACCTAATGGCCACCCACACCCAAAAACTCACCCGAACCCGAACCCGAACCCTCACCCTAGCCCTACCCTAAACCTCACCCTAACCCTAAACCTCACCCGAAACCTATCTATCCATCATCCTCATACTAACCCTAACCCTCACCTTAACCCTCAACCTAACCCTAGGGCTAACCCTAACCCTCAGTCTCACCCTAAACCTCACCCTAACCCTTATCCTCACACTAACCATAACCCTAACCCTAACCCTCACATAAACCCTAACCCTCATCCTAACTCTAAACCTACCCCTCACCCTAACCCTAATCCTAACCCTCATTCTAACACTAAACCTAAACCTTTCCTTCACCCTAACTCTCACCGTCACCCTAACCCTCACCCCAACCCTAACCCTCAACTACACCTTCACCCTCATCCTCAACCTAATCCTCATCCTAACCCTAAACTTAATCCTCACATAACCCTAACCCTCACCATAAAACTCACCCTCACCCTAATCCACAGCCTAACCTTAACCCTAAGCCTTTCCTAACCTAAACCCTCACCCTCATCCTAAACCTAACCCTAACCCTAACCCTCACCCTAGACCTCATCCTAAAACTAACACTAACCCTAACCCTCACCCTCAATCTCACCCCCAACTTCAGCCTAACCCTAACCCTAAACCTAATCCTAACCCTAACCTTAGCCCTCACCCTCACCCTCACCTAACCCTAACCCTAGCCCTAACTCTAATGCTAAAACTACCCCTCACACTCACCCTAACCCTAATCCTAACCCTAACCATCACCCTAACCCTATACTAACCCTAAACCTCAACCTCAACCTAACCCTCACCCTAACCCTTACCGTCACCCTCAAACTCACCCTAACCATAAATCTAACCCTAACCCTAAACCTCACCCTAACCCTCACCCTAATCCTACCACTCAGCCTAACCCTCAACCTAAACCTAACCCTAACCCTAATCCTCAACCTATCCCTAAAACTAACCCTAACCCTTACCCTAACCCTCACCGTAACCCAAATGCTAACATTAACCCTTAACCAAACCCTAACACTCAATCTAACCCTTACACTCACCCTAACCCTAACCCTAGCCCTAACCCTCACACTAAACCTAAACTTCACCCTAACAATAACGCTAACCCTAACCCTCACACTAACACTCACCATAACAATAAACCTCACCCTAATCCTAACCTTAACCCTAGCCCTCAGCCTCACCCTAGCAGTCACCCTAACTCTAAAACTAACACTAACCATAAAACTAACACTAACCATAACTCTCACCCTCACCCTCATGCTCACCATGAACCTCACCATTACCCTCACACTCACCCTCACCCTAAACCAAACCAT
Source organism: Dipodomys merriami (assembly GCF_024711535.1). NCBI lineage: Eukaryota > Metazoa > Chordata > Mammalia > Rodentia > Heteromyidae > Dipodomys > Dipodomys merriami. The sequence goes on along the minus strand of NW_027203715.1, from coordinate 19,144,676 downwards.
AACCCTAACCCTCACCCTAAAACTAACTCTGACCTTCACCCTCACCCAAACCCTACACCTAACCCTAAACCTAAGCCAAAACCTAAACCTAACCCTCAACCTCATACTCACACTAAACCTAAACCTTACCCTAAACCTAACCCTAACCCTAACCCTCACCCGAAAACTTACCCTCACCGTCACTCTAACCCTCACCATAACGCTAACCCTCAACCTTCCCCTAAACCTAACCCTCACCTTCACCCTCACCCTAACCCTAAACCTAACCCTAAACCTCACCCTAACCCTGTGTCTAACCCCAAACCCAACCCTCAACATAACCCTCACCCTTACCCTCACCCTAACCCTAACTGCAAACCTAACCCTCACCCCCACCCTAACCGTAACCCTAATGCTATTTCTAACACTCAAACACACCCTACACCTCACTCTAACCCTTACCCTCACCCTAATCTTAACCCTTACCCTCACCCTAAACCTAACCCTCCCTCTAACCCTCACACTCACCCTAACCCTAACCGTACCGCTCAGCCTAATCCTCACTCTAAACCTAACCCTAAACCTAATCCTCACCCTATACCTAACCCTAACCCTTACCCTCACCCTAACCCTAACCCTAAACCTAACCCTCAAACTAAACCTAACCCTCACCCTAACAATAACGCTAAATCTACCCCTCACCCCAACACTAACCCTTAACTTAATCCTCACCCTAATCCTAACCTTAACCCTAGACCTCAGCCTCACCCTAGCCCTCACCCTAACCCAAACCTAAAACTAACCATAAACCTAACCCTAAACCTAAATCTCACCCTCACCCTCATCCTCACCATCACCCTCACCCTAACCCTCACCCTCACCCTAAGCATAACTTTAAATCTCACCCTAAACCTAACTTTGACCCTCAACCTCACACTCATCCTAAGCCTAACACTAAATCTAACCCTATCTCTCACCCTAACCCTTAACCTCACCCTCACTCTAGCCATCATATTAACCCTAACCCTCACCCTAACCCTAACCCTAACCCTAACCCTACACCTCAACATAACCCTCACACTCAACCTAAAACTAACGGTAACCCTACCCCTCACCCTAACCCATACCCTAACCCTAATGCTAACCCTAACCTTCACCCTCACCCTAACCCTCAATCTAACCCTTACCCTCACCCTAAACCTAAACCTAACCCTAAACCTTAATCTCACCCTAAACCTAACCCTAACCCTATCCCTCACCCTAACTCTTACCCTCACCTTCACTCTAACCTTCACCCTAACCATTAACCTCACCCTAACCTTAACGCTAACCCTCACCCTCACACTCACCCTAATCCTAAACCTAAACCTAACCCCACGCTAACCTTAACCTAACCGTAACTCTCAACATAAACCTCACCCTCACCCTAACCCTAACCGTAACCCTAACCCTCACCCTAACGCTACCCCTAACCATAATGCTATCCTTCACCCTCACCCTCACCCTAAATCTCACTCTAACCATTAGCCTCACCCTAACTCTAACCCTAACCCTAAAACTAAACCTCACCCTAACCCTCATCCTTACCCTAAACCTAAACCTAACCCTCAACCTAACGCTCAACCTAATCCTCACCCTAACCCTAACACTCACTGTCACCCTAACCCTAACCCTAAACCTTTCCCTCACCCTAATCCTAACCCTAACCCTAAGCCTAACCCTCACAACTAAACCTATCCCTCACCCCAACCCTAACCCTTAACCCTCAGACAAACCCTCTTCCTAACCCTAACCCTAAGCCTAACTCTAAGCCTCACCCTCACCCTAAGCCTAACCTTAACCCTAACCCTCACCCACATACTAAGCCTAACCCTCACCTTAACCGTCACCCTAAACATCACCCTAACCCTAACTCTAACCCTAACCCTCAATCTCACCCTAAGACTCACCCGAACCCTTATCCTCACACTAACCCTAACCCTAACCCTAAACCGCAAATGAACGGTAACCCTCACTCTAACCCTAACCCTACACCTCACCCTAACCTTCACCTTAACCCTAACCCTAACCCTCACCCTAACTCTAACCCTAACCCTCACCTTCAACCTAACCCTCACAAACACCCTGACCCTCACCATCAGCATAACCCTAAACCTAACCTTCACTGTAACCCTAAACCTCACACTTACCCTCACACTAACCCTCAGCCTAACTCTAACACTAACCGTAATCCTAACCCTACCCCTCACCCTCACCCTCACCCTAACCCTAATGCTATCCCTAACCCTCACCCTCACCCTAACCCTCACTCTAACCCTTACCATCACCCTAACCCTCACCCTAACCCTAACCCTAACACTAACACTAAACCTAACCCTAACCCTCACCCTCACCCTAAACCTCACCCTAAAACTTACCCTCACCCTAATGCTAATGCTAACACTAACTCTAATCCTCAACCTCACCCTAAGTGAAACCTGAACCATAACCCTCACCCTAACCCTCAGCAAAACTCTAACGCTGTCCCTAAACCTCACCCTCACCCTCACCCTCATTCTAACCCTTGTCCTCACCATAACCCCAACCCTAAACCTAACCCTAATCCTCACCACAACCCTAACCCTCACCCTCACCCTAACCCTCACTGTCACCTTAACACGCAACCTAACCCTAACCGCCACCCACACCCTAAAATTCACCCTCACCCTCCAGCTCATCCTCACCATAACCTTACCCTAAACCTCACCCTAAACCTAACCCTCACCCCAAACCTAACTCTAAACCTCATCCTCATACTAAACCTAACCCTTACCTTAAACCTCACCCTAACTCTCACCCTAACCCTAACCCTAATACTCACTCTAAACCTAAACCTCACATTAAACCTCACCTTCACCATAATCCTCAACCTAACCCTAACAATAAACCTTTCCTAAATGAAACCCTCACCCTCACCCCAACCCTCACCCTCAGCCTCACCCTAAGCCTAAACTTACCCCTAAGCCTAATCCTAAACCTAACCTTCAACCTCAACCTAACCCTAAACCTAATCCTCACCCTAACCCTCAACCTCACCCTAATCCTAACCCTCACCCTAAACTTTACCCTCAGCCTAACCCTAACCCTAAAACTAACTGTAACCCTCAACCTCACCCTAAGGCTCACACGAATCCTAACACTCACACTAACCCTCACCCTAACTTTAACGCTATCCCTAAACCTCACCCTCACCCTAAAACTCATCCTAACCCTTAACCTCACCATAACCCTAACCCTAACCCTAAACCTAATGCTTAATGTAATCCTAACCCTCACCCTCACCCTAATCCTAAACGTCACCTTAACCCTCACCCTAACCATAACCATCACGCCCACACTAAAACTCACCCTCACCCGAACCCTCACCCTCACCCTAACCCTACCCTAAACCTCACCCTAAACCTAACCCTCACCCTAAACCTAACTCTAACCCTCAACCGAATACTAAAACTAAAACTCACCTTAACCCTCACCCTAACCCTCACCCTAAACCTAACCCTCACCCTAAACCTAACTCTAACCCTAACCCTAAATCTCAACCTAAACCTCACCTTAAACCTTATCCTCACACTAACCCGAACCCTAACCCAAACCCTCACATTAACCCTAACACTCACGCTAACCCTAAACCTACCCCTCACCCTACCCCCCACCCTAACCCTAACCCTAACGCTCAGCTTAACACTAACCCTAACACTCACCTTGACCCTCACCCTCACCATCACCCTCATCCTCAGCCTCACCCTCAACCTAACCATCACTCTAACACTTACCCTCACCCTAAACCTCATCCTAACCCTAACCCTAACACTAACACCAAACCTGACTCTAACCCTCACCCTAACCCTCACCCTAAACCTAACCCTCACCCTAACCCTCAGGCTAACCCTAACTCTAACCCTAAACTTAACCCTAACCCTCACCATCACCCTAAATCTAACACTAACACTAACCCTGACACTCAACCTAACCCCAACCCGCAACCTAACCCTAACCCTCACCCTCAACCTAACCCTAACACTCACCTTAAACCTCACCCTTACTCTAATGCTAGCCCTAACTCTCACCCTCACACTAAACCTCACCCTAACCCTTACCCTCTCCATAACCCTTAACCTAACCCTAATCCTCACACTAAGCCTCACCCTAACACTCACCCTAAAAGTAACCCTAACCCTCACCTTCACCCTAACCCTCACCATCACCCTATCCCTCACCCTAAACCTAAACCTCACCTACACCCTAACCCTCATCCTAACCCTCACCCTCACCCTCACCCTAACCCTCAACCTAAATATCACCCTAACCTAACCCTCATCCTAACCCTAAGCCTAATCCTCACCCTAACCACAACCGTCACCTTAAACCTCACCCTCACCCTAATCCTCACCCTACCCCTCACCCTAAGCCTTTCCTAACCGAATCCCTCACCCTCACCCTAACCCTCACGCTAACCCTCACCCTCACCCTAGCCCTCACCCTAAAACTAACCCTAACCCTAGCCTTCAACCAAACCATCACTCTCACCATAACCCTCAACCTCAATCTCACCCAAACCCTAACCATAAACCTAACCCTCACCCTAAACCTAACCCTCACCCTCACCCTCACCATTACCCTCACCCTAACCTTCAACCTCACCCTCACACTAACCCTAACCACAAGCCTAAACCACACCTTAAACCTAAATCTGACCCTAACCCTCAAGCTCACCCTAAGCCTAACCCTATCCCTGAGCCTAATAATAAACCTCACCATCACACTCACCGCAACCCTAAACATAAACCTCTCACTAACCCAAACCCTAACCCTAGCCCTCACCCTAACCCTTACACACACCTCACCCTAAACCTAACCCTCACCCTATCCCTTACACTAACCCGAACCCTAAGCCTAACCCTCACCCTCACCCTCACCCTCACCCTAAGCCTAACCTTAACCCTCACCCTCACCCTAACCCTAACCCTAAGGTTAACCCTAATCCTCACCCTCAGCCTAACCCTCATCTTAACCCTAAATCTAACCCTAACCCTCAACCTATACTTAACCCTAACCCTAACCCTCACCCAAACCCTAACCCTAACCCTCACCCTCAACCTCACCATCACCCTCACCCTAAACCTCACCCTCACCCCCACCCTAACGCTAACCATAACACTAACCCTCAACCTCACCCTCACCCTCACCCTATCCCTTACACTCATGCTAATCCTAAGCCTAAACTGAAACCTAACCCTCACCTTAAATCTAACCATATCTGTAAACCTCACCCTCACCCTAAACCTCATCTTAACCCTTACTGTCACCATAAACCTAAACCTAAACCTAAACCTAATCCTCACCAAAACCCTAACCCTCACCCTCACCCTAACCCTCACCATTACCTTAACCCTCTCTCTAACCCTAACCGCCACCCACACCCTAAAACTCACCCTAACTCGAACACGAACCCTCATCCTAACCCTACCCAAAACCTCACCCTAAACATAACCCTCACCCTAAACCTCTCTAACCCTCACCCTCATATTAACCCTAGCCTTCACCTTAGCCCTCACCCTAACCCTCACACTAACCCTAAAGCTCACCCTAACCCTCAGTCTCACCCTATCCCTCACCCTAACTCTAACCCTAACCCTCACCCTAAGCCTAACCCTCACCTTCACACTCACCTGCACCCGCACCCTCACCCTAACACTCACCCTCACCCTAAACATCACCCTAACCCTAACCCTCACCCTAACCCTAACCTTAATCCACACGTAAGCCTAACCCTCACCTTAAACCTCACTCTCTACCTAATCCTCACCCTAAACCTAACACTAAGCTTTTCCTAACTGAAACCCTCACCCTCACAATGACCCTCACCGTAACACTCACCCTCACCCTAGTCTTCACCCTAAAACTAACCCTAACCCTAACCCTAACCCTCAACCTTACCTCCAACTTCAGCCTAACCCTACCCCTAAACCTAAACCTAAACCTAAACCTAAACCTCACCCTCACCCTCACACTAACCCTAACCCTAACCCTAACACTAATGCTAACACTAGCCCTCACCCCAACCCTAACCCTAATCCTAACCCTAACACTCACCCTAAATATAATGCTAAACCTAAACCTAAAACACCCTAACGCTCACCCTAACCCTTACCCTCACCCGCAACCTCAAACTAAAACTAATCTTAACCCAAACCCTAACCCTCACCCTAACCCTCACCCTCACACTAACCCTAACACTACGCCTCAGCCTAAACCTCATTCTAAGCCTAACCCTAACCCTAATCCTCACCCTATAGCTAACCCTAAAAGTAACCCTCACCCAAAACCTCCCCCTCACCGTATCCCTAATGCTAACATTAACCCTCAACCTCATCCTAAACCTCGCCCTAACTCTTACCCTCACCTTAACCCTATCCCTCACCTTCACCCTAAGCTTAACCCTAACCCTAACCGTAATCCTCACACTAAACCTAATTCTTACCCTAAACGTAACCGTACATGTCACCCTAACGCTAACTTTAACCTAACCCTAACCCTAACCCACAACCTAACACTAACACTAACCCTCACCCTAATCCTCACCCTAAACCTAAGCCTAACCTTAACAATCACATTACACTCACCCTTAACCTTACCCTCCCCTGAACCCTAACCCTAACCCTTAGCCTAACCCTCATCCTAACCCTAAACCTAACCCTAATCCTTACCCTAACCTTAACCCTAACCCTAACCTTAATCCTCACACTAACCCTAACCCTCACCCTAAACCTAACCGTACACATCACCCTAACCCTAACTTTAACCTAAACCTAACACTAACCCTCAGCCTAACCCTTAACCTAACCTTAAACGTCAACCTCACCCTAACCCTCATCATCACCCTAACCCTCACTCTAACCGTAAACCTCACCCACACCCTAACCCTCACCCTAACCTAAACCTAACCCTAACCCTTACCCTCACCATAACCATAACCCTAACCCTAAACCTAAACCTCACCCTAACCCAAACCCTAACCTTATCCCTCACCCTAACCCTTACCCTCACCGCCAACTCTAACCCTCACCATAACCATAACCCTCATCCTAAACCTAACCGTAACCCTAAACCTCACCCTAACCCTAACCCTAACCTTAACCCTAACCCTCAATATAACATTCAAACTCACACTCACCCTAAACCTCAGTAACCCTAACCCTCACCCTAACCATAACCCTATCCTAATGCTATCCTTAAACCTCACCCTCATCCTAAATCTCACTCTAAACTTTACCCTCACCCTAACCCTAACCTTAACCCTAAAATTAAACCTCAACCTCACCCTCACCTTAAGCCTAAACCTAACCCTAACCCTCACCCTAACGCTCAACCTAAACCTCAACCTAACTCTAACACTCACCGTCACCCTAACCCTCAACCAAAAACTTTCTATCACCCTAATCCTAACCCTAACCCTAAGCCTAACAATCACACTAACCCTATCGCTCACACTAACCCTAACCCTAACCCTTCAGCCAAACCCTTGTCCTAACCTTAAACCTAACCCACAACCTAACCCTAAACCTAAACCTAAAACTAATTCTCACCCTAACCCTAAACCTCACCCTCATCCTCACCCTCACCCTAAACCCAACCCTATCCCTAACCCTCAAACTAACACTAACCCTCACCCTAACCCTTACCCAACCCTTACCCTAACCCTAACCCTAACCCTAATGCTATCCCTAACCCTCACCCTCACCCTAACCCTCACGTTAAATCTTACCCTCACCCTAACCCTAAACCTAAACCTAATCCTCACACTAACGCTCACCATATACCTCAACCTAAACCTAACGCTAACCCTAAAACTCACTCTCACCCTAATCCTCACACTAACCCTTATCCTCGCAGTAAACCTAACCCTAACCCGCACATTTACGCTAACCCTCACCCTAACCCTAACCCTAACCCTCACCTTCAACCTAAACCTCACCTACACCCTCAACCTCATCCTCATCCTCAGCCTAACCCTAACCCTAATCCTGACCCTCACCCTAACTCTAAACCTCACCCTCACCCACAACCTCACCCTCAGCCTATCCCTAAACCTAACCCTAATCCTAACCTTCAAACTCACACTCCCCCTCATGCTAACTCTAACCCTAACCCTAATGCTGACTTTCACCTTAACACCAACCCTATCCCTAACCCTCAACCAAACCCTAACCCTCACCCTAACCCTAAACCTAAACCTCACCCAAACCCTAACCCTAACCGTAATGCTAACCCTAAACATCACCCTCACCCTAAGCCTCACTCTAACCCTTACCCTCACCTTAACTCTCACCCTAATTCTAACCCCAATTCTAACACTAAACCTAACTCTAACCTCACCCTAACCCTAAACCTAACACATTCCTTAACGCCCACGCTAAGCCTCAACCTAACCCTAACCCTCACCCTCACACTAACCCTCACCCTAAACCTTACCCTAAGCCTAAAACTAACCCTAACCCTAACTCTAACCCTCACCCTCAACCTAACCCTAACCTGAACCCCAACCCTCACCCTAACTCTCACCCTAACTCTAACGCTGTCCCTAAACCTCACCCTCACCCTAAAACTCATTCTAATCCTCACCCTCACCATAACCCTAACCCTAACCCCAATCCTATCGCAACCCTAACCCTCATCGACACCCTAACCTTCATCGACACCTTAACCCTCACCCTAACCCTAACCATCACCTACACCCTAGAACTCACCCTCACCCGAACCCTCACCATCACCATAACCGTACCCTAAACCTCACCCTAAAACTATTCCTCACCCTAAACCTAACTCTAACACTCACCCTCATACTAAACCTAATGCTAACCTTCACTTTCACCATAACCCTAACGGTAACCCTAACAATCAATCTCACCCTAACCCTAACCCTAACACTTATCCTCACACTAACCCTAACACTAACCCTAATCCTCACACTAACCCTAAACCTCACCCTAAACCTAACCGTACATGTCACCCTAACCCTAACTTTTACCAAATCCTAACCTAAACCCCCACCCTAACTCTAAAACTAACCCTCAACCTAATCCTCACCCTAACCCTAAGCTTAACCTTAACCCTCACATTAACCTCACCCTTACCCTTACCCTCCCCTGAACCCTAACCCTAACCCGCACCCTCACCCTCATCCTACCCTAAACCTAACCCTAACCCTCACACTAACCTTAACTGTAACCCTAACACTAATCCTCACACTAACCCTAATCCTCACCCTAAACATAATCTTACACGTCACCCTAACCCTAACTTTAACCTAAACCTAAACCTTACCGTCATCCTAACCCTAACACTAACCCTAAACTTCAAACTCACCCTAACCCTCACCGTCACCCTAACCCTCACTCTAACCCTAACCCTTACCCCCACCCTAATCCGAACCCGAACCCTCAACCTAACCGTCACCCTCAACCTAAATATCACCTTAACCCTAACCCTCACCCTAACATTAAACATAATCCTCCCCCTCACCCTCACCTTAACACTAACCCTAACCCTAAACCTAACCCTTACCGTAACTCTCACCCTAACACTCAGGCTAACCCTAACCCTCACTCTCACCCTCACACTCACCCTCACAATCACCCTCACCCTAAATCTTACCCTCACCCTCACCCTAACAGTAACCCTAACGCTCACACTAAACCTAACCCTCACCCTAATCCTAAACTTGACCCTAGACCTCAACCTCACCCTAGCCCTCACCCTAACCCTAAACCTAAAACTAACCATAACCCTCACCCTCACCCTCAACTTAAACCTAAACCTCACCCTAACACTAACCCTAAACCTAGCCCTCACACTAACCCTTACCCTCACAGTCACTCTAACCCTCACCCTAACCCTAACCCTAAGCCTCACCCTCACCCTCACCCTAACCCTAACCCTCACCCTATCCCTAAACCTAACCCTAACCCTACAACTCAACATAACCCTCACCCTCACCCTAACCCTAACGGTAACCGTAACCCTCACCCTAACCCTAACACTAATGCTATCCTTAACCCTCAACGTCTCCCTAAATCTCACTCTAACACTTACTCTCACCCTAACCCTAACCCTAACCCTAAAACTAAACCTCAACCTAACCCTCACCTTAACCATAAACCTAACCCTAACCCTCACCCTCACCCTCACCCTAACCCTTAACCTCACCCTAACCCTAAGCCTAACCCTCGGCCTAACCCTCATACAACCCTAACCCTAACCTTAACCCTCACCCTAACCTTAACCCTAACCTGAACCCTAACCCTAACCCTCAACCCAACCCTAAACCTCACCCTCACCATCAACGTCACCATCAAACTCATCCTAACCCTCACACTCTCCCTCACACTCACCTGAACCCGAACCCTAACCCTCACCCTAAACCTAACCATCACACTCACCCTCACAATGACCCTCACCCTAACCCTCACCCTCACCCTCACCCTAACCCTAAACATAACCCTAACCCTCACCCTAAACCTAACTCTGACCCTCACCCTCACCCTCACACTAAGCCTAACCCTACACCTAATCCTAATCCTAAACCTAACCCTCACCCTCACCCTTACCCAAACCTAAAACCCCGCCTAAGACTAAGCCTAACTCTAGCACTCACCTAACCCTTATCCTCACCATCACCCTAACCCTAATCCTTAACATAACCTAACCCTCATCGTAACCCTAACCCTCACCCTCACACTAACCCTAAACCTAACCCTAGCCCTCACCCTAACCCTTACCCTCGCTGTCACTCTAATCCTCACCCTAACCCTAACCCTCACCCTAACCCTAAACCTAACTCTAACCCTCACCCTCAACCCTAACCCCAAAACTCACCCTAACCCTATTCCTAACCCTAAAACTAACCCTCAACTTAACCCTCACCCTTACCCTCACCCTAAGCCTATCCACAACCCTAACCCTCACCCTACCCCAAACCCTAAACCTAATGCTATTTCTAATCCTCACCCTCACCCTAATCCTCACTCTAACACTTACTCTCACCCTAACCCTAACCCTTACCCTCACCCTAAACCTAACCCTCACCATAACCCTGAGACTAGCCCTAAACCTAACCCTAGCCCTCAGCCTAACCCTCACCCTAAACCTAACCCTAACCCTAATCCTCAACCTATACCTAACCCTAACCATTACCCTCACCCTAACCCTAACCCTAACCCTCAAACTAAACCTAACCCTCACCCTAACAGTAACGCTAACCCTACCATTCACCCTAACACCCACCCTAACCTTAATCCTCACCCTAATCCTAAACTTAAACCTAGACCTCAGTCTCACCCTATCACTAACCCAAACCCTAAACTTAAAACTAACCATAACCCTAACCCTAAACCTAACTCTCAGCCTCACCCTCATCCTCACCATCACCCTCACCCTAATCCTCACCCTCACCCTCAACCTAACACTTACCATAACCTTAACCCTCACACTAATCCTAACTCTGACCCTCGCCCTCACCCTCACCCTAAACCTAATGCTAAACCTAAACCTGAACCTCACCCTAACACTCACCCTAATGCTTACCCTCACACTCAACCTCACCCTAACCCTAACCCTAACCCTATCCCTCATCCTAACCTTACTCTCACCGTCACTCTAACCCTCACATTAACCCTAACACTCATCCTAAACCTAACCCTAACCCTCACGCTCACTCCCACTCTAACCCTAACCCTAACCCTCACCTTAACCCTAAACCTAACCCTAACCCTACAACTCAACATAACCCTCACCCTCAACCTAATCCTAACGGTAACGCTAATCCTTACCCGAAACTTAACCCTAACCCTAATGCTATCACTAACCTTCACCCTCAACCTAACCCACACTCTAACCGTTACCCTCACCCTAAACCTAACCATAACACTAAATCTAAACCTCACTCTAACCCTAAACCTAATCCTATCTGTCACCCTAACTCTTACCCTCACCGTCACCCTAACCCTAACCCTAACCTTCACCCTAACCCTAACCATAACCCTAACCATAACCATAACCATAACTCTCAACATAACACTCACCCTCACCCTCATCCTATCCCTCACCCTAACCCTAATCCTAACACTAAACCTAATGCTAACCTTAACCCTCACTCTCACCCTAAATCTCACTCTAACCATTACCCTCACCCTAACCCTAACCCTAACCCTAAAACTAAACCTCACCCTAACCCTCACCTTAACAATAAATCTAACCCTAACCCTCACCCTAACGCTCACCCTAACCCTCACCCTAATCCTAACACTCACCGTCACCGTAACCCTCACCCTAAACCTTTCCCTCACCCTAATCCTAACCCTAACTCTAAGCCTAACCCTCACACTAACCCTATCCCTCACCCTAAATCTACCCCTAACCCTCAGCCAAACCCTCTTCCTAACCCTAAACTTAACCCTAATTCTAAACCTCACCCTCACCCTAAGCCTAACCTGAACCCTAACCCTCACTCTCAACCTCACCCTAACTCTAACGCTATACCTAAATCTCACCCTTACCCTAACTCTCATCCTAATCCTTACTCTCACCATAACCCTAACCCTAACTCTATCCCTAATCCTCATGGCAACCCTAAGCCTCACCCTCACCCTAACCCTCACCGTCACCTTAACCCTCACCCTTACCCTAACCATCGCGCACACCCTAAAACTCACGCTCACCCGAACCCGAACCCTCACCCTAAACTTAAACTAAACCTCAGCCTAACCATAACCCTCACCCTAAACCTACGTCTAATGCTCACCCTCATAATAACACTTACCCTCAACTTAACCTTCACCATAACCCTCACCCTGACATAATGCTAACCCTTACCCTCACACTCACCCTAACCCTTACCCTCAACCTAACCCTAACCCTAACCCTAACCCTCACACTAAACCTAACCCCTAATCGTAACCCTAACCCTAACCCTCAACATAACCCTCACCCTCACCCTCACCCTAACACTAACCATAAACTTAATCCTCCCCCTAACTCTAACCTAAATCCTAATGTAATCCCTAAACCTCACCCTCACCCTAACCCTCACTCTAACCCTTACCCTCACCCTAACACTAACCCTAACCCTAAAACTAAACCTCATCCTAAACCTCTACCTAACCTTATAACTAACCCTAACAATGACCCTAACGCTCACCCTAACCCTGACCCTAACCCTAACCCTCACAGTGACCCTAACACTGACCCTAAACCTTTCCCTCACCCTAATCCTAAACCTAACCATAATCCTAACCCTCACTCTAACTCTAACCCTCACCCTTACCCTAACAATAACATTCAGCCAAACCCTTTTCCTAACCCTAACCTCAAACCTCAACCTAATCCTAACCCTAACCCTCAAACTAAGCCTAATCCTAACCCTAAACGTAACCCTCAACCTAAACCTAAACCTCACCCTCACCCTCAGCCTAAACTTAACTCTAACCCTAATCCTAACCCTAAACCTCACACTCACCCTCATCCTAACTCTAACCCTAACCCTAACCCTGACCCTCAGCCTAACTCCAACCCTATCTCTAACCCTCAACCTAACACTAACCGTCACCCTTACCCTAACCCTAACCCTCACCCTAACCCTAACCCTAACCCTAATTCTATCCCTAAACCTCACCCTCACCCTAAATTAACACTAACACTAAACCTCACCCTAACCCTCAACCTAACCCTAAACCTAAAACTATCCCTCACCCTAACGCTCACCCTAACCCTCAACTTAAACCTAAACCTCACCCTAAAACTAACCCCCACCCTAAAACTTACCCATACCCTAACACTAACCCTAGCACTAACTCTAACCCTCACCCACACCCTAAGCCTAAGCTGAACCCTAACCCTCACCCTCACGCTCACCCTAACTCTAACACTATCCCTAAACCTCACCCTCACCCTAAGCCTCATCCTAACCCATACCCTCACCATAACCCTAACACTCACCCTAACCCTAACCCTAACCCTCACCTTCACTCTAACCCTCACTGTCATTCTAATGCTCACCCCAACCCTAACCCTCATCTACACCCTCACCCTCACCCTCACCCTAACACTCACCCTCACCCTAACCATTACCCTAACCCTAACCCTCACTCTAACCCTAACCTCAATCCTCACATAACTCTAACCCTCACCTTAAACCTCATCCTCACACTAATCCTCACCCTAAACCTAACCCTAAGCCTTTCCTAACCGAAACCCTGACCCGCACCGTGACCCTCACCCTAACCCTCACCCTCAACCTAGCCCTCACCCTGAAACTAACCCTAACCCTCACACTCAAGCTCACCCCGAAATTCAGCCTAACCCTAACCCTAAAACTAATCCTAAACCTAACCCTAACCGTCACCCTCACCCTCACCCTAACCCTCACCCTAACACTAACACTAATGCTAACACTAGCCCTCAACCCAACCCTAAACCTATTCCTAAACCGAACCCTCACCCTAAACCTAATGTTCACCCTAAACCTAAACCTCACCCTTATGCTCACCCTAACCCTTACCCTCACCCTCAACCACACCCTAACCCTAACCTTAACACTAGCCCTCTGCCTAACCTTCACCCTAAACCTAACAGTAACCCTAATCCTCACCCTATAGCTAACCATAACCCTAACCCTCACCCTAACCCTACCCCTCACCTTAACCCTAATGCTAACATTAGCCCTCAACCTCATCCTAAACCTCACCCTAACCCTTACCCTCACCTTAATCCTATCGCTCATCTTCACCCTAACCTTAACCCTAACCCTAACCCTAATCCTCACATTAACCCTAAACCTCACCCTAAACCTAACCTTACATGTCACCCTAACGCTAACTTTAAATTAACCCTAACCCTAACGCACACCCTAACCCTAACCCTAATCCTAGCCCTAACCCTCACCCTCATCCTAACCCTCACTCTAACACTTACCCTCACCCTAACCCTCAGCCTAACCCTTACCCTAACACTCCCCCTCAAACTAACCCTCACCCTCACAATAAACATCACACTAATCCTACCGCTCAGCCATACCCTAACCCACTACCTAACCCTAACCCTCACCCTGACCTTCAACCTAAACCTAATCCTAACCCTAACCCTAAACCTATCACTCACACTAAACCTAACCCTAACCCTCACCCTGACCTTCAACCTAAACCTAATCCTAACCCTAACCCTAAACCTATCACTCACACTAAACCTAACCCTCACCCTAACCGTAACCCTAATCCTAATCCAAAAGCTAACCTTAACTGTCCACTTAACCCTAAACCTCACCCTAACCCTTTCCCTCACCATAACACTAACCATAACCCTAAGCCTACCCCTCAGCCTAAACCTCACCCCAAACCTAACCCTGACCCTAAGCCCTACCCTAACCCTCACACTAACCCTAACCCTCACCATAAAACTAACCCTCACACTAATCCTAACCATAACCCTCACCCTCACCAACACCCTCATCCTCACCCTAACCCTCATCCTAACACTCACCCTCACCCTCACCCTCACCCTAACCCTAACCCTAACCCTAACCCACACCCTCACCCTAAATCTCACCCTGAACCTGACCCTAAACCTTACCTAATCAAAAACCTCACCCTCACCTTCACCCTCACACTAAACCTCACCCTCACCCTAGCCCTCAACCTAACACTAAACCTCTCCCTAACCCTAAACCTAAACCTAACCCTCACCCTAACCCTAACCCTCACCCTAACCCTAACTCTAATACCCATCATTCTAAACCTCACCCTACCCTAATGGTAACCCTAACACTTTCCCTAAGGCTAACCCTCACTTTAACCATCACCCTCCTACTAAACATCACCCTAACGCTAATCCTCACCCTAACCCTAACGCTAACCCTCACCCTAACCCTAACACTCAACCTAACCCTCACACTCCCCTAAACCTCACCCTAACCCTAAACCTACCCCTCACCCTAACCCTAACCCTAACCCTTAACTAACCAAAACCCTCACCCTCACCCTCACCCTCACCCTGACACTCACCCTAACCCATACCCTCACCCTAACCCTAACCCTAACCATCACACTAACCCTAACTCTCAACCTAACCCTAACCCTACCCTTCACACTAACCCTCACCCTAACCCTCACCCTAACCCTAACCCTCAGCCTAAACGTAACCATAACCCTCACCGTCTCCCTAACCCTCACAGTCACCCTAACACTCAGTCTAACCCTAACCCTTACTCACACCCTAACCCTCACCCGAACCCGAACCCTAACCCTAACCCTAAACGTCACCTTAAACTTCACCCTAACCCTAACACTCACACTAACCCTAAACCTCAACCTAATCCTCACGCTAAAATTAACCTTAATCCTTACCTAACCGAAACCCCCACCCTCACACTGACCCTAACACTCACCCTATCCCCAACGCTAACCCTAACCCTCACTCTGACACTAACCCTCAACCTAACCCTATCGCTACACCTCACCGTAACTCTCAACATAACCCTAACGCTAACACTAAACCTCACCATAGCCCTAACCCTAAATCTAACCCTCACCCTCACCCTAACACTCACCCTCACCTTAACACTTACCCTCAGTCTAACCTTAACACTCACCCTAACCCTAACTCTAACCCTAATCCTAACCCTAACCCTCACCCTCACCCTCACCCTAAACATAACCCTATCCCTAACCCTCACCATAAACCTCATCTTAAACCTCAGCCTCACCCTAACGCTAATGCTAACCCTACCTCTCACCCTCACCATAACCCTCACCCTAAACCTCACCCTAACCCTTACCCTCACCATAAACATCACCCTAAACCTAACCCTAACCCTAACCCTAAACCTAACCCTCACCCTAACGCTCACCCTATCCCTAACGCTAATCCTACACCTCACCCTGATACTAACCCTCATCCTAACACTTATCCTCACACTAACCATAAACCTAACCCTAACCCTCACACTCATCCTAATCCTCACCCTAACCCTCACCCTAAAACTCACCCTAACACTTACCCTGTCCCTAACCCGCAAACTAACACTAACCATAAATCTAACGCTCACCCTAACCATCACCCTAAACCTAACACTAACCCTAACCCTCACCCTCATCCTAACCCTCACCCTAAACCTATCCCTAAAAGTGACCCTAAGCCTAACTCTGACCTGAACACTCACGCTCACCCTAACCCTCACACTAAACATCACCCTAACCGTAACCTTCACCCTCACACCACCCTAATTCTAACCCTCGCCATAATCCTAACCAGCACATTAACCCTAACCCTAACCCTCACCCTCACCCTCACCCTAACCCTCATCCTAACACTAAACCTCAAACTCACCCTCACCCTCAACATAACCCTAACCCAAACCCTAACACTAATAGTCACCCTAAAAGTAGCCCTAACCCTTACCTTAGCAAAAACTTCACCCTCACCAATACCCTCCCCCTAAACCTCACCCTCAGCCTAGCACTCACCCTAACACTAACCCTCACCCTAACCCTAAACCTAACCCTCGCCCTCACCCTGACCCTAACCATAAACCTAACCCTAACACTCATCCTAACCCTAACCTTAAACCTAATTCTAACACTAAACCTCACACTCACTCTAACCCTCACCCTAACACTTACCGTTCACCCTAACCCTCACACTAAACCTAAACCTCATACTTAACCTAACCCTACCCCTCAGCCTAACTCTAACCCTAAACCTAACCCAAATCCTCACCCTATCCTCAACGTTAAAACAAACCCTCACCCTATACCTCACTCTCAACCAAACCCTCACCCTTACCCTTACCCTCACCCGAACTCTAACACTCACCCTCACTCTAACCCTCACCCTAACATTTACCCACACCCTAACACTCACCCTAAATCTATCCACAAACCTAACCTTCACCCTAAACCTCAAACGAAACCTTAGCCTCACCCTCACCCTAACTCTCACCCTAAACTTTACCCTCACCCTAACACTTAGTCTAACCCTAAACCTAACCCTCACACTAACCCTAACTCTAACCCTCTGCCTAACCCTTATCATAACCCTAAACCTAACCCTAATCCTCACCCTAAACCTAATCCTAAACCTAACCCTAACCCTCACACTAAACCTAACCATAACCATCAGTCTAAACCTCACGCTAACACTAACCATAACCCTAACCCTAATCCTAACCATAACAATTAACATAACCCTCAACCTCCCCTTCCCCCTCAGCCTTACCGTAACCCTAACCCTAATCCTAACCCTAACACTCAACCCCACTCTCACCCTAACCCTAAACCTAATCCTAATGCTAACCCTCACCCTCAGCATAACCCTAACCCTAATCCTAACCCTAACACTCACCCTCACCCTCACTCTCACCCTCACCCTAAGCCTTAAATTAACCCTAACTCTCACCCTCAACCTTACCCTCAGCCTAACTCTCAACTTCATCCTCACCCTAACACTAACACTAACCCTAACCCTCACACTAACCCTAAACCTCACCAAAACCCTAACGCTAAATCTAAACCTCACCCTCACCCTAAAACTCACCATCACCCTAACCCTCATCCTAACCCTAACCCTCAACCACACTCTAACCCTCACACTCACCCGAACCCTCACCCTCACCCTAACACTCACTCTCACCCTAACCCTCACCCTCACAATATACATCACACTAACCCTAACCCCCAGCTTAACCCTAACCCTCATCCTAACCCTAAATCTAATCCTAACACTAACCCGCACCCTCACCCTCAATCTAACCCTAACACAAAACTTAACCCTCACTCCAACCTTAACACTTACCCTAACCCTAAACCTAACCCTCACACTAACCCACACCCTAACCCTTATCCTCACACTAAACATAACCCTAAAGCTCAACCTCACCCTCACCCTAACCCTAACCTTAAACCTAACCCTAACCGTAACCCTAACCCTTACACTAACCCTAACCATAACCCTCACACTAACTCTCACCCTAACCGTAACCCTAACCCTAACCCTCACCTTCACACTCACCCTCAACATAAACCTAACCCTGAACCAAACACTCACCCTAAACCTAACCCTTACCCTAACCCTAACCCTAACCCTCAAGCTAAACCTCACCCTCACCCTAACCCTAACCCTAACCCTAACACTAACCCTAAACCTAATCCTAACCCTAATCCTCACCCTAACACTAACCCTATCCCTCACCCTATACCAAAACCTAACCCTCACCCTAAACCTAACCCTAACCCTAACCCTAACCCTCACCTTGAACCTAACCCTTACCCTAACCTTAACCGTAAATCTAACCCTCAACCTAACCCACCCCTAACCCTAAACCTCACCCTAACCCTTACCCTAACCCTAACCCTAAACCTAACCCTCACCCTCACCCTAACCCTAACCCTTAACCCTCACATTCAACCTCAACCCTAACCCTAACACTAACCCTACCCGTCAACCTACCCTAAAGCTAATCCTAACCCTAATCCTCACCCTCACTGTCACCCTCAGCATCACCCTCACCCTCAAACTCACCTTCACCCTAACCCTCAAACTAACCCGAACACTCATCCTAACCCTAACCCTAAACCCCACCTAAACCCTCACCCTCAGCCTAAGCCTAAACCTAACACTAATCCTAACCTTAACCCTCACCCTAACCCTAAACATAACACTCAACGTCACCCTCACCCTCACACTCATCCTAACCCTAATCCTCAACCTCCCCCTCCCCCTAATATTCAACCTCACCCTAAACATCACCCTAACCCTAATGCTCAACCTAACCCTAACCTTTATCATAACCCTAACCCTAACACTCCCGATAACGTTTATCTTCAGACTAACCCTTACTCTAAACCAAACCCTAACCCTCACACTAACCCTAACCCTCTCCATAACCCTAACAATACCCCGAACCCTAACCCTCACCCTAACTCTAACCCTAACCCTTAACCTCACCCTAAACTTAACCCTAACCCTCACCATCACCCTAACCCTCATCGTCACTCTAACCCTCACCCTAAACCTAACCCTAACCCACACCCTAACCCTCACACTCACCAGAACCCTCACCCTCACCTGAACCCTCACCCTCACCCTAACCCTGAGCCTCACACTAAACCTTACCCTTACCCTAAACCTCAACCTAACCCTCACCCTAACCCTGAACCTCACCCTAACCATAAACCTAACCCTTACCTAAGGGAAACACTCACACTCACACTCACAGTCAACCTAACCCTCACCATCACCATAGCCCTCACCCTCAACATTAACCTCACACTAACCCTCACCCTCACCCTAACCCTAACCCTAACCCTAAACCTCACCCTAACTCTTACCCTTACTCTAACCCTAACCCTAACCCTAAATCTCAAACTAACCCTAACGTACCCTAACCCTCACCCTCACCCTAACCCTAATCTTAATGCTAACTCCCACCCTAAACCTAATCCTTACCCTAACCTTAATCCTAAGCCTCACCCTAACCCTCACCTTAAACCTAATCCTAACACTAACCCTCACACTAAACCTAACGCTAACCCTAACACTCACCCTCACCATAACACTCATCCTAACCCATATCCTCACACTAACCCTAACCCTAACCCTAACCCTCACCTTCACCATCACCCTAACCCTAACCCTAACCCTAACCCTCACCCTAACCCTAACACTTAGAGTATCCCCAACCCTAACCCTCACACTAACCCTCATCCTAACCCTAAACCTAATCCTAACTCTCACCCTGACACTCACCCTAACCCTAAACCTAACCCTCACAATAACCCAAACCCTTACCCTAACCCTAACAATAACCCTTAAACTAAGCCTCCCCCTCCCCCTAACCCTAACCCTAAACCTCACTGTAAACCTAACCTAAACCTTAACCGTCACCCTAACCCTAACATTAAACCTCACCCTAACCCTAACTGTTATGCTAACCCTAACCCTAAACCTAACCCTCACCCGAACCCTAATGCTAACCCTAACACTCACCCTAACCCTAACCCTCACACTAACCCTCACATTCAACCTAATCCTCACCCTATCAATAACCCTAAGTCTTACCTAACCGAAACCCTCACCTTCAACCTCATTCTCACCCTAACCCTCACACTCACCCTAGCCCTCACCTTAACCCTAACACTAACACTAACCCTTCCCCTCACCCTAAACTTCACCCTAACCCTAACCCTCTCCCACACCCTAAACCTCACCCTAATCTGAACCCTAACCCTCACCCTAGCCCTCAACCTCACCCTAAACATCACACTCACATTCAACCTAACCCTAACCCTACCCCTCAACCTAACCCTAACCCTTGCCCTCACCCTCACCATCAACCTAATCCACATCTTAAACCTAACTCTAACCCACAACATAACCCTCTAACTCACCCGAACCCTCAACCTCACCTGAAACCTCACCCTCACCCTAACCCTCAGCCTCACCCTAAATATCACCCTACCCTAACCTTAACCCTCACTCTAACCCCAAAACTAACCCTAACACTAACCCTAACTCAAAACCTTACCTAACCGAAAACCTCACCCTCAAACTCACACTCACCATAACCCTCACACTCACCATAGCCCTCACCCTAAACCTAAACCTCACCCTAAACCTAACCCTCACCCTAACCCTTACCCTAAACCACACCCTAAACGTCACCCTAACCCTAAACCTAAACGTAACCCTAACCCTCACCCTAACCCTCACCCTCACTCTAACTCTAACTCCAACCCAAACCCTCACCCTCACCCTTACCCTAACCCTAACCCTAACCCTCACTGTCACCCTAAACATCACCCTAAGCCTAACCCTCAACCTAACCCTAACCCTTACAGTAAAACTAAACCTAAACCTAATCCTCACCCTAAACCTAACCCTCACCCTAACCCTCACCCTCACCCTAACCCTAACCCTATCCCAAACCCTCAGCCTAACCCTAAACCTTACCCTAACCCGAATCCGAACCCTCACCCTCACCCTAACCCTAACCCTAACCCTAACCCCGACCCTAAACCTAATGCTAACCCTAACCCTCACCCTCACCGTAAACCTGACCCTAACCCTTATCCTCTCACTAACACTAACCCTAACCCTCACTCTCACACTAACCCTCACACTAAACCTAATCCTCACCCTAGCCCTATGCCTTACCCAAACCCTCACACTCACACTAAGCCGAATGCTTAACCAAACCCTAATCCTAACCCTAACCCTCATACTCACGCTAACCCTAACCCTAACAATAACTCTCACCATTACCCTCACTCTTACACTCCCACTAATCCTCACCCTCAACCTTACATTCACCCTAACCCTCACCGTCACCCTAAACTTAACACTAACCCTAACTTTCACCCTAACCCTAAACCTAAACCTAACGCTAAACTTATCCCTAACCGCACCCTAAATCTAACCCTAACCCTAATCCTCCCCCTAACACTAAACCTCACCCTCACCCTAACCCTCACCGTCACCCTAACCCTCACGATAAACCTAACACTAAACCACACACTAACATTCACCTTCACCATCAACCTCACCGGAAACGTCACCTTCACCCTAACCCTCAATCTAACCCTAACCCTAAAGCTCACCCTAACCCTAACCCTCAAAAGAACCCTCACCCTCATCCTAATCCTCATCCTATACTTAACCCTAATCCTTACCTTACTGAAAACCTCACCCTCACCCTCACATTCACCCTACACCACACCATCACCGTAGCCCTCACCCTAAACCTAAACCTCAACCTAACCCTAACCCTATACCTCACCCTATCCCTCACCCTAACCCTAACCCTAAACCTCACCGTAAACCTCACCCTCACCCTAACCCTAACCCTAACTCTAACCGTCACCCTAACACTAACCCTCAACCTAACCCTTATCCACAACCTGACCCTAACCCTAACCCTAACCCTAACCCTCATACTAACCCTAACCCTCACACTAACCCTAACCCTACCTCTCACCGTAACCCTCACCCTCACCCTAACCCTAAACCTAACCGTAACCCTAACCCTCACCCTAACTCTGACCCTAACACTCACCCTAAACTTAACCCTCACACTACCCCTCAAATTCAACCTAATCCTCACCCTAAAAATAACCCTAACTCTTACCTAACCAAAAAACTCATGTTCACCCGCATTCTCACCCTAACACTCACACTCACGCTAGCCCTCAACTTAACCCTAACCCTAAACCTAACCCTAATCTTCACTCTCACCCTCACCGTCACCCTCAGCCTAACCCTAACCCTAACCCTAAACCTAAACCTAACCCTCAACCTCACCCTCAACCTAACACTAACCCTAAACCTAACCTTCACCCGCACCCTCACCGTCACCCTAAGCCTTACCATAACCATAACCCAAATCGTAACCCTTACCCTCACACTCACCCACACACTCACCCTTAACCTCACCCTAACCATAGCCCTCACCTGAACCTAAACCTCACCCTAACCCTAATCCTAAACCTCACTCTTACCGTAACCCTAACCCTAACAATAACCCTAACAATAACCCTAACCCTAAACCTAATCCTAACTCTAACCCTCATCCTAAATCTAACCCTATACCTAAAACTCACCCTAACTCTAATCCTAACCCTAACCCTTACCCTCAATTTCACCATCACCCTAACCCTGAACCTCAACCTCACCCTCACCCTAACCCTCACACTAACCCTAGCCCTCACCCTAACCCTAACCCTAATCCTCAGCCTCACCCTCACACTCAGCCTAACACTTAACCAAACCTTAATCCTAATCCTAACCCTCATGCTCACCATTACCCTAATCCTAACAATAACCCTCACCATCACCCTCACCCTAACCCTCACCCTAACCCTCACCCTCAACCTCACCCTCACCCTAACACTCACCATCACACTAAACTTCACCCTAACCATAACCCTCACTCTAACCGTAACCCTAACCCTAACCCTCTCCCTCACCCTAACCATAAACCTCACTCTAAACCTAACCCTAACGCTAACCCTCAACCTAACCCTAACACTAACCCTCACACTAACCCTAACTCTTACCCTAAACCTAACCCTAACCATCACCCTAAACCTAACTCTAACCCTCACCCTAAAACTAACGCTGACCCTAACCCTAAAACTAACCCTTACCCTGAACTAACCCTAACCCTCAACCTCACCCTCACACTAAACTTAACCTTATCAGTCACACTCACCCTAACTCTCACACTCACCCTAACCCTAACCCTAACCCTAACCCACACCCTCACTGTCACCCTCACCCTAACCCTCACCGTCAACCTCACTTTCACGCCTACCCTCAAACTAACCCTAACCCTCACCCTCACCCTCACCCTAATCTTAACCCTAAAACTCACCCTAATCCTCACCCTAACCCTCATCCTCACCCTAGACCTAATCCTCAAGATCACCCTCCCCCTCCCCCTCATCCTAACCCTCACCCTCAACTTCACCCTCATCCTAACCCTCACCCTCACCGAAAACATAACCCGAACCCTAACCCTCACCCTAAACCTAACCCTAACCTTAAACCTCACCCTAACCCAAAGGATAAACCTTACCCTCATGCTCACTCTAAAACTCACCGTAAGCTTTATCCTCATACTAACCCTAACTCTAACCCTAACGCTAACCGTCAAACTAACACTAAACCTCTCCCTAACCCTAAACCTACCCCTCAATCTAACCCTCATAGTAAACCTAACACTAACCCTAACCCTAACCCTAACCCTAACACTAAACCTCTCCCTCACCCTAACCCTCAAAGTCACCCTAACCCTCACCCTAACCCTAACCCTAAACCACACCCTAACCCTCACCCTCACCCGAACTGTCACCCTCACCATAACCCTCAGCCTCACCCTAAACATAACCCTAAACCTAACCCTCAACCTAACCCTAACTCTAACCCTCACCCCAACCCTAACACTCAAACTAACCCTCACCCTCAACCTAATCCTCAACCTAACCATAACCATAACCATTACCTAATGGAAACCCTCACACTCAACCTAACTCTCACCATCACCATAGCCCTCACCCTAAACCTAAACGTCACAATAACCCTCACACTCACCTTCACTCTAAACCCAACAGTAAACCTAACCCCCACTCTAACCCTCAACCTAACCCTAACCCTGACCATAACCATAATCCTCACCCTAAATCTAACCCTCACCCTAACCCTCACCCTAAGCCTTATCCTCACACTAACCCTAACCCAAACCCTAACCCTAACCCTCATCATCACCCTCACCCTAACACTTTCCCTCACCCTCACCAACACCCAAACCCTAACCCTAACCCTAAACCGCACCCTAACCCTAACACTTACCCTAAGCCTAACCCTAACCCTCACAATAACCCGCAAACTAACCATGATCTTAAACCTAACCCTCACCCTCAACCTCACCCTCACCCTCACCCTAACCCTAACCCTCACCCTAACCCTTATCCTCACACTAACCCTAACCCAAACCCTAACCCTAACCCTCATCATCACCCTAACCCTAACACTTTCCCTCACCCTCACCAACACTCAAACTCTAACCCTAACCCTAACCCTCACCCTAACCCTAACTCTTACCCTAAGCCTAACCCTAACCCTGACAATAACCTGCACCCTAACCCTAACGTTAAACCTAAACCTCACCCTCACCCTCAACCTAACCCTATCCCTCACCCTATACCAAACCCTTACTCTAAACCTAACCCTACACCTCACCCTAACACTCACCCTCAGCCAAACCCTAAACCTAAACCTCACTCTAAACCTAACCCTAACCCTAACCCTTACCCTCACCCTAACCCTAATCCTAACCTTAACCCTAATCCTTACCTAACTGAAAACCACACCCTCACCCTCAGATTGACCCTAACCAACACCCGAACCGTAGCCCTCACACTAAATCTAAACCTCACCCTAACCCTAATTCTAAACCTCACCCTCACCCTCACCCTAACCCTAATCCTAACCCTCACCCTAACCCTCACCCTCACCCTAACCCTAACCCTAAACCTAACCCTCATATTAATCCTCACCCTAAACCTAATGCTAACCCTAACCTGCACCCTAACCCTCAACATAACCCTTACCCTCAACCTGACCCTAACCCTAACCCTCACCTTCACACTCACCCTAACTCTCACACTAACCCTAACCCTACCCCTCACCCTAACCCTCACTCTCACCCTAACCCTAACCCTCAGCATAACTCTGACCCTAAAACTCACCCTAACCCTAACATTCACACTAACGCTCACATTCAACCTAATCGTCACACTAACAATAAACCTAACTGTTACCTAACCTAAGCCCTCACGTTCACCCTCATTCTCAACCTAACACTCACACTCACGCTAGCTGTCACCTCAACCCTAAACCTAACCCGAACCCTAATCTTCACCTTCACCCTCACCGTCAACCTCAGCCTTACCATAACCCTAACCCAAATCGTAACCCTTAACCTCAGACTCACCCTTACACTCACCCTAAACCTCACCCTCACCATAGACCTCACCCTGAACCTAAACTTCACCTTAACCCTAACCCTAAACCTCATTCTTACCCTAACCCTAACCCTAACAATAACCCTAACCCTAACCCTAATCCTAATTCTAAAACAAATCCTAACCCTAACCCTATACCTAAAACTCACCATGACCCTAATCCAAACCCTAAACCTCACCCTCAATGTCACCGTCACCCTAAACCTGAACCTCAAACTCACCCTCACACTAAACCTCACACTAACCCTAGCCCTCACCCTCACCCTAATCCTCACCATCACCCTCACCGTCACTCTAACCCTCACCATCACCCTAAACTTCACCCCAACCCTAACCCTCACCCTAATCCTAAACCTAACCCTAACTCTAACCCTCAACCTAACCCTAACCTTAAACCCCACTCTAAGTCTAAACTAACCCTAACCCTCACCCTAACCCAAAAACTAACCCTCACCCTAATCCTAACTCTTACCCTAACCCTAACCCTAACACTAACCCTCAACCTAACCCAAACTCTAACTCTCACCGTAAACCTAACGCTTACCCTAACCCTAAACCTAACCCTTACCCTCACCCTAACCCTCACTCTAACCCTAACCCAAACCTCATTCTCATCCTAAACTTAACCCTAACTCTCACACTCACCCTAACACCAAAGCTAACCCTAACCCACACCCTCACTGTCACCCTCACCCTAACACTCACCGTCAACCTCACCTTCACCCTAACCCTCAAACTAACCCTAACCCTCACCCTCACCGTCACATTAACCCTAACCCTAAAACTAACCCTAATCCTCACCCTAACCCTCATCCTTACCCAAAACCTAAACCTCAAGATCACCCCCACCCTCACCCTCACCCTCACCCTCATATTAACCCTTACCCTCACCCTCACCCTAACCCTAAACCTAACTCAAAACCTAACCCTAACCGTAAACCTCACCCTAAACCTTATCCTCACACTAACTGTAAAGCTAACCCTCACCCTCACCCTCACCCTAATCCTGACCCTAAACTTAACCCTCACTTTAAACTTAACACTTACTCTAACCCTAACCCTAACCCTAAAAATAACCCAAATCCCAACCCTAATCCTAACCCTAACCCTAACCTTAAACCTAAAACTCACCGTAAACATAATCCTAAACCTAAACCTCACCCTCATTGTCACTGTCAACCTAACCCTAACCCTAAACCTCACCCTTACCCTAACCCTCACACTAACCGTAACCCTCACCCTAACCCTAACCCTAACCCTCACACTCACCCTAAACCTAACCCTAACGCTAACAATAACGCTAACCATCATCCTCACCCAAACCCTCACCGTAACACTAACCCTAAACCTACCCCTCACGCTAAACTTCACCCTAAACCTAACCCACTCCCACACCCTAAACCTCATGCTAACCTGAACCCTAACCCTCAACCTAGCACACACCCTCACCCTAAACATCACACTCACCCTCACCCTAATCCTAACCCTAACCCTAACACTCAACCTAACCATAACTCTTACCCTCACCCTCAGCGTGAACCTAACCCTCACCCTAAACCTAAATCTAACCCACAACCTAACCCAAACCTGAACCCGAACACTCAACCTCTCCTGAACCCACACCCTCACCCTAACCCTCAGCCTCACACTAAACATCTCACTAACCCTAACCCTCACTCTAAACCTAACCATAACCAGAACACTAACCATAACCCAACCCTTACCTAACCGAAAACCACACCCTCACGCTCACACTCACCCTAACACTCACCCTCACCATAGCCCTAACCCTAAACCTAAACCTCAACATAAACCTAACCCTAAACCTCACCCTAACCCTAACCCTAACCCTAACCCTCACCCTAAACCTCACACTAAACCTAACCCTAACTGTAAACCTAACCCTCAACCTCACCCTAACCCTAACGCTAACCCTAACTCTCAGCCTCACACTAACCCTAACCCTAACCCTCACCCTCACCCTCACCCTCGCCCTCACCCTCATCCTATCCCTTACCCTAACCATAATCATAACCCTAACCCTCACCTTCACCGTAACCCTAACCCTATACCCAACATGTTCTGTCACCATCACCTTCACCCTCACCCTCACCCTAACACTCACCATCACCATAAACATCACCCTAACCCTAACCCTCAACCTAACCCTAACCCTTACACTAACACTAACCCTAACCCTAACCCTCAACCTAACCCTAACCCTAACACTAACCTTAACCCTCACCCTAACCTAATGCTAACCCTAACACTCACCCTCACCCTAAACCTCACCCTAAACCTTATCCTCACACTAACCCTAAACCTAACCCTCACCCTCACACTCACCCTAACCCTAACCCTAAACTTAACCCTCACTCTAACCTTAACAATTACTCTAACCCTAACCCTAACCCTCACACTAACGCTGACACTAACCCTTATCCTCACAATAACCAAAACCCTAACCCTCACCCTCACACTCACACTAACCCTAAACCTCATCCTAACCCAAACCCTTACCCTAACCCTAATCCTACTCCTCACCCTAACCCTTACCCTCAGCCTAACCTTAAACCTAAACCTCACCCTAAAACTAACCCTAATCCTATCCCTAACCCTCACCCTCACCCTCACCCTAACCCAAACCCTAAACTTAAGCCTCACTGTAACCTTAACAATTACTCTAACCCTAACCCTAACCCTCAAACTAATGCTCACCCTAACCATTATCCTCACATTCACCGTCATTCTCACCCTAACACTCAAACTCACGCTAGCCCTCAACCTAACCCTTATCCTCACACTAACCCTAAACCTAACACTCAACCTTACCCTCACCCAAACCCTAACCGGAAACCTAACCATCACCCTCACCTAACCCTTTCACTAACTCTTAAAATAACCCTTACAAAAACCCTAACCCTAACACTCACACTAAGAAGTGCCCTAACCCTAAACCTAACACTAACGCTCACCTTCACCCTAACCCTGACCCTAACCCTAAACCTGAACCTTACAATCACCCTAACCCTAACCCTTACTCTAACCAAAACCCTACCCATAACCCTAACTCTCACCCTCACCTTAACCCTAACCCTTAACCCAACATTCACTGTCACCCTCACCCTCACCCTAACCCTCATAATCACCCTAAACATCACCCTAACACTAAACCTCAACCTAACCCTAACACTTACACTAACCCTAACCATAAACCTAACCCTCACCCTAACCGTTACCCTCACCGTCACGCTAACCCTAACCCTAACCCTAACCCTCACCCTAACCCTAACCCTAGCCCTAACACTAACCCTAACCGTCACCCTAACCCTAAACCTTACCCTAATTGAACCCTAACCCTCACCGTCACCCTAACACTCACTATAACACTAACCCTAAACCACAACCTAACCCTCACCCTCTCCCTCACCCGAAAATTCACCCTCAACCTAATCCACAGCCTCACCCTAAACATCACCCTAAACCAAACCCTCAATCTAACCCTAACCCTAACCCTCACCCTAACCCTAATCCTAAAACTAACCCTCACCCTCAACCTAATCCTCACCCTATCCCTAACCCTAATCCTTACCTAATTGAAAACCTCACTATCACCCTCACACTCACCCTAAACCACACCCTCACCCTCACCCTAACGCTAAGTCTAACCCTCACCCTAACCATCAACCTCATCCTAACCCTAACCATAATCCTAAACCTCACCCTAACACTCACCCTAAACCTAAACCTCACCCTAACCCTAACCCTAAACCTCACACTCACCCTCACCCTAACCCTAACTCTAACCCTCACCCTAAACCTCAACCTCACCCTAACCCTAACCATAATCCTAAACCTCATATTAATACTCACCCTAACCCTAAAGCTAACCCTAACCCTCACCCTCACCCTAACCCTAACCCTGACCCTAACCCTCACCCTAACTCTAACCCTAACCCTCTACCTGATCCTCACCCACACCCTAAACATCACATTCAACCTAATCATCACCCTAACATTAAACCTAACTCTTCCCTAACCGAAATCCTCACCTTCACCCTCATTCTCACCCTAACCCTCACACTCACCCTAGCCCTCACCTTAACCCTAACCCTAAGCCTAACCCTAATCTTCACCCTCACCCTCACCATCACCCTCAGCCTAATTCTAACCCTAACCCTAGTCCTAAACCTAACCCTCAACCTCACCCTCACCCTACCCCTAACCCTAAACCTAACCTTCACCCTCAACCTCACCGTCACCTTTAGCCTTACCATAACCCTAACCCAAATTGTAACACTTACCCTCACCCTGACACTCACACTCACCCTAAACCTCATCCTCACCCTGAACCTAAAGCTCACCCTAAACCTAACCCTAAACCTCACTCTTACCTTAAACCTAACCCTACACATAACCCTAACCCTAACCCTAATTGTAAATCTAACCCTCATCCTAACCCTAACCATATACCTAAAACTCACGCTAACCCTAATACTAACCCTAACCCTCACGCTCACTGTCACCGTCAACCTATCCCTCACCCCCAACCTCACCTTCACCCTAACCCTCACACTAACCCTAGACCGCACCCTACACCTAACCCTAACCCTCACCCTCACCATCACCCTAACCCTAACCCTAAACTTCAATTTAACACTAACACTTACCCTAACCCTAACCATAACCCTCACATTAACCCAAACCCTATCCCTAACCATCACCCTCACCCTCACCCTAACCCTAAGCCTCACCCTCAAATTAATCCTCACCCTAACCCTAAAGGTAACCCTAACCCTCATCCTCACACTAACCTTCAACCTAACCCTTCCCCTCAACCTGACCCTAACCCTAACCCTAACCCTCACACTCACCCTAACCCTACCCCTCACCCTAACCCTAACACTCAAACTAAACCTCACCCTCACCCTAATCATAACCCTAAACTTTACCTAACAGAAAACCTCTCCCTCATACTCAAAGTCATCCTAACACTCACCATCACCGTAGCCCTCACCCTAAACCTTAACGCCACACTAACCCTCACCCTCACCATCACCCGAACCCTAACCCTAACCCTAACCCTCACTCTAACCATCATCCTAACCCTAACGCTAACCCTTACCATAACTCTCACCCTAACTCTGACATTACGCTAACCCTAACCCTAACATTAAATCTCACCCTAACCCTATCCCTAACCCAAACCCTCACCCTCACCTAACACTCAACTTAACACTAACCCTAAAACTAACCCTCATCCTAAACCTAATATTAAACTTAACCTTCACCCTCACCCTAACCCTCACACTAATCCTTATCCTAACACTAACCCTAACCCTAAACTTAACCCTCACACTAACCCTCACTTTAATCCTAACCCTCAGCCTAACCCTCACCCTCACCCTCACCCTAACCCTAGCCCTGACCCTCACCCTAACCCCAACCCTTACCCTAAGCCTAACCGTACCCCTCACCCGAACCCTCACCCTCAGCCTAACCCTAAACCTAAACCTCACTCTAAACCTAACCCTAACCCTAACTCTAACCCTTATCCTCACCCTAATCCTAACTCCAACGCGAACCCTAATCCTTACATAACTGAAAACCTCACCCTCACCCTCACACTCATGGTAACCCACACCCTCACCGTAGCCCTCACCCGAAACTTAAACCTCAACCTAAACTTAACCCTAAACCTCACCCTCACTCTCAACCTAACCCTAACCCTAACCCTAACCCTCACATTAATCCTCACCATAACCCTAAAGCTACTCTAACCCTCACCCTCACCCTAACCCTCAACCTAACCCTTACCCTCAACCTGACCCTAACCCTAACCCTAACCCTAAACCTCACACTAAGCCTAACCCTCACACTAAACCTAAGCCTACCTCTCACCGTTAACCTCAGCGTCACCCTAACCCTAAACCTAACCCTAATCCTAACCATCAACCTAACTCTTACCCTAACACTCACCCTAATCCTAACCCTCACACTAACCCTCACATTCAACCTAATCCTCACCCTAACAATAACCCTAACACTTACCTAATCGAAAACCTCATGTTCACCCTCATTCTCACCCTAACACTCACACTCACGCTAGCCCTCACCTTAAACCTAACCCTAAACCTAATCTTCAACCTCACCCTCACTGTCACGCTCAGTCTAACCCTAACCCTAAACCTAACTTTCACCCTCACTCTCACACTCACCCAAAACCACAACCTCACCATAGCCCTCACCCTAAACTTAAACCTCACCCTAAACCTAACCCTAAACTTCACTCTTACCCAAACCCTAACCCTAACCCTAACAATAAACCAAACCATAACCCTAATCCTAACCTTAACCCTCTCCCTAACACTAACCCTAAACCTAAAACTCAACGTAACCCTAATCCTAACCCTAACGCTCACCCTCACACTCAACCTAACCCTAACCCTAAAATAACGCTCACCATCATCTTCACCCTAAACCTCACCGTAACACTAACCCTAACCCTACCCCTCACACTAAATATCACCCTAACCCTAACCCACTCCCACACCCTAAACCTCATGCTAACCTGAACCTTAACCCTCACCCTAGCCCTCAACGTCACCCTAAACATCATCCTCACCCTCACCATAATCCTAACCCTAACCCTAACCCTCAACCAAACCCTACCCTCACCCTCACTGTCAGGCTAACCCTCACCCTAAAACTAACCCTAACCCACAACCTACCCCGAAGCTGAAACCCAACCCTCACCCCCATCTGAACGCTCACCCTCACCCTAACCCTCAGCCTCACACTAAACATCACCCTAAACCTAACCCTCACTCTAAACCTATCCCTAACTGAAACACTAACCATAACTCAAACCCTTACCTAACCGAAAACCTCACCCTCACCCTCACACTAACCCTAACCTTCACCCTCACCATAGCCCTCACCCTAAACCTAAACCTAAACATAACCCTAACCCTAACCCTCACCCTAACCCTAACCCTAACCCTAACCCTCAACCTAAACCTCACCCTAACCCTAAACCTAATCGTAACCCTAACCCTCACCCTAACCCTCCACCTGACCCTAACCCTAACGCTAACCCTAACCCTCACCCTCACCCTAACCCTATCCCTAACCCTCACCCTCACCCTTTCCCTCACCCTAATCCTATCCTTTACCCTAACCGTAACACTAACCCTAAACCTCACCTTCACCGTAACCCTAACCCTAAACCCAACATTAACCGTCAACGTCACCTTCACCCTCACCCTCACCCTAACCCTCACCATCACCCTAAACATCACCCTAACCCTAACCCTCAACCTAACCCTAACCCTTACACTAACCCTAACCCTAAACCTAACCCTCAACCTAACCCTAACCCTAACCCTATCCCTCACCCTGACCCTAATGCTAACCCTAACACTGACCCTCACCCTAAACCTCACCCTAACTCGTATCCTCACACTAAACCTAACCCTAACCCTCACCCTCACCCTCACCTAACCGTAACCCTAAACTTAACCCTCACTCTAACCTTAACACTTACTCTCACATTAACCCTAACTCTCACACTAACCCTCACCCTAACCCTTATCCTCACACTAACCCGAAGCCTAACCCTCAACCTCACCCTCACCCTAACCCTAAAGTGAAACCTATCCCTCACCCTAACCCTAACCGTTATACTAACCCTAACCTTATACTAACCCTCACAATAACCTTCACCCTAAACCTAAACCTAACCATAACCCTGATATTCATCCTCACTATCACCCTAACCCTAACCCTTAACCTTACCCTCACCCTAACCCTAACTCTTAACCTAACCAAAACTGTACCCCTAACCCTAACCCTCACCCTCACCGTAACCCTAACCCTGACCCCAAGATTCACTGTCATCCTGACCCTCACCCTCACCCTCACCCTAACCCTCACAATCACCCTAAGCATCACCCTAAACCTAACCCTCAACCTAAAACTAACACTTACACTAACCCTAACCCTAAACCTAACCTTCACCCCAACCCTCACCCTATCTCTAACCCTAACCCTCACCCTAAACCTAACCCTAACCCTAACCCTCACCCTCACCCTCACCCTCACCCTAACCCTAGCCCTAATACTAACCCTAACCCTCACCCTAACCCTAAACTTTACCCTAACCCTAAACCTAACCCTCACCGTCAACCTAACCCTCACCATAAACCTAACCCTAAACCACACCCTAACCCTCATCCTCACCCTCACCCGAACCGTCACGCTCACCCTAAACCTCAGCCTCACCCTAAACGTCACCCTAACCCTAACCCTAAAACTAAGCTCACCCTCAACCTAATCGTCACCCTAACCCTAAAGCTAATCCTTACCTAACTGAAAACACCACCATCACACTCACACTCACGCTAACCCAAATCCTCACCGTACCCCTCAACCTAAAACTAAACCTCACACTAAACCTAACCATAAACCTCACCCTCACCCTAAACCTAACCCTAACCCTCACCCTCATCCTAACCCTAATTCTTAAACTAACCCTCACTTTAATCCTCACCCCAACCCTAAAGCTAACACTAACCCTAACCCTCACAATAAACCTAACCCTACCTCTCACCCTAACCCTCACCCTCACCCTAACCCTAACCCTAACCCTAACCCTCGCCCTAACTCTAACCCTAACCCTCACCCTAACCCTCACCCTCACACTAATCCTCACATTCAACCTAATCCTCACCCTAACATTAAACATAATTTTTCCCTAACCGAAACCCTCACCTTCACCCTCATTCTCACCCCAACCCTCACACTCACCCTAGCCCTCAACTTAACCCCAACCCTAACCCTAACCCTAATCTTCACCCTCAGCCTCACCATCACCCTCAGCCTAACTGTAACCCTAAACTTAGTCCTAAACCTTACCCTCAACCTCACCCTAACCCTAACCCTAACCCTTACCCGAACCTTCACCCTCACCCTCACCATCACCCTCAGCCTTACCATAAACCTAACCCAAATCGTAACAATTACCCTCACCCTCACTCTCACACTCACCCTAAATCTCACCCTCACCATAGCCCTCACCCTGAACTAAACCTCACCCTAACCCTAACCCTAAACCTCACTCTTACCCTAACCCTAAAAATAACCCTAACCCTAACCCTAATTCTAAATCTAACCCTCATCCTAACCCTAACCCTATACCTAAAACTCACCCAAACCCTAATCCTATCCCTAACCCTCACCCTCACTGTCACCGTCACCCTAACCCTGACCCACAACCTCACCCTCACCCTAACCTCACACTAACCATGCCCTCACCCTAACCTTAACCCTAACCCTCACCCTCACCCTCACACTCAGCCTAACACTTAACCAAACCCTAATCCTAACCCTAACCCTCACACTCACCTTAGCCCTAATCCTAACAATAACACTCACGATCACCCACAACCTGACCCTCACCCGAACCCTCACCCTCAAACTCACCCTCACCCTAACCCTCACCGTCACCCTAAAGTTCACTCTAAACCTAACCCTCACGCTAACCCTAAACCTAACCCTAACGCTCACCCTCACCATAAACCTAACCCTGAACCTAACTCTAAATCTAACCCTAAACCTAAACCTCACTCTAACCCTAACACTAACCCTCACCCTAACCCTAACTCTTACCCTAACCATAACCCGCACCCTTACCCTAACTCTATCCCTCACCCTAAACCTAACGCTTACCCTAACCCTAAACCTAAGCCTTACCCTCACCCTAACCCTAACCCTAACACTAACCCTCAAACTCACCCTCACCCTAAACTTAACCCTAACTCTCACACTCACCCTAACCCTAATCCTAACCCTAACCCACACACTCACTGTCACCCTCACCCTCAAACTCACACTCAGGCTAACCCTTAACCAAACCCTAATCTTAACCCTAACCCTCACACTTACCCTAACAATAACCCTCACCATCACCCTCACCCTCACTCTCACCCTCAACCTCACCCTCAACCTCACACTCACCCTAACACTCACCGTCACCCTAAATTTCAACCTAACCCTAACCCTCAACCTAACCCTAAACTCTACCCTAAACCTAACCCTCACCCTAAACCTCACCCTAAGCCAAACCCTACCCCTCACCCTAACCCTCATCCTAAACCTAACCCTAACCCTCACCATAACCCTAACCCTCAACCTCACCCTCACCCTAACACTCAGCCTAACTCTAACCCTAACCCTAATCTTAAACCTAACCCTCAACCCCTCCCTCACCCTAATCCTAACCATAACCCTAATGCTAACCCTCAACCTCACACACAACTTAACCCTAACCCTAACCTTATCAATAACTGTTACCCTAACCTTAAACTTAATCCTAACCCTAACCCTCACAATAATCCTAAACCTAAACCTAACCCTTACCCTCAACCTAACCCTAACCCTAAACCTTATCCTCACACTAACCCTAAACCTAACACTAACTCTGACCCTCACACTAAACCTAACCCTCACCCTAACACTAACTCTAGACCTCACACCAACCCTGACCCTAACCCTAACCCTAATCCTAACCCGCACCCTAACGCTAACCCTTACACTAACACTCACCCTCATCGGAACGCTCACCCTCATCCGAAACCTCACCCTAAACATCACCTTAACACTAAACCTCACCCTAACCCTAACCCTAACCCTCACCCTAACCCTAACCCTCAACCTAATGCTCACTGTCAACACAAACCTCACCGTAACGCAAACACTAACACTTACCCACAGGAAACCCTCACCCTCAACATCACCCTCACCCTAAACCTCAACCTTACCCTAGTCCTCACCCTATACTTAACCCTCACCCTAACCCTAACCCTAACCCTCACCCTAAACCAAAGCCTAAACCTCACCCACACCCTATCCTACACCTTAACCCTAACCTCACCCTCACCCTAAACGTCACCCTAACCCTCACTCTAACTCTAAAACTAAAGCTCACACTAACCCTCACCCTCATCCTCACCCTCACCCTAAACCTCACCCTAAACCTAAACCTAACGCTAACATTAACCCTAAAACTCACCCTAACAATCACCCTAACCCTAACCCTCAAACTCACCCTAAACCTCAACCTAACACTTGTGATCACCCTAAACCTAAGCCTCGCCCTACCCCTAACCCTCATCCTAACCTAACCCTAACTCTAACCCTTAACCTAACCCTGACCCTTACCCTAACCCTCAGACTGACCCTCACCCTCAACCTCAGCCTAATCCTAACCCTAACACTCACCGTCAGCCTCACCAAAACTCTAACCCTAAGCCTAAACCTAACCCTAACCCTCATGCTCAGCCTATCGCTAAACCTAACCCTTACCCTAATCCTCTCCCTAACCCTATCGCTAACCCTAAACCTCACACTCACCCTAACCTCACTCTAACTCTAAAGCTCACTATAACACTAACCCTAACACTAACACTAATACTCACCCTAACCCTAAACCTCAATCACACCCTAACAATCAACCTGAACCACTCCTCACCCTAATGCTCACATTCACTCTAACCCTAACCCTAACACTAAGCCTACACTTAACCCTCAACCTCACCCTCACCCTAACCCTAACCCTAACCCTAACACTCAACCTCAACCTAAATATCACCCTAACCGTTACCCTAACATTAACCCTAACCGTAACACTAACCCTAACCTTAACCCTCACCCTATCCCTAACGGTAACCCTAAATCTCACCCTCACCCTAATCCTCATCCTCACACTAACCCTAAAACTCACCGAAAACCTTACCCTAACCCTTAACCTAACCCTAAACCTCACTCTATCCCTAACCCTCAACCTCTCCCTCAACCTAACCCTAACCCTAACCCTAATCCTCACCCTACCCTAACCCTAATCCTAACCCTCAACCTCACCTTCACCCTCACCCTCATCCTAACCCTCACCCTCAAACTCACCTTCACCCAAACCCTCAAACGAACCCTAACCCTCACCCTAACCCTAACCCTAACTCCCACCCTCACCCTCACCCTCAGCCTAACCCTAAACCTAACCCTAATCCTAACCCTAACCCTCACCCACACCCTAAACATAACCCTCACCGTCACCCTCCACGTCACCCTCACCCTAACCCTCATCCTCAAATTCATAATCACCCCTCACCCTAACATTCACCCTCACCCTAAACATCACCCTAACCCTAAACCTCACCCTCAACCTAACGTTAAGCATAACCCTAACCCTAACCCTCACCCTAATCATTATCGTCAAACTAACCCTTACTCTAAATCTAACACTAACCCTCACACTATCCCTAACCCTCACCCTAACCCTAACCTTAAACCTAACACTCAACCTCACCCTCACCCTAACCCTAACCCTAGAACCTAACCCTCACCCTCACCCAAAATATCACCCTAACCCTAAACCTCACCTAACCCTAACCCTAACACTAACCATAACCCAAACCTTCATAGTAACCCTAAGCCTAAGCCTAACGCCATCCCAAATCCTCACCCTCACTGTAACACTCATCCTCACACTAACCCTAACCCTATACTTAACCCTAACCCTCAAACTAAACTAACCCTCAGCCTATCACTAACCATACACCCCACCCTAAACCTCACACTAACCCTAAACCTAACGCTAACCCTCACCCTAATCCTAACCCTAACCCTATCACTCACCATCACCCTAAACCTCACGGTCACCCTAAACCTAACCCTAAATCTAACCCTCACCCACACTCTACCCCTTACTCTAACCCTAACCCTAAACCTCACCCTCACCCTAACCCTAACCATAACCTTCACACTCACCCTCACCGTCACCCTCAGCCTTACCATAACCCTCACCCAAATCGTAACCCTTACGCTCACCCTCACCCTCATACTCACCCTAAACCTCAACCTCACCCTAAACCTAAACCTCACATTAACCCTAACCCTAAACCTCACTCTTACCCTAAGCCTAAACCTAACCCTAACCCTAACAATAACCCTAACCCTATCCCTCATCCTAACCCTAACCCTCACCCTAATCCTAACCCTAAACCTCAGCCTCACTGTAACCGTCACCCTAACCCTGACCCTCAACCTCACCCACACCCTAAACCTCCCACTAACCCTAGCCCTCAACTTCACCCTCATACTCAGCCTAACATTTAACCAAAACCTAATCCTAACCCTAACTTTCACTCTCACCCTAATCTTAACCCTAACAATAACCCTCACCCTAAACCTAACCCTCAATCTCACCCTCACCGTAACTTTCACCCTAACCC
Source organism: Dipodomys merriami (assembly GCF_024711535.1). Lineage (NCBI taxonomy): Eukaryota > Metazoa > Chordata > Mammalia > Rodentia > Heteromyidae > Dipodomys > Dipodomys merriami. The sequence continues at coordinate 19,104,802 of NW_027203715.1, read as the reverse complement.
TAAACCTAACCCTCACCCTAACCCTCACCCTAACCATCACCCTAAACCTAAAAATAACCCTCATCCTAACCTTAACTCTCAACCTAACCCTCATTCTAAGCCTAACCCTAACCCACACCCTAACCCTAAACCTCACCTTCACCCTCACTGTCAGCCTCATCCTAACCCTAAACCTGACCCTAACCCTAAACCTAACCCTCACCCCCTCACTCACACTAACACTAATCATAACCCTAATGTTAACCCTCACCTTCACCCTCAACCTAACCCTCACCATCACCCTAACAATAACGGTAACCCTAACCCTAAACCTAATCATAACGCTAACCCTCACACTAACCCTAAACATAACCCTATAACTCACCCTAACCCTAAACCTAACCCTAACCCTCACCCTAACACTAACCCTCACCCTAACCCTACCCCTAACGCTCACCGTAAACATAACCCTCACCCTAACCCTCACCCTAAACCTAAAGCTAACCCTAACCCTCACCCTCAACCTAACACTAACCCTAACCCTTATCCTCACACTAACCCTAAACCTAACCCTAACCCTAACTCTCACACTAACCATAACCCTCAACCTAACCCTAACCCTCATTCTAACCTAACCCTAACTCTAACCCTAAACCTAACCCTCTCCCTTACCCTAACCATCACACTGATGCTCACTCTCACCCTCAGCCTAATCCTAACCCTACTCCTAATCCTAACCCTAACACTCACCTTCAGCCTCACCAAAACTTTAACACTAACCCTAATCCTAAACTTAACCCTCACCCTATCCCTAAACCTAACCCTTACCCTAATCCTCTCCTTAACATTATTGCTAACCCTAAACCTCACCCTCACCCTAAACCTCACTCTAACTCTAAAGCTCACTATAACCCTAACCCTAACACTAACACTAATACTCACCCTAAACCTAAACCTCAACCACAACCCAACACTCAACCTCACCCTCACCCTCACCCTAACCCTAACCCTAACCCTCACCCTCACCGTAAATATCACCCTAACCCTAACCCTCATCCTAACCTTAACCCTAACACTAACCCTAACTGTAACCCTCAACCTAACAACCAACGCTAACCCTAACTCTCACCCTCACCCTAATCCTCATCCTCACAATAACCCTAACCCTAACCCTAACCCTAACCCTCACCCTAAACCTTAACCTAACCCTAAACCTAACCCTAAACTTCACACTAACCCTAACCATCACACTAACCCTCACATTCCTCCTAATCCTCACCCGAACAATAACCCTAACTCTTACCTAATCAAAACCCTCACCTTCACCCTCATTCTCACCCTAACCCACACATTCATCCTGGAACTCACCTTAACCCTAAACCTAAACCTAACCCTAACCTTCACCCTCACCCTCACCGTCACGCTCAGCCTAACCCTAACACTAACCCTAATCCTAAACCTAACCCTCAACCTCACCCTCACCCTAACACTAACCCTAACCCTAACCTTCACCCTCACCCTCACCATCACCCTCAGCCTTACCATAACCTTCACCCAAATCATAACACTTACCTTCACCCTCACACCAACAATAAACCAAACCATAACCATAGCCTTCACCCTAAACCTAAACCTCACATTAATCCTAACCCTAAACCTCACTCTTACCCTAACCCTAAATCTAAACCTAACCCTAATCCTAACCCTAACCCTCACCCTAACCCTAACCCTAAACCTAAAACTCACCCTAACACTAATCCTAACCCTAAACCTCACACTCACTGTAACCGTTATCCTAACACTGACCCTCAACCTCACCCTCACCCTAACCCTCACACTAACACTAGCGCTCACCTTAAACCTAACGCTAACACTCACCCTCACCCTTATACTCAGCCTAACCCTTAACCAAACCCTAATCCTAACCCTAACATTCACACTCACCCTAACCCTAACCCTAACAATAACCCTCACAATCACCCTCACCATCACCCTCATCCTAACCCTCACACTCAACCTCACACTCACCCAAACCCTCACCGTCAACCTAAACTTCACCCTAACCCTAACGTTCACCCTAACCCTAAACCTAAACCTAACCCTAACCCTCACCCTAACCCTCACCCTAACCCTCACCCTAAACCTAAGAATAACCCTCATCCTAAACCTAACCCTCAACCTAACCCTCATTCTAACCCTAACTCTAACCCACACCCTAACACTAACCCTCACCCTCACCCTCAGCCTCAGCCTAACCCTAAACCTAACCCTAACCCTAAACCTAACAATCACCCCCTCACTCACACTAACACTAACAAAAACCCTAATGTTAACCCTCACCCTCAACTTAACCCTTACCCTCACCCTAATAATAACGATAACTTAACCCTAAACATAATCATAATGCTAACCCTGACTCTAACACTAAACCTAACACTATAACTCACCCTAACCCTAAATCTAACCCTAATACTCACCCTAACACTAACCCTCTCCCTAACCGTACCCCTAACCCTCACCCTAAACATAACCCTCACCCTAACCCTCACCCTAACTCTAAAGCTAACCCTAACCCTCACCCTCAACCTAACGCTAACGCTAAACCTTATCCTCAAACTAACCCTAAACCTAAACTTAAGCCTAACCCTAACACTTACACTACCCCTCACCCTAATATTAACCCTACCCCTCACACTAACCCTGACCCTAGCCCTAACCCTAATCCTAACCCTCACCCTAACCCTAACCCTAACATTAACTCTCACCCTCATCTGAAACCTCACCTGAACCCTCACCCTAAACATCACCCTAACATTAACCCTCACCCTAACCCTAACCCTAACCCTCACCCTAAACCTAACCCTCAACGTAAGCCTCACCCTGAACCCAATCCTCACTGTAACCCAAACCGTAACCCTTTCCTACCCGAAATGCTCACCCTCACACTCACCCTCACCCCAATCCTCACCCTCACCCTAGCCCTCACCCTAAACTTAACCCTCACCCTAACCCTAACAAAAACCCTCACCTTCACCCTCACCCGAAACCTAAACCTAAACCTAATCCTTACATAACTCTCACCCTAAACCTAACCCAAACCCTTACCCTATCCTTCACCCTAACCCTCACCCTCACCTTAACCATCACCCTAGCTCTAATCCTCACCCTAAACCTAAACCTCGCCCTAAACCTCACCCTAACCCTAACCCTAAAGCTCACCCTAACCACACCCTCACCCTCACCTTAAACCTCACCCTAGACCTAACCCTCACCCTAACCCTAAACCTCACCCTAACGCTCATCCTAATCCAAACCCTAACCCTCACCCTCACCCTCATCCAACTCTAACCCTAACTCTAATCCTCCTTCTAACCCTCACCCTCACCCTAAATCTAAACCTAACCCTTAACCTAACCCTCACCCTCACCCTCACACTAACCCTAATCCTCACACTATCCCTAAACCTAAGCCTAAACCTCACTCTAACCCTCACCCTCAACCTAACCCTAATGCTAACCCTAACCATCGTCCTCACCCTAACCCTAAACCTAAACCTCACCTTAAACCTCACCCTCACCCTAACCCTAAACCTAGCCCTAAACCTCACATTAACCCTAACACTAACCCTAACCCTCACCCTCACCCTAACCCTTAACCTAACCCTTAGCCTAACCCTAACACTAACCCTAACCCTCACACTATCCCTCACCCTCACACTAACCCTAACCCTAACTTTCACCCTCACCCACACCATCATCCTCAGCTTAACCATAACCCTAAGCCAAATCCTAACCATTACCCTCACCCTCACACTCACCCTAAACCTCAACCTCACCATAGCCCTCACCCTAATCCTAAACCTCACCCTAACGCTAACCCTAAACCTCACTCTCACCCTAAACCTAACCCTAACCCTAACCCTAACAATAACCCTAACCCTAACCCTAATCCTAACCCTAACCCTCACACTAACCCTTACCCTAAAACTAACGCTCATCCTAAACCTATCCCTAACCCTCACAGTCACCCTAACCCTCAACCTAAACCTCAACCTCACCTACATGTTAGTGCTGAACCTCACTCGAACCCTAACCCTCCTCTAACCCTAACGATAACCCTCAAACTCACCCTAACCCTATCTCTAACCCTAAAAATAATCCTAACCCTAATCTTAATCCTCACCCTAACCGTAAACCTAACCGTAAAACTCACCCTACCACCAATCATAACCCTCAACCTAACACTCACCCTAAACCTAAACCTCAACATAAACCTCACCCTAACCCTAACGCTAACCCTAACCTTCACCCTCAACCTAACCCTCACTCACCCTAACCCTTATCCTCAAACTAACTCTTGCCCTAACCCTAACCCTAACCCTCACACTAACCCCAACCCTCACCCTAACGCAACCCTACCACTCACACTAACCCTCACCCTAAACCTAAACCTAATCCTAATCTTCACTGTAACCCTAACCCTATCCCTAACCCTCACCCTCACCTTAATCCTGCCCCTTACCCTAAACATTACCCTAACCCTAACCCTCATCCTAAAACTAACCCTAACCCTCACCCTAACCCTAACCCTCAACCTAATCCTCACCCTCACCCTAATCCTCACCATAACCCTGACCCTAACCCTTACCTAACCAAAAACCTCACCCTCTCCCTCAAACTCACCCTAACCCTCACCCACACCCTAACACTCACCCTCACCCAAACCCTCACCCTCATGCCAACCCTATCCTAAACCTCACACTAACCATATCCCTCACTCTATCCCTAACCCTAACCCTCAACCTAATCCTAATCGTCCACCTAACCCTCACCCACAACCTAATCCTCTCCCTAACCCTAAACCTAACCCTTAAATAACTGAAGCCCTCACCCTCACTCTCACCCTAACCCTCACCCTAACCGTAACCCTAAACATCAGCCTCACCCTAACCCTCACCCTAAACCTAACGCGAACCCTAAGGCTTACCCTCACCCTAACACTCACTCTAACCCTTGTCCTCAAACTAACCCTAACCCTAACCCTAACGCTCACCCTCACACTAACCCTAACCCTACCCCTCACCCTAACCATCAACCTAACCCTAACCCTAACTCTAACCCTAACCCTCACCCTAAACTTATCCCTAAACCTCACAGTCACCCTAACCCTCACCCTAACGCTAACCCTCAACCTAAACCTCTTCCTCACCCACACTCTAATGCTCAACCTCACCCGAACCCTAACCCTCACCCTAAAACTCACCCTAACCCTAAACCTCACCCTAATCCTAACACTCACCAAAACCCTTACACTAACACTCACCCAACCCTAAATCTCACATTAACCCTCAAGCTCAACCTAATCCTCAACCTAACAATAACCCTAACCCTTTCCTAACCGAAACACTCACCCTCACCCTCACCCTAAGTTTCACCCTCATGCTAGCCTTCACCCTAACCCTAACTCTAAACCACACGCTTCCCTTCCCCTCCCCCTCATCCTAACCCTAACACTAACCCTAATCCTAAACCTAACCCTCACCCCCACCCTCACCCTAACCCTAAACCTAACACTAAGAGTCACCCTAACCCTAAACATCACACTAACCCTCACCCTAACCCTAATGCTGAACCTCACCCTCACCCTAAACCTATCGAGAAACCTAACAATAATCCTAACACTAACCCTAACCCTAATCCTAACCCTAACATTCACCCTAACCCTAAACCTAACCCTAAATCTCACTCTAACACAAATCCTAACACAAATCCTCACCCTAACCGTAACACTCACCCTAACCCTAAAACTCACCCTAACCCTCATCCTAACCCTAACGCTAACCCTAACCCTCACCCTCAACCTAACCCTCACCCTAACCCTTATCCTCACATTATCTCTAACCCTAAACCTAACCCTAACCCTCACCCTAACCCAAAACCTACCCCTCACACTAACCCTAACCCTAAACCTAAACCTAATCCTAACCTTCACCGCAACCCTAACACTAACCCTTACCCTCACCCTCACACAAACCATCACCCTCACTCTAACTCTCCCCCTCACCCTAAACATCACCATCACCCTAACCCTCACCCTAAACCTAACCCTAACCCTCACTCTAAACCTAAACCTCAAACTAACACACACCCTCACCCTAATCCTCACCATAACCCTAACCTTAACCCTTACCTTACCAAAATCCTTAACCTGACCCTGACCCTCACAATCACGCTCACCCTCTCCCTATCCCTCACCCTAACCTTAACCTAACCCTAACACGCACCCTCAACCTCACCCTAAACCTAACTCTAAACCTAACCCTCACCCTACATTAAACCTCACTGTAACCAGTACCTTCAACATAACTCTAAAACTAACACTAAACCTCACAATAACCCTAACCCTAACCCTCACCCTAACGCTCACCGTAACCCTAACCCTCACCCTAAACCTAACCCTCACCTTAATCTTAACCCTCACCCTAACCCTAACCATCACCCACACCCTAAACCTCACCCTCACCTGAACCCTCACCTTCACGCTAACCCTACCCTAAAACTCATCCTAACCCTAACCCTCACCCTAAAACTAACTCTAAACCTAACTCTCTTACTAACCCTAACCCTCACCTTATCCCTCACCCTAAACCTCACCCTAACCCTAACACTGACCCTAACCCTCAATCTCAACCTAACCCTCACCCTAAACTTTATCCTCACACTAACACTAACACTAACCCTCACATTAACCCTAACCCTCACCCCAACCATTACCCTACCCCTCATCCAACCCCTCACCCCATCCCTAAACCTAACCCTCAACCTAACACTAACCCTCACCATCACGCTAACCCTCACCCTAACCCTAACCTTCACCTACACCCTAACCCTCACACTTGTCGTCACCCTAGCACTCACCCTCACCCTAAACATCAGCCTAAGCCTAAACTTCACCCTAACCCTAACCCTAATCCTCAGCCTAACCCTAACCCTCACCTTAAAACTCACCCTGACCCTAATCCTCACCTTAACCCTAATACTAAGTCTTTCCTAACCAAAACCCTCACCCTCACCCTAACCATCACACTAACTGTCACCCTCACCCTAGCCCTCACCCTAAAACTAAACCTAACCCTCACCCTCACCCCCACCCTCAGCCTAACCCTAATCCTAAGCCTAACCTCAACCTCACCCTCAACCTCATCCTCACCCTAACCCTAACCCTAACCTCAACCCTAATGATAAAACTAGCCCTCACCCTCACACTAACCAAATCCCCAGCCTAACCCTAACCATAACCCCAACCCTACCCTAACACTCACCCTCACCCTAACCCTCATCCTCACACTAGCCCTCACTCTAACCCTAAACCTCACCCTAAGCATAACCCTAACCCTCTCCTTCACCCTAAACCTCACCGTTGCATTAAACCTCGCCCTAAACCTTACCCTCACCCTAACCCTAACCCTAACTCTCTCTCTAACCCTCAACCTAACCCTTACCCTAACCCTAACCCTAACCCTCACCCTAACCCTAACCAGAACACTAAACCTCACCCTAAACCTCACCTTAACCCTAAGCCTAACCCTAAACCTCACCCTCACCCTAACACTCAACCTAACCCTTACGCTCACATGAACCCTAACCCTAACCCTCAGCCTAAACCTCATATTAAACCTAACCCTAACCCTAACCTTCACCTTACCCTTAACCTTAACACTAAACCAAACCCTCACCCTAACCCTAACCCTCACCCTCACGCTCAACCTCACCCTCAGCCTAACCCTAACACTAATCCTAATACAAACCCTAACCCTCACCCTCACCATCACCCTAACTCTAAACCTAACCCTAAACCTATCCCTAACCCTCACCTTAACCCTAACCCTAATCTTAATCCTAACCCTCACACTCCCCGTAACCCTTACCCTCACCCTAACCCTAACCCTAACCCTCAGCCTAACACTCATCCTAACCCAACCCTAATCCTAACCAAAACCCTCACCCTCACCCTAAAACTAACCCTAAACCTAACATTCACCGTCACCGTCACCTTAGCACCCACCCTCAACCTCACCCTCACCCTAACACTCACCCTCACCCTAAGCAGTACTCTCACACGAACCCTCACCCTAACCCTAACCATAACCCTCATCCTAACCCTCACCCTCACCCTAACTCTCACCCTTACCCTAAACATAACACTTACCCTCACCCTCACACTAACCACCACCCTAAACTTTAACCTCACACTAACCCTCTAACACTAACCATAACCCTCACACTAACCCTACCCTCACCCTAACTCTAACCCTACCCCTCCCCTAACCCTCAGCTTAAACCTAACCCTAACCCTGAACCTCACACTCAACCTAACCCTAACCCTCAACCTCACCCTAACCCTAACCGTCACCCTGATCCTATCCCTAACCCTCACCCTCACCCTAACCCTCACTGTCACCCTAAACCTCACCCTAACCCTAACACTAACCCACAAACTAACAGTCACCCTCACTAGAACCCTCAATCTCAACACAACCCTCAGCCTTATCCTAAACTTCACTCTAACACTAACCCTCACTCTAACCCTAACCCTAACCCTCATCCTAAACCTAACCCTTAACCTAAACCTCACCCTCACTCTAATCCTCACCCTAACCCTAACCATAACCCTTACCTAACTTAAACCCTCACCCTCACCCTCACTCTCAACCTAACTCTCACCCTAATCCTAACCCTAAACCTCACCCTAACCCTCACCCTCACAGTAAACCTAAACCTAACCCTAAACCTCACCTTCAACCTCACCCTCACACTAACCCTCACCCTAAACCTTACCCTCAACCTAACCCTAACCCTAACTCTTACAATCACCCTAACCCTCACCGTCACCCTAACCCTCACCTTTACCCTAAACCTCACCCACACCCGATCGCTCAACATCACCCGAACCCTAACATTCACCCTAACCCTTACCCATACTCTAAACCTCACTCTAACCCTAACCCTCACCAAAACCATAACGCTAACCCTTACCCTTACACTAACCCACACACAAACCATCACCTTCAACCTAATCCTCACCCTAACAATAACCCTAACCGAAACCCTTACCCTCAACCTCACCCTCACCCTCAACCTCACCCTCACCCTAGCCCTCACCCTAACAATTACCCTCAACCTAACCCTAAACCTCACCTACACTCTCCTCCTCCCCCTCAGCCTAACCGTAACCCTAACCCTAACCCTAATGTTAACCGTCAACCTCACCCCAAACCTAACGCTAAACCTAACCCTAACCCAAAACCTAATCCTATCCATAACCCTCACTCTAACCCTAAATGTAACGCTAAAACTCACCCTAACACCAATCCTAACCCTAACCCTCACCCTAAACCTAACCCTCACCCTAATCCTAACCCTAACACTCACCCTAACCCTAAACCTCACCCTAACCCTCACCTTAACCTTAACTCTCACCCTCACCCTAATCCTCATCATAATGCTAACCCTAACTCTTACCTAACCGAAACCCTCACCTTCACCCTAACCCTCACCCTAAACCTCACTCTCACCCTAGCCCTCACCCTAAACTTAACCCTCACCCTAACACAAACACTAACTCTCACCCTCATCCTAAACCTAAGCTTAACCCTAAACCTCATCCTATCCCTCAACCTATATCTAACCCTAACCTTAACGCCCACCCTAAACCTCAACCTAAACTTAATCCTCAACGACACCCTAACCCTCACCCTCAACCTCACCCTCACCCTAACCCTCACTCTAACCCTTATCCTCACACTAATTGTAACCCTTATCTTGACCCTAACACTAACATTCACCGTCACTCTCACCCTAACACTAATCTTAACCCTAATCCTAACACTAACCCCCACCTGCACCATCACCCTAACTCTAACCCTAACCCTAACCCTCACTCTCACCCTCACCCTAACCCTAATCCTAACCCTAACCCTAACGATCACACTAACCCTAATCCTCACCCTAACCCTAAATCTAACCCTAACCCTCAGCCTAACCCTTACCCTCACCCTAACCACCACCCAAACCCTTACCCTAAACCTAACCCTAACCCTCACCCTAACCCTCACCCTAACCCTAAACCTCAACCTAACCCTAAACCTCACCCTATCCCTAACCCTCAAACTCTCCTTCCCCCTCACCCTAACCCTTACCCTCACCCTAACCCTAAACCTAAAACTAAGCTTAACCCTCACATTAACCCTAAACCTAACCCTCAGCCTATCCCTCATCCTAACCCTAAACATAACCCTAAACCTAAACTGCCCCCTAACCCTAACCTTCACCCTCACCCTCAGCCTCAGGCTAACCCTATCCCTAACACTAATCCTTACCCTAACCCACACACTCAGCCACACCCTAACTCTAACCATAACCCTAATCCTAAGCCTCACCCTCACCCTTACCCTAACCCTAACACAAACCCTCACCTTAACCCTCACCCTAACCTTAACCCTAACTCTAACACCCACCCTCACCCTAAATCTCACCCTAACCCTTAAACTCACCAAAACCCTGACCCTAACCCTAACCCTAATATGAACCCTAACGCTAAAACTCACCCAAACCCTAACACTCAAGGTCACCCGAATCCTCAACCGAACCCTTACACTACCCTAACCCTAACCCTAACCCTAATCCTATACCTATCCCTCACCCTAAACTTAACCCTTAACCTAACCCTAACCATCACCCTGACCCTAACATTCACCCTCACCCTTAATATCACACTAAACCTAACCCCCACCCTAACCCTGATCCTAACCCTAACCCTACTCCTCACCCTAACGCTACCCCTAGCCCTAACCCTCTCGCTAACACTAACCATAACCATAATCCTCACACTCACTCTAACACTCATCGTAACCCTAACACACAGCTGAAACCTAACCCTCACACACACCCTAACACTCGCCCTCACTCTCACTCTAAACATCAACCTAACCCTAATCCTCACCCTAACCGCTTCCCTAACTATAACCCTAAACCTAACCCTCAACCTAACCTTCACCCTCAACCTAATCCTCACCCTAACCCTAACCCTAACCCTTACCTAACCAAAACCCTCACCCTCACCCTAAATCTCACCCTCACACTAGCCCTCAACCTAACATTAACCCTCACCCTAACCCTAACTCTAACCCTCAACCTCATCCTCACCGTCACCCTCACACTAACACTCATCCTCAAACTCACCTTGACCCTAACCCTCAAAGTAACCGTAACCCTCACCTTAACACTAAGCCTCACCATCACCCTCACCCTTAACTTCAGCTTAACCCTAAACCAAACCTTAATCCTTATCTTAACCCTCACATTCACCCTAAACCTAACAGTCACCCTCACTCCCACCCTCAACCTCACAACACCCTAACCCTCACCGTAACCCTAACCTTAACTCTAACCCTAACCCTCTAAACCCTAACCCTAACTCTAAAACTCACCCTAATCCTAACGCTAACCCTAACCTCACCCTCAACCTAACCCTCACCCTAACCCTTATCCTCACACTAACCCTAACCCTAACCCTAAACCTAACCCTCACACTAACCCTAACCCTAACCCTAATCCGAACCATACCCCTCACACTAACCCTCACCCATACGCTAACCCTAATTCTAACTTTCACCCTAACGCTAACCTTAACCCAAACTCTCACCCTTACCCAAAACCTCACCAGCACCCTAACCTTCTCCCTCACTCTAAACATCACCCTAAACCTAACCCTCACCCTAAACCTAACTGTAACCCTCACCCTAACCCTAACCCTCAACCTAAATCACACCCTCAGCATAATCCTCACCATAACCCTAACTCTAACCCTTACCTGAACAAAAGCCTCACCCTCATTCTCACCCTCATGCTCACCCTCACCCGCTCCCTATCCCTCACCCTAACCTTAACCCTCAAGCTAAACCTAACCCTCCTGCTAACGCTCACCCTAATCCTAACGCAAACTCTAATCCTAAACCTAATGCTAACCCTAACCCTCACCCTACCCTAAACCTCAACCTAAACCTTACCCTCACTATAACCCTAAACCTAAACCTAATCCTTACACTAACCCGAATCCTAACCCTCACCCTAATGCTGACTGTAACCCTAACCCTCACCCTCTCCTTAATCCTCACCATAACCTTAACCCTCACCCTAACCCTAACCATCACCCACACCCAAAAACTCACACTCACACAAACACTCACCCTCACGCTAACCCTACCCTAAACCTCACCCTAACCCTAACCCTCACCCTAAAACTAACTCTAACCCTCACCCTCATACTAAACCTAAACCTCACCTTATCCCTCACCCTAAACCTCACACTAACCCTAACGTTAACCCTAACCCTCACTCTCAACCTAACCCTCACCCTAACCCTTATAGTCACAATAACTCTAACCCTAACCCTAACCCTCACATCAATGCTAACCCTCACCCTAACCCTTACCCTACCCCTCACGCAAACCCTCACCCTAACCCTAGCCCTAACTTTCACCCTACCCCTAACCCTAACACTCACCTGGACCCTAACCTTCCCTGTCACCCTAACCCTCACCCTAAACCTAACCCTCACCTACAACCTAACCCTCACACTCGCCCTCACCTAACTCTCACCCTCAACTTAAACATCACCCTAATCCTAACCTTCACCTTAACCCTAACCCTAATCCTCCCCCTAACCTTAACCCTCACCTTAAACCTCACCCTCACCCTATTCCTCAACCTAATTCTAACCCTAAGCCTTTCCTAACTGAAACCTTCACCCCCACCCTAACCGTCAACCTAAGCCTCACCCTCACCCTAGCCCTCACCCTAAAACTAACCCTAACCCTCACCCTCACCCTCACCGCCACCCCCACCCTCAGCCTTTCCCTAACCCTAACCCTAACCTCAACCTCACCCTCACTCTCACCCTCACCTTCACCTTAACCCAAACCCTAATGCTAAAACTAGCCCTCACCCTCACACTATCCCTAAACCTCAGCCTAAACCTCAACCTAATACTAACCCTACCACTAACTCTCACCCAACCCTAACCCTCTCCTTCACACTAGCATTCACCCTAACCCTCACCCTCACCCTCACCCTAATCCTAAACCTCTCCTTGACCCTAACCCTCACCGTCATCCTAAAACTCGCCCTAACCCTTAACCTCACCCAAACCCTCACCCTAAACCTAACCCTAACCCTAACACTAACCCTCACCCTAACCCTCACCCTAACCCTAAGCCTAAACCTAACCCTCACTCATCTTAACCCATCTTAACTCATCTTAACTCATCTTAACCCAAACACTCATCTTAACCCTTACCTCACAGGAACCCTAACCCTAACACTCAGCCTAACCCTCATATTAAACATAACCCTAACCCTAATCCTCACCTTACTCTTAACCCTAACCTTAAACCTAACCCTCACCCTAACCCTAACCCTAACCCTCACGCTCACCCTGAACATCACCCTCAGCCTTACCCTAATACTAACCCTAATCCAAACCCTAACCCTCACCCTCACCCTCACCCTAACTCTAAACCTAACCCTAAACAAAACCCTCACCCTAACCCTAAACTTATCCCTAAACCTCACCCTAACCCTAAAACTAATACTAATCCTAAACCTCACCCTCACTCTAACCCTTACCGTAACCCTAACCCTAACCCTAACCCTCAGCCCAACCCTAATTCTAAACCTAAACCTAACCCTCACCTTAAACCTGACCCTCACCATAATCCTCAGTCTAATCCTAACCCTAGGCCTTTCCTAACCGAAACCCTCACCCTCACAATAACCGTCACCCTAACCTTCACCTTCACCCTGGCCCTCACCCGAAATATAACCCTAACCCTCACACTCACACTCACCCTCACCCCCACCCTCAACCTAACCCTAACCCTAACCCTAACCTCAAACTCACCCTCACCCTCAACCTCACCCTAACCCTAACCCGAACCCTAATGCTAAAACTAGCCCTCACCCTCACACTAACACTAACCCTCAGTCTAACCCTAACCCTCACCCTAACCCTAACCTTCTCCCTCACACTAGCCATCACCCTAACCCTAACCCTCACATTAAAGCTAACCCTAACCTTCTCCTTCACCCTAACACTCACTGTTACCCTAAAACTCGCCCTAGCCCTTGCCCGCACCCTAACCCTCACCCTAAATCGAAACCTAACCCTAAAACTAACCCTCACCCTAAACCGAAACCTAACCCTAACCCTAACCCTCACCCTCACCCTAACACTCACCCTAACCCTTACCCTCACAAGAACCCTAAACATAACACTCAGCCTAACCTACATATTAAACGTAACACTAACCCTAACCCTCAAATTACCCTTAATCCTAACCCTATACCTCACGCTCACCCTAACCCTAACCCTCACCCTCACGCTAAGCCTCCCTCTCCCCGTCACCCTAACCCTAACCCTCACTCTCAACATAACCCTAACCCTCATCCTCACCCTAACACTCACTGTAACCCTAACCCTCACCCTAAGCCAAACCCTAACCCACAAACTAACCGTCACACTCACCCCAAACCTCACCCGAAACCGAACCCTCAATCTCACCCCAACACTCAGCCTCAACGTAAACATCACCTTAACCCTAACCCTCACTCAAACCCTAACCCAAACCCTCACCCTAACCCTCAACCTAAACCTCACCCTCACCCTAATCCTCACACTAACCCTAACCATAACTCTTACCTAAACGAAACACTCACCCACACCCTCACTCTCACCCTAAACCTCACCCTAACCCTAACCCTAACCCTCACCCTCACCCTCACAGTAACCCTAACTCTATCCCTAACCCTCACCCTAACGCTCACTCTAAACCTAACCCTAACCCTAACCCTCACCCTCACCCTCACCCTAACACTAAGGCTAATTCTAACCCTTACACGCACCCTAACCTTCACCCTAACCCTTACACACAACCTAACCCTAATCCTAATCCTAAACCTCACAATCACCTTAACCCTCACCGTCACCCTAACCCTCATCCTTACCCTAAACCTCACCCACACCCGATCGCTCAACATCCCCCGAACCCTAACACTCACCCTAACCCTCACTCATACTCTAAACCTCACTCTAACCCTAACCCTCACCAAAACCGTAACCCTAACACTTACCTAACCGAAACCATTACCCTCACCGCACCGTCACCCAAAACTTCACACTCACCCTAGCTCTCACACTAACCCTAACACTAACTCTAACCCTAAACCTCACCCACAATCTCCCCCTCCACCTCAGCCTAACCCTAAACCTGACCCCAACCCTAACCCTAACCCTAACCCTAAAAATAACCCTAAACCTAAGCCTAACCCTAATCCTATCCTTAACCCTCACCTTAAACCTAAACCTAACGCTAAAACTCACCCTAACACCAATCCTAACCCTAACCCTCACCCTAAACATAATCCTCACCCTAACCGTAACCCTAAAACTCACACTAACCCTAAAGCTCACCCTAACCCTCACCCTCAAATTTACCCTCACCCTAACCCTTATCCTCACACTAACACTAACCATAACCGTAACCCTCACATAAGCCCTCACCCCAAACCTCACCCTAACCCTAAAGCTAACCCTAACCCTCACTCTCAATCTTACACTCACCCTATCCCTTATACTCAACTAACCCTAACCCTAACCCTAACACTCACATTAACCCTAACCCTCACCCTAACCCTTACCCTACCCCTCACCCAACACTTCACCCTAACCCTAACCCTAACCCTAAACCTCACCTTTACTTAACACTCTCCGTCACCCTAACCCTCACCCTAACACTAACCCTCACCTACACCCGAACCCTCACACTCACCCGCACCCTAACTCTCCCCCTCCCCCTCAACATCACCCTAATCCTAACCCTCACCCTAAATCTAACCCTCACCTACACCCTAACACTAACCCTCAACTTAAACCTCACCCTCACATTAATCCTCACCCTAATCCTAAGCCTAACCCTAACCATAACCCTCACCCTAACACTCACCTTTTCCCTTACCCTCACACGAACTCAGCCTAACCCTCATATTAAACTTAACCCTAACCCTAACCCTCACCTTAGCCTTAACCCTAACCCTAAACCTAACCCTCACCCTAACCCTAACCCTCACGCTCACACTCAACCTCACCCTCAGCCTTACCCTAACACTAACCCTAATCCAAACCCTAACCCTCACCCTCACCATCACCCTAAGTCTAAACCTAACCCTAAAAAAAACCATCACCCTAACCCTAAACCTATCCTTAACCCTCACCCAAACCCTAACCCTAAACCTAATCCTAACCCTCACCCTCACCCAAACCCTTACACTAACCCTAACCCTAACCCTCTGCCTAACCCTCATCCTAATCCTAACCCTAACCCTAACCCTCACCCTAAACTTAACCCTAAACATAACACTATCCCTCACCCAAACACTAACCCTCACACTCACCTTCAAACTCATCATCACACTCACCCTACCCCTCACACTCACCCTCACCCTAACCATAAACATAACCCTAAAACTGACCCGAAACCTAACCCCCACCCTCACGCTCACCATCACCCTCAACCTAAACCTCACCCTCACCCTCAAACTAACCCTAACCCTAACCCTAACCCTCACCCTAAACTTAACTCTGACCCTCACCCTCACACTCACCCTAAGCCTTACCAAACACTTAAGCCTTATCCTAAACCTAACCCTCACCCTCAATATCACCCTAAACCTAAACCAAAACCTCACCGTCACAGTCACCCTCACAGTCACCTTAACACTCACCCTCAACCTCACCCTCACCCTAACCCTCACCCTCACCCTAAGCAGTACTCGCACCCTAACCCTCACCCTAACCCAAACCATAATCCTCATCCTAACCCTAACTCTCACACTAACCATAACCATAACACTTACCATCACCCTCACCCTAACCGCCACCCTAAATTTTAACCTCACACTAACCCTAATTCTAACCCTAACCCTAACCCTCACACTAACCCTAACCCTCACCCTAACCCTCACCTTCACCCTAACCCTTACCCTCACCCTCACCCTAACCCTAACCCTCCTCTTCAACCTAACACTAACCCTCACACTCACCGTAACCCTCACTCTCACCCTAACCCTCAACCTAACTGTAACACTAATCCACAAACTAACCATCACCCTCACCCGAAACCTCACCCTCACCCGAACCCTCAATCTCACCCCAACACTCAGCCTCACCCTAAACATCACCCTAACCCTAACCCTCAGTATAACCCTAACCCAAACCCTCACCCTAACCCTAAGCCTCAACCTAAACATCACCCTCACCCTAATCCTCACCCTAACCCTAACCATCACCCTTACCTAACCGAAACCCTCACCCTCACCCTCATTCTCACCCTAACCCTCACCCTCACCCTAACCCTAACCCTCACCCTCACCCTCACCCTCACCCTCACAGTAACCCTAACCCTAACCCTCATCCTAACCCTCAACTTAACTCTAACTCTAACCTTAAACTTAAGCCTCACCCTAACACTAACGCTAACCCTAAACCTTAACCTCAGCCTAACCCTTACCCTCAACCTAACCCTAACCCTAACCCTAACTCTCACAGTCACCCTAACCCTCACCGTCACCCTAACCGTCAACCTTACCCTAAACCTCACCCACACCCGATCGCTCAACATCACCCAAACCCTAACACTCACCCTAAACATCACCCATACTCTAAACCTCACTCGAACCCCAACCCTCACCAAAATAGTAACGCTAACCCTCACCCTAACACTAACCCTCACACAAACCCTCACCCTCAATCTAATCCACACCCTAACAATAACCCTAAACCTTACCTAAACGAAACCCTTACCCTCACCCTCACCCACACCCAAAACTTCACCCTCACCCTAGCCCTCACACTAACCCTAACCCTAACCCTGACCATAACCCTAACGCTAACCCTCACCCTCACCCCCACCCCAACCATAACCCTAACAATAACCCTAACCCTAATCTTAAATCTTATCCTAGCCCTTACCCTCACCCTAACCCTAATCCTAACGTTAAAACTCACCCTAACACCAATCCTAACCCTAACCCTCACCCTAAACCTAACCCTCACCCTAACCCTAACCCTAACACTCACCCTCACCCCAACCCTAACCCTAACCCTAACCCTAACAATAACCCTAACCCTAACCTTAAACCTGATCTTATCCCTAAAACTCACCTTAACCCTAAACCTAACGCTAAAACTCACCCTAACAAGTATCCTAACCCTAACCCTCACCCTAAACCTAACCCTCACCCTAACCCTAACCCTAACACTCACCCTAACCCTAAACCTCACCCTATCACTCACCCTAACCCTAACGCTAACCCTAACCCTCACCCTCAACTTAACCCTCACCCTAACCCTTATCCTCACACTAACCCTAACCCTAACCCTAAACCTCACACTAACCCTAACCCTCACCCGAACCCTAACCCTACCCCTCACACTAGCCCTGACCCTAACTCTTACCTTATGCTAACCTTCACCATAACCCTAACCCTCACCCTAACCCTCACCCTCACCCTAAACATCACCCTAAACCTAACCCTCACCTTAACCCTAACCCTAAACCTCACCCTAACCCTAACACTCAACCTAACCCTCACCCTCACCCTAATCCTCACCATAAACCTAACCCTAACTCTTACCTATCCGAAACCCTCACCCTCACCCTCACCCCCAACTAACCCTCACCCTCACCCTAGCCTGCCATGCCTACTCCAGAGGAGTCTTCTTAGGATGGGAAACCAGCTTTCAGACCTGCTAATGGGGCTTCATAGACCCATCTCTGAATATTGGGACTTCACTGAAGTCTACCTCAGAGAATGGGGTTTTACAGAGACCTATCTCCGAGTATTGGGATTTCACCGAAGTCTACCTCGGAGAATAGGGCTTATAAGAAAATAGGGCTCCTGGAAAGGCTGGCAAACCCCTGGGAAAGATGTGTTTCTGCCTTTCTTTTCCTCACTGTATAAGAGTGCCTATTAATTTTTTACTGTTCTACTGCTCTTTGTACTTACTCATTGTCAACGTTCCCTTAGTCAAAGCTCTTTCTTAAGAGTGTTGACGACTCCAATATATGATGAATGTCTTGAAAATATGACTAACTCACCAGAGTTAAGTGCTACCCTGGAAGCCCTCTTATGAATGCTAGTAGACAAGTCATAAGCAAATATAAAAGTATTGGGGGTTTCACCAAGTCACTTCAGCAGAAGGAATTGTCTGTAAGAGATTTACAAGAAGCTGTAGGTGCGGCTAGAACAGAAAGAATGTATGGCAATTGCTGAGATAACTACTTGGGAGAAAGAACTTCCTGTTATTCTCTTTCATTTACTAAGAGACTTGCTAGATGTAGGCCTCCATGACCTTACTATTAAAGAAGGAACAGGAAAAATCTTATGGGACAATTAAGGCCTCTATAGATGGTGACAAACGTCAAAACCCATTATATTTCTTAGAGATAAGCCGGAAACAAGTGCCTTTCAGGCGACCAGCTGGGGTGACCACCAAAGAATGAAGCCCTGCAGCAAGATTGTGTAAACTTTAGCACTTTCAGGCGACCAGCTGGTGACCATCCAAGAATGAAACCTTGTAGCAAGATTGTGGGAACTCTTGCCCTTTTCTTATGGAGACTTTCTGCTATAAAATTTTGTTATCCTCTGCATTAAATCGCACTCAGCATCCACTCCTCTGGGTGTGAGTTGTCTGTTTGCCATCTCCCCCCCTATGCCAGGTTCCTCCCCTAAGTATCATCAGTCGTCCCAACAGAGCCGGTCCACAGCACTAGCCCTCACCCTAAACTTAACACTCACCCTAACCCTAACACTAACTCTCACCCTCACCCTAAACCTAAGCTTAACCCTAAACCTCATCCTATCCCTCAACTTAAATCTAACCCTAACCCTAACACTCACCCTAACCCTCAACCAAACCATTAACCATACACTAACCCTAAGTCTAAATATAATCCTAACCCTCACACTAATACTAACCCTCACCATAACCCTAACCCTAACCCTCAACCTAACCCTCACCCTAAACCTAAACCTAACCATAACACTAACACTCACCCTAAACCTAACCCTAACCCTCACCCTCACCCTAACCCTCACAGTCACCCTAACCCTCATGGTCACCCTAACCCTAACCTTCACCCAAATTCTAACCCTCACCCTAAACCTAAACCAAACCCTAACACTCACCATCACAGTCAGCCTAAACCTAAAACTAATCCTAAACCTCACCCTAACCCTAACCCTTACCCTAACCCTCACCATAAACCTAAATCTAACTCTAAGCCTCACCCTCAACCTAACCCTAAACCTAACCCTAACCCTCACCCTCACCCTAACCCTAACCCTAACACTCACCTTAAATGTAACCCTAACCCTAAACCTCAACCTAACCCTAACCCTAACCCTCACCCTAACCCTAATCCTTACCCTAAACGTAAGGCTAACCCTCACACTAACAATAACCCTAACTCTAACACTCACCCTCACCCTCACCCTAACACTAACATTAATCCTAATCCTAATCCTAACCCTCACCCTCAAGGTCACCCTCACCCTAATCCTCACCCTCAAACTCACCTTCACCCTAACCCTCAAACTAACTCTAACCCTCACCCTAACCCTAAACCTAACCATCACCCTCACACTCAACTTCAGCCTAACACTAAACTTAACCCTAATCAAAACCCTAACCCTCACGTTCACCCTAAACCTAACCCTCACCGTCATCCTCACCCTCACCTTCACCCTCAAACTCACCCTCACCCTAACCCTCACCCTCAGCCTAAACATCACCCTAAACCTAAACCTCACCCTAACCCTAAACTTGACCTTACCCCTAACCCTAACCCTCACCCTAATCTTTATCCTCATACTAACGCTAAACCTAACACTAAACCCTAACTCTCACACTCACAGTAACCCTAAACCTAACCCTAACCCACACCCTCACTGGCATCCTAACCCTAGCCCTCACCTTCAACCTCACCTTCACGCTAATTCTCAAACTAACCCTAATCCTCACCCTAACCCTAAACCTAACCCTCACCCTCTCTCTAACCCTAACCATAAAACTAACCCTAATCCTCACCCTAATCCTCATCCACACCCTAAACCTATCCCTCACCATCACCCTCACCCTCACCCTCACCCTAACCCTACCCCTCCAAAACTTCACCATCACCTTAACCCTCATCCTCACCGTAAACATCACCCTAACCCTAACCCTTCCCCTAAACCTAAGCCTAAACCTAACCTTCACCCTAAACCTAAAGATAAACCTTACACTCACACTCACCCTAAAACTCAACGTAAGCTTTCTCCTCATACTAACCCTAACTCTAACCCTAACGCTAACCGTCACACTAACCCTAACCCTCTCCCTAACACTAATCCTACCCCGCAACCTAAACATGACTGTAAACCTAAACCTAACCCTAAACCTCACCCTAACAATAACCCTATCCCTAACCATAATCCTAACCCTAACCCTCACCCTAACCCTAACCCTAACAATAAAACTCACCCTAACCCTAATCCTAACCCTAACCCTCACCCTCACTGTCACCATCACCCTAACCCTGAACCTCAACCTCACCCTCACCCTAACCCTCACACTAAACCTAACCCTCACATTAATCCTAAGCCTAACCCTCACCCTCAACCTCACACTCAGCCTAACCCGTAACCAAACCCTAATCCTAACCCTAACTGTCACACTCACCCTAACCCTAACCCTAACAATAACCCTCACCATCACCCTCACTCTCACACTAACCTCACCCTCAACTTCACCCTCACCCTAACACTCACCGTCACCCTAAACTTCAAACCTAACCATAACCCTCACCCTAACCCTAAACCTAACCCTAACCCTAACCCTCACCCTAAACCTCACCCTATCCCTCACCCTAACCCTAACCCTACCCTCACCCGAATCCTCATCCTAACACTAACCCTAAACCTCACCCTAACCCTAACCCTCAACCTCACCCTCACCCTCACCCTCAGCCTAACCCTAAGACTAACCCTAATCTTAAACCTAACCCTCAACGCTTCCCTCACCCTAACCCTAACCATAAACCTAACGCTAACCCTCACACTCACACTCAACTTAACAATAACCCTAACCCTAATCCTAACCCTCACCCTAATGCTAAGTCTAACATTAACCCTCACCCTCACCGGAACCCTCACCCTCACCCGAAACCTCACCCTAAACATCACCTTAACACTAACCCTCACCCTAACCCTAACCCTAACCCTCACCCTAACCCAAACCCTCAACCTAATCCTCACTGTCAAGTCAATCCTCACCGTAACCAAACACTAAACCTTACCTACCAGAAACCCTCACCCTCATCCTCATCTTCACCCTAACCCTCATCCTCACCCTAACCCTCACCCTATACTTAACCCTCACCCTAACCCTAACCCTCAATTTCAGCCTCACCATAAACCTAACCCTAAAACTAACCTTCACCCTAACCGCCACCCTAACCCTCACCCACACCCTATCCCTCACCCTAACCCTAACCGTCACCCTCACACTAAACATCACCCTAACCCTCACTCTAACTCTAAAACTAAAGCTCACGCTAACCCTCATCCTCACCCTCACCCTAACCCTCACCCTAACCCTGATCCTCACACTAACCCTAACCCTAACCCTAACTCTAAACCTCAACCGAACCCTAACCCTAACATTAACCCTAAAACTCACCCTAACACTCACCCTAACCCTAACCCTCAAACTCACCCTAAACCTCAACATAACACTTGCCATCACCCTAAACCTAACCCTCGCTCTAACCCTAACCCTCATCCTAACCTAACCCTAACTCTAACCCTGAACCTAACCCTTACCCTTACCCAAACCCTCACACTGACGGTCACCCTCACCCTCAGCCTAATCCTAAACCTAACCCTAATCCTAACCCTAACACTCACTCTCTGCCTCACCAAATCTCTAACACTAACCCTAATCCTAAACCTAACCTTCACCCTCACCCTATCCCTAAACCTAACCCTTATCCTAATCCTCTCCCTAACACTATTGCTAACCTTAAAACTCACACTCACCCTAAACCTTACTCTAACTCTAAAGCTCACTATAACCCTCAAACTAAACCTAACATTAATACTCACTCTAACCCTAAACCTCAACCACACCCTAACACTCAACCTCAACCTCACCCTCACCCTAACGCTCACATTCACTCTAACCGTAACCCTAACACTAACCCTACACCTAACCCTCACAGTCACCCTCACCTCACCTTAACCCTAACCCTAACCCTCACCCTAAATATCACCCTAACCCTAACCCTCATCCTCACACTAACCCAAACCCTCAACCTAACCCTCACCCTAAACCTAACCCTAACCCAAACTCTAACCCTTACCCTAACCCTAAACCTAACCCTAACCCTCACCCTAACCCTAACCCTCAACCTCACCCTCACCTTAACCCTAACCCTAACCCTCACCCTACCCTAAACCGAATCCAAACCTAACCCTCACCCTCAGCATCAACCTCACCCTAACGCTCACCCTCAATCTCACCTTCACCGTAACCCTTAAACAAACCCTAACCCTCACCCTAAACCTAAACATAAACCCCACCCTCACTCTCACCCTCAGCTTAACCCTAAATCTAATCCTAATCCTAACCCTAACCTTCACCCTCACCCTAAACATAACCCTCAACGTCACCCTCACCCTCACCCTCACCCTAACCCTCATCCTCAACCTCACCCTCACCCTAATATTCACCCTCACCCTAAACCTCACCCTAACACTAACCCTCACCCTCACCCTAACGTTAACCCTAAACCTAACCCTAAATCTCACCCTAACCATTATCTTCAGACTAACCCTAACACTAACCCTAAACCTAACCCTCGCACTAACCCTAACCATAACCATAACACTCACCCTCACCCTCACCCTAACATTAAACCTAACCTTAAAAATAACCTTAACCCTAACCCTAACCCCAATCCTAACCCTAACACTCACCCTAACCCTAACCCTCACCGCAAACCTCACCCTAACCCTAATGCTAAGCCTAACGGTCACCTCACCTTAACTCTCACCCTAACCCTTATCCTCACACTAATACTAACCCTATACATAAACTTAACCTTAACCCTCACCTTCACCCTAATCCTCACCCTCACCCTAAAACTCACCCGAACCCTAACGAGAACCCACACCCTAACCCTCATCCTCACCAAACCCTCACACTCACCCGAATCCGAACCCTCAACCTAAACATCACCCTAACCCTAACCCTCACCCTACCACAACCCTAACCCTCACCCTAACCCTAACCCTCAACCTAACCTTCACCCTCACCCTACCCGTCAGCCTATCCCTAACCCTCAACCTCACCCTCAACATCACCCTAAGACTAACCTTAACCCTAACCCTAATCCTAAACCAAACCCTCACGCTCACCCTCACCCTAACCCAAAACCTAACCCTCACCCGCACTCTCAACCTATCCCTAAACCTAAACCTCACCCTATACCTCACACTAACCCTAACCCTCACCCTAAACCTAACCCTAACCCTCACGCTCACGCTCACCCTCACGGTCAACTGAAACCTAACCATAACCCTAATCCTAACCCTAACCCTCACCGTCACCCTAACACTCAGCCTAACGTTTAACCTCAAACTAACCCGAACTCTAACCCTAACCCTAACCCTAACCCTCACACTAACCCGATCTTTCACCCAAACCCTAACCCTGCCCCTCAACCTAACCCTCACTTTAACACACAACCTAAACCTACCCCTTACCCTCACCTTTAACCTTACCCTCACCGTTACCCTAAAACTAACCCTAACCCACACCCTAACCCTCACCCTCATCCAAACCCTCAAACTCAACCGAACCTTCACCCTCACCCTAAACCTCAGCCTCACCCTAAACATCACCCTAACCTTAACCCTCACTCTAACCCTAACCATAAACCTAACCCTAACCCTAACCCTCAACCTAACCCTCATCCTCACACTAATCCTCAACCTATCCCTAAAACTCACCCTAACCCTAAACCTTACCCTAACTCTAACCGTAACTCTGACCTTCACGCTAACCCTAAACCTTACCCTAACCCTCGCCCTAACCCTATCGCTAACCCTAACCCTCACTTCACCCTAACCCTAACCCTAACACTAACCCTCACCATAACTCTAAACCTTACGCTAACCCTAACACACTCTCACCCTATCCCTAACCCTAACCCTAATCCTAACCCTCAACCTAACTGTCACCCTAACCCTAACACTAACCCTAAACCTCACCCTCAACCTAACCCTCATCCTAACACTTATGCTCACACTAAACCTAACCATAACCATAACCCTAACCCTCACACTCACCTTAACCCTCTCCCTAACCCTAAACCTACCCCTCACCCTTAACCTCACCCTCACCCTAACCCTAAACCTAACCCTCACCCGAAACCTAACCATAACCCGCACACTCACCCTAACCCTCACTGTCACCCTAAACCTCACCCTAAACCTAACCCTTACCCACACCCTAAAGCTCACTCTCAACCTAATCCTAAACCTCACCCTAACCCTTATCCTCACCATGAACATCACCCTAACCCTACCCCTACCCTAACTCTAACCCTAACTCTCATCCTAACCCTAACACTCACACTAACCCTCACCATCAACTTAAACCTCACGCTAACAATAACCCTAACCCTTACCTAACCGAAACCCTCACCCTCACCCTCAACCTACCCTCACCCTAACCCTAAACCAAAACCTAACCCTTACCTTCACCTCACACTCGCCCTCAGCCTAACCCTAACCCTAACCCTAACATTCACCCTCACCCACACCCTCACCCTAATCCAAACCCTAACCCTTACCCTAACCCTCACCCTCACCCTAACCCTCACCTAAACCTTTAACCGCACACTAACCCTAACTCTAACCCTAACCCAAACCCTCACAGTAAACCTAACCCTCAACCTCACCCTAACCCTACCCTCACCCTAACCCTAACCCTAACCCTAACCCACACCCTAACCCGAACCCTCACCCGAACCCTCACCCTCACCCTCAACATAAACCTCACCCTATATTTATCCTCATACTAACCCTATCAACCAAACCTAACCTTCAAATTAACACTAAACTTTTCCCTAACCCTAATCATACCCCTCACACTAACCCTCATCCTAAACCTAACCCTAACCCTAAACTCACCCTCACCCTAACCCTGACCGTCACCCTAACCCTCACCCTAATCCTAATCCTAACCCACACCCTAACCCTCACCCTCACCCGAACCCTCATCCTCACCCGAACCCTCACACTCACCCTAAGCCTCAGCCTCACCTGAAACATCACCCTAACACTAACCCTCAAACTAGCCCTCTTCCTCAACCTAATCCTCACCCTAACCCTAACCCTAATGCTTAACTAACCGAAAATCGCACTCTCACACTCACCCTCACCCTAAACCTCAACCTCACCATAGCCCTCACCCTAAACCTAAACCTCACCATAAACCTAACCCTAAACCTCACCTCCACACTCACCCTAACCCTAACACAATCCCTAAGCCTCAGCCTAACCGTAAAACTTACCCAAACCCTAACCCTCACCCTAATCCTAACCCTCACCCTAACCCTAAACTTTAACCTCACCCTCACCGTCACCCTCAGCCTAATGCTAACCCTAACCCTAATCCAACCCTAACCCTCACCCTCACCCTCACCCTCACCTTAACCCTAAACCTAGCGCTAACCCTCACTCTCACACTAACCCTAACCCTCCCCCTAAACCTAACCCTCAACCTAAACCTCACCCTCAACCTAATCCTCACCCTAACACTAACCCTAACCCTAACCCTTATCTAACCAAAACCCTCACCCTTACACTCACTCTCAACCTAACCCTCACCCTCACCCTAAACCTAACCATAACCCTCACCCTAACCCTCACCATAACCCTAACGCTAACCCTAACCCTTACCCTCACACTAACCCTCACACTAACCCTTACCCTCAACCTGACCCTAACCCTAACCCTAACCCTCACAATCACCCTAACACTCACGGTCACCCTAACCCTCATCCTTAACCTAAACCGCACCCACAACTGATCGCTCAACATCACCCGAACCCTAACACTCACCCTAACCCTTACCTAACAGAAACCCTTAACCTCACACTCACCCTCACAGAAAACTTCACCCTCACCAAAAACATCTCACTCACCCTAGTCCTCCCACTATCCCTAAACCTCACCTACACTCTCCCCCTACCCCTCAGCCTAACCCTAACCCTGACCCTAACCCTAACGCTAACCCTCACCCAAACACTAACCCTCACACTCACCCAAACCCTTTCACTCACCCTAACCCTAACCCTCGCTCTAACACTAACGTTAACACTAACCCTCACCCTCAACTTAACCCTCACCCTAACCCGTATCCTCACACTAACCCAAACCATAACCCTAACCCTAAACCTCACCCTAACCATAACCCTCACTCTATTCCTAACCCTAACCCTCACCCTAATAATAACACTCCACCTAACCCTCACCCTCAACCTAATCCTCTCCCTAACCCTAACCCTTACCTAACTGAAACCCTCACCCTCACTCTCACCCTAACCCTCACAATAACCCTAACCCTAACCCTGACCCTCACCCTCATCCTAAACCTAAACCTAAACCTAACCCTAACCCTAACCCTAAACCTAACCCTAACCCTAACAATAAACCTAAACCTAAACCTAAACCTCAACATAACCCTCACCCTAACCCTAACCCTGACCCTAAACTTAACCCTAACTCTCACACTCATCCTAACCCTAATCCTAAACCTAACCCAAACCCTCACTGTCACCCTCACCCTAACCCTCACCATCAACCTCACCTTCACCGTATTCCTCAAACTAACTCTAACCCTCACCCTAACCCTAAACCTATCCCTCCCCCTCTCTCTAACCCTAACCATAAAACTAACCCTAACCCTCACCCTAACCCTTATCCTCATACTAACCCTATACCTAAACCTAAGCCTCAACCTCACCATCACCCTCACCCTAAACCTAACCCTCACCCTCACCCTCACCCTAACCCTAACCCTAACCCTCACCCTCACCCTTACCCTCACCCTAACCCTAACCCTATCTCTAACCCTCACACTAACCCAAACCCTGAAAGATTAAAAATTGACCATTACCATTACTAACTTGCTAACTGCTGATTCTGCTTCTGTAAACTTGCTTACGCTAGCATTGACCCTTCCCTTCCCAGAAATGAGTGAAGAAGTTTCAGGGACCAGATGCCGGCCCCAGGACAAGGTCAGTGGTCGTATATAAAGAATAGACAGTACGTGTTCCTCAGTTCCCATTTAGAAATTCCACAGACAGGACCTTGAGATAACGACCACCTGGCAAGACAACAAGCTGAGCCAAGTGTCAACCAATCATTGGCCTGTAACCATGTAAACCCCCCCTTAAACCAACCATGGGCCAGTCATTTTACAAAGAGTATTACAAAATTTCCCGCTTGGCAAAGTGATTGTTGGCGTATATGATGACCTTTAAATGGACCAATCATGGGATGCTTTGTGTTATGCATTAATCTTGTGGTTTTTGCCTTTAAAAGAAGGCTTGTAACCGCTGCTCAGGGCTCCCTGACCACCCGGGGCAGGGAGTCCGTTTGCGCAAACGTCAAATAAACTCCTCTTGCTTATTGCATCTCCCAGCCTGGAGTCTGAGTTTTCTGGGGCGCCCTCCCATTGACGAAAGTATCCTAGGGGACTAGGGTCGTTCAACCCTTATCCTAACCCTAACCCTCCCGCTCCCCCTAACCCTCACCCTCACCCTAACCGTAACCCTAAACCTCACTCTAAACCTCACACTCACCATAACACTCACACTAACCCTAACACTAACCCTCACCCTAACTCTTACCCTAACCCTAACCCTAAACCTAACCCTCACCCTAACCCTAACTCTAAACCTCACACTAACCATAACCCTTCCCCTAACCCTAAACCTAACACTTACCCTCAACCTAACCCTAACTCTAATCCTAAAATTCAACCTCACCCTCACACTAACCCTAACCCTAGAACCTAATCCTCACCCTCACCCAAAATATCACCCTAACCCTAACCCTCACCCTAACCCTAACCCTAACACTAACCCTAACCCTAACCTTCGTCGTAACGTCAGCCTAACCCTAACGCTAACCCAAACCCTCACCCTCACCGTAACACTCATCCTCACACTAACCCTAACCATATACCTAACCCTAACCCTCACTCTAACCTAACCCTCACCCTAACACTAACCATACCCCTCACACTAAACTTCACACTAACCCTAAACCTAACGCTAACCCTCACTCTAATCCTAACCCTAACCCTAACGCTCATCATCACCCTCAACCTAACCCTAAACTTAACCCTAACCCTCACCCTAACACTTACCCTTACCGTAAACCTAAACCTATCCCTCACCCTCACCCTCACCCTAACCCTAACCCTAACCCTCACCCTAAACCTAACCCTAACCCTAAACCTCAAAATAACCCTAAACCTAACCCTCACCCTAACCCTAATCCTTACCCTAAACCTAACCATAACCCTCACCCTCATCATCACCCTAACCCTAACCGTAACCCTAACCCTAACCCTCACCCTCACTGTCACCCTCACCCTAATCCTCACCCTCAAACTCACCTTCACCCTAACCCTCAAAGTAACTGTAACACTCACCCTAACCCAAAACCTAACCCTCACCCTCACCCTCAACTTCAGCCTAACCCAAAACCTAGCCCTATTCTAACCCTAACCCTCACATTCACCCTAAACCTAACCCTCACTGTCACCCTCACCCTCACCCTCAACCTCACCCTCACCATAACCTTAACCCTAACCCTAACCCTCACCATAACCCTAACCCTCACACTAACCTCACATTCAACCTAACCCTCACCCAAACAATAAACCTAGCTCTTACCTAACCAAAACCCTCACCTTAACCCTCATTCTCACCCTAACCTGCACACACACCCTGGACCTCACCTTAACCCTAACCCTAACACTAAACTTAAACTTCACCCTCACACTCACCATCACGCTCAGCCTAACCCTAACCCTAAACCTAACCCTAACCTTCGCCGTCACCCTCACTGTCACCCTCAGCTTTACCATAACCCTAACCCAAATCATAACCCTTACCCTCACTCTCACACTCACACTCACCCTAAACCTCACCCTCACCATAGCCCTCAGCCTAAACCTAAACCTCATATTAAACCTAACCCTAAAGCTCACTCTTACCCTAACCCTAAACCTAACCCTAACAATAACCCCAACCCTAACCCTAATCCTAACCCTAACCCTCAAACTAAACCTAACCCTAAACCTAAAACTCACCCTAACCCTAATCCTAACCCTAAACCTCACCCTCACTGTAACTGTCACCCTAACCCTGACCCTCAAAACCACCCTCACCCAAAACCTCACACTAACCCAAGCCCTCACCCTAACCCTAACCCTAACCCTCAGCCTCACCATCATACTCAGCCTAACCCTTAACCACACCCTAATCCTAACCCTAACCCTCACACTCACCCTAACCTTAATCCTAAAAATAACCCTCACAATCACCCTTACCATCAACCTCAGCCTCACTCTCAGCCTCAGCCTAACCCTAAACCTAACCCTAACCCTAAAACTAACCATCACCCCCTCACTCACACTTACACTAACCATAACCCTAATGTTAAACCTCACCCTCACCCTCAACCTAACCCTAACACTCACTCTAACAATAACGGTAACCCTAACCCTAAACCTAATCATAACGCTGAACCTCACACTAATCCTAAACCTAACCCTATAACTCACCCAAACCCTAAACCTAACCCTAACCCTCACCGTTACACTAAGCCTCACCCTAACCCTACACCTACCGCTCACCCTAAACATAACACTCACCCTAACCCTCACCCTAACCCTAAAGCTAACCCTAACCCTCACCCTCAAACTAAACCTAACACTAACCCTTAACCTCACACTAACCCTAAACCTATCCCTAACCCTAACCCTCACACTAACCCTAACCCTCACCCTAAAACTAACCCTACCCCTCATACTAACCCTGACTCTAAACCTAAACCTAATCTTAACCCTCACCCAAACCCTAAACCTAACACTAACCCTCACCCTCACCTGAATCCTCACCCGAACCCGAACCCTAAACATCACCCTAACATTAACCCTCACCCTAACCCTAACCCTAACCCTCATCCTAACCCTAACCCTCAACCTAACCCACACCCTCAACCCAATATTCACCGTAACCCAAAGCGAAACACTTTCCTACCCGAAATGCTCACCCTCACCCTAAGCCTCCCCCTTACCCTAGCCCTCGCCCTAAACTTAACCCTCACCCAAACCCTAACACAAACCCTCACCTTCACCCTCACCCTAAACCAAAACCTAAACATAATCCTTAACATAAGCCTCATCCTAACCCTAACCCAAACCCTTATAAAATCCCTCACCCTAACCCTCACCCTCACCCTAAACATCACCCTAGCTCTAATCCTCACCCTAACCCAAAACCTCACCCTAACCCTCACCCTAAACCTAAACCTAAAGCTCAACCTAACCCAAACCGTCACCCTCACCCTCAACTTAAACCTCACCCTAGCCCTAACTCTCACCCTAACCCTAAACCTCACCCTAATCCTCACCCTAATCCAAACCCTAACCCTCACCCTCACCCTCACCCTCATCCTAACTCTAATCCTAAATCTAATCCTACTTCTAACCCTCACCCTCACCCTAAATGTTACCCTAAATGTAACCCTAACCCTAAACCTAACCCTCACCCTCACCCTCACACTAACCCTAATCCTCACCCTATCCCTAACCCTAACCGTAAACCTCACCCTAACACTCACCCTCAACCTAACCCTAATGCTAAGCCTAACCCTCATCCTCACCCAAACCCTCAACCTAGCCATTACCCTAACCCTAACACTAACCCTAACACTCACACTAACCCCAACCCTAACCCTAACCCTAACCTTCATCCTCACCCACACCGTCATCCTCACCTTAACCATAACCCTAACCCAAATACTAACCATTACCCTCACCCTCACACTCACACTCACCCTAAAACTCAACCTCATCGTAGCCCTCACCCAAAACCTAAACCTCATCCTAACCCTAACCATAAACCTCATTCTCACCCTAACACTAACCCTAACCCTAACAATAACCCTAACCCTAACCCTAACCCTAATCCTAATCCTAACCTTCACACTGACCCTAACCCTAACCCTAAAACTCACCCTAAACCTAAATCTATCCCTAACCCACACACACACTGTCACCTTCACCCTAATCCTGACCCTCAACCTCACCCTAACCCTAACCCTCACATTAAACCTAACCTTCACCATAACGGTAAGCCTAACCCACAACCTCACCCTCACACTCAGCGTAACCCTTAACCATACCCTAATCCTAACCCTAACCCTCACACTCACCCTAACCCTAACACTAACAATAACCCTCATCAAAACCCTCAACCTCACCCTCACCCTAATCCTCACCCTCAACCTCAACCTCACCCTTACCCTCACCATCACCCTAAACTTCACCCTAACCCTAACTTTCACCCTAACCCTAAGCCTAAAACTAACGATAACCCTCACCCTAACCCGCACCCTAAACCTAACCCTAACCCTAACCCTAACCCTAACCCCAACCCTAACATTAAACCTAACACTCACCCTAAGCCTAACTCTCAAACTCTGCCAAAGCCTCAACCTAACCCTTGCCATCACACTAAACCTAAAACTCTCCCTAGCCCTAACCCTCATCCTAACCCTAACCCTAACTCTAACCCTAAACCTAACCCTCAACCTTACCCTAACCCTCACACTGACGCTCACCCTCACCCTCAGCCTAACCCTAACACTAACCCTAATACTCACCCTCAACCTGAATATCACCCTAACCCTAACCCTCACTGTAACCCTAACCCTCACCCTAACCCTAACCCTAACATTAACCCTAAACCTCACACTACCACTCACCCTAACCCTAACTCTCGCCCTAACCCTAACCCTCATCCTAACCCTAACCCTAACGCTAATCATAACCCTAAGCCTCACCCTCGGCCTCAACAAAACTCTAACCCTAACCCTAATCCTAAACCTAACCATCATCCTCACCCTATCCCTAAACCTAACCCTTACACTAATCCTCACCCTAACCCTATTGCTAACCCTAAACCTCACCCTCACCCTAAACCTCACTCTAACTCTAAAGCTCAATTTAACCCTAAACCTAACCCTAATCCTCACCCTAACCCAAACCCTCAACTACACCCTAACACTCAACCTCACCCTCAACTTCACCCTCATGCTCACACTCACGCTAACCCTAAACCTAACACTAACAATAAACCTAACCCTCACCCTCACCCTAATCCTAACCCTAAACCTCACCCTCACCCTAAATATCACCCTAAGCCTAACCCTCACCCTAATCCTAACACTAAAACTAACCCTAATCCTAACCCTCATTCTCACCCTAACCCTAACCCTAACCCAAACCCTCACGCTAACCCTTACCCTAACCCTAAACCTAACCCTAACCCTCACCTTAACCCTAATCCTAACCCGAACCCGAACCCTAACCCTAACCCTCAACCTACCCTAACCCTAATCCTAAACCTAACCCTCACCCTCACCATCACCCTCACCCTAACACTCACCCTCACACTCACTTTCACCATAACCCTCAAACAAACTCTAACCCTAACCCTAACCCGCACCTTCACCCTCACCCTCAGCCTAACCCTAAACCTAACCCGAATCCTATACCTAACCCTCGCCCTCACAATAAACATAACCCTAACCATCAACCTCACCCTCACCCACACCTAACACTCATCCTCAACCTCAACCTCACCCTAACATTCACCATCACATTAAATATCACTCTAACCCTAAACCTCACCATAACCCTAACGTTAAACCTAAACCTAACCTTAACCCTCCCCCTATCCATTAACTTCAGACTAAACCTTACTCTAAAGCTAACACTAACCCTCACACTAACCCTAACCCTCTCCCTAACCCTAACCCTACCCCTCACTCTAACCCTCACCCTAATCCTAAACCTAACCCTAACCCTTAGCCTAACCCTAACCCTCACCCTCACCCTAACCCTCATCATCACTCTAATCCTCACCCTAAACCTAACCCTAACCCACACCCTAACCCTCACCCTCACCCTCACCCTCACCCTCAACTGAACCCTCACCCTCACCTGAACCCTCACCCTCACCCTAACCCTCACCCTAACCCTAACCATCAACCTAACCGTCACCTAAACCTAATACTCACCCTAACCCTAACGCTAACCCTTACCTAAGGGAAAACCTCACCCTCACCCTCACCCTCACCCTAACCCTCACCATCACGGTAGCCTTCATCCTAACACTAACCCTAACCCTAACCCTAACCCTCACCCTCACCCTAACCCTAACTCTAACCCTTACCCTAAATCTATCCCTTACTCTAACCCTAACACTAACACTAACCCTCAATCTCACCCTAACCCTAACCTTAACCGTAACCCTCACCCTCACCCTAACTCTTACCGTAACTCTAATCCTTAGCCTCACCCTAACCCTCACCTTAACCCTAACCCTAACACTAACCCTCACCCTAAACCTAAGGCTAACCCAAACCCACACCCTCAACCTAACCCTCACCCTAACACTCACACTAAATCTAACACTAACCCTATAACTAACCCTCACCCTAAATCTTACCCTCACCATAACCCTAACTCTCACCCTCACCATAACCCTCACTCTAACCCTTACCCTCACCCGAACCCTCACCCTAAAACTAACCCTAACCCTCACCCTAACCCTCACCCTAAACCTCCCCCTAACCCTAATCCTAACACTAACCCTAAAGCTCACCCTAAACCTAAAACTGAAACTCACCCTAACCCTCACCGTAACACTTAACCTCACCCTAACCTTAACACTAACACTAATCTTCACACTAACCCTAAACCTAACCCTCAGCCTAACGCTCATCCTAAACTTAACCCTAACCCTATCCCTCACTCAAAACCCTAACACTCATCCACACCCTCAGCCTCAGCCTAACCTTAACCTAACCCCAATCCTAAACCTAACCCTAAACCTAACCCTCAGCCTCACCAAAAGTCTAACCTTATCCCTAACTCTCAACATCACCCTAACATTATTGCTAACCCTAACCCTCACCCTCACCCTCACCCTAACCCTTACCCTAACAATAATGCTAAACCTACCCCTAACCCTAATCCTCACCCTAAACCTAACCGTCAACCACAACCTAACACTCAACCTCACCAGAACCCTCACGTTCACACTCACACTCACCCTAACCCTAACCCTAACCCTAACTTTAACCGTAAGCCTCAGTCTCACCCTAACCCTCACCCTAACCCTAAGTATCACCCTAACCCTAACCATCACCCTAAACCTCACCCTCACCCTAACACTAACCCTCATCCTAAACAGCACCCTAACCTTAAAGCTAACCCTAACCCTCACCCTCATCCTAACCCTAACCCTAACCCTTATCCTCACACTAATAATAACCCTATACATAACCCTAACTCTCACACTAACCCTAACCCTCACCCTAACCCTAACCCTACCCCTCACCCTAAACCTCACCCTAACCGTACTCCTAACGCTAACACACACCCTAATCATAACTTTAATCCTAACCCTCACCCTCACCCTAACCCTCACCGTCACCCTAAAACTCAATCGAACCCTAAACCTAACCCTCAACCTAACCCTCATGCTCATGTTAACCCGTACGCGAACCCTCACATTAACCCTCACACTAAACCTAAACCTCACCCTAAACATAACCTTAACCCTAATCCCAACACTAACCCTCACCCTTAATATAACACTGAACCTAACACTCACCCTCACCCTTATCCTCACCCTAACCCTAACCTTCACCCTCACCCTCAGACTCGACCTAAGCCTAACCCTAACCCTAACTCTAATGCTAAACCAAACCCTCACCCCCACCCTCCTCCTAAACCTAACCCTAACCCTTACCCTCACCCTCACTCTCACCCTAACTCTAAACCTAACCCTCACCCTCACCCTAAATCAAACCCTTGCCTTAAACCTAAACCTAACCCTCACCGAAACCCTCAGCCTAACCCTAACCCCCAAGCTCACTCTAACCCTCAACCTCACCCTCACTCTAAACCTCACCCTAACTCTGATCCTCACACTAACCCTAAACCTAACCCTAAACCTCAACCTCACACAAAACCTAATCCTAACCCTAAACCTCACGCTCACCCTCACCCTCACCCTAACTCTAACCCTAACCCTAATCCTAATTCTAAACCTCACCCTCACTCTCATCCTAACTCTAACCCTAACCCTATCACTAACACTCATCCTCACCCTTACCCTCACCGTCACCCAAAAACTCACCCGAACCATAACCCTCACCCACACCCAACCCTCATCCTCTCCCGAAAGCTCAGCCTCACCTGAACCCTCACCTTCACCATAAGCCTAACCCAAAACCTAACCCTCACCCTCACCCTCAGCCTCAGCCGAACCCTAACCCTAACCCTAACACTCACCCTCACTCTCACCCTAACCATAAACCTAACCCTAATCCTAACAGTAACCCTCACACTAACCCTAACCCTAACCCTAACGCTAAACCTAACGCTTACCCTCACCCTAACACTCACGCTAACCCTTTCCCTCAACCTAACCCTAACCCTAACACTAACACTAAACTTGAACCTAAACCTAATCCTAACCCTACCCTTCACCCTAAGCGTTACCCTAACCCTAACCCTTACCCTAACACTAACCCTCATCCTAAATTTATCCCTAACCCTCACAGTCACCCTAAGCCTCACAGTCAACCTAACCCTCAACCTAAACCTCAACCTCACCCACACGCTCAGGCTCAACCTCACTCGAAACCTAACCCTCACCCTAACCCTAAGGATAACCCTCACCCTCACCCTAAACCTATCCCTAACCCTAAAAATAATCCTAACCCTAACCCTAACCCTAACCCTAACCCTAACCTAACCCTAACCCTAACCCTACCCGAAACCTCACCCTAACCATAACCCACAATCTATCCCTAACCCTAACCCTCACCCTAATCCTAACCGTTCACCTAACCCTCACCCTCAACCTAATCCTCTCCCTAACCCTAACACTAACCTTACCTAACTGAAACCCTCACCCTCACTCTCACCCTAAACCTCACCCTAACCCTAACCCTAACCCTACCCCTCACCCTAACCATCACCCTAAGCCTCACCCTAACCCGCACCCTAACACTAATGCTAACTCTAAGTCTTGCCCTCACCCAAAACTCACTCTAACCCTTACCCTCAAACAAACCCTAACCTAAACCTCACCCTCACACTAACCCTAACCCTCACCCTAACACTAAACCTAACCCTACCCCTCACCCTAACCATCACCCTAACCCTAACCCTAACTCTAACCTTAACCCTCACAGTCACCCTTACCCTCACCCTAAACCTAAACCTTCAACCTAAACGTCATCCTTACCCACACCCTAACTCTCAAACTTACCCGAACCTTAACCATCACCCTAAACCTCACCCTCACCCTAAACCTCACACTAATCCTAACACTCACCAAAACCCTAACCCTAACACTCACCCAACCCTAAATTTCACACTAACCCACAAGCTCAACCTAATCCTCACCCTAACAATAACCCTAACCCTTTCCTAACTGAAACACTCACCCTCACCCTCACCCTTACCCTAACTTACACCCTCATGCTAGCCCTCACCCTAACCCTAACTCTAAACCTCCCCCTCCCCCTTCCCTACCCTTCCCCCTAACCCTAACACTAACCCTAATCCTAAACCTACCCCTCAACACCACCCTCACCCTTACCCTAACCCTAACACTAACACTCACCCTAACCCTAAACCTCACCCTAACACTCACCCTAACCCTAACACTAACACTCACACTCACCCTAACCCTATCGGAAACATTAACAATAATCCTAACACTAACCCTAACCCTATTCCTAAACCTAACCCTGACACTAACCCTAAACTTAAATCTAAAACTCACCCTAACACCAATCCTAAAGCGAATCCTCACCCTAACCCTAACCCTCACCCTAACCCCAACCCTAACACTCACTTTAACCCTAAAACTCACCCTAAACCTCACCCTAACTCTTACACTAAACCTAACCCTCACCCTCAACCTAACCCTCAACCTAAACCTTATCCTCACACTATCCCTAACCCTATCCCTAACCGTAACCCTCACACTAACCCTAACCCTCACCCCAACCCGAACGCTAGCCCTCACACTAACCCTCACCCTAACCCTAACCCTAATACTAAACTTCACCCTAACCCTAACCCTAACCCTAACCCTCACAATAACCCTAACCCTCACCCGAACCCTTACCCTACCCCTCATCCTACCCCTCACCCTATCCCTAAATCTAACCCTGACCCTAACCCTAAACTTCACCGTCACGCTAACACTCACCCTAAACCTAACCCTCACCTAAACCCTAACCCTCACACTTGCCCTCACCCTAAAACTCACCCTCACCCTAAACATCACCCTAATCCTAACCCTCACCCTAACCCTAACCCTAATCCTCACCCTAAACCTAACACTCACCTTAAAACTCACCCTCACCCTAATCCTCACCCTAATCCTAATCCTAAGCCTTTCCTAACGGAAACTCTCACGCTCACCATAACCGTCACCCTAACCATCACCCTCACCCTAGCCCTCACCCTAAAACTAACGCTAACCGTCACCCTCACCATCACCCTCCCCCCCACCCTCAGCCTAACCCTAACCCTAACCGTAACCCTAATGCTAAAAGTAGCCCTCACACTCACTCTAACCAAAACGCCAGCCTAACCCTAACCCTAAACCTAACCCTACACCCTAACCCTCACACTCACCCTAACCCTCACGCTCATACTAGCCCTCACTCTAACCATAACCCTCACCCTAACCCTAACCCTAACCCTCTCCTTCACCCTAAACCTCACCGTCACCCTAAACTTTACCCTAAACCTTACCCTCATCCTAAACCTCACCCTAACCCTAACCCTAATCCTACCACTAACCCAAACCCTAACCCTCACCCTAACCCTAACCCTCACCCTAACACTCACCCTAACCCTTACCATTACACTAACCCTCACCCTAAACCTAAGCCTAAGCCTAACCCTCACCCTACCCTAACACTCACCCTAACCCTTACCATCACACGAACCCTAAGCCTAACCCTCAGCCTAAAACTCATATTAAACCTAACCCTAACCCTAACCCTCACCTTACCCTTAACCTAACCCTAAACCAAACCCTCACCCTAACCCTAACCCTCACCCTCAACCTCACCCTCAGCCTAACCCTAACACTAACCCTAAACCTATCCCTAACCCTCACCCTAACCCTAACCCTAATCCTAATCCTAACCCTCACCCTCAACCTAAGCCTTACCCTCACCCTAACCCTAACCCTAACCCTCAAACTAACCCTAAACCTCATCCTAACCCTAACTCTCCCTCACATCTACACACCAATCCTAACGCTAACCCTAAGCCTAAACCTCACCCTCACCCTAAAACTCACGCTAACCCTTACCCTCAAACTAAACCTAACCCTAAACCTAACCCTCACACACCCAACCCTCAACCTAAACCTAAGCATAACACTAACCCTAACCCTAACCTTCACCATCACCTCAGACTAAACCTAACTCTAACCCGAAACCTCACCCTCAACCTCACCGTCACCCTCACCCTCAGCCTAACCCTAACCCTAAAAATAACCCTAACCCTAACCCTAACACTAAGCCTAACCCTAAACCTAAATCTAACACTAACCCTAACACATACCCTAACGCTCACCCTCACCACAATCCTAAACCTAACCCTCACACTAACCCTCACCCTAACACTCACCCAAACACTCACGCTAACCCTAACCCTATCTCTCACACTAACCCTCACCCTAAAGCTTATCCTCACCCTAACCCTAACCCAGAATCGAACCCTAACGCTCACACTAAACCTAATCCTCACCTTAAACCTAAACCTAAACCTCACCTAACCCTAAAACTAATGCTAACTCTCACCCTAACTCTATGCCTAACCCTAACCCTAACCCTCACCCTAATCCTTATGCGAACCCTAACCTTAACATTAACCCTAACCCTCACCCGAAACCTATCCCTAACCTTAAACCTAACCCTCAACCTAAGACTCACCTTAACCCAAACCCTAACCCTAATCGTCCCCCTCACCCTAAGCCTCAATCTATCCCTTACCCTCACCCTCACTCTAACCCTCACACTAACCCTAACCCTCCCCCTCACCCTAACCCTTACCCTAAACCTAACCCTAACCCTAACACACACCCTAACCCTAACCCTAATTCTAACCCTAACCCTAAACCTACCACTAACCCTTTCCCTCACCCTAGCCCTCACTTAACTCTAACCCTAACCATCACACTCACCCTTACCCTCACCCTCACCCTAACCATCACCCTCACCCTAAACATCACCCTAACCCAACCATCACCCTAACCTATTCCTAACCCTCACCCTAACCTTAACCCTCACCCTCACCCTTACCCTCACCCCAACTTTAACCCTAAACCAAACCCTCACCCTCAGCCTAAGCCTAACCCTAGACCTAATCCTAACACTACCCCTCACCCTCACCCACACCCTACCCCTAAATCTAACCCTAACCCTCACCCTCACCCACACCATCACCTTAATTCTAACCCTAACCCTAACCCTCACCCTAATCCTAAACCTCACCCTAACCCTAATGATAATCCTAACCATCACCCTCAACCTCACCCTAACCCTAAAGTTAACCCGAACCCGAACCCGAACCCACACCCTCACCCTAACTCTAACTCTAACCCTAAACCTCACCCTAACCCTAAAACTCACCCTAACACTAACCCTAACCCTCATCCTAAACCTCACCCTCAGTCTAACCCTAAAACTAATCCTAATCCTAACCGTAACCCTCACCCTCAACCTCACCCTAAAACGAACCCTAACCCTAAACGTCACACTAACCCTCAACCTAACCCTTACCCTCATCCTAACACTTACCCTAATCCTAAACCTAACCCTCAGACTAAAGCTAACCCTCACCCTAATCCTAAACCTACCCCTCACCCTAACATTAACAGTAACTTTAAAACTCACCCTAAGGCTAAGCCTAACACTAACCCTCACCCTCACCCTAGCACTCACCCTAACCCTAATCCTAAACCTAAACCACACCCTAACCCTAACCCTCAACCTAACACTAAACCTCACCCTCATCCTACCCCTTACCCTAACCCTAACCCTAACATTAACCATAACCATCACCCTAACCCTAAACCTAAACTTAACCCTAACTCTCAACCTAACCCTCACCCCAAACCAAACCCTGACCCTAATCCTCCCCTCCCCCTAACCCTCAACCTAAACCTTGCACTCACCCTCACTCTAACCCTCACACTAACCCTAACCCTCACCCTAATCCTAAACTTAACATTAACCTTAACCCTGACCCTTACACAAACCCCTAACCTTAACCCGATCCCTCCCCCTAACACTAACCCTAACCCTCACCCTCACCCTAAGTCTCAACCTTACCCTTAATCTCGCCCTCACCCTAACCCTCACACTTACTCTAAAAATCACCCTAACCCTAACGCCCACCCTCACCCTCACCCTCAGCCTAACCCAAAACCTAACACTAATCCTAACCTTAACCCTCAATCTCACCTTCACCCTAAACCTAACACTAACCCTAATCCACACCCTCACTCTCACCCTGAACTTCATCCTCACCCTCACCCGAACCCTAAGTGTAACCTGATCCCTCACCCTAAACCGAAACCTCCCCCTAACCCTTAACCTAACCCTCACCTTCACCCTCAAACTAAACCTAAACCTAACCCTCACTCTAACCCTAACCCTCACCTAATGCTAACCCTAAGCCTCACCCTCACTCTCACACTTACCCTCACCCTTAACCTCACCCTAAACCTAACCCTAAACTTAACACTAACCCTCAAACTATACCTAACCCTCACCCTAACCCTAAACATACCCCCCAGCCTAACCCTCAACCTAACCCTAACCCTCACCCTAACACTAACCCTAAATCTAATTCTCACCCTATCCCTAACCCTAACACTAAACCTCACCCTAACCTTAACCCCATCACTAACCCTAACCCTCCCCCTCCCCTTCACTCTCACACTAAGCCTAACCGTAACCCTAATGCTAATCCTAACCCTAACCCTCACTCTCACCCTCACCCTGAACCTAACCCTAACGCTAAAACTCACCCTCACCTTCACACTCACCCTCACCTTTAACCTCACCCTAACCTTAAAAATAACCCTAACCCTAACCCTCACACTAACCCTAACACTCACCCTTACCCTAACCCTACCCCTCAGCCTAACCCTACCCCTCAGCCTAACACTCACCCCAACGCTAACACTAAACCTAACCCTCACCCTCACCATAAACCTAACCCTAAACCTAACCCTTCCCCTAACCCTTACCTTCACCCTAAACCTAACCCTCACCCTGACCCTTACACTCACCATAACTCTAACCCTATCCCTATCCCTCACCTTAACCCTCACTCTCACCCTAACCCTAACCTTCAGTGTACGCCTCACCCTAACCCAAACCCTAACCATAACCATAACCCTCACCCTAACCCTCAAGCTAACCCTTAAACTCACTCAAACCCTCACCCTAACTCTAACCCTAACACTCAACCAAACCATAAACTTAACCCTCAAACTAAACATAACCCTAGCCCTCACCCTAACCCTCATCCTAACCCAAACCCTAAACCTAACTTTCAGCCTCAACCTCACCCTAAACATAATCCTAACCCTAACCCTCACCCTAACCCAAACCCTCACCCTCACCCTCAGTCTAACCCTAACCCTAAGCCTAATCGTAACGCTCACCCTAACCCTCACCCTCACCCTCACCCTAACCCTAAACCTAACCCAAACCTAACCCTCACCCTAACCCTCAAACTCACCCGAAACTTCACCCTAAACCTTACCCTCAACCTAACCTTAACCCTAACCCTAATCCTCAAACTGATCCTAACGTTAACGCTAACCCTAAACCTATCCCTCACTCTAACTCTCATCCTAACTCTAACCATTACCTTAACCCTAAGCCTAACCCTAACCTTCACCCTCACCCTCACCCTGAGCCTAAACCTAACCCTAATCCTAAGCCTAACCCTGACCCTCACTCTCATCGTCAACCTAAACCTAAACCTAACGCTAAATCTCCCCCTCACCCTCAAACTCTCTGTCATCCTAACTCTGAAAATTACCCTAACCCTAACCCTAACCCTTACTCTCACCCTAAACCTAACCCTAACCCTAACCTCAACCCTAAACCTAACCCTCTTCCTCAACCTCA
The DNA here is from genome assembly GCF_024711535.1 of Dipodomys merriami. Lineage (NCBI taxonomy): Eukaryota > Metazoa > Chordata > Mammalia > Rodentia > Heteromyidae > Dipodomys > Dipodomys merriami. The sequence continues at coordinate 19,061,093 of NW_027203715.1, read as the reverse complement.
ACCTCAGCCTAACCCTAAAACTAAGCCTAATCCATACCCTAACCCTCACTCTCAACCTCACCCTAAACCTAAGCCTAACCTACTTCTCAGCCTAAGCATAACCATATCCCTAACCCTAACCCTTTTCCTCACCCTAGCTCTCAACCTAACACTCACCCTGACCCTATCTCTCACCCTAACCCTAACCCTCACACTAATCCTAACCCGAACCATAACCCTCACTCTCACCCTCACACTAAACCTGGCCCTCACCCTCAACCTCAACTCACCCTCACCATAACCCTAACAATAAACCTAACATTAACCCTAACCCTCACCCTAACCCTAACCCTCACCCTCACCCAAACCCTAACCTAACCCTAAACTTAACACTCACCCTCCCCTCCCCCTCCCCCTAACCCTAACCCTAACCCTAAACCTAACACTCACCCTCCCCTCGCCTCACCCTCAGCCTAACCCTAACCTTAATCCAAATCCTAAACATAACCCACACTCTCACCCTCACTTTCAGCCTAACCCTAACCCTAAACCTCACCCTCCCTCGAACCCTCCCCTCTCTCTCACCATCACCCTAACCTTTACAATAACACTAACCCTAACCCTAACCCTCACCCTAACCCTAATACTAAACCTAACCCTATGCCTAAACCACCCCTCCCCCTCCCACACCACCTCAGCGTAACCCTAAACCTAATACTAATCCTAACCCTAATTCTGACTCTCAATCTCACCCCAAACCTAACCCTAACCCTAAACCTCATCCTCACCCTAACCCTTACCCTCACCCTAACAATAACCCTAAACCTAACCCTAAACCTTACCCTAACCCTCACCCGAACACTAACTTTAACCCTAACATCAACACTATACCTAAACCTAACCATCACCCTAACCCTAACCCTCACCCTAATCCTATCCCTCACCCTGACCCTGAACCTCACCCTAACCTTAATCCTAAACCTAACGCTCACCCTAACCCTAAATTGCAACCTAGCCCGCAACCTAACACTAACCATAACCGTAAACCTCAGCCTCACCCTAACCCTCACTGTCACCCTAAACCTCACCCTCACCCACACCCTAATCCTCACCCTCATGGGAACACTCACCCAAACACTAAACCTCACCCTCACCTTAATCATCACAGTAACCCTAACCCCCACCCTAAACCTAACCCTAACGCTCACCCTAACCCTCACCCTCAACCTCATCGTCACACTCACGCTAAGCCTAACATTAAACTTAACACTAGTCCTAAAACTAGATCTCACTCTCACCCTCACCCTAACACTTACCCTAACCCTAACATTAACCTTAATGCTCACCCGCACCCTAGATCTCACCCTAACCATAACCCTAACCCTCATCCTCACCCTCAACCTAACCCTTACCCTAAACTTAAACCTAACCCTCACACTAACCCTAACACTCAGCCTAACACTTACACTCACCCTAACCCTAACCCCAACCCTAATCCTAAAGCTCAAACTAACCCTAACACTAACCCTAAACCTATCCCTCACCCTAACCCTAAACCTCACCTTAACCCTAACCCTAATCTTCACACTAACCCTAATTCTTACCCTCACCCTAACCCTAATGTTAACCCTAACCCTAACCCTCAGACTAAACCTACACTTCACCATAACCATAACCCACCCCTCAGGCTAACCTTAACCCTAACCCTCACCCTAACACTCAGGCTAACCCTAACCCTCACTCTCATCCTAAACCTCACTCTAACACTTACCCTCACCCTCAACCTCACCCTCAGCCTAAACCTAACCCTAACCCTAATCCTAACCCTAACGCTAACCCTAACACTAACCCTAATCCTTAACTTCACCCTCACCCTCACCCTCAACCTAACCCTCATCCTCACCCTCACCCTCACCTTAGTCATAACACTAACCCTCACCCTAACCCTAATTCTCACCCTAACCCTAACCCTAACCCTCACCCTCACCCTTACCCTAACCCTAACACTCACCCTCACACTCACCCTAACCCTCCCCCTAACTGAAATGCTAACACTAAACCTCACCCTCACCCTAACCCTCACCAGAACCCTTACCCATACCTTAAGCGTAACCTTAAACCTTACCCTAATGCTCAGACTAAACCAAGCCCTCACCCCAACCCTAACCCTACCCCTCAGCCAAACTGTCACCCTAACACTAAACCTAACCCTAATTCTCACCCTATCCCTAAACCTAACCTAACCCTCACCCTCAACCTAGCCCTCACCATAACGCTAACGCTAACCCTAACCCTCACCCTAACCTTCACCCTCATCCTAACCCTAACCCTAAACCTCACCCTGACCCTAACCCTCACCCTAATCCTAACCCTAAACCTAACACTCAACTTCACGCTAACCCTCACCCGTACCCTTACCTTCACCCTCACCCTCAACCCAACCCTAACCATCACCCTAACGCTCAACCTAGCCCTCACCATAACGCTAACGCTAACCCTAACCCTCACCCTAACCTTCACCCTCATCCTAACCCTAACCCTAAACCTCACCCTGACCCTAACCCTCACCCTAATCCTAACCCTAAACCTAACACTCAACTTCACGCTAACCCTCACCCGTACCCTTACCTATCCCTCACACTAAATATAAGCCTCACCCTAACCATAATCCTACCCCTTAAACTAACACTCATACTAACCCTAACCCTAAACCTAAACCTAAACCTAACCCTCACCCTAAACCTAACCCTAACCCTCACCATAACACAATCCCTCACCCTCACCCTCACTCTCACCGTCAGTCAAAGCCTAACCCTAACCCTAACCCTAATCCTAATGCTAACCCTAACCCTAACCCTAATCCTAACCCTAACCCTCACCCTCACCTTCACCCTAACTCTAACCCTTACACAAACCTAACCCTAAACTCACCCTAACTCTAAACCTCACCGAACCCCAAGCACCACCCTCACACTCAACCTAACCTTAAACCTATCCCTAACCCTCACATTCATCCAAACTCTAAAGCTAACCCTAACCCTCACCCTAAACATCACCCAAACCCTGAGGCTAACTCTAACCCTCACCCTCACCATAAAATCTAGAGAGCTGCGGGCAGCCGCACCTGAAAGATGGTGCTGGCTTCTGCCCTCCGCCTTCCCAATGGCGAGTGCTCTCTGTGGTAAACAACTCCTTATATGGCTAAAGCAAAGAATCTGGCTTGCTTCTGTGCACCTGAACCTATTGGTGGTTCCCACGTGGCGTATCAGGATTGGCTACCCAGCGGGTATTTAAGGCTGTGGGGAATTCTCCCCGGGGTTGGGGTCAGAAGATTGCTCAAAGGTACAGAATAAATTGCAGAGAGTAGAGCTCGGGGTCGCGTCTTCCTTGCTGGTCGAGGCGGTCGTGACAATAAACCTCGCCCTAACCCTTACACTAACCCTAAACTTATCCTAACCCTAAACTTAACCGTGACACTAATCCTAACCCTAACCCTAAATCTCAACTTCACCCAAACCCTCACCCTAACCCTAAACCTAAAACTCACCCTAACACTAACCCTAACCCTAAACCTAATCCTCACCCACACCCTAACCCTCACCCTCAACGGAACACTCAACCTGACCCTAAAAAACACCCTCACCATAAACATCACCCTAAAGCTAACCCTCACCCTAAACCTAAACCTCACCCTAACACTTACCCTCACCCTAATCCTAACACTAAACCTCACCCTAACCCTAACCCTGACCCTTACCCTCACCTTAACCCTAACCCTCCCCGTAACCATAACTCTCCCCCTAACACTTACCCTCACACTAACCCTAACCCCAACCCTAACCCTAACCCTCACACTAACCCTAACCCTCACCCTAACCCTAACCCTAACCCAAAGGCTAACTCTCACCCTCACTCTCACCCTAAACCTCTCCCTAGCCCTTACACTAACCCTAACCCTAACCTAACCCTAACCGTCACAATAATCCTAACCCTAACCCTAACCCTCACTCTCACAGTAACCCTCACCGTCACCCTAACCCTCAACCTAAACCTAACCCTCATCCACACCCTTAACTTCACCCTCACCTGAACACTCACCCTAACCCTAAGCCTCACCATCACCCTAAACTTCACACTAACCCTAACCCTTACCCTAACCCTAACCCTAACCCTCACCCTAACCCTCACCTTCAACCTCACCCTCACCCTCACCGTAAACCTCACCCTAACCCTTATCCTCACTCTAATCCTAAGCCCAACCCTAACCCTCACTCTCAACCTAACTCTTATGCTCACCCTAACCGTTACCCTCACCCTAACCCAAAGCGCAACCCTAACCCTAAACCTCACACAAACCCTATCCATCACCCTAACCCTAAACCCAACCCTAACCCTCATGAAAATCTTCACACTAACCCTACACCTCACACTAACCCTTACCATTACCCTCAAGCTAACCCTCAAACTCACCCTCACCCTCAACCTCAGCCTCAACCTAACAATAACCCTAATCCTAACCTTAACACTCACCCTCACCCTAACCCTAACCCTAACCTTAACCCTCAACTTCACGCTGACCCTCAGCCTAACCCTCAGCCTCACCATCACCCTCACCCTAACCGTAATCCTAACCCTAATACTAACCATAACCCTAAACCTAACCCTAACCCTCACACTAAATCTAACCCCCATCCTAATCCTAAACCTACCCCTCACCCTAACCCTCACCCTAACCCTAACAGTAACCCTAACCCTCACGCTATCCCTAAACCTAACCCTAACTCTCACCCTCACCCTAGCAGTCACCCAAACCTAATCCTAACCCTAACCATCACCCTCACCCTAACCCTAACCCTAACCCTAATCCTCACCCTCACTCTAACCCTCACCGTCACCCTAAACCTCACCCTCACTGGAACACTCACCCTAACCCTAAACCTCATCCTAACCCTAACCCTCACCCTAACCTTTACCCTCACTCTAATCCTAAACCTAAACCTCACCCTAACCCTAACCCTAAAACTTACCCTCACCATAGCCCTAACACTCACCGTAACCCTAAACCTCCTCCTAACCCTTACCCTCACACTAACCCTAACCCCAACCCTAAGCCTAACCCTCACACTAACCCTAACCCTCACCAAAACAGTAACCCTAACCCTAAGGCTAACTCTAACCCTCAACCTCACCCTAAACCTCTCCCTAACCCTTACACTAACCCTAACCCTAACCTAACTCTAAACTTAACCCTCAAACTAATCCTAACCCTAACCCTAACCCTCACGCTATCCCTAACCCTAAAACAAACCCACACCCTCACACTAACCCTAAACCTCATCCTAACCCTCACCCTCAACCTCACTCTCACCCTCACCCTAAGCCTAACCCTAAACCTAACACTAATCCTAAATCTGAATCTCACCCTAACCCTCACCCTAACGCTCAACCTAACCCTAACCTTAACACTCACCCTAACTCTTACCCTCACCCTAAACCTAACCCCAACCCTACCCCTCATCCTCAACCTAATTCTTACCCTCAACCTAACCGTTACTCTCACCCTAACCCTAAGCCCAACCCTAACCCTAACCGTCACACTAACACTAACCCTCACCATAACCCTAAACCTAACCCTAACCCTAACCCAAATCTTCACACTAACCCTAAACCTCACCGTAACCCTTACCCTAACCCTAACACTCAAACTAAACCTCACCCTCACCCTCACCCTCACCCTCAGCCTAACCCTAACCCTAATCCTAACCCTAACGGTAACCCTCACTCTACCCCTACCCCTAACCCTAACCCTCACCTTCACACTCACACTCAGCCTAACCCTCAGCCTCACCATCACCCTCACCCTAAACGTAATCCTAACTCTAACACTCACCCTAACCCTGACACTCACCCTAACCCTAACCCTGACCTTCACACTCAACCTCCCCCTCCCCCAACCCTAAACCTAAACCTAACACTCACCCTAACCCTAACCCTCACACTAAAGCTAACCCCCACCCTAATCCTAAACCTACCCCTTACCCTAACCCTAACAGTAACCCTAACCCTCAGCCTAACCCTAAACCTAACCCTAACTCTCAAGCTCACCCTAGCCCTCACCCTAACCCTAACCCTATCACTAACCCTTACGCACCCCCTCACCCTCACCTTCACCCTAAGCCTAACCCTAAACCTAATCCTAATCCTAACAGTAAACCTCAATCTCACACTCACCCTAAACCAAAAACTAATCCTAAACCTCACCCTCAAAATAACACCAACAATAACCCTAACCCTAACCCTAAACCTTACCCTAACCCTCAACCAAACACTAACCCTAAACCTAACCCTATCCCTCACACTAACCCTAACCCTCACCCTAACCCTAACCCTCACACTAACCTTAACCCTAACCCTAAACTTAACAATAAACCTAATACAAAGCCTAAACTTAACCATAACCCTCACTATAACCCTAACCATCACCCTAACCCTAAACCTCACCCTGACCCTCATCCTAACCCTAAACCTCACCATAAGTATCACCCTAACCCTCACCCTAATCCAAACCCTGACCCTAAACCTAAGCCTCACCCTGACCCTAACCCTAACCCTCACCCTAACACTATTCCTACCACTCAGCCTAAACCTAACCCTAAACCTCACCCTTACCCTTACCTTAACAATAAATCTCACCCTCACCCTCACACTAACCCTAACCCTAAACCTCACCCTAACCATCACCCTAACCCTAAATCGAACCCTAACCCTCACCCTAAAACTAAACCTAACCCTAACCCTAACCATAACCCTGACCCTCACCCTAACCTTAACGCTAACCATAACCCTCACCCTAACCCTAATCCTACCACTCAGCCTAACCCTAAACCTAACGTAATACTCACCCTAACCCTCACCCTTACCCTAACCTTAACACTAAATCTCTACCTCACCCTCACAATAACCCTAACACTAAACCTCACCCTATCCCTCACCCTAACCATAAATCGAACCCTAACCCTCACCATAACACTAAACTTCACACTAACCCTAACCCTAACACTCACCCTATACCTAACCCTCGCTCTAACCTTAACCCTTACTCTTACCTTCAACCTAACCCTCACCCTAACCCCCACACCAGTCCTCACCCTAATCCTAAACCTAACCTAATCCTCAACCTAACCCTCACACTAACCCTCACCCTAACCCTCACCCTCACCCTAACCCTCACACTAAACCTTACCCTCACCCTAACCATCACCCTCACCCTCACCCAAACCTAACACTAACCCTAACCCTAACCCTTAACCCTCCTAACCCTAAACCTAACCCTAACCCTCACCCTAACCCAAAGGCTAAACCTAATCCTCACCCTCACCCTAACCCTTACAATCACCCTAACCCGAACTCTAAAACTAAACCTATCCCTCACACTAACCCTCAAGCTAACCCTAACCCTAACCCTCACCCTAAACCTAACCCTAACCCTCACCCTCACCCTAACCCTCAGCCGAACACTCACCCGAAACCTAACACTAATCCTAACACTCAGCCTAACCCTCACCCTAACCCTAACCCTACCACTCAGCCTAAACCTCACCCTAATCCTAACACTAACCCTAATCCTCAACCTTTCCCTAACCCTAAACCTAACCCTTACCCTCACCCTAATCCACACTCTAACCCGAACCCTAAACCTAAACGTAACCCTCACCCTAACCCTAACCCTCACCCTGACCCTAAGCCTAACCCTAACCCTAACCCTCACACTAACCCTAACCCTCATCTTAACCGTAACCCTGCCCCTCACCATAACACTCATCCTAACACTAAGGCTAACCCTAACCCTAAACCTAACCCTCACCCTAACCCAAAACCTCACCCTCACCCTCAACCTCACCCTCAGTCTAAACTTAACTCTAACCCAAATCCTAACCCAAACCCTAACCCTAATCATAACCCTAACACTCTCCCTCACCCTCACCCTCACCCTAACTCTAACCCTTACCCAACCCTAACCCTAAACCTCACCCTAACTCATACTCTCACCGAACCCCAACCCTCACCCTCACACTAACCCTAAACCTCACCTTAAACATAACCCTACACCTCATCCTAACCCTCACCCTAACCCTCACATTAACCCTCACCCTAACCCTAATCCTCACACTAACACTAACCCTCACCCTGACCCTAAGACTCACCTTAACCCTAACCCTAAACCTAACACTCATCCTCAGCCTAACCCTCACCCTTACACTTACCTTCACCCTAACCCTCACCGTAACCCTATCCCTAACACGAACCCTCACCCTAACCCTCACCCTAACCCTAAACCTAACCCTAACCCTCACCCTAAACCTCAACCTATCTCTAACGCTAGCCCTTACCCTCAACCTAACCCTCACACTAAACCTTAGCTAACCTTAACCCTCAGGCTATCCCTTACCCTAACCTAACCCTATCCCTAAGCCTAACCATCATCCTCACCCTCACCCTAGCCCACACCCTAACCCTAACCCTAAACCTAAACCTAACCCTCACCCTAAGCTTAACCCTCACCCTGACCCTAACCCTCAACCTAACACTAATCCTAACCCTAACCCTCACCATAATTCTTAGCCTCCCCCACACCCTAACCCTCACACTACCCCTAAGTCTAAAACTCACCCTATTCCTAAACCTAACCCTAAATCTCAGCCTCACCCTAACACTCACCGTCACCCTAACCCTCACCCTAAACCTAACCATCACCCACACTCTAACCCTCACCCTCACCTGAACACTCACCCTAACCCTAATCCTAGCCCTTACCCTAAACATCACACTAAACCTAACCCTCAAACTAACCCTAACACTAACTCTCACGCTAACCCTTACCTTCACTCTAACACTCACACTCACACTCATCCTCACCCTTAACCGAAGCCTAACCCTAAACCTCACTCTAACACTAATCCTAACCCTAACCCTCACTCTAAACCTAACCCTTAAACTAACCCTCACCCTAACCCTAACCCGAACCCTAACCCTCAACCTCACCCTAACTGTAACCCTAACTCTCACACTAAACTCAACACTCATCCTTACCCTAAACCTCACCTTAACCATAACCCGAACCCTCACCCTCATCCTAATCCTCACTGTTACCCTTAAACTCACCCTAACCCTAACCCTCACAATAACCCTAACCCTAAACTTCACCCTAACCCTAACCCTAATCCTCAGACTAACCCTAAACCTCAACCTAACCCTAACCCTAACCCTAAACTTCACCCAAACCTTACCCTCACCCTAACCCTAACCTTAACCCTAACCGTATCCCTCAGACTAAACCTAACCCTCACATTAACCCTGAACCTAACCCTCAGCCTAACCCTCACCCTAACCCTCACCCTAACACTGAGGCTAACCCTAACACTCACTTTCACCCTAACCCTCACCCTTACACTTACTCCCACCCTAACCCTAACCCTAACCATCACCCTCACCCTTACCCTCACCCTCAGCCTAAACCTAACACTAACCCTAATCCTAATCCTAACTCTCAACTTCACCCTCACCCGAACCCTAACACTATTCCTATCTCTAATCGGCACCCTCACCCTCACCCTAATCCTCAGCCTCACCCTCAAACTGACCCTAACCCTAAAGCTAACACTACCCCTCACTCTAAACCAAAGCCTGACGCTAACCCTAACCCTAACATTCACCTTCACCCTTTACCTAACCCTCACCTTAACCCTAACCCTCACACTAAAGGAAATGCTAAGCCTAACTCTCATTCTAACACTCACCCTCACCCTCAACCTTACCCTAACCCTAACCCTATCCTTCACACTAACCCTAACCCTCAGCCTAACCATAACTCTGCCACTCACCCTAACCCTAGCCCTAACCCTAACTCTCACAAAAACCCTAACCCTCAACCTAACCTTAAACCTACCCCTCACCCTACACCTCACACAAACCCTCAACTTCACCCTAACCCTCAACATAACCCTAACCCTCACCCTGAACCTAAACCTCACCCTAACCCTAAAAGTAAACCTAACACTCAGCCTCACACTAACCCTCAGCCTTACCCTTACCTTCACCCTAACCCTCACCCTAACCATAACCCTAACCCTATCCCTCACCATAACACTCAACCTAAGCCTAAACCTAACCCAAACCCTCACCCTAACCCTCACCCTAACCCTAACCCTCACCCTCACCCTAAACCTCACACATAGACTTATCCCCACCCTAACCCTCACCGTAACCCTAACCCTCACACTAACCCTAACCCTCAACCTAACCTTAAACCTAACCCTCACCCTAACACTCACCCTAACCCTAACCCTAACCCTCACGCTAACCCTAACCCTAACCCTAACCCTCACACTAAGCCTAACCCTAACGCTAACCCTAACCCTAACCCTAACCCTCACCCTCAACAACAATCTAACCCTAACCCTAATCCTAACCCTAACCCTAACATTAATCCTAAACCTAACCCTCACCCTCACCCTTAACCTAATTCTAACCCTTACCCAACCCTAACCCACCCCCTAACTCTAACCATCACCGAATCCTAACGCTCACCCTCACACTCACGCTAACCCTAACCCTTACACTCACCCGAACCCTATCCCTAACCCTAAACTTAACCCTGACCCTAACAGTCGCATTAATCCTAACCTTAAACCTAACCCTAAACTTCACCCTAACCCTTAGCCTACCCCTCACCCTAACCCTAAACATAACCCTAATCTTAATCCTCACATTAACACTAAGCTTCACCCTAATGCTAACCCTAATCCTAAGCCTCACCCTAACCCTTACCATCACTATAACCCTATCCTTAACGCTAACACTAACACTGTGACGAAACCTAACCCTCACCCTAAAACTACCCCTACCCCTCAGCCTAACCCTCACCCTAATCCTCACCTTAACACTCAGGCAAACCCTAAACCTCACCCTCACCCTAAACCTCATCCTAACCCTTAATCTCACCCTAACCGTAGCCCTAACCCTAACCTTAACCCTCACACTAATCCTATCCCTAACCCTAAGGCTCCCCCTCACTCTAAACCTCACCCTAAACCTAACCCAAACCCTTACCCTAACCCTAACCCTAACCCTAACCCTCACCCTCAATGTAACCCTCACCAACACCCTAACTCTCCCCCTCCCCCTCACCCTAACACTCAGCCTCACCCTAACACTAATCCTAATCCTAACCCTAACCCTAAAACTAACCCTCACCCTTGCCCTAACCCTAACCCTCCCCTTCACCCTCAGCTTCAGCCAAACCTAATTCTAATCCTAATCCTAACCCTAACCCTCACTCTCACGCTAACACTAAACCTAACTCTAACCCTACCTCTCAGTATAACCCTCACCCTAACCCTAACCCTAACCCTCACCCTATCCCTAACCCTAACCCTAACCCTCACCCTAGCTCTCACCCTTACCGTAACCCTAAACCTAACACTTACCCTAACCCTACCCCTAAACCCTAACCCTAACCCTCACCCTAACATGAACCCCAACCCTAACCCTCTACTGATTACATCCTTGACAGCTACACTCTATTCAACCTGAGGAGTAAGTTGAACCTGTACTTATGGTACTCTGTGAAAGTTTGGAGAACTACACCTCCGTTGTTTGGGACGTGACAACTGTCCATCCTGGAATACGGATGGCACTAGTTATATCAGGCTCTAATTAGTCCACCGTTGTGTTCAGCTGAATGACTTCTGCCAGAAACACTCAGAATGAGGTTCTGAGTTATTGCAAGACAGGTGCGTTTCACTCCTTTTCAAGGGTTTTTAGGAAGAATTTCAGATTCTGCCTGCCTGCAGGCTTCCGTATGTTCCTGGTAAACATCTAATTGTAAACGCTAACCCTAACCCTAACCCTAACGCTGTCCATAACCCTAACCCTAATCCTAACCCTCACACTAACCCTAACCCCCACCCTCACCCTAACTTAACCCTAAACCTAACCATAACCCTAATCCTATCCCTCATCTTAACACTCACCTTAACACTCAAACTAACCCTAACCCTCACTCTCACCCTAACCCTCACCCTAACCCTTACCCTCATTCTAACCCTATCCGTAACCCTAACCCTCACACTAAACCTAATGCTCACCCTAAACCGAACCCTACCTCACCCTAACCCTAACCCTAAGTCTAATCCTAACGCTCACCCTCACCCTAGCCCTCACCCTAACCCTAATCCTAAACTCAAACATCACTCTAACCCTAACCCTCACCCTCATCCTAAACTTTACCCTAACCTTTACCCTCACCCTAATTCTAACCATAAACCTAACCCTCACTCTCACACTCACCCTCACCCTCAGCCTATCCCTTACCGTAAACCTAATCCTAACCCTAAACTTCACTCTGACCCTGACCCTGACCCTCACCCTCACCCTAACCCTAACCCTTACCTAACCTAAACCCTAACTCTCACCCTCACCCTCAACCTAAACCTAACTCTCATCCTCAGCCTAACCTTAACCATAACTCTCACCTTAACCCGAATCTAATCCTCACCCTCACCCAAACAATTAACCTAAACCTCACCCTAACCCTAACCCTCACACAAACCCTAACCCTCACCCTCACACTCAGGCTAACCTTAAGCCAAACCCTAATCCTAACACTAAGCCTTACACTCACCCTAACCCTAACCTAACCCCAAACCTAACCCTCACCCTCACCCTCACCCTAACCCTAAACATAACCCTAACCCTCACCCTAACCTAACCATAACCCTCACCCTAAACCTAACCTAAACCCTAACCATAACCCTTAACCTAAACTTAACCCTAACGTTATCCTAACCCTCACACTAAACCTAACCCTAAACTTTACCCTAAACCTCACCCTAATCCTCACCCTAACCTTAACCCTAATCCAAACCCTCCCCCTCACCCTAACCATTAACCTAAACCTTACCCTCATCCTCACCCTAACCCTCACAATACACCTAACCCTCACCCTAAACCTAACCCTAACACTTACCCTCACCCTCAAGCTCACCCTCAGCCTAACACTAACCTTAACGCTAATCCAAACACTAATCCTCACCCTCACCCTCAACCTAAACCTAACTGGAACCCTAACACTCACCCTCAAACTAACACTCACCCTCACTTTAAACCTCATCCCCAGCCTCACCCTCAACCTAAACCTAACCCCAACCCTCACCCTAAGTGTAAACCTGACCCTTACACTAACCCTAATCCACACTTAACCCTCACACTCACCCTAACCCTCAACCTTAACCTAGCCCACACCCTAACCCTAAACCTCACCCTAACTCTAACTCTCACCCTAACCCTCACCCTCATCCTAACCCTCAACCGAACCCTTACCCTCAACCTAACCCTAACGCTCACCCTAACCCTAACACTATCCCTCACCTTAAGCCTCATCCTAACACTAAGCCTAAACCTACCACTCACCACAAACCTAATCCCAACCCTAACACTCACCATCACCCTCAGAATAACCCTAACCCTAACCCTAATCCTAACCCTATACCTCACCCTCAACCTCACCCTAATTCTAACCCTAAACCTAACCCTAATCCTCACCCTCACCCTAACCCTAACTCTACCTCTCACCCTAACTCTAACACTAACCCTAAACCTAACCCTCACCCTCACCCTCACCGTAACTATAAACCTCACGCTAACCCTCAACCTAAACTTAACTCTAACCCTAACCCTAAACATCACCCTAAACTTCACCCTAAACCTTACCCTCACTCTAACCCTAACCCTAACCCTAACCCTCACACTAATCCTTACCCTCAAACTAACCCTACTATACCCCTCACCCTAACCCTCACCCAAACACTAATACGAACTAACCATCACCCTAACCCTAACCTTAACCCTCGCCCTCACTCTAACCCTCCCTGTCAACCTAATCCTCACCTTCACGCTAACCTTCACCCACAACCCAACCCTCACCCTCACCCAAAACCTCACCCTATCCCTAAGCCTAACCCTAACCCTAACCCTCACCCACAACCTCACCCTCAACCTAACCCTCACCCACATCCTCACCCTCAACCTAACACTCATGCTAACCCTAAGCCTCACTCTCAGCCTACCCTCATCCTAACCCATACCATCACCCTAACACTATCCCTAACCACAAAACTCACACTAAACCTAGCCCTCAGGCTTACCCTAACCCTACCACTCACACTAACCCTAACACTAACCCTAACCCTAAACCTCACCCTAACCCTAAGCCTAATAGTAACCCTCACCCTCACTCTAGCCCTCACCCTAACCCTAATCCTAATCTTAACCCTCAACCTAACCCTAAACCTCACCCTCACCGTAACACTTCCCTAAATATAACCCTAACATTAACCCTAACTCTCACCCTAAACCTAACCCTTAACCCTAACCCTCACCATAACCCTCACCATAACCCTAACCCTAACACTAACCATCCCCCTCACCCTAACACTAAACCTAATCCTTACCCTCATCCTCAACCTAACCCTCACAATAAACCTATTCCTCACCCTAACCCTAACACTAACCATCACCCTCACCCTCACCCTCACCATCAGCCTAACCCTAAACCTAACCCTAATCCAAACACTAACACTCACCCTCACCCTCCACCTAACCCTGACCCGAAACCTAACCCTCCCCTCACACTCAATCTCACCCTCATCTTAAACCACAACCTCAGCCTCACCCTCAACCTAAACCTAACACTAACCCTAACACTCACCCTAAACGTAACCCTGACCCTAAGCCTACCCTTACCCACACACTCACCCTCACCCTCACGCTCACCCTCATCCTAACCCTAAACCTCATCCTAACCCTCCACTTCACCTTAGCCCTCACCCTAATCCTAACTCTAACCCTAACCCTCACCCAAAACCTAACCCTCAACCTAACCCTCACCCTCATCCTAAACCTCACCCTAAAACTTACCCTCATCCTAACCCTAAACTTCACACTAAACCTAACCCTCGCCCTAACCCTAACCCTACCCCTCACCTTAACCCTCATCCTAACCCTAAGCCTAACCCTAACCCTAAGCCTAACCATAACACTCACACTGATCCTCAGCCTAATCCTAACCCTAACCCTAATCCTAACCCTATTCCTCACCCTCACACTCACCCTAATTCTAACCCTAACCCTAACCCTAAATGTACCACTCACTCTAACCCTTACCATAACCCTAAACCTAACCCTAACACTCACCCTCACCCTCACCCTCAGCCTAACCTTAACCTTCACCCTAAACCTTACCCTCACCCTAACCTAACCCTAACCCTTACCCTAACACTCACCCAAACCCTAATCCTAAAACTTACCCTAAACCTAACCCTAACCCTCAGTCTCACCCTAACACTCACCCTAACACTTAAACTAAAATTAACTCTCAAACTCACCGTCACTCTAACACTCAACCTAACCCTAACCCTCACCAACACATTAACCCTCACAATAACTCTCACCCTCACACTAAACATCACCCTAACCCTAACCCTCAACCTAAACCTAAACATAACCCTCACCCTAAACCTAACACTAAAACTAACACTCACCCTCCTCCTAACCCTCATCCTTACCCTTACCTTCACAATCACCCTCACCCTAACCCTAATTCTAACCCTAACCTTCACCCTAACCCTAATCCTAACCCAAAACCAAACCCTAACCCTCACCCTAACCCTCAATTTAACCCTAAACCTAACCATCACCCTCAGCCTAACACTCAAACTAACCCTTACCCTCACCCTAACCCTAACATTAACCCACACACTAACCCTAACCCTCACCCTAACAATAAAACTACCCCTCACCTAACCCTCATCCTAACCTGAACCCTAATCCTAACCCTCACCCTCACCATAAACTGAACCTTAACCCTAAACCTCAACCTAACCCAAACCTCACCCTCAACCTCACCCTCAGTCTAACTCTATCCCTAAACCTAATCCTTACCCTAACACTCACCCTCATGCTCACCCTCACCCTAAACCTAACCCTAAACCTAACCCTCACACTAACCCTAACCCTCAGGCTAACCCTCACGCTAACCCTAACCCTAACCCTCACTTTCACCATAACCCTAAACAAAACACTAACCCTAACCCTCACCCTACCCCTCAACCTAACCATTAACCTAACCCTAATCCTCACCCTCACCCTAACCTTAAACCTAACCCTAAATCTCCCCCTAACCCTAAGCTTCACCCTAACACAAACCGTAAGCCTCATCATCACCCTAACACTCACCCTCACCCTAAACCTATCCCTAACCCTCACCCTCATCCTAATCCTCACCCTTGCCCTTACCCTCACGGTAACTGGAACCCTAAGCCTAATCCTAACCCTCACACTAACATTAAGGCTCACATTAACCCTAATGCTATGCCTCAACCTAACCCTCAACATAAACCTAACCTAATCCTAACCCTCACTCTAACCCTAACCCTCACCTTCAATCTCACCCTAACCCTAACCCTAAACCTACCCCTCACCCTAACCCTCAACCTAAACCTAACCATAAACGTAACCCTCACGCTTACCCTCACTCTCACTGTTACCCTAAACCTAACCCTAACCCTCAACCTAACGCTAAACCTAACCCTAACCCTTACCTTAAACCTAACCCTAACAGTAACCCTAACCCTGACCCTAAACCTAAACCTAAACTTAACCCTAATTCTCACCCTAACCCTCACCCTAAGCCTAACCTTAACCCTACCCCTACCCCTACCTCTAAGCCTCAACCTAACCATTACCCTCATGCTCACCCTAACCCTCACAATAAACCTAACCCTCACCCTAATCCTAAAACTAACCCTCACCGTCACTCTCTTGCTCACCCTCAGCCTAACACTAATCCTAAAAATAATGAAAGCCCAACCCTCACCCTCACCCTCAAGCTAACCCTAATTCGAAACCTAATCCTCACCCTCAAACTCACCCTCACCCACACCTCAAACTTCAGCCTCAGCCTCAATCTCAACCTAACCCCAACCATAACTCTCAAACTCACTCTAACTCTAAAGCTCACCCTAACCCTCAACCTAACCTTAACTCTAACCCTAACCCCCACCCTTACCATGGACCTCACCCTAACACTAACCCTCACCCTAATTCTAACCCTCAACCTAACCCTCACCCTCATCCTAACCCTCAACTTAACCCTTAACCTCAACCTAACCCTAACCCTCACCCTAACCCTCATCCTAAACCTAAAATAAAACCTAACCCCCACCCTAAACCTAACCTGAACGCTCAGCCTCACCCTAATCGTTTCCCTCACCCTAACCCTAAACCCTAACCATCACATTAACCCTAAACCTCACCCTAACCATAACCCAACCCCTCACCCTAACCCTCATCCCAAACCTAACACTAACCCTAACACTAACCCTCACCCTCACCCTAAACCTGACCCTAAACCTAACCCTCACCCTAACCCAAACCCTCACCCTCACTCTAAACCTAACCCTAACCATAACCCTAACACTAATCCTAACCCTCAGCCTAACACTAACCCTAACCCTCACATTCACCCTAACCATAAAAAAACCCTAAACCTAACCCTCACCCTACTCCTCACCCTAAACCTTAACCTAACTCTAACACTCACACTAAACTTCACCCTCACTCACAGCCTAAACCTAACCCAAACCCTAATGCTAAGCCTAAGCCTACCCTCACTCTCACCCTCACCCTAACCCTAACCCCAACCCTAACCCTCACCCTCACCCTAACCCTAAACCTAACACTAACCCTCACCCTAACCCTAAACCTCACCCTAACACTAACCCTAACCCTGACCCTTAAAAAAAACATAGCCCTAACATTAAAGCTAACCTCACCCTAAAGCTAAACCTAAACTTAACCATAACCCTCACCCTAACCCTAACCCAAACCCTCTCCCTCACCCAAACACTCAACCTAACCCTTACCGTCATCTTCAGGCTAACCCTCACAATAAACCTAACGCTCATCCTCACCCTCACGCTCACCCTCAGACTAACCATAGCACTAACACTAATGCAAACACTAACACTCACCCTCACTCTCAACCTAACCCTAACCCGAACCCTAACGCTCACCCTCACACTCACCCTCACCCTCACCTTAAACCTCAGCCTCAGCCTCAACCTCACCCTAAACCCAACCCTAACCCTTACACTAACCATAACCCTGACCCTAACCCTAACCCAAATACACAACCTAACCCTAACCCTCACCCTCACCCACACCATAAACCTCACCCTAGCCCTCACCCTAACGCTAACCCTAACCCTAAACCTCACTCTAACTATAAGCCTCACCCTAACCCTCAGCCTCATCTTAACCCTCACCCTAACCCTAATCCTAAACTTCACACTAACCCTAACCCTCACCCTAACCCTAAACCTGCCCCTCACCTTATAACTTATCCTAACCCTAAGCCTAACCCTAACACTCACCCTAACCCTAACACTCAGCCTCACCCTCAGCCTAATCCTAACCCTATCCCTAATCCTAACCCTATTACTCACCCTCACCCTCACCCTAATTCTAACCCTAAACCTAATTCTAACCCTCACCCTCACCCTAAACCTAACTCTAACTCTCACCCTAACCCTAACTCTGACCCTAACACTATCCCTAACCCTCACCCTCACCGTAACTCTAAACCTCACCCTAACCGTCAACTTAACCCTCATCCTAAACCTAATTCTAACCCTAACACTCACCCTAACCATAACCCTCACTCTAACTCTAACCCTAACATTCACACTAATCCTAACCCTCACCCTAACCCTAAAAATACCCCTAACCCTAAACCACACCCAAACACTAATACGAACCCTAACCATCACCGTAAACCTAAACTTAACCCTTGCCCTCACTCTAACCCTCCCCGTCAACCTAACCCTCATCTTTGTCCTCACCCTCAAGCACAACCTAACCCTCACCCTCACACAAACACTCACCCTATCCCTAACCCTAAACCTAAACCTAACCATTACCCGCAAACTCACCCTCACACTAACACTAACCCTAACCCTCACACTAACCCTAACCCAGACCATAAACCTAACCCTAACCTAACCCTCAACCTCACCTTCACCCTAAACCTAACCTTAACACTCACCCTAACGCTCACCTTAACATTAATGCCAACCCTAAACCTCACTCTCACCTTACCCTCATCCTAACCCTTACCCTCACCCTAATCCTATCCCTAACCATATACCTCACACTAAAACTAACCCTCACCTTCAACCTAACCCTAACCCTCACACTAACCCTAACCCTAACCCTAACCCTAACCCTAACCTTAACCTTAAGCCATAACCTCACCCTCACCCTAATCCTCGCCTTCACCTTAGTCCACACCCTAAACCTAGCCCTAACCCTAACACTAATCCTCACCCTAATCCTCACCCTCAATCTAACCCTTACCCTCAGCCTAACCCTCATGCCGACCCCAACCCTAACCCAACCCCTAACCTTAACCTTAAACATCACGCTAATCCTCAACCTCATCCTAACCCTCACCCTAACAATTACCCTCACCCTAACCCTAAACCTAACCCTAACCCTCACCCTCACCCTAACCCTTATCCTCACCCTAACCTTAAACCTAACCCTCAAACTAACCCTAATCCTAACCCTAACCTTAACCCTAATCCTTACCCTGACTCTAACCCTAACCCTAACCCTAACCCTAACCATCACCGTCACCCTAACACTCACAGTACCCTAACAATCACCGACACCCTAAACCTCACCCTCAACCTCAAACTAGACCTCAACCTAACCCTAATCCTAAACCTAACCCTCACCCTAACCCTAACCCTCACCCTCACCCTAATCCTAAACCTAACCCTCAGCCTAACCCTCACCCTAAACCTAAACCTCATCCTAACCCTAACCCTCAACCTAAACCTAACCCTCACAATAACATTAACCCACACACACATCCTAACCCTCACCCTTACCCTTACCCCCAGGGTAAACCTAAACTTAACCCTAACCTTCACACTAACCCTAACCCTCACACTATCCCTAACCCTAACCCTCACCCTAACCCTCATCCTAAACCTAACCCTAACCTTTATCCTCACCCTAACCCTAAACCTAACCCTCACCTTAACATTCAACCTAACCCAAAACCTACCCCACAACCTAAATCTCATCATAAACCTAACTCTAAGCTTAACACTCACACTAAACCTAAACCTAACCCTAAACCTCACCCTCACCCTCACCCTCAGCCTAACACCAACCCTCACCCTAACACTTACCCTCACCATTCCCTAACCCCAAAACTAACCCTAAACCTCCCCCTCCCCCTAATACTCACCCAAACCCTAAACCTAACATTAACACTAGCCCTCACCCTAACATTCACCCTCACACTAAACCTAATCCTAACACAAACATTCACACTACCACACACCCTCACCCTAAGCCTAACCCTAACCCTAACACTACTCCTAAACCTAACCCTCACACTCACCCTAACCCTAAACCTAACCGTCACCTTCACCCTAACCCTAACCTTCACCA
The DNA here is from genome assembly GCF_024711535.1 of Dipodomys merriami. Lineage (NCBI taxonomy): Eukaryota > Metazoa > Chordata > Mammalia > Rodentia > Heteromyidae > Dipodomys > Dipodomys merriami. The sequence continues at coordinate 19,040,531 of NW_027203715.1, read as the reverse complement.
TCAAAATCACCCTAATCATAACCCTAACCCTCACCCTAACTGACACCCTAACCCTAACGCTAACCCTAAACTTCACCCTCATCCTAACCCTCACCCTAAACCTTACCCTCACCCTAACCGTAATCATCCCTAAACCTAAACCTCACTATAACCCTAACCCTAACCCTAACCCTTATCTAAACAAAACCCTCACCCTCAGCTTCACCCTAACCCTAACACTCACCCAAACCCTAACACTTACCCTCACCCTAACCCTAACCCAAAACTTCACCCTACCCCTTACCCTCACCCTAAGCCTAACCCTAACCCTAACACTAAACCTAAACCTAACCTTCACCCTCACCCTAAAACAAAACCTAACCCTTATCCTAACCCTAACCCTAAGCCTCAATGTAAACCTAACCCTCACCGTAACCCTCACCGTCACCGGAACCCTAACCCTACCCCTCAGCCTAACCTTCACACTAACCCTAACCCTCACCCTCAGCCTGACCCTAATCCTAAACATAAACCTCACCTTAACCCTCATCTTCATTCTAACCCTCACCCTAACCCTTATCCTCACCCTAACCCTAAACCTAACCCTAATCCTAAACCTCACACTAACCCTTACACTCAACCTAACTCTAACCCTAATACTAACCTTAAACCTCACGCTAACCCTCACCCTATCCTAACCATAACCCTGACCCTACCCCTCACCCTAACACTAACCCTAACCCTAACCGTAACCCTCACCATCATGCTAACCCTCACCATCACACTTACCCTCACAGTAACCCTAAGCCTCACCCTAACTCTAACACTAACCCTAAACATAACCCTAACCCTCACTCTCACACTAACACTCACCCAAACCGTTACCCTAAACCTAAACCTCAAACTCACTGTCACCATAACACTCACCCTAACCCTAACCTTAACCTCACGGTAACCCTAAACCTAACCCTAACCTTCACACAAACACTAAGGCTCACACTAAGCCTAAATCTACCCCTCACCCTTACCCTCAACGTAAACCTAACCCTAACTGTAACCCTTACCCTAACCTTAAACCTCAGCCTAAACCTCACCGTAACCCTCACCCTCACCCTCACCCTAACCCTAACCCTAAACCTAACACTAACCCTCATCCTAAACCTAACCCTAACCCTAAACCTAACCCTAAACCTAACCTTTACCCTAAACCTAACCCTAACATTAACCCTAACCGTAACCCTGACCCTAAAACTAACCCTAACATTAACCCTAACCCTCAACCTAAACCTAACCCTAAACATAACCCTAACCCTCACCCTAAACCTAAACCTCCACCTCCCCCTAACCCTCAACCTAATACTTAACCTCATCCTTACCATAACCCTCACAATAAACATAACCCTCACCATAACCCTAACACTAACACTCACCCTCACGTTCACCCTCAGCCTAAACCTAATCCTCACCCTAACCCTCACCCTAAACCTAACCCTAACTCTAACCCTCACCCTCACCCTATCCCTAAACCTAAAACCTACCCTCATCCTCACCCTAACCCTCACCCTAACCCTAACACTAAGCCTCACCCTCACAATAACCCTAATTCAAACTCTCACCCTAACCTTCACCCTCACCCTAACCCTAAACCTAACCCTCACCCTAACCCTAAACCCCACCCTAACCTTGACCCTGACCCGAACCATAACTCTACCCCAAAGCCTAACACTCACAATAACTCTAAACCTCACCCTCACTCTAAAACTCACTCTAACACTTACCCTCACCCTAAGTCTAAACCTAACACTAACCCTAACCTTAAACCTCAACCAAACCCTAACCCTCAGCTAACCCTAACCATAACACTAACCTTAAACCTCACCCTAACCCTCACCCTACCCTAACCATAACCCTAACCCTAACCCTCATCCTACGCCTCACCCTAACCCTAAACCTCACCCTAACCCTAACCCTCAGCCTAACCCTAAAACTAATCCAAATCCTCACCCTACCCCTCTCACACTAAGCCTAAATCTAACCCTAACACTAATCCTAAACCAAACCCTCCCCCTCCCCCTAACCCTAAACCTAATCCTCACCCTAACCCTAAACCTAACACTCACCCTGACACTAAACTTCACGGTCACCCTAACCCTCATCCTACGCCTCACCCTAACCCTAAACCTCACCCTAACCCTCACCCTCAGCCTAACCCTAAAACTAATCCAAATCCTCACACTACCCCTCACTCTCACACTAAGCCTAAATCTAACCCTAACACTAATCCTAAACCAAACCCTCCCCCTCCCCCTAACCCTAAACCTAATCCTCACCCTAACCCTAAACCTAACACTCACCCTGACACTAAACTTCACGGTCACCCTAACCCTCATTCTACACTAAACCTCACCGACACCCTAAACCTCACCCTCACCTTCACCCGCACCCTAACCCTCACCCTCACCTTAGTCCTCAGCCTAACCCCAAACCTAAATCTAACCCTCACCCTAACCCTAAATCTAACCCTAAACCTCACACTAAGCCTAACCCTCACACTAACACTAACCCTACCCCTCACCATAACCCTCATCCTAAACCTAACCCTAACCCTCACACTCACCCTAACCCTAACCCTAAACCTCACCCTAACCCTATCCCTAACCCTCACCCTCATTCTAACCCTCAACCTTTCCCTTTCCCTCACGGTAACCCTAACCCTATCCCTAACCCTTACCCTCACACTAACACTAAGGCTCACACTAACCCTAACCCTACCCCTCACCCTTACCCTCAACCAAAACCTAACACTAACCGTTACCCTCACCCTAACACTAACCCTCACCCTAACCCTCACCCTCACCCTCACCCTAACCCTAAACCTAAACCTAAACCTCACCCTAACCCAAACCCTAACCCTAAACCTAACCGTAACCCTAAACCTAACCCTAACATTAACCCTATTCTTACCCCTTAACCTAAACCTACCCCTAACATTAACCCTAACCCTCAACCAAAACCTAACCCTAAACTTAACCTAACCCTCACCCTAACCCTCACCCTAACCCTAAACCGCCCCCTCACCCTAACCCTCAACCTAATCCTTACCTTCATCCTCAACCTAACCCTCACAATAAACCTAACCCTCACCAAAACCTTAATACTAACCCTCACCCTCACGTTCACCCTCAGCCTAACCCTAACACTCACACTAACCCTCAACCTAAACCTTACCCTCATCCTCACCCTACCCTCACCCTAACCCTAACACTAAGCCTCACCCTCACCCTAACCCTAACTCTAACTCTCACCCTAACCGTCACCATCAATCTAACCCTAAACCTAACCGTCACCGTAATCCTCACCCAAACCCTAACCCTCACCCTCACCCTAACCCTAACCCTACTCCCCAGCCTAACCCTCACACTAACTCTAACCCACACCCTCATTCTAACCCTCACCCTAACCCTTACCCTCACCCTAAGCAAAACCTAACCCTAACCCTAAACCTCAACCTAACCCTAACACTGAGCCTTACCCTAACCCTAACACTAACCTTAAACCTCACCCTAACCCTCACCCTACCCTATACATAACCCTAAACCTAACCCTCACCCTACACCTCACCCTAACCCTAACCCTCACCCTCACCATAACCCTAAAACTATCCCAAAACCTGACCCTACCCCTCACCCTCACCTTAAGCTTAGCCCTAACCCTAACACTAATCCTAAACCAAACCTTCCGCCTCCCCCTATCCCTAAACCTAATCCTCACCCTAATCCTAACTCTAACCCTCACACTCACCCTCACAGTCCCCGTAACCCTCACCCTACAGTAACCCTCACCGACACCGTAACCCTCAACCTCACCCTCACCCACACCCTCACCCTAGCCCTCACCCTAGCCCTCAGCCTAACTAACCCTAAACGTAAGCCTCACCCTAACCCTAAACCTAACCCTAAACCTCACACTAAGCCTAAGCCTCACACTAACCCTAACCGTCCCCTTCACCGTAATGCTCATCTTAAACCTAACCCTAACCCTCACCCTCACTCTAACCCTAACCCTAACCCTAACCCTAACCCTACCCCTCAACCTGAACCTCATACTAAACCTAACCCTAATCTTAACACTCACACTCATCCTTAACCTAACGTTAAACCTCACCCTCACCCTCACCCTCAGCCTAACACTAACCCTCACCTTAACCCTCAATCGACCCTAACCCTCACCGACTACCTAACCCTCACCCTCACCATTACCATCACTCTAACGCTCACCCTCATCCTAGCCATCAGCCTAACCCAAACCCTAACCATAACACTAACCCTAACCCTCAAACTAACCCTCACCCTCACCCTAACCCTAACCCTAACCCAAACCCTCACCCTAACACACAACCAAACCCTAACCTTATACAAACCCTAACCCTCATCCTAACACTAACCTTAAGCCTAACCCTAAACCTCACCCTACCCCTCACCCTAACTCTAAACCTAACCCTAATACTAACCCCACCCTCATCCTAACCCACACCGCTACACTTACCCTCACGGTAACCCAAACCCTATCCCTAAGTCTAACACTAACCCTAAACCTAACCCTAACCCTCAACCTCACCATAACACTCACCCTAACCCTTACCCTAAACCTAAACCTCAAACTCACCGTCACCCTAACACTCACACTAACCCTAACCCTCACACACACACTAATCCTCACTCTCACCCGAAACCTCACCCTCACCCTAAAACTCACCCTCACACTAAACATCACCCTACCCCTAACCCGAACCCTAACCCTAACCCTAACCCTCATCCTAACCTTAACCCTCACCCTCACCCTAACCCTAAGCCTAAGCCTAATCCTAACACTAATCCTAAACTTAACACTCAACCTCACCCTAACCCTAAACCTATCCCTAAAACTCAACCTCACCCTACCCCTCACAATAACCCTTAAACTAACACTAACCCTCACCCTCAACCTAACCATAATCTAACCCTAAACCTCACCCTAAACCTAACCCTCACCCTGACCCTAAACCTATCCCTCATACTCACCCTAGCACTCACCCTAAACCCAACCATCACCCAAATCCTAACCCTCACCATTACCCTTACCCACACATTAACCCTAACCCTAAACCTAACCCTAACTCTCAAACTAACAATAAGGCTCACACTAACCCTAACCCTACCCCTCACCCTTCCCCTCAACCTCAACCTAACCCTAATCCTAATGCTCACCCTCATCCTCACCCTCCCCCAAACCCTAAACATAGCCCTCACCCTAACCCTCAACCTAAACCTAACCCTAACCATAACCCTCAAGCTAACCCTAACCCTCAACCTCAACCTCAGCATAACCCTAACCCAAACCCTAATCCTAACCGAAAGCCTCACCCTCACCCTCACACTATTCCTAACCCTCCCCTTAACCCTAACTATACCCCTCACCATAACCCTCAACCTAACACTAATACAAACCCGAACCATCACCCTAACACTAATTTAACCCTCGCCCACACTCTAATCCTCCCTGTCAACCTAACTCTCAAATTTACCCTAACCCTCACACACAACTTAACCCTCAAACAAACCATTACCCTATTCCTAACCCCAACCCTAAACCTAACCCTCACCCTCAACCTCACCCTCACCCTAACCCTATCCCTAACCCTCACCATAACCCTACCCCGACCCTAACCCTAACCCTAACCCATACTCTAACCCTCACCCTCACCCTCACCCTCATGCTAACCCTCACCCTATCCCTAGCACTCACCCTAATCCTAACTCTAAAGTTAACACTCACCCTTACAATAACCCTCACCCTAACCCTCACCCTCATCCTAAACCTCACCCTAACCCTTATCCTCTTCCTAACCCTAACCCTCACCCTAACCCTAACCCTACCCCTCACCTTAACACTCATCCTAAACCTAAGCCTAAACCTAACACTCAGCCTAACCCTAACCCTAACACTAATCCTAACCCTATTCCTAACCCTCACACTCACCCTAATTCTAACCCTAAGCCTAACCCTAACTATACCCATCACCCTAACCCTAAAACTAACCCTAAACCTCACCCTCACCCTCACCCTCAGCATAACGGTAACTCTCACCCTAAACCTTACCCTCACCCTACCCTAACCCTAACCCTAACACTCACACAAAATTTAACCCTAAGCCTAACCCTAAACCTAATCCTAACCCTCACCCTCACCCTAAAAATCACCCTAACCCTTACACTAAACCTAACCAGAAACTCACCGTCACCCTAACACTCACCCTAACCCTAACCCTCACCCACACCCTAACCCTAACCCTCACCCACACCATAACCTTCACCCTCATCCTCACCCTCACCCTCACCCAAACACTCACTCTCACACTAAACATCACCCTACCCCTAACCCGCACCCTAACCCGAACACTAACCCTCAATCTAAACCTAACCCTAACACTAACCCTCACCCTAACCCTTACCCTCACCCTCACCCTAACCCTCACCCTCACCCTCTAGCTCACCCTCAGCCTAACCCTCAACCTAAACCTAACCCTAACCCTATCCCTCACGCTAAACCTAACCCTCACCCTCACCCTCAATCTAACCCTAACCCAAAACCGAATCTTAACCCTAAGCCTCATACTCACCCTAACCCTAACCCCAATCCTAACCCTCAACCTCACCCTCACTCTAACGATAAAATTAACCCTAAACCTCACCCTAACACCAAGCCTCACACTAAACCTCAGCCTCATCCTAACCCTCAACCTAACGCTTATCCTCAACATAACCCTAACCCTCATCCTAACCCTAATCCTCACCTTAACACTCATCCTTACTCTAAGTCTAACCCTAACACTCACCATAAACCTTATACTAACCCTAACACACACCCTCACCCTCAGCCTAACCCTAACCCTAACTCTAATCCTAACCCTATTCCTCACCCTCACCCTCACCTTAATTCTAACGTTAACACTAACCTTAACCCTCACCCTCACCCTAAACCTAACTCTAACTCTCACCCTAACCCTAACACTCACCCTTAACCTAAACCAAACCCTCACCCTCACCCTAACTCTAAACCTGACCCTAACCCTCAACCTAACCCTAACTACAACCCTAACCCTAAACCTCACCCAAAACCTCACCCTAACCCTTACCCTCACTCTAACAATAAACCTAACCCTAACCCTCACAGTAATCCTAACCTTCACCCTAACCCTAACTATACCCATCAGTCTAACCCTCACCCTAATGCTAATATGAACCCTAACCATCACCCTAACCCTAACCTTAACTCTTGCCCTCACTCTAACCCTCCCAGTCAACCTAACCCTCACTTTTACTCTAATCCTCACCCACAACCCAACGCTCACCCTCACCCAACCCTCACCATATTCCTAAACCTAAACTTAAACCTCACCCTAACACTCATGATAACACTAAAACTCATTTTCACCCTAACCTCATCCTAAACCTTACCCTCACCCTAACCCTATCCCTAACCATAACTCTCACAGTAACCCTACCCCTCACACTATCCCTAATCTTAACCCTAATCCGCACCCTCAACCTAAACCTTACCTTCACTCAAACCCTCACACTCACCTTAAACCTAACCCTAACCCTAACCTTAACCTTAAACACAAACCTAACCCTAACCCTCACCCTCACCTTAACCCTCACCCTAACAATTACCCTCATCCTAACCCTAACCCTAACCCTAACCCTCACCCTCACGCTAACCCTCACCCTCATCATAACCCTAACCCTAACCTTAAACCTAATCCTCAGCCTAACCATCACATTAACCTTAACCGTAACCATAATCCTCAACCTGACCCTAACCCTAACCATAACCATAACCCTAACCCTCACCTTCACCCTAACCATCAATGTCCCTCGAAGCCTCACCCTACCCTAACCCTCACTGACACCCTCACCCTCAACCTAACCCTAACCCTCACCCTAGCCCTCATCCTAACCCTAACCCTAACCCTAAACCTAACCCTCACACTAACCCTTAACCTCACACTAACCCTAACCCTTCCCTCACCCTAACCCTCATCCTAATCCTCACCCTAAACCTCACCCTCAACCTAACCCTAACCCTAACCCTCAACCTAACCCTAAACCTCACCCTCACCTCACGCTCATCCTAAACCTAACACTACCCCTCACCATAACCCTCATGCTAACCCTAACCCTAACCCTAACACTCACATTAATCCTAAACCTAACCCTAAACCTCACCCTCAGCCTAAAACTAACCCTCACCCTAACCCTTACCCTCACACTTCCCTAACCCTAACCCTAACCCTAAACCTCACCCTCAAAATAACACTCACCCAAACTCAAACACAACACTAACCCTAACTCTCACCCTAACCCTCACCCTCACCCTAACACTAACCCTAAAACAAACCCTCACCCTACCCCTCATCCTCAGCCTAAGACTAACCCTAAACCTAAGACTAATCCTAAACCTAACCCTCACCCTCACCCTATCCCTAAACCTAAACCTCACCCTAACCCGAAACCTAACCCTAACCCTCACCCTCACCTTCATCGTAACACTAACCCTAACCTAACCTTAAACATCACCCTAAACCTCACACTAACCCTAACCCTCACCCTCATCCTAAACCTCATGCTAACCCTTACCCTCACCCTAAATATAACCCTTAACCTAACCTCACACTAAGCCTAACCCTCACCCTAATCCTAACCCTACCACTCAACCCAACCCTCATCCTAACAATTACCCTAACCCTAATCCTCATCCTAACCCTATCACTAACCCTTACCCTCACCCTCATCCTAACCCTCACCTGCAAGGTAACCCTCACCCTAACACTAGCCCTCACCCATAACCTAAACCTAAGCCTCACCCTCACTCTCACCATACACTTAACCCTCACCTTAGTCCTCACCCTAAACCTAAATCTAACACTAACCCTAAACCTCACCCTAATCCTCACCCTCAACCTAACACTTACACTCATCCTAAACTTCACCCTGAACCTAACCCTAACCCAACCCCTAACCTTAACCTTAAACATAACCCTAACCCTTACCATAAACCTAACCCTCATCCTATCCCTCACCCCAACAATTACCCTCACCCTAACCCTAAAACTAACCCTAACCCTCATTCTCACCCTAACCCTAACCCTCACCCTAACCCAAACCCTAACCCTACCCTCAGCCTAACCCTCATCCTAACCCTAACTCTAACCCTAATCCTCACCCTGACCTAAACCTAACCCTAACCCTAACCCTAACCCTCACGCTCACACCCACCCTCAACTTCACCCTCAACCTAGCCCTCAGCCTAACCCAAACCCTAACCCTAACCCTCACCCTAATTCTAACCCTCACCCTAAACCTCACCCTCATAATAACGCTCACCCTAACCATTACCCTCAACCTAACAGTAAACCTAACCCTCACACTAACCCTTAACCTCACAGTAATCCTCACCCTCACCCTAACCCTAAACCTAATCCTAACCCTCACCCTAACCATAACTCTAACCCAAACCCTAATGCTAACCCTCAACCTCACCCTAGCCCTCACCATCACCCTTACAATAACCCTGACCCTCATCCTAACCCTCACCCTTACCCTTAAACTCACGGTAACCATAACCCTAAACCTAACCCTAACCATCACACTAACCCTAACACTGACACTATACCTAATCCTACTCCTCAACCTAACCATCATGCTAAACCTAAACCTAACCTTCACCCTAACCATAACCCTAAACATAACCCTCATATTTACCCTAAATCGCACCCTCACCCTCACCCTCACCCTCAACCTAACTCTAAACCTACCCCTCACCCTAACACTCATCATAAACCTAACCCTAACCCTAACACTCACACTAAACCTAAACCTAATCCTAAACCTCACCCTCACCTCACCCTCAGTCTAACACTAACCCTCACCCTAAAATTGACTCACACCCTTCCCTAAAGCTATACCTAAAACTAACCTTCACCCTCACCCTAACACTCACCCAAACCCTAACAGTAACACTAACCCTAACCCTCATCTTAACCCTCACTCACCCTAAACCTAACCCTAACCCAAACCCTCACCCTACCCCTCACCCTCACCCTTAGCCTGACCCTCACCCTAACACTAATCCTAAACCTAACACCCTCACCCTAACCCTAAACCTAACGCTCACCCTAAACCTATCCCTAACCAACATACTCACCCTCCCCCTAAACCTAACCCTAAACCTCACCCTAAACGACACCCTAAACCTAACGCTAACCCTAAACCTCACCATCATCCTAAGACTCACCCTAACCCTTACCCTAACACTAACCCTAATCCTATCCCTTAACCTAACCCTCACACTAACCCTAACCCTCACCTTAACCCTAACCCTACCCCTCACGCTAACCCTCAACCTATCCCTAAACCTGACCATAACCCTAACCCTAACCCGTCCCTAAAAAAAACCTTCACCCTCAGCTTCACCCTAACCCTAACCCTCACCCAAACCTTAACCCTTAACCTCACAATAACCCTTCCCCAAAGCCGAATCCTCTCTCTAACACTAAACCTAGCCCTTATGTAACCGAAACCCTCACCCTCACCCTAACCCTAAACCTTACCCTACCCCTCAGCCTAACCATCACACTAACCCTAACCCTCACCCTCACCGTTATCGTAATCCTAAACCTAAACCTTACCCTAACCCTAACCCTCACTATAACCCTCACCCTAACCCTTACCCTCACCCTAATCCTAAACCTAAACCTAACCCTAACCCTCACACTAACCCTAACACTCAGCCTAACCCTAACGCTAACCTTAAACCTCACCCTACACTAACCATAACCTTAACACTAACCCCCTCACCCTAACCCTAACTCTAACCCTAACCCTCACCCTCATCCTAAACCTCACCATTACACATACACTCACGGTAACCCTAACCCAAACCCTAACTCTCACAATAACCCTACCCCTCACACTAACCCTAACCCTAACCCTCACACTAACCCTCATCCTAAACCTAACACTAACCCTAACCCTCACCCTAACCCTTAGCCTAACCCTCACCCTAACCCTCACCCTCACCCTCACCCTAACCCTAATCCTGCCCCTCACCCTAGCCTTAATCCTAACCCTAACCCTAACCGGTACACTCACCCTAACCCTAAACCTAAACCTAACCCTAACCCTCACCCTCACCCTAATCCTAATCCTAACACTAATCCAAACATTAACCCTCAAACTCACCCTCAACCTTACCTTAACCCGAACCCTAACCGTCACACTCACACTCACCCTCACCCTCACCTTAAACCTCAGCCTGACCCTCAACCTCACCCTAAGTCTAACCCTAACCATCACACTAAACGTTAGCCTGACCCTAACCCTAAAACTAACCCACAACCTAACCCTCACTCTCACCCTCAAACTAACCAACACTCCGAACCTGGCCCTCACCGTATACCTAACCCTAAATCTCACCGTAACTCTAACCCTCACCCTAACCCTCACCCTCTTCGTAAACCTCAAACTAACACTAACCTTCAACCCAACACTAACCCTCATCCTAACCCTAACCCCAACCCTCACCTTAATCCTCATCCTAACACTAAGACTAACCCTAACACTCACCCTAACCCTAACCCTAACCCTAACACTCACCCTCACCCTCAGCCTAACCCTAACCCTAACCCTAACCCTAATCCCAACACTATTCCTCACACTCACCCTCAACCTAACACTAAGCCTCACCATAACCCTAACCCTCACCCTCACCCTAACCCTAACTCTCACCCTCACCCTAACTCTAAACCTCACCCTAAAGCTCAAATTAACCCTAATTCTAAACCTAACCCTAAACCTCACCCTAAATCTCACCCTAACCCTTACCTCCTAACCCTAACCCGCACAAAAATCCTAACCTTCACCCTAAACCTAACTATACCCCTCACCCTAACCATCACCCTAACACTAATACGAACGCTAACCATCACCCTAACCCTAACCTTAACCCTCGCCCTAACCCTCACCCTAACATTCATGCTAACCCTAAGCCTCACTCTAACCCTACCCTCATCCTAACCCTTACCCTCACCCTAATCCTACCCCTAACCATAATCCTCACATTAAACCTAACCCCCACTGTAACCCTAACCTTACCCTTCACCTAACCCTAACCCTAACCCTAAAACTCACACTAACCCTAAGCCTAATCCTAACCTTCACCCTCACCCTAGCCCTCACCCTAACCCTAATCCTAACCCTAAACCTCACCCTAACCCTCAACCTCACCCTAACCCTAACCCTCAGCCTCACCCTAACGCTTACCCTAAACATAACCCTAAAATTAACCCTAACTCTCACCCTAAACCTTACCCTAAATTTAACCCTAACCCTCACCCTAACCCTCACCCTAACCCTAAACCTAATCCGAACCCTCACCCTCACCCTAACCCTCAACCTAACCCTTACCTTCATCCTAACCCTAATCCTCAACATAACTCTAAACCTAACCCTAACACTGACCCTCACCATCACCCTCATGCTCATCCTCAGCCTAACCCTAACGCTAATCCTAATCCAAACACTAAACCTCACCCTCACCCTCAACCTAATCCTAACCCAAACCCTAACCCTTACCCTCACATTCACTCTGACCCTCAAATTAAACCTCAGCCTCAGCCTCAACCTCACCCTAACCATAACCCTAACCTGAACCTTCACCCTAAACGTAACCCTGAACCTAACTCTAACCCAAACCCACAACCTAACCCTCACCTTCACCCTAACCCTCACCCTCAACCTAGCACTTACCCTAACCCTAACCCTAATCCTAACCCTCACCCTAACCCTATCACCTTAACCCTCAACCTCATCTTAACCCTTACCCTAACAATAATCCTAACAGTATTCCTCAACCTCACTGTAATTCTAACCCTAACCCCAACCCTAACTATACCCCTCACCCTAACCCTCACTGTAATCCTAAACCTAACCCTAAACCTCACCCTCACCCTCACCCTCAGCCTAACCCTAACCCTCACCCTAAACCTTACCCTCACCCTAAGCTAACCCTTACCCAACCCAACCACTAACACTCACCGAAACCCTAACCCTAAACCTAAACCTAACCCTCACCCTCACCCAAACACTCACTGTAACCCTTACCGGAAACCTAACCCTCAAACTCACCATCACCGTAACCCTCACCCTAACCCTAACGCTCACCCACACCCTAACCCTCAGCCTCACCCGAACACTCATCATCACCCTAAACCTCACCCTAACAGTAATTATCACCCTAACCCTAACCCGCACCCTACCCCTAAACTTAACCCTCAGGCTAAGCCAAACCCTCAACCTCACCCTCAGCCTAACCCTAACCAATTCCTAATCGTAACCCTAAGCCTCACCCTCAACCTCACCTTAACCCTAAACCTATCCCTAAAACTCACCCTCACACTCACCCTAACCCTAACCCTAACCTTCACCCTCACCCTACCCTAACCAAAACCCTAAACCTCACCCTCAACCTACCCTTCACCCTAACCCTTAACCTCACCCTAACCCTAACCCTAACCCTAAAACTCACCCAACTCTAACCCTAACACTAACACTAAACCTAACCCTAACCCTCACCCTCAACCTAACAGTCACCTTAACCTTACCCTAAACCTAACCCTCACACTCACTGTCACCCTAACACTCACACTAAACCTAACCCTCACCCGCACCCTAAACCTAACCCTCATCCTAACACTCATCCTCTCCCTAACACTCAGCCTCACACTAACCATCACCCTAACCCAAACCCGCACCCTAACCCTAAACCTAACCCTCACCCTAACTCTAACCCTCACTCTCATCCTAACCCTAAGCCTAACCCTAACCTAACACTAATCCTAAACCTAACACTCACCCTCACCCTAACCCTAAACCTATCCCTAAACTCACCCTCACACTCAAACTAACCCCAACCCTCATCCTCACCCTAATCCTATCCAAAACCCTAACCCTAACCCAAATCCTACCTCTCACCCTAACCCTTAACCTAACCCTAACACTAACCCTAACCCTAAGCCTCACCCTCACCCTCACCCTAAACCTAAACCTACCCCTAACATTCACCCTAACCCTAACCCTCATCCTAAACCTAACACTAATCCTCATCCTCACCCTAACACTCACCCTCACCCTAACCCTATCCCTAAACCTCACCCTCATCCTACCCCTCATCATTACCCTTACCCTCAAGGTAATCCTAACCCTAAACCTCACCCTAACCCTCAAACTAACACTAAGGCTCATATTTACCCTAAACCTACCCCTCATCCTACCCCTCAACCTAAACCTAACCCTAACCCTCACCCTAACCCTAACGCTCACCCTAACACTCACCCTAACACTATCATTAACCCTAACCCTCACCCTCAGCCTCACCCCCACCCTAACCCTAAACTTGGCCCTCACCCTAACCCTCAACCAAAACCTAACCCTAACACTAACCCTCACGCTAACCCTAACCCTCACACTCACCATCAGCCTAACCCTAATCCAAACCCTAATCCTAACCCTAAGCCTCACCCTCACCCTCACTCTCACCCTAACCCAAACCCTAACCCTAAACCTAAGCCTCACCCTCACCCTCAACCTACCCCTAAACCTAAACCTAACCCTCACACTAACCCTAACACTCACCCTAAACCTAACCGTAACTCTCACCCTAACCTAACCCTTGCCCTAAACCTAACCCTAATATTAACCCTAACCCGAACACTAAAGCGAACCCTAAATTTATCCCTCACCCTCACGCTAAGCCTCCAACTCATCCTAACCCTCAACATAATCCTTACGCTCATCCTCACCCTAACCCTCACAATAAACCTACCACTCACCCTAACCCTAACACTAACCCTCACCCTCACCCTCATGCTCAACCTCATCCTAAACCTAACCATCACTCTAACCCTCAACCTAACACTAACCCTAACGCTAACCCTCACCCTCACCCTAACCCTCAACCTAAATCTTACCCTCATCCTCACCCTAACCCTCACCCTAACACTAACACTAACCCTCACCCTCACAGAAACCCTAAATCTAACTCTCACCCTCAACCTCATCCTAACCCTAACCCTAACCCTAACCCTAAGCTTTAAGCCTAACACTGACCCTAGCCCTCACCCTAACCATAATCCTAACCCTTACACACAACCATACCCTCGCCCTCACCCAACCCTCAACCTTAGCCTAAACCTAACCCTCACCTCGGTCTCACCCTCACCCTAACCCTAACCCTCGCCCTAACCCTAAACCTGACACTCACCCTCACCCAAACCCTCACCCTCACACTCACTCTATCCCTAACCCTAACCCTAACCCTAAGCTTAAGCCTAACCCTCACCCTCAACCTAGACCTCACCCTAACACTAATCCTAACCCTAACCCTCACCCTAACCCTAAAACTCACCCTAACCCTAACGATAAACCCTAACCCTTACCCTAAACATAACCCTTACATTAACCCTAATTCTCGCCCTAAACCTAGCCCTTAACTTAAACCTAACCCTCACCCTAAGGATCACACTAACCCTAACCCTAAACCTACTCTTCCACCTCATCCTAACCCTCAACCTTACCCTTACCCTCATCCTCACCCTATCCCTCACAATAAACCTAACCCTCGCCATAAATTTAACACTAAACCTCACCTTCAACCTCAACCCAACCCTGACCCGAACCCTAACCCGAACCCTAACCGTAACCCTGACCCTAACCCTAACCCTAACCCAAACCCTAACCCTCAACTTCACCCTCACCCTCACCCTAAACCTCACCCTCATCCTAGCCCTACCCCTAAACCTAAATCTAACCCTAACTCTCACCCTAACCCTAACCCTCACCCTCATTCTTACCCTAACCCTCACCCTAACCCTAACACTGCCCCTCACCTTAACCCTCATCCTAACCCTAAGCCTAACCCTAACACTCACACTAACCCTAACCCTAACACTCACCCTGAACCTCAGCCTAACCCTAACCCTAATCCTAACCCTATTCCTCACCCTCACATACACCCTAATTCTAACCGTAACCCTAACCCTAACTATACTCCTCACCCTAACCCTCACCCTAAACCTAATCCTAACCCTTACCGTGAGGGTGAGCCTCAACCTTAGCCTAACCCTAACCCTCACTCTAAAACTTACCCTCAAACTACCCTAACCCTAATCCTACCCCTTTCACTCACCCAAAGCCTAACCCTAACACTAATCCTGAAATTAACCCTAACCCTCACGCTGACCCTAACACTCACCCTAACACTTACCCTAAACCTAACCCTCAAACTCACCATCACCCTAACACTCACCCTAACCGTAACCCTCACCCTCACCCTCACACTAAAAATCAACCTAGCCCTAACCTGCATCCTAACCCTAAACCTAACCCTCACCTTTACCCTAACCCTCACCCTCACACTAACCCTAAGCCTAACTCTAAACCTAACACTAATCCTAAACCTAACACTCACCCTCACCCTAACCCTAAACCGAGCAGTAAACCTCGCCCTCACACTCACCCTAACCCTAACCCTAAACCTCACCCTCACCCTAACCCTAATCAAAACCCTAATCCTAAACCTGACCCTACCCCTCACCCTAAACCTAAACCTATCCCTAAACCTCACCCTCAACCTAACTCTAAACCTAACCCTAACCCTCACCCTAACCCTAACCCTCATCCTCACCCTAACACTCACCCTCAATCTAACCCTATCCCAAACCCAAAACATCACCCTAACCCTCACCCTTACCCTTACCCTCACGGTAACCCTAAAACTAACCCTAACTCTGACCCTCACACTAAAACTAAAGCTCACACTATCCCTAGTTATACCCTTCTCCCTAACAGTCAATCTAAACCTAAACCTAACCCTAAGCTCCACCCTATCACTTACACTCACCCTAGCCCTCACCCTAACCCTAACCCTAACCCTCACACTAACTCTAACCCTCACCTAACCCTCAGCCTCATACTAACCCTACCCCTAACCCTTACCCTCACACTAACGGTAACCCTCAACCTAACCATAACCCTACCCCTTAACTTAACACTCATCCTAACCCTAAGACTAACCCTAACACCCAACTTAACCCTAACCCTAACACTCACCCTCACCCTAAGCCGAACCCTAACCCTAACCCTAATCCTAACCCTATTCCTCACCCTCACCCTCACCCTAATTTTAACCATAACCCTAACCTTAACCCACACCCTCATTCTAACTCTAAACCTCACCCTAACCCTCAACATAACCTTAACCCTAACACTAACCATAAACCTCATCCTAAACCTCACCCTAACATTTACCCTCACTCTAACCCTAAATCTAACCCTAACCCTCACACTAATCCTAACACTCACCTGAACCCTAATCCTCAACCTGAACCTAACCCTAACCATAACTCTAACCCTCACCGTCACCCTAACCCTCACCGTCCCCCTAACCCTCACTCTACCCTAACCTTCACCGACACCCTAACCCTCATCCTCACCCTCACCCTAACCCAGGCTCTCACCCTAGCCCTCAGCCTAACCATAACCCTAACCCTAACCTTCAACCTAACCCTAAACCTAACCCTGATCCTCACACTAAACCTAACCCTACCCCTCACCCTACCCCTCATCCTAAACCTAACTCTAATTCTCACCCTCACCCTAACCCTAACCCTAACCCTCACCCTAACCCTAAACCTCACCCTCACCCTCACCCTCAAACTAACCCTAACCCTACCCCTCATCCTACCCTTCATCCTAACCCTAATCCTCACCCTAACACTCACACTAATCCTAAACATAACCCTAAACCTCACCCGCATCCTAACACCCTCACCATAACCCTTAACTTCACCCTTCCCTAACCCTAACCCTAAACCTCACCCGCATACTACACTCACCCAAACCCTCACCCTACCACTAAACCTAACCCTCACCCTAACCCTCAACCTCACCCAAACCCTATCACTTAACCTCACCCTCATCCTAACCCTCAACCTTACCGATAGCATCACTGTAACCCTAACCCTAACCCTAACCCTTACACTAACAGTAAGGATCACAGTATCCCTAACCATACCCCTCACCCTAACCCTCACCCTCATCCTTACCCTCACCCTAACCCTAACCCTTAACCTACCCCTCACCTTAAACCTCAACCTAAATCTAACCCTAAACTTAACCCTCATGCTAACCCTAACCCTCACCCTCACCCTCAGCCTAACCCTAACCCAAACCCTAATCCTAACCCTAACCTCACCCTCACCATAAACCTAACCCCAAACCTAACCCTCAACCTCACCCTCACCCTAAAACTAAACCTAACCCTAACCCTCACACTAAACCTCACCCTCACCCTCACCATCACCCTCAGCATAACCTACACCCACACCCTAGCACTCACCCTAACGTTAAACCTCACCCTAACCCTAACCCTCACCCTAACCTTAACCCTCACCCTAACACTAACCCTCACAATCAGCCTAAGCCTAAACCTAACCCTCACCCTAACCTTCACCCAAACGCTCACCCTAGCCCTTACCCTAACCCTCACCTTCACCCTCACCCTAAACATAACCCTAAATCTAACCCTCACACTAACACTCAGGCTAACCCTAAAATTCACTCTCACACTAACCCTCACCCTAACCCTGACCCTCTCCCTAAACCTAAACCTAACCCTAACCCTCAAACGAACCCTCACCCTAAAACTAACCCTAACACTCACCCTAACCCTAACCCTAACCCAAAACCTCACCTTCACCCTAGCACGCACCCTAACCCTAATCCTAAACCTAACCCTAACCCACACACTAACCCTAACCCTCTCCCTAACTCTAAACCTCACCCTCACCATAACCCTCATCCTAAACCTCAACCTCACCCTCGCCCTTATCCTCACACTAACTATAAACCTAAGTCTAACACTAACCCTCTCCTTAACCGTCACCCTAACCCTCACCCTAACCCTAACCCTAACCCTCACCCTCACCCTAAACATAACCCTAAACATAACCCTCACCCTCACCGTAACCCTAACCCTCACCCTCACACTAACCCTAACCGTAACCCTAATGTTCACCCTAACCATAACGCTAACCCTAACTCTGACCCTCACACTAAACCTCACCTTAACTCTAACCCTCACCCACACCCTAACACTCATCCTCAACCTCACACTAACTCTCACCCTAACCCTAAACCTAACGCTCACCCTCACCCTAACCCTAACCCTACCTCTATCCCTAAACCTCAAACTAACAATAAACCTCACCCTAACCCTAAACCTGACCCTCACACTAACCCTAAACCTAACCCTAACACTCATCCTAAATATCATCCTAACAATAACGCTAACCCTAACACTTACCCTAATCTTAAATCTCACCATAAACCTAACACTCACTCTAAACCTAACCCTAATCCTCACCGTAAAAATAACCCTAAATCTCACCCTCACCATTACCCTCACCCTAACCTTCATCCTCTCGCTAAACATCACCCTAACCATAACCCTCACCCTAACCCTATCCCTAACGCTTACCTAACGGAAACCCTCACCGTCAGCTGCGCACTTACACTAACGCTAAACATATCCCTCAGCCTAAACTTCATCCTAACCCTAACCCTAATCAGAACCCTCATCCTAACCCTAACCCTCACCCTAATCCTAATCCTAAAATTCACCCTCACATTAAACCTAAGCCTAACCCGCACCCTCACCCTAACCCTCACCCTAAGCTTAACACTAACACTAACCCTCAACTCCACCTTAAATCTCACCCAACCCTAACCCTCACGCACAAACTAATCGTCACCTTCACCTGAACACTCACACTCACCCGAACCCTGACCCTCACCTTAAACATCACCCTAACCATATCCCTCACCCTAACCAGAACCCTAATCCTCACCCTAACCATCACCCACACCCTAACCCTCACCCTCACGGCAACCCTCAAACTCACCCTAACCCTAACCCTCCCCCTAACCCTCACCCAAACAGTAACCCTCACACTCATCCCAACCTTCACACTCACCCTAACCCTCAAGCTCACCCTAAATATCACTCTAACCATAACCCTAACCATAACCACTAACCCTCACCCTAATCCTCACCATAACCCTCAACCTCACCTTCACCCTCAGCCTAAAACTCAACCTTACACTAGCCCTCACCCTAACCCTAACCCTCACCCTAACCCTAACCCTAACCCACAGCCTAACCCTTACCTTAACCCTATCCTTAACCCTAACCCTCACCCACATCCTCACCTTCACCCTAAACATCAACCTAACCTTAACACTAATAATAACCCTAATATTAACACTAAACCTAACCCTCACCCTCATCCTCACCCTAACCCCAACACTCACCCTAACCCAAACCCTAACAGAAACCCTAACTCTATCCCTAAACCTCACCCTCAACCTAACCCTAACCCTAAACCTAAGCCTACCCTCACCTTCACCCTAGTCCTCAACTTAACTCTAAACCTAACCCTAACCCTCACCTTAATCCTAACACTAACTCTACCCCAACACTCACCCTAAACCTCCCCCTAACCCTCAACCTAACCCTCAACCTCACCCTCACCCTCATCCTAAACCTAACGCTAATCCTAATCCTAATACTAACACTCACCCTGACCCTCACACTAACTCTAAAACTATCCCTAAACCTAACCCTCACCTTCACCCTCACCCTAACCCTAACTCTATCCATAAAACTCACCCTCACCCTAACACTCACCTTAACCCTAATCCTAACCCTCACCCTAAACCTAACCCTAACCCTAACCCTCACCTTCACATTAACCCTAACCCTCACCCTAACCCTCATCCTAACCCTCACTCTAACCCTAACCCTAACCTTCATCCTAACCCTCACCCTCACCCTAACCCCAACCCTCATCCTAACCCTCACCCTCACCCTCATCCTAACCCTAACACTAAACCTAACCCTCACCCTCACCCTAACCCTATTCCTAAATCTAACCCTAACCCTCAACTTCACCCTAGCCCTCACCTTAACCCTAAACCTAACCCTAACCCTCACCCTAATCCTAACCCTAACCCTAACCCTAACACTCTCCCTAAACCTAACCCTAACCCTCAGCCTACCCCTAACCATACCCTTCAGCCTAACCTTCATTCTTACCCTAATCCTAACCTGAACCCTCATCCTAACCCTAACACTCAACCTAATTCTAACTCTAACCCTGACGCAAAACCTCACCCTTACCCTCACCCTAATCTTAACGCTAAACCTAACTCTCAACCTCACCCTAAACCTCACCGTAATGCTAACTCTCACCCACACGCTAAACCACACCCTCACCATCACACTAACTCTAACCCTAAACCTAACCCTAACCTTCACCCTCACCCTCACCCTAATCCTAACTCTGTCCCGAAACCTCTCCCTAACCCTAAAACTCACCCTAAACCTAACCCTAACCCTCACCCTAAGAGTAACCCTAATCCTAACCCTAACACTTACCCTAAACCTCACCCTAACACTAACGCTAACCCTCACACTCACCCTCACTTTAAATCTCATTGTAACCATAACCCTCACCCACACCCTAACCCTCACACTCACACTAACCCTCACCCTCACCCTAAACATCACCCTAACCCAAACCGTCACCCTAACCCTAAACATAACCCTCTCCCACACCCTAACCCTCACCCTCACCCGAACCCTCACACTCACCCTAAGCCTCAGCCTCACCCTAAACATCACCATAAACGTAAACCACACACTAAACCTAACTTTAACACAAACCCTAACCCTCATCCTCAACCTCACCTTCACCCTCACCCTAAACCTCACCCTCACCCTAGCCCTCACCCTAAAACTAAACCTCACCCTAAACCTACCCCTCACCCTCCCTCAGCCAAATCATAAACCTAACCCTAAACCTAACCCTCAACCTCACCCTAACCCTAAACCTAACCCAAAATATAATCCTAACCCTAAACCTAACCCTAAACCTCACCCTAACCATAACCCTAATACTCACCCTAACCCAAACCCTAACACTCACCCTAACCCTATCCTAAGCCTAACCCTAAATCTCACCCTAACAGTCACCCTTACACTCACGCTAACCCTAAACCTAACCCTTACCATCACCCTCACCCTAAACATCACCCTCACGATAACCCTAACACTAACCCTCATCCTCACCCTCACCCTAAACCTCACCCTAAACCTTACCCTCACCCTCACGCGAACACTAACTCTTAACCTCACACTAACCCTAACAGTAACCCTCACCTTCACCCTCACCTAACCGTAACCGTAACCCTAAACGTCACCCTAACCCTAACCCTAACCCTAACACTCACCCTCACCCTAACCCTCAACGTCACCCTAACCCTCACCCTAAATCTATCCCTCACCCAAAAACTAACCCTCACCCGCGCCTGAACCATACCCTCACCCTAACACTCACCCTCATCCTAAACATCAACCTAAACCTAACCCTCACCCTAACCTTAAACCTAACCTGAGCCCTAACCCTAAGTCTCACCCTCACCCTCACCCTCACCCTAAACCAAATCCTCACCCTCACACTCACACTCACACTCACACTCACCCTCATGCTCACCCTAAACATCACCCTACACTTAACCCTCACCCTACCCTAAACCTAACTCTCACCATAAACCTCACCTTCGCCCTCACCCTCAACTTCACCCTCAACCTAAAACTCAACCTTAACCTAGCCCTCACCCTAACCCTAACCCTCACCCTAACCCTAACCTGTACCCTCAGCCTAACCCTTACCCTAACCCTAACCTTAACCCTAACCCTCACCCACATCCTCACCCTCACTCTAAACATCAACCTAACCCTAACACTAATAATAACCCTAACATTAACACTAACCCTAACCCTCACCCTAAACCTAATCCTAACCTTCACCCTCACCCTCACCCTAATCCTAACTCTGTCCCTAAACCTCCCCCTAACCCTAAAACTCACCCTAACCCTAACCCTAACCCTCACCCTTACAGTAACCCTAACCCTAACCCTAACACTTACCCTAAACCTCACACTAACACTAACTCTAACCCTCACACTCAACCTCACTTTAAATCTCATTGTAACCCTAACCCTCACCCACACCCTAACCCTCACACTCACCCTAACCCTCACCCTCACCCTAAATATCACCCTAACCCAAACCGTCACCCTGACACTAAACATAACACTCTCCCACACCCTAACTCTCATCCTCACCCGAACCCTCACACTCACCCTAAGCCTCAACCTCACACTAAACATCACTGTAACCGTAAACCTCACACTAACCCTAACCTTAACCCTGACCCTAACCCTCATCCTCACCCTCACCCTCACCTTCACCCTCACCCTAACCCTCACCCTCACCCTAGTCCTCACCCTAAAACTAAACCTCACCCAAATCCTACCCCTCACCCTCCCTCAGCCTAATCTTAAACCTAACCCTAAACCTAACCCTAATCCTCACCCTATCCCTCAACCTAATACTCAACCTAACCCTAACCCTAACCCTAATTCTCACCCTAACAGTCACCCTTACACTCACGCTAACCCTAAACTTCACTCTCACCCTAACCCTCACCCTAACACTTACGCTCACACTAACACTATCCCTAACCCTCAAACTAAACCTAACCCTCACCCTCACCCTAAATCTAACCCTAACCCTAAACCTCACCTTAATACTTACCCTCACCCTAACCGTAACCCTAACGCTAATCCTCACACTAAACCTAATCCTCACCCTAACACTAACCCTACCCGTCACGCTAACCCTCACACTAACCCTCACCCTAACCCTAATACTCACCCTCACCCTAGACCTCACCCTAAACCTAATCCTAACCCTCACCCTAACCCTAACCCTAAACCTAACCCTCACCCTAAACCTCACACTAACCCAAATCCTAACCCATAAACTCACCCTCAACCTCACCATCAGTCTAATACTAATCCTAATCCTAATCCTAACCCTAACCCACACACTCAACCTCACACTAACTTTAATCATTACAATAACCCTAACCATCACCCTCACCCTCATCCTAAGTCTAACTCTATCCCTAAACCTCACCATAACTCTAACATTCACCCTAATCCTAACCCTTACCCTCACTCTCACAATAAACCTAATCCTAACCCTAACCCACACCCTAACCCTAACCCTCTCCCTCAATCTAAACCTCACCTTCACCATCACCCTCATCCTAAACCTAACACTCAACCTCAGCCTAAAACTAAACCTAACCCTAACTGTCACCCTAACCTTAACACTCATCCTAACCGGAAACCTCAACCTCACAATAACCCTAACCTTAACCCTCACCCCCAACCTCACCCTAACTCTAAACCGAACCCTAAAACTCACCCTCACCTTCAACCTCACCGTAACACTCACCCTCTCCCTCACCCTAACGCTAACCCTAATCCTCACCCTAACACTAACCCTCAATGGAAACCTAATCCTAAGCCTCACACTCAAACTAACACTAACCCTAAACCTAAACTTCAACCTAAAAATAACCCTAACCCTAATGCTAAGCCTACCCGTAAACCTTACCCTAACCCTCACCATAACCCTAACCCTAACCCTATACTTCACCCTCACGCTAACACTAACCCTAACTGTCACCATCACCCTAACCGTCACCGTCACCCAAACCCTCACCCTAATCCTACAACTCAACCACACCCTAACCCTAACCCTCAACAGAACCTTCACCCTTACCCCAACACTTACCCTCACCCTAAACATCACCCTAACCTTAACCCTCACCCTAAATCTAACAATAACCCTCACCCAACCCTAACCATTTAACTCACTCTAAGCCTAGCGCTAACACTAACCCCAAAACTAAACCTAAAGCTCTCCCTCACCCTCACCCACACCGTAAAACTCACCCAAACCGTCACCCTCATCCTAACCCTAACACTAACCCTAAACCTCACCCTAACACTAACCCTCACCCTAACCATAACCATAACACTCACCTTATCCCTCACATTAACCCTAACGCTAACCCTAACCCTCAACATCACCCTAACCCTCATCCTAACCCTTATGCTCACACTAACCCTCACCCTAACCCTTATGCTCACACTAAACCTAAACTTAAGCCTAACCCTCACACTAAGCTTAAACCTCACCCTAACCCTAAAGCTACCACGCACCCTAACCCTCAACCTAACCCTAACCCTCACGCACACACTAACCCTCACCCTCACCAGAATCCTCACCCTCAATCTAAACTTCACCCTCACCATTAACATCACCCTAACCCTAACAGTCACTTTAACCCAAACCCAAAAGCTCACCCTAAACCTAACCCTCAAGCTAAGGCTCAACCTCATCCTAATCATAACCCTAACCCTAACCCTAAATTTTACCTACCCAAAACCCTCACCTTCAACCTCATCCTCACTCTCAACCTAAACCTAACCCTCACCCTAGCCCTCACCCTCACCCTCAGCCTAAATCTAACCCTAACCCTAATCCTAAAACTAACCCTCACCTTCACCCTAAAGCTAACCCTAACCCTAAACCTCACCCTCACTCTCACCCTAACCCTAATCCTAACGCTCACCCTTACCCTAACCCTCACACTAACCCTAACCCTCAACCTCACCCCCAACCTAACCCTGACCCTAACCCTAACCGTCAACCTCATCCTAAACTTCAGAAAACCGTAACCCTCACCCTAACCCTAAACCTAACCCTAAACCTCACGCTAACCCTAACGCTAACCTTCACCCTCACACTCACCCTAACCCTAAACCTAACCGTATCACTAACTCTCAACCTAATCGTGACCCTAACACTCACGCTAACCCTAACCTTGATTCTCAGCCTAACCCTCACCCTTACGCTTATGATAACCCTAACACTAACCCTAAACCTCACACTAAACCTAACCATCAACCTCACCCTCACTCTAACCCTAAACTTCACCTTCACCCTATCCTTCACCCTAACCCTAATCCTAACCCTAAATCTCACATTAATCCTAATCCTCACCCTAAACCTCACTCTCACCATAACCCTAACCCTAACCCTCACCTCACCCTCTGCCTAACCTTAACCCTAACCGTAATCTGAACACTAACTCTCACCCTCAGCCTCACCCTAACGCTAACCCCAACCCTAACCCTCACCCTCATCCTCACCCTAACCCTCACCCTCACCATCACCCTAACCCTAACCCTAAACCCTCACCCTAATGCTAACCCTCACCCTAAACCTAACCCTAACCCTCACCTAAAGCATTAACCCTAAACCTAAACTTCAGCCTAAAAATAACCCTAACCCTAATGCTAACCCTAACCATAACCCTCACCCTAGCCCTCAACCTAACCCTAAAACTAACCCTAAACTTTACCCTAATGCTAACCCTAACCCTAACCCTCACTCTCACCCTAACCGTCACCATCACCCAAACCCTCACCCTAACCCTACAACTCAACCATACCCTAAACCTCGCCCTCACCAGAAACCTCACCCTCACGCTAACCCTCAACCTCACCCTAAATATAACCCTAACCCTAACCCTAATCCTAAAACTAAAACTCTCCCTCACCCTTAGCCTCACCCTAAAACTAACCCTAAACCTAACACTCACCCTTACCCTAAACTTCAACCTAACCCTAACCCTAACCCGAACCCGAACCCGAACCCGAAACCTAACCCTCATCCTCACGCTAAACCTCACCCTCACCATCACCCTAACTCTAAACCTAACCCTAACCCTTATCCTTACCTTCAACCTAAATCTAACCCTAACCCTCACCCTATTCCTCACCATAACCCTACCACTAACACTAACCTTCAACCTCACCCTAACCCTAACCCTAAACTTCACACTAACCCTTACCCAAATTCTAACCCTAACCCTCACCCTCACCCTAACCTTAACCCTCACCCTCACCCTCACCCTCACCCTAACCCTAACGCTTACCCTAAACCTCATCCTTACCCTAATCTTCACCCTCATCCTCAACCTCACTCTCAATCTAACCCTAACCCTAACTGTAACCCTAAACCTCAACCTCAGCCTAAACCTAACCCTAACGCTAAACCTCACCCTAACACTTAGGCTAACCATAACCCTCACCCTAACCCTCACACTAACCCTAAATCTAAACACAGCACTCACCCTTAACCTAACCCACACCCTCAACCCAACCCTCACCCTAACCCTAACCCTAACCCTCACCCTAACCCTCATCATAACCCTAACCCTAAACCTAAACCTAAAACTAAACTTCACTCTACACCTCACCCTCACCCTAACCCTAACCCGAATCCTCACCCTACCCTCACCCTAACCCTAACTCTAACCAAAACCCTAAACCTAATCCTCAACCTAACCCTAACCCTAAACCTCACCTAACACTTAGGCTAACCATAACCCTCACCCTAACCCTCACACTAACCCTAAATCTAAACAAAGCACTCACCCTTACCCTAACCCACACCCTTACCCCAACCCTCACCCTAATCCTAACCCTAACCGTCACCCTAACCCTCATCATAACCCTAACCCTAAACCTAAACCTAAAACTAAACTTCACTCTACACCTCACCCTCACCCTAACCCTAACCCTAATCCTCACCCTACCCTCACCCTAACCCTAAATCTAACCCTAACCCTCACATTCACCCTAACCCTCACCCTAACCCCAACACTCACTCTAAACCTAATCCTCACCCTCTCCTTAACTCTCACCCTAAACCTAACCATGACCCTCACCCTAGTCCTAATCTTAACCCTCACCCTAAACCTAAACCTCACCCTCACACTAACCCTAACCCTAACCCTCACAGTAACCCTAAACCTCACCCTAACCCTAACCATACCCCTCACCTTAACCCTCACCATAAACCTAAACCTAAAC
This sequence comes from Dipodomys merriami, assembly GCF_024711535.1. Taxonomy (NCBI): domain Eukaryota; kingdom Metazoa; phylum Chordata; class Mammalia; order Rodentia; family Heteromyidae; genus Dipodomys; species Dipodomys merriami. Next base: position 19,012,532 of record NW_027203715.1, on the reverse strand, counting down.
CTAACCATCACCCTCAGACAAACACTCACAGTCACCCTAACCCGCACCCTAAACCGAACCCTCACCCACACCCTAACCCTCCCCCTCAACCGAACCCTCACCCTCACCCTAATCCTCACCCTCAACTTAAACATCACCCAAACCCTAACCATATGCCTAAACATCACCCTCACCCTAACCCGCGCCCTAACACTCACCCTCAACCTAGTCCTCACCCTAACTCTAACCCAAAAACTTACCTAACTTTAAGACTCATCCTCATCCTAACCCTAACACTAAACATACTCTTAACCCTAACCCTCACACTAACCCTCACCCTAACTCTCAACCTAACCTTAACACTCACTCTCACCATAATCTTCACCCTAAACCTTACACTGACCCTAAACCTAACCCTAACCCTAACGCTTACAATAAACCTAAACCTCACCCTGACCCTAACCCTATCCCTCACCCTCACCCTCACTCTAACCCTAATCCTAAACCTAACACTCACTCTAACCCTAACTCTAACATTAACCTTAAATGTAAACCTAACCCTAACCCTCACCTCATCCCAAAATCTAACCCTAACCCTCACCCAAAAGCTAAACCTAACCCAAACTTTCACCCTCACCCTAAACCTAACCCTAATCCTAACTCTCACCCTAAGCCTCACCCTAACCATAACCCTAACCCTAACACACACGCTCACCCTAAACCTCATCCAAAACCTTACGCTCAACCTAGCCCAAATCCTAACCCTCACATTAAGCCTAACCTTCGCTTTAACCCTAACACTACTCCTCAGCCTAAAACTCATCCTTAACCTAACCCTAATCTTCACACTTAACCTAACCTGAAACCTAAACCTAAACCTCACCCTAACCCTAACACTCACCCTCACCCTAACCCTCACCACACCCTCAGCTGAACTCTAACCCTAACACTAACCCAAACCCTCACCCTCACCCTTAACATCACACTAACCCTAACCTTCACCCTAAACCTTACCTAACTGAAAACCTCCCCCTCCCCCTAATCTTCACCCTCACCCAGGCCTCACCCTAACCCTAATCCTAAGATTAAACCTAACCCTCAACCTCCCGCTCAAACTCACCCTCAGCCTAACCCTAACGGGAACAATAACCCTCACCCTAACCCTAAACCTAACCACAAATTTCACACTAACCCTAACACAAAACCTAATCCTAACACTGAACCAAACCCTAAGCCTCACCCTCACCCTCAACCTCACTCTCAGCCTAACCCTAAATCTAACCCTCACCCTAACCCTAAGCCTAACCGAAACCCTAAACCTAACCCTAACACTAAACCTCACCCTCACCCGCACCCTCACCATAACCCTAACCCTAACCCTAACCCTAACTCTAACCCTCACCCTAACCCTAACCCTAAACTCACCCTCACCCTAATCCTAACCCAAATCCTAATCCTCACCTTAACCATCACCCTAACACTCACGCTAACCCTAACCCTAACCCTAACCCTCACCATCACCCCAACCCTCACCCTAACCCTAGTGCTAACCCGAAGTCTCAACCTCACCCTAACGCTCAGCCTAAAACTTACCCTCACCATCACCCTAACACTTACCCTAACCCTCACCCTAAACCTAACCCTAATCCTAACCATCACACAAACCCTAACCCTCAACCTAACCTCACCATAACCCTAAACGTGACCCTCACCCTAACCTCACCCTAACCCTAACCGTGACCCTCACCCTAACCTCACCCTAACCCTAACCCTAACCATAACACTCGCACCCACCCTAACCCTCACCCTAACCCAAACTGTCACCCTAAACCTAACCCACACCCTCAACCTAACACTAAACATAACCCTCACAATAAACCTAACCCTCACCTTAACCCTAACCATACCCCTCACTATAACCCTTACCCTAACCCTAACCTTAACCTAACACTCAGCCTCAGCCTAATACTCACAGTCACCCTAACACTCACCCTAAACCTAACCCTCACCCACACCCAAACCCACACCGTCACCCGAACCCTCACTCTCACCCTAACCCTCACCCTCACCTTAAACATCGCCCTAACCCTAACCCGTACACTAACCCTCACAGTCAACCTTATCCTCACCCTAACTCTAACACTGACCATTACCTAAACTTAACCCTCACCCTCATTCTAACCCGAAAACTACACCTAACCCTAACCCTATCCCTGACACTAACCCTCACCCTAACACTCACGCTAACACTAACACTCATTCTCACACTAACCCTCACCCTAAACATTACCCTTACCCTAACCCTAACCCTAACCCTAACACATACATTAAACCTAAACCTCACCCTGACACTAACCCTACCCCAAAACCTCACCCTCACCCTCACCTTAACCCTAATCCTAACACTGATACTCACCCCAAACCTAAATCTAACCCTAACCCTAACCGTAAACCGAACCCTAACCCGAACCCTAAACCTAAACCTAACCTTAAACCTCACCCTAAACCTAAACCTAACCCTAATCCTCACCCTCACCCTAACCCTCACTCTAACCCTAATCCTAACCCTAATCCTAACTTCCAACCTCACCCTCAACCTAACTCTAACGCTAACCCTAACCATAACCCTCACCCTCACGGTCACCATCAGCCTAACCGTAATCCGATCACTAACCCTCACCCTAACCCTAACCCTAACCCTAACCCTAACCCTAAATCTCACAATAAACCTAACCCTAAACCTCACCCTAAACCTAACCTAACCCTACATCTCACCCTATTGCTAACCCTAACCATAACTCTCACCTTCACCCACACCCTAACCCTCACCGTCAACTTAACCCTCTCCCTAACCCTAACCCTAACCCTCACGCAAACCCTCACACTCACCCGAACCCTCACACTCACCCTAACCCTCACCCTCACCCTTAACATCAACCTAACCAAAACCCTCACAATAATCTTCAACCTAACCCTAACCCTCAACGTCACCCTAAGCCTAATCCTAACCCTATAACCCTAATCCTAAACCTAACACTCACCCTAACCCTAATCCTCACCCTAAATCTCAACCTAACACTTTGCCTCAGCCTAACTCTGTGAGACAAACACTAACTCTCATCTTAAACCTAACCCTAACCATAATCCTCACCCTCACCCTCACCCTCACCCTAACCCTAACCCTAACCCTAACGATAATCCTAACACTAACCCTAACCCTAACCCTAACTCTAACCCTCACCCTAACCCTAAGCCTAACCCTAAACCTCACCCTAACCCTAATCCTAACACTTACTCTCACCCTAACCCTAATCCTAAACCTAAGCCTCACCTTACCCTAACCCTCACCATAACACTAACCATCACCTTCAACCTAACCCTCACCCTAACCTAAACCTGGCCATATGCCTCACCCTAACACTCAACCTAACCAAAACCTCACCCTAAACCTCACATTAACACTAACCCTAACCCTAACACTCACCCTCATCCTAACTCTAACACTAACCCTAACCCTAACCATCACCCTAAACCTAATGCTAACCCTAAGTCTCACCCTCACCTTAAAACTCCCCTTAACACTTACCCTTACCCTCACACTAACCCTAAACGTAATCCTCACAGTAATCCTCACCATAACCCTAATCCTAACCGTAAACCTAACATTCCCTACCCCTAACCCTCACCCTAACCCTAACCCTAACCCTCACCCTACCGTCAGCCTAACCCTAACCCTAACCCTCAACTTAATCCTCACAGTCACCCTAAACCTGACCCTAAACCTAACCCTCACCCACAACCTAACCCTCAACCTCACCCAGACCCTCACCATCACCCTAACCCTCACCCTCACCTAGACATCACCCTAAACCTAACCCTAACCCTAAACCTCACCCTAACCCTAACCCGCACCCTAACCCTCACCCTCAACCTAATCCTCACTCTAACTGTAACTAAACCCTTACCTAACTGAATCCCACAACCTCATACTCACCCTGACCCAAACCCACACCCTAACCCTAACCCTAACCCTAACCCAAAACTTACATCAGTCTAACCCTAACCCTAACCCTAATCCTAACCCTAACCCTCACCCTCACACTCACCCTAACCCTAACACAACCATAACCCTCACCCTCACCCTCACCCAAACCCTCACCCTAACACTAATCCTCAAATAACCGTCACCCTAACCCTAAACTTAACCCTCTCCCACAAACTAACCCTCACCCTCACCCAAACCCTCACCCTAACACTAACCCTAACCATAAACATCACCCTTACCCTAAACTTAACCCTCTCCCACACCCTAACCTTCACCCTAACCCTAACCCTAACCCTAATACTTACAATAAACCTAAACCTCAACCTAATCCTGTCCCTACCCCACACCCTCACACTCACTCTCACCCAAACCCACACCCTAGCCCTCACCCTAACTCTAACCCTAACACGCACTATAACCGTCTCCCTAACCCTAACCCTAACCTTAAGCCTAAGCCTAAGCCTATCCCTAACCATAAGCCTCACGCTAACGCTAAGCCTAACCCTAAACCTTATCCTCACTGGCACCCTAAAACTCACTCTCTCCCTAACCCTCACCCTAATCCTTACACTCACCCTAACCCTAACACTAACCACAACCCTAACCCTAACACTTACACTAAAAATAAACCTCACCCTAACCCTAACCCTCACCCTCACCCTCACCCTAAACCTAGCCCTAAACCTAATCCTCACCGGCATCCTCAACCTCACCCTAACCCAAACAATAACCCTAATGATAACAATAACACTAACCCTAACCCTAAACCTATCTCTAAACCTCACCCTAACCCTAACCCTAACTGAATACTTAACTCTAACCCTAAACCTCACCCTCACCCTAAACCTAACCCTAATCCTAACCCTCACCTTAACATTCACCCTAACAATCACACTAACCCTAAACCTCACTCTCTCCATAATCCTCACACTAGACCTTACCCTCAGCCTAACCCTAACCCTAAACTTCACATTAACCCTAACCCGCACCATAACCCTCATCCTCAACCTAATCCTCACTCTAACTCTAACTGAACCCTTACCTAAACGAAAACCTCACCCTCACCCAAACCCACACCCTAAACATAACCCTAACTCTAACCCTCATCCTCCCTCTCCCCCTCCCCCTCACCTCAGCCTAACCCTAACCAAAACCCTAATCCTAACCCTAACCCTCACCCTCACCCTGACCCTAACCCTAAACCTAAATGTAACCCTCACCCTCACCCGCACAGTAACCCTCACCCTAAAACTAACCGTCACCCTAACCTTCAACTGAACCCTAAACTTTAATCTCTCACACACCCTAACCCTCACCCTAACCCTAACCCTAACCCTAACATTTACACTAAACCTAAACCTCACCCTAACCATCACCCTAACCCTCACACTATCCCTAAACCTCACCCTCACCCTAGACCATACCCTAACCCTAATACTAACCTTAAGCCACACCCTAACCCTATCCCTCAACCTAACTCTGACCCTCACCCTCACCCTTACACTCACCCTCACCCTAACCCTAAATATAAGCCTCAGCCTAACTCTCACCCTAACATTAACCCTCACCCTAACCCTCACACTAACTCTATCACTAACCCTAACACTCAACCTCATCCTAAACCTAACCCTAACCCTAACCCTAACCCTCACCCTAAACCTAACCCTAAACATAAGACTCATCTTAACTCTCACCGTAACCCTAACCCTCACCCTAACCCTCACACTAACTCTATCCCTAACCCTAACACTCACCCTCATCCTAAACCTAACCCTAACCCTAACACTCACCCTTATCCTAAACCTAAACCTAACCATAACCCTAAACCTCGCCCTAACCCTTAGCCGTACCCTCACAATAAACCTAACCGTAACCCTCACCCAAACCATCACCTTAACCCTAATCCTAACCCTAAACCTAACCTTCACCCTACCCCTAACCGCCACCCTAAACCTAACCCTAACCCTAACCCTCACCCTACCCTCACCCTGACCCAACCCTAACCCTAACCGTCACCCTAATCCTAACAATCACCCTAAACCTCACTCTAAACCTAACCCTCATCCACACCCTAACCCTCACCCTAACCCTAAATATCACCCTAAACCTAACCCTAACCCTAAACCTAATCTGCAACCTAACCCTAATACTCAACATAATCCTCACCCTAACTCTAAGTAAACCCTTACCTAACTGAAACCCTCACCCTCACCCAAACCCACACCTTAGCCCTCACCCTAACCCTAACTGTAACCCTAACCCTCATCAAGCAAACACTAACCCTAACCTTAACCATCAACCTCACTCTCACCCTAACACTAACCCTCACCCTTACCGTCACCCTAACCATAATCTTAACCCTCTCCCACACTCTAAAGCTCACCCTAACCATAAACCTAACCCTATCACTTACACTAAAACTAAACCTCATCCTAACCGTAAACCTACCCCTCACCCTCACCCTCACCCTCACCCTAACCCTAATCCTAACCCTAACACACACTCTAACAAGCTCCCTAACCTTAACCCTAACCCTTACCGTAACCCTAAGCCTAACCCTAACCCTAACCATAAGCCTCACTCTATCGCTACACCTAACCCTAAACCTTACCCTCAACTGCACCCTAACCCTCAGTCTCACCCTAACCTTCACCCTAACCTTAACTCTACCACTCAGCCTAACCCTCATCCAAAAACTAACCCTAACCCTCACCCTAACCCTGACCATAACCCTCACCCTCACCTCACCCTAAACCTAGCCCTAACCCTAATCCTCACCCTTACCCTCACCCTCACCCTAACCCTAACAATAACCCTAATGCGAACACTAACGCTAACCCTAACCCTAACCCTAACTGTAAACCTCACCCTAACCCTAATCCTAACCCTCACACTAACCCTAACCCTAACCATACCCCTCAGCCTAAACCTCATCCTAACCCTAACCCTAATCCTCACCCTAAACCTTACCCGAAATCAAAACCTAATCCTAACCCTCACCCTAACCCTAACCCTTACCCTCACCCTCACCCTCAGTCTAACCCTAAACCTAACTCTCATATTAACCCGAAAATTCACCCTCAACCTCACCCGAACTCTAACCCTAACGCTAACTCTAAACCTCAACCTCACCCTCAACGTAACTCTAACCCTAACCCTAACCCTCACCCTCACAATAACACTAACCCTATCCCTAACCCTCATGCTAAACCTGACCCTCACCCTCACTCTCACCCTAAACCTATCCCTAACACTAACACTAAAAATAACCCTCACCCTAACCCTAGACCTAACCCTCACCCTAACCCTTACCCTAACCCTCACCCTAACCTTCACCCTAACCCTAACCCTAACACTAACCCTCACCCTAAACCACACCCTAACCCTCACCCTCACACTAAACATCACACTATCCCTAAACTTCACCCTAAGCCTAACCCTAACCCTAACCCTAATTCTAAACCTAACACTCACCCTCACCCTCACACTCACACTCACACTCAGTCTAACCCTCACCCTAACCCTGGCCCTGACCCTCACCTTCACCTAACTGTAACCCTAACCCTAACCCTAATCCTCACCCTCATTCTAACCCAAACCAAAAACCTAACCCTCAACCTAAACCTAACCCTCACCCACACACTAACCCTCACCCTCACCTGAACCCTCACGCTCACCCTAAACCTCATTCTCACCCTAATCATCACACTAACCCTAACCGTCACCCTAACCCTAACCCTTACCCTCACCCTAACCCTTACCCTCACCCTCACCCTATGCCTAACCCTAACCGTAACCCTAATCCTACACCTAACACTCACCCTGACCCGCACCCTACACCAAAGTCTACACCTCAGTCTAACCCTCACACTAACCCTAACTCTAACCCTAATCCTCACCCTAGCACTAACCCTAACCGTAACCCTCACACTCACTCTAGCCCTCAGCTTCACACTAACCCTAACCCTAACCGTCACTCTAACCCGAACCTTCACCCTAACACTAACCCTCACCCACACCCTAACCCTCACTGTAATCCTAATGCTAACCCTAACATTAATCCTCACACTAGCCCTCACCCTGACACTAACCCTCACCCTAACCCTAACCCTAACCCTAACACTCACCATCAACCTAAACCTCACCTGTACCCTAACCCTAACCTTCACCCTAATCCTAAAGCTAACCCTTAACCTAAAGCTAAACCTAACCCTCACCCTCACCCTAAACCTCACCCTTACCCTGACTCTCACCCAAACCCATTTCCTCACCCTAAACCTGAGGTTCATTCAAACCCTAACCCTCACCTTAACGCTAACCAACACCTAACCCTAAATCTAACCCACACCCTCAACTTCACGCTAAGCCTAACTCTAATCCTAACCTTCAACCTAACCCGAACACTCACGATAACCCTAACCTTAACCCTCACCCTCACCGTAATCTTAACCCTTGCCAAAAACCCACCCTCACCATCACCCTCACCCTAATCCTAACACTAACATTAACCCTCACCCTAACACACACCCTAACCCTAACACCAACCCTAACCCTCACACTAAACCTCACACTAACCCTTACACTCACCCTAACCCTCACACTAAACCTAACCATCAAACTAACCCTAACCCTAACCCTAACCATTACCCTAACCATAACCCTAAATCTAACCCTAACCTTCACCGTCAACATAACCATCACCCTAACCCAAACCCTCACACACACTCACCTGACCCCTCACTCTCAACCTAACCCTCATCCACACCCTCACCATCATTCTAAACATCACATTAACACTAACCCTCACCCTAACCCTAACCCTAACCCTCACCTTAACCGTCACCTAAACCCTCACCCTCACCTGAGCCTAACACTAAACCTAACCCTAATCCTAAATCTAAAACTAAACCTCACACTCATCCTCAGCCTAACCCTAACCTTAATCCTAACCATAGACCTCACCCTCACCCTCACCCTAATTCTAATCCTAACCCTTACCCTACCCCTTAAGCTTAAGCCAACTCTAACCCTAAATCTAACCCTGACCCTAACCCAAAACCTCACGCAAACTCTAACGCTAACCCTCACACTCACTGTAACACTCACCCTAACACTTACTCTAACCCTAAACCAAACCCTAACCCTCACTCTCACACTAACCCTAACCCTCACACTAAGCTAACCCTCACCCTAACCCTAAACTTAACCCTCAGCCTAACACTCACCCTAACACTAACTCTAACCCTAATCCTAAAACTCACCCTTCCCATTACCCTAACCCTAAACCGAATGCTCAACTTAACAGTCACCCTAACCCTCACCCTCACCCTAAACCTATCCCTAACCCTAACCCACACCCTAACCCTAACCCTCACAATAACCCTAACCCTAACCCTCACACTCACCCTCACCCTCACCCTTAACCTAACCCTAAATATAACCCTAACCCTAACCATATCCTTCAACCTAATCCTCACCCTCACCCTAACCCTAACACTAACCTTAACCCTCACCCTAACCCACACCCTCACCCTCATCCGAACCCTCACACTCACCCTAAACCTCACTCTCAACCTAATCATCACACTAACCCTAGCCGTAACCCTAACCCTAACCCTAATCCTCACACTAACCCTAACCCAAAACCCTAACCCATACCCTAACCATCACCCAAACCCTAACCCTAACCATAACCATCACCCTAACGCTACGTCTAGCCCTAAACCTAAACCTCACCATCAACCTAACCATCACCCTAACCATAACCCTCACACACACACTAACCTTCACCAAAACCTGAACCCTCACTCTCACCCTAATCAAAATCCACAACCTCACCCTCACTCTAAACATCACACTAACCCTAACCTTCACCCTAACCCTAAACCTAACCTGCACCCTAAGCCTCACATTCACCCTCACCCTCACCCTAAGCCTAACACTAAACCTAACCCTAATCCTAAATCTCACACTCACCCTCACCCTAACTCTAACCCTAACCCTAACCCTAACCCTCACCGTAAAACTAACACTAAACCTAATCCTCACCCTAACCCTAAACCTCACGCAAAAGCTAATCCTACCCTCAACCTCACACTAACCCTCACACTAACCTTACTCTCACCCTAAAACTAACCCAAACATCACCCTAAACCTAACCCTCACTTTCACCATAAATATCACACTAACCCTAACACTCACCCTACCCTTAAACCTAACCCTAACCCTAACCCTCACCCTCACCCTGAGCCTAACACTAACCCTAACCCTAATCCTAAACCTAACACTCACCTTCACCCTCACCCTCAGCCTAACCCTAACCCTAACACTAATCCTAACCGTAGTCCTCACCCTCACCCTCTCCCTAATTCTAAACCTAACCCTAACCCTAACCTAACACTAACCCTAAATCAAACCCTCATCCTAAGCCTAACACTAACACTCATCCTCACCCTAACCCAAACCGTAAACATCACCCTCACCCTAACCCTCACCCTAACCCTCACCCTAACCATAACCCTCAACCACACCCTAACCCTCACCCTCACCTGAACACTCACACTAACCCTAACCCTCACCCTCATCCTAAATATCACACTAAACCTAACCCTAACGTTCATCTTAACCCTAACCTTAACACTAACCCTCACCACAAGCCTCACCCTAACCCTAACGCTCACCATAAACCTGACCCTTCCCCTCACCGTAACCCTCATAATAAACCTAACCCTAACCCTCACCGAAAACCTCACCGTTACCCTTACCCTCACCCTAACCCTCAACCTAACCCTCACACTAACCCTAATCCTCACCTTTACCCTAATCCTCACCCTAACCCTCACCCACACTCTAAAACTCCCCCTCCCCCTAACGCATTTCCTCACCCTAACCCTAACCCTAAACAGATCGTTCACACAAACCATAACCCTCACTCTAACCCTTACAGTCACCCTAACCCTAAGCCTAACCCTAATCCTCACACTAACTTTAACCTTCACCCTAACCGTAACCCTTACCCCACGCTAACCCTCACCCTAACCCTAAACCCAGCCCTAATCCTCACCCTATTCCTAAACTTAACCCTAACCTTCACCCTCACCCTAAACCACACCATCACCCTGACCCTCACCCTAACACTAACCCTAACCCTCACCCTAACCCTAAACCTCACCTTAAACCTAAACCTAACTGTCACCCTCACCCTAGCCCTTACCGTAACCCTAAACCTAACCCTAACCCTCACCATCATACTTACCCACACCCCAGCCTAACCCTAACCCTAACCCTAATCCTAACCCTAACCTGCACTCTCACCCTTACTCTAACCCTCACCCTAATCCTATCCCTCTCCCTCACCCTAACCCTAAGACTATACCTAAACTTCACTTTAACCCTAACCCTTACCCTAACCCTAACCCTCACCCTCACTCTGACCCTAACCCTAACACTAAACCTAACTCTCACACTAAACCTCATCCTAACCCCAATGCTAACCTAACGCTCACCCTAATCCTCACTCTAACCAATATCTTCACCCTAACCCTAACACTAACCCTAACACTAAGGTTCACCCTAACCCTATAGTTCATCCTAACCCTAACCCTCACCCTCACCCTAACCCTAACCCTCACACTAAACCAAACCTCACCCTATCCCTAACCCTACCCTTCACCCTATCCCTCATTCTAACCCTAACCCTAACCCTCAACCTCAACCTAACCCTAACGCTAACCCTAACCCTAAACCTCACCCTAACAATAACCTGCATGCTAAAGCTAACCCTAACAATCAACCTCACCCTAAGCCTCACTCTAACCTTACGCTCACCCTAACCCTAACCCTAACCTTAACCCTCACACTAACCCTAATTCTAAACCACACCTTAACCCTCACTCTAACCATCACCCTCACCCTAACACTCACCCTAACCCTAACCCTCACCCTACCAGTAAGCCTCACCCACACCCTAACCCTAACCTTCAAAGGAACCCAATCCCTCACCCTAAACATCACTCTCACCTTAACCCTCACCTGAACCCTAAACCTAACCCTCACCCTCACGATAACCCTCACCCTAACCCTCACCCTAACCAACCCGAACGCTAACCGTAACCCTTACCATAAAACTAAATCTAAATCTAACCCTCACAATAACCCTAACACTATCCCTAACCTTCACCCTCATCCTAAAACTCACCCTAAATCTTACCCTCCCCCTAACCCTAAACCCAACCCTAACCCTAATATTTACAATAACCCTAACATTAAACCCCAACCTAAACCTCACCCTAAATGAAACCATAACCCTAAACTTCCCCCAAACCCTCACCTTAACCTTAACCCTCACCCACACCCTAACACTCACCTCACCCTAACCCTCACCTTCACCCTAAACGTAACCCTCACCCTCACCCTAACCCTCACCTTCACCCTAAACATCACCCTAACTCTAACCCTAACTCGAATGCTAACCCTAATCCTCACCCTCACCCTGACCCTAAGCCTAACACTAACCCTAAACTTAATCCTAGACCTAATGCTCTCTGTCACCCTCACTCTAACCGTAACCCTAAACCTAACCCTAACCCTCACCCTCACCCTAACCCTAACCCTAACCCTCACCCTAACCCTAACCTTAAATCTAACCCTAACTCTCACCCTATCCCTCCCTAATCCTAACACTAACACTCACCCTAACCCTTACTCTCACCCTAACCCTCACTGTAACCCTAACCCTAGCCTCACCCTCACCCTCACCCTAGTCCTCAACCTAACACTAAACCTACCCCTCACCTAATCCTCATCCTAACACTAAACCTAACCCTAACCCTCACCCTAACCCTAAACCTAACCCTTTCCCTCATCCTCCCGCTAAACCTCAACCTAACACTTACCCTCAACCTAACCCTAACACTAACACTAACTCTAAACCTCACACTAACTCTAAACCTCACCCTGACCCTAATACTAAACCTCACCCTAACACTAACCTTCACCCTAACCCTCACCTTCATTCTCAGCCTCACCCTAACCCTAACCCTAATCCTAAACCTATCCCTCATGCTCACCCTAACTCTAACCCTAACCCTAACCCTCTTTCTAACCCTCACCCTAAACCTAACCCTAACACTAACGTTCACCCTAACATAACCCTCACCTTGACCCTATTCCTAACCCTAACCATAACCCTAACACTAACCCTCACCTAACACTAACCCTAACCCCAACCCTAACACTAACTGTCACCCTCACCCTAACCCTAACCCTAACCCTCACCATCCCCCTAACCCTCACCTGTACCCTAACCCTAACCCTCACCCTAATCTTAAAGCTAACCCTTACCCTAAACCTAAACGTAACTCTCACCCTCACCCTAACCCTAACCCTTACCCTGACCCTCACCCAAACCCTTTTCCTCACCCTAACCTGATCCGTCCAGCAGGTTCAGTTGTTCGTTATAGTCGAGGAGGCACCTCCTAAAAACCATGGGGGTGAAAGAGAAACGAGACCAAGCGTATAAAGAAAGACAAAGTCAGTCTGAGTCTCGTCAAGGTCTGCTTTATTAAAGTGAGGCAGGTTTTATATACCTGAAGGGACAGGGGAAGGGAAAGAATGAAAAAACTTTGCAGAAGCAAGGGTGAGAAGTCCCGGGGTCAGGGCTGGGTCATGCTTTTCCTTTGGCCGTTGTGCTAGTCGTTCTAAGAAATATTTATGGTCAGTCAGGAGCCATTTGCTGAGTGCTGGAGATAAGAGAAATGTTTATGGTTAGTCAAATGTTGTCTGCTTAGGGCTGGAGGAATATTTATGGTTAGCCAAATGTAGTTTGCTTAGGGCTGGAGGAATCTTATCTTTCCATACACTTTCTTGGCTCCCAACAAATCCCCCTTTCTTATTTAGAAAATTGACCATCAATTGTTGGCTGCTCTTTTTAAGGGGGTGACAGAGGCTATGTTCCTCTAAGGGCCCAGGGTTTTTTTCCACTCCCGAGCGAGCGTCCTCACTCGGGGAGGGGAGTTTTACAGGCCTTGGCTTTTTTTTTGAGGAGACGGCTCTTGTTTATGCATGCCAACCGTTAAGCACCAGAGCTTGACACTCAGGGGTCTTAGGTTTTGGGATCTCGCGGATCCATCCCCCTGCAGTCTTACCTGCACCCTTGATTATAGCATTTCTTCTTCCTCCCATAGGTGCATCCTCCCCCAAGCAGAGGGGCCTATAGGAGGAGGGGCGAACCTGTCCCTTATGGCAATAAGTCTTGCCCGTTGAATGGTCAGAAGTTACGAATAAGAAGAAAGATTTTCTAAATAAGAAAAAGAAAAAGGGGGCTGTTTCCCACTGGAGCAAGTTCACGGCAAAGTACTAATTAAAAGCCTAGGGTAAATGCTCGATCTCAATGCCTTATTCTGCCATATTGAGGTGATGGTGATGAACCTGTATGGGCTTAGAAGACCAGAGATTAATCTGTTATTTAATAAATTAAGTCAGGAAGGTCCAAGTCTGGAGTTCTAGCTGCATCTGTAAGAGAAAAGTCATCATCCTCGGGGGGAAGGTTTCCCCTGGGTTATAGCAAGCCATGCACCTGTTTTATCAATAAATTTTCCAAAGGTAGGTTATGAGAAAACATCCTATCTTAGGCTATATGGAGGGCCACCTTACCACTGCCTACATGCCTTGTTGAGCCAGCCTGTACGGCCTCTATATGTAGTGCTACCCAGGGTAAGCTTCATAATACTCCTGTCATTGGATGTTTTCTAGCTTTTTTAGGAATCATTAGGGAAGAAGTGTATGGAATTGCAGTCCTTCTCTAGGGGTGGCCACGGTGTGCTCCGTGGGGTCCTCCCAAGTCTCTAAGCGATGATAATGCACCGAGATCAAATTTTTGGAAGAGCAGAATCTATTTGATCTTTTATAAAGCACTTAAGGTGCTGAAAAGCCCAAGAGCCAAAGGAAACAAGCAAAAGTAATCCAACAAGGGGACCCAGGAGGGGAAGAACATAGGTTAAAAGTCCCCCCCAAGCAGCCCAAATAGGGCGCTCAAAAAACTCGTGTCGCCGTCTTTCAATCTCCTCCTGATGTTTTTAAACTCGATCTCTTACAATGCCAGACTTATTGGCATAAAAACAGCACTTTTCCTGTAAAGTTAAGCAAATGCCACCTCTGTCAACAGTTAAAAGATCTAAACCTTTGCGATTTTGTAAAGCCACCTCAGCTAATGAATCTAACTGATCCTGAAGATCTTTAACAGATTGATAAACTTTAGTAATAGCATCAGCTAATTGTTGTGAAAGCTTGGAGTATGAGGAGACAGCAGTGGCTAATCCTGCAGTCCCAGTGCCTAAAGCACCAGCCACTCCAAGTCCTATCAGTAGGGGAATAAATTGTACCACCCTTTTATGTCGGGGAACAAAATAATCAAAGTCAGGAATGGGTACTGGCTCATCTCCAGAAATCAAGTCAATGTCTGGGAGTAAAATAGCTGGAATACAGAGCCCTGTCCAATTTTGGGGAAGTACAGTGTAGGCCATATTATTGCCACAAACAAAAACCTGGCTCTGTTGTAAGAATAGGGAGGCAGAAACATTAATAACATTGTTGCACAGGGAAAGGAGGATATCCCAACATCAATGTCATACTACCTGGGGAAGTTTATAACACTCTTTGCAATAAAACAATTAGCACGGATGATCAAACTGAGGTAGTCACTCTGGGAGGTAAGGGTTAGGGAATCTACAGTGTTACAGGCTTGTGATTGATTAACACTTTGCCTAGTCTGCTGGGCTGATCAAATGGCCCTTATCTTGAGCCCCCTAAATCGGGAATTTTTACACAGGAATGCGGAGGAACATACTCTTTGTTCCTTATCTTGGGTCCCATTTGGCCATTTGGGGAATTTACTTGTTAGCCCTTTATTTACGATTACAGAGCTTGTCCCAGGTCCAACATCTAGACTCTGAAAGTTTTTATATATCTCCAGGGAGGGGAAGGGTCAGTGCTAACGTAAGCAAGTTTACAGAAGCAAAACCAGCAGTTAGCAATTGTAAAATGTAACTCTAATTTTTAATCTTTTATTCCCTCTTTTTTCTTTGGGCTAATTTTAATCTTAAAATTTAGGGGGTTCTTATCTCAGTCGTAGGGGTGTCTCTATATTATCTTGTGGGGTGTCAGTTGTTCTCAATGCTTGGTATTTGGATCTCAGAACTAATAGACGGACTACGCTGATCTTTTTCTTTTACAAAAGACACCATTCTGTTAAGTATACAAGGTATGATTGTAACAGAAGTAACAGTACCAGAGACCCTTACATTTTTTTCCACCCGTCCTGACTCGTGTATCATAGTTAACTTAATTTTATACCAGCTTTACTTGTAAGCTCCAGTTTGAAGACATATTCATACCATCTGCTACGTACTTAAACTTTTTGAGGTTTGTCTTAAAGACAATCCTTACTTTTTAAATTTTCCCAATTCCCTTTCCAAGGCTTTCTTTACTACCTTTTTTTTTTTTTTTTTTTACAATTTCTTGAGCATCTTTGTGGCTGGAGTTTAAAAACTGCCCAATTTTCCTTTGGCTTGTGGAACCTTTATCTTAGAACAGCGTTAAGGCACCACTGTGATGCAGAAGCTTGCTAGATTTTAAGGCTAACAGTATTACCTTCATTGATAATACACTCAGGTTATTACCATACCAGAGCCAAACTAGGCTGTGACCATAGAGTTGATTTTCAGTCACTATGCACTGAAGTGCCTAAGGCAAGCAAGCCAGTGATATTCTTGTCCCCAGTATCCACTGTGGGAATACAGAGGATTTTTGGATATCACCTAAAAGAATGTCCCATAAGATCTCAGATTTAGCAGCAGTAAACCAGGATGCAGACTCAGATGATGGAATCAGGCAGGAGTTCCTCGTGGCTGTCAGGCCATTGTTGATCTTTACCCATCAGGGTATGCAGCAGCAGCAGCAGCAGCAGCAGCAGCAGCAGCAGCAGCAGCAGCAGCAGCAGCAGGGTCTCTCAGTGGCTCCAAGGGACTGTCACACCTCATGCTGGGCTGTAAATTCCTACACAGACTGGTTAAGGATACATTGCATGGGCTTGGCAGGCTTTGATCCTGCTGGTTTTTAAGATCTTTAAACAATAGCCCAGGACAATTTACCAAAATCGCAACTCTTATTACTAACCAGATATTTTTGTAAATAGACACAGAAGGCTCAAAAGGCTTAGCCTTGTAGCCATCTCTGACAGATGCAGTCTCCACACCTTGAACACCTACAACAATTAACACTATTCTTTATGCCTTTTTTTCATCTATGTTGCCTCATTTCTCCAAAATTTCTGACTCTGGACCCTTGATCTTAAAAGTGGGGGTAGAAGGGCGAAGGTCCATCTTCCGTAACTTCTTCAAGCTGACTTTAGGGGCGTTGATCTTACCTAGCCAGGAACCTATAACTTTAGCCTATTTTACAAAGAGGCTATCAGGGTTAGATGCCATTAAGAACAATGTTTAACTTTTCACAACGGCACAGACCTTTTCCCCGGCTACAGCAGTGTAGCTTGTTTAGCACTCTGGTTTGTAAAAGCATCTTCCTAGATGGCTTAGGAATGTGATCTCTAATGATCCCAAATAATGCCTAAGTTACCTTTGCAGGCCTTTAGAAAGATATCAATAGAAACACACTCCCAGGTTTACAAACTTTTTCCTGAGCAGATGAACTTCATGTAACTAGTGTCAGCTCAATTAGAGCTGCCAATTAGACATTTTTTGGCACATAAAGGGGTTGAGATTTAAACTATCACCCACATTTTATAACATTAGCTTTTTATTACTATCACAGAGGACTGGCAAGTTACTGTCCCTTACAAGGTAGATAGTCATGGACATTAGGCATGTTTACAAACTCTTCCCATGACCTCCCGGCTCTGACCAGTTTTGAGAGGCCACAAAATGACTCTAGGATCTGACATTTCTGCCATCCAAGCAGTGGCTTTACTGCCTCTGGATGCTCCTCCATTGCTTTTGTCCCAGGAGTGTCTTCTCCACATTAGGATAAATGCCTCATTGGCATTTCCTTTTATCTGGTTGCTGGACTTGAACTCGGGGCCTGAGCACTGTCCCTCACCTCTACAGCTTAAGGCTAGCACTCTGCCACTTTGAGTCTCTAGCTTGGGTCTTGAGTACTGTCCCCTGGCTCTTTAGTCCAGGGTTAGTACTCTGCTGGCTGAATAGAGGTGACAGTCTCACAGGAACCTTTTTGTGCCCGGGCTGGCTTTGAACCTGTTTGCAGATCAATGAGTCTTACAAAAGGCCATTTTACTCCAATTAAAAGCAACAAGGTGGTCAACATAGAAGTGTCTTTTAAGCATGCTCTTACCTGAAACTAATTAAGAGTCAAAGTGACATCAGACAACTTGTAAGAATCCTCTGTGCTTTGCTCTGGGCTTGCTGGAAACTTAAAAAACCTATAAGAGCAAACTAGAATAGAAATTATTTTGGTAATCCTAATTCTTTCTTTGTGCACTTTGAGGCAAATGTTAAGAACAATTTTACAGTTAAACTTTATATCCAAAAATCCATTTCTAATTTTTTTAAAACCTTTAATTAATCACCTTTAATATTTTATACTTTAGTTTTTATTTGCATTTTTAAAAGATCCCTTGAAATCTTGAGGCCAAGTGTCATTCATTGCCTCTTGGTTGCTTGTTTTAAAACAGACACACATTAAGATTTTTAAACTCAAATGACAATTTTTCCTTAATGCAAGAATTACAGTCACCATCACTATACCACGATGCTAGACTTAACACCTTTATAACTTTTAAAAACATCCTAATTGTAGAACATAATTGAAAGTAAGCCACATTATATAAATGAGTTTTTAACCCTCTTTTTAAGGCCTTCTTAATTTTAATGTTAACACATCCAAGGGGAAGTTTTAGCAATACTAATCAGATCATCACATCACTCATTTTAACCACCATGTTTTCAGTGTCTATCTGCAGAGAAAAGAGAGAACAAAGATGGGCCACTCAGCCCCTTCTATGGAATGGGCACACACCCAATCCGACTCTTTAGGGGTAGATGAACTGAGTTTGTGCCAGCTTGCCCTCTTTCACCATGCATGGACTCCTCCCAGGACCTGTCCCACCATGCATGACCAGCTGAACTGCCCTTGTGCTTGTTCACCCCTTACCCCTTAAGGTCTTCTGTTGGTTTTTAAGTTTTCCCTTTTTTTATCTCTTGGTTCTCGAATGAAATACACAGTTTTAGATAGAACAAGTAACATCTTTGACGGTGTTAAACTAAGCTTTACATTTAAATTTTTAATATTTATCCCCAAATTTTAGCCAAAGGAACTAGATCCCAAACAGCCAATGCATTTTTGTTAAGCCAGATAACTTGGTTACAGTATAAACAGTCTTATGCATTTTAAAACATTATTCTTTTAAAATACCAGATTTTCTAATTTGCAAGTTAAAGAATCATTACAAAGCCATTTAAAACAATGCGAAGATTTTTTTGTCAATGTCCAAACCTCATAACTTTTTGAATTTTAAATTTAAACTCACCCAATTGTTACAGCACGATGACAATTTTTATCTTTGAACACGTTTACAGACACACACAAAACACTCACACAGGTCTTAAAGCACGCAAAAATCAAAATCAGTTGTACGTACACCTTTTAAAGTTTTTAAACAAAAATTTAAGACAGTATTTCTTTTAAACCAGGTACCTTTGTTGGGCTTCATTTTCCCAAGCTTATCTAGTAAGACAATTCACTAATTAGTCTTTTGAATCTCTGTGCTGTTCTCATTCAGCAAGCTTAATCCAGAGTCTGCTGAGTGAGCTTGTCACACTCACCCAAGTCTTCCCTACCTCAGAAAACATAAAACGAACACACACACTAAACAGGACAAACAAGTGGCCACAAAGACAAAATCAGGTCTCAGTCAATGGGGCGACATCTCACCACCATTCACTTACCAGGGGACTCAACACCCCTATTCACCTCCGGAGGATTTTTTCTCTTAGATTCCTGCAGACATTGACCCAGGGGCCTTCCAAGGTGGAGGAGAATTCCCAGTCATGACAAGGGAAAAGAAAAATCCCTAGAGGCCATCCCCTCAGACTGGCAGGTTCTCCACCACACTCAGAACCCCTGAACCAAGGCCTAAGGCTGAGATCTAACTGGGGCCACTCGCATGTGGTCAGTGGCAATTTCATAAGTGACAAACAAGCAAGTTCCTAAAACCTGACAATCTTGGCTCGAGCTGTAACTTTTTTCCAGTGATCTAAAGTCAGACTTAAGGGGGTTGTTAGTTGCCGCCCCTTCCCTTTAAGGACAACAAGACAGACAACAGAGACAATTAACACTAAACAGAAACAGAGGAAACCAGACAGGCACTGCGAGGCAGTCGAAGGACTGCAAACAGAAAAAGCAACTTCAGATGGGAGTGGCCATCTGAACATGTTTTTGTTTATGATAGCCTGAGCCTCTGCCTTATCTATAAATTCAGCCTTCCAGGTTAAATATTGACCTCTGGTCAGGACCGATTGTACAATCTTATTCCATTCATGAGGCAGCAGGTGTCCTCCGTTAAAATCAATAAGCGGGCACCATCTCTTCCCTTTTCTACCTCTTTTAAAATGTCCCTAATAATCCCATAAAAACTAAAAAAGGCCTCGGGTATTTCTTCTCCTTTAGCCGCTAAATCATTAATATTTTTCCATACTTTACTCCAGCTAAGGGGATGAATGTCGGGGCCACTCAAAATTAGCCAAGGACATTTTTCCCAACAAAACAAAAAAAATTACAAGATCCTTTCTTTTTACTCTTATTCCTCTCTCCCTAAGAGCTTCCTTCATTTCCTTTATAAATAAAGCCTGCTTTTCCCATGGTTGATTGAAAGGCAAACTTACCTCAAGGCTTCCCATGGTGCACGAGTGATGCGATGTGGGCGTCTCTACCCTTAAATGATTGGGGATCCCCATCTCCAGCGCCGTCGGGTAGGTCACCGCGCCTCGAGCCCCACGTTGGGCGCCACTTGACCCGTCCAGCAGGTTCAGTTATTTGTTTGACTTGAGGAGGCACCTCCTAAGAACGATGGGGGTGAAAGAGAAACGAGACCAAGCGTATAAAGAAAGACAAAGTCAGTCTGAGTCGTGTCAAGGTCTGCTTTATTAAAGTAAGGCAGGTTTTATATACCTGAAGGGACAGGGGAAGGGAAAGAATGAAAAAACTTTGCAGAAGCAAGGGTGAGAAGTCCCGGGGTAAGGGATGGGTCATGCTTTTCCTTTGGCCGTTGTGGTATGCGTTCTAAGAAATATTTATGGTTAGCCAGGCGCCATTTGCAGAGGGCTGGAGATAAAAGAAAGGTTTATGGCTAGTCAAATGTTGTCTGCTTAGGGCTGGAGAAATATTTATGGTTAGCCAAATGTAGTTTGCTTAGGGCTGGAGGAATCTTATCTTTCCATACAATTTCATGGCTCTCAACAATAACCTAAGGCTCACTCAAACCCTAACCCTCACCTTAACACTAACCCTCACCTAACCCTAAATCTAACCCACACCCTCATCCTCACCCTAAGCCTAACTCTAATCCTAAACTTCACCCTAACCCTAACCCTCACAGTAACCCTAACCCTAACCTCACCCTCACCATAATCCTAACAATAGCCGAAACCAGCACCCTAAACATAACCCTCACCCTAACCCTAACACTAACCTTAACCCTCACCCTAACACACACCCTAACCCTAACGCCAAACCTAACCCTCACCCTAAACCTCACCCTAACACTTACACTCACCCTAACCCTAACCCTAACCCTAACCATAACCATAACCATCACCCTAACGATAACCCTAACTCTAACCCTAACACTCACCGTCAACATAACCATCACCCTAACCAAAACACTCACACACACCCTAACGCTCACCATCACCTGACCCCTCACTCTCAACCTAACCCTCATCCACACCCTCACCCTCACTCTAAACATCACACTAACCTCACCCTCACCCTAATCCTCACCCTAAACCTCACCTAAACCCTCACCATCACCCTAAGCCTAACACTAACCCTAACCCTAATCCTAAATCTAAAACTAAAACTCACCCTCAACCTCAGCCTAATGGTAAACTTAATCATAACTCTAGCCCTCACCCTCACCCTCACCATCACCCTAATTCTAACCCTAAACCTAATCCTACCCCTCACATTTAAGCTAACTCTAACACTAAATCTAACCCTCACCCTAAACCTAAACCTCACGCAAACGCTAACCCTAAACCTCACACTCACTGTAACCCTCATTCTAACCCTTACTCTAATCCTAACCCAAAACCTAACCCTCACCCTCACCCTCACCCTAACCCTAACCCTTGAACTAAGCTAACCCTCACTCTAACCCTAAACTTAACCCTCAGCCTAACACTCACCCTAACCCTAAACCTAACCGTAATCCTCACCCTATCACTAACACTAACCCTAAAACTCACCCTACCCATTACCCTAACGCTAAACCTCACCCTCACCCTTAACCAAACCCTAACTCTCAACCTAACCGTAACCCTCACCCTAACACTAATGCTAAAACTAATCCTCACCCTAAACCGAACCCTAACCCTAACCCTAACCCACACCCTAACCCTAACCCTCACACTAACTCTAACCCTAACCCGCACCCTCACCCTCACCCTTAACCTAACCCTAACCCTAACCCTAACCGTATACCTCACCCTAATAGTCACCCTCACTCTAACCCTAACACTAAACTTAACCCTCACCCTAACCCACACACTAAACCTAACGCTAACACTAACCTCACCCTAAACCTCACCCTAAATGTACCCTCACGCTAAATGTAACTGTAAACCTAACCCTAATCCTCACACTAACCCTCACCCAAAACCCTGACTTGTACCCTAACCATCACCCTTACCCTAACCCTAACCCTAATGCTAAGCCTAGCCCTAAACCTAAACCTCACCATCAAACTAAACATCACCCTAACCATAAACCTCACACACAACCTAAACTTCACCATAACCTGAACCCTCATTCTCACCCTAACCGATATCCACACCCTCACCCTCACTCTAAACATCACACTAACCCTAAACCTCACCCTAACCCTAAACCTAACGTGCACCCTAACCCTCACCTTCACCCTCACCCTCACCCTAAGCCTAACACTAAACCTAACCCTAATCCTAAATCTAACACTCAAACTCACCCTCAATCTCAGTCTAACCCTAACCCTACACTTAATCCTAAACCTAGCCCTCACCCTCACCCTCACCCTAACTCTAAACCTAACCCTATCCCTAACCCTCACCATAAACCTAATACTAAACCTAATCTGCACCCTAACCCTAAACCTCACGCAAAAGCTAACCCTACCCTCACCCTCACGCTAACCCTCACACTAACCCTTACTCTCACCCTAACCCTAACCCTAAACATCACCCTAACCTTAACCCTCACTCTCATGCTAAATATCACACTAACCCTAACCCTCACCCTAACCCTAATCCTAACCCTCACCCTAACAATCACCCCCACCCTCACCCTGAGCCTAACACTAACCCTAACCCTAATCCTAAACCTAAAACTCACCCTCACCCTCACCCTCAGCCTAAACCTAAACCTAACACTAATCCTAACCGTAGTCCTCACCCTCACCCTCACCCTAATTCTAACCATAACCCTAACACTAACCTAACACAAACCCTAAACCAAAACCAAATCCTAAGCCTAACACTCACACTCACCCTTACCCTAACCCTAACCCTAACCATCACCCTCAACCTAAGCCTCAACCTAAACCTTACCCTCAACACAAATCTAACCCTAACGCTAACCCTCATACTTCCCCTAACCCTCACCCTAAGCCTAACCCTAACCCTCACCCTAAACCTCATCCTAACCCTAAGCCTAACCCTCAACCTAACACTAACCCTAACCCTAAACCTAAACCTCACCCTAAAACTAACCCTCATGCTAATGCTAACCCTAAACCTCCCACTCAACCTAAACTTAACCTTAACCCTTACTGTCAACCTAACCCTAACCCTAACCCTCACACTAACCCTAAACCTAACCCTAACCGTAACCCTTAGTTTAACCCTCACCCTAACCCTCACCATCACTCTAACCCTCAACCTAACCGTAAGCCTCACCCACACCCTAACCCAAACCCTCACCCGAAAGCACACGCTCACCCTAAACATCACCATCAGGCTAACTCTCACCCTAACCCTAAACCTAACCCTCACCCTCACGCTAACCCTCACCCTCACCCTCACCCAAACTCTAACACTAACTCTAACCATAACCCATAACTTAAACCTAACTCTAAACCTAAACCTCACCCTAAACCTAAGGCTAACCCTAAACTTCACCCTCACCCTACACCTCACCCTAACCCGTACCCTCACCCTAACACTAAACCTAACCCTAACCCTAACCTTCACACTAACCCTAATTGTAAACCTCAACCTAACCCTCACCCTAAACCTAAATTTAACCCTCACCCTCACCCTAACCCTCAGCATAACCCTAACCCTAATTCTCACCCTCACCTTAGCCCTCACCTTAGCACTAACCCTAAGCCTCACCCTAACCCTAACCCTCACCGTCACACTAACCCTCACTCTAACCTCACCCTAACCCTTAACCTCAACCTAACCCTAAACCTAACCCTAACCCTCACACTAACCCTAACCCTAACCCTCACCATAACACTAAACCGTCCCCTCAGCCTATCTCTCATCCAAATCATAACCCTAACCCTAAACTTCAACCTAACCGAAACCCTACCCTAACCCTTCACACTAACCCTAATTGTAAACCTCAACCTAACCCTCACCCTAAACCTAAATTTAACCCTCACCCTCACGCTAATCCTCACCCTCACCTTCACCCTAACTCTAATACTAACTCTAACCGTAACCCTTACCTTAAACCTAACTCTAAACCTAAACCTCACCCTAACCCTAAGGCTAAACCTAAACTAGACCCTCACCCTACAACTCTCCCTAATCTGTACCCTCACCCTAACCATAAAACTAACACTAACCCTAATCTTCAAACTAACCCTAACTGTAAACTTCAACCTAACCTTCATCCTAAACCTTACCCTACCCTACCCCTGAAACTAACCCTCATCCTAAACCTACCCATCACCCTCATCCTAACTCTCACCATAACCCTAATAATAATTCTCACCCTCAACCAAGCCCTCACCCTAACACTAACCCTAAGCCTCACCCTCACCCTAAACTTAACCGTCACACTAACCCTCAGTCTAACCTCACCCTAAACCTTAACCTCAACCTAAACCAAGCCCTAACCCTAACCCTCACACTAACCCTAAACCTCACCCTAACCCTAACCCGACCCCTCAGCCTATCTCTCATCCTAATCATAACCCTAATCCTAACCCTCAACCTAACCCTAACCCTAACCCTCATCCTAACCCTAACCCTCATCCTCACACTTACCCTCACCCTCAGCCTAACCGTACCCTAATCTTAACCCTAACCCTAACACTTACCTTCACCCTCACCCTAACTCTAAGACTAACCCTAATCCTAACCCTCACCCTCAACCTCACCCTCACCCTAACCCTATCCCAAAAGCTCATCCTAAACCTAACCATCACAGTAACCCTAACCCAAACCCTCACACTCACCCTAACCCTAACACTAAACCTAACCCTCACCCTAACTCTAACGCTAATTAACCCTCACCCTAAACCTCACCATAACCCTTACCCTCACCCTAACTCTAACCTTAATCCTCACAATAACCCTAACCCTAACACTAACCCTACCCGTCAACCTCACTCTAAACCTCACCCTAACCCTAACCCTAACCCTAAACCTCACACTAAATCTAACTGTAACCCTCACTCTCACTCTCACCCTCAGCCTAAACCTAAAGCTAATCTTAATCCTTACCCTAGCACTCACCCTCACCCTCACCCTAACTCTAACACTAACCCTAACCTTAACCCTCACCCTCAACCTAAACCTAAACCTAACACTCACCCAAACCCTAACACTCATGCTAATGCCAACCCTAACACTTACCCTCACCTTAACTCTCACCCTAATCCTTACTCTCACCATAACCCTAACCCTAAACATAAGCCTAACCCTCACCCTCACCCTAACCCTCACCATCAAGCTAACCCTCATCGTTACTCGAACCCTCACTCTCACCCTAAACCTCACCTCACCCTAAACATCACACTAACGCTAACCCTCACCCTCACCCTTAGCTTAAAACTAAACCTAACCCTAACCGTCACTCTCACCCTCACCCTAAACCTAACACTATAACAAACCCTCACCCTTATCCTCACCCTCACACTCACCCTAACACTAACCATAACAATAACACTGACCCTCACCCTAACCCTAACCCTAACCCTAATGCTCACACAAACCCTAACGCTGACCCTAAGCCTTACCCTCAACCTAAAATTAAACCTAACCCTAACCCTCATTACTAACCCTAACTCTCATCCTAACCCTAAACCTATTCCGCACACTAACCCTCAGCCTAACCCTAACCCTAACAATAATTCAAACCCTATACCTAATCCTAACCCTAACCCTCAGCCTATCCCTAACTATTATGCTAACCATCACCCTAAACCTCACCCTGACCCTAATCCTAACCCTAATCCTCACCCTCAGCCTAACCCTAACCTTAACCCTAATCCTAACCATAACACTCACTCTCAGCTAACCCTAAAACTAACGCTAACCCTAAACCTCAACGTCAAGCTCAGCCTAACCCTAACCCTAACACTAACCCTAACCCTAACCCTCACCCTCAGAATTACCCTCCCCCTGACCCTCACCCTCACCCTAAACCTAACACTAACCCTTAGCCTCACCCTAGCCCTAACCCTCACCCTAACCTTCACTCTAACCCTCAAACTTACCCTCACCCTAAACCTAACCCTAACCCTAACCCTCACCCTAACCATCATCCTAACACTAATGGTAACCCTATCCTCACCCTAACCCTAACCCTCACCCTAACTCTTACCCTCACCCTAATATTAACCCTAACCCTAACACTAACCCTCAAACTAAATCTATCCTTCACCCTAACCCCAACCCTACCCCTCAGCCTAACCATCACCCTAACCCTAACCTTAAACATAATCCTCTCCTTATCCCTAACCCTAACCCTAACCCTCACCCTTAACCCTAACCCTTATCCTAAGCCTCACCCTAACCCTAACGCTCACCATAAACCTCCTTTCCCCTGAACGTAACCCTCATCCTAAACCTAACCCTAATCCTCATCGTAAACCTCACACTAACCCTTACCGTCACCCTCATCTTAACCCTAACCCTAACCCTAACCCTCAACCTAACCCTCACCCTAACCCTAACCGTCACCCACACCCTAACCCTCACCTACACCCTAACCCTAAATATCACACTAAACCTAACCCTCACGTTCATCTTAACCCTAAACCTAACCCTAACCGTCACCCTAAGCCTCACCCTAAACCTAACGCTCACCATAAACCTGACCCTTCCCCTCACCGTAACCCTCATACTAACCCTAACCATAACCCTCACAGTAAACCTCACCCTAACCCTTACCCTCACCCTAACCCTCAACCTAACCCTCACCCTAACCCTCACACTAACCCTAATTCTCACCCTTACCCTAATCCTCACCCTAACCCTCACCCTGACTCTAACCCTCACACTCCCCCTAACCCTCACCCTAACCCATTTCCTCACCCTCACCCAAACCCTAACCCTATCGCTCACACAAATCATAACCCTCACCCTAAACCTTACAGTCACCCTAACCCTAACCCTAACACTCTCACTAACTTTAACCCTCACCCTAACCCTAAACCTAATCCCACGCTAACCCTCACCCTAACCCTAAACCTAACCCTAATCCTCACCCTATACTTAAACCTAAGCCTAACCCGCACTCTCAACATAACCACACCGTTACACTGACCTTCACCCTAACACTAACCCTAACCCTCACCCTCACCCTAACCTTCACGGTAAACCTAACCCTAACTCTCACCCTCACCCTAGCCCTTACCGTAACCCTAACCCTAACCCTCACCATCACACTTACCCTCACCCCCAGCCTAACCCTAACCCTAACCCTAATCCTAACCCTAACACTCACTCTCACCCGAAATCTAACCCTAACACTAATCCTAACCCTCACCCTCACCCTAACCCATTTCCTCATCCTCACCCAAACCCTAACCCTATCGCTCACACAAATCATAACCCTCACCCTAAACCTTACAGTCACCCTAACCCTAACCCTAACACTCTCACTAACTTTAACCCTCACCCTAACCCTAAACCTAAACCCACGCTAACCCTCACCCTAACCCTAAACCTAACCCTAATCCTCACCCTATACTTAAACCTAAGCCTAACCCGCACTCTCAACATAACCACACCGTTACACTGACCTTCACCCTAACACTAACCCTAACCCTCACCCTCACCCTAACCTTCACGGTAAACCTAACCCTAACTCTCACCCTCACCCTAGCCCTTACCGTAACCCTAACCCTAACCCTTATCCTAACCCTAACCCTCACCATCACACTTACCCTCACCCCCAGCCTAACCCTAACCCTAACCCTAATCCTAACCCTAACACTCACTCTCACCCGTAAATCTAACCCTAACACTAATCCTAACCCTCACCCTCACCCTAACCCTAATACTATCCCTAAACCTCACCTTAACTCTAACCCTTACCCTAACCCTAATCTTCACCCTCACTCTGACCCTAACCCTAACACTAAACCTAACCCTCACACTAAACCTCATCCTAACCCTAACGCTAAACTAATGCTCACCTTAAACCTCACCCTAACCCATATCTTCACCCTAACCCTAACCCTAAGTTTCACCCTAACCCTAAAGTTCATCCTAACACTAACCCTCCCCCTCCCCCTAACCCTAACACTCACAATAAACCTAAACCTCACCCTAACCATAACCCTACCCCTCACCCTACCCTTATCCTAACCCTAACCCTAAACCTAACATTAACCCTATACCTAACATTAACGCTAAACCAAACCCTAACCCTAAAACTCACCCTAACACTAACCTGCACGCTAACGCTAACCATAACCCTCACCCTCACCCTCACCCTTACTCTAACCCTAACTCTAACCATCACCCTTACCTTAAACCTAAATATAAATCTAACCCTCACAATAACCCTAACGCTAACCCTAACCTTCACCCTCAACCTAAAACTCACCTTAAATCTTACCCTCACCCTAACTCTCAAACTAACACTAACCCTAATCTTAACAATAACCCTAACATTAAACCCCAACCTAAACCTCACACTAAACCTAAACGTAACCCTAAACTTCACCCAAAATCCTCACCCTAACCCTAACCCTCACCCACACCCTAACCCTCACCCTCACCCTAACCCTCACCCTCACCCTCACCCTCACCATAACCCTCACCCTAACCCTCACCCTTACCCTAAACATCACCCTAACCCTAACACTAACCCTAATGATAACCCTAATCCTCACCCTCACCCTGACCCGAAGACTAACATTAACCCTAAACTTAATCCTAAACCTAAAGCTCTCTCTCACCCTCACTCTAACCGTAACCCTAAACCTAACCCTAACCCTAACCCTCACTCTCACCATAACCCTAACCCTCACCCTAACCCTAACCCTAACACTCACCCTTACCCTAAACCTCACCCTAACCCTGACGCAAACCCTAACCCTAATACTCTCCCTAACCCTCACCCTAACACTAATCCTAAAACTAACCCTAAATCTCACCCTATCCCTCACCCTAATCTTAAACCTAACACTCACTCTAACCCTTACTCTCACCCTACCCCTCACCGTAACCCTAACCCTAGCCTCACCCTCACCCTCACCCTAGTCCTCAACCCAACTCTAAACCTACCCCTCAACTAATCCTTATCCTAACACTAAACCTAACCCTAACCCTAACCCTAACCCTCATCCTCCCCCGAACCCTCAACCTAACCCTTACCCTCAACCTAACCCTAACACTAAAACTAACTATAAAACTTACACTAACCCTAAACCTCACCCAAACCCTAACCTTCACCCTCACCCTCACCTTCATTCTCAGCCTCACCCTAACTCTAACCCTAATCCTAAACCTATCCCTCACCCTCACCCTAACTCTAACCATAACCCTAAACCTTGTCCTCACCCTCATACTAAACCTAACCCTAACACTACCGTTCAACCTAAAACTAACCCTCACCCTGACCCTAACCCTAACAATAACCCTAACCCTAACACTACCCCTCACCTAACACTAACCCTAACCCCATCCCTAACCCTAATGGTCAAGCTCACCCTAACACTAACCCTAACATTCACCCTAACCCTAACCCTCACCTGTACCCTAACCCTAACCATCACACTAATCCTAAAGCTAACCCTGACCCTAAACCTAAACCAAACCCTCACCCTCACCCTAACCCTTTTCCTCACCCTAACCCTAAGGCTCATTCAAACCCTAACCCTCACCTTAACACTAACCCTCACCTAAACCTAAATCTAATCCACAACCTAAACCAAACTCTAATCCTAACCTTCACCCTAACTCTAACCCTCACGGTAACCCTAACCCTAAATCTCACCCTCACCCTAATCCTAACCCTAGCAGAAACCCTCACCCTAACCGTCACCCTCACCCTAACCCTAACACTAACCTTAACACTCACCCTAACCCACACCCTATCCCTAACGTTAACCCTAAACCTCACCCTAACCCTTACACTCACCTAAAACTAACCCTAACCCTAACCATCAACCTAACCCTAACCCTAACCCTAACCATCACCCTAACGATAACCCTAACTCTAACCCTAACCCTCACCTTTAACCTAACCATCACCTTAACCCAAACCCTCACACACACCCCAACCCTCACCCTCACCTGACCCCTCTCTCTCAACCTAACTCTCATCCACAATTTCACCCTGACTCTAAACATCAACCTAACCCTAACACTCACCCTAACCCTAACCCTCACCTTCACCCTCACCCTCACCCTTAGCCTAACACTAAACCTAACCCTAATCCAAAATCTAAAACTAAACCTAACCTCACCCTCACCCTCACCCTCAGCCTAAGCCTAACCCTAACCTTAATCATAA
The DNA here is from genome assembly GCF_024711535.1 of Dipodomys merriami. NCBI lineage: Eukaryota > Metazoa > Chordata > Mammalia > Rodentia > Heteromyidae > Dipodomys > Dipodomys merriami. Next base: position 18,981,298 of record NW_027203715.1, on the reverse strand, counting down.
CGCTAGCCCTCACACTCACCCTCACTCTAACCCTAACCCTCACCCTAACACTAACCCTCACACACACCCTAACGCTCACACTCACCCAAACACTCACACTCACCCTAACTTTCACCCTCACCCTAAACATCACACTAACCATAACCGTCACCTTAAACCTACCCCTTACCCACACCCTAAACCTCACTCTCACCCTCACCCTCACCCTAAACCTTACCATAACTGTAACCCTAATCCTAAACCTCTCACCCAAAACCTCAAACGAACCTAAGGCTAACCCTAACCCTCACCCTCACCGTAACCCTCAGCCTCATCCTTACCCTCATCCTTACCCTCACCCTCACCCTAAACCTAAACCTAACCCTAACCCTCCCACTAAAACTAACCCTCAACCTAACCTGAACCTTAAACCTCACCCTCACCCTAAACCTCACCCTAACACTAATGCTAACCTTAACCGTAATCCTCACCCTTACCCTCCCCCTAACCCTAAACCTAACACTAACCCACACCCTTAACCTACACCTCACCCTAAACCTAACCCTAACCCTCACTCTCACCCTAACACTGATCCTAAACCTTACCCTCACCCTACCTCTCATTCTAAACCTAACCCTAAACCTAACCCTCACCCTAACCCTCATGCTAACCCTAACCCTAACACTAACACTAACCCTCAACCTGATCCTTACCCTCAACCCAACCATAATACTATCCCTAAACTTAACCCTCACACTCAACCTAAGCCTCACACTAATCCTAACTCTCACCCTAACTCTAACCCTAACCCTCAAAATAATCCTAACCCGAACCCTAACCTCAAACCTCACCCTAACACTAAACCTCACGTTAATGCTAATCCCAACCCTCACGCTCACCCTAACCCTCACTCTAATCCTTACGCTCAACCTAACTCTAACCCTAACCCTAATCCTCACACTAACCCTAACCCTAAAACAAAACCTCACCTTAACCCTCATCCTAAACATCACCCTCACCCTAACCCTAACCCTAAATTTAAACCTAACCCTCACACTCACGCTAAACTTCACCCTCACCCTCACCCTAACTCTAACCCTAACACTAACCCTAAACCTTATCTTAAACCTAATTCTACACCTAACCCTCACCCTAATCCTAACGCTAATCCTAAACTTCACCCTCACCCTAAACTTCACCCTAAACCTTACACTCAACCTAAACCTAAACCTAAACTTAATCCTAATCCTCACACTAACCCTAATTGTAAAACTTAACCTAACACGCACCCTAAACCGAACCCTAACCCTAACCATCACCCTAACGTAACCCTAACCCTAACCCTCAAATTCATCCTAACCCTCACTCTCACCCAACCCTTCACCCTAACCCTACGCCTCACCCCAAACCTCACTCTCACACGCACCCTCACCCTAAACATCACCCTAACCCTAACCCTAACACAAACCCTAACCAGCACCTAAACCTAACACTCACCCTCGCCCTCATTCTAAGCCTAACACTAACCCTAAACCTAATCCTAAACCTAATGCTCTCCCTCACCCTCACCCTAACCGTAACCATAACCCTAATCCTAACCCTCACCCTCACCCTAACCCTAAAACTAACCCTCAACCTAACCCTAAAACTAACACTCACCCTCAAACTAAACCTAACCCTAACAATAAACATAACCCTCACACTAACTATAACCCTCACTCTTACTCTAAACCTCACCCCAACCCTAACCCTCACCCTAATCCTAACACTAACCTTAATCCTCAACCTAGACCTCACCCTAAACCTAACCCTAACACTAACCCTAACTCTCACCATACCCTTCACCCTAACCCTAACCCTAATCCTCATGCTAACCCTTACCCTCACCCTAACCCTCACCCTAACCCTAACCCTAACACTAACCCTCAACCTAACCCTCACCCTCACCCTAACACTCACGCTAACTCTCACACTAATCCTAACCCTAACCCTCACCGTCACCCTCACCCTAAACATCAATCTAACAGTTACCCTCAGCCTAATCCTAACCCTAACCCTAACCCTCTCCTAACCCTAACCCTCACCCTAACCCAACCCTACCCCTGAACCTAACTTTCACACTAAACCTATACCTACACCTCACCCTAATCCTCAACCTAACCATTACCCTCAACCTAACTCTAACCGTATCTCTAACTCTAACCCTCACACTAACCCTAATCCTCACCCTAACCCTAACCCTACACATCACCCTATTCCTCACACTAACCCTAACCCTAACCCTAAACCTCACCCTAACCATAACATTAAACCTCACCCTCATCTTCATTCTCAGCCTCACCCTAAACCTAACCCTAATCCTAATCCTGCCCGCACCCTCACACTAACTATAACCCTAAATCTAACACTAACCCTCACCTTCACACTAACCTCAACCCTAACACTATACTTCACCCTAAACCTAACCCTCATGCTAACGCTAACCCTAACCCTATCCCTCACACTAACCCTCACCCTAACCGTAACCCTTACCTTAACCCTCTCCCTAACCCTCACCCTCACCCTAACCATCACCCGAACCCAGACCCTCACGCTAAACGTCAACCTAATACTTATCCTCAGCCTAAACCTAACCCTAACCCTAACCCTCAAACTAACCCTAAACCTAACCCTCACCCTAACCCTAACCCTACCCCTAACCCTAACTCTCATCATAACCCTAAACATACATCTCACCCTAATCCTCACCGTAAACCTAACACTAATCCTCACCCTCAACCTAAACCTTAGCCTCAACCTAACCCTAACCCTAATCCTCAACCTCACCCTACCCCTCAGCCTAACTCTCATCCTATTCCTAACCCTAACCCTAACCCTCACCCTAACATTAACCGTAACACTTACCCTCACCCTAACCCTAACTCTCCCCCTCAACCTCACCCTTACCTTAACCCTCAGCCTAATCCTAAACTTAACAGTAATCTAACCCTAACCCCCACCCTCACCCTCACCTTAACTCTAACTCTAACACTAATCCTAACCATCAAACTCGTCCTCACCCTAAACGAACCCTATCCCTAAACCTCACCCTAACCAAAACGCTAACCCTAACCCTAACCCTAACCATCACCCTCACCCTAACCTTAACACTAATTCTAACACTCACCCTAACCCTCAACTTAATCCTAACGCTAACACTAACCCTCACCATAAACCTCACCCTAAAACTTATCCTCAACCCCAACCTCACCCTTAACCTAACCCTCACCCTAACACTCACCCTAAACCTAACCCTAACCCTAACCTTCACCGTCACCCTAACCCTTACCCGAAAACTAACCATCACCCGCGCCCTAATCCTCACCCTCACCTTCACCCTCACCCTATGCCTAAACCTAACCCTAACCCTAATCCTGAACCTAACCCTCACCCTCACCGTCACCCTCAGCCTAAATCTCACCCTAACCTTAACCCTAGCCCTAACCCTCACCCTCACCCTAACCCTAACCCTAACGCTAACACTAACCCGCATGTTAACGCTAACGGTAACCCGCAACCTTACCCTAAACCTCAACCTCACCCTCACCCTAACTCTAACCCTAAACCTAACCCTAACCCTTACCCCAAACGTAACCCTAACTCTCAACGTCATCCTAACCCTAACACTAACCCTAACCCTCACCCTAAGCCTCTCCCTAACCTTAAAGCTAACCCTTACTCTAATCCTAAACCTACACCTCACCCTCAACCTCACCATCACACTCATCCTAACCCTAATCCTAAACCAAAACATAATCCTAACCCTCACGCTCAGTCTCACAATCAGCATAAACCTAACCCTAACCCTAATCCTAACCCTATCCCTCACCCTCAACCTCACCCTAACTCTAACACTAACCCCCACCCTAATCCTAACACTAACCCTAATCCTAAACCTCACCCTAACCATAACCCTCACGCCAATGCTAACCGTATCCCTCATCCTCATCCGAACCCTCACCCTAACCTTACTCTCACCCTAACTCTCACCGTAACCCTAATCCTCACCCACAACCTAACCCACACACTCACCCTAACCCGCACAATCACCCTGACCCTCAACCTCACCCTAAACTTCACATTAACCCTAACCGTCAAACTCACCCTCACCCTCACCCTCAGCTTAAAGCTAACCCTAAACCTAAACCTAACACTCAACCGAACCCTCACCCTCCCCCTAAAACTCACCCTCACCCTCACCCTAAATATAACCCTAACAATAACCCTAACCCTAACCCTAACCATTACCTAACTGAAACACTCATGCTCACCCTCACCCTAACCCTAACCCTCACCCGAACCCTAACACTTACCCTCATCCTAACCTTCACCCAAACCCTAATCCTCTCGCTAACCCTAAACCTAACCCTTAAGTAAAGGAAACTCTCACCCTAACACTAACACTAACCCTCACCCTCACCCTAACACTCACACTAACACTTACCCTCACACAAAACCTAAACCTCACCCTAATGCTAAACCTCACACTAACCCTAACACTCACCCTAACCCTAAAACTAACACTAACCCTAAACCTCACCGTAACCTCACCCTAACCCTCACCCACACCCTCACCCTCACACTAACCCTACCAGTCACCCTCAACCTCACCCAACCTTCACCCTAACCCTAACCCAAACCCTAATCCTAACCTTAAACGTCAACCTTACATCTTAACCTCACCCTAAACCTAACCCTAACCCTAATGCTAACACTAATCCTCACGCTCAGACTAAACCTCACCCTAACCCTTAACCTCACCCTAAACCTAACCCTAACCATAACCCTCACCATCACCCTCAGCCTAAATCTCAACTTAACTCTAACCCTAAACCTCAGCCTAACCCTCACCCTAACCTTAACCCTAACCCTCATCCTAAATCTAACCCTAACCCTAACCCTCAACCTGACCCTAACGCTAACCCTCACCCTAACCCAAACCCTAACCCTCCCACTCTCCCTCACCCACACCCTAAGCCTAACCCTACCCATCACCATAACCGTCATCCTAACCCTAACCCTAACCCTAACACATACCCTAACCATAAACCTAACCCTAAACCTCACCCTCACACTCAACCTCAGCGTAACCCTCACCCTAACCCAAATACAAACCCTAGCCTTCACCCTCACCATCAACCTAACCCTCACCCTAACCCTAACCCTCACCCTAACCCAAACCCTATCCCCCACCCTCACCCTAACCATAACCCTAACCTTCACCCTAACTCTCAACCTAACCCTAAAGTTAACCCAAACCACACCCTCACCTTAAACCTCACCCTAACCCTAACCCTAACACTAACCCTCCCACTAATCCTAACCCTCACCCTAACTGTAAACAAACCCCTTACCCTAAATCTCACCCTAACAGGAACACTAACTCTAACCCTCACCCTAACCGTAACATTAACCCACACCCTCATCCTAACCCTCAGCGTCACTCTAACCCTCTACTTAACCCAAACCATCACCCACACCCTATCCCTCACCCAAATCCTCACCCTCACCCTCACCCTCACCCTCAACCTAAACATCTCCCTAACCCTAACCCTAACCCTCAACCTTCCCCTAAACCTAAACCTCACCCTAACCCTAATCCTCATCCTAACCTTCACCCTCACCCTAATGCTCACCCTAACCCTAACCCGAATGCTTACCCTAACTTTAACCCTCACCCTTAACCTAAACCCCACCCTCACCCTATCCATAACACTAACCATACCCCTCACCCTAATCCAATCACTAACAGGAACCCTAACCAACACCCTCACCCTAACCCTCACACTAAACCAAACCCTCACCCTCACCCTAAACCTAACCCTAACCCTAAACCTAACCCTAACCCTAAACCTCACTCTATCCATAACGCTAACTCTTACCCTCACCCTCACACTAGCCCTCACCCTAACCCTAACACTAAACCTAAACCTCACAATAAGCCTCACCCTAACCATAACCCTAACCTTCACCATAACCCTAAGACTCACACACACCCTAACCCTAACCAAAAACCTCACACTCACCCTAACCCTAGCCCTCACACTAACTCTATCCCAAACCTTAACACTAATCGTAAACCTAAACGCAACCTCACCCTCACCCTCACTTTAACCCTAATCCTACACGTAACCCTATCCGAAACCCTCACCCTCACCCTTACTGTAAACCTCACCCTAACCCTCACCCTAACCCTTAACCTCACCCTAACCCTCACCCTAACTCTAACCCGCACCTTAACCCTAGCCCTCACCCGCACACAAACCCTAAACCTAACCCTCACCCTAACCCTCACATTAAACCTAATACTAACTAAAACCCACACCCTCACCCTAACCCTCACCTTAACCCTTATCCTCACCCTAACCCTCACACTAACCCAAACCCTTACCCTAACCCTCACACTAACCCTCATCCTCACCCTCACCCTTACCCTCACCTGAACACTCACACTCACGCCAACCTTCACCCTCAAGGAAAACATCATGCTTACCCTAAATCTCACCCTAACCTTAACCCTAACACTCACCCTAAAGCTAACCCTCCCTCAAAACCTCAAACTCAACCTAATCCTCACCCTAACCATAACCATAACCCTTACCTAACCCAAACCCTCACCCTCACCCTAACCCTCACCCTCAACATAGCCCGCACCCTAACCCTAACCCTAATCCTATCCCTCACCCTCATACTCACCCTCACCCTCAGCCTACCCCTAACCCTAAACCTAATCCTAACCCTAAACTTCACCTTCACCCTAACCCTAACCCTAACTCTTACCATAACCCTAACCCTAACCCTCATCCTACCCTCACCCTAACCCTAAACCTAACCCTCACCCTCACCCTAACACTCACCTTAACCGTCATCCTCACCGTCACGCTCACACTCACCCTAACCCTAACCCTAACCCTAAGCTTCAGCCTAACCCTAACCCTCATCATCACCCTTAACCTAAGCCTAACTCTAACCCTAACACTAATCCTAAGCCTAAACCTCAGCCTCACCCTCACCCTAAAACTAACCTTAAATCTCACCCTCACACTCACACTAATCCTAACCCTAAACCTAACCCTCAAACTAAATCTAAACTTCACCCTAACCCTAAGCATCACCCTCACCCTAACCATCACCATCACCCTCACCCTCACCCTCACACTAAGACTCACCAACACCCTAACCCTCACCGAAAACCTCACCCTCACCCTAAACCTAGCCCTCAAATAAACTCTACCCTAAACATAACCCTAATCCTAAACCTAACCCTCAAACTCACTCTCACCCTCACCCTCAGCCTCACCCTAACCCTAACACTAACCCTCAACCTAACCCTCACTCTCACCCTAACCCACACCCTAATCCTAACACTAACCTTAACCCTTACCTTCACCCTCACACTAACCCTCACCCTAACCCAAACCCTTACCCTCACCCTCACCCTAACCCTAAACCTCACAATGACCCTCACACTAACCCTAACACTCAACCTCACCCTCACCCTCAACCTAACCCTTAACCTCACGCTAACCCTAACTCTAACCCTAAACCTAACCCTCACACTAAACCTAACCCTCAAATTAACCCTAATCCTAACCCTAAAAGTAACCCTCACCCCACACTCAAACTCACCCTCAGCCTAACCCTAACCCTAATCCTAAACATAACCCCCACCCTCAGGCTCACACTAAACCTAACCCTAACCCTCACCCTCACCCGAACCCAAAACCTAACCCTAACACTAACAATAACCCTAACCCTAACACTCACACTAAACCTACACTTCACCCTAACCCTAACCATCACCGTCACCCTAACCCTGACCCTCACCCTAACCCTAACCCTAACCCTTAACCCCACCCTAACCCTCACCCTAATCCTACACTTCACCCTCACTCTCACCCTAGCCCTCACCCTAACCCTAACATTCAACCTAAACCTAACACTTACCCTCAAACTCCCAATATCCCTCACCGTAACCCTAACCCTAACATTAACCCTAACCCTCAACATAACCCTAATCTTAACCCTAAGCCTAAGCCTAAACCTCACCCTAACCCTCTCGCTAACCCTCACCGCCAACCTCACCCTCACCCTGTCCCTAAGCCTTACTCACCCTAAATCTAACCCTAAACCTAACCCTCACCCTAACCCTAAACCTCAAACTCACCTTCAACTTCAGCCTAAACCTAACCCTAACCCTAATCCTAACCCTATCCCTCACACTTACCATAACCCTTACTCTACTCCTAACCCTAAACCTAACATTCACCCTTACTCTAACGATAAAACTAAAGCTCACACTTACCCAAGCCCTCACCCTAACGCTAACCCTATCCCTAACCCTAACCCTCACCCTAAACCTAACCCTAACCCTCACCCTAAACCTAAGCCTAAACCTAACATTCACCCTCACCCTAGCCCTCACCTTAAACCAATTCCTAACCCTAACCCTCACTCTAAACCTAACCTTCAACCTAAACCTAACCCTCACCCTCAAACTCCCCCTAACACTCCCCCTAACCCTAACCCTAACATTAACCCTAACACTCAACCTAACCCTCAAGGTAACACTAAGCTTAAACCTAAGCCTAACCCTAACCCTCACCCTAACCCTCCCCCTCACCCTCCCCCTCCCCCTCACTGTAACCCTCACCCTCAACCTCCCCATCCCCTTCCCCCTCACCTTAATCCTAAACCTAACCCTCACCCAACCCTAACACTCACCCTATCCCCAGCCTGAAACCTCACACTCACCCTAACCCTAACCCTAGCCTAAACCTTAACATCACCCTAACCCTCACCCTAACCCTAATGCTAACCCTAACCCTCACCCCACCCTAACCCTCACATTAACCCTTAACCTCACCCTAACACTAACCCTAACCCTAACGCTCACACTAAACCTGAACCTCACTTTAACCGTAACACTCACCCTCACGCTAACCTTCAATCTAACCCTAAACTTAACCCTCAACATAACCCTTACTCTCACCCTCAGCCTAACCCCAACCCTAACACTAATCCTAAACCTAACCCTGACCCTGACCCTCACCCTAACACTCACACTCACCATCACCCTCACCTTCACCCTATCCCTAACCATAACCATAACCGTCACCCTAACCCTAAGCCTAACCCTCACAGTTAATCCTAAATCTAACCCGCACCCTCAACCTAAATCTCACCATAACCATTACCCTCACGCTAAACCTAAAACTAACCCTAACCCTAAACCTAAACCTAACCCTCACACTAACCCTAACCCTCACCCTACTCCACACCCTACCCCTCAACCTAACCCTCATCCTAACCCTAACCCTAAACCTAAACTTCACCCTCACCCTAACCCTAAACCTAACCCTCACCCTAACCCAAAACTTCACAATCATCATCACCCTCACCCTCAGTCTAACCCTAACCCTAACACTAATCCTAACCTTAACCCTTACCCTCACCTTAACTTTAACCCTAACCCAACCCTAAACCTGACCCTAACTCTAACCCTAACCCAACCCCAAACCTCACTGTCACCCTAATCCTCACCCTAACCTTAACCCTCAACATTACCCTCACCCTTGCCCTAATCCGAAAAATCACCCTAACTCTAACCATAACCCTAATGCTCACCCTAAACTTACCTTAAACCTAACCCTCATCCTAACCCAAACCCTAACACTCAACCTCACCCTAACCTTAATCCTAACCCTAACCCTCACCCTAATCCTAACCCAAACCCTCACCTTCACCCTAACCCTCACTGTCACCCTAACCCTCACCCTAAACCTAACCCTGAAATACAAACTGAGATACAAACCCTGACATACGAACATTCACCAGAATCCTCAGCCTCACACTAACCCTCACCCTAGTCCTAAAGATCAACTTAACCCTAAGCCTCACCCTAACATTAACACTAAACTCAGCCTAACTTTAACCATAACTCTCACCTAACCCTAAACCTCACCTTCACCCTCACGCTAAGCCTAACCCTAAATGAAAAAATAATTCTAATCCTAAACCTAAGCCTCACCCTCAACTTATCCCTAACCCTAACCCTAACCATAACCCTCATCCTAACCCTAATCCTAATCCTAATACTAACCATCACCCTCAACCTCACCCTCACCCACACACTAACCCTAAATCTATTCCTAATCCTATCCCTAACACTCAATCTCACTATCACCCTAACCCTATCCCTAACCCTAAACCTCACCCACACCCTCACGCTCACCCTCACCTTCACCCTAAACCTAATAATAAACTTAATCCTAAACTTAACCCTAATCCTAGCCCTCACCTTAACACTAACCCTAACCTTAACCCTCACACTAAACATAACCCTCATCCTAACTCTAAAACTACCCCTCAGTCTAAGCCTCACCCTAAACCGAAACGTAACCCTAATACTCTCCCTATCCCTAACCATAACCCTAACACTCACTCTAACCCTAACACTCACCCTGACCCTCACCCTCACCCAAACCCTCACCCTAACCCTTACCCTCCCCCTAACCCTCTCAAAAACCCTCACCCTAACCCTAACCCTAAAACCAACCCTAAAAATAACCCTCACCCGAAACCTAACACTTACCCTCAATCTCACCCTCACCCGAAACCTTACCCTCACCCTAACCCTAACCCCCACACTAAACATAACCCTCACCCTAACCCTAACTCTACAACTCAGCCTAACCCTCACCCTAACCCTAATACTCACCCTATCACTAACCCTAACCCTAACCCTCACCCTCATCCTAGACCTCACCCTAAACCTAACCCTATCCCTCACCATATCCCTAACCCTCACCCTAACCATAACCCTAACCCTCACCCTAAACCTCACTCTAAGCCTAAACTTAACCCTCGCCCTCAACCTCCCCTTCAACCTAACCCTTAAACTGACCCTATCCGTCACCCTAACCCTAACCCTAACACTAACCCACATCCTAACCCTACCGCTACCCTTCATGCTAACCCTCAACCTATCCCTAAACCGAACCCTAACCCTCACCCTAACCCTCACCCTAATCCTAACCCTCACCCCAACCATCGGTCTAACGCTAACCCTAAACTTAACCCTCCCCCTCCCCCCACTCTCCACCTAAACCTTACCCTAACCCTCACCCTAACCCTCACCCTAATCGTAACACTCACCCTAACCATCAGTCTAACCCTAACCCTAAACTTAACCCTCTCCCTCCCCCTCACACTCACCCTAACCCTTACCCTAGCCCTCACCCTAACCCTCCCCCTCACACTAACCCTAACCCTAACGCTAACCCTAACCCTCACCCTAACCCTAAAGCTACCCCTAAAGCTAAACCTCAACCTATCCCTAATCCTCACCCTAATCCTGACCCTAACCCTCACCCTATGCCTCAACCTAAACCTACCCCTCACCCTAATCCTCACCCTCAGCCTAATCCTCTGTCTAACCCTAACCCGAACCCTTACTTAACCAAAACCCTCACCCTCAGCCTCACTTTAACTCTAACCCTACCCCAACCCCTCAGCTTAACCCTCACCCTAACCCTAACCCTCACCCTCAACATGGCTCAAATCCTTAACCTAAACTGTAGCCTAACCCTCACCCTCACCCTCACCCTAACGCTAACCCTTACCCTCACCATAACCCAAAACCCTAACCCTAACCCTAACTCTCACACTAACCCTAACACTCACCCTAAACCTAACCCTAACACTAAATCTAAACATCACCCTAAACCTCACTGTAATAATAACCGTAGCCCTAACCCTAACCCTAACCCTCACCCTGCCACTCACCCTGACCATACCCCTAAACCTAACACTCACCCTCATCCTAAACCTCACCCTAACCCTTATCCTCACCCTACTCTAACCGTAAACCTATCCCTCACCCTAATCTTAACCCTAACACTTACCCAAACACTAAGCCTAATCCTCACCCTCAACCTAACCCTCACTGTCACCCTAAACCTCACCCTAATCTTAACTCTCACATACAACCTAACTCTCTACCTCACCCCAACCCTCAAGCTCACCCTAACCCTCAACCTCACCCTAAACATCTTTCTAACAATAAGCCTCAAGCTAACCCTAAACCTAACCCTCACCCTAACCCTAACCCTCACCCTAACCCTCACTGCACACTAATCCTCTCCATAACTCTAACCATAACCCTTACCCTAACCATAACCCTCATCCTCACCCTCAGCCTAGCCCTCACCCTAGCCTTAACTCTAACCCCAACCCTAAACTTCACCCTCACACTAGCCTAACCCAAACCCTAACGCTAATCCTAAACCTAAACCTCACCCTCACCCTAACCCTAACACTAAACTTAACCCTAAACCTAACTCTAACCCTAACATTTACCCTAACCCTCACCATAACCCTCACCCTAACACTAACTGTAATCCTAACCCTCAACTTCACGCTAACCCTCACCCTAAACCTAAACCTAACCCTCACACTAACCCTCACCCTAACACTCACTCTAACTCTAACCCTCACTCTCACCCTAACACTCACCCTAACCCTTACCCTCAACCTTACCCTAACCCTAACCTTAACTCTTCCCTCACACTAAACCAAACTTCTCCCGAAACCTAACCCTAACCCTCACCCTAATTCTAACCCTAACCTTCACACTAACCCTCACCCTTACCCTAAACCTAACCCTCACACTAACACTTATCCTAACACTCACTCTAACCCTAACCCTCACTCTCACCCTAACCCTCACCCTAACCCTTACCCTCACTCTAACTCTAACCCTAACCCTAAACCTAACACTAAACCTAACCTTCACCCGAACCCTAACCCTAACCCTCAACCTAACCCTAACCCTAACTCTAATTCTAACCCTCACACTGAACATAACCTTAACTCGAACCCTAACCCTACCCCTACCCCTCAACCTAACCCTCTACAAGGGGCTGGGAAGGTGGCTCAGTGGTAGAGCACTTGCTTTGCATGCTGGAGGCCCTGGGTTCAATTCCTCTGCACCAAATAAGAAAAAAGCCGGAAGTGTTGCTGTGGTTCAAGTGGTAGAGTGCTAGCCTTGAGCTGAAGATCTGAGGGACAGCTCCCAGGCCCAGAGTTCAGGCCCCACGACCCAACCCTCCTCCCAAAAAACCTAACCCTCAACCTAACCCTAAACCTAAGCCTCTCCCTAACCCAAACACTAACCCTCACCCTCAACCTAGCCCTCACTCTAAACCTAATCCTAACCCTAACCCTAAATTTCACCCTAACCTTCACCCTCACTCCCACCCTAACCCTCACCCTAAACCTAATACTAACATTAACCGTCATCCTCACCCTAACTCTCACCCTGAACCTAAACCTTAACCTAAACCTAACCCTAACCCTGAACGTAATTCTCACCCTAACCCTAACCTTAACCCTCTCCCTCACCCTCACCCTAACCCTCACCCTCACAGTCACGCTAAACCTAACCTAACCCTAACCATCACCCTAACCCTCACCCTAACCCTAATGCTAACCCAAACACTCATCCTCAACCTAACCCTCACCTGAACACTTACCCTCACCCTAACCCTAACCCTAACCCTCACACTAAACCTAAGCCTCACCTTAAACCTAACTCTACCACTAAGCCTAACCCACACACTCACCCTAACACTAATCCTCACCCTATCCCAAACCCTAACCCTAAACTTCACCCTCACCGTAGACCTCACCCTAACCCTAACCCAAACCATCACCCTAACCCTAAACCTCACCCTAACCCTAACCCTCACGCAAATACTAACACTCACCCTAACCCTAACCCAAACCCTCACCCTAACCCTCATTCTAACCCTAACCGTAATCCTCACCCTAAACCTCACTCTAACCCTAACCCTAAGCTTAACCTTCACCCTGACCCTCACACTTGCCCTAACACTTACCCTGAACCTATCCCTCACCCTACCCCTAAGCCTAAACCTCATGCTAAACCTCACCCTAACCCTTAACCTCACCATAACCCTCACCCTAATCCTAACCCTCATCCTAACACTAACTCTCACCCTAACCCTTAACCTCACCCTAACCCTAACTCTAACTCTACCCTCACACTAAACCTAACCTTCACCCGAACCCTAACACTAACCCTCTACCTAACCTTCACCCTAATCCTAACCCTCATCCTAACACTAAACCTCACCCTAACCCTTAACCTCACCCTTACAATAATCCTAAAACTAACACTCACACTAACCCTAACCTTCACCCTAACCCTAAATGTGTTCCTCACCCTAAGCCTCATCCTAACCCTAACGCTCACCCTAACCCTAAACCTAACACTAAACCTAAAACTCTTCCTAACCCTCACACTAACCATAACCCTAACCCGAACCCTAACCCTTATACTAACACTCATCCTAACCCATCCCTAACCCTAAACCTCAGCCTAACCCTCACCCTCACCCTAACCCTCACCCTCAACCTGACCCTAATTGTAACCCTAAACCTTAGCTTAACCCTCTCTCTCACCCTAAACCACACCCTAACTCTTACCCTCACCCTAATACAAAACCAAATCCTAACCCTAACCCTCACAATAACCATAACACTCACCCAAACCCTGAGCCTAACACTAACCGTAACCCTCACCCTAACCCTCACCCTCACCCTAAATCTAACCCTAACCCTAACCGTCACCCTACACCTCATCCTAACCCTAACCCTCACACTAACCCTAACACTCACCCAAACCCTAAGCCTAACACTAACCGTAACCCTCACCCTAACCCTCACCCTCAACCTAATCCTAACCCTAACCCTAACCCTCACCCTACACCTCTACCTAAAACTAACAATAACCTAACCCTCACCCTCACCCTAACACTCATCCTAAACCTCAACCTCACCCTAAACCTCACCCTTACCCTAACCTTAACCCTAACCCTAACCCTCACACTAACCCTCCCTACCCCTAAACCTAACCCTAAACCTTACACTCACCCTAACCCTAACCTTCACCCTCACCTTCACCCTCAACCTAATCCTGACCCTACACCTCACCCTAACCCTCATCATAACCATAACACTAAGCCTAACACTAACTATAACACTAATACTAACTCTTACCCTCATCATCACCCTCACACTCAGCCTAACCCTAACAATCACCCTAACCTCACCGTAAAATTAAACCTAACTCTAAATCTCACCCTCACCCTAATAATCACCCTAACTCTAACGCTAACCCTAACACTCACACTCACCCTAAACGTCACCAAAACCCTTACCCTCACCCTAACGCTAAACCTAACCCTAATCCAACCCTCACAATAATCCTAAACCTCAACCTACCACTAAACCTAACCCTCACATTAACCCTCACCCTAACACTAACCCTAACCCTAACCCTCAAAATAACCCTAACCCTAATCCTCACCCTCAGCATAACCCTCACTGTCACCCTAACCCTCACCCTATTCTTAACCCTCACCCACACCCTAACTCTCACCCTCACCCCAAACCTCACCCTCACCGTAACCCTCACCCTCACCCTAAACATCAACCTAACCATAAGCCTCACACTAACCCTAAACCTAAACCTCACCCTAACCCAAAACCTAACCTTCAACTTCACACTACCCCTAACCCTAACCCTAACCCACACACTAACCCTAACTCTACCCCTCACGCTAACCCTCAACCTATCCCTAACCCTAACCCTAACCCTCACCCTAACCCTCACCCTAACCCTAACACTCACTCTAACCCTAACCCCAAATTTAACCCTCACTCTCATCCTCTTCCTCACCCTAACCCTTACCCTGACTCTATCCCTCACCCTAACCCTAATCATAACCCTAACCCTAATCCTAACCCCCACCATCAACCTAACCCTAACCCTCACCATCATTCTAACGCTCCCTACTCCTAACCCTAACCCTAACCATAACCCTCACCCTAACTCTAACCCTCAAATAAAACCTAACCCTCATATTAATCCTCCCCCTCCCCCAAGTCCTCTTGCTAACACTAAACCTAAACTTTACTTAACCGAAAACCTCACCCTCAGCCTCACTGTAACTCTAACCCTAACCCTAACCCTCAGCTGAACCCTCACCCTAAACCTAACCCTAACCCTCAACCTGACCCAAATATTTACCCTAACCCTTAGCCTAACCCTCACCCTCACCCTAACCATCACCCTAACCCTTACCCTCACCCTAACCCAAAACCTAACACTAACCCTAACTCTCACATTAACCCTAACACTCACCCTAAACCTAACCCTAACACTAAACCTAAACCTCACCCTAACCCTCTCCCTAACAATAATTGTAACCCTAACCCTAAACCTAACCCTCACCCTACCACTCACCCTAACCTAACCCTAAACCTAACCCTCAACCTTACCCTAACCCTCACCCTAAACCTTATCCTCACCATAATCTAACCCTTATCCTAACCCTAACCATCAGCC
This sequence comes from Dipodomys merriami, assembly GCF_024711535.1. Lineage (NCBI taxonomy): Eukaryota > Metazoa > Chordata > Mammalia > Rodentia > Heteromyidae > Dipodomys > Dipodomys merriami. The sequence continues at coordinate 18,964,845 of NW_027203715.1, read as the reverse complement.
TAACCATAAAACTCACCCAAACCCTGAGCCTAACACTAACCCTAACCCTCACCCTAAACCTCACCCTCACCCTAGCCCTAACCCTAACACTAACCCTCACCTACACCTCAACCTAACCCTAACTCTAAACCTAACCCTCACCCTAACACTCACCCTAACCCTTAACCTCACCCTAACCCTCAACCTAACCCTAACCCTAACTCTAACCCTAATCCTCACCATAACCCTAACCCTAACACTAACCCTCACCCTCACCCAAACCCTCTCCCTAACCCTATCCCTAACCTTAAACCTCACCCTCACCCTAACTTTAACCTTCACCCTCACCTTCACCCTCACCCTAATACTAAACCTACCCTGCACCCTAGCCCTCATCCTAAACCTAACGCCCTGCCTAACACTAACCGTAACACTAACACTAACCCTTACCTCACCCTCACCCTCACCTGAAGCCTACCCCTAACCCTAAAACTCAACCTAATACTCACCCTAAACATAACCCTAACCCTTACCTAACCCAAACCCTCACCCTCACCCTAACCCAAACCCTCAACATAGACCTCACCCTAAGCCTACCCCTAACATTATCACTCAACCTCATACTCACCCTTACCATCAGCCTACCCCTAACCCTAAACCTAATCCGAACCCTAAACTTCAACCTCACCCTCAACCTTAACCTAACCCTAACCCTAACTCTAACAATAACCATAATCCCAAACCTAACCCTTACCCGACCCCTCACCCTAACCCTAACCCTCACCCTCACCCTAACACTCACCCTAACCCTTAACCTAACTCTAATACTCACTCTAACCTTCACACTAACACTCACCCTAACCCTTACCTTCACCCACACCTTAACCCTCACCCTAACCCTAACCCATACCCTAACCCTAAGCCTAACGTTCACCCTAACCATAACCCTCACCCTCACACTAAACCTAAGCATAACCTAACCCTAACACGGATCCTAAGCCTAATATTCACCCTAAACCTAAACCTAAACCTCACCCTCACACGCACCCTAAACATAACCATAATCTTAATCCTCAGCCTAACACTAACCCTTACCCTAACCCTCACCCTCACCCTAATCCTAAACCTAACCCACTCCCTAAACCTCATCCTAACCCTAACGCTAACCCTAAACCTCAGCCTCATACTAACACTCACCCTAACCCTTAACCTCAACCTAATCCTAATCCTATCCCTAAACCTAACCCTCACACTAACCCTAACCCTCACCCTAACCATATCCCTACCCCTCACGCTAACCCTCAACCTATCCCTAACCCTAACCCTAACCTTATCCCTTACCTAACCGAAACCCTCATGCTCACCCTCACCCTAACCCAACCCTCACCCTAACCCTAACACTTACCCTCACCCTAACCCTCACCCAAACACTAATCTTCTCCCTAACCCTGAACCTAAACCTTCCATTAACGAAACCCTCACACTCAACCTCACCCTTAACCTAACCCTAACCCTAACTCTCACCCTCACCCTAACACTCACACAAAACTTTACCCTCATACTAACCCTAAACCTAACCCTAATGCTAACCCTCACACTAACCCTAACACTCACCATAACACTAAACCCAACCCTAAACGTCACCCTAACCCTCACCCTAACCATAACCCTAACCATAACCCTCATCCTAACCCTAACACTCACCCTCACTATAACCCGAAACATAACCTTAAACCTCACCCTAATCTAAACCTAACCCTCGTCCTCACCCTAACACTCATCCTCACCCTAACCCTAAGCCTAACCCTAAACCTCACACTAACCCTAACCCTCACACTATCCCTTAGGCTACCCCTGACCCTAACCCTCACCTTACCCCTCACCCTAACCCTAATGTTAACCATAACCCTCACCCTCACCCTAACACTCACCCTAACACTTAACATCACCCTAACCCTCACCCTCACCCTAAACCTTTCCCTAACCATAACCCTACCCTAATTCTGACCCTCATCCTAACCCTAATGCTCGCTCTCAACCTCACCCTAACCCTAACCCTACACCTCACCCTAACCTTCATCTAACCCTAACCCTAACACTCATCGTAACCCTAAACCTAACCCTAACCCTCACCCTAACCCTAATTCTAGACCTAACACTAACCTTAACCCTCACCTTAACCCTCACCCTAAAACTAACCCTAAACCTAACCGTAACCATCACCCTACACCTCACCCTAAACGTAACCCTAACCGTAAATCTCACCCTCACCCTAACACTCACCCTAACCCTTACCCTCGCCCTTACCATCAACCTCACCCTAACCCTCACCGTAATCCTAACCCAAAACCTAACCCTCACAATCACCCTTAGCATAAACATAACCATAACCCTCATCCTAACCCCAAACCTAAACCTAACGCTATCTCCAACCCTCACCCTCACGCTAAACCACACCCTAAACTTTACCCTCACCATTACCCTAAACTTATCCCTAATACTCACCCTATCCCTAACCATACCGCTTACCCTAACCCTCACCCTAATCATAACCCTAACGCAAACCCTCAATCTAACCGTTACCCTTACACGAACCCTAACCCACACCCTTACCCTAACCCTCACGGTCATCCTAACCTTCACCCTAAGCCTAAGTCTCACCCACACCGTAACCCTCACCTAAAACCTTACCCTCACCGTAATCCTAGCCCTCACACTTACTCTAATACTAACCTTAACCCTAATCCTAAACCTAACCCTCACCCTCACCCTCACCCTCACCCTCACCTTAACACTAATCCTACACCTAACCCTAACCCTAAGCCTCACCCTCAACCTCACCCTAACCCTAACCCTAACCCTCACCCTAACTCTCACCCTAACGCTAACCTGCACATTAACCCTCAACCTAACCCTCACCCTAACCCTCACCCTAAACCTAACACTAACTAAAACCCTCACCCTCAACCTAACCTTCACCCTAACCCTTAACCTCACCCTAACCCTCACAATAACCTTAACCCTTACCCGAACACTAACCCTACCCCTCACCTTACTCCTCACACAAACCATAACTCTAACCCTGACCCTCACCCTAACCCTATACTTAACCCTCATCCTCACCCTAACCCTTAACTTCATCCAAACCCTCACACTCACGCTAACCCTCACCCTCACCCAAAACATCACGCTAACACTAACCCTCACCCTAACCCTAACCCTAACCCTCATCCTAACACTATCCCTCCCCCTAACACTCAAACTCAACCTAATCCTCACCCTAACCATAACCCTAACCCTTACCAAACCCAAACCCTCACCCTCACCCTAAATCTCACCCTCAACATAGCCCTCACCCTAACCCTAACCCTAACCCAATCCCTCACCCTCATACTCACCCTCACCCTCAGCCTACCGCTAACCCTATACCTAATCTTAACCCTAAACTTCACCCTCACCCTCACCCTAACACTCAACCTCACCCTAAATATCGCCCTAAACCTCACCCTGACCCTAACCTTAGCCCTAAGCTTCACCCTAACCCCAACCCTCACCCTCACCCTAATGCTAACACTAAACCTCACCCTAACCCATACCCTCAGCCTAAACCTAAACCTAATCCTAACACTCACCCTCACCCTCAGCCTAACCCTCAACCTAACTCTAACCCTAACCCTCACCCAAACCCTCACCCTAACCTTTACCCTAACCCTCATCCTAAATCTAACCCTAACCCTAATCCTAACCCTCACACTAAGCCTAACCGTAACCCTCACCCTAACCCTAACCCTATCCCTCACACTCTCCCTCACCCACACTCTAAACCTAACCCTATCCATCACCATAACCGTCATTCTAACACTAACCCTAATGCTAACCGTTACCCTAACCATAAACCTAAACCTAAACCTCACCCTCACACTCAACCTCAGCCTAACCCTAAACCTAACCCTAATCCACACATTAAACCTAACCCTCACCCTCTCCCTAATTCTAACCCTAAACCTAACCCTCACCCTAACCCTAACCCTCACCCTAACCCAAAGCCTAACCCTCACTCTTACCGTAACCATAACCCTAACCTTCACCCTAACTTTCAACCAACCCTAAAGTTAACCCAAGCCCTCAGCCTCACCTTAAACATCACCCTAAACCTTACCCTAACCCGCACACTAATCCTAACCCTCAACCTACCTCTAACCATACCCCTCTCCCTAACTCTCAACCTAACAGGAACACTAACCCTAACCCTCACCCTAACCGTAACACTAACTCTAACCCTCACCCTAACCCTCATCCTCACCCTAACCCTTACCCTCACCCAAACCCTCACACTCACGCTAACCCTCACCCTCAAGGAAAACATCACGCTAACCTTAAATCTCACCCTAACCCTAACCCTAACCCTCACCTAACCCTAACCCTCACCCTCACCCTAACTCTCACCCTCAACATAGCCCTCACCCTAACCCTAAACCTAATCCTATCCCTCACTCTCATACTCACCCTCACTCTCAGCCTACCACTAACCCTATACCTAATCCTAACTCTAAACTATGCTCTCAGGCTCACCCTCACCATAACCTTAACCCTAACCTTTATCATAACCCTAACCCTACCCCTCACCATACCCCTCACCCTAGCCCTAACCCTAACCCTAACCCTCACCCTAACACTCACCCTAACCCTCATCCTCATCGTCACCCTAACACTCACCCTAACCCTAACCATCCCCCACACCCTAACCCTCACCCTCACCCAAACTCTCACCGAACCCTCACCCTAACTCTCAACCTCACCCTAAACATCACCCTAACCCTCCCACTAACAATAAACCTAAACTTCACCCTAACCCTAAACCTCACCCTCACCCTACCCCTAAGCCTAAGCCTAACATTAACACTAATCCTAATCCTTACCCTCACCCTCACCCTAAACCTAACCCTAAACCTCATCCTCACACTCACCCTAACCCTAACCCTAACCCTAACCCTCAACCTAACCCTTATATTCACTCTAACCATAAACATCAATTTCACCCTAACCCGAACCCTAACCCGAACCCTAAGACTCACCCACACCCTAACCCTCATCGAAAACCTCACCCTCACCCTAACCCTACTATCACACTTACTCTAACCCTAACCTTAATCCTAATCCTAAACCTAACCCTCAACCTCACCCTCACCCCAACCCTAAGCCACACCCTAGTCCTAACGTGAACCCTAACACTTAACTTCACCCTCACCCTAACCCTCATCCAAATCCTAACGCTCACCTCACCCTAACCCTAACCCTAACCCTAACTCTAACCCTAAACCTAACCCTAAAATCAACCCTAATCCTAACCCTAACCGTAACCCTCACCCCACACTCAAACTCACCCTCAGCCTAGCCCTAACCCTAATTCTAAACATAACCCCCACCATCAGGCTCACCCTAAACCTAACCCTAACCCTCATCTGAACCCGAAACCGAACCCTAAAAATAACCCTAAACATAACCATAACCCTAACCCTCACACTAAACCTAAACTTCACCCTAACCCTAACCATCACCCTCACCCTCACCCGAACCCTCAACCTAACACTAAACCTAACCCTCACCCTCACCCTAACTCTAACCCTAACCCTAAACCTCACACAAACCCTAACCCTAATCCTAACCCCCACCCTCACCCTCACCCTGGCCCTCAGCCTAACCTAAAACTTCAACCAAACCTAACCCTCACCCTCAAACTCCCCCTAACACTAACCCTAACCATAACCCTAACATTAACCCTAACCCTCACCCTAACACTTAACATAACCCTAAGCTTAACCCTAAGACTAAGCCTAACCCTCACCCTAACCCTCACCCCAACTCTCACGGTCAACCTCACCCTAACCCTTAGACTCACCCTAAATCTAACCCTAAACGTAACCCTCACCCTAACCCTAACCCTAACTCTCACCCTAACCCTAACCCTCAACCTCACCTTCAACCTCAGAATAAACCTAACCCTCAACCTTATCCTAAACCTATCTCTCACACTCTCTCTCACCCAAAATATAACCCTAACCCTAACCCTAATGCTCACCCTAAATCTAACACTAAAACTAATCCTCACCCTCACCCTAGCCCTCACCCTAACCCTAACCCTATCCCTAACACTAACTCTCAACCTAAGCTTAACCCTAGCCCTCACTCTAAACCTAAGCCTAAACCTAACCCTCACCCTCAACCTAGCCCTCACCCTACATCTATTCCTAACCCTAACCCTCACACTAACCCTAACTTTCAAACTAAACCTAACCCTCACCCTCAAAATCCCCCTAACCCTCAACCTAACCCTAACCCTAACATTAACCCTAACCCTCACTGTAACCCTCAACATAACCCTAAGCTTAACCCTAAGCCTAACCCTAACCCTCACCCTAACCCTCACCCGAACGCTCCCCCTCAACCTCCCTCTTCCCCTCACCCTCACCTTAACCCTAAACCTAACCCTCACCCATCTCTTACACTCACCCTAACCCCAAACGTAACACTCACCCTCACCCTAACCCTAAACCTAGGCCTAAACCTTAACATCACCTTAACCCTCACCCTAAACCTAATGTTAACCCCAAAGTTCACCCTGACCCTAACCCTCTCACGAACACTTACCCTCACCCTAACCCTAAACCTAACCCTCACACTAAACCTAAATCTCAGGCTAACCATAACTCTCACCCTCACGCTAAACCTCACACTAACCCTAACCCTCAATCTAACCCTAAATGTTACTCTCAACATAATCCTTACTCTCACACTCAGCCTAACCCAAACCCTAACAATAATCCTAAACCTATCCCTCACCCTCAACCTCAGCCTAAACCTCATCCTCAACATCACCCTCACCTTCACGCTATCCCTAACCATAAGCATAACCCTTATCCTAACCCTAAGCCTAACCCTCACCATAATCCTAACCCTAACCCTTACCCTCAACCTAACCCTCACCATAACCATTACCCTCACCCTAACGGAAAACCTAACCCTAACCCTAAACCTAACCCTCACACTAACCCTAACCCTCACCCTACTCCTCACCCTACCCATCACCCTAACCCTCATCCTAACCCTAACTGTAAGCCTAACCCTCACCCTCAACCTAACCCTAAACCTAACCCTCGCCCTAACCCAAACCCTCACACTCATCCTCACCCTCACCCTCAGTCTAACCCTAACCCTAACCCTAATCCTAAACTTAACCCTCACCCTCACCTTTACTTTAACCCTAACCCTAACCCTAATCCTAAACTTAACCCTCACCCTCACCTTTACTTTAACCCTAACCCTAACCCTAATCCTAAACTTAACCCTCACCCTCACCTTTACTTTAACCCTAACCCTAACCCTAATCCTAAACTTAACCCTCACCCTCACCTTTACTTTAACCCTAACCCAACCCTAACCCTCACCCTACCATAACCCTAACCCTAATGCTCACCCTAAACTTACCTTAACCCTATACCGCACCCTAACCCTAACCTTCACCCTAAACCTAACCCTAACCATCAACCTCACCCTAACCTTAATCCTAACCCTTACCCTCACCCTAATCCTAACCCAAAACTTCACCCTCACCCTAACCCTCCCCGTCACAATAACCCTCACCCTAAACCTAACCCCGACATACAAACTAACCCACACACTCACCTGAATCCTCAGCCTCACACTAACCCTCACCCTAGCCTTAAACATCACCTTAACCCTAACCAAAATCACCCTAACATTAGCCCTAACGCTCACCCTAACATTAACCCTAACCCTCAAATAAACCTAAACCTCACCCTCACGCTCACACTCAACCTAAGCCTAACCCTAAACCTAACAATAATCCTAATCCAAACCCTAAGCCTCACCCTCACCCTAACCCTAACCCTAACCCTAACCATAACCCTCATCCTAAACGTAATCCTAACCATCACCCTCACCCTCACCCTCACCCTCAGACTAACCCTGACCCTATTCCTAATCCTAACCCTAACCCTCACTCACACCCTCACCATAAACCTAACCCTAACCCTAAACTTCACCCACACCCTCACCCTCACCCTCACATTCACCATAACCCTAACAATAACCTTAATTCTAAACTTAACCATAAGCCTAACCCTCACACTAACACTACCCTAACATTAACCTTCACACTAAACCTAACTTTCAACCTAACCCTAAAACTACACCTCAGCCGAAACCTCAATGTAAACCTAACCTTAAACCTAATCCTCTCCCTATCCTTAACCATAACCCTAAACCTTACCCTCAACCTAGCCCTCAGCCTAAGCCAAAATCCTAAACCTAAATCTCACCCTAACCCTCACCCTCACACTAACCCTAACACTCACCTTGACCCTCACCCTCACCCTATCCCTCACCCTAACCCTTACACTCACCCTAACCCGCACCCTAATCCTAACCCTAACCCTCACAGAAACACTCACCCTCACTCTAAGCCTAAACCCAACCCTAACCATAACCCTCACCCGAAACCTAACCGTAAACCTCAACCTCACCCTCACCCTCAACCTAACCCTTACCCTCACTGTAACCCTAAACCTAACCCTAAACCTAACCCTTAACACTAAACTTAACCCTAAACCACACCCTAACCCTAACCCTCACCCTAAACCTAAACCTAACCCTCAACCTCAACCTAACCCTAATCCTAACCCTTAACCTCACCCTAAAACTAATCCAAAACCTCACACTCACCCTAACCCTCCCCGTCACCCTAACCCTTTCCCTAACCCTCACCCTAAAACTAACCTTAACCCTAAACCTCACCCTAACCCTAATCCTCACCCTAACACTAACCATAACACTCACCGTCACCCTCCCCCTCCCCCTAAACTTAATGTTCACCTACACCCTAACCCTCATCCTCACCCAAACACTCAGCCTCACACTAAACCTCACCCTCACCCTAAACATCACCTTAACCCTAACCCTCACACTAACAGTAACCCTAACCCTCACCTAACCCTAAACCTCACCCTGAGCCTCACCCTCACACTAAGCCTAACCCTAAACCTAACATTAATCCTAATCCTAACCCTAACCCTCACCCTCACCCTAACCCTAACCCTAAACCTAACCATAACCTTCATCCTAACCCTAACCTAACCCTAATCCTAACCATCTCACTCACCCTCACCCTCACCCTCAGACTAACCCTAACCCTAATCTTAATCCTAACACTAACCGGCACTCTCACACTCACCCTAAACCTAACACTAACACTAAACCTAACCCACACCCTCACCCTCACCCTCAACTTCACGCTAACCCTAACAATAACCTTAATCCTAACCTTAAACCTAAGTCTAACCCTCACCCTACTCTAACCCTAACCTTAACCTTCGCACTAAGGCTAACCCTCAACCTAACCCTAAACCTACCCCTCAGCCTAACCTTCACTCTAACCCTAAACCTAACCCTGTTCCTCTCCCTATCCCTAACCATAACCCTAAACCTCACCCTCAACTTAGCCCTCACCCTAAGCCTCACCCTAAACCTAACCCTCACACTAACCCTAACCCTAACACTCAACCTGACACTCACCCTTACCCTAACCCTCAACTTAACCCTTACCCTCAACTTAACCCTCATCCTAACCCCAACCTTAACCCTCACAATAATTCTTACCCTAAGCCAAACCCTGAACATCATCCTCACACTCACCCTAACACTTACCCTCACTCTATCCCTAAACCTTACCCTACACTTAACCATAAACCTAACCCTCACACTAACCCTAACCCTGACCCTACCCCTCAACCTACTCCTAACCCTAAACCTCATCCTAACCCTAATCCTAACCCTAACCTCACCCTCACCCCAACCCTCACAATAATGCTCACCCTAACCCAAACCCTCACCCTCAACCTAACCCTCAGTCTAACACTAAACCTAACCATAATCCTAACCCTAACGCTCACCCTCACCCTAACTCTAACTCTAACCCAAAATTAACCCTCACACTAACCCTAACGCTAACCCAACCCCAACACTCACCGTCACCCTTACCCTCACCCTAACCCTAACCCTCACCCTAACTCTAACCCTTACCTTCACCTGAACCCTCACCCTCACCCTCACCCTAAGGCGAACACTCACCCTAACCTTAACTCTAACCCTCACTGTAAAACTAAACTTAACCCTAAACCTCACCCTAAACCTAACCCTCAACCTCACCCTAACCCTAATCCTAACCCTTACCCTCACCCTAATGCTAACCCAAACCCTCACCCTCACCCTAACCCTCAAAGTCACCCTAACCCTAACCCTAACCCTCACCCTAAACCTAACTTTAACCCTAAACCTCACCCTAACCTTAACCCTAACTCTAACCCTAAACCTAACCCTCACTGTCACGCTAACCCTCACCCTAAACCTTACCCTCACCCACACCCTAACCCTCATCCTCACCCGAACACTCACCCTCACACTAAACCTCACCCTCGTACTAAACATCACCTTAATGCTAACCTTCACCCTAACATTAAACCTAATCCTCACCGTAAACCTAAAACTCACCCTGACCCTCATCCTCACCATAAAACTAACCCTAAACCTAACATTAATCCTAATCCAACCTTAATCCTCACCCTCACCCTAACATTAACCCTCACCCTAACCCTAACCCTAACCTTCACCCTCACCCTAACCCTAACCCTCACCCTAAACCTAACGCTAACCGTCCCCCAAACCCTAAACCTAACCCTCACCCTCACCCTAACCCTAACCCTCACCCTCACCCTAACCCTAGCTCTAACCCTAACCCTAAACCTCACCCTAACACTCAACCTCACCCTAATCCTCACCCTAACCCTAAACCCTACCTTACCAAAACCCTCACCCTCATCCTCACCTTCACCGTAAATCTCACCCTCACCCTAGCCCTCAACCTGACCCTAAGCCTAACCTTAACCATCAACCTCACCCTCACAGTAACCCTAACCCTAACCCTAACCCAATCCTAACCCACACCCTAATCCTTATGCTAACCCTAACCCGACTCCTAACCCTAACCCTAAACCTCACACTAACACTAACCCTAACCCTAACCATAACCCTCACCCTCACCCTAACCCTTACCATCACCCTCACCTTAGCCCTCACTCTAAACATTAGACTCACCCTAAACCTAACCATAACCCTAACCCTCAAACTAACTCTTACCCTCACACTATCACTAACCCTACCTCTCACACTAACCCTCATCATAACGCTAACCCTAACCCTAACACTCACCCTAACCATAACACTCAATCTCACCCTCACCCTCAGCCTAATCCTAACCCTAAACCTAATCCTAACCCTATCCCTCACCCTCAACCTCACCCTAACTATAACTCTAACCCTAAACCTTACCCTCACACTAACCCTAACAGTAACACTAAACCTAAACCTCACCCCAGCCCTCACCCTAACCCTAACCGTACCCCTAACTGTAACCCTCATCCTAAACCTAACCCTAACCCAAACCCTAAGCCTAAGCCTAAACCTAACCCTCTCCCTCACCCTAAACTTCAACCTAACCCTAACCTTCAGCCTCAAACTCCCCTAACCCTCACCCTAACCCTCACCATAACCCTACGCCTAAACCTAAACCTAAACCTAACCCTCAGCCTAACCCTCACCCTAACGCTAAACCTGTCCCTCACCCTCACCCTCAACCTCACCCTCACCTTAAACCTAAACCTAACACTCACCCAACCCTAACACTCACCCTAACGCCAACCATAATCCTCACCCTCACACTAACCCTAACCCTAGCCCTAAACCTTGACATCACACTAACCCTCACGCTAACCCTAATGCAAACCTAACCATCAGGCTAACCCTAACCCTCATTCGAACGTTTACCCTCACCCTAACCCTAACCCTAACCATAACCCTCACACTAAAACTAAACCACAGGCTAACCTTACCACTCACCCTCACCCTAAACCTCACAGGAACCCTAATGCTCAATCTAAACCTCAACATAACACTCACCCTCACCTTCAGCCTAACCCTAACCCTAACACTAATCATAAACCTAAACCTTACCCTCAACCTCACCCTAACCCTCACCCTCATCATCACTTCACCCTCACCGTATCACTAACCCTAACCATAATCCTCACCCTAACCCTAACCCTGACACTAACCTTAACCCTAACCCTCACCCTCACACTCATCCTAACCCTAACCCTAATCCTAAAACTAACCCTCACACTAACTTTAACCCTCACTCTAAACCTAACCCTAACCCTAACGCTAACCCTCCCCCTCTCCCTCCCCCTCCCCCTCCCCCTCAGACTATCCCTTACCCTAATCCTAATCCTAATCCTAACCCTCAAACTCACCCTCACCCTAAACCTAACCCTAACCGTAAACCTCAACCATATCCTCACCCTCACCCTCACCTTTAACCTAACCCTAACAATGACCTTAATCCTAACCTTAACCCTCAGCCTAACCCTCACCGTAACACTAACCCTAACCCTAACCCTCACAGTAAACTTAACACTTAACCAAACCCTAAAACTACTCCTCAGTCTAACCCTAACCCTAATCTTCTCCATATCGCTAACTCTAACCCTAACCCTAAACCTAAACCTAGACCTCACACTAACCCTAACCCTCTACCTAACCCTAACACTCACTCTGACCCTAACCCTCATCCTAAGCTTAACCCTAATGTTAACCCTCATCATAACCCTTACCTTAACCGTAACCCTAACCCTAACACTCAGCCTACGCCTCACCCTAAACCTAACTCTAACCCTCACCCTCACCCTAACACATCCTAAACTTTGCCCTCACCCTAACCCTCATACTAACCCTAACCCTCACCCTATCCCTCACCCTAACCCTCATCATAACCCTAACCCTAACGCTAAACTGTACCCTCACCCTTACCCTAACTCTCACCCTCACCCTATCCCTCACCCTAACCCTCATCCTAACACTAATCCTAATGCTAAACCTAACCCTCACCCTCACCCTAACCCTAACCCTCACGCTCACCCTAACTCTAACCCTAACCCAACCTTAACACTCACCCTAACTCTAACTGCAACCCAATCCCAACCCTCACCGTCACTGTAACACTCACCCTAATCCCAACCCTCATCCACACCCTAACCTCACCCTCACCCTCACCCTAAACATCACCCTAATCCGAACCCTCACCCTAACCCTAAACCTAACCCTCATCCTAACTCTAACCCTCACCCTCATCCTCACCTTCACCGTAAGCCAAACCCTCCCTCTATCCCTAACAATAACACTCAACCTAACCCTAATCTTAACTTTAAACCTCATCCAAACCCTAACCCTAACCCTCAACCTCAACCTAACCCTAACCCTAGCCATAACCCTAAACATCATCCTAACCCTCATCCTAACGCTAAAGCTAACCCTAACCCTCACACTATCCCTTACCCTCATGCTAACCCTAACCCTAACTCTAACACAAAACCTCACACTAAACCTCACCCTCACCTTAACACTAACCCTACAACTCAGCCTAACCCTCACCCTCACCCTAACCCTCACCCTAACCCTCCCCCTAACCATAACCATCACCCACACGCTAACCTTCACCTTCACCAGAATCCCCACCCTAAACCTCACCCTAACCTTCACCCGAACCCCAACCCTAAACCTAAACCTCACACAACGCCTAACCCTAACAGTAACCCTTACCCAAACCCTAACCCTAACCCTCACCCTAACACTTACACTCACCATAACCCTAACCCTAACTGTAAACCTCACCCTAACCCTCACCCTAACCCTAAACCTAAACCCTAAACCTCACCCTAACCCTCGCCCTAACCCTAACCCTAAACCTAACCCTCACACTCACCCTCAAACTCAAGATCGCCCTAATCATAATCCTAACCCTAACCCTCACACTCACCCTCACGGTAACCCTAACCCTCACCTTAAACCTAACCCTAAACTTAACCCTCACACTCAAGCTCACCCTAAACCTAATCCTAACCCTAATCCTAAGCCTAACAATCACCCTCATAGTCACCTTAAGTCTAACCCTCACCTTAACCCTAAACTTCACCCTTACCCGAACCCAGACCCTCACCCTAACGCTCACCCTAACCCTAACACTAACCTTCAGCCTCACCCTCAGCCTAACCCTAACCCTAATCCTAATCCTAAACCTAACCCTCACACTCACCCTGACTTTGTACATAACCCTTACCCTAACCCTACCCCTCCCCCTCAAAGTCACCCTCACCCTAACCCTAAAAATAACGCTAGTCCTAATCCTAACCCTCAACCTAACACTCACCCTAACCCTAACCCTCAACCTCACCCTCACACAAAGCCTTAGATTCGCCCTTACCCTAACCCAAACCCAACCCTCAAACTAACCCTAAGCCTCACCCTAACCCTAACCCTAACCGTCACCCTCTTGCTAACCCTCCCTATCACTCTAACCCTCACCCTAATCCTAACCCTCACCCACAACCTAACCCTCAACTTCACGCGAACTTTCACCCTAACCTAACCCTCACCCTCACGCTAAAAATCACACTAACACTAACTCTGAGCCTAACCCTAACCCTAACCCTCACCCTAACCCAAACCCTCACCCTAAGCATCACTGTCACCCTAATCCTCAGCCTAAACATAACACTAAAACTTCCTTAACCCAAACCCTCACACTCTCCCTCACCCTCACCCTAACCCTCACCCTCAACCTAGCCCTCACCCTAACCTTAACCCTAACCTTACCCTAACCCTAAACCTAACCCTTACCCTCACGCTCACACTCAAGTTCACTGTAACCCTAATCCTAACCCTAACATTCACCCTCACCCTCACCCTAACCCTAACCCTCACCTTAACCGTAACCCTCACCCTAACTTTAACCATGACCCTGACCTTAACCCTAAACCTAACCCTCATCCTAACCCGCACCCTAACCTAACACTAACCCTCAACATCACCCTCAGCCTAACCTTAACCCTAATACAAATCCTATCCCTAACCCTCACTCTCACCCTCACCCTAAACCTAACCCTAACACTAAAGCCCACCCTCACCCTAACCCTCACCCTAATGCTTACCCTGACCCCATTTCTCACCCTAACCCTAATCCTCAACCTAACCCTCAGTCTAACTCTAAACTTCACCATCAACCTCACCTTAATCCTAACCCTCATCCTAACAGTAACCCTCAACCTAAACCTTGACCTAACCCTAACACTAACCCTAACCCTAACCCTCACACTGAACCTAACCCTAAACCTCAAACTATCCCTCACCCTAACCCTAAACCTAACCCTAAACCTCTCCCTATCCCTAACCCTAACCGTAAACCTAACCCACACCCTAACCCTGACCTTCACCCGAACTCTCACCCTTACCTCACCCAAGCATGTACCTCACCCTAATGCTAACGTAATCCTCACCCCCACCCTAAACATCACCCTAACCCAAAACCTCACCCTAACAGTCACCGTAACCTTACTCCTCACCCTAAACCTAACACTAACCCTTCTCTAACCCAAACACTAACTCTCTCCCTCATCCTCACCCTAACCCTCACCCTTAACCTAGCCCTCACCCTAACCATAACCCTAACATTAACACTATCCCTAAACCTAACCCTCACTCTCACCCTCACCCTCAAGCTCACCCTAACCCTAAACCTAACCCTAATCCTAAAACTCACCTTCACCCTCATCCTAAAGCTAAACCTAAACCTAACACTCACCCTAACCCAAAATCTCACCCTAACCCTAACCCTCAGCCTGAACCTAACCCTCACACTAACCCTTACCCTGAACCTATCCCTCACCGTCAACCTAACCCTCACCCTAACCCTAACCATCACTCTCACCCTAATCATCACCCTAAACCTAACCCTCACCCTAACCCTAACCCTAACCCTCACCGTAACACTCACCCCCACCCCAATCCTCACCTTAACCCTAACCCTTACCTAAGTGAAACATTCACCCTCATCCTCACACTCAACCTCACCCTAACCCTCACCCTCACCCTAACCCTAACACTCACACTAACCATCACCCTCAACCTCACTCTAACCCTAAACCTAAACCTAACACTCACGCTAACCCTCACCCTCACACTCACCCTCACCCTAAACTTCACACTAACCCTCACCCTCAACCTAACCCTATCCGTCACCCTCAACTTACCCTCACCCTCACCCTCAGTCTAAACCTAACCATAATCCTAATCCTAAACTTATCCCTCACCCTCACACTCACCCTAAACCTCACCCTCACACTCACCCTAACCCTAACCCTACACCTAACCATAACCCTAAACCTCATCCTAACCTTAAACCTAAACTTCACCCTCACCCTCACCCTAATCCTAACCCTAAGCCTAACCGTCACCCTAACTCTAATGCTAACCCTTAAACTCACCCTCACCCTAACCCTCACCTGAAACGTTACCCTCACCCTAACGATAACCCTAACCTTAACCCTAACCCTAACCCTCACATTAATCTAAACTCACCCAAACGAAATCCTCACCCTCACCTTAAATCTCACACTAACCCTAACCCTCAAGCTAACCCTAATCCTAACCCTCAACATAACCCTCATCCTAAACCGTTGCCTAACCCTAAAAATAACTCTAACCCTAACCCTCATCCTAACAATAATCCTAAACCTAATACTAAACCTCCCCCTCCCGCTCACCCTCACCCTCACCCTAAACCTAACCCTAATGTAAATCCTAACACAAACCCTCAGCCTCACCCTAACCCTCATCCTAAACCCTACACTTTACCTAACCGTCACCCTAACCCTTACCATAACCCTAACCCTGACGCTAACCCTCATCTTAGCTCTAATCCTAAACCTAACCCTCACCCTCACCCTAACCCTCACTGTCACCCTCACCCTCATGCTATACACAACCCAAAACCTAACCTTCACTCTAAACCTAACACTCACCCAGACACTAACAGTAACCCTCACCGTAACCCTAACACTCAACCTACCCCTCACCCAAACCATCACCCTAACCCTAAACCTAACTCTAACCCTAATCCTCACCGCAGTCTTACCCTAACCCTAAACCCAATCCTCACCCTATTCTCACCCTAACACTCACCCTGACCCTCACCCTGACCCTAAACCTCACACTAATCCTTACCCTCAGGCTAACCCTCACCCTCACAATAACCCTAAACCTACAACTCATGCTAACCCTCAGCCTAAACCTAACCCTAACCCTAAACCTAACCCTCACCATAACCGTCATCCTAATCCTAACACTAAACCTCACCCTCACCCTAAGACTCACCATAACCCTTACCCTCACCCTAACCCTAAACCTAACCCTAACCCGAAACTTCACACTCACCCTTAGCCGAAAACTCACTCTCACCCTAACCCTAACCCTAACGCTCACCCTAAACTTAACTTAACCCAAACCCTCACCCTAAACCTAACCCTCACCCTAACGGTTACCCTAACCCTCAACCTCTCCCTAACCTTAATCCTAACCCTAACCCTCACCGTAATCCTAACCCTAATCCTCAACCTAATCCTAACCTTAACCCTCACCCTCACCCTGACCTTCAAAGTCTCCCTAACCCTCACCCTAAACCTAACGATCACCTAAACCTAAACCTCACCCCCACCCTAACCCTAAGCCTAACCCTAAACCTAACATTAATCCTAATCCTAACCCTAACCCTCACCCTTACCCTAACCCTAACACTCACCCTATCCCTAATCCTAAGCCTCACCCTCACCCTCACCCTGACCCTAACCCTAACCATAGCCCTCCTCTAACCCTAATCCTAAACCTAAACCTAACCATCATCCTCACCCTCACCCTCACCCTCAGCCTAACACTAACACTAATCCTAATCCTAACCCTAACCCTCACACTCACCCTCACCGTAAACCTAACCCTAACCCTAAATCTCACCCATACCCTCACCCTCACCCTCACCTTCACCTAACCCTAACAATAATCTTAATCCTAAACTTAACCCTAAGCCTAACCCTCATCCTAACACTAACCCTCACCCAACCCTAAAACTCACAATGATCTTCACCATCGCCTTAACCTTCACCCTAACCCTTACCCTCACTCTAACCCTCACCCTAAACCTAAACCTAACCCTCAAAATAGCCCTCACCCTAACCCTAAACATAAACCCAAACTTCACGATAAGCCTCACCCGAAAACTAACCCTAACCCTCAACCTCACCCTAATCCTCACCCTAACCCTTACCCTCACCCTAACCCTAAACTAAACCCTACACCTAACCCTAAACCTAACACTCACACCAACCATAATCCTCACCCTAGCCCTCATCCTATCCCTAACCCTAACCATCATCCTAATCCTAACCCTCACCCTCACCCTAACCCTAAGCCTAAACCTCACCCTAACGCAAACACTCACCCTCACCCTCACCCTCAGTCTAACCGTAAACCTAACCCTAATCCTAACGCTAACCCTCAACCTTACCCTAACTCTAACCCTAACCTAAACTCAACCCTCACTGTCACCCTATCCCTGACCCTAAACCTAACCCTAAACCACACCCTTACCCTGATGCTCACCCGAACCCTCACGCTCACCCTCACCCTCTCCCTAAGTCGAACCCTCACCCTCACCCTAACCCTAACCCTCACCGTAACACTAAACTTAACCCTAAACCAAACTCTAACCCTAACCCTCAACCTAAACCTAAACATAACCCTAAACCTCACACTAACATTAATTGTAACCCTTGCCCTCACCATAATCCTAACCCAAACCATCCCCCTCATGCTAACCCTCACCGTCACCCTAACCCTAACCCTAACCCAAACCCTAGCCCTCACACTAAACTTAACCCTCACCCTAACCCTAACCCTTACCTTAACCCTCACCCTAACCCTTACCCTCACACTAAACCTAACTCTAACCCTAACCCTAAAGCTCACACTAAACCTAACCCTCACCCTAACCGTAATCCTAACCCTAACAGTAACCCTCACTCCACCCTCAACCTCACCCTCAGCATAACCCTAACCCTTACCTAACCCTAAACCTAACCCCACCCTCAGTCTCACCCTAAACCTAACCATTACCCTCACACTTACTCTCACCCTAACCCTAACCCTAACCCTCAGACTAAACCTAACCTTCACCCTAACCCTAAACAGCACACTCAACCTAACCTTCACCCTCACCCTCACCCTCACCCTAACCCTAAAACAAAACCTCACCCTCAACCTCACCCTAACCCTAACTCTAACCCTAAACCTCACCCCAACCCTCGCCCTAATCCTAACCCTAACCCTAAGCCTCACCCTAACACTAACCCTAAACCTAACCCTAAACCTTACGCTAAACCTAAGGCTAAACCTAACCCTCACTATCACCATAGCCCTCACCCTAACACTATTCCTAATCCTAACCCTCACCCTAACCTTAACTTTCAACCTAACCCTAACCCTCACACTTCAACTCCCCCTTTCCCTCACCCTAAGCCTAACCCTAACATTAACCCTATCCCTCACCCTAGCCCTCATCATAACCCAAAGCTTAATCCTAACCCTAACCCTAACCCACTCCGTAAAAATAACCCTAACACTAACCCGAACCCTCACCCTAACCCTCACAGTCACCCTCACTCTAACCCTTACCCTAACACTTAGACTCACCCTAAAACTAACCCTAACCATAAACCTCACTCTAACCCTAACCCTAATGGTCAGCCTAACGCTAACCCTCAACCTCACCCTCACCCTCAGTGTAAACCTAACCCTAACCCTAAACTCACTATCCCTCACCCTCACCCTCACCCTAACTCTAATCCTAACCCTAACCCTAACCCTCACCCTAACTCTAACGCTAAAACTAAACCTCACCCTTACCCTAGCCCTCACCCTAACATTAACCCTACCCATAAGCCTAACCCTCAACTTAAACATAACCCTAACCCTCACCCTAAACCTAAGCCTAAACCTAACCCTCACCCTCACCCTAGCTCTCACCCTAACACTATTCCTAACCCTAACCCTCACCCTAACTCTAACCTTCAGCTTAACCCTAACCCTCAAACTCCCCCTAACCTCCCCCTAACCCTAACTTAAACCCTAACCCTCTCCATATCCCTCACCATAAACCTACGCTTAACACTATCCCTAATCCTAACCCTCCCCCTCCTCTTCCCCCTCCCCCTCAGCCTCAGACTATCCCTAACCCTAATCCTAATCCTAACACTAACCTTCTAACTCATCCTCACCCTAAACCTAAACCTTACAATAAACCTCACCCACACCCTCACCCTCAACCTCACATTCAACCTAACTCTAACAATAACCTTAATCCTCACCTTAACCCTAAGCCTAAGCCTCACACTAACACTAACCCTAACCCTAATCCTCACACTAAACCTAACCCTCAACCTGACCCTAATCCTACCCCTCAGTCTAACTCTCACCCTAACCTTAACCCTATTCTTCTCCATATCCCTAAATCTAACCCAAACCCTCACCCTCACCCTAGCACTCACTCTAACCCTAATCCTAAACCTAACCCTCACACTCACCCTAACCCTCACCCTAACATTTACCCTCAACATAACCCTCACACTAATCCTAACCCTCACCCTAACCCTCACCCTACCCCTCACCCTATCAATGATACAAATTTTAACCTAAACCTTAACCTAACTATCACCCTCAGTCTAAACCTAAACCTAAACTTAATCCTCACCCCTTCCCTAACACTCACCCTGACCCTCACTCTCACCCTAAACCTCACCCTAACCCTTACCCTCACGCTAAACCTCACCCTAACCCTAACCCTAACACTAACCCTCACGCTAAGCCTCACACTAAACCTAACCCTCAGTCTAACCCTCACCATAACCCTCACCCTAACCCTAACCCTAACACTCACCCTAACCCTAACCTTCACCCAAACACTTACCCTCACCCTAACACTAAACCTAACCTTTTCCCTAAACCAAAACCTAACCCTCACACTAAACCT
This sequence comes from Dipodomys merriami, assembly GCF_024711535.1. Lineage (NCBI taxonomy): Eukaryota > Metazoa > Chordata > Mammalia > Rodentia > Heteromyidae > Dipodomys > Dipodomys merriami. Next base: position 18,943,826 of record NW_027203715.1, on the reverse strand, counting down.
AACCCTAAAGCTAAACCTAACAATCACCCTCACCCTAACTCTTGCCCTAACACTCACCCTAACCCAAACCCTCACCCTCACCCTTATCCTAACCCTAACCCCTACCCTAATCCTAACCCTAACCCTCACCCTCACCCTAACTCTAACCCTAACCCAACCCTTACCCTCACCCTAACCCTCACACTATACCAAACCCAAACCTCAGAGTCACCCTAAGCCTAACCCTCAACAAAACCCCAACCTCACCCTTAACCAAACCCTCACACTCACCCGCATATTAAACCTCACCCTAAACCGAACCCTCACACTAACCCTAACTCTAACCCTCACCCTAATCCTAAACCCCAAACTCACCCTCACCCTCACCCCAAGCCGAACACTCACCCTAAACCTAACCCTAACCCTCAATCTAACCCTAACCTTAACCCTAATCCTCAACTTAACCCTCATCCTCAACCTCAGCCTAACCCTAAAAAACCCTAACCCTAACCCTAATCATAAGCCTAACCCTCATCCTAACCCTAAAGCTAACCCTCACCCTAAGCGAAACCCTCACACTCATCTTCACACTCACCCTCAATCTAAACCTAACCCCAACCCTAATCCTAACCGTAACCCTCACTCTCACCCTAACTATAACCCTAACCCAACACTAACCCTCACCATAAGTCTAACCCTAACCCAACCCCAACCCTCACCTTCACACTAATACTTACCCTATCCCTAACCCTCAACCACACCCTATCCCGAACCCTCACTCGAAACCTCACACTCACCCTAACCCTAAACATCACCCTAAACCGAACCCTCACCATAACCCTAACACTAACCCTCACCCTAAACCCCAACCTCATCCTCACCATCACCCTAAGCCGAACACTCACCCTAACGCTAACCCGAACCCTAACCCTCACCCTAACCCTAACACTAACCCTAACCATCAGCCAAACCCTAACCCTCACCCTAACCCTAAACCTAACTCTCACCGTCACCCTAACCTTAATCCTAACACTAACCCTCACCCTAATCCTAACCCAAACCTCACGCTCACACTAACCCTCACCATCATCCTAAACCTCACCCTAAACCTAACCCTCAACCACACCCTAACCCTCACAATCATCCAATTACTCAGCCTCACACTAACCCACACCCTGGCCCTAAACATCACCTTAATCCTAACCCTCACCCTAATGTTAACCCTAACCCTCACCTAACCCTAAACCTCACCCTCACACTCACCCTAAGCGTAACCCTAAACCTAATATTAATCCTATCGTAACCCTAACCCTCACCCTCACCCTAACCCTAACACTCACCCTAACCCTAACCGTAAGCCTCACCCTCACCCTCACCCTAACCTTAACCCAAACCATAACCCTCATCCTAACCCTAAACCTAATCCTAACCATCATCCTCACCCTCACCCTCACCCTCAGCCTAACCCTAACCCTAATCCTAATCCTAATCCTAACCCTCACACTCACCCTCACCCTAAACCTAACCCTAACCCTAAACCTCAACCATACCCTCACCCTCACCCTCAACTTCACCCTAACCCTAACAATAACTTTAATCATAACCTTAAACCTAAGCCTAAACCTCACCCTAACAATAACCCTAATCTTAACCCTCACACTAAACCTAACAGGAAACCTACCCCTCAGCCTAAACCTCACCCTATCCCTAACCATAACGCTAACCCTCACGCTCAGCCTAGCCCTCACCCGAAGCCTAACCCTAAACCTAATCCTCCTCCTAACCCTAACCATCACCCTAACCCTAACACTCACCCTGACCCTCACCCTCGCCCTAACCCTAAACCTAACCCTCATCCTAATCCTAACCCTCACCCTAACAATAACACTCACCCCGACCCTGACCCTCACCCTCACCCTAAACCTAAACCCAACCCTCACCATAACCCTCACCGGAACCCTAACCCTAACCTTCAACCTCACCCTAATCCTCACCCTAACCCTTACCCTCACCCTAAACCTAAACTAACCCCTAACCCTAACCCTAAACATAACCCTCACACTAACCCTAACCCTCACCATAGCCCTCACCCTACACCTACCCGTAACCATCATCCTAACCCTAACCATAACCCTAACCCTCACCCTCACCCTAACCCTAAGCCTAAATCTCACATTAACCCAAACCCTCACCCTCACCCTAACTCTAACCCTAACCAGAACCCAAACCTCACAGTCACCTTCAACATAACCCTAACACTAACGCTAATACTAAACATAACCCCCACTCTCAGTCTCACCCTAAACCTAACCCTAACACTAACCCTGACCCTAAACCTAACCCTCACCGTCACCCTCACCCTAACCCTTACCCTAACCCTTAGACACACCCTAAACCTAACCCTAACCCTAAACCTCACCCTAACCCTAAAACTAACCCTCACCCTAACCCGAACCCTCAACCTCACCCTCACCCTCAGCCTAAACCTAACCCTAACCCTAAGCGTAACCCTATCCCTCACCCTCACCCTCACCCTAACTCTAACCCTAACCCTAACCCTAACCCTCATCCTAATTCTAACGCTAAAACTAAACCTGACCCTCACCCTAGCCCTCACACTAACACTAACCCTACCCATAACCCTAACCCTCACCTTAACCCTAACCCTAACCCTCACCCTAAACCAAACCTAAACCTAGCCAGCACCCTCACCCTAGCCCTCACCCTAACAGTATTCCTAAACTTAACCTTCAACCTAACCCTATACCTCATCCTCAAACTCCCCCTAACCTCACCCTAACCCTAACATTAACCTTAACCCTCTCCATAACCCTCACCATAACCCTAAGCTTAACCCTAATCCTGACCCTAACCTTCTCCCTCCCTCTCCCCCTCACCCTCACCCTCAGACCAACCCTAAACCTAACCCTCACCCTAACACTAACCCTCATTCTCACCCTCACACTAAACATAACCCTCAACCTAACCATAAACCTACCCCTCTAACCCTCACCCTCACCCTAACCCTAATCTTCTCCATATCGCTAAATCTAACCCTAACCCTCACCCTCACCCTAGCCCTCAGCCTAACCCTAACCCTAAACCTAAACCTCACCCTCACACTAACCCTCAGCCTAACCCTAACACTCACTCTGACCCTAACCCTCATCCTAAGCTTAACCTAATCATAACCCTCACCATAACCCTCACCCTAACCGTAATCCTAACACAAACACTCAGCCTACGCCTCACCCTAACTCTAACACTAACACTCACACTCATCCTAAACCTCACCCTAACCTTTTCCCTCACTGTAACCCTCACACTAACCCTAAACCTCACACTAGCCCTCACCCTACCCCTCACCCTAACAAAGATCCTAACACTAAACCTAAACCTAAACCTAACTATCACCCTCTGTCTAACAATAAACCTAAACCTAATCCTAACCCCTTCCCTAACACTCACCCTGACCCTGACCCTCACCTAACCCTCACTCTAAGCCTTACCCTCACGCTAACCTTCACCCTAAACCTAACCCTCACGGTAACCCTCACACTAACCCTAACCCTTACCCCATCCCTCAACCTATCCCTAACCCTAACCACCATTCTAACACTAACCCTAACGCAAAACCTAACCCTCAACCTCACCCAAACCTTCACCCTCACCCTCACCATTATTCTAACCCTAACCCAACCCTAATCCTAACCCTAACCCTCACCCTCACCCTAAATCTAACCCTAACCCAACCCTAACCCTCACCCTAACTCTAACCCTAACCGAACCCCAAACCTCACCTTCACACTAATCCTCACCCTATCCCTAACACTCAACCACACCCTATCCCGAACACTCAACCGAACCCTCACACTCACCCTCACCCTAAACATCACCATAAACTGAACACTCACCCTAACCCTAAACCCCAACCTCACCCTCACCCTCACCCTAATCCGAACACTCAACCTAACGCTAACGCGAAACCAAACCCTCACCCTAACCCTAACACTAACCCTAACCATCACCCAAACCCTATCACTCACCCTAACCCTAAACCTAACCCTCACTGTCACCCGAACCTTAATCCTAACCCTAACCCTCACCCTAATCCTAACCCAAACACTCACCCTCACCCTAACCCTCACCATCACCCTATCCTTCACCCTAAACCTAACCCTCAACCACACCCTAACCCTCACAATCACCCAATTACTCAGCCTCACACTAACCCTCACCCTGGCCCTAAATATCACCTTAACCCTAACCCTAACCCTCACACTGAACCTAACCCGACACCTCAGCCTAACTCTGACCCTAAGCCTAATCCTAACCCTAATCCTCTCACTATCCCTAACCCTAACCCTAAACCTCAACCCCAATCTAGCCCTCACCCCAACCCTCACCCTGACCCTAACCCTCAAACTAACCCTTACCCTCACCCTAACCTTACCTCTCACCCTGACCCTAAACCTCACCCTAACTCTAACCCAAACCCTCATCCTATCACTCACCACAACCGTAACCCTAAACCTAACCCTCACCCTACGTGTCAACCTTACCCTAAACCTAAACTTAACCCTCACCCTCACCCTAACCCTCACCCTAACCCTTACCCTGACCCTATTCCACACCCTAACTCTAACCCTCACCCTAACCCTAAACCTCACCATAAATCTCCCACTAACCCTAACCCTCACCCTCACAGTAACCTTCAACCTAACCCTTAACCTCACCCTAACCCCAACCCTAACCCTAATCCCAACTCTAACCCTAACCCGAACAGTAACCCTAACCTACAACCTAACCCTCACCTTTACCTGCACTCTCGCCCTAACCTAACCCTCACCCTCAACTTAAACATCACCCTAACCCTAAATCTAAGCCTAATCCTAATCCTAACCATCACCCTAACCCAAACTCTCAACCTAACCATCACCGTCACCCTAATCCTCACCTTAACCCTAACCTTAACCCTAAACCTAAATCCAACCCTTACCCTCACCCTCACCCTCAAGCTCACCCTAACCATAAACCTAACCCTAATCCTAACCCTAAACCGCCCCTTTCCCTCACCCTAACCCTAACACTCACCTTAACCCTAACGCTCACCCTAACCCTAATCCTGACCCTCACCCTAACACTAACACTCACACTGAACCTATCCATACCCATCAGCCTAAACCTCACCATAACTCTAACCCTAACCCTAATCCTCTCCTTATACCTAAAACCAACCCTAACCCTCAACATAAATCTAGTCCTCACCCTAATGCTAACCCTAAACCTAACCTTCACCCTAACAGTAACCCTCACCCTGACCCTCTAACTCACCTTAACCCTAAACCTATCCCTCACCCTCAACCTAAAACTCACCTGAACCCATACCCTCACCCTAACTTAAACCCTAACCCTAAACCTCACAGTAAACCTCACCCTGAACTTAACTCTAACGCTACAACTCAGCCCAGCCCTCACCCTCACCCTAACGCTAATTCCAACCCTCACCCTAAACCTCAACCTAACCCTAACAATCACCCACACCTTAAACTTTACCCTCACTAGAACCCCTACCCTAACCCTCACCTTAACCCTCACCCTAACCCTAACCATCACCCACACCCTAAACCTCACTCTAACCTTCACCCTAAACTTAACCCTAAATCTAACCCACACCCAACGCCTCACCCTAGCACTAACCCTTACCCTTACCTTCACCCTAACCCTCACCCTAAACCTTACCCTCACCCTAACCCTCACCCTAACCCTTACCCTAACCGTAAACCTCACCCTAACACTCACCCTAACCCTAACTCTAACCCTAAACTTAACCCTAACCCTCAACTTAACCGTAAGCCTCAACCTATTCCTAACCCTGACCGTCACCCTAACCCTAACACTAACCCTAACCCTCACACTAACCCTCGCCCTAGCCCTAACACTAACCCTCACCTTCACCCTCAGCCTAACCCTAAAACTAAACCTAATCAACCTAATCATAAACCTAACCCTCACCCTAACACTAACTCTGATCCTATGCCTTACCCTAACCCTAACCCGAACCCAAACAGTCACCCTAACCTTCACCGTAACCCTAATTCTCACCCTAACCATAACACTAACCCTTCCCTAACCCAAAACCTCACTTTCTCCCTCACCTTCACCCTAAAACTAACCCCTAACCTAGCCCTTACGCTAACCCTAACCCTAAACTTAACCCTAACCTAAAGCTAAACCTAACCCTCACACCCACCCTCACACACAAGCTCACCCTAAAACCTAATCCTAAACCTAACCCTCACCCTCACCCTCACCCTAACCATAACCCTCACCTTAACCCTAACCCTCACCCTAACCCTAAAACTAATCCTCTCCCTTTCCCTAACCATAACCGTAACCCTCACCCTCACACTAGCCCTCACTCTAAGCCTAACCCTAAACCTAACCCTCATCCTAACCCTAATCCTCACCTTAACCCTGACACTCACCCTGATGCTCACCCTCATCCTAACACTCTCCCTAATCCTTACCCTTACCCTCACCAGAACCCTCACACTAACACTAAACCTAACCCTCAAAATAACCCTCACCCTAACCCTAAACCTTAAACCAACCCTCATCATAAACTTTACCCGAACCCTAACCCTAATTCTTAACCTCACGCTAATCCTCAACCTAACCCTCACCCTCACCCTAACCCTAAACTAAACCCTAACCCTAACCCTAAACCTAACGGTCACACTAATCCTAACCCTCACCCTAGACCTCACCCTACCCCTAACCCTAAACCTCATCCTAACCCTAACCCTAAGCCTAAACCTCACCCTCACCCTAACCCTAAGCCTAAACCTCACCCTAACCCAAACCGTCACCCTCAGTCTAACCCTAAACCTAACCCTAATCCTAACCCTAACCTTCACCCTCACCCTAACTCTAACCCAAACCCAACCTTAACCCTCACTCTAACTCTAAAACTAAACCAAACCGAAACCTCACCATCATCCTATCCCTCACCCTAACCTTAACCTAAACCACACACTAACCCTGACCATCACCCGAAACCTCACGCTCACCCTCTCCCTCACCCTAAGGCGAACCCTAACCCTCACCCTAAGCCTCACCCTAAACCTCAACCTAAACCTAATCCTAACCCAAACCCTCACCCTCACCATCACCCTAAACCTAACCCTAAACATAAACCTAACCCAAACTCTAACCCTCACACTAAACCTAATCCTCACCCTAATCCTAACCCTTAACTTCAACCTCACTCTAACCCTCTACCTAACTGTTACCCTCACGCTAACACTAACTCTTATCCTAATCCTACCCGTCACACTAAACCTAACCCTCACCCTAACCCTAATTCTAACCGTAACCCTAACCCTCACCCCAACCTCAACCTCACCCTCAGCCTAACCTAACCCTAACACTTATCATCAACCTAACCCCCACCCTCAGTCTCACCCTAATTCTAACCCTAACCCTAACCTCACCCTAACCCTAAACCTAACCCTAAACCTCACCCTAAACCTAAGCCTAAACCTAACGCTCACCCTGATCCTAGCCCTCACCTTAAACCTATTCCTAACCTAACCCTCACCCTAAACTTAACCTACGACCTAACCCTAACGCTCATCCTTAAATTGCCCCAACCCTCACCCTAACCATAACACAAACATTAATCATATCCCTCACCCTAACCCTCACCATAACCCTAAGCTTAACCCTAACCCTAACCCTAACCCTCACCCTAACTCTCACCCTAACACTAACCCTGACCCTAAACCTAACCCTTACTCTAACCCTCACCCTGACCCTAAACATAACCCTCACCCTAACCCTCACCCTCACCATCACCCCCACCCTAACCCTTACCGTAACTCTTAGACTCACCTTAAACCTAACCCTAACCCTAAACCTCACCCTAGCTCTAACCCTCAGACTCACCCTAAACCTAACCCTCAACCTCACCCTCACCCTAAGCCTAAACCTAACCCTAATCCTAATCCTAAACCTATCCCTCACCCTCACCTTCACCCTAACTCTAACACTAAACCTAACCCTCACCCTAACTCTAACACTAAAACTAATCCTGACCCTCACCCTAGCCCTCACCCTAACCCTAACCCTACCCCTAAACCTAACCCTCACCGTAACCCTAACCCTAACCCTCACACTAAACCTAACCCTCATCCTCACCCTAGCCCTCACCCTAATCCTATTCCTAACCCTAACCCTCACCCTAATCCTAACCTTCAACCTAACCCTAACCCTCACCCTCAAACTCCCCCTAACCTCACCCTAACCCTAACATTAAACCTAACCCTCTCCATAACCCTCACCATAACCCTAAGCTTAACCCTAATCCTTACCCTAACCCTCACCTTCTCCCTCACCCTCACCCTAACCCTAAACCTAACCCTAGCCCTAAACCTTCACATCACCCTCACCCTCACCCTAACCCTAATGCTGACCCTAACCCTTACCTTCACCCTAACCCTCACCCGAACCCTTACCCTCACCCTCACCCAAAACATCACACTAACCCTTAACCTCAATCTAACCCTAAACTGAACCATCAACATAACACTCACCCTCACTCTCAGCCAAACATTAACCCTAACACTAATCCTAAACCTAACCCTCACCCTCACCCTAACCCTCACCCTAACCATCACCCTCAAACTCACCCTATATCTAACCCTAACCATAACCCTCAACATAACCCTAAACTTCACGCTAACCTTAACCGTAACCCTCACCCTCACCCTCATCCTAACCCTAAGCCTAAACCTAAACCTAACCCTCACACTTATTCTATCCCTCAACCTCACCCTAACCGTAAACCTCCCCCTCACCTTCAACTTCACCATAACCCTCAGCCTAACCCTAACCCTAATCCTAATCCTAAACATAACCCTCACTCTCACCCTCACCCTAAACCTAATCCTAACCTTAAACCTCCCCCTCCCCCACCCCTGCCCCTCCCTCTACCCCTAACCATAAGTTCACCCTAATCCTCATCCTGACCCTAATCCTAACCCTAATCCTAACCCTCCCTCTCTCCCTCCCCCGGTCCCTATGCCTAATCCGAATCCTAATCCTAATCCTAATGCTAACCCTCACTCTCACACTCACCCTAAACCTAAACCTAACCATAAACCTCAACCTCACCCTCACCCTCACCCTTATGATAACAATAACCTTAACCTTAAGCCTAACCCTCACCCTAACACTAACCCTAACCTTAACTCTCACACTAAACCTAACCCTCAAACTAACCCTAAACCTACCCCTCAGTCTAACACTCACCCTAACCCTAAGGCTAACCCTAAGCCTCCCCATATCCCGAACTCTAACCTTAATCCTCACCCTCACCCTAGCCTTCAAACTAACCCTCACCCTAAACCTAAACCTCACCCTAACCCTAACACTCACCCTAACCCTAACACTCACCCTGATCCTAACCCTAATCCTAAACTTAACCCTAACCCTAACCCTCACCATAATCCTCATCCTAAACATAACCCTAACACTAACACTCACCGTATGTCTCACCCTCACCCTAACCCTAACTCTCACCCTCAGCGTAACACTCACCCTAACTTTTACCCTAACCCTAACCCTCACCCTAACCCTAACCCTAAAACTAACCCTCACCCTCACACTAGCCCTCACCCTAAATCTAATCCTAACCCTAAACCTCACAGTAACCCTAAGCCTAACATGTATCTCATCCCTCACACTAACCCTGACACTTACCTTAATCCTAAACCTAAACCTAACCCTCACCTTGAGCCTAACCCTCACCCTAACATTAACCCTGATGATCACCCTCACTCTCACCCTAACCCTCAGCCTAAACCTCGCCCTAACCCTCACCCTATCCCTAATCCTCACCTTATCCCTAAACCTAACACTCACCCTCACCCTAGTCGTCATCCTAACCCTAACCCTCACCCTAAACCTTACCCTGAACCTATCCCTCACCCTAACCCTAACCCTAACCTTAACCTTCACTCTAACCCTCACCCTAATCCTAACCCTCATCATAACCCTCACTCTAACCCTAAACCTAACCCTCACCCTCACACTAAACCTAACCTTCACCTTCACCCTAAACCTCATCCTAACCCTAAAACTCACACTAACCTCAACCCTAACCCTCAACCTAAACCTCACTCTAACCCTAACCTTAACCCTTAGCCTGACCCTATCCCTCACCCTAACCCTAACACTAACCCACAAAATAACCCTAACGCTACACACAACGCTAACCCTAAACCTATCCCTAACCGTAACCCTAAACCTCACCTTTACCCTCACCCTAACCCTAACCCTCACCCTAACGATCACTCTTACCCCATCCCTAAACTTAACCCTCACCCTCACCCTAACCTTTACCCTGACCCTATCCCTCATACTAACCCTAACCCTAACCCTAATGCTAACCCTAACTCTAATGCTACCCCTCACGCTAAACATCAACCTATCCCTAACCTAACCCAAACCCTCACCCTAACCCTAACCCTAAGCCTCAACCTAAACCTAACCCTCACCCTAATCCTCACCCTCACCCTAATCCTCTGGCTAACCCTAAACCTAACCCTTACTTAAACAAAACCCTCACCCTCTCCCTCAAACTAACTCTAACCCTAACCATACACCTCAGCTTAACCCTCACCCTCACCCTCAAACTGACCCAAATCCTTACCCTAACCTTTAGCCTAACCCTCACCCTCACCCTAACCCTCACCTTAACCCACACCCTCACCCTAATCCAAAACCTAAACCTAACCCTAACTCTCAAACTAAACGTAACCCTAACCCTCAACTAACCCTAACCCTCATCCTCACCATAACCCTCATCCTCACCCTAAGCCTAACCCTAACCCTAACCCTAACCCTAACCCTCACCCTACCTCACCATAACCCTAACACTAACCCTAAGCCTCACCCTCACCCTAATCCTCACCCTAAACCTTACCTTCACCCTCACCCTTATCCTCACACTAACCCTAAACATCAACTTAACCCTCAGCCTAACCCTAACCCTCACGATCAACCTCACCCAGAGCCTAACTCTAACCCTAACCCTAACGCTCACCCTCACCCTCACCCTACACTCACCATCACCCTCACCCTCACACTAACCCTAACGCAGACCCTAACCCTCACCCTAACCCTAACGCTCACCCGAACCTTAACCCTAATCCTCAAACTCACCCTCACCCTAACCCTAACCCTAACGCTAACCCTCACCCTAAACATAATGCTAACCCTAACACTCATCCTCACCCTAATCCTCACCCTAACTCTAACCCTACCCCTCAGCCTAACCCTCACACTAATACTAACCCTCACACTAAACCTAAACCTCACCCTAACACTAACCCTAACCCTCACACTAAACCTAACACTCACCCTAACCCTAACCCCCACTCGAAACTTCACCCTCACCCTAGCCCTCACACTAACACTAACGTAACCCTAAACTTAATGCTAACCCTAACACTCACCCTAATCCTAACCCTCACCCTGAACCAAACCCTCAGCCTAACCCTAAACTTATTATTAACCCTAAACCTTACCCTCACCCTAACCCCAACACTCACCCTACACCTTACCATAACCCTACACCTAACCCTGACCCTCACCCAGACCCAAACCCTCACCCTAACATTTACCCTCACAATAACCCTCACCCTAACCTTAATCCTAATCTAACCCTCACACTAAACCTAACCCTCACCCTAACCCTAACCCTAACCCTAACCCTCACACTAAACCTAACCCTCACGCTAACCCTAAACCTACCCTCAGCCTAACCCTCACCCTAACCCTAACCCTAACCCTAAACCTCACCCTATCCCTAACCTTAACCCATAACCTCACCCTCACACTAGCCCTCAACCGAACACTAACACTAACCCTAAACCTAACCCTCACCCTAACCGTCACCCTCACCCTAACCGTAACCCTCACCTTCATGCTAACCCTCAGCCTAAACCTAACCCTAAATTTAATCCTAACCCTAAACCTCACCCTCACCCCAACCCTAACTCTAAAGTTAACCACAACCCTAACACTGAACCTAATGCTAATGCTAACCTTAACTCTCACCCTCAAGTTAAACCTCACCAAAACCCTTACCCGAACCTTAACCCGAACCCAAAACTTAACCCCAATGATCACACTAATGCTAACCCTCACCATAACCCTAATCCTAACCCTCACATTAACACTAACCCTAACACCAAACCTAAACCTACCCCTCACCCTAACCCTAACCCTAAACCTCACCCTCAGCCTAACCCTCACTGTCACCCTAAACCTCACCCTAATCTTAACTCTCACCCACACCCTAACTCTCACCCTCACCCCAACCCTCACCCTCAGCCGAACACTCACCCTCACCCTAAATATCATCCTAACAATAAGCCTCACCCTCACCCTCACCCTAAGCCTCACGCTCACCTTAGCCCTATCCATAAACCTAACTCTAACCCTAACCCTAACCTTCACCCTCACACTCCGCCTAACCGTAACCCTCACGCTAATCCTAACCCTTAACACTCACCCTCACTCTAAACCTAACCCTAACCTTAACCCTCACCCTAACCCTAACGCTCACCCTAAACTTCACCCTAACACTAACCCTAATCCTAACCCTCAACTTCACGCTAGCCCACACCCTAACCCTAACCCTAACCTTCACACTAACCCTCACGCTAACTCTCACTCTAACTCTAACCCTCACTCTCACCCTAACCCTCACCCTAACACTTACACTCACCCTAACCCTAACCCTAACCCTAACTCTACCCTCACACTAAACCTAACCTTCACCCGAACCCTAACCCTAACTCTCAACCTAACCCTAAATCTTACCCTCACCGTAACCTTAACCCTAACCCCAACACTCACCCTACGCCTCACCAGAACCCTCACCGTAACCCTTACTCTCACACTAACCCTCACCTAACCCTAAATCTAAACCTAACACTCACCTCAACCCTCACCCTAACCCTAACCCTAACTCTAATCCTCACACTAAACATCAACCTCACCCTAACCCTAAACCTAACCCTAACCCTCACACTAAACCTAAGCCTAACCCTCACACTAAACCTAACCCTCAACCTAACCCTCACCCTAACACTAACCCTAACACTAAACCTCACCCTATCCCTAAACCCTAACCCTTACCTTCACCCTCACACTAGCCCTCACCCTAACACTAACATTAACCTTAACCCTCACCCTAACCATCACCCTCACCCTAACAAAAACCCTCCCCCTCCCCCTAACCCTTAGCATAAATCTAACCCTAACATTAATCCTAACCCTAAAACGCACCCTCACCCTAACCCTAACTCTAAACCTAACCATAACACTAACCCTCAACCTAACTCTTTTTTTTAAATTGTATTTTATTTTATTTGTGAACATATTGTACAGAGGGGTTACAATTACATGGGCAGGATAATGCGTACATTTCTTACCAACATTGCACCCTCCTCCTTTGGTTTACCCTTCACATCCCTTCCCAGCCTCCCCCTCCCCCCAATCCCAATCCTTCTCCTTCCCTCCCCCTCCCCCCCCCTGCACCGACATTGTAAAGCTCATTTTGGACATGACAACTTGTACTTCTCATTGTTGCAACAAGTCCACCTGTATCCTTAAACAACTGGTTTTTCCCCATCTCCTCCACAAGTTATACTGACATCAAATATAGTGAAAGCAGGCGTTATACTGTGGGGGAGGGACATACAAAGCAACAAAGAGATAATCTTATAAATGCGTTAGAAACACATGCATGAAAGAAAAAAATTAAAATACATATCTAAGGGTTCATTTTCCTGACCTCACATTATCTGACCTTTTCCGCTTGACTCATACATATACTAGATATTGCAAATAAGGGAAACCATGTGACCTATGTTTCTTTGGGCCTGGCTTACTTCACTTAATATAATTTTTTCCAGGTTTTTCCATTTCCTAACAAATGGGGCAATGTCATTCTTTCTGATGGAGGCATAGAATTCCATTGTGTATATATACCACATTTTCTTGATCCATTCATCTGCTGATGGACATCTGGGTTGGTTCCATATCTTAGCTATGGTAAATAATGCTGCAATAAACATTGTTGTGCTGGTAGCTTTAATGTGGTCTTGTTTGTAAACATTTGTGTAATTGCCCAAAAGTGGGATTGTTGGGTCATAGGGGAGATCTATGTGAAGTCTTTTGAGGAACCTCCATACTGCTTTCCAAAGTGGTTGAACAAGTTTACATTCCCACCAACAATGAAGTAAGGTTCCTTTCTGTCCACATCCCCTCCAGCATCTGTTGATGTTAGAGTTCTTGATTTTTGCCGTTCTAAATGGGGTGAGGTGATATCTCAATGTTGTTTTGATTTGCATTTCTTTTATGGCTAGGGATGTTGAACATTTCTTCATGTGTCAATTGGCCATCTTTCTTTCTTCTTCAGAGAAGTTTCTCTTTAAGTCTTTTGCCCACTTATTTATTGGGCAGTTGTTTCTTTGAAGATTTGTTGTTGGGGGGTTTAATTTTTTGAGTTCCAAGTATATTTTAGATATGAGACCCTTGTCCGTGGTATGGCTAGTAAAGATCTTCTCCCAATCCGTGGGCCTTCTATTGATCTTGCTAGCTATGTCATTTGCCCTGCAAAAGCTCTGCAACTTTATGCAATCCCATTTGTCCAACCTTTCTTTGATTTGTTGTGTTTCCGGGTCTCTATTCAAAAAATTTTGGCCTGAGCCAAGGAGACCTAGGGTTTCTCCTATTCCATCCTGTAATGTTTTCAGAGTGTCTGCTTTGCCTTCAAGGTCTTTGGAGTTGATTTTGGTGCAGGGTGATACATAAGGATCTAGCTTTAGTTTTCTACATGTAGTTAACCAATTTTGCCAGCACCTACTGAAGAGGCTGTCTTTCTTCCATTCTATTGTTTTAGCTCCCTTATCGAAGATTAGATGGCTATAGGTCTGTAGGTTAATTTCTGGGTTTTCAATTCTATTCCATTGGTCCTGAGGTCTGTTCTTATGCCAGTACCAAGCTGTTTTGATTACTATGGCTTTATAGTAGAGTTTGAAATTTGGTATTGATATTCCTCCAGCAGTGTTCTTTCCGTTGAGGAGCGTTTTTGGTATTCGGGGTCTTTTATTTCAACCTAACTCTTATGCTCACCCTAACCCTCACCCTGACCCTAAACCTCACCAAAACCCTTACCCGAACCCTAACCCGAACCCTAAACCTAACCCCATCCTTCACACTAATCCTAACCCTCACCATGACCCTAATCCTAACCCTAACATTAACGCTCACCCTAAACCTAACCCTTAAACTCACCCCCAGCCTAACCCTCACTGTCACCCTAAACCTCACCCTAATCTTAACTCTCACCCACACCCTAACTCTCACCCTCACCCCAACCCTCACCTTCACCCTAACACTCACCCTCACACTAAACATCACCCTAAACCAAAACATAACCCTCACCCTAACCCTCATGCTAACCCTCACACTCACCCCCCCACTCTCACCCTAAACCTAACCCTAAACTTCAAACTATCCCTAACCCTAACACTAACCCTAAATCACACACTAACCCTAACGCTACCTTGCACGCTAACCCTCAACCTATGCCTAACCCTAACCCTAAACCTCACCCTAATCCTCTGGCTAACCCTAAACCTAACCCTTACCTGAACCCTCACCGTAACCCTAACCCTAACCCTCACCCTCACCCTCACCCTAATCCTCACCCTAAACCTTACACTCACCCTCACCCTTACCCTCAAACTAACTCTAAACCTCAACCTAACCCTAACCCTAACCCTCATCATCACCCTAAACCTAACCCTAACGCTAACCCTAACCCTAACCCTCAACCTAACCCTAACCCTCACCCTAATGCTAACCCTAACCGTAACCCTTACCCTCACAATAAACCTCACCAAAACCTATACTAAACCCTCAACTTAACCATCAGCCTAAACCTAACCCTTACCCTAACACTAAACGAAAACCTCACACTAAACCTAAACCTCACCCTAAACCTAACGCAAACCCTAACCCATCACCCTTACCATAAAGCTCACCCATACCATTACCCGAACCCGAACCCGAACCCTACACCTAACCCTAACCCTCACACTAACCTAACCCTCAACCTAACCCTAATCCTACACCTCACCCTAACACTAACCCTAACAATAACCATCACCCTAACACTAACTCTAATCCTCACCCTCGCCCCAACCCTCATTGTCACCCTAACCGTCACCGTAATCCTAAACCTCACCCACACACTAACTCTCATACTCACCTGAAACGTCACACTCACACTAATCCTCACCCTCACCCTAAACATCATCCTAACCATAACCCTCACCCTAACCCTAAACCGATCCCTCACCCTAACCCTAACCCTCACCCTAACCCTCAGGCTCACCCTAGTCCTCTCCCTAACCCTAAACTTAACCCTTACCCTAACCATAGTCCTCAACCTCACCCTCACCCTAACCCTAACCCTAACCCTCACCCTCAACCTCACCCTCAACCTAAGCCTAACCATAACCCTAACCTTAATCCTACCCTAACCCTAACCATAATCCTAACCCTCACCCTAATCTTAACACTAACATTAACAATGACACTTACCCTAACCCTCAACTTAACATTAACCCTAACCCTAAACCTCACCTTCACGCTCCCCTTCACCCTAACACTTACCTGCACCCTAACCCTGACCCTCACACTAAACATAACCCTCACCCTAACCCTAACCATACCGCTCAACCTAACCCTCATCCTAACACTAACCCTAAACCCAACCCTCACCCTAAACCTAACCCTAACCCTAACCCTCACCCTAACCCACAACCTATCCCTCACCCTCAGCCTAACCCTAATCATAACCCTAACCATCAGCCTCAACCTAACCCTAACTCTAACCCTAACCCTAACCCTAACCCTCACCCTCACCCTAAACCTCACCCGAAACCTTAACCTCACCCTAACCCCAATGCTAACCCTAACGTTCACGCTAAGAGTAACCCAAATCCTCACCCTAAACATAAACCTAACCCTAAACCTAACCCTCACACTAAACCTAAACCTCACCCTTACCCTAACCTTTACCGTAACCCTAACCCTAAACCTAACCCTCACACTAACCCTAATCCTCACACTAAACCTTAGCCTCACCCTCACATTCACTCTCAAACTAACCCTAAACCTCAACTTAACCCTAATCGTAACCCTCACCATCACCCTCACCCTAAGCCTAACCCTAACCCTAATCCTAACCCTCACCCTAACCCTAAACCTCACCCTAACCCTAACCCTCACCGTAACCCTGACCCTCACATTAACCCTGACCCTCACCCTAACCTTAACCCTAAACTTAACCCTCAGCCTTAACCTAACCCTAACCCTAACCCTAACACTCATGCTCAACTTGAGTCAGCCTAAACGTAACCCTTACCCTAACACTAACCGAAACCCTCACACTAAACCTAACCCTCACCCTAACCAAAAACCTAACCCTAACCCTCACACTAAATGTAAACATCACATTAACCCTAATCCTACCCCTCAGCCTAACCCTCACCCTAACCCTAACCGTAACCTTAAGCCTCACCCTATCCCTAACCATAACCCTAACCCTCACCCTCACCCTAAAACTCACCCTAAACATTACCCTCACCCTAACCCAATGCTAACCCTAACCTTCACGCTAACAGTAAACCTAATCCTCACCCTCAACATAAACCTAACCCTAAACCTAACACTCACAATAAACCTAACCCTCACCCTTACCCTAACCTTTACCGTAACCCTAACCCTACACCTAACCCTCACCCTCACCCTAATCCTCACACTAAAACTTACCCTCACCCTCAAACTTACCCTCAAACAAACCCTAAACGTCAGCCTATCCCTAACCCTAAACCTCACCATCACCCTCACCCTAAGCCTAAGCCTAAGCCTAACCCTAACCCTAACCCTCACCCTAACCCTATCCCTAACATTTACCATAATACTCTCCCTAACCCTCACCTTAACACTAACCCTAACCCTAACACTCACCCTCACGCTAAACCTAACTCTAACCCTTACCCTCACCCTAAACCTAACCCACACACTAAACATAACCCTCACCGTAACCCTTACCCTAACCCTAACCCTCACCCTCACCTTAACCCTAAACCTAAATCTAACCGACACCTTAACCGTCACCCTAACCCTAAACCTAAACCTAACCCTCATTCTCACCCTAACACTCACCCTCACCCTCACCCTAACCTTAATCCAAACCTTCACACTAAACTTAACCCTCAAACAAACCCATACCCTACCCCTCACGCTAACCCACAACCTAAGCCTAACCCTAATCCTAACACTCATCCTAATCCTAACCCTCACCCGAACCCTCACACTAACCATTACCCGAACCCTAACCCTAAACGTATCCCTCAAACTAATCCTCATCCTCACCCTAAACCTAACCCTAACTTCACCCTAAATATTACCCTCACCCTACCCTAACCCTAACACTTACCCGAACACTCACTCTAACCCTAACACTCAATCAAACCCTAATCCTAACACTAAACCGAACCCTCACCCTAACCTTCATGCTCATCCTAATCCCCTCCCTCACCCTAACACTAACCCTTATGCTAACCATAAACCTCACCCTCATCCTCACCCTAACCCTAATCCTAAACTTCACCCTCAACCTCACCCTCACCCTCAGCCTCACCCTAACTCTAACCCTTACCCTACCGCTCAGCTTAACCCTAACCCTTTCCCTAACCCTCACCCTCAACCTGACCCAAATCCTTACCCTAACCCTTAGCCTAAACCTCACCCTAACCCTAAACCTCACCCTAACCCTTACCCTCACCCTAACCCAAAACCTACCCTAACCCTAACTCTCACACTAACCTTAACACTCAACCCTAACCCTAACCCTAAACCTAACCCTCACCCTCGCCCTAAACCTCACACTAACCCTTATCCTCACCCTACTCTGACCTTAACCCTATCGCTAACTGTCATCCTAACACTAGCACTCACACAAAACCTTAGCCTATCACTAACCTTCACCCTCACCCTAAATTTCACCTAACCCTAACCCTAACCCTAACCCTCACCATACACCTCATCCTAACCCTAACACTAACCATAACCCTCACCCTCACCCTCAACCTAGCCCTCCCCCTAAACCAAACCCTAACCCTAACCCTCACCCTCACCCCCACCCTATTCAGCACTCTAAACCTAACCCTAAAATTAAACCTAACCTTCAACCTAACCCTCACTCTTACCCTAAACCTAAACCTAACCCTAACCCTGACCCTAATTCTCACCTTACCCCTAACTTTAATCCTCACCCTCATCCTAATCCTTACCCTCACCCTCACCCAAAAGCTAACCTTAATGGGCACCCCCTACAATCATCCTAACCCTCACCCTAAAACTAATGCTAACTCAAAAACTCACCCTCACCCTAACCCTCACCTGAAACCTTACCCTCACCCTAACCCTAAATTTAACCCTCACACTAAACCTAACCCTCACCCTAACCCTAAATCTACTATTCAGCCTAAACCTGAATTTAAACCTAATCCTCACCGTATCCCTAAACCTAACTCTAAACCTCACCCTCTCCCTAGACCTCACCCTAAACTTAAGACTAAACCTAACCCTATCCCTAACCCGCACCCAAACCCTAAACCTCACCCTCACCCTAAACATCACCCTAACCATAACTCTAACCCTCAACCTAACGCTCACCCTAACCCTACCCTATCCCTCACCCTAAACCTCACTCTAACCCTAACCTTAACCCTCACCGTCAACCTCACCCTCACCCTAACACTTAGCCTCACCCTATCCCTCACCCTAATCCTAACCCTAACGCTAAACCACACCCTAACCCTAACGATACTCCTCACACTAACACTCAACCTATCCCTGACCCTAACCCTAAACCTCACCCTAACCCTAACCCTAAGTCTCAAACTAAACCTAGCCCTCACCCTAATCCTAAACCTCAACCTAATCCTCTGTCTAACCCTAAACCTAACCCTTACTTAACCTAAACCCTCACCTCAGCCTCACCCTAAATCTAATACTAAACCTTCCCCTCAGCTTAACCCTTACCCTAACCCAAACCCTCACCCTCAACCTGAACCAAATCCTTACCCTAATTCTTAGCCTATCCCTCACCCTCACCCTAACCCTCACCCTAACACTTACCCTCACCCTACCCCAAAACCTAACCCTAACCCTAACTCTCACACTAAACCATAACACTCACCCTAATACTAAATCTAAACCTCACCTTAACCCTCACCTTAACAATAACTGTAAACCTAACCCTAACTGTAACCCTCACCCTACCACTCAGCCTAACCCTAACCCAAAACCTAACACTCACCCTCATCCTAAACCTCACCCTAAACCTTATCCTCACCCTACTCTAACCATAACCCTAACCCTAACCCTAACCCTAACCTTAACACTCACTCAAACCCTAAGCCTAATCCTCACCCTCAGCCTAACCCTCACTGTCACCCTAACCCTCACCCTAATCTTAACTCTCACCCACACCCTAACTCCCACTCTCACCCCAACCCTCACCCTCACCCTAACCCTCAACCTCACCCTAAACATCATCCTAATAATAAGCCTCACTCTAAACCTAAACCTAACCCTCACCCTAAACCTAACCCTCACCCCACCCTAATCCTCTCCATAAACCTAACCATAACCCTTACCCTAACCCTAACCCTCACCCTCACCCTCACCCTCACCCTAAGCCTCACGCTCACCCTAGCCCTCACCCTAACCCTAACTCTAACCCTAACCGTAAACTTCACCCTTATATTCAGCCAAACGCTAACCCTAACGTTAATCCTAAACCTCACCCTAAACCTCACCCTACCACCCACACTAACACTAACCCTAAACCTAACACTCACCCTCACCACAAACATCACCCTAACCCTTATTCTCACCCTACTCTAACCCTAAACCTAATCCTAACCATCAACCTAAGCCTAACACTCACCAAAACCCTAAGCCTAACACCAACCCTAACCTCACCCTAAACCTCACCTTCAACCTAGCCCTAACCCTAACCCTAACCCTCACCCTACACCTCAACCTAACCCTAACCCTAAACCTAACCCACACCCTCATCCTAAACCTCACCCTCAACCTTATCCTCACCCTACTCTAACCCTAAACCTAACCCTAACCCTCACCCTTACCCTAACACTCACTCAAAACCCAAGCCTAATCCTCACCCTCAGCCTAACCCTCACTGTCACCCCAACCCTCACCCTAATCTTAACTCTCACTCACACTCTTACTCCCACTCTGACCCCAACCCTCACCCTCACCATAACACTCAATCTCACCCTAAACATCATCCTAACAATAAGCCTCTCACTAAACCTAAACCTAACCCTCACACTAACCCTAACCCTCAGCCTAACCCTCACCCCACCCTAATCCTCTCCATAAACCTAACCATAACCCTTACCCTAACGCTAAACCTCACCCTCAACCTAAGCCTCATGCTCACCCTAACCAAAACTCTAACCCTAACCCTCAACTTCACCCTCACATTCAGCCTAACGCTAACCCTAACGTTAATCCTAAACCTCACCCTAACCCTCACCCTACCACCCACCCTAACACTAACCGTAAACCTAAACCTCACCCTCACCCTAAACCTCACTGTAACCCTTTTTATCACCCTACTCTAACCCTAAACCTAATCCTAACCATCAACCTAACCCTAACACTCACGAAAACCCTAAGCCTAACACCAACCCTAACCTCACCCTAAAACTCACCCTCCACCTAGCCCTAACCCTAACCCTCACCCTACACCTCAACCTAACCCTAACACTAAACCTAACCCTCACCCTCACCCGAACACTCATCCAAACCCTTAACTTCACCCTAAACCTCAACCTCACCCTAACCCTAACTCTAACCCCAACCCTCACCATAACCCTAACCTTAACCCTAACCCTCACCCTCAACCAAATACTCTCCCTAACCCTAACCCTAACCCTAACCCTCACCCTCACCCTAAACCTAACCTGCACCCTAACCTTCACCCTCACCCTAATCCTAAACCTACCCCTCTCCCTAACCCTCATCCTAACCCTAAACCTAAGCCTAACTTTAACCGTAACACTAACCCTAACCCTTACCCTCAAACTCACACTCACCCTCAGCCTAACCCTAACAATCACCCTAACCCTTACCCTTACCCTACCCTAATCCTAACCCTAACCCTCATCTTAACCCTAACACTCACCCTAACCCTAACCCTAAAACTAACAGTATCCCTAAAGCTAACCCTGATCCACACCATAATCCTTAACCTCACCTGAACACTCACACTCACACTAACCCACACCCTCACCATAAACATCACACTAACTCTAACACTCCCCCAAAAACTAATCCTAACAATAACCCTCAAACTCATGCTAACCCTAATCCTAACCCTAACCTTAACACTCACATAAATCTACAGCTAACAATAACCCTAACCTTATCCCTAAACCTCAGCCTCACGCTAAACCTAACACTCACACTATCCCTCACCCTTGCCCTAAAACTCACCCTAACCCTAACCCTAACACTAAACCTCATCCTCACCCTAATCTTCACACTAAACCTTACCCTCACCCTCACCCTTACCCTCACACTAAGACTAAACCTCAAACTTACCGATAGCCTAACGCTAACCCTAAATCTAAACCTAACCCTCATCATCACCCTTACCCTCAGCCTAACCCTAACCCTAACACTAATCCAAACCCTTACCCTCACCCTAAACCTCAACCTCACCCTCACCCTCATCCTAACACTAACCCTAACCCTAAACCTCACCCTAACCCTCACCCTAACCCTAATAGTAAACCTAACACTCATCCTCACCATAACACTCATCTGAACCCTTGCCCTCACACTAACCCTAACCCTCACCCTAACCCTCACTCTAAACCTAACCCTCACACTAACACTAACCCTAACTCTAACCCTAACCCTCACACTAAACCTAACGCTCATGCTAACATTAACCCTACCCCTGAGCCTAACCCTCACACTAACCCTAACCCTAATGCTACACCTCACCCTATCCCTAACCCTAATCCTAACCCTCAACATCACCGTAGCCCTCAGCTAACACTAACCATAATCCTAACCCTCACTCTCACCCTAACCCTAACACTCACCCTAAACCTAACCTAACCTAAACCTAACCCTAAACCTCAGCCTGAACCTAACCCTCAGCCTAACCCTAACCCTCACTCTCCCACTAACCCTCACTATAACCGAAACCCTAACCCTCACCCTAACCCTCACCCTAACCCAGACCCTCACACTAAGCTCCAACCCAAACTAAACCTAACTTTCACCTTAATCCTAACCCTTACACTAAGCCATTCCCTCACCCTCACCCTCACCCTAACCCTAACCCTACCCCTAACCCTAACGCTGACCCTCACCCTAATCCTAACCCTAACACTCACACTAACCCTAATCCTCACCATAACCCTAACCCTAACCCTCAGCCTCACCCTAACTCTCACCCTAACCCTTACCCTCACCTTAACCCTAACTCTAACCCTAACACTAAACCTCACACTAAACCTAACCGTATCACTAAACCTAACCCTAACCCTATCCGTAACCTCACCCCACATCACCCTTAGCTTCAGCCTAAACCTAGCCCTAACACTAATCCTAAACCTAACCCTCACCCGAAGCCTCACCCTAAACCTAAGCCTAATCCTAACCCTCACCCTAACTCTAAAGCCAAAAATAACCCTATCCTAATCCTAATCCTAAACCTCACCCTAACCCTAACCCAAAACCTAAACCTCACCCTAACTCTAAACCTAACCCTCACCCTAAACCTAACCCTAATCCTCACCCTCACCATAAACCTACACCTAACCGTGAACCTCACACTAAATCTAACCCCCAACATTAACATAACCCTCACCCTAACACTAACCCTAACCCTAAACCTCACCCTCACCATAATCCTTACCGTAAACCTTACCCTCACCCTCACCCTTACCCTCAAACTAAACCTAACCCTCAACCTAACACTAACCCTAAATCTAACCCTAACCCTCACTCTCACCCTAAACCTAACCCTGACCTTCACAGTATCCCTAACCCGAATCCTTATCCTCACCCTAACCCTAATGCTAACCCTAACCCTAACCCTCAGCCTAACCCTCACCCTAACCCTCAAACTAAGCCTAACCCTAACCTGAACCCTAACCCTCAAACTAAACCTAACCCTCACACTAACCCTAAACTTACCCCTCAGTCTCACCCTCACCCTAACCCTCACCCTAACCCTAACCCTAAACCTCACCCTGACCTTAACCCTAAACATAACCCTCACCCTCACCCTAGCCCTCACCCTAATACTAACCCTAACCCTCACCATAAACATCACCCTCTCTAACCCTCATCCTCAACCTCACCCTCAGACTAAACCTAACCCTAAAGCTAATCCTAACCCTCACCTTCACTCTCAACCTCAAACTAACTCTAACCCTAACCCTAACCCTACACCTCAACCTAAGCCTCCCCGTCACCCTAGACCACACCCTAACCATAACCCTAACCCTCACCCTAAACATTACCCTCACCCTCAACCTAACCCTCACCCGCACCCTAACCCTAACCCTAACCCTTACCCTAACCATCACTAACTCTAACGCTAACCCTCACACTACCCCTCACTCTAACGCTAACCCTAAACTTCACCCTCACCCGAACCCTTACCCATACCCTTGCCCTGACACTAACTCTCACCCTAACCCGAACCATCCCAGTAATCTTAACCCTCACCCTTACCCTAAAGCTACCCCTCAGCCTAACGCTCACACTGACCCAAACCCAAAAACTAATCATCACACTATCCCTAACGCTAACGGTAACCCTAAACTTAACCCTAACCCTAACACTAACCTTAACCCTAACCCTAACATATCCCTAAACCTCATCCTCACCATAACCCTCATCCTCACCCTAAGCCTAACCCTCACCCTAACCCTAACCCTCACCCTACATCACCATAACACTAACACTAACCCTAAGCCTCACCCTCACCCTAAACCTCACCCTAAACCTTACCTTCACCCTCACCGTTACCCTCACACTAACCCTAGCCCTCAACCTAAACCTAAACCAAACCCTAACACTCACGATCGCCCTCACCCACAGCCTAACTCTAACCCTAACCCTAACACTCACCCTCACCCTCTCCCTACACTCACCATCACCCTCACCCTCACACTAACCCTAATGGAGACCCTAACCCTCACCTTAACCCTAACGCTCACCCGAATCTTAACCCTAATCCTCAAACTCACCCTCACCCTAACCTTAACCCTAACGCTAACACTCACCCTAACCATAATGCTAACCTAACACTCACCCTCATCCTAATCCTCACCCTAACTCTAACCTTACCCCTCAGCCGAACCCTCACACTAAACCTAACCCTCACACTAAACCTAAACTTCACCCTAACCCTAACACTAACCCTAACCCTCACACTAAACCTAACACTCACCCTAACCCTAACCCCCACACGAAACCTCACCCTCACCCTAGCCCTCACAGTAACACTAACCCTAAACCTAACCTTAATGCAAACCCTAACACTCACTCTAACCCTAACCCTCACCATGAACCTAACCCTCAGCCTAACCCTAAACCTATTCGTAACCCTAACCCTTACCCTGACCCTAACCGTAACCCTAACCCCAACACTCACCCTACACATTACCATAACCCTAAACCTAACCCTAACCCACACCCAGACCCAAACCCTCACCCTAACACTTACCCTCACAATAACATTCACCCTAACCCTAACCCTAATCTAACCCTCACACTAAACATAACCCTCACCCTAATCCTAACCCTCACACTAAACCTAACCCTCACGCTAACCCTAACCCTACCCTCAGCCTAACCCTCACCCTAACCCTAACCCTAAACCTCACCCTATCCCTAACCTTAACCCATAACCTCACCCTCACACTAGCCCTCAACCGAACACTAACACTAACCCTAAACCTAACCCTCACCTTAACCGTCACCCTCACCCTAACCGTAACCCTCACCTTCATGCTAACCCTCAGCCTAAACCTAACCCTAAATTTAATCCTAACCCTAAACCTCACCCTCACCCCAATCCTAACTCTAAAGTTAACCACAACCCTAACACTGAACCTAATGCTAATGCTAACCCTAACTCTCACCCTCAACCTAAACCTCACCAAAACCCTTACCCGAACCTTAACCCGAACCTTAAACTTAACCCGAATGATCACACTAATCCTAACCCTCACCATAACCCTAATCCTAACCCTCACATTAACACTCACCCTAACACCAAACCTAAACCTACCCCTCACCCTAACCCTAACCCTAAACCTCACCCTCAGCCTAACCCTCACTGTCACCCTAAACCTCACCCTAATCTTAACTCTCACCCACACCCTAACTCTCACCCTCACCCAAAACCTCACCCTCAACCGAACACTCACCATCACCCTAAACATCATCCTAACAATAAGCCTCACCCTCACCCTCACCCTAAGCCTCATGCTCACCCTAGACTTAACCCTAAAACTAACTCTAACCCTAAACCTAACCTTCACCCTCACACTCAGCCTAACCATAACTCTAATGGTAATCCTAACCCTTAACACTCACCCTCACTCTAACCCTAACCCTAACCTTAACCCTCACCCTAACCAAAACCCTCACCCTAATCTTCACTCTAACACTAACCCTAATCCTAACCCTCAACTTTACGCTAAACCTCACCCTAATCCTAAACCTAACCCTCACACTAACCCTCACCCTAACACTCACTCTAAATCTAACCCTCACTCTCACCCTAACCCTCACCCTAACACTTACAGTCACCCTAACCCTAACCCTAACCCTAACTCTACTCTCACACTAAACCTAAATTTCACCCGAACCCTAACCCTAACCCTCAACCTCACCCTCACCCTAACCCTAACCCTAAACTTGATGCTAACCCTCACCCTAACCTTAAATCTAACACTCACACTAACCCTCACCTTAACACTCACTAACCTTAACCCTCACTCTCACACTAAACCTCACCCTAAACTTTACCCTCACCCTAACCCTAACTCTAACTCTAACTCTAACCCTCACACTAAACCTAACTTTCACCCTAACCCTAACCCTACCCCTCAACCTAACCCTCACACTCACCCTAACCCTAAGCCTCTCCCTAACCCAAACACTAACCGTAACCCTCATCCACAACTGAGCCCTCACCCTAAACCTAATCCTAACCCTAACCTTAAAATTCACTCCAACCCTCACCCTCAACCCCACCCTAACTCTCACCCTAAACCTAACCCTAACATTAACCCTCACCCGCACCCTTACTCTCACCCTTAACCTAACCCTAAACCTAAACCTAACCTTAACCCTGACTCTAAATCTCACCCTAACCCTAACCTTAACCCTCACACATACCCTCACCCTAACCCTCAACCTCACACTCATGCTAACTTTAACGCTAACCCTAACCATCACCCTAACCCTCAGCCTAACCCTATTGCTAAACCAAACACTCACCCGCACCCTAACCCTCACCCGACCCCATAACCTCACCCTAACCCTAACCCTAACCCTCACACTAAACCTAACCCTCACACTAAAACCAACTCTACCACTCAGCTTAACCCTCACCCTAACCCTAACCCTAATCCTCACCCTATTCCTAACCCTAACCCTAAACCTCACCCCCACCCTAGACCTCACCCTAACCCTAACCCAAACCATCACCCTAACCCTAACTCTCACCCTAGATGTAACCCTCACGTTCACCCTAAAACTAACCCTAACCCTAACCCTAACCCTCACACTAACTATCTCCTTAACTCAAAACCTAAGCCTCGCCCTAAACCTCACCCTAACCCCAACCATAACCTTAAACCTCACCCTCACCCTTACCCTGACCCTATCCCTCACAATAACCCTAACCCTTACCATAACCCACACCCTAACCCTAACACTAACCCTCATGCTAACTTTCAACATATCATTAACCATAACCCTAACACTCACCTTAACCCTCACCCTAACCATAAACCTCACACTAACCCTCTCTCTAACCCTAACCCTAACCTTAACCCTCCCCCTACCTCTCTCCTCACCCTAACCCTTACTGTGACCCTATCCCTCACCCTAACCCTAACCCTAACCCTAAAACTAACTCTCACCCTAACCCTAACGCTACCCCTCACGCGAAACCTCAACTTATCCCTAACCCTAATCCTAAACCTCACCCTCACCCTAACCCTAAACCTCAACCTAAACCTAACTCTCAACCTAAACCTAACCCTCATCCTAAACCTCAACCTCACCCTAATCCTCTGGCTAACCCTAAACCTAACCGTTACTTAACGAAACCTTCACCCTCAGCCTCACCCTAACTCTAACCTTAACCCTAACCCTCAGCTTAACCCTCACCCTAACCCTAACCCTCACCCTCAACCTGACCCAAATCCTTACCCTAACCCTTAGCCTAACCCTCACGCTCACCCTAACCCTCACCCTAACACTTACCCTCACCCTAACCCAAAACCTAAAACTAACCCTAACTCTCACACTAACGCTAACACTCACCCTAACCCTAACCGTAACACTAAACCTAAACTTCACACTAACCCTCACCCTAGCAATTACCGTAAACCTAACACTAACCCTAATCCTCACCCTACCATTCATCCTAAACCTACCCCTAATGCTAACCCTCACCCTCACCCTAAACCTCACCCTAACCCTTATCCTCACCCTACTCTAAACCTAAACCTAACCCTAACTGTCACTCTAATCCTAACACTCACCCAAACCCTAAGCCTAACACTAACCCTAACCCGCACCCTAAACCTCTCCTAAAACTAACCCTAAACCTAACCCTCACCCTACAACTCAATCTAACCCTATCACTAAACCTAACCCTCACACTCACCCTAAGACTCACCCTAACCCTTAACCTCACCCTAAAACTCAACCTCACCCTAACCCTAACACTAACCCCAACCCTCACCCTAATCCTCACCATAACCCAACCCTAATCCTAACCCTCAACCTTACCCAAACCCTCTCCCTAACCCTAACCCTAACCCTAAACCTCACCCTCACCCTTACCCTAAACTTCACCCTCACCTTCACCCTCACCCTAATCCTAAACCTACCCCTCTCCCTAACCCTCATCCTAACCCTAACCTAAGCCTAACATTAACCGTAACACTAACCCTAACCCTTACACTCATACTCACACTCATCCTCAGCCAAACACTAAAAATCACCCTAACCCTTACCCTCACCCTACCATAAGCTTAATGCTAACCCTCACCCTAAACCTAACCCTAACCCTAAAACTAACACTAACCATACCGCTACCCCTAACCTAGCCCTCACCCTAACGCTAACCCTCATCCACAACCTAATCCTTACCCTCACCCGAACACTCACCCTCACACTAACCCACACCCTCACCATAAACATCACCCTAACTCAAACTCTCACCCTAACCCTAACCCTAACCCTAACCCTCAAACTCATGCTCACCCTAATCCTAACCCTCACATAACTCTATAGCTAACAATAATCCTAACCCTAACCCTTACCCTAAACCTCACAATAACCCTAACCCTAACCCTCACCCTATCCCTCACCCTTACCCTAACACTCATCATAACCCTAATCCTAACACTAAACCTCACGCTCACCCTAATCCTCACCCTAAACCTTACCCTCACACTCACACTTACCCTCACACTAAGCCTAATGCACAACCTAACCCTAAACCTAACCCTCCCCATCACCCTTACTCTCAGCCTAACCCTAACCCTAACCCTAATCCTAACCCTAACCTTCACCCTCACCCTCAACCTAACCCTCAATCTCACCCTCACCCTCACCCTAACACTACCCCTAACCGTAAACCTCACCCTACCCCTAAAGCTCACCCTAAACTTAACCCTAAACCTCACACTCACCCTCACCCTAAACCTAACCCTCACCCTAACCCTCACCCTAACCCTAATACTAACCCTATCACTCACCCTCAATATAACCCTCATCTGAACCCTTAACCTCACCCTCACCCTAACCCTAACCCTAACCCAACCCTCACCCTAAACCTAACCCTCTGCTAACCCTAACCCTAATGCTATACCTCACCTTATCCCTAACCCTAACTCTAACCCTCAATCTCACCCTAGCCCTCAGCTAACACTAACCCTAATCCTAACCCTCACCCTCACCCTCACCCTAACACTCAACCTAACCCTAACCCTCAGGCTAACCCTAACCGTAAACCCCAACCTCCCACTAACCCTCACTCTAACCAAAACCCTAACTCTCACCCTAACCCTACACCTCAACATAACAATAACCCTATCCCTCACGATAACACTTACCCTCACCCTAACCTAAACCTAACTTTCATCTTAAACCTCACCCTTAAATTAAACCTATCCCTCACCCTCATCCTAACCTTAACCATTACCCTAGCCCTAACCCTCACCTTAAGATTAACCGTAACCCTAAACCTAACCCTCACCATCACCCTAATCCTAACCCTAAACCTCACCCTCAACCTCACCCTCAGCCTAACACTAACACTAACCATAACCCTCACCCTCACCCTCACCCTAACCCGAACTCTAACCTTACCCTCACCCTCAACCTCAACCTCACTCTCACCCTAAAGCTAAACCTAACCTGCACTCTATCCCTAACCCTAATCCTTATCCTCACCCTAAATCTAATACTAACCCTTACCCTAACCCTCACACTAACCTTAACCCACACCCTAACCCTAACCATAAACCTCAACCTCAACATAACCCTCATCCTAAACCTTACCCTCAGCCTAAACCTAACCCTAACACTCAAAATAAAACTAACAATCACTCTAACCCTAACCCTAACACTATCTGTAACGCTCAAACCCACACTCACCCTTACCTTCAGCCTAACCCTAACTCTAACACTAATCCTAAACCAAACCCTCACCCTCAGGCTCACCCTAAACCTAAACCTAACCCTAACCCTCAGCCTAACTCTGAAGCTAACATAACCCTATCCCTAATTCTAACCCTAAACCTCACCATAAACCTAACCCTAAACCTAACCCTCACCCTAATCCCAACCCTAACCATAACCCTCACACTAACCTTAACCCTAATCCTCACCCTCACCATAAACCTAACCCTAACCCTAACTCTCACTCTAAACCTATCCCTCACCCTTCACCCTTACCCTAACCCTCACCTTAACCCTAACTTTAATCCTCACCCTCACCCTAATCCTAACCCTAAATCTTATCTTCACCCTCACCCTTACGATCAAACTAACCCTAAACCTCAACCTAACCCTAACCCTAACACTCACCATCACCCTCACACTAAACCTAACCCTGACCTTAACCCTAACTCTAACCCTCACCCTAAACCTACCCCTCACCCTAAAACTTACCCTCACTTACACTCATCATAAACCTAACACTAAGCCTCACACTAACCCTAACCCTCACCCTAACCATAACCCTAACCCTAACTCTAACCCTAATCCTCATACTAAACCTTAGCCTCACCCTAACACTTACCCTCAAACTAAACCTAAACCTCAACCTAACCCTAAACCTAACCCTCACTATCACCCTCACCCTAAACCTAACCCTAACCTTAACCATAACCCTAACCCTCACCCTAACCATAACCCTCACCCTAACCCTAACCCTCACCCTAACACTTACCCTCACTTACCATCACCCTAAACCTAACCCTAACCCTCACACTAACCCTAACTCTCACCCTAACCCTAACCCTCACCCTGAAACTAATCCTCATCCTAACCCTAACCCTAACCTTAACCCTTAAAGGAAACCTAATCCTCAAACTCACCCTCATCCAAACCCTCTCCCTAACCCTAAACCTAACACTAACCCTCACCCTAACCTAACCCTTAACCTTACCCTCACCCTAACACTCACCCATACCCTAACCCTAACCCTAACCCTCACCCTAACCCTCTCCCTAACACTCACCCTAATCCTAACACTCACCCTCACCCTCACCCTCACCCTCACACTAAATCTACCCCTCACCCTCACCCTCACCCTTACCCTAACCCTAAACTTCACCCTAACACTAATGCTAACCATAATCCTCACCCTAAACTTAACCCTAAACCTAATCCTCACCCTCACCCTCAGCCTAAACCTCACCCTAACTCTAACCCTAATGCTCACCTAACCCTCACCATAAAATTAACCCTAACCCTCATCCTAAATCTAACCCTAACCCTTACCCTTACCCTCACCCTTACCCTAACCCTAACCCTCACCCTAACCCTAACTCTCACCCTAACACTAATGCTAACCCTAATCCTCACCCTAAACCTAACCCTAATCCTAACCCTCACCCTGACCCTCAGCCTAACACTCACACTAACTCTAACCCTAACCCTCACCCTAAGCCTCACCCTAAACTTAACCCTAAGCCTCATCCTAAATCTAGCCCTAACCTAACCCTAACCCTCACCCTCAACCTAACCCTAACCCTCACCCTAACCCAAACCGTACCCCTCACCCTCAACATAACCATAACCCTAAACCTAAACTTCAACCAAACCGTCAACCTAACCCTAAGGCTAACCCAAACCCTCCCCCTCACCTTAAACCTCACACTAAAACTTACCCTCACCCTAACCCTAAACCTAAACCTAACTCTACCACTAATCCTAACCCTAACCCTAACTGTAACCCTAACCCTCACCGTCACCCTATCCCTCACCGTCAACCTAACCTCACCCTCACCCAAACCTTCACACTCACCCGAACCTGACCCCTCACCCAAAACCTCACCCTGACACAAACCCTCACCATAACACTCACCGTCAACCTAATTCTCCCCCTAAACATAACCATAACATTTACCTAACCCAAACACTCACCCTACCCTCACTCTAAACCCCACCCTCACCCTATCCATAATCTAACCATACCCCTCACCTAACCCTAACAATAACCCTCACCCTTACCCTAACACTAAGCCTAACCCTAACCCTAACACTAAACCTAACCCTAACCCTCATCCTAAACCTAACCCTAAACCTCACCCTCACTCTCACCCTAGCCCTAACCCTAACCCTAACCTTCACCCTAACCCTAACCCTAACCCTAACCCTCACCCTCACCCTAAACCTAACCCTAACAATCACCCTAACCCAAACTCTAACCCTAAGGCTAACCCTAAACCTCACCCTCATCCTAACACTTACCCTAACCCTTTCCCTCACCTTAATCCTAATGCTATCCCTAAACCTAACCCTCACACTAACCCTATCCCTCACTCTAACCATAACCCTACGCCTCACACGAGGCCTCAACCTATCCCTAACCCTAACCCTATCCCTTACCTAACCGAACCCCTCATGCTCACCCTCACTCTCACCCTAGCCCTAACCCTAACCCTAACCTTCACCCTAACCCTAACCCTAACCCTAACCCTCACCCTCACCCTAAACCTAAACCTAATACTCACCCTAACCCAAACCCTAACCCTAAGGCTAACCTTAAACCTCACCCTCATCCTAACACTTACCCTCACCCTTACCCTCACACTAATCCTAAAGCTATCCCTAAACCTAACCCTCACACTAACCTTAACCCTCACTCTAAACATAACCCTACGCCTCACAATAGCCCTCAACCTATCCCTAACCCTAACCCTATCCCTTACCTAACCGAACCCCTCATGCTCACCCTCACCCTAACCCTAACCCTCACCTTAACCCTAACACCAACACTCACCCTAACCCTCACCCAAACGCTAATCCTCTCGCTAACCCTAAACCTAAACCTTAATTCACCGAAATGCTCACCCTCACCCTCACCCTAACACTCACAATAAATCTTACCCTCACACTAACCCTAAACCTACCCCTAATGCTCACCCTCACACTAACCCTAACACTCTCCCTAACCCTAAACCTAACACTAACCCTAAATCTCACCCTAACCCTAACCATAACCCTAAACCTAACCCTCACCCTCACCCTAACCCTAAACCTAAACCACCATCATCCTCACCCTAAGCCTAACAGTATCCCTAACCCTAACCCTCAACCCAACACTCACCCTAACCCTAAACCTAACACTAACCCTAAACCTCACCCTAACCCTAAACATAACCCTAACCCTAACCCTCACCCTCACCCTAACCCTAAACCTAACACTGTCACCCTAACCCTAACCCTAACCTTAAACCTCATCCTAACCCTAACACTCACCCTCACTATAACCTGAAACCTAACCCTAAACCTCACCCTAACCCTATACCTAACCCTCATCCTCACCCTAACACTCACCCTCAACCTAACCCTAACCCTAACCCAAACCCTCACACTAACCCTAACCTTCACACTAACCCTTACCCTACCCCTGACCCTAAACCTCAACATAAACCTAACCCTAAACTTCACCCTCATCCTAACTCTAACCCTCACCCGAACCCTCACCCGAACACTCACCCTAACCCTAACCCTAACCCTCAACCCTAAACCTTACCCTCACCCTACCCTAACCCTAACACTGACAAAAACCCTCACCCTAAATCTAATACTCACCCAAACCCTAACCCTAACAGTAACCCTAACCCTCACACTAAACCTCACCCTAACCCTAACCCTAACCCTAAACCTAAACCTAACCCTCACCCTACCCCTCACCCTAACCCTAATAACAACCCTCACCCTCACCCTAACCCTAAACCTACCCCTCACCCTAACCCTCATCCTAACCCTAAACCAAACTCTAACACTCATCGTAACACTTAGCCTAACCCTAACTCTCACCCTCACCCTCACCCTCAGCCTAACCCTAACCCTCATCCTACCCCTTACCCTCACCCTACCATAATCCTAACCCTATCCCTAACCCTCACCCTAACTCTAAAGCTAATCCTAACTCTAAACCTAACCCTAACCCTAAATCTCACCCTCACCCTAACACTCACCCTAACCCTTACACTTGCACTAACCATAACACTCACCTTAAACCTCACCCTAATCCTAACCCAAACCCTAACCCTCACACTCACCCTAAACATAACCCTAACACTAACCCTCACCCTAACCCTCAACCTAACCCTAACGCTAATCCCAAAACTCACCCTCACCCTAAACCTCACCCTAAATATTACACTCACCCTAACCCTAATGCTAACCCTAACCCTCACGCTAACCCTAACCCTAATCTTAACCCTCAACAAAAACCTAATCCTAACCCTAACCCTCACACTGAACCTAACACTCGCCCTAACCCTAACTCTAACCCTAACCCTCACATGAAAAATAACCTTCATGTTAACCCTAACCCTACCCCTCAGCCTAACACTCACCTTCACCCTAACCCTAACCCTAAATCTCAACCTAACCCAAAAACTAACCCTCACCCTCACCCTCACCCTAAGCCTAACCTTAAATCTAACCCTAACCCTTACCCTCACCCTAACCCTAAACCTCACCCTAACTCTAACCCTGACCCTTACCCTCACACTAACCGTCACCCTAACCATAACCTTAACCCTCACCTTAACCCTCACCCTTATCCTAACCCTAACCCTAACCCTCACCCTCACGCTCACCTTAACCGTCTGCCTAAACCTCACCTTAACCCTAACACTAACAAACCCTCACACTAAACCTAAACCTCATCCTAACCCTAAACTTAACCCGAACCCTCACACTAAATGCAACCCTCACAATAACCCTAATCCTATCCTTCAGCCTAACCCCCACACTAACCGTAACCATAACCTTAAGCCTCACCCTATTCCTAACCCTATCCCTATCCCTCACCCTCACCCTAGCACTCACCCTAACACTGACCCTAACACTAACCCTCACCCTAACCCTCACCTCACCCAAAACGTAACCCTCGCCCTCACCCTAACCGTAACCCTCACCCTCCGCCTAAACCTAACCCTAACACTAATCCTAACCCTAAGCCTCACCCTCACCCTCAAGATAACTCTAATATTAACCCTAAACCTAAACCTCACCCTAATCCTAACGCTAACCCTAACCCTCATCCCCACCCTAAACCTCACCCAAACCCTTAACCTCAACCTAACCCAAACCAGAAACCTAACCCAACCCTCACACTAATCCTAACTCTCACCCTCACCCTAATCCTACACCTCACCCTAACCCGAACCTTAACACCCTAACCTTAACACTCACCCTTACCCTAACCATCACTCTAACACTAACCCTAATCCTCACCCTCACCCCAACCATTATTTTCACCCTAACCCTCACCCTAATCCTAAACATCACGCGCAAACTAACTCTCATCCGCACCCTGAACATCACACTAATCCTCACCCTCACCCTAAACATCATCCAAACCATAACCCTCACCCTAAACCTAAACCTATCCCTCACCCTAACCCTAACCCTCACCCTAACCCCAACGTTCACCCTAATCCTCTCCCTAACCCTAACCCTAACCCTTACCCTAACCATAACCCTCACCCTCACCCTCACCCTAAGCCTAATCCTAACCCTAACCCTCACCCTCAGCCTCAGCTACACACTCAGCCTAACCCTGACCCTAACCCTAATCCTACACTAACCCTAACCCTAACCCTCACCCTAACCCTGAACCTAACCCTCATCCTCAGCCTAACCATTAACCTCACCCAAAAACTCACCCTCATGCTAACCCTCACCCTCACCCAAAACATCACGCTAACCCTAACCCTAAACCTAACTCTAACCCTAAACCTAACCCTAACCCTCTCCCTAAACCTAACCCTCCCTCTAACCCTCAAACTGAACATAATCCTCACCCTAACCATAACACTAAACCTTACCTAACCCAAACCCTCACCCTCAACCTATCCCTCACACTCAACATTGCCCTCACCCTAACCCTAACACTAAACCTAAACCTAACCCTCACCCTCACCCTAACCTTCACTTTAACCCTTACCCTCACCCTAACCCTCACACTAACCTTAAATCTAACCCTAACCCTAAAGCTCAACCTAACTCCCACCCTAACCCACACCCTCAACCTAACCCTAAACCTCACCCTCATCCTAACCCTCACCCTAAACCTTACCCTCACCCTAACCCTAACCTTAAGCCTAACCCTCACACTAACACTAAACCTCAACCTAAACCTGACCCTAACCCTCACTCTACCCCTCATCCTGACCCTAATACTCACCCTAACCCTAACCCTAACCCTAACCCTCACCCTCACCCTAACCCTCATGGTTACCCTAACCCTCACCCTAACCCTAACACTCACCCACACCCTAACCCTCAACCTCACCCTCATCCTCACCCTAAACCTCAGCCTCAGTCTAGCCCTCACCATAACCTTAACACTAACACTAATCCTTACCTAACAGAAACCCTCACCCTCACCCTCACCCTTACCCTCACACTCAACCTAACCCTAACCCTCACCCTCACCCTAACACTTACCCTCATCCTAACCCTCACGCTAACCCTAACACTCACCCTCTCCCTCACTCTCAGGGTCACCCGCACCCTAACCCTAACACACACCCTCACCCTAACCCTTACATTCACCCTAACCCGAACCGTCATCCCCACCCTCACCTCACGGTAACCCTCACCCTCACCCAAAACATCACCCTAAACCTAACCCTAACCCTAACCCTCACCCTAACGCTCACCCTAACCCTAACACTAACCCTAACCCTCATCCTCACCCTAAACCTCACCCTAACCCTTACCCTCACCCTAACCCTCACACTAATCCTTACCCTTAACCTAACACTAACCCTACCCCTCACCGAAACCCTAACGTTAACCTTAACCCTCACCCTAACCCTAACCTAACGCTCATCCTCACCCGAACCCTTACCCTCACCCAAACCGTCATTCTAACGCTAACCCTCACCCTCACCCAAAACATCACGCTAAACCTAACCCTGACCCTAACCTAACCCTAACCCTCACCCTAACGCTAACCCTCAAACTCTCATACACAACCTAATCCTCACCCTAAACATAACACTAACCCTGACCTAACCCAAATCCTCACCCTCAACCTAACCATAACACTCAACATAGCCCTTACCCTAACCCTAACCCAAAACCTAACCCTAACCCTCACCCTCACCTTCACCCTAAACTTCACTTTAACCCTTATCCTCACCCGAACCCTCACACTAACACTAACTCTAACCCTAACCCTAAACCTCAACATAAACCTCATTCTAAACCTAACCCTAACCCTAACCATAACCCTAAACATTATCCTAACCCACACCCTCACCCTAACCCTAAACCTCACCCTCATCCGAACCCTCACCCTAACCCTTACCCTCACCCTAACCCTAACCCTAACCCTCATCCTAACCCTAACCCCTCTTTCCCTCAAACTCACTCTAATCCTCACCATAACCATAACCCTATCCCTTACTTAAGCGAAACCCTCACTCTCACCCTCACCCTCACCCTACCCCTAACCCAAACCATAACCCTTACCCTCACCCCTACCCTAACCCTAACCCTAACCCTCACAATAACCCTAACACTCACCCTAACCCTAACCCTTACACTAACCCTAAACCTAACCTTAACCCTCACCCTAACCCTAACCCTCAACCTACCCTCACCATAAGCATAACTCTAAAACTCACCCTCATCCTAACACTCACCCTAACCATTAGCTTAACAATAACCCTCAACCTCACCATAACCCTAACCCTCACCCTCACCCTAAATCTCACCCTAAACATCACATTCACCCTAACCCTCACCCTCACTGTAACCCTAACCTTAACACTAACCCTAACCCTCACACTAACCATAATCCTCACCCTAGACGTCACTCTCACCCTAATTCTCACCCTAACCCTACCACTAACCCTTACCCTAACCCTCACCCTCACCGTCATTCTAAACCTAACCCTAACCCTAAACCTAAACCTAACCCTCAGCCTCAACTTCACCCTAACTCTAAACCTAACCCAACCCTAACCCTCACCCTAATCCTATGCCTAAACTTAAACTTTACCTCACCCTCACCCTCACCCTAATTCTAACACTAACCCTAAAACCTAAACCTCACCCTAACCCTAAAACTCACGCTAAACTTCAGCCTAACCCTCATTTTCACACTAACCCTAAC
Organism: Dipodomys merriami; assembly: GCF_024711535.1. Classification (NCBI taxonomy): domain Eukaryota; kingdom Metazoa; phylum Chordata; class Mammalia; order Rodentia; family Heteromyidae; genus Dipodomys; species Dipodomys merriami. Next base: position 18,904,495 of record NW_027203715.1, on the reverse strand, counting down.
ACTAAACCTCACCCTCATCCTAACCCTCAACCTAAACCTTACCCTCACCGTAACCTTAATCTTAACCCTAACCCAAACCCTCACACTAACCTTAAACTGAACCCTCTCCCTAAATCTAACCCTAACCCTCACCGTAAATCTAACCCTCACCTCACCCTCACCCTCACCCTAAGCCTAACAATCACCGTGACCCTCACCCTAAACCTAACCCTCAACCTAACCCTATCCGTAACCCTAACACTCAACCTCACCCTAACCCTCACCCTAACCCTAACACTCAGGCTAACCCTCACCCTCACCATCACCCTAACCCTCACACTTAACCTGACCTTCACCCAAACCCTAACCCTCACCTTCACCTGAACACTCACCCTCAAAATAAACCAAACCCTAACCCTAAACATCACCCTAAACCTAACCCTCATCCTAACCCTAACCCTAAACCTCACCCTAACCCTCACCCTCACCCTCACCCTCACCCTAAGCCTAACCTTAAACCTAACACTAACCCTAAACCTAACTCTCACCCTCACACTAACGCTAACCCTAACCCTAACCCGAAAACTCACCCTCACGATTACCCTAAAACTAACGCTAACCCTAACCCTCACCCTAACCCTCACCCTCACCCTAACCCTATCCCTCACCTTCACCCTCACCCTAACCCTAAACCTAACAATAAACCTAAAACTCACCCTAACACTTACCCTCACCCTATACCTAACCCTCACCCTGACCCTAACCCAAACCCTAACCCAAACATAAACCTAACCCTCACCCTAACCATTACCCTAACCCTAACCCGCACCCTAAGCCTCCCCCTTCCCCTAACCCTAAGGCTAACCCTTACCCTCACCCTAACTCTGACCCTAACCCTCATCCTCACCCTATCCCTCATCCTAACCCTTATCCTCACCATAACTCTCACACTAATCTTCACACTAATCCTAAACCTAACCCTAAATTACACACTAAACCTCACCCTCACCCTCAACCTAAGCCTAACCCTTACCCTAAACCTAACCCTAACCCTAACAATCACCCTAACTCTAAACCTAAACCTCACACTCAACCTAACCCTAACCCTCAACCCAAACCTTACCCTAAACCTCAACCTCACCCTAACCCTCAATGTCACCCTAACCCTCACCCTATACCTAACCCTCACCTTGACCATAACCCAAACCCTAACCCAAACATAAACCTAACCCTCAACCTAAACTTCACCCTAACCATAACCCTAACTGTAACCCGCATCCTAATACTTACCCTTACCCTAACCCTAAGGGTAACACTTACCCTCACCCTAACTCTGACCCTAACCTTCATCATCATCCTATCCCTCATCCTAAACCTTATCCTCACCATAACTCTAACACTAACCCTCACACTAATCCTAAACCTAACCCTAAATTACAAACTAAACCTCACCCTCACCCTAACCCAAAACCTAACCCTAACCCTAACCCTATCAATTACACTCACCCTCACCCTAACCCTCACTGTCACCCTAACCCTCACCCTATACCTAACCCTCACTCTATACCTAACCCTCACCCTCACCCGAACACTAACCCACACCCTCATCCTAAACTTAACCCTCACACTAACCCTAAACCTAACCCTCACCCTAACCCTCACCATCAACCTAACCCTATCCCTCACCCTCACCCTCACCCTAACCCTAACCCTAATTCTAAACCTAACCCTCACACTAAGCCTCACCCTAACCCTAACCCTAACTTTCAACTTAATCTTCACCCTTATCCTAACCCTATGCTTCACCCTCAACCTAACCCTAACCCTAACAATAACACTAACCCTAACCCTCAATCTAAGCCTTAACCTAACCCTAACACTAATTTTCACCCTCACCCTATTCCTAACCCTAACCCTCACCCTCACCCTCACGCTCAGCCTAACACTAACCGAAACTCCAACCCTCACTCTCAACCTCACCCTCACCCTAACGCAGATCCTAACCCCAACTCTAACCCTAACCCAAAACTAACCCTCCACTAACCCTAACGCTAACCCTAAACCTTATATTAAACCTCACCCTCACCAGAATCCTAACCCTAACCCTAACCCTCACCCTCACCCTCACCCTAACACTCACTCTAACCCTAATATTAACCCTAACCCTCATGCTCACCCTAAACCTCACCTTAACCCTTATAGTCACTCTATCCCTGACCCTAACCCTAACCTTAACCCTCACACTAATCCTAACCCTAACCCTAACCCTAACCCTAAATTTCATCCTAATCCTCACCCTAACCCTAACCCTAACCCCAACCCTCACCCTAACCTTAGACCTACAGTTAACCCTCCCCCTCACCCTAACCCTCACCGTCACCCTAACCCTAACACTCAACCACACTGTAAACCTCACCCTCACCCGCACCTTCACCCAAAACTTAACACTAAACATCACCCTAAACCGAAACCTCAACCTAAACTTAACACTCACCCTCACGCTAAAACTAACCCTCACCCTCAGCCGCACCGTCATCCTAAGCCTAAACCTCACCCTAACCCTAACCGTAACCCTCACCCTTATGCTAACCCTAACTCTAACACTCAACCTAGCCCTAACCCTCACCCTCACCCTAACCCTAATGCTCAACCTCAACCTAACCCTCACACTCACCCTCACCCTCACCCTCACCCTAAGCCTAACCCTGAACCTAACACTAACCCTAAACCTAAATCTCACACTCAACCTCACCCTTACACTAACCCTAAAACTAACCCTCACCCTCACCCTCACAATCATCCTAAACCTAACCCTACCCCTAACCCTCACCCTAATCTTCACCCTCACCCTAACCCTATTCCTCACACTCATCCTCAGGCTAACCTAAACCTAACCCTCACCCTCACCCTAACGCTAACCCTAACACAAAACCTAACCCTTAACCTCACACGAACACTCACCCTCACATTAACCCACACACTCACCCTAAACATAACCCTAATTCTAACCCTCACCCTCACCCTCACCCTTACCCTAAGCCTAAACCTAAACGTACTACTAACCCTAAACCTAACTCTCACCCTCACCGTCACCCGAAGATTAACCCTAATCCAAACACTAACCCTCACCCTCTTCCTCACCCTAATCCTAAACCTATCCGTCACCCTCACCCTAACCCTATTCCTCACCCTCACCCTCACCCTACCCCTAACACTAACACTAAACCTAAACCTAACCCTCAACCTATGCCTAACCCTAACCCTAAAACTAACCCTCACCCTCACCCTAATCCTAAACCTAACCCTCTCCCTCACCCACACCCTCAGCCTAACACTTACCATAACACTAAACCTCACCTGCACCCTCACCCTCACCCTAACCCTAAACCTCACCCTAACCCTCACCCTCACCCTCACCTTCACTCTAACGCTAATCCTAAACCTCACACCATCCCTAACCCTAAACCTTATCCTCAGCCTAACCCTATCGCTAAACCTAACCCTAACCCTCACACTAACCCTAACCCTCAACCTAACCCTAACCCTCACCCTCACACTAACCCTCACCCTAAACCTAACAGACACCCTAACCGTAACTCTAAACCTAACGCTTATCCTCACACTAAACCTAACCGTCACCCTAACCCTAAACCTAAGCCTAACCTTAACCCTCACCCCCAACCTCAACCACACACTAAACATAACCCTAACCCTAACCCTCACATAACTCTAACGCTAACAATAACCCTAACCCTAACCCTAATGCTAAAACTCACCCTAACCCTAACCCTAACCCTCACCCTAAACTTAACCCTAAACCTAAACCTCTCCCTAACCCTAACCCTAATCCTCACCCTCACCCTAACCATAACCTTAACCCTGACACTAAACCTATCCCTCACCCTCACCCTAATCCTCACGCTAAATCTTACCCACAACCTCACACTTACCCACACACTCTCTAACCCTCAACCTAACCGTAAACCTAACCCTCAGCATCAACCTCACCCTCAGCCTAACCCTAACCCTCACTCTAATCCTAACCCTAACCCTCACCCTCACCCTCACCAGAACCCTCAACCTCACCTCACCCTCACCCTAACACTAACCCTAACCCTAACCCTCACCCTAACCCTAACGCTCACCCTAAAAACCCTAACCCTCACCTTCACCTTCACCCTAAACCTAACCCTAACCCTAAACCTCACCCTAACCCTCTCCGTAACCCTAATCCTAACGCTAACACTCACCCTCACCCTCACCTGAACCCCTACCCTCCCCATAACCCTAACCTTAACCCTCACACTAAACCTAACCCTCAACCGAACACAAAACCTAACCGTAACCCTAACCCTCACACTAAACCTAACCCCCATGTTTACCCTAATTCTACCTGAGCCTAAGACTCACAGTAACCCTAACCCTAATCCTACACCTCACCCTATCCCTAACCCTAACCCGAAACCTCAAACTCACCATAGCTCTGAGCTAACACTAACCCTATCCCTAACCCTCACCCTCAACGTCACCCTAACCCTCACCCTAACCCTAACCCTCTACAACACCCTAAACCTCACCCTCACCTGAATCCTCACCCACACCCTAGTCATAAACATCACCCTAAACCGAACCCTCACCCTAACTCTAACCCTAACCCTCACCCTAAACCTAAACTTCACCCTCCCCTTCCCCTCCCCCTAAGCCTAACCCTCACCCTAATGCTCACCCTAAAGCTAATCCTAATCCTAACCTTAACACTAACACTCAACCTATCCCTAACCCTCAACCTAATCCTAACCCTAAACCTCAAACTCACCTTAACCATCACCGTCACCCTAACCCTATCCCTCAACGACACCTTATCTGTCACAGTCACACCAACTATCACTCTCACACTAACCCACACCCATAACCTAAACATCACCCTAAACCTAACCCTTACTCTAAACCTAACCCTAACCCTCAATCTAACGCTAACCCTATCCCTCACCCTCACCTTCACCCTAACCATAAACATAACCCTAACCCTCACCCTACCCTTAACCCTATCCCTCACCCTAACCCTCACCCTAAACCTAACACTAACTTTCACTTTAATCCTCACTCTTAACCTAACTCTAACCTTCACCCAAACCTTCACACTCTACCTAACCATCACAGTCAACATAGCCCTCACCCTAACCCTAACCCTAACGCTAACCCTCACCTTAACCCTAACTCTCAAACTCAACCTAATGCTCACCCTAAACATAACACTAACCCTTACCTAACGCAAACCCTCACCCTCAACCTAACCATCACAGTCAACATAGCCCTCACCCTAACCCTAACCCTAAGCCTAAGCCTAACCCTAACCCTTAACCCTCACCCTCACCGTCACGCTAACCTTCACTTTAACCCTTACCTTCACCCTAACCCTCACACTAACCCTAACCCTAAACCTCAACTTAACCCTCATTCTAAACCTAACCCTAACCCTAAACATCACCCTAACCCACACCCTCACCCTAACCCTAATCCTCACCCTCATCCTAACCCTCACCTTAACCCTTACCCTCACCCTAACCATAACCCTAACCCTAAACCTAAGCCTAACACTCACACTAACCCTAAACCTTACCCTAACCCTAACCCTAACCCTCACATTACCCCTCATCATTTCCCTAATACTCACCCTAACCCTAACCCTAACCCTCACCCTCACCCTAACCCTCATGGTTACCTTAACCCTCACACTAACCCTAACACTCACGCACACCCTAACCCTCAACTTCAACCTCATCCTCACATTAGACCTCACCCTCAACCTAGACCTCACCATAACGGTAAAACTAACCCTAACCCTTACCTAACCGAAACCCTCACCCTCATCCTCACCTTCAGCCTAACCCTAACCCTCACCCTCACCCTAACCCTCACGCCAACCCTAAACCTCACCATCAGCCTCACTCTCACGGTCAACCTCACCCTAACCCTAACCGTCACCCTCACCCTAACCCTAACCCTCACCCAAACCCTCTCCTCACGGTAACACTCATCCTCAACCAAAACATTACCCTAAACCAAACCCTCACCCTAAACGTAACGCTCCCTCTATCCCTCAAACTCACCCTAATGCTCACCATAACCATAACCCTAACCCTTACCTAAGCGAAACCCGCACTTTCACCCTAACCAAAACCCTCATCCTAACCCTAACTTTAACCCTAACACTCACCCTAACCCTAACACTATATCTCACCGTCACCCAAACCCTAATTCTTACCCTAAACTTTATCCTAACCCTAACCTAAGCCTAACCCTAACCCTAACCCTAAAACTCACCCAAACCCCAAGCCTAACGCTAAACCTAACCCTTACCCTAACCCTCACCCAAACCTTAAGCCTAACACTAACCGTACCCCTCATCCTAAAACTAGCCATCACAGTCAACATAGCCCTCACCCTAACCCTCACCCTAACCCTAATCCTAACCCGAACACTCACCCTCACCCTCACCCTAACCTTCATTTTAACCCTTACCCTCTCCCTAACCCTCAAACTAACGCTAACTCTAACGCTAACACTAAACTTCAACCTAACCCTCATTCTAAACCTAACCCTAACCCTAAACCTAACCCTAAACATCACCCTAACCCACACCCTCACACTAACCCTAACCCTCACACTCATCCTAACCCTCACCCTAACCCTTACCCTCACCCTAAACCTAAACCTAACCCTAACCCTAAGCCAACCCTCACCCAAACCCTAAGCCGAACACTAAACTTAACCCTTACCCTCACCCTAACCCTAACCCTATCCCTAACCCTAACGCTAACACTCACCCTCACCCTAACCATAACCCTTACCCTCACCCTAATCCTAACCCTAACACTCACCCTAACACTCATCCTAACCCTAACCCTTAGTCTAACACTAACCGTAACACTAACCCTAACCCTTACTCTGACCCTGACCCTCACCCCCAGGCTAACACTAATCCTCACCGTAACCCTTACCCTCACCCTACCCTAACCCTAACCCTAACGCTAACACGCACCCTAACCCTAACCCTTACACTAACCCTAAACGTAACCTTAACCCTCACACTAACCCTACCCCTCACCCTACCCTCACTCGAACCCTAACCAAAACTCTAAACCTCACCCTCACCCTAACACTCACCCTAACCCTTAGCCTAACCCTAACCCTCAACCTCCCCCTAACCCTAACTCTAAACCTCACCCTAAACCTCACCCTAAATCTCACAATCACCCTCTCACCCTCACCGAAACCATACAGTGAACCCTAAACCAAACCCTCACGCAAACCCTAACCCTCACCCTAACCCTAACCCTAACCCTCACCCTAACCTTCAACCTAAAACTAAGCCTAAACCTAACCCTCACCATAAACCTAACCCTAACCCTCAAACTCACCCTCATCCTCACCCTAACCCTACCAATTCCCCTCAACCTAAACCTCATCCTAACCCTAACCCTAACCCTAACACTCACCCTAACACTAACCCTAACACTAAACCTCACCCTCAGCCTAACTCTAATCCTAAACTTAATCCTAACACTAAACCTTACCCTCACCCTAATTCTAACCCTAACCCTAAAACCTAAACCTCACCCTAACACTAAGAGTCACCTTAACTTCACCCTCACACTAATCCTCATCCTAACCCTACCACTAACCCTTACCTTAACCTCACCCTCACCCTCATTCTAACCCTAAACCTATCCCTAATCCTAAAAATAAACCCTCACCCTCAACTTCACCCTAACTCTAATCTTAACCCAACCATAATCCTCACCCTAATACTATCCCTAATTCTAAACGTTACACTAATTTTAATTCTCACCCTAACCATAACCCTAAAGCTCACCGTCATCCTAACCCTCACCCTAAACTTTTCCCTCACTGTAACCCTAACCATAACTCTAACCCTCACCCTAACACTAAACCTAACCCTCATCCAAATCCTCAACCTAAACCTAAAACTAACCCTAAACCAAACCATAACTCTATTTCTAACCCTCAATCTCACCCTCATCCTCACCCTAACCCAAACCCTACCCCTCACCCTAACACTCATCCTAACCCTAAGACTCACCCTATCACTATCCCTGACCCTAAACCTCACCCTCAACCTCACCCTCAGCCTAACAATAACCCTAACCCTAATCCTAACCCTAAACCTCACCCTCACCCTAAATCTAACCCTAACCCTAAAACTTAAAACTCACCCTAACACTAACACTCACCCTAAACTTCACCCTCACCCTAATCCTCACCCTAACCCTACCACTAACCCTTAACCTTACCCTCACCCTCACCCTCATTCTAAACCTAACCCTAACCCTAATCCTAACCCTAACCCTCACCCACGCCTTCACCCTAACTCTAACCCTACCCAATCCTAACCCTCACCCTAATCCTATCCCTAACCCTAAACTTTACCCTAAACCTCATTCTCACCCTAACCTTAACCATAAAGCTCACCATCATACTAACCCACACCTTAACCCTTACCCTCACCGTAAACCTAACCTTAACCCTAACCCTAACCCTCACACTAATCCTAACCCTCACCCTCACAATAACTCTAACCCTCACCCTAGCCCTCAACCTAAACCTAACCCAAACCCTAACCCTCACCATAACCCTCACACTAACCTTCAATCATAACCTCATCCTCACCCTAACCCTAACCCTACCCCTCACCCTAACCCTCATCCTAACGCTAACCCTAACACTCACACTAACACTAACCCTAACCCTAAACCTCACTCTCAACCTCATCCTCAGCCTAACCCTAACCCTAACCCTAATCCTAAACCTAAACCTTACCCTCACCCTAATTCTAACCCCAACCCTAAACCTAAACCTCACCCTAAACCTAACACTCACCCTAACCTTCACCCTCACCCTAATTCTCACCCTAACCCTACCACTAACCCTTACCATAACCCTCACCATCACCCTCATTCTAAACCTAACCCTATCCCTAAGCCTAACCCTAACACTCACCCTCATCTTCACCCAAACTCTAACCCTAACCCAACCCTAACCCTTAGCCTAATCCTATACCTAACTCTAAACTTTACCCTAGACCTTATTCTCACCCGAAACCTAACCCTAACCCTAACCCTCACCCGAACACTAACGCTAAACCTAAACCTCACCCTCACCCTAAACCTCACCCTAAACCTGACCCTAACCCTAATGCTAATCTACACACTAATCCTAACTTAACCATAAACCTAACCCTAAATTTCAACCTAACCCTCACCCTAACCCTAAACCTAACACAAACCCTCACCCTAACTCTAACCCTAAACCTAACCCTTACGCTCACAATAACCCTAACCGTCAACCTAACCCTCACCCTAACCCTAACCCTCAACCACACCCTAAAACTCCCCCGAACCCGAACCCGAACCCGAACCCTAACCCTCACCGTAAATCTAACACTCACCTCACCCTCACCCTCACCTTAAGCCTAACACTCACCGTAAACCTAACCCTAACCCTCACCTTACCCTAAACCTAACCCTAACCCTTACACTAACCCTAACACTCACCTTTACCCTAAACCTTACACTAACCCTAACCCTAACCTTAACCCTAACCCTAACCCTAATTCTAACCCTAAACCTACCCCTCACCCTACCCTCACCCTAACCCTAACCATAACTCTAAACCTCCCCCTAAACCTCAACCTAAACCTCACACTCACCCTAACCCTCACCCTCACCGTAACCCTAACCTTGACCCTTACCCTAACCCTTACAATAACCCTCAGAAAATGCTCACCCTAACCCTCAACAAAAAACTAATCCTAACCCTAACCCTCACCATAAGCCTAACCGTAACCCTCAACCTCACCCTCATCCTCACCCTAACCCTAACCCTTCCCCTCACCCTAACCCTCATCCTAACCCTAAACCTCACCCTAATCCTCACCCTAACACTACCACTAACCCTTACCCTAACCCTCACCCGCACCCTCATTCTAACCCTAACCCTAACCCTAATCCTAACCCTCACCCTCACCTTCATCTTCACCCTAACTCTAACCCTAACCCAACCCTAACCCTCACCCTAATCCTATCCCTAAACCTAAACCTTACCTCAACCTCAACCTCACCCTAATTCTAACCCTAACCCTAAAACCTAAACCTCACCCTCATCCTAACCCTCACCCTAAATCTTACCCTCACCGTAACCCTAACTTCAACCCGAACCCTAGCCCTCACACTAACCGTAACCCTAACCCTAACCCTCAACATAACCCTCAACCTTAACCTAACCTTAACCCTAACACTCACCATAACACTAACCCTAACCCTAAACCTACCCCTAAACCTCAACCTCACCCTAAGTCTAACCCTAACACTAAAACCTAAACTACACACTAACCTTAACACTCACCCTAAACTTCACCCTCACCCTAATCCTCACCCTAACTCTACCACTAACCCTCACCCTAACCCTCACCCTCATTCTAACCCTAACCCTAAACCTAATCCTAACCCTAAACCTCACCGTCACCTTCACCATAACTCTAACCCTACCCAACACTTATCCTCACCCTAATACTATCCCTAACCCTAACCCTAACCCTAAACCTCACCCTAACCCTAACTGTAACCCTTACACGCACCCTCACCCTAACCCTCACCATCACCCTAACACTCACCCTAACCCTAACCCTCACGCAAATCCTCACATTCACCCTATACATCAACCTAACTCTAACCCTCACCCTAACCCTAACTCCAACTGTCACCCTCACACTAATCCTCACCCTAACCCTAAACCTAACCCTTACCAAACTTTCCCTCTAACTCTAACCCTACCCAACACTAACCCTCACCTTAATCCTATCCCTAACCCTAAACTTTACCCTAACTCTCATTTTCACCCTAACCTTAACCCTAAGCCTGACCCTCATCCTAAACCTCACGCTAACCCTTACCCTCACCATACCACTAATCTTAACCCTAACCCTCACACTAAACCTAACCCTAACCCTCACCCTAACCCTTACCTTCACCGTAACCCAAACCATAAACCTAACCCTAACCTTCACCCTAACCCTAACACTAACCCTCACCCAAAGCCTCAACCGAAACCAAACCCTAACCCTAACCCTCACCAAAACCCTAACCCTAACCCTCCAACTCACCCTCAGCCTTACCCTAACCCTAACCCTACCCCTCACCCTAACACTCATCCTAACCCTAACCCTAACCCTAACACTCACATTAACACTCACCCTAAGCCTAAATCTCACCCTCAACCTCACCCTCAGCCTAACCCTAACCCTAAACCTAAACCTACACCTAAACCTCAACCTCACCCTAATTCTAACCCTAACCCTAAAACCTAAACCCCACCCTAATCCTAACACTCACCCTAAACTTCACCCTTACCCTAATCCTCACCCTAACCCTACCACTAACCCTTGCCCTAACCCTCACCCTCACCCCCATTCTAACCCTAACCCTAACCCAAATCCTAACCCTAAACCTCACCCTAATCCTAACCCTAACCCTCACCGTCACCTTCACCCTAACTCTAACCCAACCCAACCCTAACCCTCACCTTAAACATCATCCTATCCATAACTCTGAGACTAATCCTAACCCTAACCCTAACCCTAACCCAAAAGCTCATCCTAACTGTCACCGTCACCCTAATCCTCACCCTAAACATAACACTAACCCTTTCCTAACCCAAACCCTCACCTTCTCCCTCAACCTCACCCTAACCCTCACCCTCAACCTAGCCTTCACCAGAACCCTAACCCTAACCTTACACCTAACAGTAAACCTAACCCTCACAATCACCCCCACACTCAAGCTCACCCTAAACCTAATCCTAACCCTACTCCTAAGCCTAACTCTCACCCTCACCGTCACCCTTATCCTAACCCTCACCTTAACCCTAAACTTCAACCTATCCCTAACCATGACCCTCAACCTAACCCTCACCCTAACTCTAACATTAAAGCTCACACTCACCCTCAGCCTAACCCTAACCCTAATGCTAATCCTAAACCTAACCCTCACACTCACCCTCACCCTATACCTAACCCTAACCCTAACCTTCCCCGTCCCTCTCCCCCTCCAACTCTCCCTCACCCTAACCCCATCCATAGCCCTAACCCTAAGCCTAACCTTCACCCTAAACTTCATCCTCAACCTCACCCTCACCGGAACCCTTAGACTCACCCTAAACCTAACCCAAACCCAACCTTCAAACTAACCCTAAGGCTCACCCAAACCCTACCCCTCACCCTAAGCCTCATCCTAACCCTAACCCTAACCATCACCCTGTCGCTAACCCTCCCCATCACCCTAATCCTAACCCTCACCCAAACCCTAACCCTCAACTTCACCCGAACTCTCACCCTAACCTAACCCTCACCCTCACCCTAAACATCACCCTAACCCTATCTCTGAGCCTAACCCTAATCCTACCCCTCACTCTAAACCAAACCCTCACGCTAAACCAAACCCTCACCCTAACAATTACTGTCACCCTAATACTCACACTAAACATAACACTAAGCCTTCCTGAACACAAAACCTCACCCTCTCCCTTACCCTCACCCTAAACCTGCCCCTCAACCTAGCCCTCACCCTAACCCTCACCCTAACCTTACCTCTAAACCGAAACCTAACCTCCCCCTCCCCCTCACTCTAACCCCAACCCTCACCTTAACCCTAACCCTCACCCTAAACCTAACCCTAACCCTAATACAAATCCTAACCCTAACCCTCACTCTCACCCTCCCCCTAAACCTAACCCTAACCCTAAAAATCACCCTCACCCTCACCTTCACCCTAACCCTAAAAATAACCCTAAACCTAAACCTAACTCTAACCCTAACCCTCACCCTAACACTAACCCTAACCCTAACCTTCAAACTGAACCGAAACCTAAACCTCAGTCTAATCCTCACCCTCACACTAACCCTAACCCTAATCCTCTCCCTATCCCTAACCCTAAACCTAACCCTCAACCTCAATCTAGCCCTCATCCTAACCCTAACCCTAAACCTCACCCTCACCCTAACCATAACCCTCATCCTGACCGTAACCCTCACCCTAACCCTCACCCTAACCCTAACCCTCAACCTAACCCTCACCCTAATCGTAACCCTAACCCTAAATCTCACCCTACGCCTCACCATTAACCTAACCCTAACCTTAACCCTCACCCTCACCCTAACCCTCACCCTAAACCTTACCCTGACCCTATCCCTGACCCTAGCCCTAACCCTAAACCTAATCCTCACGCTAACCCTCAAACTAACCCTACAACTCACCATAACCCTCACCCTAATCCTAACCCTCATCCTAACACTAACCCTCTCCCTAACCCTTAACCTCACCCTAACACTAACAATAACCCTAACCCTCACACTAACCCTAACCCTCACCCTAAACCTAAATCTACCCCTAACCTTAAGCCTCATCCTAACCCTTTCCCTAAACCTCACCCTAACGCTAAACCTAACCGTAAACCTAACCCAAACCCTAACCCTCACCATCACCATAAATATAACCCTAATCTTAACTCTCAACCTAACCCTAAACCTAACCCTCACCATAATCAGAACCCTCACCCTAACCCTTACCCTAACACTAACCTTCACCCTAACCCTAACTCTAACCCTAACCTTCACCTCAAACCTCACCCTAAACCAACCCTAAAACTAAACCTAAAACTAATCCTCACCCTAACCCTAACCCTAACCCTAAACCTCACACTAAACCTAGCCCTCAGGCTAACCCTAACCCTACCCCTCAGCCAAACACTCACCCTCACCCTAACCCTAACCCTAAACCTCACCCTATCCCTAAACTTAACCCTTACACTCACCCCCACACTAGCCCTCACCCTAACACTAACACTAACCCTAACCCTCACCCTAACCTTCACCCTCACCAAACAGTAACCCTCACCCTCAACCTAACCCTCAGCCTAAACCTAACTCTAACATTAATCCTAACCCTAAACATCAGCCTAACCCTAACACTAACACTAAACCTAACCATAACCATAACCCTCAACCTAACGCTAATGCTAACCCTAACCCTCACCTTCACCCTAAACATCATGAAAACCCTTACCCGAACCCTAACCCGAACCCTAAATTTAACCCCAACCCTCACACTAATCCTAAACCTCAACATAACCCTAATCCTAATCTTCACCCTAACCCTCACCCTAACACTAACACTAACCTTAACCCTAACCGTCACCCTCACACTAACCTTTACCCTGACCAAATCCCTCACTCTAACCGTAACCCTAACCCTAACCCTCACGCTAACCCACGCCCTAATCCTAAACCTCACCATAACCCGCACCCTAATCCTAACCCTCATTCTAACACTAACCCTCACCCTAAACCTTAACCTCACCCTAACCGTAACCATAACCCTAACTCTACCCTCAAACTAAACCTAACCTTCACCCCAACCCTAACCCTAACCCTCAACTTAACCCTCACCCTAACCCGAACTCTAAACTTCATGCTAACCCTCACCCTAACCCTAACTCTAAACTTCATGCTAACCCTCACCCTAACCCTAAACCTAACCCTCACACTAACCCTCACCCTAACACTCACTCTAACCCTAACCCTCACTCTCACCCTAACCCTAACCCAAACCCTTACCTCACCCTAACCTTAACCCTAACTCTAACTCTAACCCTCATACTAAACCTAACCTTCACCCGAACCCTAACCCTACCCCTCAACCTAACCCTCACTCTAACCCTAACACTAAGCCTCTCCCTAACCCAAACACTAACCCTAACCCACACCCTCAAACTAGCCCTCACCCCAAACCTAATCCTAACCCTAACCCTCACCCTAACCTTAAACTTCACCCTAAACCTCACCCTCACCCCCACCCTAACCCACACCCTAAATCTAACCCTAATATTAACCTTCACCCTCACCCTAACTCTCACCCTTAAAGTAACCCTAAACCTAATTCTAACCCTAATCCTGACCCTAAATCTCACCCTAAACCTAACCTTAACCCTCACCCTAACCCTCACCCTCACACTCCCGCTAACCCAACACTAACCCTAACCATCACCCTAACCCTCACCCTAACCCTAATGCTAACCCAAACACTCACCCTCAACCTAACTCTCTCACCTGAAGCCTTACCCTCACCCTCACCCTAACCCTCACACTAAACCGAACCCGCACCCTAAAACTAACTCTAACACTCATCCTAACCCACACTCTATCCCTAACCCTAATCCTCATCCTCACCCTAGACCTCACCCTAACCCTAACCCAAACCATCACCCAAACCCTAACCCTCACACTAACCCTAACCCTCATGCTCACCGTAACACTCACCCTAACCCTAACCCTCACCTTCACCCTAACCCTCATCCTAACCGTAACTCTAACCCTCACCCTAAACCTCACTCTAACCCTAACCCTAACCTTAACCCTCACCCTCAGACTCACCCTCACACTAACCCTTAAACTGACCCCATCCCTCACCCTAACCCTAACACTAAACCTAACCCTCATCCTAACACTAACCCTCCCCCTAAAGCTTAACCTCACCCTAACACTAACCCTAACCCTATCACTCACACTCACCCTAACCCTCAACCTAACCCTAAATCTGCTCCTCATCATAATCCTCATTATAAGCCTAACACTCACCCTAACTGTAAACCTAACACTAAACCTAAACCTCTCCCTAACCCTCACCCTAACCATAACGCTCACCCTTACACTAATACTCACCCTAACCCTAAACCTAAACCTACACCTCAGCCTAATCATCACCCAACCCTAACCCGCACACTCAACGTGATCCTAATCCTTACCCTAAATCTTAGCCTAACTCTCACCCTCACCCTAACCCTCACCCTAACCCTGACCCTCACCCTAACCCAAAACCAAACCCTAACCCTAACACTCACATTAACCCTAAACTTAAAACTAAAGCTAAACCTCATCCTAACCCTCACCCTAACCATAACCCTAACCCTAACCCTGAAACTCATGCTCACCCTAACCTAACCCTAACCCTAACCCTCACATAACTCTAAAGCTAAAAATAACCCTAACCCTAACCCTAACCCTAAACCTCACCCTAACCCTAACCCTAACCCTCACCCTATCCCTCACCTTTAAACTAACCCTCACCCTATCCCTAACCCTAACACTAACCCTCAACCTCACCCTAATCCTCACCCTAAACCTTACCCTCACCCTCACCCTTACCCTCTCACTAAGCCTAACCCTCAACCTAACCCTAAACCTAACCCTCACCATCACTTTCATCTCAGCCTAACACTAACCCTAATCCTAATCCTAACCCTCACCCTCACCCTCACCCTAACCCTCAACCTCAACCTCACTCTCACCCTAACACTATCCCTAATCCTCACCCTCACGCTAAACCGAACCCTAACCCTAACGCTCACCCAAACCCTCAAAATACCCCTAATAATAACCCTATCACTCACCCTCACCATAACCCTCATCTGAACCCTTACCCTCACCCTAACCCTAACCCTAACCCTAACCCTCACACTAAACCTAACCCTCACCCTAACACTAACCTTAACCCAAACCCTCGCACTAAACCTAACCCTCATGCTAACCCTAACCCTACAACTGAGCCTAACCCTCACACTAAGCCTAACCCTAATGCTACACCTCACCCTATCCCTAACCATAACCCTAATCCTAAACCTCACCCTAGCCCTCAGCTAACACTAACTCTAATCCTAACCCTCACCCTCACCCTCACTCAAACACTCAAACTAACCCTAACCATAAACCCCACCCTCCCACTAACCCTCACTCTAACCAAACCCTAACTCTCACCCTAACCCTATGCCTCATCATAACAATAACCCTTATCCTAACCCTCACCCTCACTCTAACCCTCACCCTAACCTTTGCCCTCACTCTAACCTAAACCAAAATTTCACCTTAATCCTCACCCTTACCCTAACCTTATCCCTCAACCTCACCCTAACGCTAACCCTTACCCCAACCCTAACCCTCACCCTATGATTAACCCTAACCCTAACCCAAACCCTCAACATCACCCTAATCCTAACCATAAACCTCACCCTCAACCTCAATTTCAGCCTAACACTAAACCTAAACATAACCCTCACCCTCACCCTCACACTAAACCTAAGCTAACCCTAAACCTCAGCCTAACTGTAAATCTAACAATAACCTTATCCCTAATCCTAAACCTAAACCTCACCTTAATACTAACCCTAACCCTAACCTTCACCCTAACCCCAAACCTAACCCTAATCCTCTCCCTAACCCTAACCCTAATCCTCACCCTCACCATAAACCTAACCCTAACCTTAACCCTCACACTAAACCTATCCCTCACCCTTAACCTAACCCTCACCGTAACCCTAACCCTCACCCTCACCCTCACCCTAATCCTAACCCTAAACCTTAACCTCACCCTCACTCTTACCCACAAACTAACCCTAAACCTCAACCTAACCCTTACCATCCCCTCACCCTATACCTAACCCTAAACTTAACCCTAACCCTAACCCTCACCCTAACCCTAAACCTCGCCCTCACCCTAACACTTACCCTCACTTACCCTCACCCTAAACCTAACCCTAACACTCACACTAACCCTAACCCTCAAACTAACCCTAACCCTCACCCTAACCCTAACCCTCATCCTAACCCTAACCCTAAACCTCACCCTAACCCTAAAACTAAGCCTTATCCTAACCCTCAACCTAACCCTAACACTAGCCCTATCTCTAACCATAACCATAACACAAACCCTAGACCTCACCCTACCGCTAACACTTACCTTCAGCCTC
This sequence comes from Dipodomys merriami, assembly GCF_024711535.1. Classification (NCBI taxonomy): domain Eukaryota; kingdom Metazoa; phylum Chordata; class Mammalia; order Rodentia; family Heteromyidae; genus Dipodomys; species Dipodomys merriami. The sequence continues at coordinate 18,886,642 of NW_027203715.1, read as the reverse complement.
ACAAACATCCGAACCCTCACCTTCATCCGAACACTCACCCACACCCTAAACCTCAACTGAACCCTAACCCTCAGCCTAATCCTAACCCTAATCCTCACCCTGACCCAAACCCTCACCCTAACCCTAACTGTAACCCAAAATCTCACCCTAAACCTAACCTAACCCAAACCCACACCCTAAACTTCACCCTCACCCTAGCCCTCACCCTAACCCTAACCCTGACCCTAACCCTCACCCTAACCCTAAACCTAATGCTAACCCTCACCCTAATCCTCACCATAAACCTTACCTTCTCCCTCAACCTGACCCTCAAACTAAACGTAAACCTCAACCTAACCCTAACCCTAACCCTCACCATCACCTTCATCCTAAACCTAACCTTAACCTTAACCCAAACCCTATCACCCTAACCCTAACCCTCACCCTAAACCTAACCCTCACCCTAACACTTACCCTCACTTACCCTCACCCTAAACCGGACCCTAAACCTCACCCTAATCCTAAACCTCACCCTCACCCTAACCCTCACCAAAACCCTCACCCTAACCGTACTCCTAACCCTAACCCTAACCCAAACCCTAGACTTCACCCTAAACCTAACTCTTACCCTCAGCCTCATAAACATCCTAACCATCACCTTCACCCGAACTCTCACCCTCATCGTAACACTCACCCTTACCCTAAACCTCACCCTCACCCTAACCCTCAGACTAATCCTAACCCTAACCCTCACCCTGACACAAAGCCTCACCCTAACCATTACCGTCACCCAATTTCTCACCCTAAACCTAACCTAACCCAAATCCTCTCCCTCACCCTAAACTTCACCCTCACACTAGCGCTCACCCTCACCCTAACCCTAAACCTAACACTTGAACTAAACCTAATCCTCACCCTCACCCTCACCCAAACCCTCACCCTAACACTAAACCTAACACTAACCCTCACCTTAACACTCAACCTTACCCTTACCCTCATCCTCACACTCACCCTCACCCTAACCCTAAAACTAACCCTCACCCTAACCCTCTCCCTAACCCTCACCCTAATCCTAACCCTCACCCTCACACTCAACATCACCCTCACACTAACCCAAACCCTCAACCTCACCCTCACCCTTAACCAAACCCTAACTCTCAACCTAACCGTAACCCTCACCCTAACACTAATGCTAAAACTAATCCTCACCCTAAACCTAACCCTAAACCTAACCCTCACTCTCACCCTCAGCCTAACCCTCACACTAACTCTAACCCCAACACTCACCCTAACCCTCACCCTAAACTTAACCCTAATGCTCATCCTAAATCTAACCCTAAACCTAACCCTAATCCTCACCCTAAACCTAACCCTCACCCTACCCCAAACCCTAACCTTCACCCTCACCCTAACCATAATCCTAATCCTAAACTTCACCCTAACCCTAAACCTAACCCTAATGCTAACCCAAACCCTCACCCTCACCTTAAACCTCACCCTAAACCTTACCCTCATCCTAACCCTAAACCTAACCCTAACTGTCCCATTAATCCTAACCCTCACCCAAACTGTAACCCTAACCCTCACCGTGACCCTAACCCTAAAGGTCATCCTAACCCTCACTCTAACCCTAACCATCACCACACCCTAACCCTAACCATCACCCACACCCTAACCTCACCCAAACCTTCACCCGAACCCGAACCTGAACCCTCACCCTAACTCTCACCCTGACACAAACCCTCACCCTAACACTTACCGTCACCCTAATCCTCACCCTAAAAATAACCATAACATTTACCTAATCCAAACCCTCACCCTCACCCTCACACGAAAACCCACCCACACCCTATCCATAACCCTAACAATACCCCTCACCCTAACCCTCATCCTCACCCTAACACTAACCCACACCCTCACCCTAAACCTCACCGTCACCCTAACACTCACCCTAACACTAAGACTCACCCACACCCTTAACCTCACCCAAAACCTCACCCTCACCCTAACCCTAGCCCTCACCCTAACTCGAACCCTAACCTTAACCCTAATCTTAACCCTAACCCTCAAATAACCCTCACCATAACGCTAACCCGCACTTTAAACCTAGCCCTCACCCGCACCCAAACTCTAAACCTAACCCTCATCCTAACCCTCACCCTCACCTTAAAACTAACTCTAACCCTCACCCTCTCCCTAACCCTCACCCTAACACTTACCCTCACCCTAACCTTCACCCAAACTATCACACTCACGCTAGCCCTCATCCTCACCCCAAACCTCACGCTAACCGTACCCTCAACCAAACCCTAAGCCTAACCCTAACCCTAACACTAATCCTAAGCATAACCCTCACACTAAACCTAAACCTCAACCTCAACCTCACACTCACCCTAACCCTAAACCTAACCCTAACCCTTACCCTTTCCCTAACCCTAAACCTATCTCTCACCCTCACCCTAGCCCTCACCCTAACACTGACCCTAACCCTAACCCACACCCTAACCATCACCTCAGCATAAAAGTAACCCTCACCTTAACCCTAACCATAACCCTCAAACTCACCCTCACACTCACCCTCAGCCTAAACCTAACCCTAGCACTAATCCTAAACCTAACCCCCACCCACATCCTCAAGCTAACTCAAACCTTAACCCTAAACCTAAAACTCACCCTAATCCTAACGCTAACCCTAACCCTCATCCTCAACCTAAACCTCACCAGAAACCTTACCCTCACCCTAACCCGAACCCTAAATCTAAGCCTAACCCTCACACTAATCCTAACCCTAACCCTAACCCTAATCCTACGCCTCACCCTAACCCTCACCTTAACACTGACCCTAACCCTAAACATAACCCTAACAATAACCCTAATCCTCACCCTCACCCCAACCCTCAATGTCACGCTAACCCTCATGCTAATCCTAACTCTCACTCACACACTAACTCTCATCCTCATGCGAACCCTCACCCTCACACTAATCCTCACCCTCACCCTAAATATAATCCTAACCCTAACCCTAACCCTAACCCTAACCCTCACCCTCAGCCTCAGTCTAACCCTGATCCTCACCCTAACCCTCAGCTCAACGTAACCCTAACTCTAACAATATTCCTAAACCAAACCCTCAGCCTCACCCTAAACCTCACCCTAAATATTACCCTCACCCTAACCCCAATGCTAACCCTAACTCTCACGATAAGCATAACCCTAATCCTCAGCCTCAACATGAACCTATCCCTAACCCTAACCCTCACACTAAACCTAACCCTCACCCTTACCCTAACCATTACCGTAACCCTAACCCTAATCCTAACCCTCACCCTCACCCTAATGCTCACCTTAAACCTTACAATTACCCTCACACTTAACCTCAAACGAAACGTAAACCTCAACCTAACCCTAACCCTAACCCTCACCATCACCCTCTCTCTAAGCCTAACTCTAACCCTAACCCTAACCCTAACATTAACCATAACACTCACCCTAAGCCTCACCTTACCACTTACCCTAACCCTAACCCTCAACCTCAAGCTAACCCTCACCGTAACCCTTCCCCTCACCCTAACCCTAACTCTCACACTAAACATAACCCTCACCCTACCCTTACCCTAACCCTAACACTCACCCTCACCCTAACCCTAAACTTAACCCTAACCTTCACCCTAACCCTCACCCTAACCCTAACCCTAAACCTAACCTTAATCCTCACCCTAATACTGAACCTCACCCTAACCCTAACCCTAATCCTAACCCTCACACTAACCCTAACCCTCACACCAAACCTTACCCTACCCCTCACCCTAACCCACATCTTAAACCTTACCCTAATCCTAAGGTTCATCCTAACCCTAACCCTCAGCCGAAGCCTCACCTTCACCCGAATCCTCACCTTAACCATAAACCTAACCCTCACCCTACTCTTCACCCTCACCCTAAACCTAATCCTAACCCTCACCGTCAACCTCAACCTAACCCTAACCCTCACCCTAAATCTTACCCTAACCCTACCCTAAACCTAACACTAACCCGAACCCTCACCTTAATCCTAAAACTCACCCAAAGGCTAACACTAACACTAACCCTCACCCTCACCGTAAAGTTCACCGTAACCCTAACCCTAAACCTAACCTTAAACATAACCCTCACCCTATCCCTCACCCTAACCCTAATCCTAACCCTAACCCTCACCCTCACCCTAATACTCACCCTAACACTTACCCTCAACCTAACCCTCACCCTCACCCTAATCGTAACGCTCACCCTCACCCTCACCCTAACCCTAACCCTACTCGTCACCCTAACTCTCATCCTACCCCTAAACCTAACCCTAAAACTCAACATAACCCTAACCCTAATCCTAACCCTAACCCTCACCCTCAGCTTAACTTTAAGCCTCACCCTACCCATTACCCTCACCCTACCCTAAACCTAACCCTAACCCTAACCCTAACCCTCACCCTAACCCTAATGAACACCCTAACTGTAAACCTAACACTAACCCTAACCCTCAACCTAACCCTCTCATTAAAACTAACCCTAACCCTAATTGTAACCATCACCCTACACCTCATTCTAACCCTAACACTAACCCTAAATCTCACCCTCACCCTAACACTCACCCTAACCGTTAACCTCGCCCTAACCATCACCCTCACCCTAACCTAACCCTCACTATAAACCTAAAACAAACAGTAATCCTTACCCTCACCTTCACCCTAACCCTAACCCTAACACTCAACCTAACCCTAACGCTAACCCAAAACCGCACCCTCACCCTAACCCTAACCCTAACCCTCACACTAATCCTAACTTTCACCATAACCCTAACCATACCCCTCACCCTAACCCTCACCCTAACACGAACACTAACCTAATCCTCACCCTAACCATAACCCTAAGAGAATCACTCACTCTAACCCTCACAGTCACCCTAAACCTCAACCTAAACCTAACCCTTACCCACATCCTAACCATCACCTTAACCCTAAACCTAAACCTCACCCTAACTGTAAGCCTAAACCTAACCCTCACCCTAACCCTTACCCTCAAACAAAACATAAAGCTCAACATAACCCTAACCCTAACCCTCACCATCTCCCCCACACTAAGCATAACCCTAACCCTAACCCTAACCATCACCCTAACCCTAACCCTCACCCTACCCGAACCCTCACCATAAAGCTTTACCTCACACTAACCCTCACCCTAACCTATCCTTAACCCTCACCTTAAACCTCACCCTTAACCTAACCCTAACCTTCCCCTCACGCTTAACCTTAACAGTCAGCCTAACCCTAAGCCTAACCCTAACACTAATCGAAACCCTCACACTAAACCTAACACTCACCCAAACACTAAACCTAACTCTAAGCCTCACACTAAATGTAATCCTCACAATAACCCTAATCCTATCCCTCAGCCTAACCCTCACCCTAACCCTAACCATAACCTTAAGCCTCACCCTATCCCTAACCCTAACCCTAACCCTCACCCTCACCCTAGCCCTCACCCTAACACTGACCCTAACCCGAACCCTTACCCTAACCCTCACCTCACCCTAAACGTAACCCTCACCCTCACCCTAACCGTAACCCTCAACCTCACTCTCAAACTCACCCTCAGCCTAAACCTAACACTAACACTAATCCTAACCCTAACCCTCACCCTCACCCTCAAGCTATCTCTAAACTTAACCCTAAACCTAACCCTCACCCTAATCCTAACGCTAACCCTAACCCTCACCCTCACCCTAAAACTCACCCAAACCCTTAACCTCACAGTAACCCGAACCCTAAACCTAACCTTAAACCTCACACTAATCCTAACCCTCACCCTCACCCTAATCCTACACCTCGCCCTAACCCTCACCCTAACACGAACCCTAACCTTAATCATCACCTTAACACTGACTGTATTCATCACCCTCACCCCAAAACTCATTGTCACCCAACCCTCACCCTAATCCTAACCCTCACCCACACACTAACTCTTATTTTCACCCGAACCCTCACCCTCACACTAAGCCTCACCCTCACCCTAAACATCATCCTAACCATAACCCTCACCCTAACCCTAAACCTAGCCCTCACCCTAAACCTAACCCTCACCCTAACCCTCAAGCTCACCCTAATCCTCTCCCTAACCCTAACCCTAACCCTCACCCTCAACCTCACACTCACCCTCAGCCTAACCATAACCCTAACCCTAATCCTACCCTAACCCTAAACTTTAACCCTCACCCTAACCCTAACATTAACCATAACACTCACCCTAACCCTCACCTTAACACTATCCCTAACCCTAACACTCACCCTCACACTAACCCTCACCCTAACACTTACCCTGACCCTAACAATAACACAAAAACTAAACATAACCCTCACCTTAACAATAACCATACCCCTCACCCTCAACATCATCCTAAACCTAACCCTAACTCCAAATCTCACCCTAAACCTTACCCTAACCCTAAACCTCACACTCATCCTAACCCTTTTCCTAACCCTAACCCTCAGCCTCAACCTAATCCTAACCCTAACCTTGACCCTCACCCTCACCCTAAACCTCACCCTAAACATTACGCTCACCCTAACCCAACCTTAACACTAACCCTCACACTAACCCTAACCCTAATCTTATCCCTAAACCTAACCATCACACTAACCCTAACCCTCAGCCTAACCTTAACCCTACCTCTCACACTAACGATCACGCTAACCCTAAACCTCACCCTAACCTGAGCTCTCACCCTCACCCTCACCGTCATCCTAAACCTAACCGTACCCCTCATCCTAACCCTCATCCTAACCCTAACTCTAACCCTGACACTCACCCTAACCCTAAACCTAACCCTAACACTCACCCTCACTCTCACCCTCAGCCTAACCCTTACCCACCCCCTAAACTTAATCCTCACCCTAACCTTCACCCTAAACCTAAACCTAACCCTAACCCTAACACTAATCCTAAGCCTAACCCTCACCCTCACTCTCACCCTAAACCTAACCCTAAACCTAACCCTCATCCTAACCCTAATCCTAACCCTAACCCTCAGCCTCTACCTAACCCTAACCCTCACCCTCACCCTAAACCTCACCCTAAACATTACCCTAACCCTAACCCTCACCATAACACTAACCCTCATACTAACCATAACTCTAATCCTATCCCTAAACCTAACCCTCACACTAAACCTAACCCACACGCTTACCCTAACCCTACCCCTCACGCTAACCATCACCCTAACCCTAACCCTCACCCTAACACTACCTCTCACCCTCACCCTAATCCTAAACCTAACCCTACCCCTCACCCTAACCCTCATCTTAACTTTTACCCTAACCCTGACACTCACCCTAAACCTAAACCTAACCCTAACACTCACCCTCACCCTCACCCTCAGCCTAACCCTTACCCACACCCTAAACCTTAACCTCACCGTACCCTAACCATAACCCTAACCCTAACCCTCACACCTAAACCTAACGCTCACCGAAAACCTAACCCTAACACTAAACCTAACGCTCACCCTAACCTTAACCCTAACCCTAAGCATAACCGTAACCCTAACCCTAACACTCACCCAAAACCTAACCCTAACACTAAACCTACCCTCATCCTAACTTTCACCCTCACTCTAATGCTCACTCTAAACCTAACCCTAACCCTTACCCTAACCCTAACCCTCACCCTCACCCAAATCCTCACCCTAACCCTCACCGTCACCCTAATCCTCACTCTATATCTAACCATAACATTTACCTAACCTAAACCCTCATCCTCACCCTCACCCTAAACCCCACGCTCACCCTATCCATAACCCTAACCATACCCCTCACCCTAACCCTCACACTAAAACGAACCGTAACCCACACCCTCACCCTAATCCTCACCATCACCCTAAACCTCACCCTAACCCTAAGACTCACCCACACCTTAACCCTCACTGAAAACCTCACCCTCAACTTAACCCTAACCCTCAACCTAATTCTAACCCTCACCTTAACCCTAACCCTAAACCTAAACTTCACCCTCACCCTAAACCTAACCCAAAGCTTCACCCTAACCCTCACCCTCACCCTAACCCTAAGCCTAACCCTCACCCTCACCCTCACCCTAAACCTAAACCTAAACCTAAACCTAAACCTCAACCTCACACTCACTGTAACCCTAACCCTAAACCTAACCCTCACCTTCACCCTAACCCTAAACCTAACCCTCAACCTCACCCAAACCCTCAACCTCACCCTAACACTCACACTAAACCATACCCTCACACTAACCATAAACCTAACCCTCATGCTCACCCTCACACTAACCCTAACAGTCACCCTCACCCTAAACCTAACACTAAGCCTAAACCACACCCTAACCCTCACCATAACCCTATCCCTAACCCTCAACCTCACCCTAACCCTAACCCTAACCCTCATCCTAACCCTAACACTCACCCTCACTACAACCGGAAACCTAACCCTAGACCTCACACTAACCCCAAACCTAATCCTCATCCTCACCCTAACACTCACCCTCACCTTAATTCTAACCCTAACCCTAACCCTCACACTAACTCTAATCCTCATACTAACCCTTAAACTACCCCTGACCCTAACCCTCAACATAAACCTAACCCTAATCCTAACCCTCATCCTAACCCTAACCCTCACCCTCACTCTCAACCTCAACCTAACCCTCACCCTAAACCTTACCCTCACACTGCCCTAACCCTAACATAAACCCTAAACTTTACCCTAAACCTCACCCTAACCCTAACAGTAAACCTAACCCTAAATGTAACCCTCACCCTACCCCTCACCCTACCACTAATCCTAACCCTAACCCTCACCCTCACCCTAACACTCACCCTAACATTTATCATCACCCTAACACTCCCCCTCCCCCTAACCCTATCCCTAACCGTAACCCTAACCTAACCCTCACCCGCAACCTAACCCTATCCCTCAACCTCAGCCTCGCCCTAACCCTAACACTCACCCTCACCCTCACCCTCAGCCTAACCCTAACCCTCACCCTACCCCTTACCCTCACCCAACCCTAACCCTAACCCTTACCCTCACCCTAACCCTAAATCTAAACCTAACACTAACCCTCACCCTAAAACTAACCCTAACCCTAACCGTAACCATCACACTACCCCTCACCCTAAACCTAACCCTAACCCTAAATCTCACCGTCACCCTAACACTCACCCTATCCCTTACCCTCGCCATAAGCTTTACCTTCACACTAACCCTCACCCTAATTCTATCCCAAACCATAACCCTCACACTCACCCTAAACCTTACCCTCACCATAAAAATCACCTTCACCCTAACCCTCACACTAATCCTAACACAAACCCTAAGCTTCACATCCACCCTAATCATAACCATAACTCCAAAACTCATCCTAACCCTCAACCTAAACCTAACTCTGACCACAAACCTAACCCTCACCCTAAACCTCACCCTAAACATTACTCTCAACCTAACCCCAATGCTTACCCTAACCCTCACGATAACCCTAAACCTAATCCGCACCCTCAAAAAAAAAAAAAAACCTAACCCTAACCCTATCCCTCACACTAAACCTAACCTCACACTAACCCTAACCCTAACCCTCACACTAAAACTAACCCTCACGCTAACCCTAACCCTACCCCTTAGCCTAACCCTCACACTTACCCTAACCCTAAACCTAAACCTCAACCTAACCCTAATCCTAAACCTAACCATCACCCTCACCCTAAAACTAACCCTCACCCTCACCCTAGCCCTCACCCTAAACCTAAACCTAACCCTAACCCTCACACTAAAAATAACCGTCACAATTACCCTAATCCTACCCCTCAGCCTAACCCTCACCCTAACCCTATCCATAACCTTAAGCCTCACCCTATCCCTAACCCTAACCCTAACCCTCACCCTCACCCTAGCCTTCACCCTAACACTGACCCTAACCCGAACCCTCACCCTAACCCTCACCTCACCCTAAACATAACCCTCACCCTAACCATAACCCTCACACTCACCCTCACGCTCACATTCAGCCTAAACCTACCCCTAACACTAATCTTAAGCCTAACCCTCACCCCCAACTTCAAGCTAACTCATACCTTAACCCTAAACCAAAACCTCACCCTAATCCTAAGGCTAACCCTAACCCTCACCCTCACTTTAACCCGAACACTAAACCTAACCCTAACCCTCACACTAATCCTAACCCTCACCCTAACCCTAATCCTACACCTCAACCTAACCCTCACCCTAACCCTTACCCTAACCCTAACCATCACCCTAACACTAACCCTAATCCTCACCCTCACCCCAACACTCATTGTCACCCTAACCCTCATCCAAAACTAACCCTCACTCACACACTAACTCTCTTACCCACCCTCACCCTCACCATCACACTAATCCTCACCCTCCCTCTAAACATCATCCTAACCATAACCCTCACCATAACCCTAAACCTATCCCTCACACTAAACTAACACTCCCCCTAACCCTCACGATCACCCTAATCCTCTCCCTAACCCTTAACCTAAACCTAACCCTAACACTCACCCTCACCCTAGCCCTCACACTAACACTGACCCTAACCCTAACCCTCACCATAACCCTCAATTCACCCTAAACATAAAGCTCACCCTCACCCTAACTGTAACCCTCAACCTCACCCTCAGCCTATACCTAAACCTAACACTAATCCTAACCCTAACCCTCACCCTAAACCTCACCCTAAACATTACCCTCACCCTAACACCAATGCTAACCCTAACCCTAAATCTAACCCTAACCCTAATCCTCACCCTCAACATAAACCAAACCCTCACACTAAACCTTACCCTCACCCTTACCCTAACCCTTACCGTAACCCTAACCCTAATGTTAACCCTCACCCTCACCCTAATCCTCACACTAAACCTTACCATCACCCTCATCTTTACCCTCAACCTAATCCTAAAACTCAACCTACCTAACCCTAACCCTCACCATCACCCTCACCCGAAGCCTAAACCTACCCTAACCCTAAACCTCACACTAAACCTAACCCTCACCCTAACACTAACCCTCACCGTAACCCTTAACCTTACAGTAACACTCAACTTAACCCTAACCTTAAAACTCAGCTCAACCCTCACCCTTAACCTAACCCTAACCCTAACCCTCACCCTCACGCTCCCCTTAACCCTCACACTAAACCTAAACCTAACCCTCACCCTAAACCTAAACCTAACCCTAGCCCTCACACTAAATGTAACCCTCACAATAACTCTAATCCTACCCCTCAGCCTAACCCTCATCCTAACCCTAACCCTAACCTTAAGCCTCACCCTATCCCTAACACTAACCCTAACCCTCACCCTCACCCTAGCCCTCACCTTAACACTGACCCTAATCCTAACCCTCACCCTAACCATCATCTCACCGTAAACGTAACCCTCACACTCACCCTAACCGTAAATCCCACCCTCCCGCTCACCCTCAGCCTAAACCTATCCCTAACATTAATCCTAACCCTAACTCTCACCCTCACCCTCAAGTTAACTCTAACCTTAACCCTAAAGCAAAACCTCACCCTAATTCTAGCGCTAATCCTAACCCTCACCCTCACCCAAACCCTTAACTTCAACCTAACCCGAACCTTAAACCTAACCCTCACCCTCACACTAATCCTAACCCTCACCCTAACCCTAATCCTACACCTCACCCTAATCCTCACCCTAACACTAACCATAACCATAACCATCACCCTAACACTAACCCTAATCCTCACCCTCACCCCAACTCTCATTGTCACCCAAACCCTCACCCTAATCCTAAACATCACCCACACACTAAGTCTCATCCTCACCCTCACCCTCACCCTCACACTAATCCTCACCCTCACCCTAAACATCATCCTAACAATAATCCTCACCCTAACCATAAACCTATCCCTCACCCTAACCCTAACCCTCACCCTAAACTTCCCGCTCACCCTAATATTCTCCCTAACCCAAACCCTAACCCTTACCCTAAACATAACCCTCAACCTCACCCTAACCCTAAACCTAACCCTAACCCTCACCCTCAACCTCACCCTCAACCCCAGCCTAACCATAACCCTAACCTTAATCCTACCCTAAAACTAACCTTAACCCAAATATTAACCATAACACTCACCCTAACCCTAACCTTAACACTAACACTAACCCTAACCCTCACCCTCACGCTAACCCTCACCTAATCCTTACCCTCACCCTAACCCTAACCCTCACACTAAACATAACCCTCACCCTAACCCTAACAATAACCCTCACCCTAACACTCATCCTAACCCTAACCCTAACCCCAACCCTCACCCTAAAACTAACCCTAACCCTAAGCGTCACCCTAAACCTCACCCTCACCCTCACTCTCACCCTCAGATTAACCCTAATCTTAAACCTAACCCTCAGCCTCAACCTATCCATAAGTGTAATCCTAACACTAACCATAAACCTCACCCTCACCCTAAACCTCACCCTAAACATTCCCCTCACAATAACTCAAAGGCTAACCCTAACCTTCATGCTAAACGTAACACTAATCCTCACCCTCAACATAAACCTAACCCTCACACTAAACCTAACCCTCACCCTTACACTAACCCTTACCCTAACTCTCACTGTAAACCTCACCTTAAACCTCACCCTAAACCTTACCCTCGCCCTCACCCTCACCTTTACACTCAACCTAACCCTAAACCTCAACCTAACCCTAACTCTAACCCTCACCATCACCCTCACCCTAAGCCTAACCCTAACCCTAACCCTAAACCTCACCCTAACCCTAACCCTAACCCTAACCCTAACCCTCACCCTAACCCTTACCCTCACAGTAACCCTCACCCTAACCCTAACACCCACCCTAACTGTAATCCAAACACTAAACCTAACCCTCACCCTAACCCTCATCCTAAAACTAACCCTAACCCTAACTGTAACCATCACCTTACCCCTCACCCTAACCCTAACACTAACCTTAATCCTCACCCTCACCCCAACCCTCATTGTCACCCTAACCTTCACCAAATCCTAACCCTCACCCAGTCACTAAATCTCAACATCACCCGAAAACTCAACATCACACTAATCCTAACCCTAACCCTAAACATCATCCTACCCATAACCCTCACCCTAAACCTAATCCTCAACCTAACCCAAACCCTCACCCTAACCCTCATGCTCACCCTAATCCTCGCCGTAAACCTTATCCTAACCATAACCCTCACCCTCACCCTCACTCTCACCCTCACCCTCACACTAACCCTAACCCTAACCCTAACCCTAACCCTCACCGTCACCCTCACCATCAGCCTAACCCTAATCCTAATCATTACCCTCTACCTCAACCTAACCCTAACTCTAACTCTAAACCTAAACCTCACCCTCACCCTCAACATCACTCTCACCCTAAACTTAACCCTAACCTACACACTATCCCTAACCCTAATCCTTATCCTCACCCTAACCCTAATACTAAGCCTGACCCTAACCCTCACACTAACCCTAACCCCCACCCAACCCTAAGCCTAACCCTCACCCTCACCCTAACCCTCAACCTAACCCTTACCCAAGTCTAACCCTAACTCTAATCCTAACACTCACACTAAACCTAACCCAAACCCTAAACCAAACCCTAACCCTATCTGTAACCCTCAAACCCACACTCACCCTTTCCTTCAGCCTAACCCTAAACCTAACACTAATCTTAACCGTAACCCTCACCCTCAGGCTCATCCTAAACCTAACCATAACCCTAACATTCAGCCTAACTGTAAAGCTAACAATAACCCTATCCCTAATCCTAAACCTAAACCTCACTGTAACCCTAACCCTAACCCTAAACCTCACCCTCACAATATTGCTCACCCTAAACCTAACCCTCACCAAACCCTCACTCTAACCCTAACCCTAACCCTAACCCTCACCCTCAACCTCACCCACACCCTCAGCCTAACTATAACCCTAACCCTAATCCTACCCTAAACCTAACCATAACCCTAACCCTAACATTAACCATAACACTCACCCTAACCCTCACCTTAACGCTCACCCTAACCCTAAACCTCACCCTCACGCTAACCCTCATCCTAAGCCTTACCCTCACCTAACCCTAACCCTCACACTAAACATAACCCTCACACTAACCCTAATCATACCCCTCACCCAAACCCTCATCATAAACCTAACCCTTACACCAACCCTCACCCTAAACCTTACCCTAACCTTAACCTTCACCCTAAACCTCACCCTCACTTTCAGCCTAACCCTAATCCTAGCCCTGACCCTCAGCCTCAACCTAACCCTCACCTTCAGCCTAACCCAACCCCGATATCTAACCCTAACCCTCACCCTAACCCTAACCTTCACCTAAACCTAACCCTGACCATAACCCTTACCCTCATACTAACTCTCACCCTAACTTAACCTTAACCATCACCTGAACCTCACCCTTAACCTAACCCAAACCCTAACCCTCGCCCTCATGCTCACCTTAACCCTCAGCCTAAACCTAACCCTAACCCTAACACTAACGGAAAACCTCACCCAAAACCTAACCCTCTCCCTAAACCTACACCTAACACTAACCCTCACACTAAATGTAACCCTCACAATAACCCTAATCGTACACCTAGGACTACCCCTCACCCTAATCCTAACCGTAAACTTAAGCCATACCCTATCCCTAACCCTAACCCTAACCCTCACCCTCACCCTAGCCCTCACAATAACACTGACCCTAAACCTAACTTTCACCCTAAACCTCACCTCACCCTAAACGTATCCCTCATCCTCACCCTAAACCTCACCCAAACCCTTAAGTCACCCTAACCCACACCCTAACCCTAAACCTAACATTAAACATAACACTCACCCCAACCCTCACCTTAACACTGACCGTAACCCTAACCCTCACCCTCACGCTAAGCCTCACCCTAAACTTTTCCCACACCCTAACCCTCATCCTAAATCTTACCCTCACCCTAACCTTACCCTAACACTAACCCGAAAGCTCACCCTAAACCAAACACTCACCCAAATCCTAACCCTAACACTAACCCTAACCCTCACACTAAACCTAAAACTCACCCTAACTGTAAATGTAAAAGTAACCTTAACCCTCACCCTAACTCTCACCCTAAAACTAAACCTAACCCTAACCGTAACAATCACCCTACCCCTCACCCTAGCCCTAACCTTAACCCTAAATCTCACCCTCAACCTAAAAATCACCCAAACCGTTACCCTCGCCCTAACCATCACCCTCACCCTAACCCTCACGCTAAACCTAACCAAAACCCTAACCGTCACCCTCACCCTAAACATAACACTAACCCTCATCCAATCCCTCAACCTAACCTTACCTCTAACCCAAAACCTCACCCTCACCCTAAACCTGACCCTAACCTTTACCCTCACAATAACCCAACCCTAACCCTCATTCTAATCCTAACCCTCACCCTAACCCTAACCATACCCCTCACCCTATCCCCCACCCTAACACGAACACTAACCCTAACCCTCACCCTAACCATAACCCTAACCCAACAACTGACCCTAAGCCTCAATGTAACCGTAATCCTCACCCTAACACTAACCCTCACCCACATCCTTACCCTCACCTTATCCCTAAACCTAAACCTCACTCTAACCGTAAACCTAAACCTAACCCTCACCCTCACCCTAACCCTAATACTCACCATCAAGCTAACCCTAACCCTAACACTAACCCTCACACTAAACCTATCCCTCACTCTTACCCTAACCCTCACCATCACCCTAACCCTTACACTAACCCCCACCCTCACCCTCACCCTTACCCTCACACTAAGCCTAACCCTCAACCTAACCCGTAACCTAAACCTCAGCATCAACCTCACCCTCAGCCTAACCCTAACCCTAACCCTAATCCTAACCCTAACCCTCACCCTCACCCTCACCCTAACCCTCAACCACACCCTCACCCTCACCCTAACACAAACCCTAAACCTAAACCTCACCCTCACCCTAAACTTAACACTAACCCTCACCCTCAGCCTCAGCCTAAACCTAACCCTAACCCTAACCCTCTCCTTAACCCTCACCACCACACTCAAATTTACCTTCAGCCTAAACCTAACCCTAACACTAATCCTAACACTAAACCTCACCCACAAGCTCACCCTAACTCTAACCCTAACCCTAACCCTCATCCTAACTCTAAAGCTAACAATAACCCTATCCCTAATCTGAATCCTACAGCCCACCCTAACACTAAACCTAAACCTAACCCTCAACCTAACCCCAACGCTAACCCTAACCCTCACTCTAACACTAACCCTAAACCTCACCCTCAACATAAACCTAAACCTAACCCTAACCCTTACCTTAACCCTAAACCTAAACCTCACCTTAACCGTAACCCTAACCCTAACCCTCATCCTAAATCTAAAGCTAACAATAATCCTATCCCTAATCTTAATCCTAAACCTCACCCTAACCCTAAACCTAAACCTAACCCTCAACCTAACCCCAACGCTAACCCTAACCCTCACGCTAAACCTAACCCTAATCCTCACCCTCAAAATGAACCTATCCCTAACCCTAACCCTCACACTAAACCTAACCCTCACCCTTACACTAACCATCACCCTAACCCTAAACCTAAACATCAACCTAACCCTAACGCTAACCCAAAACCTCACCCTCTCCCTAAACATCACCCTAAACTTTACCCTCACTCTAACCCTAACCCTAACCCTCATTCTAATCCTAACACTCACCCTAAACCTACCCATTCCCCTCACCCTAACCCCCACCCTAACACGAACACTAACCCTAATCCTCACCCTAAACAAAGCCCTAACACAACCACTCACCCTAAGCCTCACAGTCACAATAAACCTCACCCTAACCCTAACCCTCACACACATCCTAACCCTCACCTTAACCCTAAACCTAAACCTCACCCTAACCGTAAACCTAAACCTAACCCTCACCCTCACCCTAACCCTAATAATCACCATCAAGCTAACTCTAACTCTAACACTAATCCTCACACTAAACCTATCCCTCACCCTTACCCTAATCCTCACCATTACCCTAACCCTTACAATAACCCCCACCCTCACCCTCAGCCTTACCCTCATACTAAGCCTAACCCTCAACCTAACACTTAACCTAAACCTCACCATCAACCTCACCCTCAGCCTAACCCTAACCCTAACACTAATAATAACCTTAACCCTCACCCTCACCCTAACCCTCAACCACACCCTCACCCTCACCCTAACACAAACCCTAAACCTAACCCTCAGCCTCACCCTCCTAACCCTCACCCTAAAATTAACACTAACCCTCACCCTCACCCTCACCCTAAATCTAACCCAACCCTAACCCTACCAGTAACCCTCACCCCCACACTCAAACTTACCTTCAGCCTAACCCTAACCCTAACACTAATCCTAACCCTATCCCTCACCCTCAAGCTCACCCTAACCCTAACCGGAACACTCATCCTAACTCTAAAGCTAACAATAACCTTATCACTAATCTTAATCCTAAACCTCACCCTAACCCTAAACCTAAACCTAACCCTCAACCTAACCCCAACTCTAACCCTAACCCTCACGGTAAACGTAACCCTAATCCTCACCCTCACCATAAACCTAACCCTCACCCTAACCGTCACCCTAACCCTAACCCTCACTGTAACCCTTACCCTCGCACTAATCCTCACACTAACCCTAACCTTAACCCTCATCTTAACCCTCACCATTAACCTAACCCTAACATTCACCCTCAAGCTCCCCTTTACCGTCAGCATAAACCTAACCCTAACCCTAACACTAACCGAAAATCTCACAGTAAACCTAACCCTCACCCTAAACCTAAACCTAACCCTAACCCTCACACTAAATGTAACCCTCACAATAACCCTAATCTTACACCTCAGCCTAAACCTCACCCTAACCCTAACCCTCACCCTCACCCTCACCTCACCCTAAAAGTAATCCTCACCCTCACCTTCAACCTCAGCCTAAGCCTAAACCTAACCCTAACACTAATCCTAACCCTAACCCTCACCCTCACCCTCAAGCTCACTCTAACCTTAACCCTAAACCTACACCTCACCCTAATCCTAATGCTAACCCTATCCCTCACCTTCATCCTAAACGTCACCCAAACCCTTATCCTCACCCTAACCCGAACCTAAACCTAAGCCTAACCCTAAAACTAAACCTAACCCTCACACTAACCCTAATCCGACACCTCACCCTAACCCTCACCCTAACACTAACCCTAGTACTAAACACCCTAACACTAACCCTAATCCTAACCCTCACCACAATCCTCATTTTCACCCTAACCCTCACCCTAA
This sequence comes from Dipodomys merriami, assembly GCF_024711535.1. Classification (NCBI taxonomy): domain Eukaryota; kingdom Metazoa; phylum Chordata; class Mammalia; order Rodentia; family Heteromyidae; genus Dipodomys; species Dipodomys merriami. The sequence goes on along the minus strand of NW_027203715.1, from coordinate 18,868,265 downwards.
TCTTAACCCTCACCCATACACTAACTCTCATCCTCATCCAAACGCTCACCCTCACAGTAATCCTCACCCTCACCCTAAACATCATCCTAACCATAACCCTCGCCCTAACCCTAAACCTATCCATCACCCTAACCCTAACCCTCACCTTAACCCTCACCCTAACCCTAACCCTAACCCTAACTGTCACCCTCAACGTCAACCACACCCTCAGCCTAACCCTAACCCTAACCCTAATCCTACCCTATCCCTAACCCTAACCCTCACCCTAACTCTAAACCTAACATTAAGCATAAAACTCACCCTAACCCTCACCTTAACACACCCCCTAACCCTAAATCTCACCCTCACGCTAACCGTCACCCTAACACTTACCCTCACCTAACCCTAACCCTCACACTAAACATAAACCTCACCCTAACCCTAAACATACCCCTCACCCTAACCCTCATATTAACCCTAACCATAACCATAACCCTCACTATAAACCTAACCCTAACCCTAACCCTCACCCTAAACCTCACCCTCACCCTCACCCTCAGCCTAACCCTAATCCTAACCCTAACCCTCAGGCTCAACCTAACGCTAACTCTAACCCTAACCCTAAAACTAACCCTAACCCTCACCCTCACCCTAAAACTCACCCTAAATATTACCCTCACCCTAACCCCAATGCTAACCCTAACCATCACGCTAATCCTAACAATAATCCTCACCCTCAACATTAACCTAACCCTAACCCCAACCCACACACTAAACCTAACCCTCACCCTTACCCTAACCCTTACCGTAACCATAACCCTAAACCTTACCCTCACCCTCACCCTAATCCTCACCCTAAAACTTACTCTCACCCTCACCTTTATCCACAAACTAACCCTACACCTCAACCGAAACCTAACTCTAACCCTCACCATCACCCTCACCCTCACCCCAAGCCCAACCCTAACCCGAAACCTAACCCTAACTCTCACCCTAACCCTAACCCTCACCATCACCCTCACCCTCACCCTAACCCTTACCCTCATGCTAACTCTCACCCTAAGCTAACCTTAACCTTCACCTGAACCCTCACCCTTAACCTAAACCTAGCCCTAACCCTCACCTTCACGCTCACCTTAACTGTCAGCCTAAAGCTAACCCTAACCCTAACTCTAACCAAAAACCTCACACTAAACCTAACCCTCACCATAAACCTACACCTAACCCTAACCCTCACACTAAATGTAACCCTCACAATAACCCTAATCCTACACCTCAGCCTACCCCTCACCCTAACCCTAACCATAACCTTAAGCCACACCCTATCCCTAACCCTAACCCTAACCTTCACCTTCACCTTAGCCCTCCCAATAACACTGACCCTAACCCTAACCCTCACCCTAACTCTCACCTCACCCTAAACGTAAACCTCACCCTCACACTAAACCTCAGCCAAACCCTTACCTTCACCCTCACCATATCCCTAACATTAACCATAACACTCACCCTAACCCTCACCTTAACACTAACCCTAACCCTAACCCTCACCCTCACGCTAATCCTATCCCTAACCCTAACCCTAAACATAACCCTAACCCTAAATCTTACCCTCACCCTACCCTAACCCTAACACTAACAGGAACACTTACCCCAACCCTAACACTCACCCAAAACCCAAACCTAACACTAAACCTAACCCTCAAACTAAACCTCACACTAACTCTAACCCTAAACCTTACCCTAAAACTAACCCTCAACCTACCCCTCACCCTAACCATGATACTAACCCTAACCCTCACCCTCACCCTAATATTCACCCTAACACTTACCCTCACCCTCACCCTCACCCTCATCCTAATCCAAACCCTAAACCTAACCCTCACCCTTACTCTCACCCTAACACTATCCCTAACAGTCACCCTCAGCCTAACCCTCTCCCTAACCCTAACCCTAACCCTAATCCTCACCCTCACCCTAACCCTAACCCTCACACTCACCCTTAACTTAACCTTAACCCTACCCCTCACCCTACCCCTCATCCTAAACCCAAGCTAACCCTAACACTCATCGTAACCCTAACCCTAACCCTAAACCTCACCCTCACCCTCAGCCTAAACCTAATCCTCACCATACCCCTTACCTCACCCTATCCTAACCCTAACCCTAACCCTAACCCTCACCCTAACACTCACCCTAACTGTAAACCAAACACTAACCCTAACCCTCAACCTAAAACTAACCCGAACTCGAACTGTAACCATCACCCTACCCCTCACCCTTACCCTAACACTAACCCTAAATTTCACCTCACCCTAACACTCACCACAAATCTAACCAAAGCCCTAACTCTCACACTCACCTGAACCCTCACCATAAACCTAACCCAAACCCTAAATCTCACCCTCAACCTAGCCATAAACCTAAACCTAAACCTCATCCTAACCCTCAACTTAACGCTAACCCAAAACCTCATCCTCACCCTCACCCTAAACATAACCGTAACTCTAACCCTCATCCTAACCCTCACCCTACCCTAAACATAACCCTAACCCTAACCCTCACCCTAACCCTAACACTCACCCTAACTGTAAAGCTAACACTAACCCTAACCCTCACCCTAACTCTCACCCTAAAAGTAACACTCAAACTAACTGTAACCATCACCCTATCCCTCACCCTAACCCTAACCCTAATCCTAAATCTCACCCTCACCCTAAAAATCACCCAAACCGTTACCCTCTCCCTAACCATCACACTCACCCTAACCCTCACCCTAAACCTAACCAAAAGGCTAACTCTAACCCTCACTCTAACCCTAATTATAACCCTAACCCTCATCCTAACCCTCCACCTAACCTTACGCTAACCCAAAACCTCACCCTCACCCTAAACCTCACCCTAAATTTACCCTCACTCTAACCCTAACCCTAACCCTCATTCTTATCCTAACCCTCACCCTAACCCTAACCATACCCCTCACCCTAACCCCCACCCTAAACTTAACACTAACCCTCACCCTCACCCTCACCTTAAACCTAAACCTAACCCTAACCCTATCCGTAAACCTCACCCCCACACTCAAAATTACCTTCAGCCTAACCCTAACCCTAACACTAATCCTAACCCTAACCCTCACCCTCAAACTCACCCAAACCCTAACCCTAACCCTAACCCTCATCCTAAATTTAAAGCTAACAATAACTCTATCCCTAATCTTAATCCTAAACCTCACCCTAACCCTAAACCTAAACCTAACACTCAACCTAACCCCAACGCTAAACCTAACCCTCAGGCTAACCCTAACCCTAATCCCCACCCTCAAATAAACCTAACCCTAAAACTAACCCTCACACTAAAACTAACCCTCACCCTTACCCTAACCCTTACCGTAACCCTAACCCTAACCCTCATCCTAACTCTCAACCTAACCCTAACGCTAACCCAAAACCTCACCCTCACCCTAAACATCACCCTAAACTTTACCTTCACTCTAACCCTAAACCTAACCTTCATTGTAATCCTAACCCTCACCCTAACCCTAACCATTCCCCTCACCCTAACCCCCACCCTAACACGAACACTAACCCTAACCCTCACCCTAAACAAAGCCCTAACACAACCACTCACCCTAAGCCTCACAGTCACCCTAAAGCTCACCCTAACCCTACCCTCACCCACATCCTAACCCTCAACTTATCCCTAAACCTAAACCTCACCCTAACCGTAAACCTAAACCTAACCCTCACCTTCACCCTAACCCTAATACTCACCATCAAGCTAACTCTAACCCTAACCCTATCCCTCACACTAAACCTATCCCTCACCCTTACCCTAACCCTCACCATCACTCTAAACCTTACACTAACCCCCACCCACACCCTCACCCTTACCCTCACACTAAGCCTAACCCTCAACCTAACCCGTAACCTAAACCTCAGCATCAACTTCACCCTCAGCCTAACCCTAACCCTAACCCTAATCCTAACCCTAACCCTCACCCTCACCCTCACCCTAAACCTCAACCACACCCTCACCCTAACACAAACCCTAACCCTAACCCTCACCCTCACCCTAACCCTCACCCTAAACTTAACACTAACCCTCACCCTCAGCCTCAGCCTAAACCTAACCCTAACCCTAACCCTATCCGTAACCCTCACCACCACACTCATATTTACCTTCAGCCTAACCCTAACCCTAACACTAATCCTAACCCTAAACCTCACTCTCAAGCTCACCCTAACACTAACCCTAACCCTAACCCTCATCCTAACTCTAAAGCTAACAATAACCCTATCCCTAATCTCAATCCTAAAGCCCACCCTAACCCTAAACCTAAACCTAACCCTCAACCTAACCCCAACGCTAACACTAACACTCACTCTAACCCTAACCCTAAACCTCACCCTTAATATAAACCTAACCCTAACCCTAACCCTATCCTTAACCCTAAAACTAAACCTCAACCTAACCGTAACCCTACCCCTAACCCTCACCCTCACCCTCACCTAATCCTCACCCTAAACCTTACCCTCATCCTCACCTTTACCCTCAAACTAACCCTAAACCTCAACCTAACCCTAACCCTAACCCTCACCATCACCCTCACCCTAAGCCTAACCCTAACCCTAACCCTAACCCTCAACCTAACCCTAACTGTCACCCTAACCCTAACCCTCACTGTAACCCTTACCCTCACACTAACCCTCACAGTAACCCTAAACTTAACCCTCATCTTAACCCTCACCATTAACCTAACCCTAACCCTCACCCTCACGCTCCCCTTAACCGTCAGCCTAAACCTAACCCTAACCCTAACACTAACCGAAAATCTCACAGTAAACCTAACCCTCACCCTAAACCTAAACCTAACCCTAACCCTCACACTAAATGTAACCCTCACAATAACCCTAATCTTACACCTCAGCCTAAACCTCACCCTAACCCTAACCCTCACCCTCACCCTCACCTCACCCTAAAAGTAACCCTCACCCTCACCTTCAAACTCAGCCTCAGCCTAAACCTAACCCTAACACTAATCCTAACCCTAACCCACATCCTCACCCTCAAGCTAACTCTAACCTTAACCCTAAACCTAAACCTCACCCTAATCCTAATGCTAACCCTAACCCTCACCTTCAACCTAAACGTCACCCAAACCCTTATCCTCACCCTAACCCGAACCTAAACCTAAGCCTAAGCCTAACACTAAACCTAACCCTCACCCTAACCCTAATCCGACACCTCGCCCTAACCCTAAACCTATCCCTCACACTAACCATAACCCTCACCCTAACCCTCACCCTAACCCTAAACCTAACCGTCACCCTCAACCTTACCCAAACCCTCAGCCTAACCCTAACCCTAACCCTAATCCTACCCTATCCCTAACCCTAACCCTCACACTCACCCTAACCCTAATATTAAACATAACACTCACCCTAACCCTCACCTTAACACACATCCTAACCCTAAATCTCACCCTCATGCTAACCGTCACCCTAACACTTACCCTCACCTAACCCTAACCCTCACACTAAACATAACCCCCACCCTAACCCTAACGATACCCCTCACCCTAACCCTCATATTAACCCTAACCATAACCATAACCCTCACCATAAACCTAACCCTAACCCTAACCCTCACCCTAAACCTCACCCTCACCCTCACCCTCAGCCTAACCCTAATCCTAACCCTAACACTCAGCCTCAACCTAACCCTAACTCTAACCCTAACCTTAACCCTCACCCTCACCCTAAAACTCACCCTAAATATTACCCTCACCCTAACCCCAATGCTAACCCTAACCATCACGCTAATCCTAACCCTAACCCTCACCCTCAACATTAACCTAACCCTAACCCTAACCCTAACCCTCACCCTTACCCTAACCCTTACTGTAACCATAACCCTAAACCTAACCCTCACCCTCACCCTAATCCTCACCCTAAAACTTACCCTCACCCTCACCTTTATCCTCAAACTAACCCTACACCTCAACCGAAACCTAACTCTAACCCTCACCATCACCCTCACCCTCACCCCAAGCCTAACCCTAACCGGAAACCTAACCCTAACTCTCACCCTAACCCTAACCCTTACCATCACCCTCACCCTCACCCTAACCCTTACCCTCATGCTAACTCTCACCCTAAGCTAATCTTAACCTTCACCTGAACCCTCACCCTTAGCCTAAACTTAACCCTAACCCTCACCTTCATGCTCACCTTAACTGTCAGCCTAAAGCTAACCCTAACCCTAACTCTAACCGAAAACCTCACACTAAACCTAACCCTCACCATAAACCTACACCTAACCCTAACCCTCACACTAAATGTAACCCTCACAATAACCATAATCCTACCCCTCATCCTACCCCTCACCCTTACCCTAACCGTAGCCTTAAGCCATACCCTAAACCTAACCCTAACCCTCACCTTCACCCTAGCCCTCCCAATAACACTGACCGTAACCCTAACCCTCACCCTAACCTTCACCTCACCCTAAATGTAAACCTCACCCTCACACTAAACCTCAGCCAAACGCTTACCTTCACCCTAACCATAACCCTAACATTAACCATAACACTCACCCTAACCCTCACCTTAACACTAACCCTAACCCTAACACTCTCCCTCACGCTAATCCTATCCCTAACCCTAACCCTAAACCTAACCCTAACCCTAAATCTTACCCTCACCCTACTAACCCTAACACTAACCCGAACCCTTACCCCAACCCTAACACTCACCCAAAACCTAACCCTAACACTAACCCTAACCCTCACACTAAACCTCACACTAACTCTAATCCTAAACCTTTCCCTAAACCTAACCCTCATCCTACCCCTCACCCTAACCATAATACTAACCCTAACCCTCACCCTCACCCTAATATTCACCCTAACACTTACCCTCACCCTCACCCTCACCCTAACCCTAACCCTAACCCTAACCCTCACTTTTACCCTAACCTTAACCCTCACCCTAACCTTAAACCTCACCCTAACCCTAATGCTAAACCTAATCGTCACCCACAGACTAACCGTCTCCCTAACCCTTACCCTCACCCTAAACTTAACCCTAACCCTAAACCTCACCCGAACCCTCACACTAACCTTCACCCTAACTCTAACCCTAACCATCACCCTAACCCTCACTCTAACCTTAACCTTAACCCGCATCCTAAATCTAACCCTAAACGTAACCTTAAACCTCATCCTCACCCTAAACCTCACCCAAACACTTAACTTCACCCTAAACCTCACACTAACCCTAAACCTTACCCTAACACTAACCCTAACCCTCACCCTACCCCTAAAACAAAACCTAACCCTAACCGTAACCCTCACCCTCATCCTCACCCTAAACCTTACCCTCACCCAAACCCTCACACTCACGCTAACCCTCACCCTCACCCAAAATATCACGCTAACCCTAACCCTCACCCTAACCCAAACCCTAACCCTCACCCAAACCCAAACCCTCCCAATAACCCTCACACTCAACCTAATCCTCACCCTACCCCTAACCCTAAACCTAATCCTAACACTAAACTTCACCCTCTCCCTCACCCTCACCCTCACTTAACCCTAACCCTAACCCTAACCCTCACCCTAACTCTAACCCTCACCCTCACCCTAACCCTAACCCTAACCCTCACCCTTACCCTAAACCTAACCCTCACACTAATCCTAACCCTAACCCTAACCCTAAACCTACCCCTCACCCTACCTCTCACCGTAACCCTAACCCTAACCCTAATCTTCACCATAAACCTTACCCTCACCTAACTCTCATCCTAAACCCAACCCTAACACTAATACTAACCCTCACACTGGCCCTCACCCTAACCCTAACCCTAACCATAAGCCTAACCTTAAACATCACCCTAACCATAACGCTCAACCTGACCCAAACCATCACCCTAATCCTCATCCTAAACCTAAACTAACCCAAACCCTCACCCTCACCCTAAACTTCACCCTCACTCTAGCCGGCACCCTAACCCTAATCCTAACCTTAACCCTTACACTAAACCTAACCCTCACCCTCCCCCTAACCCTCACCCTAACCCTACCCCTAACTCTAACCCTCACCCTAACCCTCACCCTCACTCTCACACTAACCCTACCCCTCACCCTCACCCTCAGCCAACCTTCAGCCTAACCCTAACCCAAAACCTAATCCTACCCTTAACCCTCAACCTTACCCTCACCCTCACCCTAACGCTAGCCCTCACCCTCACCCTCACCCATACCCTCACCCTTACCCTAACCCTAACCCTCAACCTAACCCTATCCATCACCCTAACCTAATACTAACCCTAATCCTCACCCTCAGACTAACCCTCTCCATAACCCTTACTCGCACCCTAAAACTTACCTACCGCTAACTCTCACCTCACAGTCAGCCTAATGCAAACCCTCAGCCTAACCCTAACCCTAATCCTCACCCTCACCCTCACACTAACCCTAACCATCAGCCTAACCCTAACCCTAACCCTCAACCTCACCCTAACCCTCACCGTCACCGTAACCCTCACCCTAAAGCAAACCCTCATCCACACCCTAACCCTTACCCTCACCCTAACACTCACCTTCACACTAATCCCCACTCTCACCCTAAACATCACCCTAACTCTAACCCTCACCCTAACCCTAATGCTAACCCCCACCCTAACCCTAACCTTAACTCTCACCCTCATCCTTACCCTAAGCCTAAACCTAACCTAAGATTAACTCTAAAGCTAATTCTCACCCTCACCCTCACGCTCAGCCTAACACTAACCCTAACCCTAAACCTCACCCTCACCCTCACCCTCACCCTAACCCTCACCCTCACCCTAACCCTCATCCTCACCCTAACTCTCACCCTAACCCTAAACTTCACCCTGACCCTAACCCACACCCTAACCCTAATCCTTACCCTAACAGTAACTCTAACCCTAACCCTAACAGTCACACTAAACGTAACAATCACCCTAACCCAAACGCTAACCCTAACCTTATCACTCACCTCCACCCTCACCCTTACCCTCAGCCTAACCCTAACCCTAACCCTAATCCTAACCCTAACCCTCACCCTAATGCTCACCCTAAACCTAACCCGAACCCTAACCCTCACATAACTCTAAAACTAACAATAACCCTAACCCTAACTCTAACCCTAAACCTCACCCTAACCCTAAACCAATCCCTCATCCTAACCCTAAACCTAACCCTATCCCTTACCCTAACCCTAACCCTAAATCTCACCCACATGCTAACTCTAACACTAACCCTAAACATCACACTAAACCTATCCCTCACCCTTACCCTAACCCTCACCCTAACACTAAGCCTAACCCTAACCCTCACCCTTACCCTAATCCTCAACCCAAACCATACCCTCCCCCTCACCTTTACCCCCACACTAAGCCTAAGCCTCAACCTAACCGTAAAGCTAAACTTCACCATCACACTCACCCTCAGCCTAACCCTAACCGTAACCCTAATCCTAACCCTAACCCTCACCCTCAACCTCAACCTCAGCCTCAGCCTCAACTTTACACTAAACCTAACACTAACACTCACCCTAACCCTAACACTCACCCTAAACTTAAACCTAACCCTCACACTCACCCTCACCCTAAACCTAACCCTAACCCTAACCCTCACCTTAACACTTACCCTAACCCTAATACTAACGCTAACACTCACCCTCACATTAACACTCACCCTAACCCTTACCCTCACACTCATCCTAACCCTAACCCTAACCCTAACCCTTACAGTAAACCTAACCCACAACCAAACACTAACCCTAACCCTAACCCTATCCGTCACACTAAACCTAACCCTCACGCAAAACTAACCCTACCCCTGAGCCTAACCCTCACACTAACCCTAACCCTACTGCTACACCTCACCCTATCCCTAACCCTAAACCTAACACTAACACTCACCCTCATATTCACCCTCACCCTCAGCCTACCCCTAACCCTAAACCTAATCCTAACCCCAAACTTCATCCTGACCCTCACCTTAACCCTAACCCTAACCCTAAACCTAACCCTCAACCTACCCCTAACCCTAACCCTAACCCAAAACTTCAACCTAAACTTTACCCTCACCCTAACTGTCATCCTAAACCTAAACCTAACACTAATCCTAACCCTCACCCTAACCCTAACCCTCACCTTAAACATCACCCTAAACCTCACCCTAACCGTAACCCTCAACTTCATCCTAACACTCACCCTAACCCTTACCCTCACCCTAACCGTAACACTAAACCTAACCATCATATTAACCCTAATCCTCACCCTGACCCGAACCCAACCATTCACCCTAACCCTCACCCTAAACTTAACACTAATACTCACCCTAAACCTTAATCCTAACCATTATCCTCACCCTCACCCTAACCCTACTGCTCAGCCTAAGCATAACCCTAACCCTATTCCTCCCCCTCAAACTCACGCTAAACCTTACCCTAAACCTTAACAAAAACCTCAACCTAACCTTCAACCTAAAACTTATCCTCAATCTAACCCTAACCCTCACAATAACCCTAATCCTAACCCTCTCCTTAACTTTCACCCTCACCCTTACCCTCAGTCTAACCCTCACCCTAACCCTAACCCTAACACTAACACTCCCCCTAACCCTCACCCTCACGCTCACCCTAACCCTAAACCTAATCATCACTCTAACCCTCAACCTAATCTTAACCCTAATCCTAACCCTATTCCTCAACCTCACCCTTACCCTAAATGAAACCCCAAACCTAACCCTAACCCTCACCCTCAACCTAACCCTAACTCTAAATCTCACTCTAACCCTAAACCTCACACTAAACCTCACCCTAACCCTCAAACTAACCCTAACTCTAACCCTAAACCTCAACCTCATCCTAAACCTAACCCAAACCCTAACCCTGACCCTAACCCTCACCATAACTCTAACCCTAACCCTAACCCTCACCTTCTCCCTAATCCTCACCCGCACCCTAAACATCACCCTAACTGTAACCCTCTCCCTAATCCTAAACCTAAACATCACCCTAAAGCAAACCCTCACCCTAAAGTTCACCCTCACCCGAATCCTCACCCTAACCCTCAAAATAAACCTTACCCTAACCCTAACTCTCATCCTCACCCACACCCTCAGCCTAACCCTCATCCTAACCCTAAGCTGAACCCTAACTCTAACCCTCACACTAGACCTCACCCTAACCTTAACCCTAATCCTAACCCTTACCCTCAATGTAACCCTCAGCCTAACAATTACCCCTACCCTCACCCTAACCCTAACCCTCACACTTACCCTAACCCTCACCCTAACCATAACCCTCATAATAACCCTAACACTACCCCTCTCCCTAACCCTAACCATAACCCTAAGTGTAACACTCACAATAATCCTCACCCTCACACTAACCCTCACGGTCACCCTAACCCTCACCCTCACCCTAACCCTCACCCACACCCTAACCCTCACTTTGATCCGAACTCTCACCCTCACCCTAACCCTCACCCTCACCCTAAATATCACCCTAACCCTAACTCTCAGCCTAACCCTAACTCTAACACTCACCCCAACACAAAACCTTACCGTAACCCTCACCCTAACCCTCACCCTAAACCTTACCCTCACCCTAACACTCACACTAACCCTATACGTCGCCCTCAACTTCAACCTCAACCTAAACCTAACCCTAACCCTCACCCTAACACTAACCCTCACCCTAACCCTAACACTCACCCTAACTCTAACCCTAACCCTAACCCTCATCCTCACCCTAACCTTCACCCTAACCCTTACCCTCATCCTAACCTTCACCCTAACCATAACCCTCACCCTAAACCTACCCCTACCACTACCCCTCACCCTCACCCTCACCTTCACCCTAAACCTTACCCTCACCCTAACACTCACACTAAACCTAACTGTAACCCTAACCCTAATCCTCAACCTAAACCTCACCTTAACCCTAACCCTAACCCTAACCCTAACACTAAACATCACCCTAACACTCACTCTCACCCTAACACTAACCCTCACCTTCATCCTAACCCTCACCCTAAACCTCACCCTCACCCTAACCCTATCCTTAACCCTAACCCTAAACCGAACCCTCAGACTAAACCTAAAGCTCACCCTAAACCTAACCCAAATCCTCACCATACCTCTCATCCTACACCTAATACTCACCCTAATCCTAAACCTAACCCTAACACTCACCCTCATCTTAACCCTCACGGTCACCCTAACCCTAACCCTAACCCTAATGCTCACCCTCATCCTAACCCTCACGGTCACCCTAACCCTAACCCTAACCCTAATGCTCACCCACCCCCTAACCATCAACCTCACCCTCACCCTAAACCTCACCCTAAACCTACCGCTCACCATAACCCTAACACTAACCCTAACCCTTACCTAACCGAAACCCTACCCTCACCCTCACCCTCACCCTAACCCTAACCCTAACCCTTATCCTAATCCTAACCCTCACCCTAACCCTCAATGTCACACAAATCTTCACCCTAAACCTAACCCTAACATTAACCTAACCCAAACCTTCACCCTAACACTCACCCTAAAGCCCACCCTCACGCTAAACATAACCCTACAAATACCCCTCATCCTAATCTTCACACTAACACGAACCCTAAACCACACCCTCACCCAAACCCTCACCGTCACCCTAACCCTAAGACTCACCCACAACCCAAACCTCACCCAAAACCTCACCCTTACCGTAGCCCTAGCCCTCAGACTAATTCTAACCCTAAACTTAAGCCTAACCCTAAACCTAACCCTCACCCTCACCATCACCCTCACCTTAACACTAATCCAAAACCTCACCCTAACCCTAACACTCACCCTAACCCTCACCGTAACGCAAACCCGCACCTTAATCCTAGCCCTCAACCACAACCACACCCTAAACCAAAACCTCACCCTTACCCTCACCCTAAGGCTAACACAAACCCTAACCCTCACCCTCACCCTAAACCTCACCCTAGCACTCTCCCTCATCCTAACCCTCACCCTAAACCTACTACTAACCCTAAACCTAAATCTGACCCTCACCATCACCCGAAGGTTAACCCTAATCATTACCCTAACCATCACCCTCGTCCTCACCCTAACCCTAAGCCTAACCCTCACCCTATCCTTCACCCTCACCCTAACCCTATTCCTCACCCTCACCCACACCCTAACCATAACCCTAACCCTAACCCTAAAACTAAACCTCGACCTATGCCTAACCCTAACACTAAACCTAACCCTTACCCTCACCCTAATCCTAAACCTAACCCTCTCCCTAAACCTCACACTCAGCCTAACACTTACCCTAACACTAAACCTCACCTGCACCCTCACCCTCACCCTAACCCTAAACCTCACCCTAACCTTCACCCTCATCTTCACCTTCACCCTAAACCTAATCCTAAAACTCACACCATCCCTAACCCTAATCCTTATCCTCAGCCTAACACTAACGCTAACCCTAACCCTAAACCTCACACTAACCCTAACCCTCAACCTAACCCAAACCTTCACCCTCACCCTCACCCTCACCCTAACCCTTACCCACACCCTAACCATAACTCTAAACCTAACCATCACTCTAATCCTAACCCTAAGCCTGACCTTAACACTCACCCACAACCTAAACCTCACCCTAAACATAACCCCAACTCTAATCCTCAAATAACTCTAAAGCTCACCCTAAAAAACCTAACCCTCACCTTCACCCTCACCCTAAACCTAACCCTAACTCAAACCCTCACCCTCACCATCACCCTAAACCTCACTCTAACCCTAACCCTCACCCACACCCTAAACCTCACCCTCACCAGAATCCTTACCATCACCCTATTCATAAACATCACACTAAACTGAACCCTCACCCTAACTCGAACCCCAACCCTCACCCTAAACATAACCCTCACCCTCAACCTCCCATCCCACTAAGCCTAACCCTCACCCTAACGCTAACCATAACCCCAACCCTCACCCTAACTTTAACCCTAACACTCATCCTATCTCTAACCCTCACCCTAATCCTAACCTTAAACCTTAACCTCACCCTAACCCTCGCCTTAACCCTAACCCTCACCCCCACCCTAACCATCACACTCAAGCAAACACTCACTCTCACACTAACCCACACCCTCAAACTAAACATCACCCTAACCCTAACCCTCACCATAACCCTAACCCTAAACCTCACCCTAACGCTAAACCTATCCCTCACACTAACCCTCACCCTAAACCTAACCCTAACCCTAACCCTCACCCTGAGCCTAAACCTATCCCTCACCCTAACCGTCACCCTAAACCTAACACTAACTTTCACCTTTATCCTCACCCTTAACCTAACCCTAACCCTCACCTAAACCGTCAACCTCACGCTAACCCACACCCTCACCCAACACGTCACGCTAACCATAACTCTCACCCTAACCCTAACCCTAACTCTCACCCTAACCCTAAATCTCAAACTCAACCTAATCCTCATCCTAAACATAACACTAACCCAAACCCTCATCCTCAACCTAACCCTCACAGTCAACATAGCCCTCAGACTAACCCTAACCCTAACCCTAAACCTAACCCTCACCCTCACCCTCACCCTCACCCTCACTTTCACTTTAACCCTCACCCTAACCCTTACCCTCACCCTAACCCTAACCCTAACACTAACACTAAGCCTAAACCTCACACTAACCCTAAACCTCACCCTAACCCTAACCCTCACAATACCCCTCATCCTGACCTTAATCCTCACCCTAACCCTAACCCTAACCCTAACCCTCACCCTCACACTAACCCTCACGGTTACCCTAACCCTCACCCTAACCCTAACGCTCACCCACACCCTAACCCTCAACCTCACCCTCATCCTCACCCTAAACCTCACCCTTAACCTAGCCCTCACCACAACCGTAACACTAACCCTAACACTTACCTAACCGAAACCCTCACCCTCACCCTATCCCTAACCCTCACCCTCACCCTAACTCTTAACCTCACCCTAACTCTCACGCTAACCCTAATCCTCACCCTCACCCTCCCTATAACCCTGAATCTCACCCTAATCCTCACTCTAACCATAACCCTAACCTTTACCTAAGCGAAACCCTCACCCTCACCCTAACCCTAACCCTCATCCTAACCCTAACTTTAATCCTAACACTCACCCTAACCCTAACACTAAATCTCACCGACACCCAAACCCTAAACCTTACCCTAAAACTTATCCTCACCCTACCCTAAGCCTAACCCTAAACCTATCCCTAACACTCACCAAAACCTTAAGCCATACGCTAACCCTAACCCTTACTCTAACCCTCACCCAAACTCTAAGACTAACACTAAACTTAACCCTCACCCTAAACCTAACCCTAACCCTAACCTTCACCCTACCCCTCACCATAAGCCTAACCCTAAACCTAACCCTCACCCCAAACCTAACCCTATCAATAACCCTAACCCTAATACTCACCCACACCCTAAACCTAACCCTCACCCTCATCTTCACCCTCACCCTAATCCTAAAACTACCACTCACCCTAACACTCATCCTAAACCTAACCCTATGTCTAACACTAACCATAACACTAATCCTAACACTTACCCTCACCCTCACCCTCACCCTTAAGCCTAACCCTAACCCTCACCCTAACCCTTACCCTCACACTACCCTAACCCTAACCCTAACCCTCACCCTAACCCTAACACTCACCTTAACCCTAACTCTTACACTAATCCTAAACCTAACCTTAACCCACACCCTAAACCTACCCCTCAACC
Source organism: Dipodomys merriami (assembly GCF_024711535.1). Classification (NCBI taxonomy): domain Eukaryota; kingdom Metazoa; phylum Chordata; class Mammalia; order Rodentia; family Heteromyidae; genus Dipodomys; species Dipodomys merriami. The sequence continues at coordinate 18,852,472 of NW_027203715.1, read as the reverse complement.
TACCCTCACCCTAACCTTAACCATAACTCTAAACCTCACCCTCACCTAACACTCAACCTAAACCTTAGCCTAACCGTAACCCCCAACCTTACCCTAACACAAACACTAACCCTCACCCTAAACCTCACCCTAAACCTCACACTCACCCTAACCCTCACCCTCACCGTAACCCTAACCTTAACCCTAAACCTAAAACTCACAATAATCTTAAACCTCACCCTAACCCTAACCCTCACCCTAACCCCCAACATAAACTTAATCCTAACCCTAATCATCACCATAACCCTAAACCTAACCCTCAATCTCACCCTCATCCTCACCCTAACCCTAAACCTTCCCCTCACCCTAACCCTCATCCTAAACCTAAGCCTCACCCTAATCCTCACCCTAAACCTACCACTAATCCTTACCCTAACCCTCACCCTCAAACTCGTTCTAACCCTAAACCTAACACTAATCCTAACCCTAACCCTCACCCTCACCTTCACCCTAAATCTAACCCTAACCCTCAACCTAATCCTATCCCTAAAACTAAACTTTACCTCACCCTCACCATCACCCTAATTCTAACCTTAACTCTAAAGCCTAAACCTCACCCTAACCCTAACACTCACCCTAAATTTCACCCTAACCCTCATTCTCACCCTAACCCTAATCCTAAACCTCACCATCATCCTAACCCTCACCCTAACCCTAATCCTAACCCTCACGATAACCCTCAACCTAAACCTAACCCTAACCCGAACCCTCACCATAACCCTAACCCTAACCCTCAATCACACCCTCATCCTCACCCTAACCCTAACGGTACCCCTCACCCTAACCCTCATCCTAACACTAACCCTAACCCTAACACTCACCCTAACACTAACCCTAACCCTAAACCTCACCCTCAACCTCACCCTCAACCAAACCCTAACCCTAACACTAATCCTACCGCTAAAACTCAACCTCACCCTAATTCAAACCCTAACCCCAAAACATAAACCAAACCCTAACCCTAACACTCACCCTAAACTTCACCCTCAGCCTTATTCTCACCCTAACCCTACCACTAACACTTACCCTAACCCTCACATTCACCCTCATTCTAACCCTAACCCTAACCCTAAACCTAATCTTAACCCTAACCCTCACCCTCACCTTCACCCTAACTCTAAACCTAACCAACGCTAACCCTAACCCTAATCCTATCCCTAACCCTAAACTTTACCCTAACCCTCATTCTCACTCTAACCATAACCCTAAGCTTCAGCCACATTCTAAACCTTACCCTAACCCTGACCCTCACCATACCCCTAAACTTAACCCTAACCCTAACCCTCACACTAACCCTAAACCTCACCCTCACCCTAACCCTTACCCTCACCATAACCCTAACCTTGACCCTAACCCTAACCCTCACCCTAATCCTAACACTAATCCTCACCCAAACATTGAACCTTATCCCTAACCCTATCCCTCATTCTCACCCTAACCCTAATCCTAAACCTCACCATCATCCTAACCCTCACCCTAACCCTAATCCTAACCCTCACGATAACCCTCAACCTAAACCTATCCCTAACCCTAACCCTAACCCTCAATCTCACCCTCATCCACTCCTAACCCTAAACCTACCCTTCACCCTAACACTAACCCTAACCCTAAACCTCACCCTCAATCTCACCCTCAGCCTAACCCTAAACATACCTGTAATCCGAACCCTAAACCTCACCCTCACCCTAATTCTAACCCTAACACTAAAACCTAAACCTCACCCTAACCCTGACACTCGCCCTAAACTTCACCCTCACCCTAATCCTCACCCTAACCATACCACTAATCCTTACCCTAACCCTCACCCTCACCCTCATTATAACCTTAACCCTAACCCTAATCCTAACCCTAAACCTCACCCTCACGTTCACCCTAACTGTAACCCTACCCAACCCTAACTCTCGCCCTAAATCTATCCCTAACCCTAAACTTTAACCTAACCCTCATTCTCACCCTAACCCTAACCCTAAACCTCAGCCTCATCCTAACCCTCACCTTAACCTTTACCTTAACCTTCACCCTAACCCTAACACTCACACTAATCCTAACCCTCACCCTAACCCTAACCCTAACCCTAACCCTCACCCTAACCCTCAACCTAAACCTACCCCTCACCCTACCCTCACCCGAACCCTAACCATAACTCTAAACCACACCCTCAACTTACACTCACCCTAACCTTTAGCCTAACCCTAACCCTCAACCTCACCCTAACCCAAACAATAACCCTCACCCTAAAACTCGCCCTAAACCTCACACTCACCCTACCCCTCACCCTTACCCTAACCCTCACCCTAACCCTCATCCAAACCCTAACCCTAACCCTAACTCTCACGCTAACACTAACCCTATCCCTAAACCTCACCCTCAACCTCACCATCAGCCTAACCCTAAACCTAACCATAATCCTAACCCTAAACCTCACCCTCACCCTAATTCTAACCCTAACCCTAAAACCTAAACTTCAGCCTAACCCTAACACACCCTAAATATCACCCTCACCGTAATCCTCACCCTAACCCTACCACTAATCCATACCCTAACCCTCACCCTCACCCTCATTCTAACCCTAACCCTATCCCTAATCCTAACTCTAACCCTCACCCTCACCTTCACCCTAACTCTAACACTAACCCAACCATAAACCTCACCCTAATGCTATCTCTAACACTAAACTTTACACTAATCTTCATTCTCACCTTAACCCTAACCCTAAACCTCACCCTCATTCTAACCCTCACCCTAAACTTTACCCTCACCATAATCCTAAACTTAACCCTGACCCTAAACCTCACCCTAACCCTTACACTAACCCTCACCGAAAACCTCAACCTGAACCTAACCCTAAAACTAACCCTCACCCTTAACCTAACCCTAACCCTCAATCTCACCCTCATCCTCACCCTAACCCTAACCCTACCCCTCACCCTAACCCTCACCCTAACCCTAATCCTAACCCTCACGATAACCCTCAACCTAAACCTAACCCTAACCCTAAACCTCACCCTCATCCTAACCCTCACCCCAACCCTTACCCTCACTGTAACCCTAACCTTAACCCTAACCCGAACCCTCACCTTCACCATAACTCTAACTCTACCCAAACCTAACCCTCACCCTTTCCTATCCCTAATCCTAAACTTTACCCTAACCCTCATTCTCACCCTAACCCTAAACCTCACCCTCATCCTAACCCTCACCCCAACCCTTACCCTCACTGTAAACCTAACCTTAACCTTAACCCGAAGCTGACACTAATCCTAACACTCAGCCTAACCCTAACCCTAACCCTCACCCTAACCCTCAACCTAAACCTAACGCAAATCCTTACGCTCACCATAATCCTAATACTAACTGTCAATCTCAGCCTCATCCACACCCTAAACCTAATCCTACCCCTCACCAGAACCCTCATCCGAACACTAACCCTAACCCTAACACTCACCCTAACACTAACCCTAACCCTAAACCTCACCCTAAAACTCACCCTCAGCCTAACCCTAACCCTAACCCTAATCCTAACTCTAAACCTCACCCTTACCCTAATTCTAACCCTAACCCTAAACCTAAACCTCACCCTAACCCTAATACTCACCCTAAACTTCACCCTCACCCTAATTCTGACCCTAACCCTAACCCTAATCCTAACCCTAACCCTCACCCTCACCTTCACCCTAACTCTAACCCTAACCCAACGCTAACCCTCACCCTAATCCTATCCCTAACCCTAAATTTACATTAAATCTAATTCTCACCCGAATCCTAACCCTAATCCTAACCCTCACACGAACACTAACGCTAACCCTAAACCTCAACCTCACCCTAAACCTCCCCCGAACCCTGACCCTAACCCTAACCCTAACCTACACACTAATACTAACACTAATCCTAAACCTAACCCTAAATTTCACCCTAACCTTAAACCTAACCCAAACCCTCATGCTAACTCTAAAGCTAACCCTAATCCTCATGCTCACACTAAACCTCACTGTCAACCTAACCCTCACCTTAACCCTAACCCTCAACCACAACCTGAAACTCACTCTCAACCGAACCCTCACCCTCACCCGAAACATGACCCTAAACCGAACCCTCTCCCTAACCCAAACCCTAACCCTCACAGTAAATCTAACCCTCACCTCATCCTCACCCTCACCCAAATGCTAACTCTAACCCTACCCCTCAGCCTAACCCTCACCCTAACCCTAACCCTCACCTTCAACCTGACCCTAATACTTACCATAACGAAGATCCTAAACCTGACCATCACCCTAACAATCACCCTAACCCTTACCTTTACCCTAACCCAAAAACTAACCCTAACCCTAACCTTCATACTAACCATAAGGCTCACCATAAGCCTAACCCTAACACTAAACCTAAACCTCACACTACTGTCACCCTAACCAAAACCCTAATCCTACCGCTAATCCTAACCCTCACCCTACAACTCAGCCTAACCCTAAACCTAAACCTATCCCCCGCCATCACCCTAAACCTTACCCTAAAGCTTATCCTCAACCTACCCTAAGCCTATTCCTAAACCTAACCCTAACACTCATCCAAACCCTAAGCCTAATGCTAACCCTAACCCATACCCTAACCCTCACCCAAACCCCATGCCTAACACTAACCGTAACCCTCACCCTAACCCTCACCCTAACCCTAAACATAAACCTAAACCTCGCCCTAACCCTCATCCTAACCCTAACACTAAACGTAACCCTCACCCTCACCCTAACACCCACCCTAACCCTTAACCTCACGCTAACCCTCACCTCACGCTAAACCTAACCCTAACCCTCACCCTAACCCTCACCATAACCCTAACCCCAACCATAACCCTCACCCTCACACTAACCCTCTCCATAACTCTAACCCTAACCCTCACCCTCACCCTTACCCTAACTCTCACCCTCACCTTCACCCTCACCTTAATCCTAACTATACCACTCACCCTAACCCTCGTCCTAACCCTAACCCTAAGACTAAAACTAACCGGAACACTAACCGTAACATTTACCCTCATGCTCAACTTAACCCCTCAGCCTAACCCAAAAGCTCACCGGAACCCTTACTCTCACCGTAACCTAACCCTAACCCTAACCCTCACACTAACCTTAACCCTCACCCTAACCCAAACTATTACACTAACCCTAAACCTAACCTTAACCCTCACACTAACCCTAACCCTAACCCTACATCTCACCCTACCCTATCCCTAAACATAACTCTAAACCTCACCCTCACCATAACACTTACCCTAACCCTTAGCTTAACCCTAACCCTCAAACTCACTCTAACCCGACCCCTAACCCTCACCCTAAACCTCACACTCACCCTAACCATCACCCTCACCCTAACCCTTACCCTCAGCGTAACCCTAACCTTAACCCTAACCCGAACCCTCACACTAATCCTAACCCTCACCCTAACAATAACACTCACCCTAGCACTAACCCTAACCCTAATCCTAACCCTAAACCTCAACCTCACTCTAATGCTAACCCTAACACTAAAACCTAAACCACATCCTAACCCTAACACTCACCCTAAACTTCACCCTCACCCTAATGCTCACCCTAACCCTACCACTAACCCTTACCCTAACCCTCACCCTCACCCTCATTCTAACCCTAACCCTAACCCTAATACTAACCCTAAACCTCACCCTCACCTTCACCCTAACTCTAACCCTAACCCAACCCTAACCCTCACCCTAATCCTATCCCTAACTCTAAACTTTACCCTAAACCTCATTCTCACCCGAAACCTAACCCTAACACTAACCTTCACCCTAACCCTCACCCGAACACTAACGCTAACCCTAAACCTCACCCTCACCCTAAACCTCACCCTAACCCTTATCCTCACACTAACCCTAACTCTAACCTTCACACTAATCCAAACCCTAACCCTAACCCTAAACCTAAATTTTACCCTAACCCTCACCCTAACCCTAAACCTAACCTAAACCCTCACACTAACTCTAAACTTAACCCTAACACTCATGCTCACACTAACACTCACTGTCACACTAACCCTCACCCTAACCCTAACCCTCAACCACCTGAAACTCACCCTCAGCTGAACCCGAACCCGAATCTGAAACATCACCCTAAACCGAACCCTCTCCCTAACCCTTACCCTAACCCTCACCGTAAATCTAACCCTCACCTCACCCTTACCTTCACACTAACCCTAACACTCACCATAAACCTAACCCTAACCCTAAACCTAACCTTAACCCTAAACCTAACCCTCACCCTAAGCCTAACCCTAAGTCTAACCCTAAACCTCACCCTCACCCTAAGCCTAACCCTAACCCTCACCCTCATCCTCATCCTCACCCTAACCTTAACTCTAACCCTACCCCTCAGCCGAACCCTCACTCTAACCCTAACCCTCACCTTCAAACTGACCCTAATCCTTACCCTAACCCTGATCCTAACCCTCACCATCACTGTAACCCTTACCATCACCCTAACCCAAAACCTAACCCTAACCCTAACCCTCACCCTACCACTCACCCTAACCCTAACACTGAACCTAACACTAACTGTAACACTAACTCTAAACCTTACCCTCACCCTCACCCTCACCCTTCAGCCTACACCTAACTCTCACCCTATCCCTTAACCTCTCACTACGCTAACCCTAAACCTAACCTTCATACTAACCCTAACACTCAACCTAACCCTACCCCATACACTAACCCTAACCCTAACTTTAACCCTCACCCTAACCCTAACCCTAACCCTAAACCTACACCTCACCCTACCCTCACCCTAACCCTAACCATAACGCTAAATTTCACCCTCACCTTAACACTCACCCTAACCCTTAGCCTAATCCTAAACCTCAACCTCACCCTAACCCTAACCCTAACCCTCACAATAAACCTCACCCTAAAACTCACACTCACCCTAAACTTCACCCTCACCGTAACCCTAACCTTAACCCTAAACCTAACCCTCACACTAACCCTAAACCTCACCCTAATCCTAACCATAACCATCACCCTAACCCTCAACCTAAATCTAATCCTAACACTAAACTTCACCATAACACTAACCCTAACCCTAAACCTCACCCTCAACCTCAACCTCAGCTGAACCCTAACCCTAAACCTACCCCTCACCCTAACCCTCATCCTAACCCTAACCCTAACACTCACCCTAACACTAACCCTAACCCTAAAACTCACACTCAACCTCAACCTCAACCTCAGCCGAACCCTAACCCTAACCATAATCCTAGCCCTAAACCTCACCCTCACTCTAATTCTAACCCTAACCCTAAAACCTATAACTCATCCTAAACCTAAAACTCACCCTAAACTTCACCCTCACCCTATTCCTCACCCTAACCCTACCATTAACCCTTACCCTAACCCTCACCTTCACCCTCATTCTAGCCCTAACCATAACCATAACCCTTACCCTCACCTTCACCCTAACAGTAACCCTACCCAACCCTAACCCTCACCCTAATCCTATCCCTAACGCTAAATTTACCCTAACCCTCATTCTCACCCTAACACTATCCCTAAACATCACCCTCATCATAACCCTCACCCTAACCTTACCCTCACCATAACCCTAACCTTAAACCTAACCTTAACCCTCCCACTAATCCTAACCCTCACCCTAAACCTAATCCTAAACCTCACCCTAACACTAAACCTAAACCTAATCTAAACCCTAACTTTCACCGTAACCCTACCACTAACTGTCAATCTCACCCTCACCCTAACCCTAACCCTAAGCCTGCCCCTCACCCTAACCCTCATCCTATCGCTAACCCTAACCCTAACACTCACCCTAACACTAACCCTAACCCTAAAACTCACCCTCAACCTCACCCTCAGCCTAACCCTCAGCCTAACCCTAAAACTAACACTAAACCTCACCCTCACCCTAATTCTAACCCTAACCCTAAACCTAAACCTCAACCTAACCCTAACACTCACCCTAAACTTCACCATCACCCTAACTCTCACCCTAACCCTAACATTTACAGTTACCCTAACCCTCACCCTCACACTCATTCTAACCCTAACCATAAACCTAACCCTAATCCTAAACCTAACAATCACCCTAACCTTGACCGTAACTCTAACCCTAACCCAACCCTAACCCTCACCCTAATCCTATCCCTAACCCTAAACTTTACCCTAAACCTCATTCTCACTGGAAACCTAACCCTAACCCTAACCCTCACCCTAACCCTCACCCGAATACTAACGCTCACCATAACCCACACCCTCACCCTAAACCTCACCATAATCCTGACCCTAACCCTAACCCTAATCTTCACACTAATCCTAACCCTAACCCTAACCCTAACCCGAAATTTCACCCTAACCCTCACCCTAACCCTAACCCTAACCCAAACCCTCACCCTCACTCTAACACTAACCCTAACCCACATGCTCACAATAACCGTCATCGTCACCCTAAACCTCACCCTTACCCTAACCCTCAACCACACCCTAAAACTCAGCCTCTCCCGAATCCTCACCCTCACCCGAAACATCACCCTAAACCGAACCCTCTCCCTAACCCTAACACCAACCCTCACAGTAAATCTAACCCTCACCTCACACACATCCTCACCCTAAGCCTAACACTCACATTAGACCTAACCCTAAACCTAACCCTCACCCTAACCCTAACTGTAACCCTAACACTCAACCTCAACCTAATCCTCAGCCTAACCCTAACCCTCACTCTCACCCTCACCCTAAACCTAACCTTAAACTTAACAGTAACCCTAAACCTAACTCTCAACTTCAACCTCACCCTAACGCTAACCTTAACCCTAACCCTCATTCTCACAATTACCATAAACCTAATCCTAACACTAATTCTCACCCTAACCCTCACCCTCACCCTAAACCTATCCCTCACCCTCACCCTCACCCTACTCCTAACCGTTACCATAACGCTAAGCCTCACCCTCACCCTAAGCCTAACCCTAACACTCTCCCTAACCCTCACGCTCAGCCTAACACTAAACCTAAACGTAACCCTCACCCTCACCCTCACACTCACCCTAAACCTAATGCTCACCCTAAACTTAACCCTGACCCTCAACTTCACCGTAACACTCACCATCACCCTAACCCTCACCCTAAACCTATCCCTCACCCTCACACGAACACTGACCCTTACACTAACCAACACCCTCACCCTAAACATCACCCTAACTCTAACCCTCACCCTCACCCTAACCCTAACCCTCACCCTAACCTTAATCCTCTCTCACCCTTAACTTCTCCCTAAGCCTAACCCTAAACCTATCACTAACCCTAAATCTAACTCTCACCCTCAAGCTGACCCTAACGTTAACCCTAACCCTAACACTCACCCTGACTCTCACCCTGAACCTAACCATAACCCTAAACCTAAACCTAAACCTCACCCTAAGTTTAACCCTAACCCTAAACCTAACACTCTCCCTAACCCTAACCCTCACCCTATCCCTCACCCTCACACTGACCCTAACCCAAACCCTAACCCAAACCTAAACATAACCCTCAACCTAAACCTCACCCTAACAGTAAGCCTAACCCTAACCCTGACCCTACACCTCACCCTTAACCTAACCCTAACCCTAACCCTAACCCTTAAACTCACCCTATCTCTCACCTAAACCTTATCCTCACCCTAACCCTGACCCTAACTCTAACCCTAACCCTCACACTAATCCTAAACCCTAACCCTAAATTACAACCTAAACCTCACCCTCACCCTAACCCAAACCCTAACCCTAACCCCAACCCTTACCCTCACCCTTAACCTAACCCTCACTGTCACCCTAAACCTCACCCTAACCCTTATCCTCAACCACAACCTAAACCTCACCCTCACACCAACCCCCACCCTCACCCTAACCCTAAACATCAACCTAAACCTAACCCTCACCCTACCCCTATCCCTAACACTCACCCTAAGCCTCACGCTCACTGTAAACCTATCCCTCAACCTCACCCTCACCCTAACCCTAACCCTAACCCTAATTCTAATATTAACCCTCACCCTAAGCCTCACCCTCACCCTAACCCTAACCCTCACCCTCACCTTAACCCTCACGCTAACCTTAACTCTAACTTTCACCTTAATCCTCACCCTTACCCTAACCCTATCCCTCACCCTCACCCTAACACTAACCCTAAGACTAACACTAACCCTAACCCTCAACCTAAGCTTAACACTAACCCTAATCCTAATTTTCACCCTCACCATATTCCTAACCCTCATCCTCACACTCAGCCTAACACTAACCGTAACTCTAACCCTCACCCTCAACCTCACCCTCACCCTCACCCTAACCCTAATCCTAACCCCAACCCTCACCCTAACTCTAACCCTAACCCAAACCTAACCCTCCACTAAGCCTAACCCTAACCCTAAAACTTACCCTAACCCTCACCCTCACCAGAAACCAAACCCTAACCCTAACCCTGACCCTCACCCTCACCCTAAACCTCACCCTAACCCTAACACTAACACTAACCCTCATGCTCACCCTAAACCTCACCCTAACCCTTATACTCACTCTAACCCTGACCCTAACCCTTACCTTAACCCTCACACTAATCCTAAACCTAACTATAATCTTAACCCTAAATTTCACCCTCACACTCACCCTAACCCTATCGCTAAACCAAAACCTCACCCTAACCTTAACCCTAATGCTAACCCTAAATCTCACCCTAACTCTAACCATCACCCTATCCCTAACACTCAACCACACCCTAAACCTCAGCCTCACTCGAACCCTCACCCGAACCCTAAACATTACCCTAAAGAGAACGCTCAACCTAACCCTAACACTAACCCTCACGCTAAATCTATCTCTCACCCTCACTGTCATCCTAAGCCTAACCCTCACCCTAACCCTAACCGTAACCCTCACCCTCACCCTAACCCTAAACCTCACACTCAACCTAACCCTTACCCTCACCCTCACCCTAACCAAAAGGCTCAACCTCACCCTAAGCCTCACTGTCACAATAACCCTCACCCTAACCCTAACCCTCACCCTCACCCTCACACTCACCCTAACACTAACCCTCACCCTCACCCTCACACTCACCCTAAGCCTAACCCTAAACCTAATACTAACCCTAAACCTAAATCTCACCCTCAACCTCACCGTTACACTAACCCTAACCCTAAACCTAACCCTCACCCTCACAATCACCCTAAACCTAACCTTAACCCTAACCCTCACCATAACCTATAACCTCACCCAAACCCTATCCCTCACCCTCACCCTCACCCTAACCTAATCCTAACCCTCACCCTCACCCTAACACTAACCCTCACCCACACTTATCCTAAACATAAACATACTAACCCTAAAGCTAATTCTCACCCTCACCCTCACCCAAAGGTTAACCCTAATCCTAAACCTAACCCTCACCCGCTTCATCACCCTAACCCTAACTCTAACCCTCAGCCTATCCATCACCCTCACCCTAACCCTAACCCTAAACTTAAACCTAACCCTCAACCTATGACTAACCCTAACCCTAAACCTAACCCTCACCCTCACCCTAATCCTAAACCTAACCCTCTCTCTCACCCTCACGCTCAGCCTAACACTTACCCTAACACTAAACCTCACCTGCAACCTCACCCTCATCCTAACATTAAACCTCACCCTAACCCTCACCCTAACTATAAACCTAACCCTAAAACTCACCCTAACACCAATCCTAACACGAATCCTCACCCTAACTCTAACCCTAATCCTCACCCTAAACCTAACCCTAACACTTACCCTAACCCTAACCCTCACCCTAACACTCATCCTAATCCTAAACCTAACCCTAACCATCACCCTCACACTAATTCTATCCCTAACACAAACCTTCACCGGCACCCTCACCCTCACCCTCAATCTAACCCTAAACATAACCCTAATCCTAAACCTAGCCCTCACCCTCACCCTCACCTTAACTCTAACCCTTACCCAACCTTAACACTCACCCAAACTCTAAACCTAACCAAATCCTAACACTCACCCTAAAACTCACCCTAACCCTAACTCTAACCTTAAGCCTCACGCTATCCCTAACTTTCACCCTAACCCTAACCCTCACTATCACCCTAACCCTAAAACTAACCCTAACCCTCACTATAACCCTAATACTAACCCTAATCCTCACCCTCAATCTAAAACTCACCCTAATCCTTTCCTTCACACTAACACTAACCCTAACCCTCACACTAATCCTAAACATAACCATAAGCCTAACACTAAAGCTCAACCTAACCCTCACCCTAACCATAACCCTCACCCACACCCTAACCCTCACCTGAACACTCATCCTCACCTTAAAGCTCACCCTCACCTTAAACATCATCCTAACCCTAACCCTCACCCTAAACCTAACCCTCAATCTGACACTAACCCTCACCCTCACCCTCACCCTCACCCTAACCCTAAGCTTAACCCTAAACCTAACACTAATCCCAAACCTAAATATCAACCTCACCCTGTCTCTAACGCTAACCCTAACCCTAACACTAACCCTGACCCTCAGCCTAGCCCTCACACTAACCCTGACTCAAACACTAAACCTAAACCTAATCCTTATCCTCACCCTAACCCTAACCCTAACACTCAACCTAACCCTTACCATAAACCTTACCCTAACCCTAAATCTGACAATAACCCTCACCCTCACCCTTACCCTCACCCTAAGGCTAAGCCTAACCATAAACCAAACACTAATCCGAAACCTAAATCTGACACTCACACTCTCCCTAACGCTATCGCTATCCATAAAACTAACCCTGGCCCTCACCCGAGCCCTCACACTAACCCTAACCCTAACCCTAAACCTCAACCTAACCCTTATCCTCACCCTAACCCTACCCCTCACCCTAACCCTAACCCTAACCCTCACCCTCACACTAACCCTAAACCTCACCCTAACTCTACCCCTAAAACTCATCCTAAACCTAATCCTAACCCCACCCTAACGCTAATCCTCAAACTAACCCTAAACCTCACCATAACCCTAACCCTAACCCTAACCCTCACCCTCACCCTCACCCTCACTCTCAACCTAACCCTAACCCTAATCCTAATCCTAACCATAACCCCCACACTCACCCTCACCGTAAACCTAACCCTTACCCTAAAACTCACCCTCACCCTCACTGACAGCCTCACCCTCAGCCTAAACCTAACCCTAACAATAACCCCAACCCTGACCCTAACCCTAACTCTCACCCTAACCTAACCATAAACCTCACCCTCACCCTAACCCTAACATAACTCTAACCTTACCCTAAACCTAACCCTAACACTAACCCTCACCATAACCCTCACCCAAAATGTAATGCTAGCCCTAACCTTCATTCTCACTCTAACCCTAACCTTAAAAATAACCCTAAACCTTACACTAACCCTACTCCTCAGCCTAACACTCACCCTAACCCTATCCCTAAACCGAAGTCTTACCCTAACCCTAACCCTAACCCTAAACTTTACCCTAACCCTAACCCTTATTCTAACCCTAACCCTCACCCTAATCCTCACACTAACCCTAAACCTCTTCCTAACCCTAACCCTAACCCTCACCCTCACCCTCACCCTCACCCTTAGCCTAACCCTAACCCTAATCCTAAACCTAACCCTAACTCCCACACTCACCCTCACCCGAAACCTAAGCCGAACCCTAAAACTCTCCCTCACCCTCACTGTCAGCCTCACCCTCAGCCTAACCCGAACCCTAACAATAACCCTAAGCCTGACCCTAAACCTAACCCTAACTCTCATCTTAACCCTAACCCTAACCATCACCCTCAACCTACCCCTAACATAAAAATAACCTTAAACCTAAACCTAACCCTCACCCTAACTCTCTGGCTAACCCTAACACTCACTCTCACCCTAATCCTAACCCTCATAGTAACCCGCACCCAAAAGGTAATGCTAACCCTAACCCTTACTGTCACCGTAAACCTAACATTAACAATAAACCTAACCCTCACTCTAACCCTAACCCTAACCCTAAGTCTCACCCTATCCCTAACCCTAACCCTCACTCTCAACCTAGCCCTCACCCTAAATCTAATCCTAACCCTAAACCTCACCCGAACTCTCACCCGAACCCTAACCATCACCCTCACCCTAACATCACCCTAACCCTAACCCTCACACTAACCCTAACCCTAACACTTACCCTAACCCTAACCCTCACACTAACTCTATCCCTAAACCTATCCCGAACCCGAACCAGAACCCTAATCTTAAACCTCACACTAACCCTAAACCTCACCCTCACCTTAACCCTAAACCTAACCCTAAACCTAACCCTCCCCTCACTCTCACCGTCACCCTAACCCTAACAGTAACACTAACCCTAACCCTATCCCTATCCCTAACCCTAACCCTAAACCTAACCCTTTCCCTAAACCACCCCCTCCCCCTCAGTCTAACCTTAACCCTAATCCTAATCCTAACCCTAATTCTCAATTTCACCCTCACCCTAAACCTCACCCTCACCCTCACCTTCACCCTATCCCTAACAATAACCCTTAACCTAACACTAAACCTTACCCTAACCCTCACCCAAACACTAACTCTAACCCTAACCTCAACCCTAAACCTAAACCTAACCCTTACCCTAACCCTAACCCTCACCCTAACACTAACTCTCAGACTGACCCTGACACTCACCCTGACCCTATCCTTAAAACTAACACTCACCCTCACTCTAACCCTCATCCCTACCCTTACATTCACCCTAACCCTCACCCAAACATTAACCCTAAACCTAACCCTCACCCTAACCCTCAACCTTACCCTAAACCTCACCCTCACAATAACCCTAACCCTAACCCGCACCCTCACATTAACCTCAACCTAAACCTTACCCTCACCCTAACCCTAACCCAAAACCTAACCCTAACCCTCACAGTAACACTAAACCTCACCCTAACTGTAACCCTACCCCTCAACCTAACACTCATTCTAAACCTAACCCTAACTCTAAGCCTCACCCTAACCCTAACCTTCACCCTAATCAAAAACCTCACCCTCACCCTCACCATCACCCTCCGTATAACCCTAAATCTAACCCTAATCCTAACCCTAACACTAACACTAATCCTCACCCTAAATATCACCCTCAGCCTCACCCTAACTCTAACCCTTACCCAACTCTAACCCTCACCCTAACTCTAAACCTCACCGAACCCTAACCCTCACATTCACAATCACACAAACCTTAACCCTAACCCTCACCCTAAACCTAAGGCTAACTCTCTCTCCCTCACCCTAAACCTCTCACTAACCCTAAATCTCACTCTAACCCTAACCCTAACCCTAACCCTCACACTAATCGTAACCCTAATCCTAACGCTAAATTTCAACTTATCCCTCACCCTAACCATAACCCTAACCGTAACCCTCCCCCTCACCCTCCCCTCACCGTCATCCTAACCCTCACCCTAACACTAACCCTCACCCACACCCTAATCCTCACCCTCACGCAAACACTCACCCTAACCCTAAACCTCACCCTACCTTAAACATCACACTAACTGTAACCCCCAACCGAACCCTAACTGTAACCCTAACCCTCTCCCTCAACCTCACTCTCACACTCACCCTAAGCCTAACATTAAACTTAGCACTAGTCCTAAAACTTAATCTAACCCTCACCCTCACCCTAATGCTAACCCTAACGCTAACCCTAACCTTAACACTCACCCTCACCCTAGCCCTCACCCTAAACCGAACCCTAACCCTCACCCTAACCCTCAAGCTACCCCTTACCCTCCCCTTAACCCTAACCCTCACCCTAACCCTAACACTTAACCTAACCTTTACAGTCACCCTAAACCTAACACCAACCCTAACCCTAACCCTCACACTAACCATAACACTAACCTTAACCCTAACCCTACCCCACACCCTAACCCTAAACCTAACCCTAACACTAATCCTCACACTAACCCTAAACCACACCTTAATCCTAACCATAACCCCAACCCTAGCCTAACCCTTACCTCACGCTAACACTAACGTTAACCCTAACCCTAACACTCAGACTAAACCTACACCTCTCCATAACAATAAACCTACACCTCATCCAAACCCTCATGCGAACCCTCACCCTAACACTCAGGCTAAACCTAACCCTCACTCTCATCCTAACCCTCACTCTAATATTTACCCTCCTCCTAACCCTACTCCTAACCCTCACCCTCACCCTTACTCTCACCCTAACCCTAACCATCACTTTAATCCTAACCATAACACTCACCCTCAGCCTCACCCAATCCCTAAAACTAACCCTAACCCTCACCATCACCATAATTCTAACCTTAAGCATAACCCGCACCTAAACCTTCACCCTCATCCTAACTCTAACACTAAACATCACTCTGACTCTAAACCTCACCCTAACCCGAACCCTAAACCTAACACTCACCCTCAACCTAACCCTCACCCTCACCCTAACCCTAATCCTAACCCTAACCCTCACCATAACACTCACACTAACGCTTACCCTAAACCTAACACTAAACCTAACCCTAACCCTAACCCTCACACTAAATCTAAACCTCACCCTTACCGTAACACTACCCCTCACCCTAACACTCATCCTAACCCTAACACTAAACCTAACTCTCACCCTCACGCTCACCCTACAGCTAACCCTAACCCTCACCCTACAACAACACCTCACCCTCACCCTCACCCTCAGTCTAAGCCTAACCCTAATCGTAATCGTAACCCTAACCCTAACCCTAATCCTATACCTAACCCTCACCCTCACCTTCACCTTAACTATAACCCTTACCAAAACTTAACCCTAAACCTCACCCTAACTCTAATCCTCATCGAACCCCAAACCTCACGCTAAAACTCACATTAACCCTAAACCTAACCCTAACCCTCACCCTCATCCTAAACCTAAACTTAACCCTAACCCTCAGCCCAAACCTCACCCTAACCCTAAGGCTAACTCTAACCCTCACCCTCACCCTAAACCTCTCCATAACCCTCAAACTCACCCTCACCCTCACCCTAACCCTCACCCTCACCCTCACCCTAACCCTAACATTAACCCTAAACTCACCTTAACACTCACATAACCCTAACTCTAAACCTCAACCTAATCCTAAGTCTAAACCTAATCCTAACCCTAACCCTCACACTAACCCTGAACCTCACCCTAACCCTAAATCTCAACCTAACCCTAACTGTCACCCTCACACTCACACTCACCCTCAGCCTAAACCTAACCCTATCAATAACACTAACCCTAATCCTAACCCTCACCCTCACCCTAATCTTAACCCTAAACCTAAACCTAAACCTAACCCTCACCCTAAGCCTAACCCATAACTTCACAATTACTCTAACCCTACCCTAACCCAAAAACTAATCCTAACCCTCACCGTAACACTCACGCTAATCCTTAACCTCACTCTCACCCTAACCCTCAACCTAACCCTTACCCTAAGCCTAACCCTAACCCTAACGTGACTCTAACCCTCACTCTAAACCTAACCCTCATTCTAACCCTCACCTTAACCCTAACCCTCATCCTAACATTAACCCTAACTTCACCATAACCCTAACCCTAAACCTAACCCTCACCCTAAAACTAAACCTAACCCTCACCCTCACCCTTACCCTAAGCCTAACCCTACCCCAACACTAATCCTAAAACTAACACTCAGCCTAACCCTAACCCTAACCCTAATCCTAAACATAAACCACACCCTCACCCTAACCCTCATCCTCACCCTCACCCTCACCCTAACCCTAACCTAATGATTAGCCTCACCCTTACCCTAACCCTCACCCTAACCTTAACTATAATCTTCACCCCCACCCTCACCCTCACTCAAACTCAAACCCTAACCCTAACCCTCACCCTAACCCTCATCCTAACCCTAATTCTAACCCTCACCCTCACCATAACCCTACACCTAACCCTAAACCTAACCCTTACCCTAACCCTTAACCTCACCCTCACCAGAACACACACCCTCACCATCACCCTAAACATCACCCTAACCCTAACCATAAAACTAACCCTAACCCTCACACTCAACAATACCATAATCCTAACACTGACCCTAACCCTCACCCTAATCCAAACCCTCACCCTCACCCTAACTCTCACACTCACCATAATCCTAACACTAACCCTAACCCTAAAACCCATCCTCACCCTAACACTCACCCTAACCCTTACCCTCACTTTAAGTCTAAACCTAACACCAACCCTAACCCTCAAACTAACCCTAAACCTCACCCTAAACCTAAACCCAAACCTAACCCTAACACTCAACCACACCCTCACAGTCACCCTTAGCCTAACCCTAACTCTAACCATAACCCTAACCCTAACTGTACCCTAACCTAACCCTAACCCTAAAACTAACCCTCACCCTAAACTTAACCCTCACCTTCACCCTAACCCTAACCCTAAACCGAAGCCAAACCCAAACACTATCCCTCACCATAACTCGCACCCTAACACTCACGCAATTCCTAAAAATCACTCTCAGCCTAACCCTCAACCTCACCCTTACCCTCACCCTACCCCTAAACCTAACTCTCACCCAAACCCTAACCCTAACTTTCACCCTCATAGTAATCCTCACACTAATACTCATGCTAACCCTAACCCTCACTCTCACCCTAACCCTCACCCTAACCCTTACTCTCACCCTAAACCTAACCCACAACCTACCTTTAACCCTAAACCTAACCCTCACAAGAACACTAACACTCACCCTAACACTAACACTAATCCTAACCCTAACACTCACCCTCAAGCTCACCCTAATCCTAACACTAATCCTAACCCTAACCCACAACCTCACCCTCACCCTAAGCCTAACATTAATCCTAACACTAATTCTAAACCTAACCCTCACCCTCACCTTAACCCTAACCCTAAACCTAAACCCCTCTCTCACCCTAACCCTAATACCTACCCTTAAACTCACCCTAACCCTAACCCTCAACCTAACCTAACCCTAACCTTCACATTCACCCTAAACCTAACCCTAAGCCTAAGCCTAACCCTAACCCTAACCCTCACCCAAACCTCATCCTAACCCTAATGCTAACCCTCACCCTCATCATAAACATAACCCTCACCTTAACCCTTGCCCTCACCCTAATATTAACCCTATACCTAACCCTAAACCTCACACTAAACCGATCCCTCTCCCAAACCCTAAACCTACACTTCAGCTTAACCCTCAACCTCACCCTAACCCTAACCCTAATCCTCAGCCTATACTAATCCTAACCCTCACCCTCACCCTCACCCTAGCCCTTATCCTAACCGTAAACCTAACACTAACCGAAACCCTAAACCTACTCCTAACCCTAAACCGCAGCCTAAACCTAACCCTCACACTAACCCTAACCTTCACCATCACCCTCACCATAATTTCTCACCCTAACCCTAACCCTAACCCTCACCCTAACCCTTACCCTCATCCTAAGTCTAACCCTAACCCTAACCCTAACGCTCACACTAACCCTAAACCTCACCATAACCCTCACCCTCACCCTCAACCTAAACCTCACCCTCATCCTAATCCTCGCCCTACACCTAACACTAACCCTAACCTTCACACTCACCCTCACCCTAATCCTAAACCTAACCCTAAACCTCACCCTAATCCTAAACCTCACCCTAACCCTAACCCTCACCCTCACCATCACCATAATCCTAACCATATCCCTAACCCTCATGCTCAACCTAAATCTCACCCTAATCCTTAACCTCATCCTAAGTCAAAACCTAACACTAACTCTAACCCTCACATTAACTCTAAACCTCACCCTAAACCTCAGCCTAAACCTAACCCTAACCCTCCTCCTCACACTAACCCTCAGCCTAACACTAACCCTAACAATAACCCTAACCCTCAACCTCACCCTCACACTCACCCTTAGCCTAAACCTAACCCTAACAATAACACTAACCTTAATCCTAACCCTCACCCTCAACCTAACCCTAAACCTAACACTAACCCTCACCTAACCCTAACCCTAACCATCACAACCCTCACCCTAACCCTAACACTAACACTAACCCTCACCCTCACTCTAACCCTAACCCTAAGCATCACCTTAACCCTCATCCTAACCCTAAACCTAACACTCACCATAACCCTAACCCTAATCCTCACCCTCACCCTAACCCTAACACGAACCCTAACACTCCCTCTCATCCTAAACGTTACCCTCACCCTAGGTCTAACCCTAACCCTAAGCCTAACCATCACACTAACCCTATACCTCACCTTAACCCTAAACCTAAACATAACCCTAACCCTCACCTTCATCCTCACACTCACCGTCAGCCTAAACCCTAAACCTAACAATAACCTTAACCCTAATCCTAACCATCACCCTCAACCTAACCCTAACCCGAACCTTCAACCTAACCTTCACCCAAACCCTCACCCTAACACTATCCCTCACACTTATGCTAACCCTCACACTAACCCTAAACCTCACCCTCAAGCTCTCCCTCACCCTAAGCCTAACCCTAACCCTAACACTAATTCTAAACCTAACCCTCAGCCTAACCCTAACCTTAACCCTAATCCTAACCTGAACTCTCACCCTCATGCTAACCCTAAACCTAACCCTAACCCTAAACAAAGCTTAACACTAACAATCACTCTAACCGAAAACTCACCCTAAACCTCAACCTAACCCTCAACCTAACTCTCACCGTAACCCTAATCCTCACCCGAACCTTCACGCTCATCCTAATCCTCGCCCTAACCCTAACCCTAACCCTTACCCTAACCCAAACTCCAACCCTAATCCTCAACCTCGTCTTAATTCTCACCCAAACCCTAAACATTACCTAACACAAACCCTCACCCTCACCCTAAACCTCACCCTCAACCTCACCCTAAACCTAACACTAACCCTAACCCTCACACTCACTCTAACCCTTACCCTCACCCTAAGTCTAACCCTAACCCTAATCCTAACCCTTACACTAACCCTAAACCTCACCTTGACCCTAAACCTAACCATAACCCTAACCCTCACCCTCATCCTCACACTCGCCCTCAGCTTAAAGCTAACCCTAACAATATCCTTAATCCTAATCCTTACCTCACCCTCACCCTAACCCTAACCATACCGCTAAACCTAACCCTCACCCTAACCCTAACCCTCTCCCTCACCGTAATCCTAACCCTAACCAAACCCTAACCCTAACCCTCACCCTAACCGAAAACTCACCCTAACCCTAACCCTAACGCTCACCCTAACCCTCACCATAACCCTAACCCTCACCCTAACCTTCACCTTTCTTCTAATCCTCGACTTAACCTAACCGTAACCCTTACCCTAACCCTAAGCTCAACCTTAACCTCACCTTCAACCTTACACTAACTCTAACCCTCAAAGTAGCCCTCACCCTAAACCTAACCCTAGCCCTAACCCTAACCCTCACCCTCAACCTCAAACTCAGCCAACAATAACGCTAACCCTAATCCTACCTGTAATCCTCAACCTCATCCTAAACCTATCCCTAACCCTAACCCTCACCCTAACCCTCAACCTAACCCTAACCCTAAGCCTAACACTAAACGTAACCCTCACCCTAACCCTCACCCCAACCCTTACCCTCAAACTAACCCTACCCCAAACCCTAAACCTAACCCTCACAATAACCCTAACACTCACCCTAATCTTAACACTACCCCTCACCCTAAACCTCACCATAAACCTAACCCTAAACCTAACCCTAATCCTAACCGTAACCCTAACCCTCAGGCTCACCCGAACTCTCACCCTCACCCTAACCCTCACCCTCACCCTAAATATCATTCTATACCTAACCCTCACACTAACCCTAACCCTAACCCTCACCCTAACCCAAACTCTCACCCTCATTCTAATTCTCACCCTAACCGTAAACCTTACCTAACCCAAACATTCACCCTCAACCTAAACCTAACCCTCAATCTAACCCAAACCTTACCCCTCCTCGAATGCCTAACCCTCACTCTCACCCTAAACCTAACACAAACCCTAACACTCACACTCACCCTCACCCTAACTCTAAACCTCACCCTCACCCTCACCATGATCCTAACCCTAACCCTAACCCTCATCCTCACATTTTCACCCTAATCCTTTACCTCACACTAAGTTAAACCCTAACCGTATCTCTAACCCTCACACTAACCCTAAAACTCACCTTTACCTTAAACCTAAACCTAACCCTAACCTTACCCTCACACTCACCCTCTGCCTAATCCTAAACTTAACAATAACCCTAACACTTACCCTAATCTCAACCCTCACCCTCACCCTAACCCTAACCCTAACACTATGCCTCACCTAACCTTAA
The DNA here is from genome assembly GCF_024711535.1 of Dipodomys merriami. Taxonomy (NCBI): domain Eukaryota; kingdom Metazoa; phylum Chordata; class Mammalia; order Rodentia; family Heteromyidae; genus Dipodomys; species Dipodomys merriami. The sequence goes on along the minus strand of NW_027203715.1, from coordinate 18,830,037 downwards.
CCATAACGATCACAAACCTAACATTATCCCAAACACTAACACTAACCCTCACCATAACCCTAACCTTAAACTTCACCTTAACCCTCATCCTAACCCTAACCCTAAACCTCAGCATAACCCTATCCCTAACCCTCACCCTCACCCTCACCCTAACCCTAACCCTAAACCTACCACTCTCTCTCACCCTAACCCTAACCTTAACCCTAACCCTCAACCTAACCCAAACCCTCACCTAACCCTAACCCTAACCATCACAACCCTAACACTATCCCTAACCCTAACACTTACCCTCACCATAACCCTAAACTTCACCCTCACCCTAACACTCACAGTCACCCTAAACCACACTCTAACCATAACCCTCACTCACACACTAAAGCTCACCCTCACCCGAACCCTCACACTCACCCTAACCCTCACCCTCACCCTAAACATCAACTTAACGCTAACCCTCACCCTCACCTTAACCACGAACTTAATCCTAAACCTAACTCACAAGCTCATCCTCACCCTAAGCCTAACCCTAACCCTAACACTAATCCTAAACCTAACTCTCAACCTCACCCTAACTCTAACAATAACCCTAAAAATAAACATAACCATCACCCTAACCCTAACCCTAAACCTAACCCTATCCCACACCCTAACCCTACCCTCATACTAACCCTAACCCTCACCCTAAACCTCACCCTAAGCCTAGCCTAACCCTAACACTAATCATAAACCTCACACTCAGCCTAACCCAACCCTAACCCTAATCCTAAAACTAACCCTCACCCTCACACTCACCCTAACACTCACCCTATACTTCATCCTAAACCTTACACTAAACCTCACCCTAACCTTCATCCTAATCCTAATGCTAACCCTCACCTTCACCATAACCCTAACCCTAACCCTCACCCTAAACCTAATCCTAACCCTCACCCTAACACTTACCCGCACCCTCACCAGAACCCAGACCCTCACCCTAACATTCACCCTCACCCTTAACATCACCCTAACCCTAACCCTCACCCTAACCTTAACCCTAATCCTCACCCTAACCCTAACCCTCAAACTATTCCTCACCATCATACTAATTCTCCCGCTAACCCCAACCCTTACCTAACTCAAACCCTCACCCTCAACCTAACACTCACCCTCACCCTAGCCCTCACCCTAACCCTAAACCTAAACCTAACACTCACCCTTAACTTCACCCTCATCCTCAGCCTAACCCTAACCCAAACCCTAACCCTAACCCTAACCCTAAACCTCACCCTCATCTTCACCCTCACCCTCACCCTAACCCTAAGCCTAACCCTAAACCTAACACTAATCCTAAACCGAAATCTCACCCTCACCCTCTCACTAATGCTAACCCTAATCCTAACACTAACCCTGACCCTCACCCTAGCCCTCACACTAACCCTAACTCTAAACCTAACCCTCAACCTAACCCTTACCCTCACCCTAACCCTAACACTCACCCTAACCCTAACACTCACCCTAACCCTTACCCTCACCCTAACCCTAACCCTAACCCTCACCCTCACACTAACCCTAACCCTCACCCTAACCCTAACCCTAAAATTCACCCTAACCCTAAACCTAACCCTATCTTAACCCTAATATTCACATTAACCCTAAACGTCACCCTAACCCTAAACTTAACCCTACCACTCACCCTCACCCTAACTCTCAACCAAACCCTAACCCTAATCCTAACCCCACACTCACCCTCACCATAAACCTAACCAAACCTAAAACTGACCCTCACCCTCACTGACAGCCTCACCCTCAGCCTAAACCTAACCCTAAAAATAACCCTAACCCTGATCCTAACCCTAAACCTAACTCTCACCCTAACCTAACCATAAACCTCACCCTCACCCTAACCGTAACATAACCCTAACCTTAACCCTAAACCTAACCCTAACACTAACCTTCACCCTAAAACTCAGGCTAACTCTAAACCTCACTCTCACCCTAACCCTAACCCTAACCCTAACCCTAACCCTCACCCTAAACCTAACCCTAAACCTAACCCTATCCCTAAACCAACCCCTTTCCCTCCCCGTCCCCCTCAGGCTAACCCTAACCCTAATACTAATCCTAACTCTAATTCTCACTCTCGCCCTCACCCTAAACCTAACCCTAACCCTAAACCTCACCCTCACCCGAACCCTTACAATAACCATTAACCTAACCCTAAATCTTACCCTAACCCTCACCCTAACACTAACTCTAACCCTAACCTCAACCCTAAACCTAATCCTAACACTCACCCTAAACCTAACCCTCACCCTAACCCTAAACCTCACCCTGACCTGACCCTTACCCTAACAGTACCACTAAACCTAACACTCTCCGTCACTTTAAACCTCACCCTTACCCGTAACTTCACAATAACCCTCACACTAACCCTTATGCTCACCCTAACCCTAACCCCAAACCTAACCCTAACCCTCACACTAAACCTAACCAAAAACCTAAGGCTAATCCTACCCCTCACCTTAACCTCACCCTCAACCTCACCCTCACACTCACCCTAAGCCTAGTCCTCAGCCTAAAAATCACCCTAACCCTAAACCTAACCATAATTCTCACCCTATCGCTAACCCTAACCCTAACCCTCACCCGAACCCTAGCCCTCACCCTAACTCTAACATTAACCAAAACCCTCAACCTCACCCTCACCCTCACCCTAACCCTCACTCTCACCCTAAACATCACCCTCACCCTAACTCTAACCCTAACACTAAACCTAATCCTCACCCTCACCCTAAACCTAAGGCTAAACATAACCTTCATATTCACCCTAAACCTCACCCTAACCCTAACCCTCACCCTAAACCTAAGGCTAAACCTAACGTTCATATTCACCCTAAACCTCATCCTAACCCTCACACTAATCCTAACCCTAACCCTAACCCTCACACTAATCCTAACTATAACCCTAACCCTAAACCTTAACTTCACCCAAACCCTCACCCTAACCCTAAACCTAACCCTGACTCTAACCCTAACCCTAACCCTAACCCAAAACTTAACCCTCACCCTCACCCTAGCCCTCACACTAATCCTAAATATAACCCTCGCCCTAATCCTCGACCTAACCCTTATTCTCACCCTAAACCTAACACTCACCCTATCCCTCACCCTAACCTTTACCCTCACCCTAACCCTAACCCCAACCCTAACCCTAACACTCACACTAACCCTAATCCTCACCCTAACCCTACTCCTCACCCTAACCCTAAACCTAAACCTAGCCCTAATCCTAATCCTCACACTAACCCTAAAACTCACCCTAACCCTATCCCTAAACCTAAACTTCACCCTAACTCTTAAACTCACGCTAACCCTAACCTTATCATAACCCTAAACCTCAGACTAAACCTAACCCTCACACTAACCCTAACCCTAACCCTCAGCCTAACCCTCACCATAACACACAGGCTACCACAAAATCTCACTCTCACCCTAACCCTCAACCTAACACTTACGCTCAGCCTAACCCAAACCTTAACCCTCACCCTCAACCTAAGCCTCACCCTAACCCTAACCCTAATCCAAACCCTAACGGTTAACTTCACCCTCACCTGAAACCTAATCCTATCTCTATCCCTAACCCTCACCCTCAAACTCAATCTCACCCTAACCCTCAGCCTCACCCTCACCCTCACCCTAAACCTTACCCTGACCCTAAACCTAACCCTAACAATAACCCTCACACTAACCCTAACCCTCAACCTAACCGTAACCCTCACCCTCACCCTAACACTCATCCTAACTCTAACCCTAACACTAACCCTCACTCTAACATTAACCCTAACCCTAAGCCTCACGCTCACACAAACCTTCACACTCACCGTCACTCTAACCCTAAACCTAACCATAATCCTAACCCTAACCTTAACCATAATCCTAAACCTGACCCTCAACCTCAGCCTCACCCTGACCCTAACTCTAACTCTTACACAACCATAACCCTCACTGAACCCTAACCCTCACCCTCACACTCACCCTAACCCTAAACCTAACACTAACTCTCACCCTCAACCTAACCTTAAACCTAACCCTAAACCTCACCCTAACCTTTCCCAACACTAAGTCTAAACCTAACCCTCACCTTCACCTTAAACCTCACCCTAAACCTTACACTCACGCTAACCCTAACCGTAGCACTCACACTAATCCGAAGCCTAAATCTAACCCTAAACATCACTCTAACCCTCACCCTCACCCTAAATCTCACCCTAACCATAACCCTACCCCTCACCCTAACACTCATCCTAACCCTAATCCTAACACTCACGCTAACCCTAAACTTAACCCTAACCCTAACCTTCACACTAACCCAATCACTCATCCACACCCTCACCCTAACCCTCAAGTCTAATCCTAACCCTAACACTAATCCTGACCCTAACCCTAACCATAATCCTAAACCTAACCCTCAACCTCACCCTCACCCTAACTCTAACCCTTAACCAACCCTAACCCTCACCCTAACTCTCACCCTCACTGAACCCTAAACCTCACCCTCACACTTACCCTAACCCTAACCCTAACCCTCTCCCTCACACCAACCTTAAACCTAACCATAACCCTCACCCTAACCCTCACCATAACCCTAAGGCTTACACTAAACCTCATCTTCACCCTAAACCCCACCCTAACCCTTATGATCACCCTAATCCTAACCCTAACACTAACCCTAACCCTAACACTCACACTAATCTTAAACCTAACCCTAACCCTAACCCTAAACTTCACCCTAACCCTAACCCTATTTCTCACCCTACACCAAAACCTAATCCTAACCCTCATCCTAACCCTTACCCTCACCCTAACCCTAACCTTAACACTAACCCTAACACCCAAGCTAATCCTAACACTGACTCTAACCCTAAACTTCTGCCTAACACTTACTCTCACCCTAACCCTAACCCTAACGCTAACCCTCACCCTCACCCTCACCCTCAGCCTAACCCTAATCCTAACCCTAATGCTCACATTCACCCTTGTACTAACACTAAACCTAACCCTAACGCTGAACCTCACCCTCAGCCTCTCTCTCACCCTAACCCATAGCCTCACCCTCACCCGCACCCTAACCCTAACCCTAACCCTCACCCTCACCCTCAGCCTAACCCTAATCCTAACCCTAATGCTCACATTCACCCTTGTACTAACACTAAACCTAACCCTAACGCTGAACCTCACCCTCATCCTTGCTCTCACCCTAACCCATAGCCTCACCCTCACCCGCACCCTAAACCTAACCCTCACCCTCACCCTCAGCCTAACCCTAATCCTAACCCTAATGCTCACATTCACCCTTGTACTAACACCAAACCTAACCCTAACGCTGAACCTCACCCTCATCCTCACTCTCACCCTAACCCATAGCCTCACTCTCACCCGCACCCTAAACCTAACCCTAATCCTAACCCTAAGCCTCACACTAACCCTAAACCTAACCCTTACTGTCACATTTACCCTAACCCTAACCTTAACCCTAACCCTCACCCTAACCGTCACCCTAACCGAAATTCTAACCCTAACCCTCAGCCTCATACCAACCCTCACCCTAACACATACCCTCACCTTAACCATAACCTTAACGCTAACCCTAACACTCAGAGTAAACCTAACACTCACTCTAAGCCTAAACCTACCCCTCAGCCTAACTAACAATCACCCTAACCTAAACCTAACCCTAATTCTCACCCTATCTCTAAACCTAACCCTAACCCCAACCCGGACTCTAGCCCTCCCCCTAACTCTAACACTAACCAAAACCCTCACCCGAACACCCACCCTCACCCTAACCCTCACCCTCACCCTAAACATCATCCTAAACCTAACCCTCACCCGAACCCTAACAGTAACCCTCACAATAACCCTAACCCTCACCGTAAACATAACGCTACCCCTCACCATAACATTCATCTTAGCTGTAACCCTAACCCTAAACCTTACCCTCACCCTAACCTTAACCCTAACTCTAGCCTCACCCTAACCCAAACCCTCACCCTCACCCTCACCCTCACCCTCAGTCTAACCCTAACCCTAACCCTAATCCTAACCCTAACCCTAACCCTACTCCTAAACCTAACCTACACCATCACCCTCACCCTAACTCTAACACTTACCCAAACCTAAACTTAATTCTAACCCTCACCGAACCCTAACGCTCAACCTCACACTCACCCTAAACCTAACCCTAACCCTCACTCTCACCCTTACACTAAAACTTACCCTAACACTCACCCTAACCCTAAGGCTAACCCTAACCCTCACTCTCACCCTAAACCTCACCCTAACCCTTAGACTTACCCTAACCCTAACCCTAACCGTTGTCTTCACCCAAACCCTAACCCCAACCCTAACCCTAAACCTCACACTCACCCTAACCCTAACCCTAACCCAAAACTTAACCCTAACCCTCAATCCAGCCCTCACCCTAACCCTAACTCTAACCCTCACCCTACCCCTCAACCTAACCCTTATCCTCACGCTAACCCTTACCCTCACCCTAACACTAACCCCAACTATAACCCTAACCCTCACACTAACCCTAACCCTAATCCTAACCCTAACCCTGACCCTCACCCTAACCCTAACCCTCACCTTCACCCTAAACCTCTTCCTAATCCTAACTGTCACCCACACCCTAACCCTCGCGCTCACCTGAACACTCACCCTAACCCTAAACCTCACCCTCACCCTAAACATCACCCTAACCCTAACCCTCACCCTAACCCTTACCCGAACCCTTACCATAAACCTCACCCTCACCCTCACCTTCACCCTCACCCTCACCAAAAGCCTAACCTTAAAGCTAACACTAATTCTAAACCTAAATCTCACCCTCACCCTAACTCTAACCCTAATCCAAACCTTAAACCTCACCTGCACCCTAGACCTCACCCTAACCCTAACCCTAATTCTCACCCTAACCCCCAACCTAACCCTTATCCTCACCCTAAACCTAACCCTCACTCTAACCCTAATCCTCACCCTAACCCTTACCCTCACCCTAACCCTATCCCCAACCAAACCCTAAACCTCACACTAACCCTAACCCTCAACCTAACCCTTAACCAAAACCTGACCCTTACCCTAATACTCACACTAACTCTAAACCTCACCCTAATCATAACCCTAAGCCTAACCATCACCCTAACCCTAACCCTCATCCTAACCCTAACCTTAACCTTAACCTAAACCTCAGACTAAACCTAACCCTCACACTGACCCTAACCCTATCCCTCAGCCTAACCCTCACCCTAACACTCAAGCTAACCCTAACCCTCACCCTCACCCTAACCCTCACTCTAACACTTACTCTCACCCTAAACCTAAACCCAACCCTTACCTTATCCCTAACCCTCTCCCAACCCTAACCCTGACCCTCACCCTCACCCTCACCCTCACCCTCAGCCTCACCCTCACCCTAACCCTCACACTAACCCTCACACTAAACCTCACCCTAACGCTCACCCTCACCCTCAACCTAACCCTAACCCTATTCTAAACCTAACCCTAACCCTCACCCTCAACCTCACCCTAAACTTCAACAGAATCTTACTGCTGGCAGGCCTCCGGGTGTTCAGGGTGAACATTCTCCTTGTAAATCCTCCGTGGTTTCTTCTACACCCGTGAAGTTTGGCAAGGGTACGCAGTTTGCATTGCTGCACAACTGCGCCTGCAGAGGTCTGCTGCTCTTGCAAAAATTCAGACGTGGCAGTCAGATATGCTTGTCCCCATAGGACCCTGCCAGCTGACTGGGAATATCTGCTTCCCGTTCTTCTCACCTGAGTACTACTGATTACAGCTTTGACAGCTACACTCTACTGAACCTGAGGAGTAAGTTTTACCTCTACTTATGGCACTCTGTAAAAATTTGGAGAACTTGACCTCAGTTGTTTGTGACATGACCACTGTCCATCCAGGTCTATGGACAGTACTGGGTATATCAGGCTCTAGTTAGTCCACCGTTGTGTTCAGCTGAATGACTTCTGCCGGAAACACTCAGAATGAGGTTCTGAGTTATTGCAAGATAGGTGCGTTTCACTCCTTTTCAAGGCTTCTTAGGAAGAATTTCAGAATCTGGCTCCCCGAAGGCCTCCGATTGTTCCGGGTGGACATCTCCTTGTAAATCCTAACCCTAACCCTAACTCTAATCCTAACTCTAAACCTCACCCTCACCCTCACCCTCATCCTCAACCTCACCCTCACCCTAACACTCATCATCACCCTCACCCTCTCCGTCACTGTAACCCAAAACTAACCCTAACCCTAATGCTAACCCTAAGCCCTAACCGTAACCCTAACCCTAATCATAAACATAACCCGAATCTTGCTGCTGTCAGGCCTCCGGGTGTTCCGGGTTAACATCTCCTTGTAAATCCTCCGTGGTTTATTTTTCACCCATGATGTTTGGCAAGGGCACACAGTTTGCATTGCTGCACAATTGCGCCTGCAGATCTCTGCCGAAGTTGCAAACATTCAAACGTGGCAGCCTGATCTGCTTGGCCCCGTAGAACACTGCCAGCTGACTGAGAATATTGGCCTCCCATTCTTATCACCTGAGTGCTACTTATTACAGCTTTGACTGCTACACTCTACTCAACCTGAGGAGCAAGTTTTACCTCTACTTATGGCACTCTATAAAAGTTTGGAGAACTAGACCTCAGTTTTTGGGACTCGACCACAGTCCAATGAGGACTATGGACGGCACTGGCTATATCAGGCTCTAATTAGTCCACCGTTGTGTTCAGCTGAATGACTTCTGCCAGAAACACTCAGAATGAGGTTCTGAGTTATTGCAAGATAGGTGCGTTTCACTCCTTTTCAAGGCTTTCTAGGAAGAATTTCAGAATCTGGCTGCCGGCAGGCCTCCGGGTGTTCCTGGTGAACATCTCCTTGAAAATCCTATCCCTAACCCTCACCCTGACCCTCGTCCTAACCCTAACTCTAACCCTAACCCTAACCCTAAACCCTAACCCTAAACCTAACCCTAAACACTAACCATGACCTTAATGCTAACCCTAAACCCTAACCCTGAACCTAAACCTCACCGTATCACTATCCCTAACCCTAACCCTCTACGGATTACAGCTTTGACAGCTACACTCTACTCAACCTGAGGAGTAATTTGCACCTGTTCTTATGGCACTCTGTGAAAGTTTGGAGAACTAGACCTCAGTTGTTTGGGACATGACCACTGTCCTTCCTGGACTATGGTTGGCACTAGCTATGTCAGGCTCTAAGTAGTCCACGGTTGTGTGCATCAGAATGACCTGTGCCAGTAACACTCAGAATGAAGTTCTGAGTTATTGCAACATGGGAAAGTTTTAATACTTTCAAGGCTTCTTAGGAAGAATTCCAGAATCTTGCTGCCAGCGGGTCTCCGGGTGTTCTGGTTGGACATCTCCTTGTAAATCCTAACCCTAAGCCTAACTCTAACTCTCAACCTCAACCTCACTCTCACCCTCACCGTCATCGTCACCCTCACCCTCACCCTAACACTCACCATCACCCTCACCCTCATCATCACTGTAACCCTTACCCTAACCCTAAACCCAATGCTAACCCTAAGTCCTAACATTAACCCTAACCCTAAACCTAACCCGAATCTTGCTGCCGGCAGGCCTCCGTGTTTTCCGGGTGAACATTTCCTTGTAAATGCTCCGTGGTTTCTTCTACACCCGTGAAGTTTGGCAAGGGTATGCAGATTGAATTGCTGCACAATTGCGCCTGCAGAGCTATGCCGCCCTTGCAAACATTCAGACGTGGCAGTCAGATATGCTTGCCTCCGTAGAACACTGTCAGCTGACTGGGAATATCTGCTTCCCTTTCTTCTCACCTGAGTGCCACTGATTACAGCTTTGATGGCTACACTCTACTCAACCTGAGGAGTAAATTGAACCTGTACTCATGGCACTCTCTGAATGTTGGGAGAACTGGACCTCAGATATTTGGGACGCGACCACTGTCCATCCAGGAGTATGGACGGCACTGTTTATATCAGGCTCAAATAGGCCACGGTTGTGTTCATCAGAATGACCTCGGCCGCAAACATTCAGAATGAGGTTCTGAATTATTGCCACAAAGCAGCGTTTCACTCCATTTAAAGCTTCTTAGGACGAATTCCAGAATGTTGCTGCCAGCAGGCCTCCGGATGTTCCAGGTGAACATCTCCTTGTTAATCCTCCGTGGTTTACACTCGTGAAGTTTGGCAAGGGTACGCAGTTTGCATTGCTGCACAATTGCGCCTGCAGAGCTTTGCCGCACTTGCAAACATTCAGAAGTGGCAGCCAGATATGCTGGTCACCGTAGGACACTGTTAGCTGACTGGGAATATCTGCTTCCCTTTCTTCTCACCTGAGTGCTACCGATTACTGCTTTGACGGCTACACACTACACAACCTGAGGTGTAAGTTGAACCTCTACTTATGGCATTCTGTGAAAGTTTGGAGAACTAGACCTCAGTTGTTTGGGACGCGACCACTGTCCATCCAGGACTATGGACGGCACTGGCTATATCGCGCTCTAATTAGTCCACGGTTGTGTTCATCAGAATGATCTCAGCTGCAAACACTCAGAATGAGGTTCTGAAATATTGCAACATAGGAACATTTCACTCCATTCAAGGCTTCTTAGGATGAATTCCAGAATCTTGCTGCCGGCATGCCTCTGGGTGTTCCGCGTGAACATTTCCTTTTAAATCCTAAACTTAACCCTAACCCTATCGCTAACCCTAACCCTAACTTCACCCTCACCCTCACCCTCACACTCACCCTAACCCTCACACTCACCCTAACCCTAACCGTAACTCTCACCCTCACCCTAACCTTAACCCTAACCATAAACCTCAACCTAACCCTCACCCTAAACATTACCCTCACCCAACCCATAACCCTAACCCTAACCCTCACACTAAACTTAAACCTCATCGTAACCCTAACCCTACCCCTCACTCTAAACATCACCCTAACCTAATCCTAAACCTAACACTCACACTCAGCCTAACCCTCACCATCACCCTAATGCTCATCCTAACCCTAACCCTCTCCCACACACTAACCCTCACCCTCACCCAAACCATCACCCTCACCCTAACCCTCACCATAAACATCACCCGAACATTAATGCTCACCCTAACCCTAACCCTAACCCTCATCCTAACCCTCACCCTCAACCTAACCCTCACCCTCATCCTAATCCTCTCCCTAACCCTAATCCTTACCCTAACCATAAACTAAACCTCAACCTCACCTTCACAATCACACTAACCCTCACACTCACACTAGCCCTCATCCTAAACCTAACCCTAACCCTAACCCTAACCCTCACCTTCAACCTCACCCTCAGCCTAACCCTAACCCTAACCCTAACCCTAAACCGAAAACTAACCCTAACACTCTCCCTAACCCTCACCCCAACCCTTAAGCTCAACCTAACTGGAACCCTAACCCTAACCCTCACAATAACCCTGACACTCACCCTAAACCTAAATCTACCCCTCACCCTAACCCTCACCGTAACCTTAACCCTAACCCTAACCCTCACACTAACCCTACCCCTCACCCACACCCTAACCGTCACTGTCACCCTCACCCTAACCCTAAGCCTAACCCTATCCTTCACCCTAAACTTAACCCTCACCCTAACACTAACCCTCACTCGCACCTGAACCTTCACACTCACCCTAACCCTCAGCCTCAACCTAAACATCACCCTAACCATAAACCTCACATTATCCCTAACCCTCACCCTAACCCTAACCCTAACCCTAAACCTTACCCTCATTTTAATTCTGGCACTAACCCTAACCCTTACCTAACCCAAAGCCTCACCCTCAACCTAAACCTCACACTAGCACTAACCCTCACCCTAGACCTCACCCTAACCCTAATCATAACCCTAACCCTCACCCTCACATTCACCCTCAACTGCAGCTGAACCCTAACCCTAACCCTCATCCTAAGCCTAAACTTCACCCTCACCCTAACGCTAACACTAATCTTAACCATCACACTCACCCTCATCCCAATCCTAACCCTAACCCTAACCCTCACCCTCAACCTAATCCTTAAGCACACCCTAACCCTCACCCTCACCCTCACTATAATCCTAACCCTAACCCTAACCCTAACCCTCACCCTCACCCTATCGGTAACCCTCACCCACACCCTAACCCTCACCCTCACCCTCACCATAAGCCAAACCCTAAACCTAAACCTAACCCTCACCCTCACCGTAAATCTCACCCTAACCCTTACCCTCACCCTAACACTTACCCTCAACCTAACCCTCACCCTAACCCTAAAACTAACCCTCACCCTCAACATAACCTTTACCCTAACCCTAAACCTAAACCTCACCCTCACCCTAACCCTCACTGTCAACCAAACCCTCAGCCTAAACCTAACCCTCACCCACACCCTAACCCTCACCCTCACCCTCAAACTAAACCTCAACCTGTCCCTCACCCTCACCCTCACCCAAACCGTAACCCTATTGCTCATCCTAAGCCTAACCCTCATGCTCACACTAACCCTCACCATCACCCTAACCCTCACTCTAACCCTTACCCTCACCCACACACTAACCCTCACCCTCACCCAAAACCTCACAGTCACCTTAACCCTCACCCTCAGCATAAACATCTCCCTAACTCTAACTCTCAACCTAACCCTAACCCTAACCCTCACACTAACAATAAAACTCTCCCTACCCCTTATCCTTACCCTCACCCTAACCCTTACTGTCACCCTAAACCTCACCCTAACCCTAACACTCACCCACACTCTAACACGAATCCTCACCCGAACCCTCACTCTCACCCTAAACCTCACCCTCATTTTAAACATCACCCTAACCCTAATCCGAACCATAACCCTCACCCTAACCCTAACCCTCACCCTAACCCTCACCCTCAGCATAATTCTCACCCTAACTCTAACCCTAAACCTTCCCCTAAACCTAACCCTCACCCTCACCCTCACCCTCACCCTAGCCCTCACCCTCACCCTCACCGAAGCCCTCACCCTAACCCTAAACCTAACCCTAACCCTAATCCTAACCCTCACCCTCACCCTCACCCTCACACTAACAGGAATCTTGCTGCGGGCAGGCCTCTGGTTTTTCCTGGTGAACATCTCCTTGTAAATCCTCGGTGGTTTCTTTTACACCCGTGAAGTTTGGCAAGGGTATGCAGTTTGCATTGCTGCACAAATTCGCTTGCAATCCTCTGCCGTGCTTGCAAACATTCAGACTTGGTAGTCACATTTGCTTGTCCCCGTTGGACACTGCCAGCTGACTGGGAATATCTGCTTCCCGTTCTTCTCACCTGAGTGCTAATGATTACAGCTTTGACGGCTACACTCTACTCCACCTGAGGAGTAAGTTGAACCTCTACTTATGGCTCTCTGTGAAAGTTTGGAGAACTAGACCTCAGTTGTTTGGGAAGCGACCACTGTCCATCCAGGACTATGGATGGCACTGGCTATATCAGGATCTGATTAGTCCACGGTTGTATTCGGCCAAATGACCTCTGCTGGGAACACTCAGAATGAGGTTCTGAGTTACTGCAACATAGGAGCGTTTCATTCCTTTTCAAGGCTTCTTAGGAAGAATTCCAGAATTTTTGTGTCTGCGGCCCTCCAGGTGTTCCAGGTGAATATCTCCATGTAAATCCATTCCTTTTCAAGGCTTCTTAGGAAGAATTCCAGAATTTTTGTGTCTGCTGCCCTCCAGGTGTTCCAGGTGAATATCTCCATGTAAATCCTAACCCTCACACAACCCTAACCCTAACCCTAAACCTACCCTCACCCTCACCCTCACCCTTACCCTCACCCACACCCTGACACTAACCCTAACCTAATCCCGAAACCTAAACCTAACCCTAACCCTCACCCTTACCCTCACCCTAAACTTAACCCAAATCTTACTGCTGGCAGGCCTCCGGGTGTTCAGGGTGTACATTCTCCTTGTAAATATTCCATGGTTTCTTCTACATCCGTGAAGTTTGGCAAGGCTACGCAGTTTGCATTGCTGCACAATTGCGCCTGCAGAGCTCTGCCAAGCTTGCAAACATTCAGACGTTGCAGCCATATATGCTTGTCCTCATAGGACCCTGCTAGCTAACTGGGAATATCTGCTTCCTGTTCTTCTCACCTGAGTGCTACTGATTACAGCTTTGACAGCTACACTCTACTCAACCTGAGGAGTAAGTTTGACCTCTACTTATGGCACTCTGTAAAAGTTTGGAGAACTAGACCTCAGTTGTTTGTGATGCGACCACTGTCCATGCAGGACTATGGACAGCACTGGCTATATCAGGCTCTAGTTAGTCCACCATTGTGTTCAGCTGAATGACTTCTGCCGGAAACACTCAGAATGAGGTTCTGAGTTACTGCAAGCTAGGTGGGTTTCACTCCGTTTCAAGGCTTCTTAGGAAGAATTTAAGAATCTTGCTGCAGGCAGGCCTCCGGGTGTTCCCGGTGGACATCTCCTTGTAAAACCTAACACTAACCCTAACTCTAACTCTCACCCCCACCCTCACCCTCATCCTCATCCTCACTCTCACCCTAACACTAACCATCACCCTCACCCTCACCGTCACTCTAACCCTATACTAACCCTAACCCTCACACTAATCCTCACCCTAATACTCATGCTAACACTAACTCTCACTCTCACACTAAACCTCACCCTAACGCTTAACCTCACCCTAAACCTAACCCTAACCATCACACTAAACCTAACCCTCACCCTAACCCTAAACCTACAACTCATCTAAACCTAACCCTAACCCTAGTTCTCACCCTAACTCTAATCCTAAACCTAACCCTTACACTAAATCTTACCCTAACGCTAACCCTAACATTAACCCTAACCCTCAGCCTAACCCTTACCCTAAACTTAACCCTAAACCTCAACCTAACCCTCACCCTAACACAAACCCTAAACCTAATCCTACCTCTCCCCCAAAGCATCAACCTATCCTTTACCCTCACACTGTCTGTAACCCTCACACTAACCCTAACCCTCACCATAACACTCACCCTAATCATTACCCTAACCCTAACCCTAACATTAACCCTAACCCTAATACTAACCTTAACCCTAATCCTCAACCTAACCCTCCCACTAAACCTAAACCTAACCCTAACCCTCACCCTCACCCTAACCCTCAACCTAACCCTTACTCTCACCCTCAATGTAGCCCTCACACTAACTCTAACCCTCATCTTAACACTCACCCTAACCCTCACCCTCTCACTCACGCTCACCCTCAGCATAACCCTAACCCTAACCCTAATCCTAACCCTAATGCTCACCCTCACCCTCAAACTCAACCTAAACCTAACCCTAACCCCAAACCTCACCCTCACCCTCAACCTAAACTTCAGCCTCACCCTCACCCTCACACTAACCCTAAACCTAACCGTATCCCTCACCCTAAACCTAACCCTCAAGCTAACCCTAACCCTAACCATCACCCAAATACTCACCCTAACCCTAAAGCTAACCCTAACCCTCACCCTCACCCTAACCCTCACCCTAACCCTTATCCTCAACCTAAAGCTAACCCTCAGATTAAACCTAACCCTCACCCTAATCCTAACCCTACACCTCAGCCTAACCCTCACTCTAACCCTAATGCTCACATTTAACCTAACCCTAATTCTCACCATAACCCTAAACCTACCCCTAACCCTCACCCTCACCCTAGCCCTCACTTATCTCTAACCCTAACCCTATCCCTCACCCTTACCCTCACCCTCTCCCTAAGCCTGAGACTCACCCTACATATCACCGTAACCCAACCCTCAACCTACCTTAACGCTAAACCTCACCCTAACCTTATCCCTCACCCTCACCCTAATCCTCACACTAACCCTAACCCTAACACTTATATAACCGAAAACCTCACCCACACTCTGACCCTCTCCCAAACCCCAGCCGCACCCTAGCCCTCAACCTAACCTTCACCCTAAACCAAATGCTAACCCTAACCCTAACACTAATCCTAACCCTACCCCTCACCCTCACCCTCACCCTAACCCTAAAGCTAACCCTAAACCTCACCCTCACCCACACCCTCACACTAACTCTAACCCAAACCCTCACCCTAACCTTACACCTCACCTTAACACTAACCCTAACACTCACCTCACCCTCACCCTCAGCCTAATCCTAAACCTAATCCTAATCCTAACCCTAAACTTCGCCCTCACCTTTACCCTAAACATAACCCTAACCCTAAACCTCACCCTCACTGTCACCCTCACCCTCAGCCTAACCCTAACCCTAACAGTCACCGTCACCACAAACCTAACACTAAACCAAACCCTCCCCCTAATCCTCACCCTAACACTCACCCTAACACTCACTCTGAATTTAACTCTAATTCTCACACTAACCCTCACCCTAATCCTTACCCTCACCCTAAACCTAAACCTAACCAAAAAGCTAACACTCACACTAAACCTAACCCTCACCCTCACCCTAAATCTACCCCTCACCCTAACCCTAACATTAACCCTAACCCTCACCCTAACCCTAACCCTCACCCACACACTAGCCCTCACACTAAACATAATCCTAAACCTAACCCTCACCCTAACGCTAAAATTTACCCTAACCCTAACCTTTACCTTCACCCTAACCCTTACCCTAACTCTAAAGTTAACCATAAGCCTCACCCTAACAATAACCCTAACCTTAGCCCTAACCCTCAAACTAACCATCACCCTAACCCAAACACTAACCCTAACCCTCCCCTTCACCCTAAACCTCAACCTAACCCTTACCCTCACACTCACTCTAACCTTCACACTAACACTAACCCTCACGCTAATTCTCACCCTAACATTAACCCTAACCCTCACCCTTACCGTAACCCTATACTTAACCCTCCCCCTCCCCCTAACCCTCCCCCTCACCCTAACACTCCCCCTAACCCACAACCTAACACTAACTCTCACCCTCACCCTAACCCTCACACTAACTCTAACCCTCAACCTAACCCTAACCCTCACCCTCATCCTCATGCTCAACCTCAGCCAGCCTAACCAAAACCATAACACTAATCCTAACCCTAACACAAACCCTCACCCTCACCCTCACACTAACCCTAAACTTCAGCCTCACCCTAACGCTAACCCTAACCCTAACCGTTTCCCTCACTCTAAACCTAACCCTCACCCTCAAACTAAACCTAACCCTCACCCTCACCCTTAACCTAAACCTAACCCTAATTCTAACCCTCACCCTCACCCTCACCGTAACACTAATGCTAACCCGAAACCTCACCCTAACCCTTAACCGCACCCTAAACCTAACCCTATACTTAACACTAACCCTCAGACTCAAACTAACCCTCAACCTAACCCTAACCCTCACCCTAACCCTAAACCTAACCCGAATTCTCACCCTATCCATAACCCTACCCCTAGTTCTCACCCTCACCCTAGCCCTCAACGAACTCTAACCCTAACCCTAACCCTCACCCTTACCCTCATTCTCATCCTAATCCTCAACTGCACCATAAACATCACCCTAACCCAACCTTCACCCTACCCTAAACCTAAGACTTAACATAACCGTAACACTCACCCTAAACCTCACCCTCACCCTAATCCTCACTCTAAACCTAACCATAAATTTTACCTAACCAAAAAACTCAACCTCACCCTCAAGCTCACCCTAACCCTCGCTCTTACTCTAGACCTCACCCTAAATTTAACACTAACTCTAAACCTCAACCTCACCCTCACCTTCATCCTAACCCTAACCCTAACCCGAACCCTAATCCTAAACCTACCTGTCACACTCACCTTCAGCCTCACTCTCATGCTCACCCTAACCCTAAACTTAACATAACCGTCAACCTCACCCAGACCCTCCCACTAACTCTAACCCTAAGCCTAACCCTCACCCTAAACCTAAACCTCACCATAACCCTATCCCTCGCCCTCACCCACACACTAATCCTAACCTTAACCCTAAGCCTAACCTTCACCCTCACCCTAACCTTCACCCAAATCTTTTCCCTCACCCTAATCCTAACCTTAACCCTCACACAAACCCTACCGCTCACCCTCACCCAAACCCTAACCCTTTCCCTAACCATCGCCCTCCCCATCACCCTCAGCCTAACCTTAACCCCAATCCTAATCCTAACCCTAACCCTCACCCTAAGCATTACCCTAAAACTAACCCTAACGATAAAACTCCCCCTCCCCTCCCCTTCCACCTCACCCTAACCCTAACAATAAACCTAACACTAACACTAACCCTCACTGTCAGTCTCACCCTCACCATAAACCTAATCCTAACCTCACCCTCACCCTCACCCTCAACTTAAACCTCACCCTAACCCTAACCCTCACACTAAACCTATCCTTCACCCTAACCCTAACCCTACCCCTCAGCCTACCCCTCACCCTAAACCTAACCCTAAACTTAATCCTCACACTATCCCTAACCCTATCCATAACCCACACCATCACCCTAGCCCTCAACGTAACCCTAACCCTAAACCTAACCCTCCCCCTTACCCTAACCCTCTCCCTTACCCTAACCTCACCCTGACCCTTAACTTCACCCTAACCCTAACCCTAGCCGTAAACCTCACCTTAACGCTCACTCTCTCCCTAACCTTAACACTCACCCTACTCCTCTCCCTAACCCTAAACCTAACCCTAACTCTCACACTCACCCTAACACTCCTGCTAACCCTTACCCTCACCGTAACCCTCACACTAAGCCTAACACTAAACCTCACCCTAACCCTCACAATAACCCTAAACCTAACCCTAACCCTCACCATAACCCTCAACCTAAACCTAAACTTAAATCTCACACTAAACCTAACCCTCACCCTAACCATAACCCTACCCCACACCCTAACCTTCATCCTAACCCTAACCCTAACCCTGAACCTCACCATCACCCTAAACCTAACCCTAACCCTAACCCTCACAATAACCCAAACCCTCACCCTCACCCTCATGCTCAGTCTAACCCTAAAACTAACCCTAATCCTAACGCTAAACCTCACCCTCACCATCAACCTCACCGTAACTCTAAACCTAACCCTCACCCTAAACCTCAAACTCACCCTAAACCTCACCCTAAACCTTACTCTCACACTAACTGTAACCCTAACCCTAACCCTCACACAAATCCTAACGCTAACCCTAACCTTAACCCTTTCCCTCACACTAAACCTCATCGTAACAATAACTAGTAACCTAACGTTAAGCCTGACCCTAACCTTCACACTCACCCTAACCCTCACGGTCACCCTAAACCTCCCCCTCACCTTCAACCTCACGCATAGCCTAAATCTAACCCTAAACCTAATCCTAACCCTAACCCTCACACTCATCCTCAACCTAAACCTAAACCTAACCCTAAACCTCCCCCTTACCCTCACCATCACTGTCATCCTAAACCTAACACTAACCCTCACCCTCACCCTCATCATAATCCTCACCCTAACCCTAACCCTCAATCTCACCCTATCCCTAACCCTCACACACACCATAACCATCACCCTCACCCTCACCATAATCCTAACCCTAACCTAACCCTAAACCTCACCCTAACCCTAACCCTAAAACTAACCCTCACACTCACCATAACCCTTACCCTAACCCTAAACCTCACCCTCACCCTAACCCTAACCCTCACCCTCACCCTAAACCTCACTGTCAACCTAACACTCACCCTAACCCTAACCCTAACCCTAACCCTAAACCTCAACCTCACCCTCACCCTCAGCCTAAACATAACCCTATTCCTAATCCTAACCCTAACCCTCACCCTATCCCTCACCCTAAACCTAACCCTAACCGTAAACCTTCCCCTCCCTGATCCCTCCCCCTCACCCAAATCCCAAAAATAATCCTAACCCAAACCCGAACACTAACCCTCACCCTAACCCTAACCCCATCAGTAAACCTAACACTCCCCCTCCCCTTCACTCTCACAGTTAGCCTACCTAAAACTAATCCTAATCCTAACCCTAACACTCACTTTCACCCTCACCCCAAACCTAAACCTAACCCTCATCCTAACCCTAACCCTCACACTAAAACTAATCCTCAACCTAACCTTAAACCTATCCCTCAGCCTAACCCTCACCCTAACACTAACCCTAATTCTCACCCTATCCCTAACCCTACCCCTAACCCTCATACTCACCCTAGCCCTCAGCTAACTCTAACACTAACCCTAACCCACACCCTTACCCTCACCCTCATTCTAACCTTCACCCTCACCGTAAAAATCACCCTAACCAAACCCTCACCCTCCCCTTACCCTAATCCTCACCTTATTCCTAAACCTCACCCTCACCCTAATCCTCACACTAATCCTAACCCTAACACTTACCTTACCGAAAAACTCACCCTCACCCTCACGCTCACCCTAACCCTCACTCTTACTCTAGCCCTCACCCTAGCCTTAATCCTAAACCTAACCATCAACCTCACCCTCACCTTCAGCCTAACCCTAACCCAAACCCTAACCCTAACCCTTACCCTAAAAATCACCCTCACCCTCACCCTCACTCTGACCCTAACTCTAAACCTAACCCTAACCCTCACCCTCACCCACACATTCACACTAACTCTAACCCTCACCCTAACCCTCACCCTAACCCTAAACCTCACAATATCCCTAAACCTCACCCTCACCCACACACTAATCCTAACACCAACCCTAAGCTTAACCTTCACCCTGACCCTAACACTCACCCAAATATTTTCCCTCACCCTAATCCTAACCCTAACGCTGAAACTAACCCTAACCCTCACACTCACCCTACCCCTAACACTAAAGCTAACCCTCCCCGGCCCCCTAACCTTCAGCTTAACCCTAACCCTAATCCTAATCCTAACACTACACCTCACCCTAAACCTAACCCTAACCCTAAACCTCACCCTCATCCTCACCTTTATCCTCACCCTAAACCTAACAATAACCCTAACCCTAATCGTAACTCTAACCCTAAACCTCACACTAAACCTAACCCTCACCTAAACCTACCCCACAGCCTAACCCTCCCCCTAACCCTAACCCTAAACCTAACCCTCACCCTATCCCTAAATCTACACATTAACCCTCATCCTCACCCTAGCTTTTACCCTAACCCTGACCTTAACCCTTACCCTCATCTTAACCCTAAACCTCTCTGTAACACTAACGCTCCTCCTAACCCTTACCCTCATCCTAACGTAACCCCAACCCTAAGCCTAACCCTCACACTAACCCTAACCCTCACCCTAACCCTAATCCTAACCCTAAGGCTAACTCTAACCCTCACTCTCAACCTAAATGTATCCATAACCATTACACTAAACCTAGCCCTAACCTAACCTTGACCCTAAACCTCACACTAATCTTAACCCTAACCCTAACCCTCACCCTAACCCTAAACCTAACCCTAACCCTCTCCCTCACAATAACCCTCACCATCAAATTAACCCTCAACCTAAACCTAACCCTCACCCACACCCTTACCCTCACCCTCTCCCGGACACTCATCCTAACCCTAAACCTCACCCTCACCCTAAACTTCCCACTAACCCTAACCCTCAGCCTAACCCGCACCCTCAACCTCACTCTCACCCTCACCCTAAGCCTGACAATAAACCTAACACTAATCCTAAACCTAAATCTCACACTCACCCTCACCCTAACCCTCACCCTAACCCTAACCTTAAACCTCACCCTAACCATTACCGTCACCCTAGCCCTAACCAAAACCCTAACCCTAACCCTAATCCTCACACTAACCCTAAAGCTCACCCTAACCCACACCCTAACCCTAACACTCACCCTAATCCTCACCCTCACCCTCAGCCAAACCCTAACCCTCACCCTAATACTAACACTAAACCTCACCCTCACCCTCACCCTAAACGTAACCATTATCCAAACCCTCACCCTCACCCTAATCCTAACCCTAAGCATAACCCTCACCCTCACACTAACCCTCACCCTCAAACTAACCCTTACCCTAACACTAACCCTAACATTAACCATAACCCTCACCCTAACCCTAAACCTAACCTTAACCCTAACCCTCAACCTAACCCAAACCCTGACGCTAATCCTCCCCCTCTCCCTAACCCTCAACCTAACCCTTAACCTCAACCTCACTCTAACTCTCACACTAACACTAACCCTCACTCTAATCTTAACACAAACATTAACCCTAACCCTCACCTTTACCCTAAACCCTAACCTTAACCCTAACCCTCCCCCTAAACCTCCCCCTAACCCTAACCCTAATCCAAACCCTCACCCTCAACCTAACCCTTAATCTCGCCCTCACCCTAACTCTCACACTAACTCTAACACTCACCCTAAACCTAAACCTCACCCTCACGCTCACCCTCATCCTAACCCAAACCCTAACCCTAATCCTAACCTTAACCCTCACCCTCACCTTCACCCTAAACCAAATCCTAACCCTGACCCACACCCTCACCCTCACACTCACCCTCACCCTAAATTTTAGCCTCACCCTCACTCTAACCCTAACCCTAACCATATCCCTCACCCTTTACCTAAATCTCACCCTAACCCTTAAGCTAACCCTCACCTTCACCCTCAACCTAAACCTAAACCTAACCCTCACCCTACCCCTCACCCCAACCCTAATGCTAACCCTAACCCTCACCCTCACACTCACCCTTACCCTAACCCTTAACCTCAACCTAAACCTAACCCTAAACTTAATACTAAACCTCAGACTAAACCTAACCCTCACCCTAAACCTAACCCTAACCGTATCACTCACCCTAAACCTAAACCTCACCCTAACCCTAAACTTAACCCTCACCTTCACCCTCAACCTAACCTAAACCTAACCCTCACCCTAACCCTCACCCTAACCTTAATGCTAACCCTAACCCTCACCCTCACTCTCACCCTTACCCTAACACTTAACCTCAACCTAAACTTAACCCTAAACTTAACACTAATCCTCCGACTAAACCTAACCCTCACACTAACCCTAACCCTACCCCTCAGCCTAACCTTCACCCTAACCCTAATCCTCACCCTAACACTAACCCTAACCCTAATTCTCACCCTATCCCTTACCCTACCCCTAACCATCATACTCACCCTAGCCCTCACCTAACTCTAACACTAACCCTAAACCTCACCCTTACCTTCACCCTCATCCTAAACTTCACCCTCAACCTAAACATCATCCTAAACAAACCCTCACCCTACCCTAACCCTAAACCTCACCTTAACCCTAACCCTCACCCTAATCCTCACCCTCACCCTAATCCTCACAATAATCCTAACACTAACCCTTACCTTACCTAAATACTCACACTCACCTTCATGCTCACCCTAACCCTCAGTCTTACTCTAGACCTCACCCTACCCTTAACCCTAACCCTAAACCTCAACCTAACCCTCACCTTCAGCCTAACCTTAACCCAAACCCTAACCCTAACCCTTACACTACCCGTCACCCTCACCCTCACCCTCACCCTAACCCTAAACTTAACCCTAACCCTCACCCTCACCCACACCCTCACACTAATTCTAAACCTAAACGTAACCCTCACCCTAAACCTAAACCTCACCATAATCCTAACTCTCATCCTCAGTCATACACTAATCCTAACCATAACACTAAACCTAACCTTCACCCTCACCGTAACCCTCACCCAAATATTTTCCCTCACCCTAATCCTAACCCTAACGCTCACATTAACCCTAACCCTCACACTCACCCTAACCCTAACCCTAATCCTCACCCTCACCCTCAGCCTAACCTTAACCCTAATCCTAATCCTAACCCTAACACTCACCCTATCCCTCACCCTAAACCTAACCCTAACTGTAAACCTACCGCTCCCTTGTCCCTCCCCCTCACCCAAATCCTAACAATAATCCTAAGCCAAACCCTAACACTAACCCTCACCCTAACCCTAACCCCATCACTAAACCTAACACTCACCCTCACTCTCACTCTCTCCCTCAGTCTACCCTAAACCTAATCCTAATCCTATCCCTAAAACTCACTCTCACCCTCACCCTAAACCTAACCCTAACCCTCATCCTAACCCTAACCCTCACACTAAAACTAATCCTCACCCTAACCCTAAACCTATCTTTCAGTGTAACCCTCACCCTAACACTAACCCTAACCCTTACTCTAACCCTAACCCTCACCCTCACCTTAGCCCTCACTTAACTCTAACTCTAACCCTAACCCTCACCCTTACCCTCATTTTCACCCTCACCGTTAAACATCACCCTAAACAAACCCTCACCCTCCCCTTACACTAACCCTCACCCTAACCCTAATTCTCACCCTAAACCTTACCCTCACCCTAATCCATACACTAATCCTAACCTTAACCCTTAAATTACCAAAAAACTCACCCTCACCCTCACGCTCACCCTAACCCTCATTCTTACTCTAGTCCTCACCGTAACCTTAACCCTAACCCTAACCCTCAACCTCACCCTCAAATTCAGCCTAACCCTACCCCAAAACCTAACCATTACCCTTACCCTACCCATCACCCTCACTCTCACCCTAACCTACACCTAACCTTAAACCTCACCCTCACCCACACCCTCACACTAAATCTAACCCTAACTCTAACCCTCAACCTAACCCTAAACCTCACCATATCCCTAAACCTCACCTCACCCACACACTAATCATAACCCTAACCCTAAACCTAACATTAACCTCACCATAAACCTAACCCCATCAAAAACCGTAACCTTCCCCCACCCCCTCACTCTCACCCTCACCCTAACCCTAATCCTAATCCTAACCCTAACCCTCACTCTCACGTTCACCCTAATCCTAAACCTAACCCTAAACCTCACCCTCACCCTCACCCTCACCTTTAACCAAACCCTAACCCTAACCCTAACCCTCACCCTCACTCTAGCACTCACCCTAGCCCTAACCCTAAACCTAACCCTTCCCCTAACCCTAACCCTCACCCTAACCCTAACACTCACGCTGACCCTTACCCTCACCCTAACCCTAACCCTAATCCTAACCCTCACCTTAATGCTCACTCTCACCCTAACCCTAGCCTTTACCGTACTCCTCACCCTAACTCTAACGCTAACCCTAACCCTCACTCTCACCCTCACTCTAAACCTAACCCTAACCTACCCCTCAGCCTAACCATCACTCTATCCCTAATCATAACCCTCAGCCTCACCCAAGTTCTCACCCTAACACTCACCCAAACCCTAACCCTCACACTAATCCTAACCCTAACCATAACCTTCACTCTCACCCTCACCCTAAACCTAACCCTAACCCACAACCTCAACTTCACCCTCACCCTCACCCTCAACCTCAACCTCACCCTCACCCTAACCCTAACTATAACCTTACATTAACCCTAACCCTCATCCTAACCCTTACCCTAACCGTAACCATCACCCTAAACCTAATTCTATCCCTTACCCAAAACTTCACCTGTACCCTCACCATCACCCTCAGTCTAACCCTAAACCTAACCCTAATTCTAACCCTAAACCTCACCATCAACCTCATCCTAACTCTAACCCTTACACAACCCTAAACCTCACCCTATCTCTAACCCTCACTGTACCCTAACCCTCACCCTAAAACTCACCCTAACCCTAACGCTAACCCTAAGCCTCACTCTAAACCGAACCTTCACCCTAAACATAACCCTCACCCTCACCCTCACCCCAAGCCAAACCTAATCCTAACCCTAACTCTAACCCTAAGCCTCACCCTCACTCTAAAACTCACCCTAACCCTTACCCTCACCCTAACCCTAACCCTAAACCTCACACTAATCCTAATCATAAGCCTAAACGTCAACCTAACCTTAAGCCTAACCCTAAGCCTCACCCACACCTTAACCCTCACCCTCACCTGAACTCACCCTCACCCTAAAGCTCACCCTCAAACTAAACATCACCCTAAACCTAACCCTCACCCTGAACCTAACCCTAACCCTCAATCTAAACTTCACCCCACGCTCACCTTCACTGTAACCCTAAGCCTAACCCTAAACCTAACACTAATCCTAAACCTAAATCTCACCCTCACCTTCTCCCAAAGGCTAACACTAACCCTAACCCTAACCCTAACGCTCCTCCTCCCCATCACCCTCAGCCTAACCCTAACTTTAATCCAAATACTAACCCTAACCCACACTCTCACCATCACCTTAAACCTAACCCTAACCCTAACCCTCAACCTAACCCTAAACTTCACCCTAACCCTAAACCTAACCCTCAACCTCACCTTGCCATAACCATAACCCTCACCCTCGATCTAACCCTCACCCTACCCGAAATGCTAACACTAAACCTCACCCTCACCCTAACCTTTACACTAACCTTAACGGTAAACTTAACCCTAACCCTAACGCTCCGACTAAACCTAACCCTCACACTAAACCTAACACTACCCCTCAGCCTAAGCCTCGCCCTAACGCTAAACCTAACCCTAATTCTCACCCTATCCCTAAACCTAACCCTAACCCTCACCCTCATCCTAGCCCTCACCCTAACACTAACCCTAACCCTAACACTCACCTGAACCTTCACCCTCATCCTAACCCTAACACTAAACCTCACCCTGACCCGAACCTTCACCCTACCCCTAACCCTAAACCTAACATTCACCCTCACGCTAGCCCTCACCCTCACCCTAACCCTAATCCTAACCCTAACCCTCATCCTAACCCACATACTTACCCTAAACCTAACCCTAACCCTAACCCTCACCCTAACTATAAACCTAATCCTCAAACTCACCCTAACTCTCAAACTAACCCTTACCCTCACCCTAACCCTAAACCGAACCCTAACCCTAACCCTCACACTAAATCTAACCCTCACCCTTACAGTAACCCTACCCCTCACCCTAACACTCATCCTAACCCTAACCCTAAACCTAACCCTCACCCTAACAATCACCCTAAACCTAAACCTAACCCTCACCCTACAACCACGCCTCACCCTCACACTCAGCCTCAGTCTAAACCTAACCCTGATCTTAATCGTAACCCTAACCCTAACCCTAATCCTAACTCTAACCCTCACCCTCACCTTCACCCTAAATCTAACCCTTACCAAAACTTAACCCTTAACCTCACCCTAACTCTAACCCTCATCGAACCCCAACCCTCACCCTAAAACTCACATTAACCCTAATACTAACACTAACCATCACCATCATCCTAACCCTAAACCTAACCTTAAGTCTAAAACTAACCCTAACACTAACCCTCACACTAACCCTGAACCTCACCCTAACCCTAACTCACAACATAACCTAACCCTCACCCTCACCCTCACACTCACCCTCAACCTAAACCTAACACTAACAATAACACTAACCCTAATCCTAACCCTCACCCTCACCCTAACCCTAAACCTAAACCTAACCCTAACCCTCACCCTAAACCTAACCCTCAACTTCACCCTAACTGTAACACTACCCTAACCCAAAAACTAATCTTAACCCTCACCCTAACCCTCACACTAACACTCACGCTAATCCTAAACCTCACTCTCACCCTAACCCTCAACCTAACCATTACCCTAAGCCTAACCCAAAGCCTAACCCTCACTCTAAACTTCACCCTCCCCCTTAACCTCCCCCTAACCCTAACCCTAACAATAACCCTAACCTCAACCTAACACTAACCCTAACCCTAACCCTAACCCTAACCCTCATCCTAACCCTCACCCTAACCCTAAACGTAACCCTCACCCTAAAACTAACCCTAACCCTCACCCTCACCCTAAGTCTAACCCTAACTCTCACCCTAACCCTAACCCTAAGCCTAACACTATACCTCACCCTTATCCTAACTCTCACACTAAACCTAAGCCTCACCCTCAACCTCACCCTCACCCTAAACCTAACCGTAACCCTAACAATAATTCTAAACCTAACCTTCAGCCTAACCCTAAGCCTAACCCAAATCTTAACCTCAACCCTCACCCTCAACCTAACCCTACACCTAACCCTAACCCTATCCCTAACCAAACCCTAAACCTAAATCACACTCTAACCGAAAACTCACACTAACCCTTACCCTAACCCTCAAGCGAAACCTAACCCTAACCCTAACCCTCACCCTAACATTCACCCTCATCCTAATCCTCACCCTAATCCTAACCTTAACGCTTACCCTAACCCTAAGCTTAAACTCAACATCACCTTCACCCTCACACTAACTCTCACCCTTACCCTAGGCCCTACCACAAACCTAACACTATCCCTAACCCTAACCCTCACCCTCAGCCTACAATAACCGTAACCCTAATCCTAACCCTAACACTCAACCTCATCTTAACCCTACCCCTAACCCTAATCCTTACCCTAACCCTCAAACTAACCCTAACCCTAAACCAAACAGTAACCCTAACTCTCACGCTAACCCTCACACCAACCCTTACACTCAAGCTAACCCTACTCCTAACCCTAAACCTAACCCTCACAATAACACTAACACTTACCCTAATCTTAACACTACCCCTCACCCTATACCTCACCATAACCCTGACCCTAACCCTAACCCTCACCCTAACCCTAACCCTAACCCTCAGACTCACCATAACCCTCACCGTCACCCTAACCCTCACACTAACCATAACCCTCACCCACAGACTAACCCTCACCGTCACACTCACCCTCAGACTAATCCTAATCCTAAGCCTAACCCTAATCCTCAGCCTCACCCTCACCCTAAACATCACCCTATCCCTCACCCTCACCCTAAACATCACCCTAACCCTAACCATCACCCAAACCCTAACCCTAACCCTCACCCTAACCCAAACCCTCAACCGAATCCTCACCCTCATCCAAATTGCCACCCTAACCCTAACCCTTACCTAACCCAAAACCTCACCCTAAACCAATCCTCACCCTAACACTCATCCTCACAATAGCCCTCACCCTAACCCTAACCCTTACCTTCAAACTAACCCTAAACTTAACCCTCATCGAAAGCCTAACCCTCACCCTCACCCTAAACCTAACACTAACCCTAACCCTCACCATCACCCTCACCCTAACTCTATCCCTCACCCTCATCATCACCATAATCCTAACCCTAACCCTAACCTTCATCCTCACCTAACTCTCACCCTAATCCTTACACTCACCCTAACTCAAACCCTACCCCTAACCCTAACCCTCACACTAACCCTAAACCTCACCCTAACCCTCAACCTAAACCTAACCCTAACCCTAACAATCACCCTATCCTTCACCCTCATCCTAATCCTCGCCCTAAACCTAACCCTAACCCTTACCCTAACCCTAAGCTCAACCTCAACCCCACCTTCAACCTCACACTAATTTTCACCCTCACCCTAGCCCTCAGTCTAAACCAAACCCAAACCCTAACCCTAACCATCACCCTCAACCTCACCCTCAGCCTACAATAACCCTAAACCTAATCCTAAACCTAACACTCAACCTCACCCTAACCCTACCCCTAATCCTAAACCTCACCCTAACCCTCAACCTAACCCTAACACTAAACCTGACAGTAACCCTAACCCTAACCCTCACCCTCACTCTCAACCTAACCCTAACCCTAATCCTAATCCTAACCCTAACCCCCACACTCACCCTCGCCCTAAACCTAACCCAAACACTAAAAATCCCCGTCACCCTCACTGACAGCCTCACCCTCAGCCTAACCCTAACCCTAAAAATAACCCTAACCCTGACCCTAACCCTAACTCTCATCCTAACCTAACCATAAACCTCACCCTCACCCTAACCCTAACAAAAACCTAACCTTAACCCTAAACCTAACCCTAACACTAACCTTCACCTTAACACTCAGGCTACCTCTAACCCTCCCTCTCACCCTAAACCTAACCATATCCCTAACCCTCACCGTAACCCTCACACAAATCATAATGCTAACACTAACCCTTATTCTTACCCTAACCCTAACCTGAACAGTAACACTAACCCTCACACTAACCCTACCCCTCAGCCTAACCCTCACCCTAACCCTATCCCTAACCCTAAGTCTCACCCTATCCCTAACCCTAACCCTCTACCTCAACCTAGCCCTCACACTAAATCTAAACCTAACCCTAACCCTCACCCGAAAACTCAACAGAACCCTAAACTTCACCCTCACCCTAAACCTAACCCTCACCCTAACCCTAACCCTAACCTTTACCCTAACCCTAACCCTAACCTTTACCCTAACCATAATCCAAATCCTAACCCTAACCCACACTCTCACCCTCACCTTAAACCTAACCCTAATCCTAAACCTAGCCCTTCCCCTCCTCCTCCCCTCATTCTCACCCTCACCCTAACCCTAAAAATAACACTAACCCTAACCCTATAATTAACCCTCACTCTAAACCTAACACTAAAACTAACCCTATCCCTAAACCACCCCCTCCCCTTCCCCGTCCCCCTCCGGCTAACCCTAACCCTAATCCTAATCCTAACCCTAATTCTCACTCTCACCCTCACCCTAAACCTCAACCTAACCCTAAACCTCACTCTCACCCTCACCCTCACCCTAACACTTAAAATAACCATTAACCTAACCCTAAACCTTACCCTAACCCTCACACTAACACTAACTTTAACCCTAATCTCAACCCTAAACCTAAACCTAACACTCACCCTAACCCTAACCCTCACCCTAACCCTAACCCTTACCCTGACCCTGACCCTTACCCTAAGAGTAACACTAAAACTAACACACACCCTCACTCTAAACCTCACCCTTCCCCTTACCTTCAACCTACCCCTCACACTAACCCTTTTCTCACCCGAACCCTAACCCAAAACCTAACCCTAAGCCTTACACTAACTCTAACCACCACCCTAACCCTAACCCTACCACTCACCCTTACCTCACCCTCAACCTCACCCTCACACTCACCCTAAGCCGAACCCTAAAACTAACACTAATCCTAAACTTAAATCTCATCCTCACCCTCTTCCTAACGGTAACCCTAATCCTGACCCTCACCCTCACCCTCAACCTAACACTTGCCCTCACCCTAACCCTAAACCTCATCATAACTCTAATCCTCACCCTAATTCTAACGCTCATTCTAATCCTCAAACTAACCCTAAACCTCTCCCCAAGCCTAATCCTAACCCTCACCCTCACCCTTACCCTAACCCTAACCCTAATCCTAAACCTAACCCTAACCCCATATTCACCCTCACCCTAAACCTAAGCCGAACCCTAAAAATCTCCCTCATCCTCACTGTCAGCCTCAAACTCAGCCTAATCCTAACCCTAACAATAACCCTAAGCCTGACCCTAAACCTAACCCTAACTCTCATCCTAACCCTAACCCTAACCATCACCCTCACCCTACCCTTAACATAACCCTAACCTTAACCCTAAACCTAACCCTCACCCTAACACTCAGGCTACCCCTAACCCTCTCTCTCACCCTAACCCTAACCCTCATCGTAACCCTCAACCAAAACCTAATGCTAACCCTAACCCTTACTATCACCATAAACATAACCTTAACAATAAACCTCAACCTCACACTAACCCTACCCCTCAGCCTAACCCGCACCTAACCCTAACCCTAACCCTAAGTCTCACACTATCCCTAACGCTAACACTCACCCTCAACCTAGCCCTCACCCTAAATCTAACCCTAACCCTAACCCTCACCCGAACTCTCACCCGAACCCTAACCACCACCCTCACCCTAAACATCACCCTAACGATAACCATCAACCTAACCCTAATCCTAACAATTACCCTAACCTAAACCTCACCCTAACTCTAACCCTAACCCTAACGCTCACCTGAACCCTCACCCTAATCTTAACCCTCACACTAACCCTAATCCTCACCCTCACCTTAACCCTAACCCTAACCATAAACCTAACCCTCCCCTCACTCTCACCGTCACCCTAACCCTAACAATAACACTAACCCTAACCCTATCCCTAACCCTAACCCTAAACCTAACCCTATCCCTAAACCGCCCCCTCCCCATCGGCCTAACCCTAACTGTAATCCTAACCCTAATTCTCACTTTCACCCTCACCCTAAACCTAACCCTAACCCTAACCCTAAACCTAACACTCACCCTCACTCTAACCCTCACCCGTACCCTTATCTTCACCATAACCCTCACACTAACCCTAACCCTAAACCTAAGCTTCACCCTAACCCTCAACCTAACCTGAAACCTCTCCCTCATGCTAACCCTACCGTAACCCCCACCCTCAACCTAACCTTCACACTAAACCTTACCCTAACCCTAATCCTAACCCAAAACCTAACCCTAACCCTCACACTAACCCTAAACCTCTCTGTAACTGTAACCCTACCCCTCTCCCTAAAACTCATTCTAAAACTAACCCTAACCCTATCCCTCACCCTAACCCTAACCCTCACCCTCACCCTAACCCTTACCGTCATCCTAACCCTCACCCTAACACTAACCCTCACTGACACCCTAATCCTCACCTTCACACACTCACCCTAACCCTAAACCTTACCCTCAGCATAAACATCAAAATAATTCTAACCCCCAACCTAACCCTAACCCTAACCCTCACCCTAACCCTCACCCTCAACCTCACCGTCACACTCACCCTAAGCCTAACCCTAAACCTAACAATAGTCCTAAACCTAAATCTCACCCTCACCCTCACCCTAATGCTAACCCTAACCCTAACACTAACCTTAACCCTCACCCTCACCCTAGCCCTCACCCTAAACCTAACCCTAACCCTCAAGCTAACCTTTACCCTCCCCTTAATCCTAACACTCACCCTAACCCTAACACTCACCCGAACACTTATACTCTCCCTAAACCTAAAACCAACCCTAAACCTAACCCTCACACTAACCATAACAATAACCTTAACCCTAACCCTACCCCGCACCCTCAACCTCAATCTCACCCTAACTTTCAGCCTCACCCTCACCCTCACCCTAAACCTTAATTTCACCCTAAATCTAACCCAAACCCTAACCCTCACACTAAACCTAACCCTCACTCTAACCATAAACCTACCCCTCACCCTAACACTCATAATAACTCTAACCATAACACTAACCCTCACGCTAACATTAAACCTAACCCTAACCCTCACCCTAACACAAACCCTCACCCTCACCCTCACCCTCACCCTCAGTCTAACCATAAACCTAACCATAATCCTAACACTAACCCAAACCCTAATTATAAACCTGACCCTCAACCTAAGCCTAACCCTGACCATAACTCTAACCCTTACCCAACCATAACCCTCACCGAACCCTAACATTCACCCTCACACAAACCCTAACCCTAACCCTAATTCTCACCCTCAACCTAATCTTAAACCTAACCCTAACCCTCACCCCAACCCTCACCCTAAACCTAAGTCTAACCCTAATCCTCACCCTCACCCTAAACCTCACACTAAACATTACACTCACCCTAACCCTAACCCTAACCCTAACACTCACACTATTCCTAATCCTAAACCTAACCCTAAACATCACCCTAACCCTCACCCTAAACCTGACCCTAACCGTAACAGTATCCTTCACCCTAACACTCATCCTAACCCTAACACTAACCCTCAAGTTAATCCAAAACTTAACCAAACCCTAACCCTCACATTAAACCAAGCCCTCACCGACACCCTCACACTAACCCTCAGTCTAAGCCTAACCCTAACCCTAATCCTAAACATAACCCTCAACCTAACCCTCACCCTAACTCTAACCCTTAACCAACCCTAAACCTCACACTATCTCTAACCCTCACCGAACCCTAAACCTCACCCTCATACTTAACCCTAACCCTAACCATCACCCTCACCCTAACCTTAAACCTAGCCCTAAACCTCACCCTAACCCTCACACTAACGCTAAGGCTTACACTAAACCTCACCTTCACCCTAAACATCACGCTAACCCTTACGCTCACCCTAACCCTAACCCTAAACCTAACCCTAACACTCACACTAATCTTAACTCTAACCCTAATCCTAACCCTAAACTTGACCCTAACCCTAACCCTACCTCTCACCCTACACTGAAACCTAATCCTAACCCTAACCGTAAATCTCAAACTAACCCTAAACCTCACCCTAAACTGAACCCTAACCCTAACCCTCACCCTAACCCTTACCCTCACACTAACCCTAACCTTAACACTAACCCTAACCCTCAGACTAAACCTAACCTTCACCCTAAACGTAACCCTACCCCTCAGCCTAACCCTCACTAAACCCCTCACCCTAACACTCAAGCTAATCCGAACCCTAACTCTCACCCTAACCCTCAGCTTAACACTTACTCTGACCCTAACCCTAACGCTAACCCTCACCCTCACCCTCAGCCTAACCCTAACCCTAACTTTAATCCTAACCCTAAGGCTCACAGTCACCCTTGCACTAACACTAACCCTAACCCTAACGCTAACCCTCACCCTCATCCTCACGCTCACCCTAACCCTCAGCCTCACCTTCACCCGCACCCTAACCCTAACCCTCAACCTAACCCTAAGCATCAATCTAACCCTAACCAACCCTAACCCTTACTGTCACACTTACCCTATCCCTAACCTTAAACCTAACCCTCACCCTAACCCTCATCCTAACTGAAATGCTAACCTTAACCCTCAACCTCAACCTAAACCTCACCCTAAAACTAACCGTCACCTTAACCATAACCTTAACCCTAACCCTAACCCTCAGACTAAACCTAACCCTCACTCTAACCCTAACCCTACCTCTCAGCCTAACAATAACCATAACCCTAAACCTAACCCTAATTCTCACCCTATCGCTAATCCTAACCCTAACCCTCACCTGAACCCTAGCCCTCACCCTAACTCTAACCATAACCATAACCCTCACCCGAACCCTCACCCTCACCCTAACCCTCACCCTCACCCTAAACATCACCCTGAACCTAACCCTCACCCGAACCCTAACACTAACCCTCACCCTAACCATAACCCTCACCCTAAACATAACCCTACACATCACCATAACATTCATCTTAGCACTAACCCTAACCCTAAACCTTACCCTCACCCTAATGATAACCCTAACTCTACCCTCACCCTAACCCAAACACTCAACCTCAACCTCACCCTAACCCTCAGTCTAACCCTAACCCTAACCCTAACATTACTCCTAAACCTAACCTTCACCCTCACCCTCACAATAACTCTAAACCTTACCCAACCCTAAACCTAACTCTAACCATCACCGAATCCTAACCCTCAACCTCACACTCACCCAAACCCTAATCCTAACTCTCACTGTCACCCTAACACTAAAACTAACCCTAACCCTCACCCAAACACTAAGGCTAACCCTAACCCTCACCCTCACCCTAAACCTCACCCTAACCCTTAGACTCATCCGACCCCTAACCCTAACGCTTACTTTCACCTTAACCCTAACCCCAACCATGACCCTAAACGTCACACTCACCCTAACCCTAAACCTAACCCTAACCCAAAACTTAGCCCTCACCTTCACCCTAGCCCTCACCCTAACCCTAACTGAAACCCTCACCCTAACTCTCAACCTATCCCTTATCTGCTCGCTAACCCTTACCCTCACCCTAACCCTAACCCCAAATATAACCCTAACCCTCACACTAACCCTAACTCTAATCCTAACCCTAACCCTCACTGTTACCCTAACATTCATCCTAACCCTAACCATCACCCACACCCTAACCCTCACCCTCACCTGAACACTCACCCTAGCCCTAAACCTCACCCTCACTCTAAACATCACCCTAAACCTAACCCTCACCCTAACACTTACCCTAGCCCTCTGCCTAAACCTCACCCTCACCTTCACCCTCACCCTCACCCTAAGCCTAACCCTAAAGCTAACACTAATCCTAAACCTAAATCTCACCCTAACCCTAACTCTAAACCTAACCCTAACCCAAACTTTAACCTTCAACTGCACCGTAGACCTCACCCTAAAACTAAACCTAATCCTCAACCTAACCTTCAACCTAACCCTTATCCACACCCTAACCCTAACCCTCACCCTAACCCTAACCCTCAACCTAACACTTACCCTCACCCTAAACCTATTCCCAAACCTAACCCTAACCCTCACACTAACCGTAACCCTAAACCTTAGACTCACCCTAACCCTAACCCTAACACTTACCTTCACCCTAAACCTATCCACAACCGTAACCCTAAACCTCACACTCACCCTAACCCTAACCCTATCCCTAACTCTAACCCTCACCCTAACCCTCAACCTAAACCTTATCTTCACGCTAACTCTTACCCTCACCCTACCCCTAACCCCAACT
This sequence comes from Dipodomys merriami, assembly GCF_024711535.1. Classification (NCBI taxonomy): domain Eukaryota; kingdom Metazoa; phylum Chordata; class Mammalia; order Rodentia; family Heteromyidae; genus Dipodomys; species Dipodomys merriami. The sequence continues at coordinate 18,793,690 of NW_027203715.1, read as the reverse complement.
ATAACCCTAATGCCTCACACTAACCCTAACCCTCACCATCACCCTAACCCTCATCCTAACCCTAACAATCACCCACACCCTAACCCTCACCCTCACCTGAACACTCACCCTAACCCTAAACCTCACCCTCACCCTAAACATCACCCTAACCCTAACCCTCACCCTAACCCTTACGATATACCTCACCCTAAACCTCACCCTCACCCTCACCCTAAGTCTAACCCTAAAGCTAAAACTAAACCTAAACCTAAATCTCACCCTCACCCTAACTCTAACCCTAACCCTAACCCAAACTTTCACCCTCACCTGAACCCTAGACGTCACCCTAACCCTAAACCTAAAGCTCACCCTAACCCACAACCTAACCCTTATCCTCACCCTAACCCTGACCCTTACCCTAACCCTAACCCTCACCATAACCCTTACCCTCACCCTAATGCTATCCCCAAACCTAACCTTAATCCTCACCCTAATGCTAACCCTCACCCTCACCCTAACCTTACTTAACCTTAACATAAACCTCAGACAAAACGTAACCCTCACACTAACCCTAAACCTAACCCTCAGCCTAACCCTCACCTTAACACTCAGGCTAACCCTAATCCTCACCCTCACCCAAACCCTCACCCTAACACTTACTCTCACCCTAACCCCAACCCTAACTCTTACCCTATCCCTCACCTTCTCCCAACCCTAACCAAAAACCTAACCCTAACCCTAACCCTAATCCCTAACCCTAAACCTAACCCTAAACCCTAACCATGACCCTAACGCTAACCCTAAACCCTAACCCTGAACCTAACCTTCACCTTATCACTATCCCTAACCCTAACCCTCTACGGATTACAGCTTTGAGAGCTACACTTTACACAACCTGAGGAGTAATTTGAACCTGTACTTATTGCACACTGTGAAAGTTTGGAGAACTAGACCTCAGTTGTTTGGGACACGACCACTGTCCATCCAGGACTATGGTTGGCACTAGCTATGTCAGGCTCTAATTAGTCCATGGTTGTGAGCATCAGAATGACCTGTGCCAGTAACACTCAGAATGAAGTTCTGAGGTATTGCAACATAGGAGCATATTAATCCTTTCAATGCTTCTTAGGACAAATACCAGAATCTTGCTGCCAGCATGCCTCCGGGTGTTCCCTGTGAACATTTCCTTTTAAATCCTAAACTTAACCCTAACCCTATCGCTAACCCTCACCCTAACCCTAACCGTAACTCTCACCCTCACCCTAACGCTAACCCTCACCCAAACCCTAACCCTCACCCTAACCCTCACACTAAACTTAAACCTCATCATAACCCTAACCCTACCCCTCACTCTAAATATCATCCTAACCTAATTCTAAACCTAACCCTCACATTCAGCCTAACCCTCACCATCACCCTAAAGCTCATCCTAACCCTAACCCTCTCCCACACCCTAATCCTCACCCTCACCCAAACCATCACCCTCACCCTAAACCTCATCCTAATCCTTAATCTAACCCTAACCCTTACCCTAACCCTAAGCTCAACCTCAACCTCACCTTCACACTCACACTAAACCTCACGCTCACACTAGCCCTCACCCTAATCCTAAACCTAACCCTATCCCTAAACCTCACCCTAAACATCACCCCCAGCATAACCCTAACCCTAACCCTAACCCTCACCCTCATCCTAACCCTAACCCTAACCCTAACCCTCACACTAACCCTCACCCCAACCCTAAACCTCAACCTAACGGGAAACCTAACCCTAACCTTAACCCTCAAAATAAACCTAACACTCAACCTAACCCTAACTCTAACACTTAACCTCAAACTAACTGGAACCCTAACCCTAACCCTAACCCTCACAATAACCCTAACACTCACCTAAACCCTCACCGCAACTTTAACCCTAACCCTAACCCTCATACTATCCCTAACCCTCACCCAAAACTTAACCATCACCGTCACCCTCACCATAACACTAAGCCTAACCCTAAACTTAACCCTCACCCTAACCCTAACACTCACTCGCACCTGAACCATCACACTCACCCTAACCCTCACCCAAACCCTAAACATCACCTAAACACAACCCTCACACTAACCCTAACCCTAACCCTAACCCTAACCCTAACCCTAAACCTCACCCTCATTTTAATTCTGACACTAACCATAACCCTTACCTAACCCAAAGCCTCACCCTCAAACTCAACCTCACCCTAACACTAACCCTCACCGTAGACCTCAACTTAACCCATCTCTAACCCTAACCATCACCCTCACATTCACCCTCAACCTCAGCTGAACCCTAACCCTAACCCTCATCCTAAGCCTAAACTTCACCCTCACCCTAACCCTAACACTAATCCTAACCATCACACTCACAGTCACCCTAATCCTAACCCTAACCCTCACCATAAACCTAACCCTCAATGACACCCTAACCCTCACACTCACCCTCACCCTATCCATAACCCTCACCCACACCCTTACCCTCACCGTCACCCTCACCATAATCCAAACCCTAACCATAAACCTAACCCTCACCCTAACTCTCACCCTAACCCTTATCCTCAACCTAAACCTAACCCTCAGATTAAACCTAAACCTCACCACAACCCTAACCCTAATCCTCAACCTAAACCTCAGTATAACCCTAATGCTCACACTTACCCTAACCCTAATTCTCACCATATCTCTACACCTACCCCTAACCCTCGCCCTCACCCTAGCCCTCATTTATTTCTAACCCTAAGTCTAACCCTCACCCTTACCCTTATCCTCTCCCTAAACCTGAGCCTCACCCTAAACATCACCGTAAACCAACCCTCACCCTCCCTTAACCCAAACCCTCACCCTCACCCTAACCCTCACCCTAAGCCTCACCCTCACCCTAATCCTCACACTAACATTAACCCTAAAACTTATATAACCGAAAACCTCACCCACACCCTCACACTCTCCCTAAACCCCACCTGCACCCTAGCCCTCACCCTAACCTTAATCATAAACTTAACCCTGAACCTCATCATCACCCTCAGCCTAACGCAATCCCTAACACTAATCCTAAACCTACCCCTCACCCTCACCCTCACGATCACCCTACTCCTAAACCTAACCCTAACCCTCACCCTCACCCACACCCTCACCCGAACTCTAAACCTAACACTAAACCTCACCCTAACCCTACCCTAACCATAACTATCACCCTCACCATCACCCTAAAGCTTACCCTAACCCTCACCTTCACCCACACCCTCACACTAACTCTAACCCTAACCCTTACCCTCACCCTAAACCTAAACCTCAATATAACCCTAACCTTCACCCTCACCCACACACTAATCCTAACTTTAACCCTAAGCCTAAACATCACCCTCACCCTAACTTTCACCCAAAACTTTTCCCTCACCCCAATCATCACCTTAAGCCTCACACAAACCCTTCCCCTCACCCTCACCCAAACCCTAACCCTAACCCTAACCCTCACCCTACACATCACCCTCAGCCTAACGCTAACCCCAATACTAATCCTAACCCTAACCCTCACCCAAACCCTTACCCTAAAACTAACCCTAAAACTCCCACTCCCCTACGCCTCCACCTCACCCTAACCCTAACAATAACCCTAACCCTAACACTAACCCTCACTCTCACTCTCACCCTCACCCTAAACCTAACCCTAACCTCACTCTCACCCTCGCCCTCAACTTAACCCTCACCCTAACCCTATCCCTCACACTAAACCTATCCTTCACCCTAACCCTAACCCTCACCCTAAACGTAACCCTAAACCTAATCCTCACCCTATCCCTAATCCTAACCCTCACCCACACCCTCACCCTAGCCCTCACCCTAACCCTAACCCTAAACATAACACTCCCCCTTACCCTAACCATCACACTGACACTTACCGTCACCCTAACCCTAACCCTAACCCTAACCTCACCTTAATGCTCACTCTCACCCTAACCCTAACCCTCAACCTAATCCTCAACCTAACCCTAAACCTAACCCTAACTCTCACACTCACCCTAACCCTCACGCTAACCCTTACCCTCACCCTAATCCTCACCCTTACCCTAACATTAAACCTCACCCTAACCCTCAAGCTAACCCTAAACCTAACCCTAACCCTCACCCTAGCCCTCACCCTAACCCTAATCCTAACCCTCACACTAAACGTAACCCTCACCCTAACCATAACCCTACCCCTAACCCTAACCCTTATCCTAACCGTAACCCTAACCCTAAACCTCACCCTAAACCTAACCCTAACCCTAAACCTCACCCTAACCCAAATCCTCACCCTCACCCTCACCCTCAGTCTAAACCTAACCCTAACCCTAAACCTAACGCTAAACCTCACCCTCACCATCACACTCACTGTTACTGTAACCCTAACCCAAACCTAACCCTAACCCTAAACCTCACCCTAAACCTTACCCTCACCCTAACGGTAACCCTAACCATAACCCTCACACAAACCCTAACGCTAACCCTAACCGTAACCCTTTCCCTCACCCTAATTCTCATTGTAACTCTAACAATTACCTTAACGTTAAGCCTGACCCTAACCTTCACCCTCACCCTAACCCTCATGGTCAACCTAAACCTCGCCCTCACCCTCACCTTCACCCTTAGCCTAAATCTAACCCTAATCTTAATCCTAACCCTAACCCTCACACTCATCCTCAACCTAAACCTAAAGCTAACCCTAAACCTCCCCCATACCCTCACCCTCACAATAATCCTAAACCTAACACTAACCCTCACCTTCACCCTCACCATAATCCTAACCCTAACCCTATCCTTAACCCTCACTATAACCCTCACCTAACTCTCACCCTAACACTTACCCTCATCTTCACCCTAAACCTAACCCTAAAACTAACCCTCACACTCACCATAACCCTTACCCTAACCCTAAAACTAACCCTCACCCTCACCCTAACCCTCACTGTCAACCTAACCCTCACCCAAACCCTAACCCTAACCCTAACCCTCACACACCCACACCCTAACCCTCTCCCTCACCCTCACCCTAACCCTCACTGTCACCCTAACCCTCACCCTAACCTTAACATGCACCCACACCCTATCCCGAATCCTTACCCTAAACATCACCCTAACCCTTATCTGAACCATAACCCTCACCCTAACCCTAACCCTCACCCTCAGCATAATCCTCACCCTAACCCTAACCCTAAACATTCCCCTAAACCTAACCCTCACCCTCACCCTCACCCTGACCCTAGCCCTCACCCTCACCGAAGCCCTTACCCTGACCCTAACCCTTACCTTAACCCTAACCCTCACCCTCACCCTCACCCTCACCCTAACACGAATCTTGCTGCCTGCAGGCCTCTTGGTGTTCCGGGTGAACATCTCCTTGTAAATCCTCCGTGGTTTCTTCTACACCCGTGAAGATTGGCAAGGTTATGCAGTTTGCATTGCTGCACAATTTCTCATGCAATCCGCTGCCGCGCTTGCAAACATTCAGACATGGTAGCCACATTTGCTTGTCCCCGTTGGTCACTTCCAGTTGACTGGGAATATCTGCTTCTCGTTCTTCTCACCTGAGTGCTACTGGTTAAAGCTTTGACGGCTACACTCTACTCAACCTGAGGAGTAAGTTGAACCTCTACTTATGGCTCTCTGTGAAAGTTTGGAGAACTAGAACTCAGTAGTTTGGGAAGCGACCACTGTCCATCCAGGACTATGGAAGTCACTACCTATGTCAGGCTCTAATTAGTCCATGGTTGTCTTCAGCCGAATGACCTCTCCTGGGAACACTCAGAATGATGTTCTGAGTTTTGCAACATAGGAGCGTTTCAATTCTTTCAAGGCTTCTTAGGAAGAATTCCAGAATCTTGCTGCCGGCAGGCCTCCGGGTGTTCTGGGTGGACATCTCCTTGTAAATCCTAACCCTAACCATAACTCTAACCCTAACTCTAAACCTCACCCTCACCCTCACCCTCATCCTCATACTCATCCTCACCCTAACACTCACCATCACCCTCAACCACACCGTCACTCTAACCCTAAACTAACCCTAATCCTCACCCTAACGCTCACCCTAACACTCATGCTAACCCTAACCCTCACTCTCACACTAACCCTCACCCTTACGCTTACCGTCACCCTAAACCTAACCCTAACCCTAACCCTAACACACACCCTCACACTAAACCTAACCCTCACCCTAACCCTAAACCTACCCCTCACCTAACCCTAACGCTAAACCTAACACTCACCCTATCCCTAAGCCTAATCCTAAACCTTACCCTCACCCTAGCCCTCATCCTATCACTAATCCTAACCCTACCCTAACCTTCACCCTAAAACTTACTCTAACCATAACCTTAACATTAACCCTAACCCTCACCCTCACCCTAACCCTAACCATAACCCTAAACCTCAACCTAACCCCCACACTAACCCAAACCCTAACCCTAATCGTCCCCCTCACCCTAAGCCTCAACCTATCCCTTACCCTCACCCTCTCTCTAACCCTCACACTAACCCTAACCCTCACCCTATCCCTCATGCTAACCATTATACTAACCCTAACCCTAACATTAACCCTAAACCTCACCCTATCCCTAACCTTAACCTTAACCCTAACCCTCAACCTAACCCTCCCCCTAACCATAAACCTAACCCTAACCCTCACCCTTACCCTAACCCTCAACGGAACCATTAATCTCACCCTCCATGTAATCCTCACACTAACTCTAACCCTCATCCTAACCCTCACCCTAACCCTCACCCTCTCACTCACGCTCACCCTCAGCAAACACCTTACCCTAACCCAAATCCTAACCCTAACCCTCACCCTCACCCTCAAACTCAACTTAACACTAACCCTAACCCAAAACCCCACCCTCACCCTCACCCTAAACTTCAGCCGCATCTCACCCTCACCCTAAACCTAACCCTAACTGTATCCCTCACCATAAACATAACCCTCAAGCTAACCCTAACCCTAACCATCACCCTATTACTCACCCTAACCCTAACGCTAACCCTAACCCTCACCCTCACCCTAACCCACACCCTAACCCTTATCTCACCCTAACCCTAACCCTCAGACTAAACCTAACCCTCACCCTAATCCTAAGCCTACCGCTCAGCCTAACGCTTACCCTAATGCTAACCCTCACCCTATCCCTAACCTAATTCTTACCCTATACATAACCCTACCCCTAACCCTCAACCTCACCATCACCCTAACTTAACTCTAACCCTAACCCTAATCCATACCCTTACCCTCAACTTCACCATAATCATCACCCTCACCCTAAACCTCACCCTAACCCAACCCTCACCCTACCCTAACCGTAACGCTCACCCTAACCCTAACCCTCACCCTGACCCTCACCCTCACTCTAACCGGCACCTTAACCCAAACCCTAACCCTAAACGTCCCCCTCACCCTAAGCCTCAACCTATCCCTTACCCTCACCCTCACTCTAACCCTCACACTAACCCTAACCCTCACTCTCACCCTAACACTTACCCTTAACCTAACCCTCAGCCTAACACTCACCCTAACACTAATGCTAACCCTAACTCTCACCTCAACTTAACCCTCATTCTAACCCTTACCCTAACCCTAAACGTCACCCTAACCCTAACACTAATTCTCACCCTATCCCTAAACCTACCGCTAACCCTTACCCTCACCCTACCCCTCACTTAACTCTAACCCTAACCCTAACCCTCACCCTTACCCTCACCCTCACCCTCACCATACCCCTAAACCTAACCCTAACTCTCACCCTCACCCACACCCTAACCTTAATTGTAACCCTAACCCTAACACTCACCCTAACCCTAAACCTCACCCTAACCTTAACGATAATCCTAACCCTCACCCTCACTCTCACCCTAACCCTAAAGCTAACCCTCACCCTCACCCTCACCCACACCCTCACCCTAACTCTCACTCTAATCTAACCCTCACCCTAACCCTAAATCTCGCCCTAACACTAACCCTAACCCTCACCCTCACCCTCACCCTCAGTCGAACCCTAAACCTAATCCTAATCCTAACTGTAACCCTCACCCTCAACCTCGCCCTAGACCGAACCCTAACCCTAAACCTCACCCTCACTGTCACCCTCACCCGAAGCCTAACCCTAACCCTCACCCTAACACTCACGCTAAATCTAAAACTCAATCTCAAACTAAACCTCACCCTAACACTTACCCTCACCCTAACACTAACCCTAACACTAACCCTCACACAAAAACTAACACTCATTCTAATCCTAATCCTACCCCTCACCCTAACACTAACAGTAACCCTAAACCTCACGCTAAAACTAAGCCTAACCCTAACCCTCACGCTCACCCTAGTCCTCACCCTGACCCTAATCCTAACCCTAACTCTCACCCTAACCCTCAACCTCACTCTAACACTTAACCTCATCCTAACCCTAACATTAACCATAACCCTCACTCTAACGCTAAACCTAAACTTAACCATAACCCTCAACATAACCCTTACCCTCACCCTCACTCTAATCCTCACACTAACCCTAATCCTCACCCTAATCCTCACCCTAACACTAACACTAATCCTCACCCTTACCCAAAACCGTAACCTTAACCCTAACCCTCACCCACACCCTCACACTAAATCTAACCCTAACACTAACCCTCACCCTAACCCTAAACCTCAGCATATCCCTAAACCTCACCCTCAACCACACACTAATCCTAACCCTAACCCTAAGCCTAACCTGCACCCGGACCCTAACCCTCACCCAAACATTTTCCTTCACACTAATCCTAACCCTAACTCTCACACTAACCTTAACCATCACATTCACCCTAACCATAACAGTAACCCTAACCCTCCCCCTCCCCCTCAGCCTAACCCTAACACTAATCCTAATTCTAAAACTAACCCTCCGCCTATACCTCACCATAAACCTAATCCTAACCATAAACCTCCCCTTCCACTCCCCCCCTCCCCCTAACCCTAACAATAATCCTAGCACATACTAACACTAACCCTCACCCTAACCCTAAACCCATAACTAAAGCTAACCCTCCCCCTCACAGTCACTCTCACCCTCAGCCTAACCCTAAACCTAATCCTAATCCTAACCCTAACCCTCGCTGTCACCCTCACCCTAAACCTAACCCTAACACTTAAACTCACCCTCACCCTCACCCTCACCTTTAACCTCACATTAACCCTAACAAAAACCCTTAACCTAACCCTAACCCTAACTCTCACCCTAACCCTAATCCTCACACTAAACCTAACCCTCACCCTAACCCTAACCCTACCCCTCAGCCTAACCCTCACACTAACCCTAACCCTAAACCTTATCCTCACAGTATCCCAAAACCTAATCCTAACGCTCACCCTCACCCTGGGCCGCAACCTAAACCTAACCCTTCCCCTAAACCTAACACTCACCCTAACCCTAACACTCACCCTGACCGTTACCATCACTCTAACCCTAACCCTCACCCTGACACTTACACTCACCCTAACCCTAACCCTAGCCCAAACCCCCAACTTAACGCTCACTCTCACCCTAACCTTAATTTCACTGTACTCCTCACCCTAACCCTAACCCTCACCCTCACCCTAACCCTCACTCTAACCCTTACCCTCACACAAACCCTCATCCTAGTCCTAACACTAACCCTCAACCTAACACTCACCCTAACCCTAACCCTCACCCTAACCCTTACTCTTACCCTAACCCTATCCCTAACCCTAATTCTCACCATTTCCCTAATCCTAACCCTAACCCTAACCCTCACTACAACGCTCAACCTAACTCTAACCCTAACCCTAACCTTCACCCGAACACTCACCTTAACACTAACCCTCACCCTCACCCTAAACATTACCTTAACCCTAACCCTCACCCTAAACCTAACCCTAACCCTCACCCTAACCCTATCCCTCACCCTAACCCTCACCCTCACCCTAATCCTCATACTAACCCTAACCCTCAAACTAACCCTCACCCTCACCCTCATGCACACCCTAACTCTAAACCTAACCCTAACCCTCAAACTAACCCTAAACCTCACCCTAACCCTAACCCTCACCCATATCTCCACACTACTCCTAACCCTAACCCTAAGCCTAAACCTCACCCTCACCCTAAACTCACCTCAACCCTTACCCTCAAACTAAACCTCACCCTAACCCTAACCCTCACACACCCTTACCCTCAACCTAAACCTAAGCATAACACTAACCCTAACCCTAAGCTTCACCCTCACCCTCAGACTAAACCTAACCCTAATTCGAAACCTCACCCTCACCCTCACCCTCTCCCTCAGCCTAACCCTAACCCTAAAAATAACCCTAACCCTAACACTAAGCCTAACCCTAAACCTAAATCTAACCCTAAGCCTAACCCATACCCTAACACTCAACCTCACCACAACCCTAATCCTAACCCTCACACTAACCCTCACCCTAACACTCACCCTAACACTCACGCTAACCCTAACCCAATCTCTCACACTAACCCTCACCCTAAAGATTATCATCACCCTAACCATAACCCTAACCCGAACCCTAACCCTCACACTAAAACTAAACCTCACCCTAAACCAAACCTACACCTCACCCAACCCTAAAACTAATGCTAACTCTCACCCTAACTCTAAGCCTAACCCTAAACCTAAACCTCACCCTAACCCTTACGCTAACCCTAACCTTAACATTAACCCTAAGCCTCACCCGAAACCTATCCCAAACCTTAACCCTAACCCTCAACCTAACCCTCACCTTAATACAAACCCTAACCCTGATTGTCTTCCTCACCCTAAGCCTCAACCTATCCCTTACCCTCACCCTCACTCTAACCCTCACACTAACCCTAAGCCTCACCCTCACCCTAACCCTTACCCTAACCCTAACACTAACGCTAACACACACCCTAACCCTAACCCTAATTCTCACCCTATTCCTAAACCTACCGCTAACCCTTACCCTCACCCTAGCCCTCACTTAACTCTAACCCTAACCCTAACACTCACCCTTACTCTCACCCTCACCCTAACCCTCACCCTCACCCTAAATATCACCATAATCCAACCCTCACCCTAAACTATTTGTAACCCCCACCCTAACCTTAACCCTCACCCTCACCCTCACACTCACCCTAACTTTAACCCTAAACCAAACCCTCACCCTCAGCCTAATCCTAACCCTAAACTTAATCCTAACCCTAACCCTCACCCTCACCCTCACCCTACCTCTAAACCTAACCCTAACCCTCACCCTCTCCCACACCCTCACCTATATTCTAACCCTAACCCTAACCCTCACCCTAACCCTAAACCTCACCGTAACTCTAATGATAACCCTAACCGTCACCCTCACCCTCACCCAAAGCCTAAACCTAACCCGAACCCGAACCCTCACCCACATCCTCACCCTAACTCTAACTCTAACCCTAATCCTCAACTTAACCCTAAACCTCACCCTAACACTAACCCTAACCCTCACCCTCACACTCAGTCTAATCCTAAACCTAATCCTAATCCTAACCTTAACCTTCACCCTCAACCTCACCCTAAAACGAACCCTAACCCTAAACCTCACCCTCACCATCACCCTCACCATAAGCCTAACCCTAACCCTAATAATAAAACTTACCCTAACCCTAATCCTCACACTAAACCTAAGACTAACCATAACCCTCACACTAACCCTAACCCTAATAGTCACCCTCAACCTAACTGTAAACCTAACCCTAATCCTGACTCTAACCCTCACCATAAAACTCACGCTAACTCTACCCCTCATTCTCACACTAAGCATCAACCTAACCCTTACCCTCACCCTAACACTTACCCTAACCCTAAACCTAACCCTCGCACTAAAGCTAACCCTCACCCTAATCCTAAACCTACCCCTCACCCTAACCCTAACAGTAACCCTAAACTTCACCCTAACCCTAAGCCTAACACTAACCCTCACACTCACCCTAGCACTCACCCTAACCCTAATCCTAACCCTAAACCTAAACCTAACCCTAACACTCAACCTAAAACTAAACCTCACCCTCATCCTAAGCCTTACCCTAACCCTAACCCTAATATTAACCATAACCATCACCCTAACACTAAACCTAACCTTAACCCTAACTCTTAACCTAACCCTTACCCCAAACCAAACCCTGACGCTAACCCTCACCTCCCCATAACCCTCAAACTAAACTTTACCCTCACCCTCACTCTAACCCTCACACTAACCCTAACCCTCACCCTAATCCTAAACTTAACATTAACCTTAACACTGACCCTTACCCAAAACCCTAACCATAAACCTAACCCTCTCCCTAACCCTAACCCTCACCCTCACCCTAAGTCTCAACCTAACCCTTAATCTCACCCTAACCCTAACCCTCACACTTACTCTAAAAATCACCCTAACCCTAACCCTCACCCTCACTCTCACACTCACCCTCAGCCTAACCCAAAACCTAACCCTAATCCTAACTTTAACCGTCAACCTCACCTTTACCCTAAACCTAACCCTAACCCTAATCCACACACTCACCCTCACCCTCACTCTCACCCTGAACTTCATCCTCATCCTCACCCTCACCCTAACCCTAACCCTAACCGTATCCCTCACCCTAAACCTAAACCTCACCCTAAACCTAACCCTAAACTTAACACTAACCCTCAAACTATACCTAACCCTCACCATAACCCTAACCCTACCCCGCAGCCTAACCCTCACCCTAGCCCAAACCCTCACCCTAACACTAACCCTAACCTTAATTCTCACCCTATCCCTAACCCTAACACTAACCCTCACCCTAACCCTAACCCCATCACTAAACCTAACCCTCCCTCTCCCCCTCACTCTCACCCTAAGCCTAACCCTAACCCTAACACTAAAACTCACCCTCAACTTCACACTTACCCTCACCTTGAACCTCACCCTAACCTTAAAAATAACCCTAACCCTAACCCTCACCCTTACCCTAACCCTACCTCTCAGCCTAACCCTACCCTTCAGCCTAACCCTCACCCTAACCCTAAAACTAAACCTAATCCTCACCCTAACCCTAACCCTAACCCTAACCCTCACCCTCACCCTAGCCCTCACCCTAACCCTAACCCTAAACCTAACCCTTCCCCTAACCCTAACCTTCACCCTAAACCTAACCCTCAACCTGACACTTACCCTCAGCATAACACTAACCGTAACCCTATACCATACCTTAACCCTCACTCTCACCCTAACCCTAACTTTCACTGTATTCCTCACCCTAACCCTAAACCTAACCATAACCATAACCCTCACACTAACCCTCAAGCTAAACCTTACCCTCACCCAAACCGTCACCCTAACTCTAAACCTAACCCTCACCAAAACCATAATCCTAAACCTCACCCTAACCATAACCCTACACCTCACCCTAACCCTCATCCTAACCCTAACCGTAAACCTAATCCTCAGCCTCAACCTCACCCTAAACCTAACCCTAAACCTAACCCTCATCCTAACCCAAACCCTCACCCTCACCCTCACCCTTAGTCTAACCCTAACCCTAAGCCTAATCATAACCCTACCCTCACCCTCACCCTCACACTCACCCTCACCCTACCCCTAAACCGAACCCAAACCTAACCCTCACCCTAACCCTCAAACTCACTGGAAACTTCACCCTAAACCTTTCCCTCAACCTAACCTTAACCCTAACCCTAATCTTCACACTGATACTAACGCTAACCCTAACCCTAAACCTATCCTTCACTCTAACTCTCATCCTAACTCTAACCATTACTTTAACCCTTAGCCTAACCCTAACCTTCACCCTCACCCTCACCCTGAGCCTAAACCTAACCCTAATCTTAATCCTAACCCTAAACCTCACTCGCAACCTCAACCTAAACCTAAACCTAACCCTAAATCTCCCCCTCACCATCAAACTCTCTGTCATCCTAACTCTGAAAATTACCCTAACCCTAACCCTAACCCTTACTCTAACCATAACCCTAACCCTAAATCTAACCTCAGCCCTAAACCTAACCCTCTTCCTCAACCTCAACCTCAACCTAACCCTAAAACTATGCCTAATCCAATCCCTAACCCTCACTCTCAACCTCACCCTAAACCTAAACCTAACCTAGTTCTCAGCCTAACCATCAACATATCCCTAACCCTAACCCTCATGCTCACCCTAGCTCTCAACCTAACACTCACCCTGACCCTATCCTCACCCCAACCCTAACCCTAACCCTAAACCTCACACTAATACCAACCCTAACCCTAACCATCAGTCTCACCCTCACACTAAACCTAACCCTAACCCTCAACCTCACAATCACCCTCACCCTCAACCTCAACCTCACCCTCACCATAACCCTAACAATAACCCTAACATTAACCTGAACCCTCACCCTAACCCTAACCCTCACCCTCACCCAAACCCTAACCCTAACCCTAAACCTTACACTCCCCCTCCCCCTCCCTCTAACCCTAACCCTAACCCTAACCCTAAACCTAACACTCACCCTCCCCTCCCCTCACCCTCAGCCTAACCCTAACCTTAATCCAAATACTAACCCTAACCCACACTCTCACCGTCACCTTAAACCTAACCCTAACCCTAAACCTCGCCCTCCCCCTACCCGTCCCCTCACTCTCACCCTCACCCTAACCTTTACAATAACACTAACCCTAACCCTCACCCTAACCCTAATACTAAACCTAACCCTATGCCAAAACCGCCCCTCCCCCTCCCTCTCCACCTCAGCTTAACCCTAAACCTAATCCTAATCCTAACCCTAATTCTGACTCTCAACCTCACCCCAAACTTCACCCTCACCCTAACCCTAACAATAATACTAAACCTAACCCTAAACCTTACCCTAACCCTCACCCGAGCACTAACTCTTAACCTAACATCAACCCTAAACCTAAACCTAACACTCACCCTAACCCTAACCCTCACCCTAAACCTAACCATCACCCTGACCCTGAACCTCACCCTAACCATAATCCTAAACCTAACACTGACTCTAACCCTAAATTGCAAACTAACCCTCTTCCTAACCCTAAACATAACCGTAAATCTCAGCCACACCCTAACCCTCACCATCACCCTAACCGTCACCCTAAACCTATCCCTCACCCACATCCTAATCCTCACACTCAGGCGAACACTCACCCTAACACTAAACCTCACCCTCACCTTAATCATCACACTAACCCTAACAACCACCCTAAACCTAACCCTAACCCTCACCCTAACCCTCACCCTCAACCTCATCCTAACACTCACCCTAAGCCTAACATTAAACTTAACATTAGTCCTAAACCTAAATCTCACCCTCACCCTCATCCTAACTCTAACCATAACCCTAACACTAACCTTAACGCTCACCCGCACCCTAGATCTCACCCTAACCCTAAACCTAACCCTCAACCTCACGCTCAACCTAACCCTTACGCTCAACTTAAACCTAACCCTCACCCTAACCCTAACACTCAGCCTAACCCTTAAACTCACCCTAACCCTAACCCCAACCCTAATCCTAAACCTCAAACTAACCCCAACCCTAACCCTAACCCTATCCCTCACCCTAACCCTAAAACTAACCTTAACACTAACCCTAATCCTCACACTAACCCTAAATCTCACCCTCACCCTCACCCTAACCCTAATGTTAACCCTAACCCTAACCCTCAGACTAAACCTACACTTCACCATAAACATAAACCTCCCCCTCAGCCTAACCCTCACCCTAACGCCCACCCTAACACTCACGCTAACCCTAACCCTCACTATCATCCTAAACCTCACTCTAACACTTACCCTCACCCTCACCCTCACCCTCAGCGTAACCCTAACCCTAATCCTAACCCTAACGCTCACCCTCACCCTCACCCTAACACTAACCCTAACACTAAACTTCACCCTCACCCTCACCGTCAACCTAACCCTCATCCTCACCCTCACCTTCACCTTAATCATAATCATAACACTAACCCTCACCCTAACCCTAATTATCACCCTAACCCTAACCCTAACCCTACCCTCTCCCTTACCCTAACCCTAACACTCACCCTCACCCTCACCCTAACACTCACCCTAACTGAAATGCTAACACTAAACCTCACCCTCACCCTAACCCTCACCACAAACCTTACCCATACCTTAAGCGTAACCTTAAACCTTACCCTAATGCTCAGACTAAACCAAGGCCTCACCCTAACCCTAACCCTACCCCTCAGCCTAACCCTCACACTAACACTAAACCTAACCCTTATTCTCACCCTATCCCTAAACCTAACCTAACCCTCACCCTCAACCTAGCCCTCAACATAATGCTAACCCTAACTCTAACCCTCACCTTAACCCTCACCATAACCCTCACCCTCATCCTAAACCTAAACCTAAACCTCATCCTGACCCTTACACTCACCCTAATCCTAACCCTAAACCTAACACTCAACTTCACCCTAACCCTCACCCTTACCCTTACCTTCACCCTCACCCTCAACCTAACCCTAACCATCACCCTAACGCTCAACCTAAACCTCACCCTAACCTTCACCCAAACCCTCACCATAACCCTCACCCTCACCCTAACCCTCACCCTAACCCAAAACCTAACCCTAACCCTATCCCTCACACTAAATATAACCCTCACCCTAACCGTAATCCTACCCCTTAAACTAACATACTAACCCTAACCCTAAACCTAAACCTAACCCTCACCCTCACCCTAAACCTAACCCTAACCCTCACTGTAACACAATCCCTCACCCTCACCCTCACCCTCAACCTCAGTCAAAGCCTAACCCTAACCCTAATCCTAATGCTAATCCTAACCCTAACCCTAATCCTAACCCTAACCCTCACCCTCACCTTCACCCTAACTCTAACCTTTACACAAACCTAACCCTAAACCTCACCCTAACTCGAAACCTCACTGAACCCCAAGCCCTACCCTCACACTCAACCTAACCCTAAACCTAACCCTAACCGTCACCTTCATCTGAACTCTAAACCTAACCCAAACACTCACCCTAAACCTGAGGCTAACTATTACCCTCACCCTCACCATAAACTGTAGAGAGCTGCGTGCAGCAGCACCTGAAAGATGGTGCTGGCTTTCGCCCTCCGCCTTCCCAATGGCGAGTGCTCCCTGCGGTAAACAACTCCTTATATGGCTAAGGCAAAGAATCTGGCTTGCTTCCGCGCCCCTGAAACTATTGGTGGTTCCCACGTGGCGTATCAAGGTTGGCTACCCAGCGGGTACTTATGGCTGTGGGGAATTCTCCCCGGGGTTGGGGTCAGAAGATTGCTCAATGGTCCTGAATAAACTGCAGAGAGAAGAGCTCGGTGTCGCATCTTCCGTGCTGGTCGAGGCAGTCATGACAATAAACCTCTCCCTAACCTTTACACTAACCCTAAACTTATCCTAACCCTAAACTTAACCGTCACACTAATCCTAACCCTAACCCTAAATCTCAACTTTACCCAAACCCTCAACCTAACACTAAACCTAACACTCACCCTAACCCTAACCCTAACCCTCACCCACACCCTAACCCTCACCCTCAACGGAACACTCAACCTAACCCTAAATCACACCCTTACCCTAAACATCACCCTAAGCCTAACCCTCACCCTAACCCTAACCCTCACCCTAACCCCTACCCTCACCCTAATCCTAACCCTAAACCTCACCCTACCCCTAAACCTTACCCTTACCCTCACCTTAACCCTAACCCTCCCCGTAACCATAACCCTCCCCCTAACACTTACCCTCACACTAACCCTAAAACCAACCCTAAGCCTAACCCTCACACTAACCCTAACCCTCACCCTAACCCTAACCCAAAGGCTAACACTAACCCTCACCCTCACCCTAAACCTCTCCCTAACCCTTACACTAACCCTAACCCTAACCTAAACCTAACCCTCACAATAATCCTAACCCTAACCCTAACCCTCACTCTCACAGTAACCCTCACAGTCACCCTAACCCTGAACCTAAACCTAACCCTCATCTACACCCTTAACTTCACCCTCACCTGAACACTCACCCTAACCCTAAACCTCACCCTCACCCTAAACTTCACACTAACCCTAACCCTTACCCTAACCCTAACCCTCACCCTAACCCTCACCCTCAACCTCACCCTCACCGTAAACCTCATCCTAACCCTTACCCTCACTCTAATCCTAACCCCAACCCTAACCCTCACTCTCAACCTAACTCTTATGCTCACACTATCCGTTACCCTCACCCTAACCCTATGCCCAACCCCAACCCTAAACCTCACACAAAACCTAACGATCACCCTAAACATAAACTTAACCCTAACCCTAACCAAAATCCTCACACTAACACTACACCTCACACTAATCCTTACCCTAAACCTCAACCTAACCCTCAACCTCACCCTCACCCTCACCCTCATCCTCAGCCTAACAATAACCCTAATCCTAACCTTAACACTCACCCTCACTCTAACCCTACCCCTACCCCTAACCCTCACCTTCACGCTCACCCTCAGCCTAACACTCAGCCTCACCATCACCCTCACCCTAACCGTAATCCTAACCCTAACACTAAACCTAACCCTAAACCTAACACTAACCCTAACACTAAAGCTAACCCCCAACCTAATCCTAAACGTACCCCTGACCCTAACCCTAACAGTAACCAGAACCCTCACCCTAACCCTAACAGTAACCCTAACCCTCACGCTAACCCTAAGCCTAACCCTAAAACTCACCCTCACCCTAGTCCTCACTCTAACCCTAATCCAAAGCCTAACCCTCACCTTAAACCTAACCCTAACACTAAACCTCACACTCACTCTAACAATCACAGTCACCCTAACCCTATCTCTAACCATAACCCTCACCTTCACGCTCACACTCAGCCTAACTCTCAGCCTCACCATCACCCTCAACCTAAACATAATACTAACCCAAACACTCAACCTAAACCTAACCCTCTCTCTAACCCTAACCCTAGACTTCACCCTCAACTTCACCCTCACCCTAACCCTAACCCTGACCCTAAAACTCACCCTAAAATTAACCCTAACCCTAACCCTCAAACTAAAGTTAAGCCCTACCCTAATCCTAAACCTACCCTAAACCTAACCCTCACAGTAACCCTAACCCTCACCCTAACCCTAAGCATAACCCTAACTCTCATCCTCACCCTAACAGTCAACCTAACCCTAATCCTAACCCTCACCCTAACCCTCACCCTCACCAGAACACTCACACTAACCCTAACCCTCATCCTAACCCTAACCCTCACCCTAACCCTTACCCTTACCCTAATGCTAACCCTAAACCTCACCCTAACCCTAACACTAAACCTTACCCTCACCTTAACCCTAACCCTCTTCCTCACCCTAACCCTAACCCCAACCCTAAGCCTAACCCTCACACTAACCCTAACCTTCACCAAAACCCTTACCCTAACCCTAAGGCTAACTCTAACCCTCACCCTCACCATAAACCTCTCCCAACCCTTACACTAACCCTAACTCTAACCTAACTCTAAACTTAACCCTGAAACAAATCCTAACCCTAACCCTCACCCTAACCCTAACCCTCACCCTCACCCTCACACTAACCCTAACCCTCATCCTAACCCTCACCCTCAACCTCACTCTCACCCTCACGCTAAGCCTAACCCAAAAACTAACACTAATCCTAAACCTAAATCTCACCCTAAACCTCACCCTAACGCTCACCCTAACCCTAAACTTAACCTTCACCCTAACCCTTAGCTTCACCCTAACCCTAACCCAAACCCTAACCCTCACCCTCGACCTAACCCTTACCCTCACCCTAACGGTTACTCTCACCCTAAACCTAAGCCCAACCTTAACCTTAACCGTCACACTAACACTAACCCTCACCCTAACCCTAAACCTAACCCTAATCCTAACCCAAATCTTCACACTAACCCTAAAACTCACCGTAACCCTTACCCTAACCCTAACCCTCAAACTAAACCTCACCCTCACCTGCACCCTCACCCTCACCCTCAGCCTAACCCTAACCTTAATCCTAACCCTAACGCTCGCCCTCACCCTACCCCTACCCCTAACCCTAACCCTCACCTTCACACTCACCCTCAGCCTAACTCTCAGCCTCACCATCACCCTCACCCTAACCATAATCCTAACCCTAACACTCACCCTAACCCTGACCCTCATCCTAACGCTAACCCTAACCTTCACACTCAACCTCCCCCTCCCCCTAACCCTAACCCTAAACCTAACACTCACCCTAACCCTAACCCTCACACTAAAGCTAACCCCCACCCTAATCCTAAACTTACCCCTCACCCTAAACCTAACTGTAACCTTAACCCTCATCCTAACCCTAATCCTAACCCTAACCCTCACTCTAACCCTAAACCTCACCTTAAACCTAAATCTCACACTTAACCTATCCCTTACCCTAACACTAACCCTAACATTAACCATAACCCTCACCCTAACCCTAAACTTAACCTTAACCCTAACCCTCACCCTAACCCTCACCCTAACCCAAACCCTGAGGCTAAACCTCCCCCTCACCCTAAACCTCAACCTAACCCTTAAACTCACCCTCACTCTAACCCTCACACTAACCCTAACCCTCATCCTAATCCTAACCCAAACATTAACCCTAACCCTCACCCTTACCCAAAACCCTAATCTTAATCCTAACCCTCACCCTAACCCTCTCCATAACCCTAACCCTAACCCTAACACTCACCCTCACTCTAACCCTCAACTTAACCCTTAATTTCGCCCTCACCCTAACCCTCACACTAACTCTAACACTCACCCTAACCCTAACCCTCACCCTCACACTCACGCTCACACTCAGCCTAACCCAAATCCTAACCCTACTCCTAAGCTTAACCCTCACCCTTACCTTCACCCAAAACCGAACCCTAACCCTAACCCACACATTCACCCTCACCCTCAACCTCACTCTCACCCTAAAGTTCAGCCTCACCCTCACCATCACCCTAACCCTAATCCTAACCGTATTACTAACCCTATACCAAAATCTCACCCTAACCCCTAACCTAACCCCCACCTTCACCCTCAACCTAAACCTAAACCTAACCCTCCCCATAACCCAAAGCCTAACCCTACTCCTAACCTTAACCCTCACCCTCACATTCACCCTAAACCTAAACCTAACCCAAACTCACCCATTCACACTCACCCTCACCCTCACTCTCACCCTAAAGTTCAGCCTCACTCTCACCCTACCTCTAACCCTAAACCTAACCGTATCCCTCACCCTATACCAAAATCTCACCCTAACCCCTAACCTAACCCTCACCTTCACCCTCAACCTAAACCTAAACCTAACCCTCCCCCTAACCCAAAACCTAACCCTACTCCTAAACTTCACCCTTACTCTCACCCTCACTCTAAACCTAACCCTAACCTACCCCTCAGCCTAACCATCACCCTATGCCTAACCCTAACCCTCATCCTCACCCTAGCACTCAACCTAACACTCACCCAAACCCTAACCCTCACACTAATCCTAACTCTAACCCTAACCCTCAATCTCACCCTCACCCTAAATCTAACCCTAACCCTCAACCTCAAATTCACCCTCACCCTATCCCTAACAATAACCCTAACATTAACCCTAACCCTCAACCTAAACCTCACCCTAACCCTCATCCTAACCCTTACCCTAACCCTAACCATCACCCTCACCCTAACTCTATCCCTTATCCAAAACTTCACCCTCACCCTCACTCACCCTCAGTCTAACCCTAAACCTAACCCTAATCCTAAACCTAACCCTCACCATCAACCTCATCCTAACTCTAACCCTTACACAACGCTAACCCTCACCCTACCCTAACCCTCACCCTAAAACTTGACCTAATCATAACCATAACCCTAAGCCTCACCCTAAACTGAACCTTCACGATAACCATAATCCTCACCCTCACCCTCAGCCCAAGCCTAAACCTAACCCTAACCCTAACTCTCACCCTAAGCCTCACCCTCACACTAAAACTCACCCTAACCTTACCCTCACCCTAAAACTAACCCTAACCCTCACACTAATCCTAAACATGACCCTAAACCTCAACCTAACCCTAAACCTAACCCTAAAACTCACCCCACCCTAAACCTCACCCTCACCTGAACACTCACCCTCACCCTATAGCTCACCCTCACCCTAAACATCACCCTAACTCTAACCCTCAACCTAAACCAAAACCTAACCTTAAACCTCAATCTAAACTTCACCCTCACCCTCACGCTCACTGTAACCCTAAGCCTAACCATAAACCTAACACTAATCCTAAACCTAAATCTCACCCTCACCTTCTCCCTAAGGATAAAACTAACGCTATCCCTAACCCTCACTCTCAGCCTCACCCTTACCGTCAGCCTAACCCTAAATTTAATCCAAACCCTAACCCACACTCTCAACCCCACCTTAAACCTAACCCTAACCCTAAACCTCACTCTCCACTCACTCTCACCCTTACCCTAACCCTTACAATAACACTAAACCTAACCCTAACCCTAACCCTCACCCTAACCCTAACCCTAAACCTAACCCAATGCCTAAACAGCCCCTTCACCCTCCATCTCAACCTCAGCTTAACCCTAACCCTAATCCTAATCCTAACCCTAATTCTCACTCTCAGCCTCACCCTAAACCTAACCCTATCCCTAAACTTCACCCTCAACCTCACCCTCACCCTAACCCTAACAATAACCCTAAACCTAAACCTAAAACTTACCCTTACCCTCACCCGAACAGTAATTCTAACCCTAAACCTAAAACTTACACTCACCGTAACCCTCAACCTAACCCTAAACCTAAACCTAAAAGTCACCCTCACCCTAACCCTAACCCTCACCCTCACCCTAACCCTCACACTAACTCTTACCCTCACCCTAAACCTAACCCAATACCTAACCGTAACCCTCACACTAAACTTAAGCCTAACCCCAACTCTAACCCTACTCCTCACCCTAAAACTCATCCAGACCCTAACCCTAACCCTAACCCTCACCCTAACCCTAACCCTCACCCTAATCCCAAACCTCACCCTCAACCTCAGTCTAACCCTAACCCTAATCCTAATCCTAACCCTAACCCTAACACTAATCCTAACCCTAAACCTCACCCTCACCATCACCCTAACTCTAACCCTTACCCAACCCTAACACTCACCCTAACTCCAACTCTTACTGAAACCTAACCATTACCCTAACCCTAACCCTAACCCTCTCCCTCACCCTAACCCTAAACTTAACCCTAACCCTCACCCTAAACCTCTCCCTAACTCTTACACTCACTCTAACCTTAACCCTATCCCTAACCCTCACACTTATCCTAACCCTTACCCTAACCTTAAATTGCAACCTAATCCTCATCCTAACCCTAACCCTAAACGTAACCCTCAGCCTCACCCTAACACTCACTGTCAACCTAACCCTCACTCTAACACTAACAGTCACCCACAACCTAATCCTCACCCTCAGGCAAACACTCACCCTAACCCTAAACCTCACCCTCACCTTAATCATCATACTAACCCTAACCCCCACCCTAACCCTAATCCTAAACCTCACACTAACCCTCACACTCAACCTCATCCTCACACTCGCCCTAAGCCTAAACCTAAACCTAACACTACACCTAAATCTAAATCTCACCCTCACCCTCACCCTAATGCTAACCCTAACCCTAACCCTAACCTTAAACCTCACCCTCAAACTAGCCCTCACCCTAAAACTAACCCTAACCCTCACCATAACCCTCAACCTAACACTTACCTTCACCTTAAGACGAACCCTCACCCTAAGCTTAACACTCACCCTAACCCTTAAACTCACCCTAACCCTAACCCCAACTCTAACCCTAACCCTCACACTAACCATAACCCTAATCCTAACACTGAGCCTACCCCTCACCCTAACCCTAAACCTAAACCTAACCCTAACTCTAATCCTCAAACTAACCCTAAACCTCACCCTAACCCTAACCCTATCCCTAACATTACCCTAACCCTTCCCCTCACCCTAACCTTAACGTTAACACTAAACCTAACCCTGAGATTAAACCGACACCTCACCATAACCATAACCATACACTTCAGCCTAACCCTCACCCTAACCCTCACCCTAACACTCAGGCTAACCCTAAGCCTCACTCGCATCCTAACACTCACTCTAACACTTACCCTCACCCTAACCCTAATCCTAACCCTCAAACTCGCCCTCAGCCTAACCCTAACCCTAACCCTAATCCTAACCCTAACGCTCACCCTCACCCTCACCCTAACACTAACACTAACCCTACCCTCACTCTCACCAGCACCCTCACCCTAACCCTCAGTCTCACCTTCACCCTCACCATAACCCTAACCCTAACCCTACCCTCACCCTCACCCGCAACCTCACCCTAACCCTCAGTCTCACCTTCACCCTCACAATAACCCTAACCCTAACCCTCAACATAACCCTAACTCTCAACCTAACCCTAAACCTAACCCTCACACTCACTCTTACCCTAACCCTAACAGTCATCCTCAACCTAACCCTCACCCCAACCGAAATGATAACACTAAACCTCAAACTCACACTAACCCTCAACGTAACCATTAGCCTCACCTTAAACGTAACCTTAACCCAAACCCTAACGCTCAGACTAAACCTAACCCTCACCCTAAACCTAACACTACACCTCAGCCTTACCTTCAAGCTAACCCTCAACCACACCCTTACTCTAAACCTAATCCAAAACCTAGCCCTCACCCTAACCCTTATCCTAACCCTAAACCAAATTTTAACCCTCACCCTAACCCTCACCCTTATCCTAACCCTCACAATAACCCTTACCCTCACCCTAACCCTAAACCTAACCCTAACCCTCAAACTAAATCTAACCCTCACCCTAACGGTAACAATACCCCTCACACTAACCTCATCCTAACCCTAACCCTGAACCTAATTCTAACCTTCACCCTCACCCTAAACCTAAGTCTAACCCTCACCCTAACACAAACCCAACACTCACCCTCACACTAACCCTCAGTCTAAGCCTAACCCTAACCCTAATCCTAACCCTAATCTTCACCCTCACCCTCAACATAACTCTAACCCTTACCCAAAATTCACCCAAAACCTCACCCTAAATCTAAACCTCACCAAACCCCAACCCTCACCCTCACACTCATCCTAACCCTAAACTTAACCCTAACCCTGACCTTCATCCTAACCCTAAACCTAACTCTAACCCTCACCCAATCCCTAACACTAGCCCTAAGTCTAACTCTAAACCTCACCCTCACCCTAAACCAATCCTCAACCCTTACACTAGCCCTAACCCTCACAGTAATCCTAACCCTAACCCTAACCCTAACCCTAAATGTCACCCTCACTCTAACCCTCACCGTCACCTTTACCCTCACCTTAACAATAACTCACACACACACCCTAACTCTCACCCACACTGGAACACTCAGCCTAACCCTAAACCACACCCTCAACCTCAACTTCACCTTAACCCTAACAATCACCCTAACCCTAACCCTCATCCTAACCCTTACACTCACCCTAATCTTAACCCTAAACCTCACCCTAACCCTAACCCTAACCCTTACCCTCACCCTAACCCTGACCCCAACACTAAGCCTAAACCTCAAACTAAACCTAAGCCTCACACCAACCCTAAGCCTAACCCTAAGTCTAACTCTAACCCTCACCCTCACCCTAAACCTCTCCATAACCCTGACACTAACACTAACCCTAACCTAACCATAACTCTAAACCTCACACTAACCCTAACCCTAAACCTAACCCTAAATTTCACCCTAACCCTCACCCTAAACCTAGCCCTAACTCCAACCCTAACCACAACCCTAACCCTAACCCTCAACCTAACTCTAACCCTCACACTAAACCTTACCCTCACCCTAAACCTAAGCCCAACCCAAACCATAACCCACACACTAACATTAACCCCCACACTAACCCTAAACATACCCCTCACCCTAAGCCTAAACCTAACCCTAAGCATAACCCTAATCCTCACACTAAACCTAAACCTCACCCTAAGACTTTCCCGAACCCTAAACCTCATGCTAACCCTCACATTCACCCTCACCGTCATCCTAAGCCTAAGCCTAACCCTAACCCTTATCTTAACGATAACACTCACCCTCACCCTCACCCTAACCCTAACCCTAACCCTCAGCTTCACCATCACCCTCACCCTAACCGTAATCCTAAACCTAACACTCACCCTAAACCTAACCCTCACCCTAACCCTAATCCTAACCTTCACCCTCCCCCTCCCCCTCCCCCTCCCCCTCAGCCTAACCCTAACCCTAATCATAATCATAATATTAACCCTCACTCTCACCCTCACACTAAACCTAAACCTAAAACTAAAACTCCCCCTCCCTCTCCCCCTTACCTTCAACGTCACCCTCACCCTCACCCTAAACCTTACAATAATCCTAACATTTACACTAAACCTAATCCTCAACCGCTCCCTCCCACTCCCCTTCACCCTCAGCCTAACCCTAACCCTAATCCTACTCCTCACACAAACTCTAACTCTCAAACTCACCCTAAACCTAACCCTAAACCTAAACATCACCCTCATCCTCTCCCTCACCCTCACCCTCACCCTAACCCTAACAATAACTCTAACCCTTACCCAACCCTAACCCTAACCCTCACCATAACTCTAACCCTCACCGATCCCAAACCCTCACCCTCACACTCACCCTCACCCTAATGATAACCTTAACCCTCACCCTAACCCTTACCCGAAACCTAAACCTAAACCTTACTCTAACCCTCACCCTAACCCTAAGGCAAACTCTAACCCTCACCCTCACCCTAAACTTCTCCCTAAACTTTATACTAACCCTAACCCTAACCTAACCCTGACCCTAACCCTCACACTAATCCTAACCCTAACATTAACCCTAACCCTAAACTTGACCCTAACCATCACCCTAAACCTAAACCTAAACCTCACCCTAACCCTAAAGCTAACGCTAACCCTCACCCTCACCCAAACCCTCTCCGTCACCCTAACCCTCACCCACACCCTTACCCTCACCCTCACCCGAACACTCAACGTAACCCTAAACCTCACCCTCACCCTAAACATCACCCACACCCTAAACATCACCATAATCCTAACCCTCACCCTCACCCGAACACTCAACGTAACCCTAAACCTCACCCTCACCCTAAACATCACCCACACCCTAAACATCACCCTAATCCTAACCCTAACCCTCAACTTA
Source organism: Dipodomys merriami (assembly GCF_024711535.1). NCBI lineage: Eukaryota > Metazoa > Chordata > Mammalia > Rodentia > Heteromyidae > Dipodomys > Dipodomys merriami. Next base: position 18,766,391 of record NW_027203715.1, on the reverse strand, counting down.
ACCCTCATCCTAAACCTCACCCCCACCCTCACCCTAAGCCTAACACTAAACCTAACACTAATTCTAAAACTAAATCTCACCCTCACCCTCAAACTAAAACTAAACCTAGACCTAACCCTAATCTTAACCCTCACCCTGACACTTACTCTCACCCTAATCCTAACCCCAAAGCTAACCCTAAACCTCAACCTAACCCTTACACTTAACTTAACCCTAACTCTCACCCTAACCCTAACCCTCACCCTAAACCTTAGCCTCACCCTAACCCTAACCCCAACCCTAACCCTAGCCTTCACAATAACCCGATCCCTCACTGTAACCATAACCCTAATACTAAGTCTAACTCTAAACCTCAACCTCACCCTAACCATTACCCTCACCCTAACCCTAACCCCATATCTAATTCTAACCCTCACACTAACCCTAACCCTCACCCTAACCCTAACCATACCCCTCACCCTAACCCTAAACCTAAACCTAATCCTAACCCTAATCATAACACTAACCCTAAAACTTACCCTAACCTCAACTTTAACCCTCACCCTAACAATCACCCTCACCCTCACCCACAGCTAAAACCTAACCCTAACCATAATCCTAAGCCTAATGCTCACACTCACCCTCACCCTAACCCTCATCCTAACCTTAACCCTAAACCTAACCCTAACCCGCCCCCTAGACCTCCGCTACACCCTCAGCCTAACCCTAAGCTTAATCCTAATCCTAACCCTAACTCTCACTCTCACATTCACCCTAAACCTATCCCTAACCCTAAACCTCACCCTCACACTCATCCTCACCCTCACCCTAACCCTAACAATAACCCTAACCCTAAACCTAAATCTTACCCTAACACTAACACTAACCCTAACCCTAACCTTCACACTAAACCTAACTCTCAACCTAACCCTAACCCTACCACTCAGACTAAGCCTCACTCTAACCCTAACCCTAACCCTCATCCTCACCCTATCCATAAGCCTAACCCTAACCATTACCCTCACCCAAGCCCACACCCTAAAACTAAACCTAAACGTAAACCTCACCTTAACTCTAAACCTCACACTAAACCTCACCCTGAACCTAACCCTAAACCTAACCCTAACCATAACCCTAACCCTAACCCGCAACTTAACCCTCACCCTAACCCTAACCCTAACCTTCACTGTATGCCTCACACTAACCCTAACATTAACCCTAAGCCTCATGCTCATCCTAACTCTCAGCCTTACCCTTACCTACACCCTAAACCACATCCTAAACATAACCCTAACCCTCACCCTAAACCTAACCTTAACTCGCACCCTGACCCTAAACCTAACACTAAACCTCACCCTAACCTTAACACTCATCCTCACAATATCCTTCACACTAAACCTTACCCTCACGCTAACACTAAACCTAACCCTAACTCTCACACAAACACTAACCCTCACCCTAACCATAACCCTACCGCTCAACCTAACCCTCACGCTAACCCTAAACCTAACCCTAACCCTCACCCTAATCCAAACCCTAAAGCTGACACTCACCCTCCCCCTAAACCTCAACCTTACCCAATCCCTCACCCTCACCCTCACCCTTACCCTCAGTCTAACCCTAACCCTAAATCTAATCCTAACCCTAAAACTAACCCTAATCCTAAACCTAACACTCAACCTAGTCCTAACTTTAACCCTTATCAAAACCGAACCCTTATTCTAACTCTAACCCTGTGTGAATCCTAACCCTCACCCTCACACTCACCTTAACCCTAACCCTCACCATCACCCTAATCTTAAACCTAAACCTAACACTCACCCTAAACTTCACCCTAATTTTCACCCTAACCATAAACCTCACCCTAACCCTTAGACTCACCCTAACCCTAACACTAACCCTAAACCTAACCCTAACCCTCAATCTAATCCTAACCCTAACCCTAACACAAAACTTCACCCTAACCCTCACCCTAACCCTAACCCTATCCCTCACCCTAACCCTACACCAAACCCTAACCGTAACTCTAATCCTCACACTAACCCTAAACCTCACTGTAATGCTAAACCTAAACCTCTCCCTAACCCTAACCCTCAATCTAACCCTAAACTTAACCCTAACCCGAACCCTCAGACTAAACCTATCCCTCACCCTAAACCTCACCATACCCCTCACCCTAATCCTCACCCTAATGCTCACCATAACCCTCAGCCTCACACTAACCCTCACTCTAACCCTAACCATAACCCTCACGCTAACCCTAAGGCTCACACTAAATCTAAACCTAATCCTCACTCACACCCTTACCCTAAACCTAACCTTAACCCTAACCCTCACCCTAAAACTAAACCTTACCCTATTACTCACCCTATCCCTAACCTTAACCCTAAACCTCACACTCAAACTAGCCCTCCTGGTAAACCTAACCCTAACCCTAACTCTCACCCTAGACCTCAACCTCACCCTAACCGTCACCCTCACACTAAACATCACCCTAAACTTAACCCTCACACGAACCCTAACCCTAATCCTCACCCTAAACCTAACCCGAACTCTAAATGTAACCCTAAACCTAACCCTCAACAGAAACCTCACCCTAAACCTAAACCTCACACAAAACCTTACCCTCATCCTCACCCTAACCCAAACCTATCCCTAACCCTTACCTACCCCCTCACCCTCACCATCAACCAAAGCCTAACCCTAACCCTAATCCTAATCCTAACCCTAACCCTCTCTCTCAATCTCACCCTAAACCTAAACCTAATCCTAAACTTCACCCTCACCAGAACCCTAAAAATAACCGTAAACCTAACTCTAAATCTTACCCTAATCCTCACCCAAACACTAACCCTCACACTAACCCTAAACCTCACCCTAACCCTAACCCTACCACTCGGCCTAACCCTAACCCTAAAATTAACCCTAACCCTAATACTAACCCTAAACCTCACCATAACACTTACCCTAACCCTAACACTCACCCTAACCCTAAACTTCACCCTGACCCACATCCTAGCCCTAAACCGAACCATAACCATCACCCGAAACCGGACCCTACCCCTAACCCTCACCCTAAACCTAAGCCTCACCCTGACCTAACCCTCACCCTAAACCTAATCCTACCACTCAACTTAAACCTAACCCTAAACCTAACCCTAATACTCACCCTAAACCTCACCCTAACCCATAACCTTACCCTTACCTTAACACTAAACCTCACCCTCACACTCACCCTCACCCTAAACCTAACCCTAAACCTCACTCTAATCATAAATCGAACCCTAACCCTCACCCTAACCCTAACCCTCACACTAATCCTAACCCTAACCCTCACCCTGACCCTATCCCACAACCTAACCCTAACACTAAAACTAACCCTCACCTTAAACTTCACCCTAACCCTAACCCTAAACCTAACGTCAACTTACGCCTCGCCCTAACCCTCACCCTAACCCTCACCATAACCCTCAACCTCACCCTAGCACTCATCTTAACCCTAAACCTAACCCTAACCCTCACCCTAACCCTCACCCTAGATCTCACCCTAACCCTAAACCTAACCCTAACCCTCAACCTAACCATCACCCTAACCATCAACCTCACCCTAACCCTCACACTAAACCTTACCCTCACCCTAACCCTAACCCCAACCCTCACACTAAACCTAACCCTCACCCTAACCTTAATCCTAACACTCACCCTAACACTCATCTTAACCCTAACCCTAAACCTAACCCTAACCCTCACCATAACCAAAGGCGAACCCTAACCCTCACCCTCATCCTAAACCTCACCCTAACCCTTACACTCACCCTAACCCAAAATCTAACCATAACCCTATCCCTCCCACTATCCCTCACGCTAACCCTAACCCTAACCCTCACCCTAAACCTAACCCTAACCCTCACCCTCACCCTAAACCTCACCCGAACACTCACCCTAACCCTAACCCTAACCCTACCATTCAACCTAACCATCACCCTAACCCTAACCCTACCACTCAGTCTAACCCTCACCCTAATCCTAACACTAACCCTAACCCTCAACCTATCCCTAACCCTAACCCTAAACCTTACCCTTACCCTAATCCACACCCTAACCTGAACCATAAACCTAAACGTAACCCTCACCCTGACCCTAACCCTAAACTTAACCCTAACCCTAACCCTATCCCTCACACTAACTATAACCCTCATCTTAACCGTAACCCTGCCCCTCACCTTAACACTCATCCTAACCCTCAGGCTAACCCTAACCCTCACGCTAACCCAAACTCTCACCCTCACATTCACCCTCACCTACAGTCTAACCATAACCCTAACCCAAATCCTAACCAAAACCCTAACCCTAAACCTAAAACTCATCCTAAGGCTCAACCTAATCCTAAACCTAACCCTAAACCTCACCCTCACCCTAACCCTCACCCTAACCCTCACACTCACCCTTAACTTCACACTAACCCTTACACTCATCCTAACCCTAAACCAAAACCTAATTCTAACACTCACATTAAAACTAAACCTCACCCTAACTCTAACCCTACCACTCAACCTAACACTCATCCTAACCCTAACCCTAACCATCACCCTAACCCTAACCCTCAACCTAATCCCAAACCTCACCCTCACCCTCACCCTCACCCTCAGTCTAACCCAACCATAACCATAATCTTAACCCTAACAATCACACTAATCCTAACCCTAACCCTCACCCTCATCCTCACCCTAACTCTAACCCTTACCCAACCATAACCCTCACCCTAACTCTAACCCTCACCGAACCATAATCCTCACCCTCACACTCAGCCTAACCCTAACCATAACCCTCACCCTCACCCTAACTCTAAACCTAAACCTAACCCTAACCTTCACCCTAAACCTCACCCTCAACCTAAGGCTAACTCTAACCCTCACCCTCACCCTGAACCTCTCCCTAACTCTTACACTCACTCTAACCCTAACCCTAACCCTAACCCTCACATTCACTAATCCTAACCCTTACCCTAACCCTAAATTGCAAACTAACACTCATCCTAACCCTAACCATAACCGTAACCCTCAGCCTCACCCTAACACTCACTGTCAACCTAACCCTCACTCTAACCCTAACAGTCACCCACAACCTAATCCTCACCCTCAAGCAAAAACTCACCCTAACCTTAAACTTCACCCTCACCTTAATCATCACACTAACCCTAAACCCCATCCTAACCCTAATCCTAACCCTCACCCTAAACCGCACCCTCAACCTCATTATCGCACTCGCCCTAATCCTAACCCTAAACCTAACACTAGTCCTAAAAGTAATTCTCACCCTCACCCTCACCCTAACGCTTACACTAATCCTAACCCTAATCCTAACCCTCAAACTACCTCCCCCTATCCCTAACCCTAACCCTCACCCTCACCCTAACCCTCACACTAACCCATACCCTGACCCTAACCCTAAACCTAAACTTAACCCTAATTCTCACCCTAACCCTCACCCTAAGCATATCCCTAATCCTCACCCTAACACACATCCAAAAACTAACCCTAACCCTAACACTCATGCTAACCCTAACCCTAAACCTAACCCTCACTCTAACCCAAACCCTAACCCTCACCCTCATCCTCACCCTCAGTCTAACAGTAACCCTAACCCTAATCCCAACCCTAACCATAACCCTAAGTCTAACCTCTCGGAATCCTAAACCTAACCCTCACACTCACCCTAAACCTAAACCTAACCCTTACCCTCACCCTCACCCTAACCTTAAACCTAAACCTAACCCTTACCCTAACCCTCACCCTAACCTTAACCCTCACCCTCACCCTAACCAAAATGCTAACCCTAAAAGTCACCCTCACCCTAACCCTGACCCTAACACTTACCCTCACATTAAACATAACCTAAACCCTACCCCTAACCCTCAGATTAAACCTAAAAATCACCCTAACACTAACCCTACCCCTGAGCTTAATCCTCACCCTAACCCTAAACCTAACCCTAATTCTCAACCTATCGCTAACCCTAACCCTAACCCTCACCCTAACCCTAGCCCACACCCTAATACTAACACTAACTCTAACTCTCACCCTCACCCTCACCCTCACCCTAACCCTCACCCTCACCCTACAAACACCCTAACCCTAACCCGAACCCAAACCCTAACCCCAAGGCTCACACTTACCCTAACCCTCACCCTAAACATAAACCTACCCCTCACTTTAACACTCAACTTTACCTAACCCTAAATCTAACCCTGACCCTCACCCTAACCTTAACCCTAAACCTTAACCTAACCCTCACCCTAACCATAACCCTCACCTTAACCTTTACCCTCACCCTAACCCCAAACCTAACCATAACCCTCACACTAACCCTAACCCTCAACCTAACCCTAACCCTACCCCTCACCCTAAGCCCAAACCTAACACTTACCCTAACCCTAATCTTCACACTAACGCTGAACCTCACTCTAACCCTATCCCTAACCGTAACCCTAAACCTAACCCTTACCCTTACCCTTATCCTAAACTTAACCTTAACCCTAGCCCTAACTCTCTGACTAAACCCAACCCTCACACTAAACCTAAACCTAACCTTCAGGCTAACACTCACCCTAAACCTCACCCTAACCCTCAGGCTAAACCTAACACTCACTCTCACCCTAACCCTCATGCTAACACGTACTCTTATTCTAACACTAACCCTAACCCTCACCCTCACCCTCACCCTCAGCCTAACACTAAGCCTCACCCAAATCCTAAACCAAACACTCACCTTCACCCTCATCCGAATCCTAACCCAATCCCTATCCCTAAACCTCACGCTCACCCTCACCTTCACCCTAAACATCAGACTCAACCTCAACTTCACCCTAACACTGTCACCCTAACCCCAAGCCTCACCCTAACCGTAAACTTAACCCTCACCCTCACCCTTAATCTAAACCTAACCTTAATCCTAACCCTCACTCTAACCCTCACGCTAACCGAAATACTATCCACAACTCTCAGCCTCACCCTAACCCTCACCCTCAACTTAACCCTAACCCTAACCCTAACCCTCACACTAACCCTAACCCTCACCCTAACCATAAGTCTACCCCTCACCCTAACACTCACGCTAACCCTAAACCTCAACCTAACCCTCACCCTAACCCTAACACTCACACTAACCCTAACACTCACCCTGACCCTAACACTCAACCTAACCCTAACCCTAAACCTAACACTCACCCTCACCGTAATCCTCACAATTAACCTTACTTCACCCTAACCCTCACCCTAATCCTAATTCTCACTATAAACCTCACCCTAACCCTAACCCTCACCCTGACCCTAACACTCACCCTAACCCTAACCCTAAATCTTACACTCATCCTCACCCTAAACCTCTCCCTTACACTTACCTTCGCCCTAACCCTCACCCTAACCCTATCCCTAACCCTAACCCTCACCCTCACCCTCATCCTAAACCTAAACCCAACCCTATACCAAAACCTAAGCCTCAACCTAACTCTAACCCTATCCCTCCCCCTCAGCCTAACCCTCACCCTCACCCTTACCCTAACCGAAACCCTAACCTTCACACTAACCCTAACCCTCAGCCTAACCATAACCCTACCATTCACCCTAACCCAAACCCTAACCCTAACACTCACACTTACACTAACCCTAACCCTCACCCTAACCTTAAACCTACCCCTCACCCTACACCTCACCCTAACCCTCACTTTTACCCTAACCCTTACCGTCACCCTAAACCTCACTTCAACCCTCACCCTCACCTTGACCCTAAACTTCACTCTAACCCTAAATATAAACCTAACACTCAGACTCACACTAACCCTCAACCTTACCCTTAAGCTCACGCTAACCCTCACACTAACCCTAACCCTAACCCTCACCCGAACCGTCAACCTAAACCTAAATCTAACCCAAAACCCCACCCTAACACTCACCCTAACCCTAACCTTTACTCTCACCCTAAACCTAAGCTTAACAATAACCCTAACACTCACACTAACCCTACTCCTCAGAGTAACCCTCACCCTAACCGTAACCCTAACCGTAACACTCACCCTAACCCTAACCCTAACCCTCACCCTCACCCTAAACCTCACACTAAGACTTACCCTCACCCTAAACCTAAACATAACCCTAACGCTCACACTAACCCTAACCCTCAACCAAACCGTAACCCTAAGCCTCACCCTAACACTCATCCTAACCCTAACCCTAAACCTTACCCTCACACTAATCATATACTTAACCCTAACCCTCCCCCTCACTCTAAACCTCACCCTAACAATAACCCTAACCCTTACCCTAACTCTAACCCTAACGCTCACCATCAATGTAACCCTCACCAACACCCTAAACACCTCCCTCTAACCTCAGACTAACACGAAGCTTAACCTTAACCCTAATCCTAATCCTAACCCTAACCCTCACTCTCACCCTCACCCTAAACCTAACCCTAAGCCTAAACCTAAGCCTCAACCTTACCCTTACTCTTACCATAACCTTAACACTAACCCTCACCCTAACCTTCACCCTAACCAAAATACTAAGCATTACCCTCACCCTCAACCTAACCCTCACCCTCACCCTCAACCTAACCCTAAACCTAACCCTCACACTAAACTTAACACTCACACTAACCATAACCCTACCTGTCACCCTAACACTAACCCTAACCCTAACCCTCACACTAATCCTAACCCTCACCCTAACCATAACCCTAACCCTCACCCTAACCTTCACGCTAACCCTAACCTCACCCTAACCCTCACCCTAACCCTAACACTCACCCTAACCTTAACACCACCCTGACCCTCACACTTACCCTAACCCTAACACTAAACCTACCACTCACCCTCACCTTAACCCTCACACTTGCCCTTACCTTCGCCCTAACCCTCAGCCTAACCCTAACCCTTAATCTTAACCCTCACCTAAACCTTACCATAACCCTAACCTTAAACCTAACCCTAACCCTCACACTATCCCTAACCCTCTCCCTAACCATAAGCCCACACCTCATCTTAACCCTCACCCTAACCCTAACCCTCACACTAACACTTACCCTAACCCTAAACCTCACCCTAACCCTAACACTCACCCTGACCCTAACCCTCACCCTCACCCTAACCCTAACCCTAAACCTAACATTCATCCTCACCCTAACACTCACCCTTAACCTTAGCTTCATCCTAACTCTCACCGAAACCCTATCCCTAACACTAACCCTCACCCTAACCCTCAACCTAGCCCTAACCCTAAACCTAACCCTAACCCTCACCCTAAACCTCCCCATAACTCTAACCCTAACCCTCACCATCACCCTAACCCTCACACTAAACCTTACCTAACCCTAACCCTCAGCCTATCCCTAACCCTAACCCTAAACCTATCCCTAAGCCTAATCCTCATCCTCACCCTCACCCTAGCCCACACCCTAACCCTAACCCTGAACCTAAACCTAACCCTCACCCTAACCTTAACCCTCACCCTGACCCTAACATTCAACCGAACACTAATCCTAACCCGAACCTTCACCATAATTCTTAGCCTACTCCGCACCCTAAACCTCACGCTAACACTTAGTCTAACCCTTACCCTAACCCTAAACCTAACCCTAAAACTCACCCTCACCCTAACACTCACCGTCACCTTAACCCTCACCCTAACCCTGAACATCACCCACAATTTAAACCTCACCCTCACCTGAACACTCACCCTAACCCTAATCCTAAGCCTTACCCTAAACATCACCCTAAACCTAACCCTCAACCTAACCCTAACACTAACTCCCACGCTAACCCTTACCCTCACCCTAACACTAACCCTCACAATCATCCTCACCCTGAACCTAAGCCTAACCCTAAACATCACTCTAACCCTAATCCTAATCCTAACCCTAACCCTCACCCTAACACTAAACCTCACCCTAACCCTAACCCTAACCCTAACCCTAACCCTAAACTTCAACCTCAGCCTAACCGTAACCCTAACTCTCACACTAAACTCAACCCTCACCCTTACCCAAACCCTCACCCTAACCCTAACCCTGACCCGAACCCGAACCCTAATCCTCACTGTTACCCTTCCCTCACACTCACCCTAACCCTCACACTAACCCTAACCCTAATTGTAACCCTTACCCTAACCCTAATCCTCACACTAACCCTAAACCTCAACCTAACACGAACCCTAACTTTAAACTTCACCCAAAACCTTATCCTCACCCTAACCCTAACCTTAACCCTAACTGTATCCATCAGACTAAACATAACCCTCATATTAACGCTAAAGCTAACCCTCAGCCTAACCCTCACCCTAACCTTCACCCTAAGACTCAGGCTAACTCTAACGCTCACTCTCTCCCTAAACCTCACCCTTACACTTACTTTCTCACCCTAAACCTAACCCTAACCCTCACCCTCACCCTCACCTTCACCCTCAGCCTAAACCTAACCATAACCCTAATCCTCAACCTAACTCTCACCTTCACCCTCACCCGAACCCTAACCCTATTCCTATCCCTAAACCGCACCCTCACCCTCACCATAACCCTCAGCCTCACCCTCAACCTCACCCTCACCCTAAACCTAACCCTACCCCTCACCCTAAATCACAGCCTGATGCTAACCCTAACCCTAACCCTCATCTTCACTCTTACCCTAACCCTAACCTTAACCCTAACCCTCACCCTAAACCTCACCCTAAAAAAATGCTAACCCGAACCCTCACCCTAACCATGACCATCATCCTCACCCTTACCATAACCCTAACCCTAACCTTCACACTAAACCTAACCCTCAGCCTAACCATAACCCTACCACTCACCCTAACCCTAACCCTAACCCTAACCCTCACACAAACCCTAACCCTCAACCTAACCTTAAACCTTCCCTTCCCTCTACACCTCACACTAACCCTCAGCTTCACCCTAACCCTATACCTCACCCTTACCCTAACACTCACCCTAACCGTAAAACTAAACCTAATACTCAGCCTCACACTAACCCTCACCCTTACCCTTACCTTCACCCTAACCCTCAACCAAACCCTAACCCTAACTCTAACCATTAACATAACACTCACCCTAAACCTATACCTAACCCAACCCCTAACCCAAACCCTCACCCTAAACCTAACCCTAACCCTCACCCTCACCCTAACCCTCACCCTAAGACTTACACCCACCCTAACCCTAACCATAACCCTAAACCTCACACTAACCCTAACCCTCAACCTAACCGTAACCCTAACCCTTACCCTAACACTAATCCTAACCCTAACCCTAACTCTACCCCTAACCCTCACCCTAACCCTAACACTAACCTTAACCCTCACCATCAAAATAACCCTCACCCAAACCTTAACCTCACCCTAACCCTCACACTCACTCGAACCCTCATCTCACGGTAACCCTCACCCTCATCCAAAACTTCAGCCTAACACTAACCCTCACCCTAACCTTAACCCTAACATTCTCCCTAATGCTAACCCTCCCTCTAACCCTCAAACTCACCCTGGTCCTCACCCTAAGCATAACCCTAACCCTTACGTAACCCAAACTCTCACCTTCTCCCTCATTCTCACCCTAACCCTCACCCTCACCATAGCCCTCCGCCTAACCCTAACCCTAACCCTCACCCTCACACTCCCCCTCACCCTCAGATTATCCCTAACCCTAAAACTAATCCTAACCCTAAACTTCACCCTGACACTGAGGCTAACCCTAACCCGAACCCTAAACCTCACCCTAACCCTAAAGCTCACCCTAACCCTAACACTAACCCCAACCCTAAACCTAACCCTCACCCTACCCCTCACCCTAACCCTAACCATAAACATCACCGTCACCCTAACCCTAACACTAACCCTAACACTAACAATAACCCTAACCATAACCCTCACCATAACCCTAACCGTAAACATCACCCTCACCCTAAACTTCAACCTAACCCTTACCCTCATCCTAACACTCATCATAAACTCAACCATAACACTAACCCTAAACCTCATCCTAAACCTAATCCTAAATTTAAACATCACTCTAACCCTAAACCTCACCTCATCCTATCCCTCAACCTAACCCTTACCCTCACCCTAACTCTAACACAAAACCTAACCCCCACCCTCACCCTAACTGTAAACCTCACCCTAAGCCTAACCCTAACCCTAAACCACACCCTCACCGTAACCTTCACCCTAACCCTTAAGCTCACCTTAACCCTCACACTAACCCTACCTCTAATCCTAACCCTAACTCTCACACAAACCCTAAACCTAACCCTAACCCTAAACATCACCCTAACCCTCACCCTCACCCTCACCCTGACCCTAAACCTCACCCTCATCCTAACCCTCACCCTAACCCTTATCCTCAACCTAACCCTCACCCTAACCCTAACTCTCACCCTGACCCTAATCCTCATATCAAACCTAATCCTCACACTAAACCTAACCCTAACCCTCACGCTAACCCTAACCCTCACCCATACCCTAACACTCAACCTCACCCTCACTCTCACCACAAACCTCTCCCTTATCCTAGGCCTCACCGAAACCCTAACTCTAAACCTTACCTAACCGAAACAGTCACCCTCACCCTCACCCTCACCCTAACCCTAAACCTCAACCTCAACCTAACAATTACCTTAAACCTAACCTACACGCTAACACTAAGCCTCACCCTCACCCTCACCCTCAAGGTCACCCTCATCCTAAACCTAACCCTCAACTTCACCCTAACCCTAACCCTCAAACTAACCCTCACACTCACCCGAAACCTCACCTCACAGTAACCCTCACCCTCACCCAAAACATCACACTAACCCTAACCGTCACCCTAACCGTAACCCTAACTCTCACACTAAAACTAACCCTAAGCCTCACACTCACCCAAACCCTAACCCTAACCATAAATCTCACCCTAACCCTCACCCTAAAACTTAACCTCACCCTAATCCTAACAAAAACCCTAACCCTAACCCTCATCCTCACCATAACCCTCACTCTCACTCGAACCCTCACCTCACGGTAACCCTCCCCCTCCCCCAAAACATCACCCTAACCCTAACCCTCCCTATAACCCTCAAACTCACCCTAATCCTCACACTAACCATAACCCTAACCCTTACCAAACTGAAAAAAATCACCCTCACCCTCACCCTCAACCTAACCCTAACTCTCATCCTAACCCTAACCTTAACCCTAACTCTCAACCTAACCCTAACCCTAAACCTCACCCTCACACAAACCCTAACCTTAACCCTCACCCTAACCCTCACCCTAACCCTAACACTAACCTTAACCCTCACCCTCAACCTAACCCTCACCCTAAACTTTAACCTCACCCTAATTCTCACACAATCCCTAACCCTAACCCTCATCCTCACCCTAACCCTCACCCTCACTCAAACCCTCACCTCACGGTAACGCTCACCCTCACCAAAAACATCACCCTAACACTAACGCTCAACCTAACCTTAACCCTAACCCTCTCCCTAACGCTAACCCTCCCTCTAACCGTCAAACTCACCCTAATCCTCACCCTAAACATAACCCTAAACCTTACCTCACCCAAACTCTCACCCACACCCTCACACTCACCCTAACACTCACCCTCACTGTAGCCCTCAGCCTTATCCAAACCCTAACCCTAACCCTCACCCTCACACTAACCCTCACCCTCAGACTATCCTTAACCCTAAAACTATTCCTAACCCTTAACTTCACCCTGACCCTCAGGCTAACCCTAACGGTAACCCTAACCCTCACCCTAACCCTAACACTCACCCTAACCCTAACACTAAACCTAACCATAAATCTAACCCTCAACCTACCCCTCACCCTCACCCTAACCCTAACCATCACCATCACCCTAAACTTCACCCTTACCCTTACCCTCACCCTAACCCTCATCCTAAATCTAACTTTAACACTAACCATAACCTTCACACTAACCCTAATCCTAAACTTAAACATCACTCTACCCCTAAACTTCACCTCATCCTAACCCTCAACCTAACCCTTACCCTCAACCTAAATCTAACACGAAACCTAAACCCCACCCTCACCCTCACCCTAACTCTAACTCTCACCCTAACCCTAACCCTAACCCTAAACCTCACCCTCACCCTAACGTTCACCCTAATGCTTACCCACACCTTAACCCTCACACTAACCCTAACTCTAACCCTAAACCTAACCCTCACACTAACCCTAAACCTAACCCTAACCCTAAACATCACCCTAACCCTCACCCTCACACTCATCCTAACCCTAAACCTCACCCTCATCCTAACCCTCACCCTAACCCTTAATCTCACCCTAACCCTCACCCTAACCCTAACCCTCACACTAACCCTAAACCTAACCCTCACCCTAACCCTACCCCTACCCTTCACCCTAACCCTCACCCTCAACCTAACACTTACCCTCACCCTAACCCTCAGGCTAACCCTAACCCTCACCCTCACCCTCACCCTCACGGTCACCCTCACCCTAAAACTAACCCTCACCCTCACACTAACCCTTACCCTCACCCTAACCCACACCCTCACCCGAACCCTAATTTCAGGGTAACCCTCACCCCCACCCAAAACATCACACTAACTCTAATCTTCACCTTAACCCTAACCCTCCCTCTAACTCTCAAACTCACCCTAATCCTCACCCTAACCATAACCCTAACCCTTACCTAACCGAAAATCGCACCCTCACCCTCACCCTCAACCTAACCCTAAATCTCATCCTAACACTAACCTTAACCCTAACTCTCATCCTAACCCTAACCCTAAACCTCACACTCACCCAAACCCTAAACCTAATCATAAACCTCACCCTAACCCTCAACCTAAACCTTAACCTCACCCTAATCCTAACAAAAACCCTAACCCTCATCCTCACCCTAACCCTCACTCTCACTCTAACCCTCACCTCACGGTAACCCGCACCCTCCCCCAAAACATCACCTTTAACCTAGCCCTCACCATAACCCTAACACTAAACCTTATCTAACCGAAACCCTCACCCTCACCCTAACCCTCAATCTAACTCTAACCCTCACCCTCAACCTAAAACTTACCCTCACCCTAACCCTCAGGCTAACCCTAACCCTCACCCTCACCCTAACCCTTGCGGTCATCCTCATCCTAAAACTAAACCTCACACTCACCCTAACCCTGACCCTCACCCTAAACCTCACCCTCACACGAACCGTCACCTCAGGGTAACCCTCACCCTCACCCAAAACATCACCCTAACCCTAATCGTCACCTTAAACCTAACCCTCCCTCTAACCCTCAAACTCACCCTAATTCTCACCCTAAACATAACACTAAACCTTACCTAACCCAAACTCTCACCATCACCCTAACCCTTACACTAACCCTTACCCTAAATCTAACCGTCACCCTAACACTAATCCTAATAATCACCATCACCCTAACCTTCAACCTAACCCTTACCCTCACCCTAACCCTCATCCTAATTCTAACCTTAACACTAACCCTAACCTTCACCCTAACACTAATCCTAAACTTAAACATCACTCTAACCCTAAACCTCACCTCATCCTAACCCTCAACTTAACCCTTACCCTTACCCTAAATCAAACACGAAACCTAACCCCCACCCTCACCCTCACTCTAACTCTAACTCTCACCCTAACCCTAACCCTATCCCTAAACCTCGCCCTCACCCTAACCTTCACCCTAACGCTTAACCTCACCTTAACCCTCACACTAACCCTAACTCTAACCCTAAACCTAACCCTCACACTAACCCTAAACCTGACCTTAACCCTAAACATCACCCTAACCCTCACCCTCACCCTCATCCTAACCGTAAACCTCACCCTCATCCTAACCCTCACCCTAACCCTTACTCACCCTAAGCCTAAACCTCACCCTATCCCTCACACTAAACCTAACCCTCACCCTAACCCTAGCCCTACCCTTCACCCTAACCCTCACCCTCAACTTAACACTTACCCTCACCCTAATCCTCAGGCTAACCCTAACCCTCACCCTCACCCTCACCATCGCGGTCACCCTCACCCTAAAACTAACCCTCATCCTCACCCTAAGCCTTACCCTCACCCTAATCATCACCCTCACCCGAACCATCACTTCAGGGTAACCCTAACCCTACCCCAAAACATCACCCAAACCCTAATCGTCACCTTAACCCTTACCCGCCCTCTAACCCTCAAACTCACCCTAATCCTCACCCTAACCATAACCCTAACCCTTCCCTAACCGAAAATCTCACCCTCACCCTCACCCTCAACCTAATCCTAACTCTCATCCTAACCCTAACCTTGACCCTAACTCTCACCCTAACCCTAACCCTAAACCTCACCCTCACCCAAACCCTAACCCTAACCCTCACCCTAACCCTCACCCAACCCTAACACTAACCTTAACCCTCACCCTGAACCTAACCCTCACCCTAAACCTTAACCTCACCCTAATCCTCACACAAACCGTAACCCTAACCCTCATCCTCACCCTAACCCTCACCTCACTTGAAACCTCACCTCACGATAACACTCACCCTCACCAAAACATCACCCTAACACTAACCCTCACCCTAACCTTAACCCTAAACCTAACGCTAACACTCCCTAATGCTAACTCTCCCTCTAACCCTCGAAATCTCCCTAATCCTCACCCTAAACATAAACCTAACCCTTACCTAACCCAAACACTCACCCCATCCTCACTCTCACCCTAACACTCACCCTCACCCTCAGACTATCCCTAACCCTGAAACTAATCCTAACCCTAATATTCATCTTGAACCTCAGGCTAACCCTAATCCTAACCCTAAACCTCACCCTAACCCTAACCCTCACGCTAACCCTAACCCTAACCCTAACACTAACCCTAACCCTAAACGTAACCCTCACCCTACACCTCACCCTAACCCTAACCCTAACCATCACCATCACCCTAAACTTCAACCTAACCCTAACCCTCATCCTAAATCTAAACGTAACACTAACCCTAACCTTCACCTTAACCCTAATCCTAGACTTAAACATCACTCTAACCCTAAACCTCACCTCATCCTAAAACTCAACCTAACTCTTACCCTCACCCTAAATCTAACACGAAACCTAACCCGCACCCTCACCCTCACTCTAACTCTAACTCTCACCCTAAACCTAACTCTAACCCTAATCCTCACCCTCTTCCTCACATTCACCCTAACACTTACCCTCACCTTAATGCTCACACTAAGACTAACTCTAACCCTAAACCTAACCCTCACACTAATCCTAAACCTAACCCTAAACATCACCCTAACCCTCACCCTCACACTCATCTTAACACTAAACCTCACCCTCATCCTAACCCTCACCCTAAACCTTAACCTCACCCTAACCTTAACCCTAAACCTAACTCTCACACTAACCCTAACCCTCACCCTAACCCTAACCCTACCCCTCACCCTAACCCTCATCCTGACCCTAATCCTCACACTAAACCTAACCCTAACCCTAACCCTCACCCACACCCTAACCCTCAACGTCACCCTCACTCTCACCATAAACATCACCCTTAACCTAGCCCTCACCGTAACCCTAACCCTAAACCTTACCTAACCGAAACCCTCACCCTCACCCTCACCTTAACGCTAACACTCAGCCTCACCCTAACACTTACCTTCACCCTAACTCACACGCTAAACCTAACCCTCACCCTCAACCTCAAGGTCACCCTCACCCTAACCCTAACCCTCACCTTCACCCTAACCCTAACCCTAAACCTAACTCTCATTCTCACCCGAACCCTCACCTCACGGTAACCCTCATCCTCACCCAAAACATCACACTAACCCTAACCGTCACCCTAACCGTAACCCTAACTCTCACCCTAACCCTAACCCTCCTTCTAACCCTCAAACTCACCCTAATCCTCACCCTAACCATAACTCTAAACCCTACCTAAACGAAAACCTCACCCTCACCCTCAACCTAACCCTAACACTCATCCTAACCCTAACCTTAACCCTAACTCTCACCCTAACCCTAACCCTAAACCTCACACTCACCCAAACCCAAACCCTAACCCTAACCCTGAACCTAACCCTAAAACTAACCCTAACCCTCACCCTCACCCTAACCCTCACCCCAAATCTTAACTTCACCCTAATCCTAACAAAATCCCTAACCCTAACCCTCATCCTCACCCGTATCCTCACTCACACTCGAACCCTTGCCTCACGATAACCCTCCTCCTCCCCCAAAACATCACCCTAACCCTTACTCTCACCCTTACCCTAACCCTAACCCTCTCCCTAAACCTAATCCTCCCTCTAATCCTCAAACTCACCCTAAGATTCACCCTAACCCTTAGTCTCACCCTAACCCTCACCCTAAGCCTAACACTAACACTAACCCTAACCTTAAACATCACCCTAACACCCACCCTAATGGTAACCCTCACCCACACCCTAACCCGAACACTCACCTGAACACTCACCCTCACCCGAACACTCACCCTCACCATAACCCTCACCCTCACACTGAACATCACCCTAACCCTAACCCGCACCCTAAACCTAACCTTAACCCTCACACTAACCCTAACCCTCAACCTCAACCAAAACCTAAGCCTAACCTTAACCCTAACACTAATCCTAAACCTAACATTCACCCTCACCCTAAACCTAAACCTATGCCTAAACCTCACACTCATGCTAACCCTAACCCTAACCCTCAACCTCATCCTAACCCTAAACAAAACCCTAACCCAAACCCCCACCCTTCCCATCACCCTAACACTTAACCTAACCCTAACCGTCACTGTCACCCTAACTCTAAAACTAACCCTAACACACACCCTCATCCTAACCCTCACAATTACCCTTGCCCTCACTGTAACCCTAATCCTAAACCTAAACCTAACCCTCACACTAACACTAAGGCTGAGACTAACCCTAAGACTACCCCTCACCCTAACCCTCAACCTAAACCTAACTCTAACCATTACCCTAACCCTAACCCTAACCTTCACCATAACCCTGACCCTCACTCTCACCTTGACCCTCACTCTAAACCTAAACTAACCCTAACTCTCACGCTAACCCTAAACCTCACCCTCACCCTAAGCATAACCTTAACCCAAACCCTAATCCTAACCCTAAGCCTCACACTCAACCACACCCTAACCCTAACCCCAACTCTAACCCTCACCCTCAACCTCACCCTAACCCTAAACCTAACCGTAAACCTCACCCTAACCTAACCATAACCCTCACCCTAAACCTAACCCTAAACCTAACCCTAAGCCTTACCCTAAACTTAACCATAATATTAACCCTAAACCTCACCCTAAACCTAAACCTAAATTTAACCCTATCCCTCACCCTAACCCTCAACCTAACGATAACCCTAACCCTAACCTTCCTACGCCCCCTAACCCTCAACCTACACTGTACCATCATCCTCAACCTAACCCTCACTATAAACCTAACCCTCACCTAACACTAAAACTAACCCTCACCCTCACCCTCAACCTAACCCTAACCTGAACCCTTACCCTCACCCTCACACTCACCTTCATCCTCATTTAAACCTCATCCTCAGCCTCAACCTCACCCTAACCCTAACATTAAACCTCACCCTTACTGTAACCCTGACCCTAACACTAACCCTAACCCACACCCTAAGCCTCACCCTCACCCTAACCCTCCCACTCACCCTAGCCCTCACCCTAATCCTAACCCTAACCCTAACTTTAACCCTCAGCCTAACCCACACCCTCATCCTCACCCTCACCCTAACGCTTACACTCACCCTAACCCTAACCCTCACCCTAACCCTAACACTACCCCTCACCTTAACACTTATCCTAACCTTAACCCTAACCCTAACACTCACCCTAAACCTAATCCTAACCCTAACACTCACCCTAACCCTAACTTAACCCTAACCCTCACCCTAATACTAAAACTCACCCTAACCCTCAACCTAACCCTAAATCTAACCCTAACCATAAACCTCACCCTAACACTAATATGAACCCTAACCATCACACTAACCCTAACCTTAACACTAGCCCTCACTCTAACCCTCCCTGTCAATCTAACCCTCATCTTTACCATAACCCTCACCCACAACCCAACCCTCACCCTCACCAAAACCCTCACCTTATCGCTAAACCTAATTGTAACCCTAAACGTCACCTTCAAACTCACCCTCAACCTAATTCTATCCCTAACCCTCACCTTAACCCTCACCATAACACTCATGCTAACCCCAAACCTCACTCTCACCCTACCCTCATCCTAATCCTTACCCTCAACCTAACCCTATCCCTAACCATAACACTCATACTAAACCTGACCCTCACCATAACCCTAACCCTACCCCTCACAGTAACGATAAACCTAACTGTAACCCTACACCTCACCCTAATCCTAACCTAACCGTAAACCTCACCCTCACCCTAGCCCTCATCCTAACCTAATCCTAACCCTAACACTCAACCTAACCCTAAACCTCACCCTAACCCTAACCCTCACCCTAACCCTAACCCTTACCCTAAACCTAATGCTAACATTAACCCTACCTCTCAACTTAAACCTAACCCTTAACTTAACCCTAACCCTCACCCTAACCCTAAACCTCACCCTAACCCTCCACCTCACCCTAACCCTAAACCTAAAACTTACTCTCATCCTCACCCTAACCCTCACAATAAACCTATCCCTCACCCTAACACTAACACTAAACATCACCCTCACCATCACATTCAGCCTAACAATAAACTTAAACCTAACCTTAATCCTCACCTTGACCTTAATCCTAAACCTAACCCTAACCCTACCACTCAACGTAACCCTAACCCTAAATTTAACCCACCCCTAATACTCACCCTAAACCTCAACATAACCCTCACCCTAACCCTAACCCTCACCCTAACCCTAAACCTCACCTTGACCCTAAACCTAATCATCACCATCACATAACTCTCACCCTAACCCTAATCCGCACTCTAAATCTAAGCCTCACCCTGTCCCTAAACCTCACCCTAACCCTAGCACTACCACTCAGCCTAAGCCTAACCCTAAACCTAACCCTAATACTGACCCTAAAACTCACCCTAAAGCTCACCCTTACACTTACCTTAACATTAAACCTCACCCTTACCCTAACCCTAACCCTAACCCTAAACCTAACCCTCACCCTAACCCTCACCCTAATCACAAACCGAACCCTAACCCTCACCCTAACCATAACCATAACCCTCACCCTGACCCTAACCCTCAACCTAACCCTAACCCTAACACTAACCCTCATCTCAAACCTCACACTAACCCTAACCCTAACCCTAACCCTAACCATAACCCTCGCCCTAACCCTCACGCTTACCCTTACCTTCACCCTAACCCTTACGCTAAACCTCACCCTAACCCTCACCCTCACCCTAACCAACACACTAAACCTTACACTCAACCTAACCCTAACCCTAACCCCAACCCTCACACTAACCTTAACCTTCACCCTAACCATAACCCTACCCCCACCCTAACACTCATCTTAACCCTAACCCTAACCCAAACCCTAACCCTCACCCGAAACCTCACCGTAACCCTAACTCTCACGCTAAACCTAACACTAAACTTCACCCTAAACCTCACCCTTGCCCTCAAACTAACCCTAAACCTAATCCTAATACTAAACCTAACCCTACTCCTAAACCTAACACTCACCCTGACCCTCACCCCAAATCTAACCCTAACCCTAACCCTAAACCTCACGTTCACTCTAACCCTAACTCTAACCTTAACCCTAACACTCACATTAATCGTAACCCTAACCCTAACCCTAATCCTAAACTTCACCCTAACTCTCACGCAAACCCTAAGCCTAACACTCACCCTAACCCTAACATTAACCCTCACCGTCACCCTAAGCCTCACCGTCACCCTAACCCTCACCCAACCCCTAACCATCACCCACAACCTAACCCTCACCAACAACCGAACACTCACCCTAAAACTAAAACTCACCCTCACCTTAAACATCACCCTAACCCTAACCCTCACCCTAACCCTAACCCTAGCCCTCACCCTAAACCTCACCCACACCCTCACCCTCACCCTAAGCCTAACCCTAAACCTAACACTAATCCTAAACCTAAATCTCACCATTACCCTAACGTTAACCCTAACACTAACCCAAACTTTAACCCTCACCCTCAACCAACCCTCACCCTAAACCTAAGCCTAACCATCAACCTTACACTCAACCTAACCCTTATCCTCACCCTTACCCTAAACTTCACCCTAAACCTAACCCTCACCCTAACCCTTACACTCACCCTAACCCTAACCCCAACCCTAACCCTAACCCTCACACTAACCCTAATTCTCACCCTAACCCTAACCCTCTCCCTCACGCTAACACTCACCGTCACCCTAATCCTCACCATAACCCTATCTGTCACCCACACTCTAACCCTAACCCTCACCTGAACACTCACCCTAATCCTAAAACTCACCCTCACCCTAAACATCACCCTAACCCTAACCCTCACCTTAACCCTAAGCCTAACCCTCACCCTAAACCTTGCTCTCACCCTATGCCTAACCCTAAACCTAACACTAACCCTCACCCTAACGTTCAACCTAACCCTTATCCTCACCCAAACCCTAACCCTCACCCTAACCCTAACCCTCAACTTAACCCTTACCCTCACCCTCACCCAAACGCAAATCCTAACCACAACCCTCACAATAATCCTAACTCTCACCCTAAAATTAAAACTAAACCTTATACTCACCCAAACCCTAACACTCACACTAATCCTAACCCTCACCCTAACCTTACACTCTCCCTAACCCCAACCCTAACCCTAACACTCACACTAACCTTAACTCTCACCCTACCTCTACCCTCACCCTAACCCTAACCCTAAACCTAACCCTAACCCTAATTCTCAATCTAACCCTAAACCTCACACTAACACTAACCCTAAACCTAACTGTCACCCTAACACTGAACCTCACCCTAACCCTAAACTTAATGTAACCCTAACCCTCAGAATAACCCTAACCCTCACACTAACCCTAACTCTTACCCTCAATCTAATCCTCACCCTAACATTCAGGCTAACCCTAACCCTCACTCTCACCCTAACCATCAACCTAACACTTACTCTCACCCTAACCAAACCCTAACTCTCACCCTCACCCTAACCCTAAGCCTAACCCTTACCCTAACCCTAATCCTAACCCTAAAGCTCACCTTCACCCTCACCCTAACAATAATCCTATCCCTATGCCTAACCCTCACCCTCAACTTCAATCTCACGCTAACCCTCAGCCTCCCCCTCCCCCTCACCATAACACTACCCTCAACCCTCACCCTCACACTTACCCTAACCCTAACCTTAACCCTAACCCTCACCCTAACCCGCACCCTAACCATAATGCTAACCCTAACCCTCACCCTCACCCTCACCCTAACCCTAACCCTCATCCTAACCCTAAACCTTACCCTGACTCTAACCCTCCCCCTAACCCTAACCATAAAACTAACACCCTCACAGAAACCCTCACCCTTACCCATACCTTCACTCTAACCCTTAACCTAAACCTGACCCTTATCCAAAACCTCACCCTAACCCAAAACCTAACCTTAACCTTCACCCTAACCCTCACTCTAACCCTAACCCTAACCCTCACCCTCACCCTAAAACTTAAACTAAACCTTACCCTCACCCTAAACCTAACCCTAATCCTCACACTATCCCTGACCATCACCCGAATTGTAACCATACCCCTCACCCTAACACTCATCCTAACTCTAACCCTAACCCTAAACCTCACGCTAACAATAACCATAACCATAACCCTCACCCTAACCCAAACTCTCATCCTCACCCTCAGTCTAACCCTAAACCTAACCCTAATCCTAACACTAACCGTAACCCTAATCCTAAACTGAAGCCTCACCCTCACCCTCACTCTGACCCTAACTCTAACCCTTACCCAACCCTAAACCTCACCCTAACTCTAACCCTCAACGAAACCCAACCCTCACCCTCATACTCACCCTAACCCTAACCCTCACCCTCAACCTAAACTTAAACCTAACACTACCCCTCATCCTAAACATCACCATAACCCGAAGGCTAAACCTAACCCTAACCCTCACCCTAAACCTCACCCAAACACTTACACTCACCCTAACCCTAACCCTAACACTCAAACTAATCCTAAGCCTAAACCTTACCCTAATCCTAAACTTCACCCTAACCCTCACGCTCATCCTAACCCTCACCCTAATCGGAACCCTACCCCTCACCATAACACTCATCCTAAACTTAACCTAACCCTAAACCTCATGCTAACCCTAACCCTAACCCTAACCCTCACTTTAAACCAAACTCTCACCAACAGCCTCACTTTATCCCTCAGTCTATCCCTAACTCTAACCCTAATCCTAACCCTAATTCTAACCCTAATCCTAAACCTAACCCTCACCCTCACCCTAACTCTAACACTTACCCAACCTTAACCCTCACCCTAACTCTAAACCTCACGGAACCCTAAACCTCACCCTCACTCTGACCCTAACCCTAACCCCAACCCTAACCCTCACCCTCACCCTAACCATAAACCTAAACCTAACCCTCACCCTAACCCTACGGCTAACACTAAAAGTCACCTTCACCCTAAACCTCACCCTAACCCTTACACTCACCATAACCCTAACCCTAAACCTACCCCTTACACTCACACTAATCCTAACCGCAAACCTAACCCGAACCCTAAACTTCACCATAACCCACACCCTAACCCTAACCCTACAACTCACCCTACACCTAAACCTAATCCTAAACCTAACCCTAATCCTCACAATAACCCTAAAACTCACCCTCACCCTAACCCTAACCCTAACCCTCACCCTAACCCTCACCTCACCCTAACCCTTTCCCTCACCCGAACTCTAAACTTAATCTTAACCCTAACCCTCAGACTAAACCTACCCCTAACCCTCTGCCTAACCCTCACCCTAATAGCCAGGCTAACCTTAAACCTCACTCTTACCCTAACCCTCAGCCTAACACTTACTCTAACCCTAACCCTAAACCTAAACCTTACCCTCACCCTTACACTAAACCTAACCTTAAACCTAATCCTAACCCTAACCCTTACCCTCATCCTTACCCTAACCCTAACCTTAAACCTAACCCTCAACCTAACCCTCAAGCTATCCGAAATGCTAACACTAACACTCATCCTTACCCTAATCCTCACCCTAAGACTTACCCTCACCTTAACCATAACCTTAACCCTAACCATCACCCTCAGACTAAACCTAACCCACACCGTATCGCTTAGCCTACCCCTCAGCATAACACTCAGCCTAACACTAAACCTAACCCTAAATCTCACCCTAACCCTAACCCTAAACCTAACCCGAACATGAACCCTAGCCCTCACCCTAATGCTAAACCTAACCCTAACACTCACCCTTACCCTAACCCTCAACCTCAGCCTAAATATCACCCTAACCCTAAACCTCACCCGAACCCTAAACCTAACCCTCACACTAATCCTAAACCTCACCCTAAACATAATCCTACCCCTCACGCTAACACTCATCTTAACCCTATCCTTAACCCTAACCCTAACCCTAACACTCACTCTAAACCTCACCCTAACTCTAACCCTCACCCTAACACAAACCCCCACCCTCACCCTCATCCTCACCATGTCTAAACCTAACCGTAACCTAATCCTAACCCTAACCATACTCCTAAACCTAACGTTCACCCTCACCCTCACCCTAATTCTAACCCTTGCCCAACTCTAACCCTCACACTAACTCTAAACCTCACCGAAACCTAACCCTCACCCTCACCCTAACACTAAACCTAATCCTAACACTCACCCTAACCCTAAGGCTAACTCTAAACCTCACACTCACCCTAAACTTCACCCTAACCCTTACACTCACCCTAGCCCTAACCCTTACCTTCACAATAAACCTAACCCCAACCCTAACCCTAACCGTCACAATCACCCTAATCCTAACCCTAAACCTAACACAAACCTTAAACCTCACCCTCACCCTAACCTTCACACTAACACTAACCCTAACCCTAACCCTCACCCTCATCCTAACCCACACCCTAACCCTCACCCTCACCCGAACACTCACCCTAAATCTAAACCTCAACCTCACCCTAAGCATCACCCTAAACCTAACCCTCACCCTACACCTAAACCTAACCCTAATCCTCACACTAACCCTAAACCTCACCCTAACCCTAACACTAACTCTCACCCTAACCCTTACCCTCACCCTCACCCTAACCTTAACCCTAACCCTAACTCTAAGACTAAACTTAACCCTCACCCTAAACCTAAACCTACCCCTCATCAAAACCCTCACCCTAACACTCAGGCAAACCCTAACCCTCACTCTCACACTAACCCTCAGCCTAACAATTACTTTTACCCTAACAATTACTTTTAACCCTCACCTTAAACCTCACCCTCACCCTCACCCTCTCCCTCAGCCTAACCCTAAGGTAACCCTAATCCTAAACCTAAAGCTCACACCCACCCTCACACTAACCCTAAACCTAACCCTAACAATAATCCTCAAACTCATCCTCACCCTCACCCTAACCCTCAGCCTCACCCTCACCCACATGCTAACCCTAACCCTAGCCGTCAACCTAAAGCTAAGCCTCACACTAACCCTAACCCTAACCCTTACCCTCACCCTTACCCTAACCCTAAACTTAACCCTACTCCTCACCATAACTGAAATGCTAACTCTAACCCTAACCCTCACCCTAACCCTCACCCTAACACTTACGCTAACCCTAAACCTAACACAAATCCTAACCCTAATCCTAATCCTAAACCTAAACTTCACCCTCACCCTCAACCTAACTCTAACTCTTGACCAATCCTAACCCTCACCTTAACTCTAAACCTCACCGAACCCTAACCCTCACCCTCACACTCACCCTAATCCTAACCCTAACCCTCACCCTCACCCTAAACTTAAACCTAACCCTAAACCTCATCCTAACCCTAAGGCTAACTCTAACCCTCACCCTCACCCTAAACCTCAACCTAACCCTTACACTCACCCTAACCCTAAACCTAACCCTAAACCTTACCTTCACCCTAACCCTAACCCCAACCCTAACCCGAACCCTCACACTCACCCTAACCCTCACACTAACCCTCAACCTAACCCTTATCCTCAACCTAACCCTAACCCACACCCAAACACTTACCCTCACCCTAACACTTACCCTCACCCTAACCCTATCCCAACTCTAACCCGAACTCTTACACTAATCCTAAACCTCAACCTAACCATACCCCTCACCCTAAACCTAAACCAAAACCTAACCATAACCCTAATCCTCACACTAACTCTAAACCTCACCCTAACCCTAACCCTAAACCTAACCCACAACCTAATCCTTACCCTCATCCTAACCCTAACCTTAACCTAACACTAACCCTCAGACTAAATCTAACCCTCAGACTAACCCTAAACCTAACCCTCAGCCTAACCCTCACCCTAACAATCAGGCTAACCCTAACCCACACCCTCCCCCTAACCCTCACCCTAACACTTACTCTCACCCTAGCCCCAACCCTAACCCTAACCATCAGCCTCACCCTCACCCTAAGCCTAACCTTAACCCTAACCTCATCCTAACACTAAAGCTGAACTCCACCCTCACCCCAACCTTACTCCTATCCCTATCCCTAACCCTCACCCTCACCCTTACTCTCAACCTAACCCTCACCTTCACCCTCAATCTCACCCTAACCCTCAGCCTCACGCTCACCCTCACCCTAACCCTAACACTCACCCTAATCTTAAGCCTCACCCTAAACCTAACCCTAACCCTCACACTAAATTTAACCCTCACCCTAAACATAAACCTACCACTAACCGTAACACTCAACCTAACCATAAACGGAACCCCAACCCTCACCCTAACTCTCACCCTAAACCTAACCCTCACACTCACCCTAATCCTCACCCTGACCCTAAACGACACCCTAAGCCTAACCCTTAAACTAACACTCACCCACACCCTAACCCTCACCCTTTCCCTTACCTTCACCCTAACCCTCACCCTCACCCTAACCCTAACCCTCACCATATACCTCACCCTAACCCTCACCCTAACCCTAAACCTAACCCTAACACTCATCCTAACCCTCACCCTGAAGCTAACCCTAACCATCACCCTAACAATAACCCTCACACTAGCCCTTACACTCACCCTAAACCTAACCCTAACCCAAACGCTCACCCTCACCCCAACCCTCACCCTAAGTGTAACCCTACCCCTATCCTAACACTCATACTAAAACTAACCCTAACCCTAACCCTCAGGCTAACCCTAAACCTAACCCTTTGCCTCACCTAACTAAAACCCTCACCCTCATCCTCACCCTCAGTCTAAACCTAACCCTAACCCTAATCTTAACCCTAAACTTAATCCTAAACATAACCCTCACCCTCACCCTCACCCTGACCCTAACTCTAACCCTTACCCAACCCTAATCCTCACGCTTAGTCAAACCCTCACCAAGCCCTAAACTCACCCACCCCCACACCGTAATCCTAACACTAACCCTAACACTCACCCTCACCCTAACCTTAAAATTAACGCTAATCCTCACCCTAACCATCACCCTAACCCTAAGGCTAATACTAAACCTCAGCTTCACCCTAAACCTCACCCTAACCCTTACACTCACCGTAAACCTAAGCCTTACGCTAATGCTAACACTCACACTAATTCTAAACCTAACCCTAACCCTAACCCTAAACTTCATCCAAACCCTCACCCAAACCCTAACCCTACCACTCACCATACAACTAAACCTAACCCTAAACCAAACCCTAATCCTCACACTAACTCTAAACCTCACCCTCATCCTATCTCTAACCCTAACTCTCACCTTAACCCTTACCCTCACCCTAAACCTAACCCTCAGACTAAACCTAATCCTCACCCTAAACCTAAAACTACCCCTCAGCCTAACCCTCACCCTAACACTCAGGCTAACCCTAAACCTCAATCTCACCCTAACCTTCAGCCTAACACTTACTCTCACTCTAACACTCACCCTAAAACTCACCCTCACCCTCACCCTCACCCGCAGCCTAACCCTTATGTAACCCTAATCCTAACCATAAAGCTCACTCTCACCCTCACACTAACCCTAAAACTAACCCTAACGATAAACCTCAAAATCAACCTCACCCTCACCCTAAACCTCAGCCTCAACCTCACCCACACCCTAACACTAACCCTCAACCTAACCCTAAGCCTCACACTAACCCTAACCCTAACCCTTACCCTCACCCTTACCCAAAGCCTAAAATTAACCCTAAACCTCGCCCTAACTGAAATGCTAACTCTAACCCTCAGCCTCACCATAAACCTCACCCTAACCCTTACACTCACCCTAACCGTAAAACTTACCTTCACCCTAACCCTAACCTCAACCCTAACCCTAACCCTCACACTCACCCTAACCCTGAACCTAACCCTAACCCAAACCTTAACCCTCACCCTCACCTTAGTCCTCACCCCAACCCTAACTCTAAAGCTCACCCTAACCCTCAACCTAACCCTTATCCTCACCCTAACCCTTACACTCACCCTAAAACTAACCCCAAACCTAACCATAATCCTCACACTAACCCTAACCCTAACCCTAACCCTAACCCTCAACATCAAACTAACCCTCACCCTAAACCTAACTGTCACCCACACCCTAACCCTCACCCTCACCCGAACACTCACCCTAAGCCTAAGACTCACCCTCACCCTAAACATCACCCTAACCCTAACCCTAAACCTCACCCTCACCCTAATCCTCAACGTCAACCTAACCCTCACCCTAAACCTAACCCTCACCCACACCCTAACCCTCACCCTCACCGGAACACTCATCCTAACCCTAAAACTCACCCTCACCCTAAACATCACACTAACCCTATCCCTCACACTAACCCTCACCCTAAACCTCTCCCTCACTCTCACCCTCACCCTAAGCCTAACCCTAAAGCTAACACTAATCCTAAAACTTAATCGCACCCTCACCCTAATGATAAACCTAACCCTAACCCAAAACTTAACCCTCAAACTCACCCTATACCTCACCCTAAACCTAATCCTCACCATAACCCTAAGCCTCACCCTAACCCTACCCCTTACCCTGACCCTAAACCACACCCTAAGCCTAAACCTAAACTTAACACTCACCCTCAACCTAACCCTCACCTTTACCCTTATCTTCACCCTAAGCCTCAACCTTACCTTCACCCTAACCCTAACCCTGACACTCACTCTCACCATAACCCTCACACTAACGCTTACACTCACCCTAACCCTAACCCTAACCCTAACCCTCACCCTCACCCTAACCATCACCCTAAGCGTATCCCAACCCCTCACCCTAATATTCATCCTAAAACTAACCCTAATCCTAACCCTCACGCTAACCCTAATGCTAAACCTAACCCTCACCTTAACCCAAACCCTCACCCTCAACCTCATCCTCATCCTCAGTCTAACCATAATCCTAACCGTAATTCTAACCCTAACCCTAACACTAATCCTAAACCTAACCCTCACCCTCACCCTGACCCTAACTTTAACCCTTACCCAACACTAACCCTCATGCTAAGTCTAAACCTCACCGAACCCTAAACCTCACCCTCACACACACCCTAACCCTAACACTAACCCTAACTCTCACCCTAACCCGAAACCTCACCCTCACCCTAAACCTCACCCTAACCCTTACACACCCTAAACCTCACCCTAACCCTAACGCTTACACTAACACTCACACTAATCCTAAACCTAACCCTAATCCTAATCCTAATCTTCACCCTAACCCTCCAACTAACCCTAACCTTCAACCTAACCATAACCCTACCCCTCACCCTAACACTCATCCTAACCCTAACACTAACGCTAACCCTCACACTAACCCTCACCCTAAACCTAACCCACACCCTAACCCTCACCCTAACCCTAAGCCTCACACTAACCCTAACCCTAACCCTTACCCTCAACCTTACCCTAACCCTAACCTAAACCTAACACTCACACTAACCGAAATGCTAATCCTAACCCTCAACCTCACCCTAACCATCACCCTAACACTTACTCTCACCTTAACCATAACCTTAACCCTACCCCTAACCCTCAGACTAAACCTAAAATTCACCCTAAATCTAAACCTAGCCCTCAGACTAACCCTCACCCTAACCCTAAACCTAACCCTAATTCTCAACCTATCGCTAACCCTAACACTTACACTCACACTAAGTCTAACCCTCACCCTAAACATAACCCTACCCCTCACCCTAAAACTCAACTTAACCGTAACCCTAACCCTAACCCTCACCCTCACCCTAACCCTAAACCTTACCCAACCCTAACCCTCACCATAACTCTAACCCTCCCTGTACCCTAACCCTCACCCTCACACTCACCCTAAGCCTAACAACAATCTTCACCCTCACCCTAACCCTAAACCTAACCCTAACCCTCACCCTAACCAAAGGCTAACCCTAAAACACACCCTCACAATAAAAATCACCCTAACCCTTACACACACCCTAACCCTAACCCTCACCCTAAACCAAACCCTTACCCTCAACCTAACCCTAACCATAACCCTAACATTAACCCTCATACTCACCCTAACCCTAACCCTAACAGTAACCCAAACTGTAACCCTCACCCTCACCCTAGTCCTCACCTAACTCTAACTCTAACCCTCAACCTAACCCTCAACCTAAACTTTATCCTCAACTTAACCCTAACCCTCACCCCTAACCCTAACCTCACCCTAACCCTTACCTCACCCTAACCCCAACCCTAACCCTTACCCTCAAACTAACCCTAACCCTCACCCTAACCCAAAGCCTACCCCTCACCCTTTACCGAAACCTAACCTAACCCTAACCCTAAATATCACACTAACGCTGAACCTCACCCTAACCGTAACCCTAACCCTAACCCTTACCCTCATCCTAACCCTAACCTTAACCCTAACCCTAAACCTCAGACTATACCAAACCCTCACACTAACCCTAACCCTAACCTTCAGCCTAACACACACTCTTGCCCTAACCCTAAAACTCAGGCTAAACCTAACACTCATTCTCACCCTAACCCTCACCCTAACACTTTCTCTTACTCTAACACTAACCCTAACCCTCACCCTCATCCTAACCCTCAGCCTCACCCTAACCATAACCCTAAACCTAACCCAAACGCTCAGCTTCACCCTCATCCGAACCCTAACTCTATCCCTACCCCTAACCCTCACCCTCACCCTGACACTCACCCTAACCCTCAGCCTCACCCTCAACCTCACCCTAACACTAACCCTAACACTAACCCTCACCACAACCCTAAGCCTCACCCTAACCCTAAAGCTAACCCTCAACCAAACCCTTACTCTAACCCTAACCTTAACCCTAGCCCTCACCCTAACCGAAATGCTAAACATAACCCTCACCCTCACCTTAACCCTCACCCTCACCCTAACCCTAACCCTAACCCTAACCCGCACACTAACCCTAACCATCACCCTAACCATAACCCTACCGCTCACCCTAAACCTAACCCTAACCCTCACTCTAACCATAACCCTCACCCTAACCGTAACACTACCCTTCACCCTAACCCTCACGCTAACCTTAAACCTCACCATAACCCTCACCCTAACCCTAACACTCACCCTAACCCTAACACTCACCCTGAACCTAACCCTCACCCTAACCCTAACTCTAAACCTAACCCTCACCCTCACACTAATCCTAACCCTAACCCTCATGCTAATACTCACCCTATCCCTAACATTTACCTAACAGAAACCCTCACTCTCACCCCCACCCTAGCTCTCACCCTAACACTAACCCTAACCCTAACAATCAATCTCACCTTCACCCTCACCCTCACCCTCAGTCTAAACCTAAGCCTCACCCTAATCCTAACCCCAACCCTCACAGTCACCCTCACCCTAACCGTAACCCTAACCCAAACACTAAACCTCATCCTCACCCTCAACCGCACCCTAACACTAACCCTAACCCTAACCCTCACCCTAACCCTAAACCTGACCCTAACCCTAACCCTCACCCTCACCCTAATCCTAAACCTAACACTAATCCTAACCCTCACTCTCACCTTACCCTCATCCTAACCCTGACCCTCACACTAACGCTAACCCTAATCCTAAACTTCACACTCACACTTACTCTCGTCTTCTCCCTAACCATCATCCTAAGCCTAACCCTCACCCACATGCTAACCCTCACCCTAACCCTAACTTTAACCCTCACCCTAACCCTAACCGTAACTCCCACCCTAACCCTTACTCTAACCCTCACCCTCACCGTAAACCTAATCTGAAACCTAACCATCACCCTAACCCTCAACATAACTCTATCGCTATCCCTAAACCTCACCCATCCCCTAACACTCACCCTCATCCTCACCCTCACCCTAACACTCACCCTAACCCTAACCCTAAGCCTAATCCTAAACCTAACCCTCACGCTCACCCTCAACCTAACCCAAAACCTAAACCTAATCCTAACCCTCACCCTAACCCTCACCCTCACCCTAAACATCACCCTAATCCTAAACCTCACCTTAACCCTAACCTTAACCCTCACCCTAACACTAACCATAACCCTCACCATAAACCTAACCCTCACCCTAACCCTCACCCTAAACCTAACCGTAATCCTCACCCTAAACCTAACCCTAACGCTATCCCTAACCCTCTCCCTCACCCTAAACCTCACCCTAACACTTATCCTCACACTAACCCTTACCCTAACCCTAACGGTAACCCTACCCCTCAAACTAAGCCCACCCTAAACCTAACACCAACACTAACCCTCACTGTATCCCTAAACCTAACCTTAAACCTCACCCTCAACCTAACCCTCACCATCACCCTAACACTCACCCGAACCCGAACCCTCACACACAACCTAACCCTCACATTCTCCCGAACCCTCAACCTCACCCGAAACCTCACCTTCACCCTCACCCTGACCATTAGGCTAAACATCACCCTAACCCGAACCCTTACCCTAATGCTAACCATCACCCAAACCCTAACACTAAAACTAAGCCTCACCCTCAACCCAATCCTCATCATTACCCTAAGCCTTACCCTTATCTAATTGAAACTGTCACTTTCAACCTCACCATCACACTCAGCCTTACTCTCACAGTCACCCTATCCCTGACCCAAAACCTAACCCTCACCCTAACCCTAACCCTAACCCTCACCCTCAACCTCACCCTAACCCTCACCCTCACCCTAAAAGCCTCACAGTAACCCTTACCCTCACCCTAACCCTTACCTTAATGCTTACCTTCACACTAATGCTAACCCTAACCCTAATCCTCACCGTAATCCTAACCCTCAACATAACCCTCAACCTCACCCTCACCCTCACCCTAACCCTAATCCTAAATCTAACCCTCACCATCACCCTAACCCTAACCCTAACCTTCACCCTCACCCTCACCCTAACCCTAAACCTAACTCTCACCCTAACCCTCACCCTAAACCTAAGGCTAACCCTAACCCTCACCATCACACTAACCTTCACCGTAACACTTATCATCACATTAAGCCTACCCCTCTCCCTAACCCTAACCTTCACAATAAACCTAATGCTCACCCTATCCCTAACCCTACCCCTCAGACTAACCCTCACATTAACACTCACAAAAACCTTCACCCTCACCCTAAACATCACCCTAATCCTAACCCTCACACTAACTCTAACCGTAACCCTCAACCTAACCCTATCCGTAACCCTCACCCTAACCCTAACCCTCACCCTAACCCTCACCATAACCCTAACTCTAATCCTAACCCTCAACCTCACCATAAACCTCACCCTAACACTTATCCTCACACTAACCCTAACCCTAACCCTAACTCTCATCCTCACCCTAAACATCAACATAAACCTAACCCTCACCGTAACCCTAACCGTAACCCTCAACCTAACCCTAACACTCACCCTAACACTAACGCTAACCCTAAACCTCACCCTAACACTTATCCTCAAACTAACCCTAACCCTAACCCTAACCATCAAACTAAGACTCACCCTAAACCCAACACTATCCCTAACCCTCACTGTAACCCTTACCCTAACCTTAACACTAACACTCACCCTTACACTAACCGTCAACCTAACACTCACCCGAACCCGAACCCTCACACACACCCAAACCCTCATTCTCTTCCGAACCCTCAGCCTCACCCGATACCTAAACTTCACTCTAACCTTGACCCTCACCCAAACATCACCCTAACGCTAACCCTTTCCCTAACCCTAACCCGAACCAGAACCCTAACACTCAAATTAAGCCTCACTCTCAATCTAATCCTCATGCTAATCCTAACCCTAACCCTTACCTAAATGAAACCCTTACCCTCAACCTCGCCATCACTCTCAGCCTATCTCTCACCCTCAACCTAGCCCAGACCCTAACCCTAACCCTCACACTAACCCTAACCCTAACCCTCACTCTCACCCTCACACTAACCCTCACACTCACCCTAAGCCTAACCCTAACCCTTACCCTCACTCTAAAACTTAAACTAACCCTTACCCTCTCACTAATGCTAACCCTCACCCTCACCCTCACCCTAAGCCTAACCATAACCCTAATCCTAAATCTAACCCTCACCATCACCCTAAACCTAACCCTCACCCTCACCCTAACCCTAACCCTAAACCTCACCCTAACACTCACCCTAACCCTCACGCTAACCCTAGCCCTCACCATCACGCTAACCCTCACCCTATCACTTATCATCACACTAACCCTACCCCTATCCCAAACCCTAAACCTCACACTAAACCTAATGCTCACCCTAACCCTAACCATACCCCTCAGCCTAACCCTCACCCTAAAACTCAAACTAACCCTCATCCTCACCCTAAACATCACCCTAAACCTAACCCTCACCGTAAACCTAACAGTAACCCTCAACCTAATCCTAACACTCACCCTAACACTAACGCTAACCCTAAACCTCACCCTCACCATAAACCTCACCCTAACACTTATCCTCAAACTAACCCTAACCCTAACCCTACACCTCAAACTAAGGCTCACCCTACACCTAACACTAACCACAACCCTCATTGTAACCCTAAACCTAACACCTAAACTTCACCCTCTCACGAACCCTCACCAGAAACCTCACCTTCACCCTAAACCTGACCCTCACCCTAAACATCACCCTAACCCTAACCCTTACATTAATACTAACCCTCACCCGAACCCTAACTCTCTAACTAAGCCTCACCCTCAACCTAATCCACATCCTAACCCTAATCCTTACCCTTACGTTACTGAAACCCTCAGCCTCAACATCGCCATCACCCTCAGCTTAACTCTCACCATCACCCTAGCCTTGATCCTAAACCTAAACTTCACCCTAACCCTAATCCTAAACCTCACTCTCACCCTCACCCTAACCCTCAACCTCAACCTAAGCCTCACCCTAAACCTTTCCCTCACCCTAAACCTTACCCTAATCCTTACCCTCACAACAATGCTAACCCTAACCCTAACCCTCAACTTAATCCTAAACATCACACTCACCCTCACCCTCACCCTAAGCCTAACACTAACCCTAATCCTAAATCTAACCCTCACCATCACCCTAACCCTAACCCTAACTCTAACACTCAAACTAAGCCTAACCCTAACCCTCAACCTAAACATCACCCTAAACCTAACGCTAACCCTAACCCTCACCATCACACTCACCCTCACCCTAACACTTATCATCACACTAACCCTATCCCTAGCCCTAAACCTAACCCTCACACTAAACCTAATGCTCACCTGAACCCTAACACTACCCCTCACCCGAACACTCACCCGAACACTCACCCTAACCCTCACCCTAAACCTAACCCTAAACCTCACCCTCACCCGAAACCTAAACCTCACCCTAAACCTCACCCTCACCATAAACATCACCCTAAGCCTAACATTCACCCTAACTCTAACCCGAAACCTCACCCTAACCCTAACCCTAACTGTAACCCTCACCCTCACTCTCACACTCACCCTAAACCTCACCCTTACCCTAACCCTCACCCTAATCCTAATGCTAACCCTAACCCTCACACTCACCCTAAAACTCACCCTAACATTTATCCTTACACTAACCCTAACCCTAAACCTAAACCTAACCCTACCCCTCAAACTAATACTCATCCTAAACCTGACACTAACCCTAACCCTCACTATAACCCTAACCCTAACCTTAACCCTCACCCTCAACCTAAACCTCACCGTCACCCTAACACTCACCCGAACCCAAACCCGAACCCACACCCGAACCCGAACCCTCTCCCGAAACCTCACCCTCACATGAAACATCACCTTCACCCTAACCCTTATCCTCACCCTAAACATCACCTTAACCCTAACCCTTACCCTAATCCTAACCCTCACCCGAACCCTAACCCTCAATCTAAGCCTCACCCTGAACCTAATCCTCATCCTAACCCTAACCATAACCCTTACCTTGTTGAAACCCTCACCCTCAACCTCACCATCACCCTCAACCTAACTCTCACCCTCACCCTAGCCCTGACCCTAAACCTAACCCTCACCCTCAACCTAACCCTAACACTCACTCTCACCCTAAACCTAACCCTCACCCTAACACTTTCCCTCACCCTAAACCATACCCTAAACCTTACCCTCAAACTAATGCTAACCCTAACCCTAACCCTAATCCTAAATCTAACCCTCACCATCACCTTAACCCTAAACCTAACCCTAACCCTAACCCTCACCCTCACCCTAACCGTAACCCTAACCCTCACCCTAACCCTCACCCTAACCCTAAAGCTAACCCTAACCCTCACGATCACACTAACCCTCACCCTAACACTTATCATCACACTAACCCTACACCTGTCCCTTACCCTAACCTTCACACTAAACCTAAAGCTCAACCGAACCCTACCCCTACCCCTCAGTCTACCCCTCACCCGAACACTCACCCTAAACCTCGCCCTAAACCTAACCCTAAACCTCACCATCACCCGAACCTAAACCTCACCCTAAACCTCACCCTCACCATAAACATCACCCTCACCCTAACACTCACCCTAACTCTAACCTTAAACCTCACCTAAACCTAACCCTAACCGTAGCCCTCAACCTAACTCTCACCCTCAAACTAAACCTCACCCTAAACATCACCCTAACCCTAACCGTCACTCTAACCCTACACCTAACCCTAACAATAACCGTAACCCTTGCCCTCACTCTCATCCTTACCCTAAACCTCACCCTCAACATCACCCTCAACCTTACACTCACCCACACCCTAAACATCACCCTAACCCTAACCCTCACTCTAACCCTAATCCTAACCCTCGCACAAACTCTTATCCTCACACCTCACACTAACCCTAACACTCACACTAACCCTAACCCTCAACCTATCCCTAACCCTAACCCTATCCCTCACCCTCTCACCCTCACCCTAACACTAATGCTAAACCTAACCCTAACCCTCACCCTAACTCTCACCCTAACCCTTACCCTCATCCTAACCCTAAGCCTCACCCTCAACCTAAAACTCACCCTAACACTTACACTCAGCCTAACCCGCATCCTAACCCTCACCCTAACGCTAAACGTCACCCTTACCCTCACCCTAAACCTAACACTAACCCTAACCCTCACCCTAACCCTAACCTCACCCTCATCCTCAGTCTCAGCCTCAGCCTAAGCTTAACCCTAAGCCTAATCCTAATCCTAACCCTAACGCTTACCCTCAGCCTCAACCTAACTCAAACCCTAACCCTTACCCTAAACCACACCTTCACCCTCACCCTAACCCGAACCCTACACCTAACCCTCATCTTAACCCTGACTCTAACCCTCAACCTCACCGTAAGCCTAACCTGAAACCTAACCCTCACCCTAACCCTCACCCTAACTCTAAAACTATCCCTAACCATAACCCTCACCCTAAACCTCAGCCTAACCCTTACTCTCACCATAATCCAAACCCTAACACTAAACCTAATCCTCACCCTAACCCTAACCATCACCCATCACCTAACACTCACTCTCACCCTCACCCTAACACTCACCCTAACTCTAAACCCTAACCCTAATCCTAAACCTAACCCTCACAATCACCGTCACCCTAACCCTAACCCTAAATCTAACACTAACCCTCACCCTCACCATAACCCTCAACCTCACCCTAAACATCATCCTAATCCTAACCCTCATCCTAACTCTAACCGTAACTCTCACCCTAACCCTATCCATAAGCCTCACCTTAACCCTCACCCTAAACTTAACACTCACCCTAACCCTAACCCTTAACCTCACACTCACACTCACCCTAACGCTAACCCTCTCCCTCACCCTAACCCTCACCATAACCCTAAGGCTAACCCTGACCTTCAACAAAGCCCTAACATTCACCCTAACCCTTATCCTAACACTAACCTTAAACCTAACCCTAACCCTACCCTAACCCTCACCCTAACCCTGTCCGTACCCATTACCCTAAACCTCACCCGAAACCTAACCCTAACCCTCACCCTTACCCTAACACTCATCGTCACCCTAACCCTCACTCTAAATCAAACACTCACGCACAACCTAACCCTCACACTCACACTCACCCTCACCGTTACTCTAACCCTCACCCTTACCCTAAACATCACCATATCCTTAACACTCACCCTCACCCTAACCATAACCCTCACCCTCACCCTTAACATAACCCTGAAACTCACCCTAACCCTCACCCTCACACTCACACTAACCCTATCCCTCACTCTCAGCCTAACCCTCAGCCTAACCCTTACACTTACCCTAAACCTAACTCTAACCCTAACCCTAATCCTAATGCAATGACTAAACCTCACCCTCAACCTCATCCTCATCCTAACCCTTACCCTCACCCTCAACCTCTCCCTAACCCTGACCCTAAACTTAACTCTTAACCTAACCCAAAGACTAAACCTCACCCTCACCTTCACCCTAATCCTAACCCTAAACCTAACCCTGACTCTAACCCTAATCCTCATACTAACCCTAAACCTAAACATAACCCTAAACCTCACCTTAACCCTCCCAATAATCCTAAACCTAACACTAACCCTCACCCTAATTCTAACCCTAACCCTAACCCTCACCCTCACCCTAACCCTCACCGTCACCCTAACCCTCACCCTAAAACTAACCCTAACCCATACCCACACCCTAACCCTCACGTTCACCCTCACCCTAAACCTAACACTCACACTCATCCTCACCCTAATCCTAACCCTAACACTAATACTCACCCTAACCATAACCCTCACCCTCACCCTCACACTAATCCTTAGCCTAACCCTAACCCTAACCGTAACCCTAAACCTAACCCTCTCTCTCACCCTAAACCTAAACCTAACCCTAACCCTCAGCCTCACCCTCACCCTCAACCTTACCCTAACCCTAACCCTAACCCTCACACTAACCCTAACCCTCACCCTAACACTAACCCTAAACCTAACCCTATTCCTCACCCTAAACTTCACCATAACACTAATGCTAACCCTAACAGTCAACCTTACCCTAACTCTCTTCCTAACCCTTACACCCACACTAACCCTAAACCTAACCCTATAATCCTCACACTAACCCTAATCCTAACCCTAAAGCTCAAACTCACCCTAACCCTCACTGTCACCCTAACCCTCACTCTAAACCTAACCCTCACCCACACCCTAAACCGAACATGAAAACTCACCCTAAACGTCACCCTCAACCTAAACATCACCCTAACCCTAACCCTCACCCTAACACTAACCATAAACCTCACCCTCACCCTAACCTTAACCCTAACCCTAATCCTAAACCTAATCCTCACCCTCAACCTAACCTTACCCTCACCCTATCCCTAAGCCTAACCGTAACCACAAACCTCACCCTAACCTTAACCCTAACCCTAAACCTCACCCAAACCCTAACCCTCACCCTCACCCTCAACCTCACCATCACCCTCACCCTAACCATAACCCTAAATCTCACCCTAAACCTAACTCTGACCCTCACCCTCACCATCACCCCAAGCCTAACCCTATACCTAAGCCTAATCCTAAACCTAAACATCACCCTCACCCTCACTCTAAACCTAAACCTCACCCTAACCCTAACCATAACCCTAGCCCTCACCCTAACCCTTACCTTCACCGTCACCTTAACCCTAACCCTCAACCTAACCCTAACCCTAAACCTAACCCTCAGCCTCACCCTCAACCTAACCCTAAACTTAACCCTAACTCTTACATTAACCCTAAACCTAAACCTAATGCTATCCCTAACCCTCACCCACACCCTAACCCTCATTCTAACCCTTAAGTTCATCCTAACCCTCACCCTAACCCTAACACTAAACCTCACCCTAATCCTGGACCTAAACTTACCCTAAAACTAGCCCTCACTGTAACGCTCACTCTAAACCTCGACCTAAACCTAACCGTAACCCTCAGCCTAACCCTCACCCTAAA
The DNA here is from genome assembly GCF_024711535.1 of Dipodomys merriami. NCBI lineage: Eukaryota > Metazoa > Chordata > Mammalia > Rodentia > Heteromyidae > Dipodomys > Dipodomys merriami. The sequence goes on along the minus strand of NW_027203715.1, from coordinate 18,724,757 downwards.
CCTTACCCTCACCCTAACAATAACAGTAAATCTAACTCTAACCCTCACCCTCACCCTAAGCCTAACGTGAACCCTAACCCTCACCCTTACCCTCACCCTAACTCTTATGCTATCCCTAAAACTCACCCTCACCCATCCTAACCCTTATCCTCATCCTAACCCTTACCCTCATCATAACCCTAACCCTAACCCTAACACTAACCCTCACCCTCACCCTAACCCTTACCATCACATTAACCATCACTCTAAACAAAACCGCCACCCATACCCTAAAACTCACCCTCACCCGAACCCTCACCCTCACCCTAGCCCTACCCTAAACCTCACCCTAACGATAAACCTCACCCTAAACCTAACACTATCCATCAACTTCATACTAACCCTAACCCTCACCTTAACCCTCACCCTAAATCTAAGGCTAACCCTAACCCTCAGTCTCACCCTAACCCTATCCTCACACTAACCCTAACCGTAACCCTAACCCTCAAATAAACCCTAACCCTCACCCTAACGCTAAACCTACCCCTCACATTACCCCTCAACCTAACCCTAACCCTAACGCTCACTCTAACCCTAACCCTAAACCTCTCCTTCAAACTAACTCTCACTGTCACCCTAACCCTCACCCCAACCTTGAATCTCAAGTACACCCTCACACTCACCCTCACCCTAACCCTCACTCTAACCCTAACCTTAATCCTCAAATAACCCTAACCCTCAACTTACACCTCACCCTCACCCTCATCCACACCCTAACCATATCCCTATGCCTTTCCTAACCTAAGCCCTCACCCTCACCCTAAACCTCACCTTAACCTTAACCCTCACCCTAGCCCTCATCCTAAAACTAACCCTAACCCTAACCCTCACCCTCAACCTCACCCCCAACTTCAGCCTAACCCTAACCCTAAACCTAATCCTAACCCTATCCATAACCCTCACCCTCACCCTCACTTAACCATAACCCTAACCCTAACTCTAATGCTAAAACTAGCCCTCACCCACACCCAAACCCTAATCCTAACCCTAACCCTCACCCTAACTCTAATACTAACCCTAAACCTCAACCTCAACCTAACCCTCACCCTAACCCTTAACCTCACTCTCAACCACACCCTAACCATAACTCTAACCCTAACTCTAAACCTAACCCTCACCCTAAACCTAACCCTTACCCTAATCCTCACTCTATCCCTAACCCTAACCCTAACCCTTACCCTAACCCTTAGCCTCACCCTAACCCTAACCCTAACCCTAACCCTCACACTAAACCTAACCATCACCCTAACAAGAACGCTAACCCTGACCCTCACACTTACACTCACCATAACAATAAACCTCACCGTAATCCTAAACTTAACCCTAGCCCTCAGCCTCACCCTAGCCCTCACCCTAACTCTAAACCTAACACTAACCATAAAACTAACCCTAACCATAACTCTCACCCTCACCCTCATGCTCACCATCAACCTCACCATAACCCTCACCCTCAACCTCACCCTAAACCTAACCATAACCCTAACCCTCACCCTAAAACTAACTCTGACACTCACCCTCACGTTAACCCTATGTCTAACCCTAAACCTAGGCCTAAACCTAAACCTAACCCTCAACCTCACCCTCACAGTAAAACTAAACCTCACCCTAACCCTAACCCTAGGCCTCACCCTAACCCTTACCCTCACCGTCACTCTAACCCTCACCCTAAACCAAACCGTCAACGTAACCTTAAACCTAACCCTCACCCTTACCCTAAATCTAACGCTATCTTTAAACCTCACCCTCACCCTAAACCTCATCCTAACCCATACCATCACCATAACCATAACCCTAACCCTAATCCTATTCCTCACCGCAACCCTAACCCTTACCCTCACCCTAACCCTCACCATCACCTTAACCCTCACCCTAACCCTAACCATCACCTACACCCTATAACTCACCTTCACCTAAAGCCTCACAGGCACCCTAACATTACCCTAAACCTCACCCTAACACTAACCCTCACCCTAAACCTAACTCTAACCCTCACCCTCATACTAACCCTAACGCTCACCTAAACCCTCACAGTAACCCTCCCGCTAACACTAACACTAACACTAACACTAACGCTCACTCTCACCCTAACCCTCACCCTAAACCTTATCCTAACTCTAACCCTAACACTATCCCTAACACTCACATGAACCCTAACCCTCACCTTAACCTTAAGCCTACCCCTCACCCTACCCCTCACTCTAAACCTAACCCTAAATCTCACCCTAACCCTAACTCTAACCCTCACCTTCATCCTAACCCACACCTACACCCTCACCATCACCGTCAGCCGAACCCTAACCCTAACCCTAAACCTAACCCTCACCCTAACCCTAAACCTCACCCTCACACTCACCCTCACCCTCAGCCTAACCCTAACCCTAACCCTAATCCTAACCCTAACCCTCACACTCACCCTCACCCTAACTCTAACCCTCACCCTAACTCTGACCCTCACCCTAACCCCTAACCTGTTCCTAACGCTCAACCTAACATTAACCCTCACCCTAACCCTAACCCTCATCCTAACCGAAAAACTAACCCCAATGCTGTCCCTAACCCTCTCCCTCACACTAACCCTCACTCTAAACCTTACCCTCACCCTAACCCTCACCCTAAACCTAAACCTAAAACTAACCCTCACCCTAACTCTCACCCTAACCCTCAACCTAACCCTAACCCTCACACTCACCCTAACCGTCACCCTAAACCTTACCCTTACCTTAACTTTTACCCTAATCCTAACTCCAACCCTCACCCTCACCCTAAGCCTAACATGAAACCTAACCCTCACGCTAACCCTCACCCTAAACCTCACCCTAACTCTAATGCTATCCCTAAACCTCACACTCCCCCTCACCCTAACTCTAACCCTAACCCTAACTCTGACCCTCAGCCTAACCCCTAACCTGTTCCTAACGCTCAACCTAACATTAACCCTCACCCTAACCCTAACCCTCATCCTAACCGTAAACCTAACCCCAATGCTATCCCTAACCCTCTCCCTCACACTAACCCTCACTCTAAACCTTACCCTCACCCTAACCCTCACCCTAAACCTAAACCTAAAACTAACCCTCACCCTAACTCTCACCCTAACCCTCAACCTAACCCTAACCCTTACACTCACCCTAACCGTCACCCTAAACCTTACCCTTACCTTAACCTTTACCCTAATCCTAACTCCAACCCTCACCCTCACCCTAAGCCTAACCTGAAACCTAACCCTCACGCTAACCCTCACCCTAAACCTCACCCTAACTATAATGCTATCCCTAACCCTCACCCTCACCCTAACCCTTACACTCACACTAACCCTAAGCCTAACCCTCAGCCTAAGCCTCATCTTAACCCTAACCTTAACCCTAACCCTCACCCTAACCTTAACCCTAACCCTAAACCTCACCCAAACCCTAACCCTTACCCTCACCCTCAACCTCACCATCACCTTCACCCTAAACCTCACCCTCACCCACACCCTAACACTAATCATAAACCTAACCCTCACCCTCACCCTCACCCTCACCCTCACAATATCCCTTACCCTCATGCTAACCGTAAGCCTAACCTGAACTCTAACCCTCACCCTAACTCTAACCATATCCATAAACCTCACCCTCATCCTAAACCTCATCATAACCCTTACTGTCACCATAAACCTAAACCTAACCCTAAACCTAATCCTCACCAAAACCCTAACCCTCACCCTCACCTAACCCTCACCATCACCTTAACACTCTCTCTAACCCTAACAGCCACCCACACCCTAAAACTCACCATAACCTGAACCCACACCCTCACGCTAACCCTACCCTAAACCTCACCCTAACCATAACCCTCACCCTAAAACTAACTCTAACCCTGACCCTCATACTATGCCTAGCCCTCACATTAACCCTCACACTATCCCTCAACCTAACCCTCACCCTAACCCTAAAGCTCACCCTAACCCTCAGTCTCACCCTATCCCTCACCCAACACCTAACCATAATCCTCACCCTAACCCTCACCCTCAACATCACCCTCACCCTCAGCCTCACCCTCAACCTAACACTCACCCTCACCCAAAACATAACCCTAAAACTAATGCTCACCCTAACCCTCAACTTAAACCTCAGCATCACGCTAATCCTCACACTAAACCTGACCCTAAGCCTTTCCTAACCGAAACCTTCACCCTCAGTCTGACCCTCACCCTAACCCTCACCCTCACCCTAGACCTCACCCTAAAACTAACCTTAACCCTAACCCTCATACTCAACCTCACCCCCAAATTCAGCCTAAAACTAACCCTAAACCTAATCCTAAACCTAACCCTAGACCTCAACCTCACCCTAGCACTCACACTAACCCTAACTCTAAAACTAACCATAAGCCTAAACCTAAACCTAACTCTCACCCTCACCCTCACGCTCACCATCAACCTCACCCTAACCCTCACCCTCACCCTCACCCTCACCCTAACCATAAACCTAACCCTCACACTAAACATAACTCTGACCCTCACCCTCACCCTCACCCTAAGCTTAACCCTAAACCTAAGCCTAGTCCTAAACCTAACCCTCACCCTCACCATCAACCTAAAACTAAACCTCACCCTAACACTAACCCTAAACCTAGATCTCACCCTAACCCTTACCCTTACAGTCACTCTAACCCTCAACCTAACACCTATCCTCACCCTAACCCTAACCCTAAGCTTCACAATCACCCTCAACCTAACCCTTAACCTCACCCTAACCCTAAACCTAACCATACCCCCACATATCAACATAACCCTCTCCCTCACCCTAATCCTAATGGTAACCGTAACCCTCAACCTAACCCTAACCCTAACCCTAATGATATCCTTAACACTCAAGCTCACCCTAAATCTCACTCTAACCCTTACACTCACCCTAACCCTAACCCTAACCCTAAAACTAAACCTCAACCTAAACCTCACCTTAAGTCTAAACCTAACCCAAACACTCACCCTAAAGCTCACCCTAACCCTAACACTCACCGTCACCCTAACCCTCAACCTAAAACTTTCCCTCACTCTAATCCTAACCCTTACCCTAAGACTAACCCTCACACTAACCCTATCCCTCACCATAAACCTAACCCTAACCCTCCATCAAAACCTCTTCCTAAACCTAAACTTAACATTCAACCTAACCCTAACCCTAAACCTAATTCTCCCAATAACCCTAAACCTCACACTTACCCTCACACTCACCCTCCCCATAACTCTAACCGTAACCCTAACCCTGACCCTCACCCTAACCCCAACCCTATCCCTAACCCTCAACCTAACTCTAACCCTCACCCTAAACCTTACCCTAACCCTAATGCTATCCCTAACCCTCACCCTCACCCTTACCCTACTCTAACTCTTACCCTCACCCTAACCCTCAACCTAACCCTATACCTAAACCTAACCCTCACCGGAAAGCTCACCATATCCCTCAAACTAACCCTAATGCTAACCCTAACCCTCACTCTCACCCTAATCCTCACACTAACCCTTATCCTCACAGTAACGCTAACCCTAAACCTAACGCGCACATTAAGGCTAGCACTCACCCTAACCCTAACCCTACACTTCACCCTACCCCTCACCCTAACCCTAACACTAACCTCACAGTCACCCTAACCCTCACCTACACCCTCACAATCAACTTCAGCCTAACCCTAACCCTAAACCTAAACCTGACCCTCACCCTAACCCTAAACCTCACCATCACCCACACCCTCACCCTCAGCCTAAACCTAACCCTAAACATAATCCTAACCCTAACCCTCACATTCCCCCTCACCCTAACTCTAACCCTAACCCTAAGGCTGACTTTCACCCTAACACCAACCATATCCCTAACCCTCATACTAAACCTAACCCTCACCCTAACCCTAAACCTACACCTCACCCTAACCCTAACCCTAACCCTAATGAGAACCCTAACCGTCACCCTAACCCTCACTCTAACCCTTACCCTCACCCTAACCCTCGCCCTAACCCTCACACTAACACTAACACTAAACCTCACCCTAACACTCACCCTAAATCTAAACCTAAACCTAACACTCTCCTTAACGCCCACCCTAACCCTCAACCTAACCCTACCCCTTACCCTCACCCTAAACCTCACCCTAAAACTTACCCTAACCCTAACTCCAACCCTCACCCTCAACCTAACCATAACCTGAACCCTAACCCTCACCGTAACACTCACCAAACCCTAACGCAGTCCCTAAACCTCACTCTCACCCTAAACTTCATTCTAACCCTTACCCTAACCATAACCATAACCCTAACCCTAACCCTAATCCTACCGCAACCCCAACAGTCACCCTCATACTAACCTTAACCCTCACCTTAACCCTCCCCCTAACCCTCAACCTAACCCTAACGCTAACCCTAACCATCAATCTCACCCTAACCCTCACCTAACCCTTATCCTCACACTAACCCTAACACTAACCCTAACCCTCACATTAAACCTAATGCTCACCCTAACCCTAACCCTACTCCTCACCCTAGCCCTCACCTTAACCATAAACCTAAACCTCACCCTAACCCTAAGCCTAACCCTCACCTTCACCCTAACCCTTACCGTCACCCTACCCTCACCCTAACCCTAAACCTCACCCTCACCCTAACCCTCACCGTAACCCTCACCATCAAACTCACCCCTACCCTCAACCTAACCCTAACCCTAACCCTAAACCTTACCCTAAACCTAACCCCAATGCTAACAGTAAACCTCAACCTCATCCTAACCCTCACCCTAAAACCTAACCCTCAACCTCAACCTCAAACTATCCCTAACACTATCCTAACCCTAACCCTCCCCTGACATTCACCCTAGCCGTAACCCTAACCCTACTGCTCAGCCCAACCCTCACCGCAACCCTAACACTTACCCTAATCGTTACCCTATACCTAAACTGAACACTACCCCTCACACTAACCCTAACCCTCACCATAAATCTAATGCTAACATGAACCCTCAACCTCACCCTAAATTTTGCCCTAACCCTTACTCTCACCTTAAACCAATACTTCAACCCCACCCTAACCCTCACCCTAAGCCTAAACCTCAACCTCAGTCTCAAGCTCAACCTCAGCCTAACGCTAACCCTAACCCTAATTCAAACCCTAACCCTCAACCTCACCCTAACTCTAAACATAACCTTAACCAAAACCCTCACGCTAACCCTAACTCTATCCATAACCCTTACCCTAACCCTAAAACTAATCCTAAACCTAACCCTTACCCTCACTCTAAACATTACCCTCAACCAAACCCTAAGCCTAACCCTCAGCCTAACCCTAAGCCTAACCCTCACCTTCACCCTAACCCTTACCGTCACCCTACCCTCACCCTAACCCTAAACCTCACCCTCACCCTAACCCTCACCATCAAACTCACCCCCACCCTCAACCTAACCCTAACCCTAACCCTAAACCTTACCCTAAACCTAACCCCAATGCTAACAGTAAACCTCAACCTCATCCTAACCCTCACCCTAACCTTAACCCTAACACTCAAACAATCCCTAACCCTCAGCCTCACTTTCACCCTCACCCTAACCTTAACACCCACCCTCACACTCACCCTCACCCTAACCCCAACCATAACCCTAACACTCACCCTAATCCTAACCATCACCCTCACACTCACCATGACCCTCACCCTAACCCTCAACCTCAACCTCACCCTAACCCTAACCATAACCCTAACCCTCACACTAAAACTAACTCTGACCCTCACCCTCACCCTCACCCTAAGAATAACCCTACACCTAAGCTTAATCCTAAACCTAACCCTCACCCTCACCCTCACCCAAACCTAAAACTCAGCCTAACCCTAAGCCTAACCCTAGCACTCACCTAACCCTTACCCTCAATGTCACACTAAACGTAATCCTCAACCCAAACCTAACCCTCACCCTAAACCTAATCCTCACCCTCACTTTCACCCTAAACCTAACCCTAGCCCTCACCCTAATCCATATCCTCACCGTCACTCTAACCCTCACCCTAACCCTAACCCTCACCCTAACCCTAAACCTCACCCTCACCCTCACCTTAACCGTATTCCTAACCCTAAACCTAACCCTCAACATAACCCTCACCCTTACCCTCACCCTAACCCTAACCACAAACCTAACACTCACTCTAACCCTAACCCTAACCATAATGCTATTTCTAACCCTCACCCTCACCCTAACCCTCACTCTAACCCTTACCCTCACCCTAACCCTAACCCTCACCCTCACCCTTAACCTCACACTAACCCTAACCCTAACCCTATACCTCAGCCTAACCCTCATCCTAAACCTAACCCTAACCCTCACCCTGTACCTAAACCTAGTCCTTACCCTCACCCTAACCCTAACCGTAAACATAACTCTCACACTAAACCTACCCCTCACCCAAACACTCACCCTAATCTTAATCCTCATCCTAACCCAAACCGCAACCCTAACCCTCACCCTAACACTAACACTAACCCTAACCCTAATGCTATTTCTAACCTTCACCATCACTCTAACCCTCACTCTAACCCTTACCATCACCCTAACCCTAACCCTTACCCTCACCCTAAACCTAACCCTCACATTAAACCTCACACTAACCCTAAACCTAACCCTACGCCTCATCCTCACCCTCACCCTAAACCTAACCCTAACCCTAATCCTCACCCTACAACTAACCCTAATACTTACCCTCACCCTAAACCTAACCCTCACACTAAACCTAACCCTGACCCTAACAATAATGCTAACCCTACCACTCAGCCTACCACTCACCCTAACCTTAATCCTCACCCTATTCCTAACCTTAACCTTAGACCTCAGCCTGACCCTAGCTCTCACACTAACCGTAAACCTAAAACTAAACATAACCCTAACCCTAAACCTAATTCTCACCCTCACCCTCATCCTCAACATCACCCTCACCCTAACCTGCAACCTCACCCTCAACCTAACCCTAACCATAAACCTAATCATCACCCTAAACCTGACTCTGACCCTCAACCCCCCTTCATCCTAAGCTTAACCCTAAACCTAAGCCTAATCCTAAACCAAACCCTCACCCTCAACCTCATCCTAAACCTAAACCTCACCCTAACACTAACCCTAACACTAGCCCTCACCCTAACAATTACCCTCACCATCACTCTAACCCTCACATTAACCGTTACACTCACCCTAACCCTAAACCTAAGCCTCACCCTCACCCTCAACCTAACCCTAACACTAACCCTCACCTTAACCATAACCCTAACCCTAATCCTACACCTCAACATAACCCTCACCCTCAACCTAATCCTAACGGTAAACCTAACCCTCACCCCAAACCTAACCCTAACCCTCACCATCACACTAACCCTAACCCTAACCCTACACCTAACACTCACCCTAACCCTAACCCTAACCGTAACTCTCAACATAACTCTCACCCTCACCCTCACCCTAAACCTAAATGTAACCCTAACCCTCACCCTAACCCTAACCCTAAGCCTAATGCTATCCTTAATCCTCACCCTCACCTTAAATCTCACTCTAACCCTTACCCTCACCCTCACCCTAACCCTAACCCTAAAACTAAACCTCACCTTAACCCTCACCTTAACCGTAAACCTAAACCTAACCCTTACCCTTACACACACCCTAACCTTCACCCTAACCCTAACACTCACTGTCACCGTAACCCTCACACAAAACATTTCTCTCACCCTAATCCTAACCCTAACCCTAAGCCTAAACCTCACACTAATCCTATCCCTCATTCTAACCCTAACCCTAATCCTCAGCCAAACCCTCTTCCTAACCATCAGCCTAACCTTAACCCAAACCCTAACCTTAACCCTGACCCTAACCCAAACATTCAGACTCACCCTAACCTCACCCTAACCCTTATCCTCACACTAACCCTAACCCTCACATTAACCCTAACCATCACCCTAACACTAACCCTACCCCTCACTCTAGCCCTCAGCCTATTCATAACCCTAACCCTCAACTTCACCCTAACACTCACCCTAACACTCATCCTCACCCTAACCCTCACCCTCACCCTAACCCTCACCCTCACCCTAACCCTAACCCTAACCCTTACCCTAACCCTAACCCTAACGCTAACCCTCACCCTAACCTTCACCCTAACTGTAATTCTCAACATAACCCTCACCCTCACCCTCACCCTAACCGTAAGCCTAACCCTCACCCTAACCCTAACCCTAACCCTAATGCTATCCTTAACACTCACTCACCCTAAATCTCACTCTAACCCTTACCCTCACCTTAATCCTAAGCCTAATCTTATAACTAAACCTCACCCAAACCTTCACCCTAACCCTAAATCTAACCCTAACCCTCACCCTAATGATCACCCTAACCCTCACCCTATTCCTAACACTCACCGTCACCCTAACCCTCACCCTAAACATTTCCCTCACACTAATCCTAACCCTAACACTAAGCCTAACCCTCACAATAAACCTATCCCTCACCCTTAACCTAACCCTAACACGCAGCCAAACCGTCTTCCTAACCCTAAACCTAAACCAAACTCTAACCCTCATCCTCACTCTAAGCCTAACCTGAACCCTAACCCTCACCCTCACCCTAACCCTAACTCTAACGCTATCCTTAAACCTCACCCTCACCCTAATCCTCATCCAAACCGTTACCCTCACCATAACCCTAACCCTAACCGTAACCCTAATCCTCACCACAACCCTAAGTCTCACCCTCACCTTAACCCTCACCGTCACCTTAACCCTCACCCTTACCCAAACCGTCACCCACACCATAAAACTCATGCTCACCAGAACCCTCACCGCACCCTAAACTTACCCTAAACCTCAGCCTAACCCTAACCCTCACCCTAAAACTAAGTCTAACACTCAACCTCATACTAGCACTAACCCTCAACTTAACCCTCACCTTAATCCTCACCCTAACCTTAACGCTAACCCTAACCCTCACACTCACCCTAACCTTCACACTAACCCTTACCCTCAACCTAACCCTAACCCTAACCCTAAAACTAACCCTCACACTAAAACTAACCCTCACCCTACCATTAATCCTAACCCTAACCCTAACTCTCAACATAACCCTCACCCTCACTCTCACCCTAACCCTAACCGTAAACCTAAACCTCCCCCTAACTCTAACCTAAACCCTAATGCTATCCCTAAATCTCACCCTCACACTAACCCTCACTCTAACCCTTACCCTCACCCTAAACCTAACCCTAACCCTAAAACTAATCCTCATCCTAACCCGCGCTCTAACCCTAAACCAAACCCTAACAATGACCCTAACGCTCACCCTAACCCTCACCCTAACCCTAACCCTCACAGTGACCCTAACACTGACCCTAAACCTTTCCCTCACCCTAATCCTAACCCTAACCCTAATCCTGACCCTCACTGTAACCCTAACACTCAACCTAACCCTAACAGTAAGTCTGCCAAACCCTTTTCCTAACCCTAACCCCAACCCTCAACCTAATCCTAACCCTAACCCATAACCTAACCCTAACCCTAAACCTAACCCACACTCTAAACCTAAACCTCATCCTCACAAAAACCTCACCCTCAGCCTAAATCTAACACTAAACCTAATCCTAACCCTAACCCTCACACTCACCCTTACCCTAACTGTAACCCTCACCCTAACCCTAACCCTAACCCTAATGCTATCACTAACCCTCACCCTCACCGTAACCCTATCACTAACACTAAACCTCACCCTAACCCTCACCCTAAATCTAAACTTAAACCTAAGACTCACCCTAAAGCTCACCCTAAACCTCAACTTAACCCTAAACCTCACCCTAAACCTAACCCTCACCCTAAAACTTACCCACACCCTAACACTAACACTAACAATAACTCTAACCCTCCTCCTCACCCTAAGCCTAACCTGAACTCTAACCCTCACTCTAACTCTAACACTATCCCTAAACCTCACCCTCACATTAAACCTAATCCTAACCCATACCCTCACCCTAACCCTAAACCTCACCTTTACCCCAACCTTCACGTCACCAAAACGCTCACCCCAACCCTAACCCTCACCTACACCCTCACCCTCACCCTTACCCTAACACTCACCCTAACCCTAACCCGCACCCTAACCCTAACCTTAATCCTCACATAACCCTAACCCTCACCTTAAACCTCACCCTCACCCCAATCCTCACGCTAAACCTAACCCAAAGCCTTTCCTAAACGAAACCCTCAACCTTACCCTAACCCTCACCCTAACCCTCACCCTCAACCTAGCCCTCACCGTAAAACTAACCCTAACTCTAACCCTCACCCTCAACCTCACCCCCACCTTCAGCCTAACCCTAACCCTAAACCTAATCCGAAACCTAACCCTAAACCTCACCCTCAACCTCACCCTCACCCTAATACTAATCCTAACCCTAACCCTAATGCTAACACTAGCCCTCACCCCCACTATAACCCTAATCCTAACCCTAACCCTCACCCTAAACCTAATGCTAACCCTAAACCTAAACCTCACCCTAACGCTGACCCTCAACCTTACCCTCACTCTCAACCTCACCATAACACTAACCATAACCCTCACCCTAAACCTAACCCTAACACTACACCTCAGCCTAAACTTCACCCTAAACCTAACCCTAACCCTAATCCTCACCCTGTAGCTAACCCTAACCCTAACCTTCACCCTAACCCTCCCCCTCACCGTAACCCTAATGCTAACATTAACCTTCAACCTCAACCTAAACCTCGCCCTAACCCTTACCCTCACTTTAACCCTATCCCTCACCTTCCCCTTAAGCTTAACCCTAACCCTAACCCTAATCCTCACCCTAACCCTAACCCTCACCCTAAACCTAACCGTACATGTCAACCTAACGCTAACTTTAACCTTACCCTAACCCTAACACACAGCCTAACCCTAACACTAACCCTCACCCTAATCCTCACCCTGAACCTAAGCCTAACCTTAATCCTCACATTACCTTCACCCTTACCCTTACCCTCACCTGAACCCTAACCGTGACCCTCAGCCTCACCTTCATCCTAACCCTAACCCTAAAGCTAACCCGAACCCTAACCTTAACCCTAACCCTAACCCTAATCCTCACACTAACCCTCACCCTCACACTAAACATAACCGTACATGTCACGCTAACCCTAACTTTAACATAAGCTTAAACCTAAAAGTCACCCTAACCCTAACACTAACCCTAAACCTCAAACTCACCCTAACCGTCACCGTCAACCTAACCCTCACTCTAACCCTAACCTTCACCCACAGCCTAACCCTCACCCTAACCCAAACCCGAACACTCAACCTAACTGTCACCCTCAACCTAAACATCAACTTAACCCAAACCCTCACAATAACATTAACCATAATCCTAACCCTCAACCTAACATTAACACTAACCCTAACCCTAAACCAAACCCTCACCATTACCCTCACCCTAACACTCAGGCTAACCCTAACCCTCACTCTCACCCTAACCCTCACACTAAATCTTAAACTCACCCTAACACTAACCGTAACCCTAACCCTCACACTAAACCTAACCCTCACCCTAATCCTAAACTTAACCCTAGACCTCAACCTAACCCTAGCCCTCACCCTAACCCTACACCTAAATCTAACCATTATCCTAAACCTAAACCTAACTCTCACCCTGACCCTCACGGTCAACATCACCCTCACCCTAACCCTCACCCTCACCCTCACCCTCACCCTAACCCTAACCATAACCCTAACCCTCACCCTAAACATAACTCTGACCCTCACCCTCACCCTAAGCCTAACCCTAAACCTAAGCCTAGTCCTAAATCTAACCCTCACCCTCACCCTCAACCTTAACCTAAACCTCACCCTAACACTAAGCCTAAACCTAGCCCTAAACCTAACCCTTACCCTCACCGTCACTCTAACCCTCACCCTAACCCTAACCCTCACCCTAACCCTAACTCTAAGCCTCACCCTCACCCTCACCCTTACCCTAACCCTCACTCTAACCCTAAACCTAACCCCAACCCGACACCTCAACATAAACCTCACCTTCACCCTAACCCTAACGGTAACTGTAACCCTCAACCTAACTCTAACCCTAACCCTAATGCTATTCTTAACCCTCACCCTCACACTAAATCTCACTCTAACCCTTACTCTTACCCTAACCCTAACCCTAACGCTAAAACTAAACCTCAACCTAACCCTCACCTTAACCCTAAACCTAACCCTAACCCTCAACCTAACTCTCACCCTAACCCTTAACCTCATCGTCAACCTAACCCTCAACATAAAACTTTCCCTCACCCTATTCCTAACCCTAATCCTAAGCCTAACACTCACACTAACCCTATCCCTCACCCTAACACTAAACCGTACCCTCAGCCAAACCCTCTTACTAACCCTAACCCTAACCCTCAACCTAAGTCTAACCATAAACCTAATTCTCAAAATAACCCTAAACCTCACCTTCACACTCACCCTCACCCTCAACCTAACCCTAACCCAAATCCTAATCCGAACCCTCACACTCACCCTCACCTTAACTCTAACCCTAACAATAACCCTGACCCTCACCCTAACACCAACACTATCCCTAACCCTCAACCTAACTCTAACCCTCACCCTAAAACTTACCCTAACCCTGAACCTAACCCTAACCCTAACGCTAATGCTATCCCTAAAACTCACGTTCACCATTACCCTCACTCTAACACTTACCCTCACACTAACTCTCACCCTAACCCAAACCCTAAACCTAACCCTCACCCTAACGCTCACCCTATCCCTCAACCTAACCCTAATGCTAACCCTAACCCTCACTCTCACCCTAATCCTCACACTAACCCTTATCCTCACAGTAACCCTAACCCTAACCCTAAGCCGCACATTAAGGCTAACCCTCACCCTAACCCTGACCCTACCTTTCACCCTACCCCTCACCCTAACCCTAACCCTCACAGTCACCCTAACCCTCACCTACACCCTCACCCTCACCTTCAGCCTAACCCTAAACCTAACCCTAAACCTGACCCTCACCCTAAACCTAAACCTCACCCTCACCCACACCCTCACCTTCAGCCTAAACCTAACACTAATCCTAACCCTAACCCTCACATTCCCTCTAAACCTAAATCTAACCCTAACCCTCATGCTGATTTTCACCCTAACACCAACCCTATCCCTAATTCTCATCCTAACCCTACCACTAAACCTCACCTTAACCCTAACCCTAACCCTAATGCTAACCCTAACCCTCACACTCGCACTAACCTTCACTCTAACCCTTACCCTCACCTTAACCCTCACACTAACACTAAACCTCACCCTAACCCTCACCCTAAACCTAACCCTAAACCTAACACTCTCCTTAATGCCCAACCTAACCCTCAACCTAACCGTAACCCTCAGCCTCACCCTAACCCTCACCCTAAACCTTACACTAACGTAATCCTAACCCTAACCCTAACTCTAAACCTCACCCTCAACCTAACCCTAACCTGAACCCTAACCCTCACCCTAATATTCACCCTAACCCTAACGCAGTCCCTAAACCTCACTCTCACCCTAAACCTCATTCAAACCCTTACCCTTACCATAACCTTAACCCTAACCCTAGCACTAATCCTACCGCAAACCTAACCCTCACCCTCACCCTAACCCTCACTGTCACCTTAACCCTCACCCTAACCCTAACCGTCTCCAACACCCTAAAACTCACCCTCACCCTCACCCTCACCCTCACCATAACATTAGCCTAAACCTCACCCTAAACATAACCCTCACCCTAAACCTAACTCTAGCACTCACCCTCATACTAACCTTAACCCTCACCTTAACCCTCACCTTAACCCTCACCCTAAACCTAACGCTAACTCTAAGCCTCAATCTCACCCTAACCCTCACCCTAAACCTTATCCTCACACTAACCCTAACCCTAACCCTAACCCTCACATTAAACCTAACCCTCACCCTAACCCTAACCCTAATCCTCACCCTAGCTCTCACCTTAACCATAACCCTAAACCTCACCCTAACCCTAAACCTAACCCTCACTTTCACCCTAAGCCTCACCTTCACCCTACCCTCACCCTAAACTAACCCTCACCCTCACCCTAACCCTCACCATCAACCTGAACCCTAACCCTCAACCTAACCCTAACCCTAATGCTAACCCTAAACCTCAACTTCACCCTAACCCTCACCCTAACTCTTACCCTCAACCTCAACCTCAACCTAACCCTAACACTAACCCTAACCCTAACCCTCACCTAAGCCTCACCCTAACCCTAACCCTAACCTTAACCCTCAGCTGAAACCTCCCCCTAACCATAACCCTTACCCTAATCCTTACCCTATACCTAAACCTAAAGCTAACCCTCACCCTAACCCTCACCCTCACCATAAATGTAATGCAAACATTAACCCTCAACCTCACCCTACATTTCGACCTAACACTTACCCTCACCTTAAACCTATCCCTCACCCCCACCCTAACCCTCACCCTAAGCCTAAACCTCACCCTCAACCTCAAGCTCAACCTCAGCCTAACCTTAACCCTAACCCTAATTCAAACCCTAAACCTCTACATCACCATAACACTAAACCTAACCTAACCAAAACCCTCACGCTAACCCTAACTCTATCCCTAACCCTCACCCTAACCCTAAACCTAATCCTAAACCTAACCCTCACCCTCACCCTAACCCTTACCCTCACCCTAACCCTAAGCCTAACCCTCAGCCTAACCCTCATACTAACCCTAACCCTAACCCTAACCTTCACACTAACCTTAACCCTAACCCTAACCCTAAACCTCAAGCAAACCCTAACCTCACCCTCACCCTCATCCTCACCATGACCCTCACCCTAACCCTCACACTCATGCTGAGACTCACCCTCACTCTAACCCTAAATATAACCCTTACCCACACCCTAATCCTAAACATCACCCTCATCCTCACCATGACCCTCACCCTAACCCTCACCCTCAACCTCACCCTAACCCTAACCATAACCCTAACACTCACCCTAAACCTAACTCTGACCCTCACCCTCAAACTAACCCTAAGCCTAACCCTACACCTAAGCCTAATCCTAAACCTAAACCTCACCCTCACCCTCACCCAAACCGAAAACTCAGCTTAACCCTAAGCCTAACCCTAGCACTCACCTAACCTTTACCCTCACTGTCACCCTAAACCTAACCCTAGCTCTCACCCTAACCCATAGCCTCATCGTCACTAACCCACACCCTAACCCTAACCCTCACACTAACCCTCACCCTCACACTAACCCTCACCTTAACTGTATTCCTAACCGTAAACCTAACACTCAACATAACCCTCACCCGTACCCTCACCCTAACCCTAACCGCAACCCTAACCCTCACCCTAACCCTAACCCTAATGCTATTTCTAACCCTCACCCTCACCCTAACCCTCACTCGAACTCTTACCCTCACCCTAACCCTAACCCTTATCCTCACCCTAAACCTAACCTTAATCCTAACCCTCACACTAACCTAAACCTAACCCTACCCCTCAGCCTAACCCTCACCCTAAGCCTAACCCTAATCCTCACCCTATAACTAACCCTAATCCTTAACCTCACCCTAACCCTAACCCTAACCATAACTCTCACACTAAACCTACCACTCACCCAAACACTCACCCTAACATTAATCCTCACCCTAATCCTAACCTTAACCCTAGGCCTCAGGCTCACCCTACCCACACACTAACCCTAAACCTAAAACTAACCATAACCCTAACCCTAAACCTTACTCTCACCCTTACCCTCATCCTCACCATCACCCTCAACCTAACCCTCACACTCAACCTCACGTTAACCCTAACCATAATCCTAACCCTAACCCTAAACCTGACACTGACCCTCACCCTCACCCTCAGCCTCATTCTATGCCTAACTCTAAACCTAAGCGTAATCCTAAACCTAACGCTCACCCTCACCCTCACCCTAAACCTAAACCTCACCCTAACCCTTACTTTAACCCTAGCCCTCACCGTAACCTTACTCTCACCGTCACTCTAACCCTCACATTAACACTAACACTCACCCTAACCCTAACCCTAACCCTCACCCTCACTCTCAGCCTAACCCTAACCATAACCCTCACCCTAACCCTAACCCTACAACTCAACATAAACCTTACCCTCAACCTAATCCTAATGGTAAACCTGATCACCCGAAAATTAACCCTAACCCTAATGCTATCCCTAACCTTCACCCTCACCCTAACCCTCACTCTAACCCTTACCCTTAGCCTAACCCTAACCTTAACCCTAAACCTAAACCTCACCCTAACCCTAACACTAACCCTATCCCTCTCCCTAAATCTTACCTCACTGTCACTCTAACCCTCACCCTAACCATCATCCTCATCCTAACCCTAACCCTAACCCTCACCCTCACCCTAACCCTCACCGTCACATTAACCCTCACCCTAACCCTAACCGTCATCCACACCATAAAACTCACCCTCACCCTCACCCTTACCCTCACCTTAACCTTACCCGAAACCTCACCCTAAAGCTAACCCTCACCCTAAACCTAAATCTAACACTCAACCTCATACTAAACCTAACCCTCACCTTAACCCTCAAACTAACCCTCACCCTAACCCTAACGCTAACCCAAACAATCAATGTCACCCTAACCCTCACCCTAACCCTTATTCTCAAACTAACCCTAACCCTAACCCTAACCTTCACATTAACCCTAAACCTCACCCTAAACCTAACCCTACCCCTCACCCTAACCCTCACCCTAACAATAACCCTAACCCTCACCTTTACCCTAACACTCATCCTCAGCCTAAACATGACGCTAACCCTAACCCTCATCCGAACCCTAACCCTAATCCTCACCCTAACCCTAACCCTCACCTTAAACCTCACCCTCACCCTAATCCTTACCCTAACCCTAACCCTAACCCTAATCCTCACCATAACCCTAACCCTCACCATCACGCTCCCCATCACCCTCAGCCTAACCCTAAGCCTAAACCTCACCCTCACCCTCACCCTAACCCTCACCCTCACCCTCACACTAACCCTCAACCTCACCCTAAAAATCACCCTAAGCCTCACTCTCACGCTAATCATAACCCTAAACCTCACCCTAACGCTAACCCTCACCCTAAATCTCACCCTAACCCTAACGCTAACCTCACCCCTCACCCTCACCCTAACACTCACTTTAACCCTTATTCTCACAATAACCCTAACCCTAACCCTAACCCTCACTCTAAACCTAACCCTCACCCTAAACCTAACACTAACCCTCACTCTAAATCTAACCCTCACCCCCACCCTAACACTCAAGGTCACCCTAATCCTCACCGTAAACCTAAACCATAACCACACCCAAAACCTCACCCTCACCCGAACCCTAACACTCACACGAACCCTCACCCTCACCCTCACCCTAACCCTAACCATAACCCTAACCCTTACCCTCAACCTAACCCTCAGCCTCACACTAACCCTCATGCTAAACTTTACGTTCAACCTAGCCCAAACCCTAACCCTCAACCTAACACTCACACTAACCCTAACCCTAACCCTCAGCCTAACCTTTATCCATACCCTAAACCTAACCTAACCCTCACCCTAACCCTAATCTTAACACTAACCCTCACTCTCACCCTAATCCTCACACTCACCCCAACCTCACGCTAACCCTACCCCTACCCCATTCCATAACCCACATCCTAACCCTAACACTCAACTTAACCCTAATCCTACCCCTAACACTCACCCACACACTAACCCTAAACCTAACGTTATCCCTCACCCTAATCCTAATCCTCCCTTAGCCTCACCCTAATCCTAACCCTCACCCTCACCCTCACACTCAACCTCACACTAACGCTCAACCTCACCCTAAACATCACCCTAACCCTAACTCCCACGCTAACCCTAACCCTCACCCTCACCCTAACACTCACTTTAACCCTTATTCTCACACTAACCCTAACCCTAAGCCTAACCTTCACTCTAACCCTCACCCTCACCCGAATCCTATCCCGACACATCACCCTAACTCTCACGATAACCCTAACCCTAACCCTACCGCTCACTCTAAACCTAACGCTCACCCTAAGCTAAACACAAAACCTCACTCTAAACCTAAAACTCACCCTCACCCTAACAATCACGGTCACCCTAAACCACACCATAAACCTAACCCATAACCACACCGAAACACTCACCCTCATCCGAACTCTAACCCTCACAGGAACACTCACCCTCACCCTAATATTCACCCTAACCCTTACCCACAACCTAACCCTAAACCTCACCCTCACCTTAACCCTCACCCTAACCCTTTCCCACATCCTAACACTCACGCTAACCCTAACCCTAAACCTAACCCTCACCCTCACCCTCACCTTAACCCTAACCAGAACCCTAACCCTTACCTTCACCCTAATCCTCACCCTCGCACTAACCCTCATCCTAACCTTTACGCTCAACCTAAACCAAACCCTAAACCTAAACCTAACACTCACAATAACCCTAACCCTATCCCTCAGCCTAACCCTTATCCTAAACCTAAACCTAACCCTAAACCTCACCTTAACCCTAACCCTAACCCTAATCCTAACCCTAACCCTCACCCTCACCCTCACCCTAAACCTCACACTCACCACAACCTCAACCTAACCCTACCCCTACACCACTCCATAACCCTCACCCTAACCCTAACACTCAACCTAACCCTAACCATACACTTAACCCTCACCCACACACTAGCCCTACACCTAATGATATCCCTCATCCTAACCCTAATCCTCACCCACATCCTAACCCTCATCCTCACCCGAAAACTCAACCTCACCTGAACCCTCATCCTCACCCTAACCTGAACCCTCACACTCACCCTCATCCTAACGCTCACCCTCACCCTGACCCTCACCATCACACTAACCCTAACCCTCACACTAACCCTCACACTCACCCTCAGCGTAACACTAACCCTAACCCTAATCCTAACCCTAACACTCACCCTCATCCTAACCATAACCCTAACACTCACCCTCAACCTCAACCTCACCCTCACCCTCACCCTCACACTAACACTCAACCTCACCCTAAACATTAACCTAACACTAACCCTCAACCTAACCCTAAATCTCACCCTCACCCTAACCCTCACTCTAACCTTTATCCTCACACTAAACCTAAACCTAACCCTAACCCTATCCCTAAGCCTAACCCTCACCCTCACCGTAACCCTCACCAACACCCTAACCCTCACCCTAGCCCTAAATTTCAACCACACCCTAACCCTCACCCTCAAAAGAAACCGAACCTCACGCGAACACTCACCCTCACACTAAAACTGACCCTCACAATAACCATCACCCTAACCCTAACTCTCACCCTAACACTAACCCTAACCCTCAACCTAATCCTAACTCTCAACATAAACCTAACCCTCACCCTAAACCTAACCCTCACCCTAACACTAACCCTCACACTAAACCTCACCCTAACACTCACCCTCACCTCAACCTCACCCTCACCCTTACCATAACCTTCATCCTAACCCTAACTCTAAACCTAATGCTAACTCTAACTCTCAGCCTCACCCTAACCCGAACACTCACACTAAACCTAACCATCACCCTAAATCTTGCCGTCACCCTAACCCTAACCCTCACCCTCACCATAAACCTCACCCTAACACTTACCCACACCCTAACTATCACCCTAACCCTAAAACTCTCACCCTAAACCTCACCCTAAACTCACCACAACCCTAAGCCTAACCCTGACCCTAACCCTCACCCTAACCCTAAACCTCACCCTCACCCTAACCCTCACCCTAAACGTTACCCTCAACCTAAACCAAACCCTAACCGTTAAACTAACACTCACACTATCCCTTACCCTAACCCTCAGCCTACCCTTATCCTAACCCTAACCCTAACCCTAACCATAACCGTAACCCTAACCCTAACTTTAAACCTCACACAAACCCTAACCCTAACCCTGAGCCTAACCCTCATCCCAAGCCTAATCCTAGCCCTAACGCTCAACTTCACCCTAACCCTCACAGTCACCCTAACCCTCACCCTAACTCTAACCCTCACCTACACCCTCACCCTCACCCTCACCCTCACCTTCACCCTAACACTCACCCTCACCTTAGCCCTCACCCTAACCCTAAACCTAACCCTAATCCTCACCCTCCACCTCCACTTCCCTCTCAGCCTTACCCTAAACTTAACCTTAATCCTAACCCTAAACCTCAGCCCCACCCTCATCCTAACCATAAACCTAACGCTCACCCTCACCCTCACCCTCACCCTCAACCTAACCATAAACTTAAAAATTACCATAACCCTAGCCCTATCCCTAACCCTAACCATAAAACTCACTCTAACCCTAAACCTAACCCTAAACCTCACCCTCACACTCACCCTCATTCTAAACCTCACCCTCACCCTGACCCTCACCATCACAGTAACCCTAACCCTCACCCTACCCCTCACCCTCTCCCTAAGCCTAAACCTAACCCTAACCCTAAACCTAACCCTCACTCTCAGCCTAAACCTAACCCTCACCCTAATGCTCACCCTATCCCTAATGCTAAACTTACAGCTCACCCTCAATCTAACCCTCACTCTAACCCTTATCCTCACCATATCCCTCACCCTAACACTAGCACTAACCCTCACATTAACCCTAATACTCAACCTATACCTCAACCTAACCCTAACCCTAACCGAAAACCTAACCCTCAACCTCACCCTCAACCCAACACTCACCCTCACCATAAACATCACCCTAACCCTAACCCTCATCCTAAACCGAACACTAACCCTCACCCTAAACCTAACCATAACATTACCCTATCACTAACGCTACCCCTAAACCTCACACTCACACTAACCCTCACCATAACCCTTATCCTCACACTAAACCTAATCGTAACACTACCCCTAACCCTCAAACTAACCCTAATCCTCACGCTATCCCTAACCCTAGCCCTATCCCTCACCCTATCCCTCACCCTCACCCTAACTCTAATGCTAACCCTAACTCTCACCCTCACCCTAAACCTCACACTAACCCTTACCCTCACCCTAAACCTAACCCTCACCCTCACCCTAAATCTCACCCGAACACTCACACTCACCCAAACCTGCAAACTAACCCTAACCATAATGCTAATTCTCACCCTAAACCTCACCCTCACCATAACCCTAACCCTAACCCTAACCCTAAACCTAACGCTAACGATAACCCTCACCCTCACCCTAACCCTCACCCTAACCCTTATCCTCACACTAACCCTAACCCTAACCCTAACCCTCACCCTAAACCTATCCCGACACATCAACATAACTCTCACCCTAACCCTAACATTAACCCTAACCCTCACCCTGACCCTAGACCTAAACCTAACCCTCACCCTCACCTGAACCTTCACGCTCACCCGAACACTCACCCTCACCCTGACCCTCACCCTCACAATAAGCATCACCCTAACCCTATCCCTACACCTCAAAGTAACTCTCATCCTTACCCTAAACCTAACCCTAACCCTAACCCTAAATCTCACCATAACCCTAACTTTAAATCTAAACCTCACCCTCACCCTAACCCTCACCCTAACCCTCACCCTAACACTAATCCTAACCCTCAACCACACCCTTACCCTAACACTTAACCGAACCCACACCCTCACCCCAACACTCAGGTTCACCCTAACCCTAACCCTCACAATATACATCACCCTGACCCTAACACAGAGCCTAACTCTAACCCTCACCTTAACTGTAACCCTAATCCTAACACAAACCCTCACCCTCACCCTCACCCTAACCCTAACCCTAACCCTAACCCTAACCCTCACCCTAACCCTCATTCTAACCCTCACCCTCACCCTAACTCTAATGCTAAACCTACCTCTCACCCTCACCCTAACCCTCACCCTAAACCTCACCCTAACCCTTACCCTCACCATAACCTAACCCTAAATCAAAACCTAATTCTCAACTGAACCCTAACCCTCACCCACACCCTAAATCTCACCATCACTCGAACCCTCATCCTCACACTAACACTCACACTAACCCTAAACCTAACACTAATCCTAAACCTAACCCTCACCCTCACCCTCACTCTCAACCTAACCCTAACCCTAACCCTAAACCTAAACCTCAAACTCACCCTCACCCTCACACTAACACTCACCCTCAACATAAACATCACCCTAACCCTCACCCTCACCCTAACACTTATCCTCACCCTAACACTAACCCTAACCTTCACCCTCACCCTGACCCTCTCCCTCAGCCTAACCCTAACCCTAAACCTATTCCTAATTCTAACCTTCACCCTCACCCTCACCCTAGCCCTAACCATACCCTAAGCCTAACCCTCAGCCTCACCCTCACCCTCACCCTAAATCTCACACTAATCCTAATTCTAACCCTAACACTAACCCTCACCCTCAAACTCCCCTTCCCCCGCAGCCTTACCCTAACCCTAATCCTAACCCTAAAACTCATCCCCACCCTCACCATAACCCTAACCCTAATCCCAATGCTAACCCTTGCCCTAACCTTCTTCGTAACCATAACTGTAACCCTAACAATAACCCTAACTTTAACCCTAACCCTAACCCTAAAACTCACCCTAAAACTAATACTAAACCTAACCCTAACCCTCTCGCTCTCCCTCGTTCTAAACCTCACCATCACGTGACCCTCACCATCACACTAAACCTCACACTAACCCTAACCCTCACCCTAAACCTAAACCTAATCTTTACCCTCACTTTCAACCTCATCCTCAGCCTAACCCTAACCCTAACCCTAATCCTAACCCTAACCCTCACCCTCCCCCTAACCCTAAACCTAACACTCACCCTAACCCTAACCCTAATCCTCACCCTCACCCTCACCCTCACCCTCACACTAACCCTCAACCACACCCTAAACATGACCCTAAACCTAACTCAAACCCCAAACTTAACCCTAACCGAAACCCTAACCCTAACCCTCACCCTCACCCGAACCTTCACCATAACCCTTATCCTCAAACTAAGCTGAATCCTAACCCTAACCCTAACCCTCACCCTAACCCTAAACCTCACCCTAACCCTAGCCTGATACCTCACCCTAACTCTCACCCTAACCCAAACACTAACCCTAACCCTCACCCTCACCCTAACCCTCACCGTCACCCTAACACTCACCCTAAACCTAATCCTAACCATCACACACCGTCACCCTAACCCTCACTCTTCACTTAATATAATTTTTTCCAAAACTTTCCATTTCCTAACAAATGGGGAAATGTCATTCTTTCTGATGGAGACATAGAATTCCATTGTGTATATATACCACATTTTCTTGATCCATTCATCTACTGAGGGGCATCTGGCTTGGTTCCATATCTTAGCTATGGTAAATAATGCTGCAATAAACATAGTTGTGCTGGTAGCTTTAGTGTGGTCTTGTTTGTGAATATTTGGGTAAATGCCCAAAAGTGGGATTGCTGGATCATAGGGGAGATCTATGTGAAGTTTTATGAGGAACCTCCATACTGCTTTCCAAAGTGGTTGAACAAGTTTACATTCCCACCAACAATGAAGTAAGGTTCCTTTCTGTCCACATCCCCTCCAGCATCTGTTGTTGTTAGAGTTCTTGATTTTTGCTGTTCTAACTGGAGTGAGGTGATATCTCAATGTTGTTTTGATTTGCATTTCTTTTATGGCTAGGGATGTTGAACATTTCTTCATGTGTCTATTGGCCATCCTTCTTTCTTCTTCAGAGAAGCTTCTCTTTAAGTCTTTCGCCCACTTATTTATTGGGCAGTTGTTTCTTTGAGGATTTGTTTTTGGGTGGTTTAATTTTTGAGTTCCAAGTATATTTTAGATATGAGACCCTTGTCCGTTGTATGGCTAGTAAAGATCTTCTCCCAATCGGTGGGCTTTCTGTTGATCTTACTAGCTATGTCATTTGCCCTGCAGAAGCTCTGCAACCTTATGCAATCCCATTTGTCCAACCTTTCTTTGATTTGTTGTGTTTCCAGGTCTCTATTCAGAAAATTTTGGCCTGAGCCAAGGAGACCTAGGGTTTCTCCTATTACATCCTGTAATGTTTTCAGAGTGTCTGCTTTGAGTTCAAGGTCATTGATCCATTTGGAGTTGATTCTGGTGCAGGGTGATATATAAGGATCTAGCTTTAGTTTTCTACATGTAGTTAACCAATTTTGCCAGCACCATTTACTGAAGAGGCTGTCTTTCTTCCATTCGCAAAGTAGCAGGTTATAAAATTAACCCCCAAAAATCAATGGCTTTTCTGTATGCCAACAATGAGAAAAGTGTGGCTGAAATTAGGAAAGCAACTCCATTTGTAATAGCCCCACAAAAAATAAAATACCTAAGAATTAACTTAACTAAAGAAGTGAAGGACCTCTACGATGAAAACTTTAAAATCTTGAAAAAGGAAATCAACACAGAACTTAAAAAATGGCAAAACCTCCCATGCTCCTGGATTGGCAAGATTAACATCGTGAAAATGGCAATACTTCCCAAGGCTATCTACAAATTCAACGCAATGCCTATTAAAATTCCACCCTCATTCTTCAAGGAATTAGAAGAGGCAATCCAAAAATTCATATGGAACAATAAAAGACCTTGAATAGCAAAAACGCTCCTCAACGGAAAGAACACTTCTGGAGGAATGTCAATACCAAATTTCAAACTCTACTATAAAGCCCTAGCAATCAAAACAGCTTGGTATTGGCATAAGAACAGACCTCAGGACCAATGGAATAGAATTGAAAACCCAGAAATGAACCTACAGACCTATAGCCATCTAATCTTCGATAAGGAAACTAACCCTAACCCTAAACCTAATCCTAACCATCACACTAACCCTAACCCTTATCCTCACCCTAACCCTAACCCTCACGCTAACCCTAACCCTCAACCTAACCCTAACCCTAACCATCACCCCTAAACCTAACCCTAAACCTCACCCTCACACAAACCCTCAACGTCTGAATAACCCTAACCCTAACACTAATCCTAAACCTAACCCTTACACTCACCCTCAACCTAACCCTTAACCCTCAACCTCAACCTCACCCTTACCCTCAACCTCACCCTCAACCTAACCCTCAACCTCACACTCACCCTAACCCTCACCCTCACCCTAAACATCACCCAAACCCTAACCCTAACCGTAACCCAAACCGTAACCCTAACCCTAACCCTCACCCTAACCCTCACCCTAATACCAACGATAAACCTAACACTCACACGCAACCTAACCCTCACCCTAACAATTATCCTCACACTAACCCTAACTCTAACCCTAACCCTTACCCTCACACTAACCCTAACCCTCACCCTAACCCTAAACCTAATCTAACCCTTTCCCTAACGCTAATCCAAATAGTAACACTCACCCTCATACTAAACATCAAACTAACCCTAACCCTCACCCTAACCCTAACGCTAACGCTCACCCTAAACCTACACCTCAACCTAACCCTCACCCTCCCGTAATCCTCACCCTAAATCTAACCCTAACCCATACCTAAACGAAGCCCTCATCCTCAACCTTACCCTCAACCTAACCTTCACCCTCACCCTAGCCCTCATACTAATCCTAACCCTACCCCTCACCCTAACCCTCACCCTAACCCTAACGCTCACCCTAACCCTCACCCGAACCCTCACCCTCACCCCAAACCTCATCGTCACCCTAACATAAAACCTAACACAAACCCTCACCCTCACATTAACCCTCACACTCACCCAAAGCCTAAAACTTACCCTAACCCTAAACCTCACCCTAAACATCACCCTAACCATAACCCTCACCCTAACCCTCACGCTCACCCTAACACTCACCCTCACCCTAACCTTCACCCTCACAATAAACATCAGCCTAAACCTACCCCTGAGCCTAACCCTAACCCTCTACCTAAACCTAACCCTCACCCTGACTCTCACCCTAACCCTAACCCTAACCCTTACCCTAACCCTTACCCTAACCGTAAACCTCACCCTAAACCTAAGCCAAACCCTTACCAAAACCATATACTGAAAACTAACCCTAACCCTAACGCTAACCTTAACCCTCACCTTCACCCTAATCCTCACACTTATCCTTACCCTCACCATAACCCTAACACTAACCCAACCCTAATCCTCACCGTAAACCTAACCCTTGCCCACACCCTCACCCTCACCATCACCCGAACCCTCATCCTCACCCTAACACTCACACGAACGCTAACCCTTAACCCTTATGATAAACTTAACCCTCCCTCTCACCCTCACCCTAAGCCTAACCCTAACCCTAACCCTAAACCTAAACCTCACCCTCAGCCTAAACCTAACCCTCACACTAACACTCACCCTATCGCTAACGCTAAACCTACACCTCACTTTCACCCTAACCCTCACCCTAACCCTTATCCTCACACTAACCCTCACCCTAACACTAACACTAACCGGCACATTAACACTAATCCTCACCCTATACCTCACCCCAACCCTAACTCTAACCGAAATCCTAACCCTCACCCTCACCCTCACCCTGAACCTAACCCTCACCCTAACACTTACCCACACGCTAACACTCACACTATCCCAAACCATAAACCTAACCTTCACCCTAAACCTCAACCTAACCCTAAACTTCACCGTCACCCTAATATTCACCCTAAAATTTACCCTCACCCTAATACTTACACTAACCCTAAACCTAACCCTCACACTAACACTAAACCTAACCCTCATCCTAACCCTTATCCTAAACTTAACACTCAACGTAAACCTAAACCTAACCCTAACCCTGACACTAACCCTCATGCTAACCCTAACCCTCACCCTCACCCTTCACATCACCCTCAGCCTAACCCTAATACTAACCCTAATCCTAACACTCACCCTCACGCTCACCCTAACTCTAACCCTAAACCTAACCCTAACACTCACAATCACCCTCACCCTAACCCTAACCGTATCCCTAAACCTAACCCTATCCCTAACACTAACACTCACCGTAACCCTATCCCTATCCCTAACCCAAACCCTAACCCTCATGCTCACACTAAACCTCACCCTAATCCGTAAGCTCACCAGAACCCTAACCCTAATCCTAACCCTAATCCTCACCATAATCCTAATCCTCATGCACACCCTAACCCGCACCCAAAACTTCACCTGAACCCTCACCCTAACATTCACCCTAACCCTAACCTCAACTCTAATCCTAAACCTAACCCTCACCTTCAAACTCACCATAACTCTAACCCTAACCCTAACCATAACCCTCACTCTCACCCTTACCCTAATCCTCACACTCACCCTAAACCTCACACTAACCCTAACCCTACCCCTCTCCGTAACTATCAAATTAACCCTAACCCTAACCCTATACTTTACCCTCACCCTGACCCTCACCATCAGACTAACCCTAACCCTAACCCTATTCCTAATCCTAACCCTTACCCACATATTCAACTTAAACCCTAACCTACCCTAACCCTCACCCACACCCTCACCCTCACCCTAACCCTCACCCTCACCGTAACTCTCACCCTCACCCTAAACATCACCCTAACCCTAACCCTCACCCTAAACTTAACCATAACCCTCACCCTAAATCTAACCTCAGCTTAATCCTCACCCTCACCCTAATCCTCACCCTAAACCTAATCCTTCCCTAAACGAAACCCTCACCCTCAACCTCACCCTAACCCTAACAATAACCTTAACTCTAATTCTAACTCCAACCCTAAAAGTCACCCTAAAACTAAACCTAAACCTCACCCTCACCCAAACCCTAACCCTAACCCTCACACTAACCAAAACCTTAACACTCAGCCTAAAGCTCATCCTAACCCTAATCCTAACCCTAACCATCACTCTAACCATAACCCTCACTTTCACTTTCACCCTCACCCTCACCCTAACACTAACCCTAACCCTCATCCTTAACCTCACACTCACCCGCACCCTCATCCTAACCCTCACCCTCACCTTCACACTCACACTAACACTCAACCTCACATTAAACATCACCCTACCCCTAAACCTCACCGTCACCCTAACCCTAAACCTAACACTAACACTAACCCTAACCCTAACACTCACCATCACGCTAACCCTCACCCTAATCCTTAACCTCACTCTAACCCTAACCCTAAACCTAACCCTCACCCGAATCCTCACCCTAACCCTAACCATAACCATAAACCTAACCCTGACCTAACACTCACCCTAACGCTAAGCCTCACACTCACCCTAAACCTCACCCTAAACTTTACCTTCAATCTAACCCAAACCCTAACCCTAAACCTAACACTCACACTAACCTTAACCCTAATCCTAAGCCTAACACATATCCTAACCCCAAACCTGACCCTAACTCTCACACTCACGCTAAACCTAAGCCTAACCCTAACCCTCACCCTAAACCTAACCATCACCCTCACCCTAACCCTCATCCTTACACTTACCCTCAACCTAACCCTATCCCTAAACCTCACCCTAATCCTAAACCTCAACCTAATCCTAAACCTTACCCTGACCCTCACCCTAACCCTAACCCTAAACCAAACCTTTACCCTAACCCTAACCCTCATCCTAAACCTAAACCTCACCGTAACAGTAAACATCACACTAACCCTAACACTAACCCTCACCATAAGCCTAACCCTCACCCTTACCCTAACTCTAACCCTCATCCTAACCCTAAAGGTAAACCTAATGCTAACCCTAAACCTCACCCTCACCCTAACCCTCACCTTCACCCTAACCTTCACCCTCACCCTAAACATCACCCTAAGCCTAACCCTCACCATAACCCTAACCCTAACCCTCACCCTAAACCTAAACTCAGCTTAATCCTCACCTTCACCCTAATCCTCACCCTAAACCTAACCCTTACCTAACGGAAACCCTCATCCTCACCGCCACCCTAACCCTAACCCTAACCCTAACAATAACCATAACTCTAATCCTAACCATAACCCTAAAACTCACACTAAACCTAATCCTAACCCTAACCCTCACCCTCACCCTCACCCTCATTCTAACCCTCATTCTCACCCAGAGCCTCAACATCACACTAACCCTCACACTAACCCTAAACATCACCCTAACCCTAACCCTCACCTCACTTTCACCCTCACCCTCAGCCTAACCGTAACCCTAACTCTAATCCTAACTTACCCACACGCTAACACTCACACTAACCCAAACCATTAACCTAACCTTCACCGTAACCCTCAACCTAACCCTAAACTTCAACGTCACCCTAATATTCACCCTAAACTTTACACTCACCCTAACACCCTAAACCTAAACCTAACCCTCTCACTAACCCTAACCCTAACCCTCAGCCTAACCTTTATCCTAAACCTAAACCTAACCCTAACCCTCAACCTTAACCTAAACCTAACCCTAACACTAACACTAACCCTCATCCTAACCCTAACCCTCACTCTCAACCTCCACATCACCCTCAGCCTAACCCTAAACCTAACCCTAAACCTAACACTCACCCTCACCCTCACCCTAACTCTAACCCTAAACCTAACCCTAACACTCACAATGACCCTCACCCTAACCCTAACTGTATCCCTAACCCTAACCCTAACCCTAACCCTAACACTCACCATAACCCTCCCCCTATCCCTAACACTAACCCTAACCCTCATGCTCACACTAAACCTCACCCTAATCCTTAATCTCACCAGAACCCTAACCCTAATCCTCACCATAAGCCTAACCCTCATGCACACCCTAACCCTCACCCGAACCCTCACAATCACCCTAACACTCACTCTAACACTAACCTTAACCCTAATCCTAAACCTAACCCTCAACTTCAAACTCACCCTAACTCAAACCCAAACCCTAACACTAACCCTCACTCTCACCCTCACCCTAATCCTCACACTCACCCTAAACCTCACCCTAACCTTAACCTACCCCTCTCTGTAACTCTCAAATTAACCCTAACCCTAAACCTACCCTTCACCCTCACCCTGACCCTCAACCTCAGACTAACCCTAAGCCTAACCCTATTCCTAATCCTAACCCTTCCACAAATATTCAACCTAAAACTAACCCTAACCTTTACCCTCACCCACACCCTCACCCTCACCCTCACCCTAAACCTCACCCTCACCCTAAACATCACCCTAAACCTAACCTTCACCCTAACCTTCACCATAACCCTTACCTTAAACCTAACCTCAGCTTAACCCTCACCCTCACCCTAATCCTCATCCTAAACCTAACCCTTACCTAAACGAAACCCTCACCTTCACCCTAATCCTAACCCTAACAATAACCCTAACTCTAACTCTAACCCTAACCCTAAAACTAAACCTAAACCTCACCCTCACCGGCAACCTAACCCTAACCCTCAAACTAACCATAACCTTAACACTCAGCCTAAACATCATCTTAACCCTAAACCTAACCATAAACCTCAAACTAACCCTAAACCTAACCTTCATTTTCACCCTCACCCTCACACTAACCCTAAACCTAACCCTCATCCTCAACCACACCCTCACCCACACACTCACACTAATCCTCACCCTCACCCTCACCCTCACACTAACACTAAACCTCACATTAAACATCACCCTAAACCTAAACCTCACCGTCACCCTAACCCTAACACTAACACTAACCCTAACCCTTACCATCACCTTAACCCGCCCCTAATCCTTACCCTCACACTAACCCTAACCCTAACCCTCAAACTAACCCTAACCCTCACCCTAACCCTATCCCGACACCTCACCCTAACTGTCACCATAACCCTAACCCTAACCCTAATCCTCAAACTAACCCTAACCCTCACCCTAACCCTATCCCGACACCTCACCCTGTCACCATAACCCTAACCCTAACCATAACCCTCACCCTAACCCTAACCGTAAACCTAACCCTCACCCTCACCCTAACCCTCACCGTCTCCCTAACCTTCACCCTAAACCTAAGCCTCAACCACACCCGAACCATAACCCTCACCCGACCCCTCACCCTCACCCGAACATTCACCATTACCCTAACCCTCACCCTCACAATAAACATGACCCTAACCCTAACTCTCACTCTAACACTAACCCTAACCCTCACCCTAACCCTAACCATCATCCTCACACGATACCTCACCCTAACCCTTGCCGTCACCATAACCCTAACCCTAACCCTAACCCTAATTCTCACAATAACCCTAACCCTCACCCGAACCCTCACCCGAACCCTCACCATAACACTCAACCTAACCCTAAAACTAACCCTAATACTAAACCTATCCCTCACCCTCAAACATACCCTCACCCTAACCCTCACCCTCACCCTCACAATAACCCGCACCCTAACCCTAACTCTCACCCTAACACTAACCCTAACCCTAAACCTCAACCTAATTCTAACCCTATCCCTAACCCTCACCCTCCCACTAACCCTAACCCTAACATTAACACTCACCCTAACACTAATCCTCAACCACACCCTAACCCTCTCCCTCAAGCGAACCCTCACCCTTCCCCGAACACTCATTCTCACCCAAACCTTCACCCTCACCCTAAACATCACCCAAACCCTAACCCTTACCCTAAACCTAACCCTAACCATCACCCTAACAGTAACCGTCAATCTAACCCTCAACCTCACTCTAATCCTCACCATAACCCTAACCCTTAGCTAAGAGAATCCCTCACCCTAACCCTCACACTAAGCCTCTCCTCACCCTAGCCCTCAGGCTAAACCTAACCCTAACCCTAACCCTCTCCCTCACCCTCAAACTCACCCTAACCCATACCCTCATCCTAACACTAATGCTAACCCTATTCCTAATCCTAACTCTCATACACACCCTCACCCTAAACCTAACCCTAACACTAATCCTCACACTCACCCTCACCCTCACCCTCACCGAACGCTCACCATCACCCTAAACATCAACTAAACCCTAACCCTCACCCTAAGCCTAACCCTAACCCTCACCCTAACCCTAACCTCAGCTTAACCCTCTCCCTCAACCTAAACTTCACCCTAACCCTAACCCTAAGGTAAATGAAACCCTCACCTCCACCCTCACACTAACCCTCACACACACCCTAGCCCTCACCCTAACCCTAAACCTAACCCTTATCCTCAACCTCCCCCTCCCCCGCCCCCTCAGCCTAAACCTAACCCTAACCATAACGCTAACCCTAACCCTCACCATCACCCAAACATTCAACCTAACCCTTACCCTCAAACTTACCCTAAAGCTAACCCTCAACCTCACCCTCACCCTCACCCTAATCCTAACCCAAACCCTAACCCTAACCTAACCCTAACCCTCAAACTAACCCTAACCCTCACCCTAACTCTATCCCAACACCTCACACTATCAACCTATCCCTAACCCTAACCCTAACCCTCACCCTAACCCCAACCGTAAACCTAACCCTCACCCTCACCCTAACTTTCCCTGTCACCCTAATCCTCACCCTCACCCTAAGCCTCAACCACACCCTAACCTTCACCTCACCCTCACCCTCAACCTAAAACTCACCCTTACCCTAACCCTCACCCTCACACTAAACATCACCCAAACCCTAACTCTCACCCTAACACTAACCCTAAACCCAAACCTAACCCTAAACCACAACCTAACCCTAACCCTTATCCTGACCCTCACCCTAACCCAACCTTAACCCTAACCCTTACTCTAACCCTTACCCTAACCCTAACACTCACCCTAAACCTAACCCTCACCCTAACCCTAACCCTCACACTAAACCTAAACCTAACACATATCCTCACATTCTACCTCACCGTCACCCTAAACCTAAACCTCATCCTAACGCTAAACCTAAACCTAAGGCTAACCCTAAAACTCACCCTCAGCCTAACCCTCACCCTAACCTTTACCCTCACCCTAACCCTAACCCTAACGCTCAGATTAAACCTAACCCTAACCCTAAACCTCACACTAAACCTAACCCTCACCCTAATCCTAATCCTACCATTCAGCCTAACCCTCAGCCTAACCCTAACACCAAACCTAATCCTCAACCTATCCATAAACTTAACCCTAAGCCTAACCTTCACCCTCACCCTAACCCTAATGATAACCCTAGCCCTCACCCATACCCTAACTCTCACCCTAACCCTTACCCTCACCTTAACCCTAACCCTCATCCTCACCCTAACACTCACCCTAATACTTACCCACACCCTAAACCTCACCCTAACCCTAACCCTAAAACTAACCCTCACAGGAACCCTCACCCTAAGCCTAAACATAACCCTAAACCTAACCCTCATCCTAACCCTCACACTAACCCTAACCCTCACCCTCACCCTAACCCTCACCCTAACTTTTACCCTCAACCTAACCCAAACCCAAAACCTATATCTAACACTCACACTAACCCTAAACGTAACCCTCAGCCTAAACCTTATCCTAACCATAAACCTAACCCTAACCCTAACCCTCACACTCACCCTAAATCTAAACTTAATCCTCACCTTAACCCTCCCCTTAACCGTCAGCCTAACCCTCGTCCTAACTCTAACCCTAACCCTAACCCTCACCCTCACCATAAACCTAACCCTTAACTTCACCCTATCCATAACCCTCACCCTAACCCTCACCCTAACCCTAATCCTCATCCTCACACTGTAACTCACCCTAACCCTTACCTTCACCATAACCCTAACCCTAACCCTAACCCTAATTCTCACCCTGACCCTAACCGTCACCCTCACCCTCACCGTAACACTCAACTTAACCCTAAACATAACCCTAATCCTAAACCTAACCCTCACCCTCAAACTTACCCTAACCCTAACCCTAACCCTCACCCTCACCCTCACAATAACCCGCACCCTAACCCTAAACCTCACCCTAACACTAACCCTAACCGTAACCCTCAACCTAATTCTAACCCTATCCCTAACCCTCACCCTCCCACTAACCCTCACCCTAACACTAATCCTCACCCGAAACCTAATCCTCACCCACACCCTAACCCTCTCCCTCACCCGAACCTTCACCCTTCCTCGAACACTCATCCTCACCCTAACCCTCACCCTCACCCTAAACATCACCCAAACCCTAACCCTTACCCTAAACCTAACCCTAACCCTCACCCTAAACGTAACCCTCAACCTCACGCTAATCCTCACCATAACACTAACCCTTACCTAAAAGAATCCCTCACCCTAACCCTCACACTAACCCTCTCCTTACCCTAGCCCTCAGGCTAAACCTAACCTTAACCCTAACCCTCTCCCTCACCCTTAACCTAAACCTAAACCTCTCCCTCACACTTAACCTCACCCTAACCCATACCCTCAGCCTAACACTAACGCTAACCATATTCCTAATCCTAACCCTCATATGCACCCTCACCCTAAACCTAACCCTAACACTAACCCTCACACACACCCTCACCCTCACCCTCACCGAACGCTCACCCTCACTCTTAACATCACCCTAACCCTAACCCTCACCGTAAGCCTAACCCTAACCCTCACCCTAAGCCTAACCGCAGCTTAACCCTCAACCTCAACCTAAACTTCAACCTAACCCTAATCCTTAGGTAAATGAAACTCTCACCTCCACCCTCAAACTAACCCTCAGACTCACCCTAGCCCTCACCCTAACCCTAAATCTAACCCTTACCCTCAACCTTGCCCTCCCTCTACCCCTCAACCTAAACCTAATCCTAAACATAACCCTAAACCTAACCCTCACCATCACCCAAACCTTCAACCTAAACCTTACCCTCAACCTTACCCTAACCCTAACCCTCACCCTCACCCTCACCCTAATCCTAACCCAAACCCTAACCCTTACCCTAACCACTAAACCTCTCTCTCACCCTCACCCTAATCCAAACCCTAACAATAACCCTAAACCTCACCCTCACCCTAAGCCTCACTATAACACTTACACTCACCCTCACCCTTACCGAAACCCTCACCCTCACCATCACTCTAACCCTAATCCTTACCCTTAACCTACCCCTAACCCTAACCCTAAACCTAACCATCACACTAACCCTAACCATCACCCACACCTTAACCACCACTCTCACCCTCACCCTCACCCTAAAACTTACCCTCACCCTAAACCTAACCCTAACCCTAATCCTAATCCTAAACCAAATGCTACCATACCCCTCTCCCTAACCCTAACTCGAACCCTAACCCTCACACTCATTCTAACCCTAAACCTCACCTGAACAATCACCCAAACCCTAAACCTCACCCTCAAAATAAGCTTCACCCTAAACCTAACCCTCAACCTAATGCTAACCCTAACCCTCACTCTCACCCTGAACCTCACCCTCACCCTAAACATCACCCTAAACCTAAACCTGACCCTAAACCTATCCCTAACCCTCACCCTAAACCTAACCTCAGCTTAACCGTCAACCTCACCCTAATCCTCACCCTAAACCTAACCCTTAACTAACCGAAACCCTCACCCTCAACCTCACCCTAAACTTAACCCTAACCCTAACAATAACAATAACTCTAACCCTAAACCTAACATTAAAACTCACCCTACACCTAATCCTAACC
This sequence comes from Dipodomys merriami, assembly GCF_024711535.1. Classification (NCBI taxonomy): domain Eukaryota; kingdom Metazoa; phylum Chordata; class Mammalia; order Rodentia; family Heteromyidae; genus Dipodomys; species Dipodomys merriami. The sequence goes on along the minus strand of NW_027203715.1, from coordinate 18,687,080 downwards.
CTAACCCTCACCCTCACCTTCACCCTCATTCTAACCCTCACTTTCAACCTGAGCCTAAACATCACACTAACTCTCACACTAACTCTAACCATCACCCTAACCCTAACCCTCACCCTCAGTTTCACCCTCACCCTCAGCCTAACCCTAACCCTAACCCTAACTCTAATCCTAACCATAACCCTCACCCTCACCCTAACCCTAAGCCTAACCCTCATCCTCAACCTCATCCTCACCCGCACCCTCACCCTAACCTTCATCTCACCCTCACCCTCACCCTCATACTAACCCTCAGCCTCAACCTAAACATCACCCTAACTCTAACCCTCACCCTCACCCTCACCCTAACCCTAACCCTCACCCTAAACCTAATGCTAACCCTAACCCTCAACCTCACCCTAAACCTCACCCTCACCCTTATCCTCATACTAACCCTAACACTAACCCTAACCCTCAAACTAACCCTAACCCTCACCCTAACCCTCTCCCAACACCTCACCCTAACTCGTCACCTAACCCTAATCCTAACCCTAACCCTCACCCTAACCCTAACCGTAAACCTAACCCTCACCCTCACCCTAACGCTCCCCGTCACCCTAATCCTAACCCTAAACCTAAGGCTCAACCACACCCTAACCCTCACCCTCACCCTCAACCTCACGATCACCCGAACACTCACTCTTACCCTAACCCTCACCCTCACAATAAACATGACCCTAACCCTAACCCTCACCCTAACCCTAAGCCTCAACCTAACACTACCCCTCACACTGACCCTTACCCTAACCCAACCTTAAACCTAACCATCACTGTAACCCTTACCTTAACCCTAACACTCACCCTAAACCTAATTCTCACCCTAACACTAACCCTCACACTAAACCTAAACCTAACACTCATTCTCACACTCCACCTCACCGTCACCCTAACCCTAACACTTATCCTAAACCTAACCCTAAACCTAAGGCTAACCCTAAAACTCATCCTCAGCCTACCCCTCAACCTAACCCTGACCCTCAGGCTAAACCCAACCCTAACGCTCACACTAAACCTCACCCTCACCCTAACCCTAACCCTAATCCTCAACCTGTCCATAAACTTAACCCTAACCCTAACCCTCACCTTCACCCTAACACTAAAGCTACCCCAACTCTCACCCGCACCCTAACTCTCACTCTAAACCTTACCCTCAACCTAACCCTGACCCTCATCCTCACCCTAACTCTCACCCTAACACTTACCCACACCCTAAATCTCACCCTAACCCTAAACCTAAAACTAACGCTCACAGTAAACCTCACCCTAAGCCTAAACATAACCCTAAACCTAACCCTCATCCTAACCCTCACCCAAACCCTAACCCTCACCCTCACCCTAACCCTCACCCTAACTTTTACCCTCAAAGTAACCCAAACCCTAACCCTAAACCTAACACTCACACTAACCCTAAACCTAACCCTCAGCCTAACCCTTATCCTAACCCTAAACCTAACCTTAACCCTAACCCTCACACTCACACTAACCCTAACCCTAACCCTATCACTCAACCTAACCCTCCACCTATACATCAGCCTAACCCTCGTCCTAACCCTAACACTCACCCTCACCCTAAACCTAACCCTTAACCTCACCCTAACCATAACCATCACCCTAAACCTCACCCTAACCCTAACTCTCACCCTCACCCTAACCCTCATCCTAAAACTTACCCTCAACCTAACAATATCCCTAACACTAAACCTAACCCTAACTCTCACCCGAACACTCACCCTCACCCTAATCCTCACTCTCACACTAAACATCATCCTAACCCTAACCCTCAACCTAACACTAACCCTAACCCTCACCCTAACCCTAACCTCACCGTAAACCTAAACCTCACACTAACCCTAACCCTAACCCTCACCTTCACCCTAACCCTAACACTAACACTAATCCACATCCTCACCCGAATCCTCACCCTAACCCTATCCATAACCCATACCTAACCGAAAACCTCCCCCTCCCCCTCAGCCTCATCCTAACCCTCACCCTCACGCTAGCCCTCACCCTAACACTAACCCTCACCCTAACGCTTATCCTAACCCTCACCATCACCCTCACCCTAATCCTAAACCTAACCCTAACCCTCATCCTAACACTATCCTTAAACCTAATTCTAACCCTAAACCTTACACTCATCCTAACCCTCACCCTAACCTTACCGTCGCCCTAACCCTAACCCTAACCCTCACACTAAACCTAACTCAAACACTAACTCTAATCCTACCCCTCAGCCTAACCTTCAAACTAAACCTCAACCTAACCCAAATCCTCACCCTGTCCTTAACCTTAAACCAAACTCTCACCCTAACCCTCAACCTCACCTTACCCTAATCCTAGCCCTAAACCTGTAACCCTCAAAATAAGCCTTACCCTCACCCTAACCCTAACCCTCACCCTCAACCTATCCCTCACCCTAACACTTACCCACACCCTAACCCTCACCCTAACCATAACCCTAAACCTAACCTTCACCCTAATCCTCACCACAACCCTAACCCTCACCCTCACACTAACCCTCACCCTAAACTTTACCCTCACCCTAACGCTTATCCTAACCCTCACACTAACCCTAAACCTAACCCTCAGCCTAACCCTTATCCTAACCCTTATTCAAACCCTAACCATCACCCTAACCCTAACCCTAAGCCTCAAACTAATCCTAACCCTAACCGTCAGCCTAAATTTCATCCTAACCCTAATCCTAACACTAACCCTCACCCTAACCCTAACCCTAACCCTCACCTTAACCCTATCCCTCACCCTCACCCTCCCCATCACCCTCAGCCTAACCCTAATTCTAACCCTAAACCTAACCCTAACACTCACCCTCACCCTCATCCTAACACTAACCCTAACCCTAACCCTCACCCTAACCCTCACCCTAAAACTAATACTAACCGTAACCATCATCCTCAAACAAAACCTCAAGCTAACCCTTACCCTCACCATAACCCTAAATCTAACCCAGCACTAATCCTCACCCTAACCATCACCCTCACCCACAACCTAACCCTCACCCTCATCCTCACCCTCACCCTCACCCTAATACTCTCCCTAATCCTAATCCTAACCCTAACCCTAACCTTCACCCTCACCCTGACCCTCACCTTCAGCCTAACCCTAGCTCTAACCCTATTTCTAATCCTAACTCTCACCCTCACTCTCTCCCTAAACCTAAACCTCACCCTCACCCTCACCCTCACACTCACCCTAAATATCACCCTAACCCTAACCCTAACTTTAACCCTAACCCAAACCCTCAACCTAAACCTATACTCAGCTTAACACTCACCATCACCGTAATCCTCAACCCTAGCCCTAACCCTTACCTAACTGAAACCCTCACCCTAACCCTCACCCTCACCCTAGACCTCACCCTAAACCTAACCCTAACCCTAACACACACCCTCAAACTTCCCTTCCCCCTCAGTCTTACCCTAAATCTAACCCTAATCCTAAACCTAACCAACAAGCCCACCCTCACTCCAACCCTAACCCTAACAGTAACGCTAAGCTTCACACTCAACCTAACCCTAAACCTAAACCTAAAAATAAGCCTCACCCTAACCCTAATCCTAAACCTAATTCTAACCCTAAACCCTAACCCTCACCTGAAACTTCCCCCTCAGTCTTACCCTAAAACTAACCCTAATCCTAAACCTAACCCTCAACGCCAACCTCACTCCAACGCTAACCCTAAACCTAACGCTAAGCTTCACCCTCAACCTAACCCTAACCCTAAACCTAACAATAAGCCTCAGCCTAACCCTAAACCTAAACCTAAAACTCACCATAACCCTAATCCTAACCCTAAATCTCATCCTTACCCTCACCCTCATTCTAACCCTCCTCCTCACCCTGACCCTCATCATCAGACTAACCCTCACACTAACCCTAAACCTCACCCTAAATTTAACCCTAACCCTCACCCTTCACGTTCAACCTCACCCTCAGCCTAACCCTAACCCGAACCCTAATCCTAACCTAACGCTCACCCTCACCTTCACCCTAAACATAACCCTAACTCTATCCCTCACCCTCACCCTGACCCTCACCATCACCTTAACCCTCAAACTCACCCTCACACTAACACTCAAGCTCACCCTAAACCGCACCCTAACCCTAACCCTCACCCTAACACTAACCCTAACACTCACCCTAATACTAACCCTCACCCTAACTCTTACCCTAACCGTAAAGCTAACCCTAAACCTCACCCTCACCCTAAACCTCACCCTAAACCTTAAACTCACACTAACCCTAACCTAACCCTAAACCTCGCACTAACCCTAACCCTCAACTTAACCCTATCCTGACACCTCACCCTAACTCTCACTCTAACCCTAAACCTAACCCTAACTTTCACCCTTACCCTAACTCTAATCCTAACCCTAACCCTCACCCTAACACTCACAGTAACTCTATCCCTCACCCAAACCCTAAAACTCAACCACACCCTAACCCTCACCCTCACCCTAACCCTCACCCTCACCTGAATACACACCCTCACCCTAACCCTTACCCTCACAATAAACATCACCCTAACCCTAAATCTCACCCTAACCCTAACCCTAACCCTCACCCTAACCCTAACCCTCAACCTAAACCTAACCCTCACCCTGACCCTCACGCTAACCCTAACCCAAAACCTTACCCTAACGCTTACCCTAACCCAAACCCTCACCCTAACAGTAACCATCACACTAACCCTAACACTAACCCTCACCCTCACCCTCACCTTCACCCTCACCCTAACACTAACCCTCATCCTAACCCTAAATGTAAACCTAATGCTAAACCTAAAGCTCATCCTCACCCTAAACCTCACTCTAAACCTTACCCTCACCCTAACCCTAACCTTAACCCTCACACTAAACCAAACACTCAACCTAACCCTAAACCTACGCCTCAGCCTAACACACCCTAAACACACACCCTAAACCAAACCCTAAGCCTAATCCTCACCCTCTCCCTAAAGCTCACCCTCAACCTAGCCCTCACCTAACCCTAACCCTAACCCTAAACCTCCCCCTCACCCACACCCTCACCTTCAGCCTAACTCTAACCCTTATCCTAAACCTACACCTCTCCCCCACCAACACCCTAACCCTAAAACTATCCCTAACCCTCACCCAAACCCTCACCCTAACCCTAATCCTCAACCTAACCCCCAACTTCACCCTAATCGTCACCATAACCTTAACCCTAACCCTTACATAACCGAAACTGTCACACTCACCCTCCCCCTAACCCTCCCCCTAACTCTTATCCTCACACTTAACCTAACCCTAACCCTCACACTAACCCTAATCCTCACCCTATACCAAACCCAAATCCTAACCCTCACCCTAACCCTTACCATCACCCTAACCCTAAACGTAACCCTCCCACTAACCCTAACTATAAACCTCACCCTCACCCTAACCCTAAACCTAACCCTAACCCTTACACTAACCCTCACCTGAACCTTTACGCTAACCCAAAACCTCAACCTCACCCTAAACCTCACCCTAATACTTACCCTCACCATAACCCTAACCCTAACCTGAATCCTCACCTTAAACCTAACCCTCACCCACAACCTAAAATTCACCCTCATCCGAATCCTTCCCCTCACCCTAACACTCACCTTACTCTAAACAAAATCCTAAACGTAAACCTCAACATCACACTCACCCGCACACTAACGCTAACCCTAACCCTAACCCTCAGCCTCATCCTCACCCTAACCCTCATCTCACCGTAAACATCACCCTAACCCTAACCCTCATCCTAAACCTCACCCTCACGCTAAACAGTACCCTAATCCTAAATCTCACCCTAACCCTAAACATAACCCTCACCCTAAACCTAACTCTCACCCTAACCCTCACCCTAACCCTAACGATAACCCTAACCCTCACCCTCACACTAACCCTCAACCTAAACTTTAACCTCACACTAACCCTAAATCTAACCCAAACCCTCACCCTCACCCTAACCCTCATCCGCACCCTAGTCTTCACTTTAAACTTAACTCTCACCTTAAACTTAACCCTCACCCTAAGCCTCACCCTAACACTTACCATCACCCCAAACCTAAACCTAAGCCTCCCCCTATCCCTAAATCTAAACCTCACCCTCACCCTAACCCTAAACCTAAGCCTAACCCTCACACTAACCCTCACCCATACCCTAACCCTCACCTTAAACCTAACGATAACCCTAACCCTCACCCTCACCCTAATCCTCACCCTAAACTTTAACCTCACACTAACCCTAACTTTAACCCAAACCCTCACACAAATCCTAAGCCTCAGCCTAACCATAACACTACGCTTTCACCCAAACCCTCACCCTAACCCTAACTCTAAACCTAACCCTTACCCTAAAACTCACCCTCACCCTAGCCCTCAACCTAACCCTAACCCTCAAAATAACCCTAACCCTAACCTTCACCCTCTCCTCCAACCTAAACCTCACCCTAAACCTAAACCTCACCCTAACCCTCACCTTAGCCCTAACCGTAAGCCACACCCTAAACCTCACACTCACCTCACACTCACCCTCAACCGAACCCTAACCAGACCCCTAACACTCAGCCTCATCCTAAACTTCAACCTAACCCTCACCCTCACTCTAACCCTAACCCTAACCCTCACCCTAACCGTAACCCTCAACCTAAACCACACCCTCATCCTAGCCATCACCATAACTCTAAACCTAAACCTAACCCTAAACCTCACCCTCCCTCTCTGTCTCCCCCTCAGTCTAAGCATAATCCTAATCCTAAACTTACCCCTCACCCCCACCATCACCCTAAACCTAACCCTAACCCTAACGTCAACCCTCACCCTAACCTTCACCCTAACCCTAACCCTAACCTTAACAATAACCCTACCCTAAATCTAACCTGAATCCTAATCCTAACCCTTACCCTAACCATAACCCTAACCCTAAAACTCACCGTAACCCTAATCCTAACCCTAACCCTCACCCTAACACTAACCCTCACTCTAATCATCACCCTAACCCTAACCCTAAACCTAACCCTAACCCTAACCATCAACCTAAACATAACCCTAACGCTCACCCTCAACCTAACACTCACCCTAACCCTAACACTCATATTAACCCTCACCCTAACCCTAACACTAATCCCAACCCTAAGGCTAACCCTAACTTCACCCTCAACCTAACCCTCACCCTAACCCTTATCCTCATACTAATCCTAATCCTAAACCTAACCCTAACCCTCACACTAACCCTAACCCTCACCCTAACACTAACCCGACCCCTCACACTAACCCTAATCCTAACCATAAACCTAACCCTAAACCTAATCCTCACCCAAACCCGAACCCGAACCCTCACATTAAACTTCAACCTCATGCTAAACATCACCCTAACACTAACCCTCATCCTAATCCTAACCCTCACCATCACCCTTAACCTAATCCTCAACCTAAACCTCAACCTCACCCTAATCCTCACCATAACCATAACCCTAAAACTTACCTAACAGAAACACTCACCCTCACACTCACCTTAACCCTCTGCTCACCCTAGCCCTCACCTTAACCTTAACCCTCACCCTAACCCCAATAATAACCCTCACCCTCAACCTAAACCTCACCCTAACCCAAACCCTCACCCTAACCCTAATGCTAACCGTAAACCTAACGCTAAACCTAACCATCACCTTCAACCTAACCCCCACCCCAACCATTATCGTCACACTAACCCTAAACCTAACCCTAACCCTAACCCTCACACTAACCCTAACCATCACCCTAAACCTAACCCTACCCCTCACACTAACCCTCATCCTAACCCTCACCCTAACCCTAACCCTCAACTAACCCTCACACTCACCCTCACCCTCACACTAACCCTAACCCTCACCTTCACCCGAAACCTAACCCTCACCCTCACCCTCACCCTCACCCTAACACTATCCATAAAACTCACGCTAGCCCTAAACATAACCCTAATTCTAACCCTAACCCTCACCCTCAGCCTAAACATCACCCTAACCCTTACCTACCCTCAACCTAATCCTTAACCTAACACTAACTCACATTAAACCTAACCCTCACCCTAACCCTAACCCTAACCATCAGCCTTAACCTCACCCTAACACTAACCCTAAACCTAATCCTCACCCTATCCCTAACCCTCACCCTAACCCTCACCCTAATCCTCAACTTAACCCTTAACCAAACCCTAATCCTCAACCTATCACTAATCCTAACCCTAACCCTAAGCCTAACCCTCACCATCACCCTAACCCTCATCCTAACCCTAACCCTAACCCTCACCCTAATCATAACCCTCATCCTCACCATCACACTAAGCCTAACCCTAACCTTAAACCTAATCCTAAATCTAACCCAAACGCTCACCCTAAAACTCACCCTAACCCTCACACAAACCCTAACCCTCAACTTCACCCAAACCCTCACCCTAACACTTATCCTCACAATAACCCTAACGCTAACCCTAACACTAACCATCACACTAACCCTAACCCTCACCCTAACCCTTATCCTAACACTCACCCCAACCCTCACACTAACCCTAACACTCACCCTAACCCTAACCCTAACCCTCAACCTAAAACTAACCATAACCATAACCTTAAACCTCACACTAACCCTCACCCTCACCCGCACCCTAACCCTTATCCTCACACTAACCCTAACCCTCAACTTAACCCTAACCCTCACCATAACCCTAACCCTAACACTAAACATAACCCTAACCCTCACACTAACCCAAACCCTCACCCGATCCCTAACGCTAACCCTATCTCTCACCCTCACCCTAAACCTCACCCTAACCCTTACCCTGACCATAACCCTAACCCTAAACTGAATCATTGCACTAACCCTAACAATAACCCCACCCTAACACTCACCATAACCCCAACCCTCACCCAAACCCTAACCCTCACTGTCACCTTAACCCTCACCCTAACCCTAACCGTAAACAACACGTTAATACTCACCCTCAACGGAACCCGAAACCTCACACTAACCCTACCCTAAACCTCACCCTAAACCTAACCATCAATCTAACGCTAACTCCAATCCTCACCCTCACCCTAACCCTAACCCTCACATTAAAAATCACCCTAACACCCACCATAACCCTAACGCTAACCCTTACTCTCACCCTTACCCTCACCCTAAACTTTATCCTCACTCTAGCCCTAACCCTAACCCTCACATTAAACCTAAACCTCACACTAACCCTAACCCTAAAACTCACCCTAACCCTCACCCTAACCGTAAACCTATCCCTCACCTTCACCCTAACCTTAACCCTAACCCTAACCCTAAAACTCACACTAACCCTAACCCTCACCCTAACACTAACCCTAACCCTCAACTTCACCCTATTCATCACCCTCACCCTAACCTTTAATCTGAACCAAAACTGTACCTTAACCCTAAACCTAACCCTAACACTAACAGTCACCCTAACCCTCACCCTAACCCTAAGCCTAAACCTAAGCCTCAGCCTCACCCTAAACCTCACCCTACCCTTACCCTCTCTTGAACTCTAACCCTAACCCTCATCCTAAACATAACCCAAACCCTAACCCTCACACTAAACTTCACCCTCATCCTAACCCTTACGCTAAACATAATCCTAACCCTATTCCTCACCCTCACCCTAACACTCAACCTCACTGTAAACATCACCCTAACCCTAACACTCACCCTCACCCTCACCCTAACCCTACCGTAAACCTAACCCTCACCTTCAGACTAACCATCACCCTAACCCTTACCCTCACCCTAACCCTAACCCTAACCCTAACACTCATACTAAACCTAACCTCACCCTAACCCTAAACCAACACCTCAGCATAAACCTCACCCTAATCCTAACCTTAACCCTAATCCTCCCCCTATCCCTAACTCTAAACCTAACCCTCACCCAAACCCTCACTTTATCCCTTACCCAAAATCTAATCCTCAACCTATCACTAATCCTAACCTTAACCCTAACGCTCACCCTCGCCCTCACACTAACCCTCGCCCTAACCCTTAACCTAACCCTCACCCTAACCCTAATGCTAACCCTAACCCTCACCCTAAACTTCAACCTAACCCTTATCCTCACACTAACCCTAACCCTAACCCTCACATTAACCCTAATGCTCACCCTAACCCTAACCCTACCCCTCAACCTAACCCACACACTAACCCTAACCCTAACACTAACCCTAACACTCACCCTAACACTAACCTTAACCCTCACCCTCACCTTCAACCTCACCGTCACCCTAAGACTCAACTGAACCTGAACGATCACCCACACCCTAACCTTCACCCTCACCCAAACCCTTATTCTCACCAGAAACCCCACCCTCACCCTAACCCTAACCCTCAACCTAAATATGATCCTAAACCTCACCCTCACCCTAACCCTAACCCTAACCTTAACCCTAACCCTAACCCTCAAACTAACACTCACCCTCACCCTAATCCTCAACCTAACCCAAAACCTAACCCTTACCTAACTGAAACCCCCACTTTCAACCTCACCCTCACCTTCAACCTAACTCTCACCATTACCCTAACCCTCACCCTCACCCTAACCCTAACCCTCACCCTCACCGTCACCCTAACACTAACCCTAACCCTAACACTCACCCTAAGCCTAACCCTAAACCTAATGTTACACCTAACCCTCACCCTCACCCTAAACATCATCCTAACCCTCACCTTCACCCTAAAACTTACCATGACCCTAACACTCACAATAAAACTAACCCTCACCCTAATCCTAACCCTACCCCTAAACCTAACCCACACACTAAACCTAACCCTAACCCTAACGCTCACCCTAACCCTAACCCTAACCCTCACCCTCACCTTAAACCTCACCGTCACCCTAACACTCAACCGAACCTGAACGCTCACCCACACCCTAAACCTCACCCTCACCATCACCCTTATCCTCACCCGAAACCTCACCCACACCCTAACCCTAACCCTGACCCTCACCCCCACCATTATCCTAACCCTAACACTAACCCTAAACCTCACCCAAACCCTAAACCTAATGCTAACCCTAATGCTAACCCTAATCCTCACCCTCACCCTAACCATCACCCTAACACTTACCCTCTCCCTAAACCTTAACCTAACCCTAACACTCACCTTAACCCTAAGCCTAACCCTAACACTCACCCTCACCCTAAGCCTAATCCCAACCCTAATCCTAAACTTACCCAACCCTCACCCTAACCCTAACCCTAACGCTCATCCTAACCCTCACCCCAACCCTAACCCTAACCCTAACCATCACCATCACCCTATCAACCTAACCCTTATCATCACACTAAACCTAACCCTATCCCTAACTGTAACCCTCACACTAACCCTAACCCTCATCCTAAACCTAACCTTGCCCATCACCCTAACACTCACCCTAACACTCACACTAACCTTCACCCTAAACCTAACACTAAACTTCATCCTCACCAGAACCCTAAACCTCACGTTAAAATTCACCTTCACCATAAAGGTCATCCTAACCCTAACACTCACCCTAACTCTAACAGTAACCCTCACCCTAACCTTAACCCTAAACATAACCCTCACACTCACTCTAACCCTCCCTCTAACACTCACCCTAACTCTGACGCTATCCCTACCCGTCACCCTAAACCTCATCTTAACCCTTACCGTCACCATATCCCTAACTGTAACCATAACCCTAATCTTCAACCTAACTCTAACCCTCACCCTCACCCTAACACTCACCCTCACCCTCACGCTCACCCTCACCCTAACACTCATCCTAACCCTAACCCTAACCCTAATCCTAAACCTAACCATCATGCTCACCCTCACCCTAACGCTAACCCTAAACCTAACACTAACCCTCACCCTCAACTTAACACTCACCCACACCCTAAATATCACCCTATCCCTAACCATCACCCTAACCCTAAACCTCACCCTAAACCTCACCATAACCCTAAGCCTAACCCCTCACCTTAACCCTTACCCAAACCCTAATACTCAACCTATCACTAATCCTAACCCTAACCTTAACCCTAACCCTCATCCTCAACCTAACTCTCACCCTAACCATTACCCTCACTCTAATGCTAACCCTTACACTAACCCTCACTCTAATCCTAACCCTCACCCTCACCCTAAGCCTAACCTTAACGCTAACCCTAATCCTAAATCTAGCCCTCACTGTCACCCTAAACCTAACCCTAAGCCTAACCCTCACCTTCACCCTAACCCTCACCCTTACCCTAACACTAACCCTCACCCTCACCCTTATCCTAATCCTCATCCTCACCCTCACCCTAAGCCTAACCCTAACCTTAAACTTAACACTAAATCTAACCCTAAACCTCACCTTAACACTCACCCTAACACTAATGCAAACCCTAAGCCTGAACCTCACCCTAAACCTCACCCTAACCCTTATCCTCACCCTAAAGCTAACCCTAACCCTCAAAAAAAGCCTCATCCTAAACCTAACACTAACCCTAACCCTCACTGTAACCCTAACCATAACCTTAACCCTCAACCTCAACCTAACCTTCACCGTCAACCTAACACTCACCCGAACCTGAACCCTCACCCTAACCCTAAGACTCACCCTCTCCTGAAACCTCAACCTAATCCTAAATTTAACCCTAACCCTCTCCCTAACCCTATCGCAAACCCAAACCCTCAACCTCACCCTAACCGTCACCCTAACCCTTATCCTCACACTAACCCTAACTCTAACCCTAACACTGACCCTCACACTAACCCTAACCCTCACACTCACCCTAACCCATACCGTCACCCTAACTCTCACCGTAACCCTAACCCTCAACGTCACCCTAACTCTCCCCGAAACTTAACCCTCACCTACACACTAACACTCACCCTCTCCTGAACCCTGACCCTCACACGATACCTCACCCTCCCCCTAACCCTCACCGTCACTCTAAACATAACCCTAAGGATAACAACCACCTTAAACCTCACCCTAACCCTAACCCTCAAAATAAATCTCACCCTCACATAATCCTCACCCTAACCTTACCCTAACCATTACCTAACTGAAACACTCACCCGCACCCTCACCCTAAACAACAACCTAACCCTCACCCTCACCATAGCCATCACCATAAACCTAAACCTCTCCCTAATCCTAACCCTTACCTCACCCTCACCCTCAGCCTTATCCTAACCCTAAACCTAAAACTCACCCTAACCCTAACGCTAACCCTAATGCTAACACCAAAACTCACCCTCACCCTAACCATCACCCTAACACTTACCCCCACCCCAAACCTTACCCTAACCCTAACACTCACACTAAACCTAACCCTCCCCATAACCCTAAACCTACCCCTCAGCCTAAACCTCAACCTAACCCTAACCATAACCCTAATCCTCACCCTATCCCTAAGCCTAATCATAACCCTCACCCTAACCCTCACCTTAACACGTACCCAAACCCTAATCCTCACTCTATCACTATTCCTAATCCTAACTCTAACCCTTACGCTCAACCTCACCCTAACCCTTACCCTCACCCTAATGCTAACCCTAACCCTTACCCTCACCCTAATCCTCAGCCTCACCCTCAGCCTAATCCTAATCCTAAACCTAATCCTAAATCTAACCCTCTCAGTCACCCTAACACTAAACCTAACCCTAACCCTCACCCTCACCCTAACCCTAACCCTAATGCTCACCCTAACCCTCACCCTAACCGTAACCATAACGCTCACCCTAACCCACACCCCAACACTAACGCTAACCAAAACCCTCACCATCACACTAATCATCACCCTAACCCTTATCATCACACTAAACCTAACCCTATCCCTAACACTAAACTTCACACTAACCTTAACGCTCACCCTAAACCTAACCCTTCCCCTCACCCTAACACTCACACTAACACTCACACTAACCCTCACCCTAAACATAACACTAAACCTCACCCGAACCCGAACCCTAAACCTCACGTTAAAACCCACCCTCACCATAAACATCACCCTAACCCTAACCCTAACCCTAACTCTACCACTAACCCTCACCCTAACCCTAACCCTAAACGTAACCCTCACCGTCACTCTCATCTTCAACCTAAACCTTACCCTCACCCTTACACTCACACTAACCCTAAACATCACCCTAACCCTAACCCTCACTCTAACCCATACCCAAACCCTCACCCTAACCTTCTCCCTACCCTAACCCTCACACTAAACCTTATCCTCACGCTACCCTAAAACTCACACTAACCCTAAACCTCACCCTATCCCTAACCCTAACCCTCACCTTCACCCTAACAATAATGATAACCCTAACCCTCACCCTACCCTAACTCTCACCCTAACCCTGACACTCATTCTAACCCTACTGCTCACCCTCAACCTAACATTTACCCTCAACCTTACCCTCACACTAATCCTAAACCTAACCCTAACCCTCACCATAACCATAAGCTCACCCTCACCCTCAGCCTCAGCCTAAGCCTAACCCTAAACCTAACCCTAATCCTAACACTAAACCTCACCCTCAGTCTCACCCTAACCATAACCCTTTCCCTAAAAGTTACCCTAACCCTAAACCTCACCGTAACCCTAACTCTAAACCTCACCCTCACCCCAAGCCTAACCCCAACCCTAACCCTCACACTAACCCTATCCTCACACTAACATTAACACTCACCCAAACACCAAACCTCACCCTATCCTTTATCCTAACCCTACCCCTCACCCTCACCCTCACCTCACCCGCCCTCTAAAGCTAACCCTATCCCTCACCCTCAACCTAAACCTCATCCTAAACCTTTCCCTCACCATAACCCTAACACTAACCCTAACCCTAATCCTATACCTAACCCTAACCCTCACCCACACCCTATCACTCACCCTCACCCTCACCTTCACCCTCACCCTAACACTCACCATAACGCTAACCCTAAACCTAACCCTCAGGATCACACTCACCTTTACACTAACCCTAAACCTAACCCTAAACCTCACCCTCACCCTAACCCTCACACTCACAGTAAACCTAAACTTAACCCTCACCCTAACCCTAACCCTCACCCTAACGCTCACCCTAACACTAACGCTAACCCTAGCCCTCACCCTCACCTTAAAGCTCACCTTAACACTTATCCTCAAACAAACCCCAACCCTAACCCTCATACTAACCCTAAACCTCACCCTAACCCTAACCCTAACCCTCAACCTAAGCCTCACCCGAAACCTAACCCTAACCTAACCCTCACCAGAACCTTAACCCTAACACTAACCCTCACCCTCATCCTAACCCTCACCGTCACACTAACACTCACCGGAAACCTCACCCTCACCCACACCCTATCCCTCACCCTCACTTAACATCACCCTAACCCTAACCCTTACCTAACTGAAAACTTCACCCTCAACCTAACCCTCACCCTCACCCTAGCCCTCACCTAACCTTAACCCTCACCCTAACCCTAACCCTCACCCTCACCCTCACCCTAACCCTAACACTAACCCTAAACCTCAAACTAACACTAACCCTAAACCTAATTCTAACCCTAACCCTCATCTTCACCCTAACCCTCACCCTAACTCTAACGCTATCCCTACCCATCACCCTAAACCTCATCCTAAACTTTACCCTCACCATAAACCACACCATAACCATAATCCTAAACCTAATTCAAACCATAATCCTCACCCTCAGCCTAACCATCACCCTAACCCTTACCCTCACCCTAATCCTTAACCTAACACTAACTTACATTAAACCTAATTCTCACCATAACCCTAACCCAACCCCTCAGCCTAAACCTCACCCTAACACTAACCCTAAACCTAATCCTTACCCTATCACTAACCCTAACCCTAATCATCACCCTAACACTTACCGTCACCCTAACTCTCACCCTAAACCTAACCCTCACCCACACTCTAAACCTCACCCTCACCCGAAACCTAAACCTCATTCTAATCCTCACCCTCACCTTAAACATCACCCTAACCCTAACACTCACCCTAAATCTAACCCTAACCCTAACCCTAACCCTAAGGCTAACCGTAAATCACACCCTCAATCTCAGCCTCACCCTCACCTTCACCCTCACCCTAACCCTAACCTTCACCCTCATCCTAAACATCACCCTAAACCTAATCCTCAACCCAACCCTAATCCTATCGCTAACCCTCACCCTAAACCTAACTATAACCCTTACATTCACCCTCACTCTTACCCTCACTCTAACCCATATCCTCACACTAACCCTAACCCTCACACGAACCCTAACACACAAACTTACCCCAACCCTACCCCTCACCCTAACCCTCAACCTAACCGTATTTCTAAAACTTACACTAACCCTAACCTTCACCAGAACCCTAACCCTCACCCTAAACCTCACCCTAACCCTAATGATAACACTAACCCTCACTCTCACCCTAACCCTCACCCTAACCCTTATCCTCACACTAACCCTAACCCTAAAACTAACCCTAACACTCACCCTATCCCTAATCCTTACCCTCAACGTAAACCTAACCATAACCCTAACCTTAAACCTCACAGTAACACTCACCCTCACCCTAAACCTACCAAACAGCCTAACACTAATCCTAAACCTAACCCTAACCCTAACCCTCACCCTAACCCAAAACTTCATCCCCACCCTCACCCTCAGCCTAACCCTAACCCGAACCCCAATCCTAAACCGAACCCTTACCCACACCCTCACCCTAACTATAACCCTAAACCTATACTTAACCCTCAGCATCACCCTCCTCCTCACCCTCCTCCTAACCCTAATCCAAACGCTAACCCTAACACTCGCCCTCACCCTCACCCTAACCCTAACCCTCACCCTCATCCTAAACATCACCCTACCACTAACCCTCAAACTAACCCTAATCCTTACCCTAACCCTCACCCTAAACCTAACTATAACCCTTACCTTCACCCTCACTCTAACCCTCACTCTAACCCTTATCCTCACACTAACCCTAACCCTCACACGAACCCTAACCCTCAACCTTACCCCAAAGCTACCCCTCACCACAACCCTCAACCTAACCGTAACCCTAAAACTCACACTAACCCTAACCTTCACCAAAACCCTAACCCTCAACCTAAACCTCACCCTAACCCTAACAATGACACTAACACTCACCCTAACCCTTATCCTCACCCTCACCCTAACCCTAACACTAACCCTAACACTCACCCTAACCCTAATCCTTACTCTCAACCTAAACCTTAAACATAACCCTAACCTTAAACCTCACAGTAACCCTCACCCTCAACCTCAACCTAAACCTACCCCACAGCCTAACACTCATCCTAAACCTAACCCTAACCCTAACCCTCACCCTAACCCAAACCTTCACCCCCAACCTCTCCCTCAGCCTAACCCTAACCCTAACCCTAATCCTAAACCAAACGCTTACCCACACCCTCACCCTAACTAGAAACCTAAACCTATACCTAACCCTCAACCTCCCACTCACCCTCACCCTCATCCTAACCCTAACCCAAACCCTAACCCTAACAATCACCCTCACCCTAAACCTAACCATAACCCTAACCCTCAACCTAACAGTACCCTAACCCTAATGCTACACCTAACCCTCACCCTCAGACTAACAATCACCCTAACCCTTACCCTCACCTTAAACCTTACCCTAACCCTAACACTCACACTAAACCTAACCCTCACCCTAACCCTAAACCTACCACTCAGCCTAAATGTCACCCTAATCCTAACTCTAACCCTAATCCTCCCCCTGTCCCTAACCCTAAACCTAACCTTCACCCAAAACCTCACCTAATCCCTTACCCAAACCTAACCCTTACCCTATACCTCAACCTAAACCTAACCCTCACCCTTACCCTCACCCTAACCCTAATGCTAACCCTAACCCTCACCCTAAACTTCATCCTAACCCTTATCCTCACACTAACCCTAACCCTAACCCTCACACTAACGCTAATGCTCACCCTAACACTAACTCTACCCCTCAACCTAACCCACACACTAAACCTAACCGTAACCCTAACCCTATCCCTCACGCTAACCCTAACCCCAAACCTCACCCTCAACTTAAACCTCACCGTCACCCTAACACTCAAGGGAACCTGAACGCTCTCCCACACCCTAACCCGAACCCTTTACCGAACCCGTATCCTCACCTGAAACCTCACCCTTACCCTAACCCTAACCCTAACCCTCACCCTAACCCTAACGTTCAAACTAACCCTCACTCTCACCCTAATCCTCAACCTAACCCTAACCCTAAGACTTACCTAACTGAAACCCTCACCCTCACCCACACCCTCACCTTCAACCTAACCCTCACCATTACCCTAGCCCTCATCCTAACCCTAACCCTCACCCTCACCCTAACACTCACCCTCACCCTAACACTAACCCTAACCTTAACACTCACCCTAACTCTAACCCTAATCTTAATGTTACACATAACCCTCACCCTCACCCTAAACATCACCCTAACCCTCACCTTCACCCTAAACCTTACCCTAACCCTAATGCTATCCCTAACCCTCACCCTCACCCTAACCGTAACACTAACACTAAATCTCACCCTAACCCTCACCCTCACCCTAAACCTAAACCTAACCCTCACCTTAACGCTCACCCTAACCTTCAACTTAACCCTAAACCTCACCCTAAACGTAACCCTCACCCTAAAACTTACCCACACCCTAACACTAACCCCAACACTAACTCTAACCCTCACCCTCACCCTAAGCCTAACCTGAAATCTAACCCTCACCCTAACTCTAACACTATCCCTAAACCAAACGCTCACCCTAACCCTCATCCTAACCCATACCCTCACCATAACCCTAACCCTAACATTAACCCTCACCTTCACCTTAACCCTCACGGTCACCCTAATGCTCACCACAACCCTAACCCTCACTGACACCCTCACCCTCACCCTCACCCACACCATAACACTCACCCTCACCCTAAACATCACCCCAACCCTAACCCTCACCCTAACCCTAACCCTAACAATACCCCTCAGCCTAACCTTCACCCTAAACCTATCACCAAACCTAATCCTCACCCTATAGATAACCCTAACCCTCACCCTCACCCTAACCCTCCCCCTCACCATAACCCTAATGCTAACATTAACCCTTAACCTCACCCTAAACCTCGCCCTATCCCTTACCCTCACCTTAACCCTATCCCTCACCTTCACCCTAAGCTTAACCCTAACCCTAACCCTAATCCTCACACTAACCCTAAACCTCACCCTAAACCTAACTGTACATGTCACACTAATGCTAACTTTAACTTAACCCTAAATGTAAACCACACCCTAACCCTAACACTAACCCTCACCCAAATCCTCACCCTAAACCTAAGCCTAACCTTAACACTCACGTTACCCTCACACTTATCCTTAGCCTCGCCCGAACCCTAATCCTAACCCTCAACCTCATCCTAACCCTAACCCTAACCCTAACCCTCACCCTTACCTTAATCCTAACCCTAACCCTAATCCTCACACTAAACCTAACCCCCCCAAACATAACCATACATGTCACCCTAACACCTAACTTTAATCTAAGCTTAACCCTAACCGTCACCCTAACCCTAACCCTAACCCTAAACCTCAAACTCACCCTAACCCTCACTCTAAATCTGAATCTCACCCACAGCCTAACCCGAACCCGAACACTGAACTTAAACATCACCCTCAACGTAAACATCACCTTAACCCTAATCCTCACCCTAACATTAGACATAATCCTCACCCTCACCCTAACCTTAACACTAACCCAAACCCTAAACATAACCCTCACCGTAACCCTCACCCTAACACTCAGACTAACCCTAACCCTCACTCTCACCCTAACGCTCACCCTAACTCTTACCCTCACTCTAACCCTAACCGTAACCCTAACCCTCACACTAAATCTAACCCTCACCATAATCCTAAATTAACCCTAGACCTCAACCTCACCCTAGCCCTCACTCTAACCCTAAACCTAAAACTAACCGTAACCCTAAACCTAAACATAACTCTCACCCTCACACTAACCCTCAACCTAAATCTTACCATCAACCTGACCCTAACCCTAACCCTAACTCTAACCCTCACACTAACCCTAACCCTCACACTAACCCTAACCCTACCTCTCACCCTAACCCTCACCCTAACCCTAAACCTAACCCTAACCCTAACCCTCACACTAACTCTAACCCTAACCTTCACCCTAACCCTCCCCCTCACACAAACCCTCACATTCAACCTAATCCTCACCCTAACATTAAACCTAACTCTTCCCTAACCGAAACCCTCACCTTCACCCTCATTCTCACCCTAAACCTCACACTCATCCTAGCCCTCCCCGTAACCCTAACCCTAAACATAAACCTAAACTTCACCCTCACCATAACCCTAAGGCTAACTGTAACCCTAAACCTAGTCCTAAAACTAACCCTCAACCTCACCCTCACCCTAAAACTAACCCTAACCCTAACCTTCACCCTCACCCTCACCGTCACCCTCAGCGTTACCATAACCCTAACTCAAATCATAACACTTACCCTCACCCTCACACTCACACTCACCCTAAACCTCACCCTCACCATAGCCCTCACCCTGAAACTAAACCTTACCCTAACCCTAACCCTAAACCTCACTCTTACCCTAACTCTAACCCTAAAAATAACCCTAACCTTAACCCTAATTCTAAATCTAACCCTCATCCTAACCCTAACCCTATACATAAACCTCACCCTAACCCTAATCCTAACCCTAACCCTCACCCTAACCGTAACCCTAACACTAACCCTAACCATAACTCTCACCTTCACCCTCACACTCAGCCTAACACTTAACAAAACATCACCCTAACACTAATCCTAACAATAACCCTCACCATCACCCTCACCCTCACCATCACCTTAACACTCAACCTCAAATTCAGCCTCACCCTAACCCTCAACATCACCCTAAACTTCACCCTAACCCTAACCCTCACACTAACCCTAACCCTAACCCTAACCCTCACCCTCACCCTAACCCTAAATCTAAACCTAACTCTATACCTAACCCTAACCGTAACCCTCACCCAAACCCTTATCCTCACACTAATCCTAACCCTAACCCTCACCCTCACACTCACCCTAACCCTAACAATAAACTTAACCCTCACTCTAAACTTAACACTTACTCTAACCCTAATCCTAACCCTCAAATTAACCTTCACCCTACCCTTATCCTCACACTAACCCTAAGCCTAAACCTCAACCTCACCCTCACCCTAACCCTAACCTGAAAACTAACCCTCACCCTCACCCTAACCCTTACACTAACTCTAACCCTAACCCTCACACTAAGCCTCACCCTAACCCTAAACCTAACCTTAACCCTCACCTTCACGCTCACCCTCACACTTACTCTAATCATGAACCTTACCCACACCCTAACCCTAACCCTTACCCTAACCAAAACGCAACTCCTAACCCTAACCCTCACCCTCACCCATAATACTAGCCCTAACACTAACCGAAACCCTCACTCTAACAATAACACTTACCCTACCCCTAACCCTAACCCTCAACGTCACCCTAACCTTCACTATAAACCTAACCCTAAACCACACCCTAACCCCCACCCTCATCCTAACCCGAACGTTCATGCTCACCCTAACCCTCAGCCTCACCCTAAACATCACCCTAACACTAACCCTCAATCTAATCCTACCACTAACCATCACCCTAACCCTAACCTTAAAACTAACCCTCACCCTCAACCTAACCCTCACCTTAACCCTAACCCTAATCCTTACCTAACTGAAAACCTCACCTTCACCCTCACATTCACCCTAACACAAACCCTCAGCCTACCCCTCAACCTAAACCTAAACCTCACCCTAACCCTAACCATAAACCTCAACCTCAACCTCACCCTAACCCTAAACCTCACCCTAACACTCACCCTCACTCTAACCCTAACCCTAAACCTAACTCTACATCTAACCCTAAGGCTAATCCTAACCCTATCCCTCAACCTAATCCTCAACCTAAACATAACCCTAAATTTTACCTAACATAAACCCTCCCCCTCACACTCACACTCACCGTAACACTCACACTTACTCTAACCCTCACCCAAAACTTATCCTCACGATAATCGTAATTCTCACCCTCAACATCACCCTAACCTTAACCCTAACCCACACCCTCACCATCACCCTAAAACTAACCCTAACCCTCACCCTAACCCTAACACTTATGTAACACTAATCCTAACCCTCACACTAACCCTCACCCTCACCATAACCCTAACCCTAACCTCACCCTAACCCAAAACTTTACCCTAACCCTAACCCTATCCCTCACCCTAACCCTCACCCTCAGCCTAAACCTAATCCTAAACCTAACTCTACATCTAACCCTAAGGCTAACCCTAACCCTATCCCTCACCCTAATCCTAACACTATCCCTAACTCTCAACCTCACCCTCAACCTAAACTTAACCCTAACCCTCACACTCACCCTAAACTTAATCCTAACTCTAACCCGCACCCTCATAGTCACCCTCAACCTAAACCTCACCGTCAACATCACCTTCACACTAAACCTCAAACTAACCGTAACCCTCACCGTAACTCTAACCCTAACCCTCACCCTCACCATCACCCTTACCCTAACTCTAAACTTAACCCTAATCCTCACCCTAACCCTCACCCTCACCCTCACCCTAACCCTCAACCTCAACTTCACCCTCACCTTAACCCTCACCCTCACCGTAAACATCACCCTAAACTAATCCCCGCCCTCACCCTAACCCTAAACCTAACCCTCTCACTAAACCTAACGATAAACCTTTCCCTCACGTTCACCCTAAAACTCACCCTAAGCTTTATCCTCATACTAACTCTAACTCTAACCCTAACGCTGTAACACTAACCCTAACCCTCTCCCTAACCCTAATTCTACCCCTCAACCTAACCGTCACGGTAAACCTAACCCTAACCCTAATCCTCACCCTAACTCTAACCCTCACCCTCAACCTAACCCTCACCGTCACCCTAACCCTCACCATAAACCTAACACTAAACCACACCCTAACCCTCAAACTCACCCTCAACTTCACCCAAACCGTCACCTTCACCCTAAAACTCAGCCTCACCCTAAATGTCACCCTAACCCTAACCCTCAATCTAACCCTAATCCTAAACTTCATCCTAACACTAACCCTCGAACTAACACTCACCCTCAACCTAATCCTCACCCTAACCTTAACCCTAATCCTTACCTAACTGAAAACCTTACCCTCACCCTCACACTCACCCTAAACCACACCATAACCGTAGCCCTCACCCTAAACCTAAACCTCACACTAACCTAACCCTAAACCTCACCCTCACCCTCACCCTAACCTTAAGCCTAACCCTCACCCTAAACCTCACATTCACCCTAACCCTAAACCTAACCCTCAACCTTACACTAAGCCTCAACCTAACCCTTACCCTCAACCTGACCCTACCCCTAACACTAACCCTAACCCTCACACACCCTAACACTCACATTAATCCGAACCCTAACTCTCACCGTAACCCACACCCTCACCCTAAACATAACCCTAACCCTCACCCTAACCCTCAACCTAACTCTGACCCTAACACTCAACCAAAACCTAACCCTCACACTAACCCTCACATTCAACCTAATCCTCACCCTGACAATAACCCTAACTCTTACCTAACCAAAAACCTCACGTTCACCCTCATTCTCACCCTAACACTCACACTCACGCTAGCCCTAACCTTAACCCTAAACCTAACCCTAACCCTAATCCTAAACCTAACCCTCAATCTCACCCTCACCTAACCCTAACTCTTAATCTAAACTTCACCCTCACCCTCACCGTCACCCTCAGCCTTAACATAACCCTAACCCAAATCGTAAACCTTACCCTCACACTCACCCTCACACTCACCCTTAAACTCACCCTCACGATAACCCTCACCCTGAAACTAAACCTCACCCTAACCCTAACCCTAAACCTCACTCTTACCCTAACCCTAACCCTAACAATTACCCTAACAATAACCCTAACCCTAAACCTAATACTAACTCTAACCCCTATCCTATCCCTAACAGTATACCTAAAACTCACCCTAACCCTAATCCTAACCCTCACCCTCACTCTCACTATCACCGTCACCCTAACCCTGAATCTCAAACTCACCCTCACCCTTACCCTCACACTAACCCTAGCCCTCACCCTAATCCTAACCCTAACCATGTCCCTCACCCTCACCCTCACCCTAACCCTAATACTAACCCTCACCCAAAACCTCACCCTAACCCTAATTTTAACCCTAACCCTTACCATAAACATAATCCTAACCCTAACACTCACCCTCACCCTAAACCTAACCCTAACCCTCAACCTGACCCTAACCCTAACCCTCACACTAACCCTCACACTAACCTTAACCCTACCTCTCACCATAACCCTCACACTCAGCCTAACCCTAAACTTAACCATAACCCTAACCCTCACCCTAACTCTGACCCTAACACTCACCCTATACCTAACCCTCACACTAACCTTCACATTCAACCTAATCCTCACCCTGACAATAACCGTAACTATTACCTAACCAAAACCCTCACGTTCACCCTCATTCTCACCCTAACACTCACACTAACGCTAGCCCTCACCTTAACCCTAACCCTAACCCTAACCCTAAACTTCACCCTCACCCTCACCATCACCCTCAGCCTTACCCTAACCCTAACCCTAATCCTAAACCTAACCCTCAACCTCACCCTCACCCTAAACCTAACCCTCAACCTAACCTTCACCTTCACCCTCACCGTCACCCTCAGCCTTAACATAACCCTAACCCAAATCGTAACCCTTACCCTCACACTCACCCTCACACTCACAATTAACCTCACCCTCACCATAGCCCTCACCCTGAACCTAAACCTCACCTAAACCTTTCCCTAAACCTCACTCTTACCCTAAACCTAACCCTAACAATAACCCTAACCCTAAACCTAATCCTAACTCTAACCCTCATCCTAACCCTAAACCTATACCTAAAACTCACCCTAACCCTAATCCTAACCATACCCTCACCCTCACTGTCACTGTCACCCTAACCCTGAATCTCAACTCACCCTCACCCTAACCCTCACACTAACCCTAGCCCTCAACTTAACCCTAACCCTAACCCTCACCCTCACACTCACACTCAGCATAACACTTAACCAAAAACTAATCCTAAACCTAACCCTCAAACTCAATGTAAACTTAATCCTAACAATAACCCTCACCATCACCCTCACCCTCACAGTCACTCTGAACCTCACCCTCAACCTCACCCTCACGCTAACCCTCACCATCACCTTAAACTTCACCCTAACCGTAAACCTCACCCTAACCCTAAACATCACTCTAAAACTAACCCTAAACCTAACCCTCACCCTAACCCTAAACCTCACTCTAAACCTAACCCTAACCCTAACCCTTACCCTAACCCTAACACTAACCCTCACACTAACCCTAACTCTTACCCTAACCCTAACCCTAACCCTCACCCTAACCCTAACTCTAACCCTCACCCTAAACCTAACGCTGACCCAACCCTAAAACTAACCCTTACCCTCAACTAACCCTAAACCTAACCCTAACCCTCAACCGCACCCTCACACTAAACTTAACCCTAACTCTCACACACCCTAACCCTAATCCTAAAACTAACCCACACCCTCACTGTCACCCTCACCCTAACCGTCACCGTCAACCTCACCTTCACCCTAACCCTCAAACTATCCCTATCCCTCATCCTCACCGTCACCCTAACCCTAACCCTAAAACTAACCCTAATCCTCACCCTAATCCTCATCCTCACCATAAACCTAATCCTCAAGATCACCCTCACCCTCAAACTCATCCTAACCCTCACCCTCAACTTCACCTTCATCCTAACCCTCACCCTCACCGAAAACATCACCCGAACCCTAACCCTCACCCTAAACCTAACCCTAACCCTAACCCTCACCCTAACCCAAACGATAAACCTTACCCTCATGCTCACCCTAAAACTCACCCTAAGCTTTATCCTCATACTAACATTAACTCTAACCCTAAGGCTAACCAACACACTAACCCTAACCCTCTCCCTAACCCTAATCCTAACCCTCAATCTAACCCTCATTGTAAACCTAACCCTAACACTAACCCTCACCCAACCCAACCCTAACACTCACCCTAACCCTCACCCTCACCATTGCCCTAATTCTAACCCTAAATTTAACCCTCACTCTAACCCTAACTCTTACCCTAACCCTAACCCTAACCCTAAACCTCACGCTAACCCTTACCCTAACCCTCACCCTCACCCTCACCCTCACCCTAACCCTAACACTAACCCTAACCTTCACCCTAACGCTCACCCTAAACCTAATGATAAACAACCTCATGCTCACTCTAAAACTCCCCCTAAGCTTTATCCTCATACTAACCCTAAGTCTAACCCTAACGCTAACCGTCACACTAACCCAAACCCTCTCCCTAACCCTAATCCTATCCCCAAACCTAACCCTCACCCTAAACATAACCCTAAACAAAACCCTCACCCTAACCCTAACCCTAAACCTCACCCTCAACCTAACCCTCACCGTCACCCTAACCCTCACCATAAACCTAACCGTAAACCACACCCTCAACCTCACCCTCACTCTAATCCTCACCATCACCCTAAACTTCACCCTAACCCTAACAATCACCCTAACCCTAAACCTCACTCTAAACCCAACCCTAACCCTAACCATCACCCTAACCCTAAACCTAAACCTAACACTAACCCTCACCCTAACCCGCACCCTAAACCTAACCCTAACCATAACCCTAACCCTCACCCTATCACTAAACCTAACATTAAACCTAAACCTAACCCTAAGACTCACCCTAAACCTAACCTTCAAACTCACCCCAACCCTCAACCTAACCCTTGCCATCACACTAAACCTAACCCTTGCCCTAACCCTAACACTCTTTTTAACCCTAACACTAACTCTAACCCTAACCCTAACCCTCACCCTCACCCTAAATGTCACACTAAACCTAACCCTCATTGTAACCCTAATCATCACCCTAACCCTCACCCTAACATTAACCCTAAACCTCACACTAACACTCACCATAACCCTAACCCTCAAAGTCACCCTAAGCTTCAACCTAGCCCTTGCCATTACCCTAAACATAACCCTCACCCTAACCCTAACCCTCATCCTAACCCTAACCCTAATCCTAATCCTAACTCTAACCCTCACCCTCAGCCTCACCAAAAATCTAACCCTATCCTTAATCCTAAACCTAACCCTCACCCTCACCCTATCCCTAAACCAACCCTTGCACTAATCCTCACCCTAACCCTATTGCTAACTCTAAACCTCACCCTCACCCTAAACCTCACTCTAACTCTAAAGCTCACTATAACCCTAACCCTAACCCTAACCCTAATCCTCACCCTAACCATAACCCTCAACCACACCCTAACACTCAACCTCACCCTCACCTTCACCCTCACGCTCACACTCACTCTAACCCTAACGCTAACCCTAACCCTACACCTAACCCTCACCCTCACCATCACCCTAACCCTAACCCTAACCCTAAACCTCACCCTCACCCTAAATATCACCCTAACCCTTACCCTCACCCTAACCCTAACCCTAAAATTAACCTTCACACTAATGCTCACCCTAACCCTAACGATAAACCTTACCCTTATGCTCACTCTAAAACTGACCCTAAGCTTTATCCTCATACTAACCCTAAGTCTAACCCTAACGCTAACCGTCACACTAACCCTAACTCTCTCCCTAACCCTAATCCTACCCCCCAACCTAACCCTCACCCTAAAACTAACCCTAACCCTAACCCTCACGCTAAACCTAACCCTAACACTCACCCTCACACTCACCCTTACCGTCACCCTAACCCTCACCATACACCTAACCGTTAACCACACCCTAACCCTAACCCTCACACTTACCCTCACCCAAACTGTTACCCTCACCCTAACCCTCAGCCTCACCCTAAACCTAACCCTCAATCTAACCCTAACCCTAACCCTCACCCTAACACTAACACTCAAACAAACCCTCACACTCAACCTAACTCACCCTAATTCTAACCCTAATCCTTACCTAACTGAAAACCTCACCTTTACCCTCACATTCACCCTAACCCACACCCTCACCCTAGCCCTCACCCTACACCTAAACTGCACCATAATTCTAACCATAAACCTCAGAATCACCCTCACCCTAACCCTAACCCTAACAATAACCCTCACCCTAACTCTAATTCTTACCCTTACCCTTAATTTCACCCTAACCCTAACCCTAACCCAAAACCTCACCCTCACCCTAAACCTCACCTTAACCCTAACACTAACACTAACACTCACACTAAGCCTAACAATAACAATAACCCTCACCCTTACTCTAACCCTCACCCAAAACTTATCCTCATGATAATCCTAACCCTCACCCTCACCATCACCCTATCCTTAACCCTAACCCACACCCTCACCATCACCCTAAAACTAACCCTAACCCTCACCCTCACCCTAACCCTAACACTTATGTAACACTAATCCTAACCCTCACACTAACCCTCACACTCACCATAACCCTAACCCTAACCTCACCCTAACCTAAAACTTTACCCTAACCCTAACCCTATCCCTCACCCTAAACCTCAGCCTCAGCCTAAACCTAAACCTAAACGTCATTCTACATCTAACGCTAAGGCTAACCCTAACCCTAACCCTCACCCTAACCCTAAGACTAACCCTAATTCTCAAACTCACCCTCAACCTAAACTTAACCCTAACCCTCACACTCACCCTAAACTTAATCCTAACTCTAACCCGCACCCTCATAGTCACCCTCACCCTACCCTCACCGTCAACCTCACCTTCACCCTAACCTTCAAACTAACCGTAACCCTCATCGTAACTCTAACCCTAAACCTCACCCTCACCATCACCCTTACCCTAACTCTAAACCTAACCATAACCCTCACCCTCATCATCAACCTTACCCTAACTCTAAACCTAAACCTAAACCTCACCCTAACCCTCACCCTCACCCTCACCCTATCCCTCACCCTCAACTTCACCCTCACCTTAACCCTCACCCTCACCGTAAACATCACCCTAACCTAATCCTCGTCCTCACCCTAACACTAAACCTAACCCTCACCCTAAACATAACGATAAACCTTACCCTCACTTTCACCCTAAAACTCACTCTAAGCTTTATCCTCATACTAACCCTAACTCTAAACCTAACGCTAACTGTCATACTAACCCTAACCCTCTCCATAACCCTAATTCTACCCCTCAACCTAACCGTCACCGTAAACCTAACTCTAACTCTAATCCTCACCCTAACTCTAAACCTCACCCTCACCCTAACCCTCACCGTCAACCTAACCCTCACCATAAACCTAACACTAAACCACACCCTCACCCTCACACTCACCCTCAATCTCACCCAAACCGTCACCTTCACCCTAAACCTCAGCCTCACCCTAAACGTCACCCTAACCCTAACCCTCAATCTAACCCTAATCCTAAACTTCATCCTAACCCTAACCCTCGAACTAACCCTCACCCTCAACCTAATCCTCATCCTAACCTTAACCCTAATCCTTTCCTAACTGAAAACCTCACCCTCACCCTCACACTCACCCTAAACCACACCATAACCGTAGCCCTCACCCTAAACCTAAACCTCACACTAACCTAACCCTAAACCTCACCCTCACCCTCACCCTAACCTTAAGCCTAACCCTCACCCTAAACCTCACATTCACCCTAACCCTAACCCAAACCCTCAACCTTACACTAAGCCTCAACCTAACCCTTACCCTCAACCTGACCCTACCCCTAACACTAACCCTAACCCTCACACTAACCCTAACACTCACACTAACCCGAACCCTAACTCTCACCGTAACCTACACCCTCACCCTAACCATAACCCTAACCCTAACCCTAACCCTCACCCTAACTCTGACCCTAACACTCAACCAAAACCTAACCCTCACACTAACCCTCACATTCAACCTAATCCTCACCCTGACAATAACCCTAACTCTTACCTAACCAAAAACCTCACGTTCACCCTCATTCTCACCCTAACACTCACACTCACGCTAGCCCTCACCTAACCGTAACCCTAACCCTAACCCTAATCCTAAACCTAACCCTCAATCTCGCCCTCACCTAACCCTAACCATAAATCTAAACTTCACCCTCACCCTCACCGTCACCCTCAGCCTTAACATAACCCTAACCCAAATCGTAAACCTTACCCTCACACTCACCCTCACACTCACCCTTAAACTCACCCTCACGATAACCCTCACCCTGAAACTAAACCTCACCCTAACCCTAACCCTAAACCTCACTCTTACCCTAACCCTAACCCTAACAATTACCCTAACAATAACCCTAACCCTAAACCTAATACTAACTCTAACCCCTATCCTATCCCTAACAGTATACCTAAAACTCACCCTAACCCTAATCCTAACCCTAAACCTCACTCTCACTATCACCGTCACCCTAACCCTGAACCTCAACCTCACCCTCACCCTTACCCTCACACTAACCCTAGCCCTTACCCTAACCCTAACCCTAACCATGTCCCTCACCCTCACCCTCACCCTCACCCTAACCCTAACACTAACCCTCACCCAAAACCTCACCCTAATCCTAATTTTAACCCTAACCCTTACCATAAACCTAATCCTAACCCTAACACTCACCCTCACCCTAAACCTAACCCTAACCCTCAACCTGACCCTAACCCTAACCCTCACACTAACCCTCACACTAATCCTAACCCTCACACTAACCCTAACCCTACCTCTCACCATAACCCTCAACCTCACCCTAACCCTAAACCTAACCGTAACCCTAACCCTCACCCTAACTCTGACCCTAACACTCACCCTAAACCTAACCCTCACACTAACCTTCACATTCAACCTAATCCTCACCCTGACAATAACCGTAACTATTACCTAACCAAAACCCTCACGTTCACCCTCATTCTCACCCTAACACTCACACTAACGCTAGCCCTCACCTTAACCCTAACCCTAACCCTAACCCTAATCTTCACCCTCACCCTCACCATCACCCTCAGCCTTACCCTAACCCTAACCCTAATCCTAAACCTAACCCTCAACCTCACCCTCACCCTAACCCTAACCCTCAACCTAACCTTCACCTTCACCCTCACCATCACCCTCAGCCTTAACATAACCCTAACCCAAATCGTAACCCTTACCCTCACACTCACCCTCACACTCATCCTTAACCTCACCCTCACCATAGCCCTCACCCTGAACCTAAACCTCACCCTAAACCTTTCCCTAAACCTCACTCTTACCCTAAACCTAACCCTAACAATAACCCTAACCCTAAACCTAATCCTAACTCTAACCCTCATCCTAACCCTAAACCTATACCTAAAACTCACCCTAACCCTAATCCTAACCATACCCTCACCCTCACTGTCACTGTCACCCTAACCCTGAATCTCAAACTCACCCTCACCCTAACCCTCACACTAACCCTAGCCCTCAACTTAACCCTAACCCTAACCCTCACCCTCACACTCACACTCAGCATAACACTTAACCAAAAACTAATCCTAAACCTAACCCTCAAACTCAATGTAAACTTAATCCTAAAAATAACCCTCACCATCATCCTCACCCTCACAGACACTCTAAACCTTACCCTCAACCTCACCCTCACGCTAACCCTCACCATCACCTTAAACTTCACCCTAACCATAACCCTCACCCTAACCCTAAACATCACTCTAAAACTAACCCTAAACCTGACCCTCACCCTAACCCTAAACCTCACTCTAAACCTAACCCTAACCCTAACCCTCACCCTAACCATAACACTAACCCTCACACTAACCCTAACTCTTACCCTAACCCTAACCCTAACCCTCACCCTAACCCTAAACCTAAACCTAACACTAACCCTCACCCTAACCCTCACCCTAAACCTAACCCTAACCATGACCCTAACCCTCACCCTATCACTAAACCTAACATTAAACCTAAACCTCACCCTAAGACTCACCCTAAACCTAACCTTCAAACTCACCCCAACCCTCAACCTAACCCTTGCCATCACACTAAACCTAACCCTTGCCCTAACCCTAACACTCTTTTTAACTCTAACACTAACTCTAACCCTAACCCTAACCCTCACCCTCACCCTAAATGTCACACTAAACCTAACCCTCATTGTAACCCTAATCATCACCCTAACCCTCACCCTAACATTAACCCTAAACCTCACACTAACACTCACCATAACCCTAACCCTCAAAGTCACCCTAAGCTTCAACCTAGCCCTTGCCATTACCCTAAACATAACCCTCACCCTAACCCTAACCCTCATCCTAACCCTAACCCTAATCCTAATCCTAACTCTAACCCTCACCCTCAGCCTCACCAAAAATCTAACCCTATCCCTAATCCTAAACCTAACCCTTACCCTCACCCTATCCCTAAACCAACCCTTGCACTAATCCTCACCCTAACCCTATTGCTAACTCTAAACCTCACCCTCACCCTAAACCTCACTCTAACTCTAAAGCTCACTATAACCCTAACCCTAACCCTAAACCTAATCCTCACCCTAACGCTAAACCTCAACCACACCCTAACATTGAACCACACCCTCACCCTCACCCTCACGCTCACACTCACTCTAACCCTAACGCTAACCCTAACCCTACACCTAACCCTCACCCTCACCATCACCCTAACCCTAACCCTAACCCTAAACCTCACCCTCACCCTAAATATCACCCTAACCCTTTCCCTCACCCTAACCCAACCCTAAAACTAACCTTCACACTAATGCTCACCCTAACCCTAACGATAAACCTTACCTTCATGCTCACTCTAAAACTCCCCCTAAGCTTTATCCTCATACTAACCCTAAGTCTAACCCTAACGCTAACCGTCACACTAACCCTTACCCTCCCCTAACCGTAATCCTACCCCCCAACCTAACCCTCACACTAAAACTAACCCTAACCCTAACCCTTACCCTAAACCTAATCCTAACACTCACCCTCACACTCACCCTCACCGTCACCCTAACCCTCACCATACACCTAACCGTAAACCACACCCTAACCGTCACCCTCACACTCACCCTCACCCAAACTGTTACCCTCACCCTAACCCTCAGCCTCACCGTAAACCTAACCCTCAACCTAACCCTAACCCTAACCCTCACCCTAACACTAACACTCAAACTAACCCTCAACCTCAACCTAACCCTCACCCTAATTCTAACCCTAATCCTTACCTAACTGAAAATCTCACCCTTACCCTCACATTCACCCTAACTCACACCCTCACCCTAGCCCTCACCCTACACCTAAACCTCACCATAACCCTAACCATAAATCTCACAATCACCCTCTACCCTAACCCTAACCCTAACCCTGACTCTAACACTCACACTCAACCTAACCCTCACCCTAAACCTAAACCACAACCTAAATATCACCCTAACCCTAATCCTCACCCTAACCATAACCCTAACCCTTACCTAAAGGAAACCCTCACCCTCACACTCACTCTAAACCTCACCATCACCGTAGCCCTCACCCTACGCCTAAACTTCACAATAACCCTTACACTCAACTTCACCATAACCCTAACACTAATCCTAACCCTCACCCTCACCCTAATCCTTACCCTAAACATAACCCTAACCCTAAAAATAACCCTCACCCTAACTCTAATGCTTACCCTAACTCTTACACTCACCCTTAATTTTACCCTAAACCTAACCCTAACCCAAAACCTCACCCTCACCCTAAACCTCACCTTAACCCTAAGACTGACACTAACGCTCATATTAAACCTAACAATAACCATAACCTTCACCCTTACTCTAACCCTCACCCAAAATTTATCCTCACGATAATCCTAACCCTCACCCTCACCATCACCCTAAGCCTAAACCACACCCTAACCCTCACCCTCACCCTCACCCTCACCCAAAATGTTACCCTCACCCTAACACTCAGCCTCACCCTAAACCTAACCCTCAATCTAACCCTAACCCTAACCCTCACCCTAACACTAACACTCAAACAAAACCTCACCCTCAACCTAACCCTCACCCTAATTCTAACCCTAATCCTTACCTAACTGTAAACCTCACCTTTACCCTCACATTTATCCTAACCCAAACCCTCACCCTAGCCCTCACCCTACACCTAATCTGCACCATAACCCTAACCATAAACCTCACAATCACCCTCACCCTAACCCTAACCCTAACCCTAACAATGACCCTCACCCTAACTCTAATTCTTACCCTAACCCTTACCCTAACCCTTAATTTCACCCTAACCCTAACCCTAACCCAAAACCTCACCCTCACCCTAAACCTCACCTTAACCCTAACACTAACACTAACCCTCACACTAAACCTAACAATAACCATAACCCTCACCCTTACTCTAACCCTCACCCAAAACTTATCCTCATGATAATCCTAACCCTCACCCTCACCATCACCCTAACCTTAACCCAAACCCACACCCTCACCATCACCCTAAAACTAACCCTAACCCTCACCCTCACCCTAACCATAACACTTATCTAACACTAATCCTAACCCTCACACTAACCCTCACCCTCACCATAACCCTAACCCTAACCCTCACCCTAACCCAAAACCTGACCCTAACCCTAAGCCTATCCCTCACCCTAACCCTCACCCTAAGCCTAAACCTAAACCTAAACATCACTCTAAACCTAACCCTAAGGCTAACCCTAACCCTAACCCTCACCCTAACCCTAACACTAACCCTAATTCTCAACCTCACCCTCAACCCAAACTTAACCCTAACCCTCACACTCACCCTAAACCTAATCCTAACTCTAACCCGCACCCTCATAGTCACCCTCACCCTAACCCTCACCGTCAACCTCACCTTCACCTTAACCTTCAAACTAACCGTAACCCTCACCGTAAATCTAACCCTAAACCTCAACCTCACCATCACCCTTACCCTAACTCTAAACCTAACCCTAACCCTCATCCTCACCATCACCCTTACCCTAACTCTAAACCTAACCCTAATCCTCACCCTAACCTTCACCCTCACCCTCACCCTATCCCTCACCCTCAACTTCACCCTCACCTTAACCCTCACCCTCACCGTAAACATCACCCTAACCTAATCCCCGCCCTCACCCTAACCCTAAACCTAACCCTCACCCTAAACCTAACGATAAACCTTACCCTCACGTACACCCTAAAACTCACCCTAAGCTTTATCCTCATACTAACCCTAACTCTAAACCTAAAGCTAACTGTCACACTAACCCTAAATCTCTCCCTAACCCTAATTCTACTCCTGAACCTAAACGTCACCATAAACCTAACCCTAACCCTAATCCTCACCCTAACCCTAACCCTCAACCTCACCCTAACCCTCAACGTCACCCTAACCATCACCATATAACTAACACTAAACCACACCCTAACACTCACACTCACCCTCAACTTCACCCAAACCGTCACCTTCACCCTAAAACTCAACCTCACCCTAAACGTCACCCTAACCCTAATCCTCAATCTAACCCTAATCCTAAACTTCATCCTAACCCTATCCCTCGAACTAACCCTCACCCTCAACCTAATCCTCATCCTAACCTAAACCCTAATCCTTTCCTAACTGAAAACCTCACCCTCACACTCACACTCACCCTAAACCACACTATAACCGTAGCCCTCAGCCTAAACCTAAATCTCACACTAACCTAACCCTAAACCTCACCCTCACCCTCACCCTAACCTTAAGCCTAACCCTCACCCTAAACCTCACATTCACCCTAACCCTAACCCTAACCCTCAACCTTACACTAAGCCTCAACCTAACCCTTACCCTCAACCTGATCCTACCCCTAACACTAACCCTAACCCTCACACTAACCCTAACACTCACACTAACCCTAACCCTACCTCTCACCGTAACCCACACCCTCACCCTAACCCTAAACCTAACCCTCACCCTAACTCTAACCCTAACACTCAACCAAAACCTAACCCTCACACAAACCCTCACATTCAACCTAATCCTCACCCTGACAATAACCCTAACTCTTACCTAACCAAAAACCTCACGTTCACACTCATTCTCCCCCTAACACTCACACTCACGCTAGCCCTTACCTTAACCCTAACCCTAACCCTAACCCTAATCCTAAACCTCAACCTCAATCTCACCCTCACCTAACCCTAACCCTAAATCTAAACTTCACCCTCACCCTCACCGTCACCCTCAGCCTTAACATAACCCTAACCCAAAATGTAACGCTTAACCTCACACTCACCCTCACACTCACCCTTAACCTCAACCTCACCATAGCCCTCACCCTGAAACTAAACTTCACCTAAACCCTAACCCTAAACCTCACTCTTACAGTAACCCTAAACCTAAGCCTAACCCTAACAATAACCCTAACCCTAAACCTAATCCTAACTCTAACCCCTATCCTAACCCTAACAGTATACCTAAAACTCACCCTAACACTAATCCTAACCCTAACCCTCACTCTCACTATCACCGTCACCCTAACCCTGAACCTCAACCTCACCTTCACCCTAACCCTCACCCTAAACCTAACCCTAACAATCTCCCTCACCCTAACCCTAATCCAAACCATCATGCAAAACCTCAGCCTAACCCTAATTTTAACCCTAACCATTACCATAACCCTAAACCTAACCCTAACACTCACCCTCACCCTAAACCTAACCTTAACCCTCAACCTGACCCTAACCCTAACCCTCACACTAACCCTCACACTAATCCTAACCCTCACACTAACCCTAACCCTACCTCTCACCGTAACCCTCACCCTCACCCTAACCCTAAACTTAACCGTAACTCTAACCCTCACCTAACTCTGACCCTAACACTCACCCTAAACCTAACCCTCACACTAACCTTCACATTCAACCTAATCCTCACCCTGACAATAACCCTAACTCTTACCTAACCAAAACCCTCACTTTCACCCTCATTCTCACCCTAACACTCACACTAACGCTAGCCCTCACCTTTACCCTAACCCTAACCCTAACCCTAATCTTCACCCTCACCCTCACCATCACCCTCAGCCTAACCCTAAACCTAACCCTAATCCTAAACCTAACCCTCAACCTCACCCTCACCCTAACCCTAACCCTCAACCTAACCTTCACCTTCACCCTCACCGTCACCCTCAGCCTTAACATAACCCTAACCCAAATCGTAACCCTTACCCTCACACTCACCCTCACACTCACCCTTATCCTCACCCTCACTATAGCCCTCACCCTGAACCTAAACCTCACCCTAAACCTTTCCCTAAACCTCACTCTTACCCTAAACCTAACCCTAACAATAACCCTAACCCTAAACCTAATCCTAACTCTAACCCTCATCCTAACCCTAAACCTATACCTAAAACTCACCCTAACCCTAATCCTAACCCTAACCCTCACCCTCACTGTCACTGTCACCCTAACCCTGAATCTCAACCTCTCCCTCACCCTAACCCTCACACTAACCCTAGCCCTCAACTTAACCCTAACCCTAACCCTCACCCTCACACTCACACTCAGCATAACACTTAACCAAAAACTAATCCTAAACCTAACCCTCAAACTCAATGTAAACTTAATCCTAACAATAACCCTCACCATCACCCTCACCCTCACAGTCACTCTAAACCTTACCCTCAACCTCACCCTCACGCTAACCCTCACCATCACCTTAAACTTCACCCTAACCGTAACCCTCACCCTAACCCTAAACATCACTCTAAAACTAACCCTAAACCTAACCCTCACCCTAACCCTAAACCTCACTCTAAACCTAACCCTAACCCTAACCCTCACCCTAACCCTAACACTAACCCTCACACTAACCCTAACTCTTACCCTAACCCTAACCCTAACCCTCACCCTAACCCTAACTCTAACCCTCACCCTAAACCTAACGCTGACCCAACCCTAAAACTAACCCTTACCCTCAACTAACCCTAAACCTAACCCTAACCCTCAACCGCACCCTCACACTAAACTTAACCCTAACTCTCACACACCCTAACCCTAATCCTAAAACTAACCCACACCCTCACTGTCACCCTCACCCTAACCGTCACTGTCAACCTCACCTTCACCCTAACCCTCAAACTATCCCTATCCCTCATCCTCACCGTCACCCTAACCCTAACCCTAAAACTAACCCTAATCCTCACCCTAATCCTCATCCTCACCATAAACCTAATCCTCAAGATCACCCTCACCCTCAAACTCATCCTAACCCTCACCCTCAACTTCACCTTCATCCTAACCCACACCCTCACCAAAAACATCACCCGAACTCTAACACTCACCCTAAACCTAAACATAACCCTAACCCTCACCCTAACCCAAACGATAAACCTTACCCTCATGCTCACCCTAAAACTCACCGTAAGCTTAATCCTCTTACTAACTTTAACTCTATCCCTAACGCTAACCATCACACTAACCCTAACCCTCTCCCTAATCCTAATCCTAACCCTCAATCTAACTCTCATCGTAAACCTAACCCTAACCCCAACCCTAACCCTAACCCAACCCTAACTCTCACACTCACCCTAACCCTCACCCTCACCATCACCCTAATTCTAACCCTAAACTTAAACCTCACTCTAACCCTAACTCTTACACTTACCCTAACCCTAACCCTAACCCATACCCTAACCCTCACCCTCACCCTCACCCTCACCCTAACCCTTACCCTAAACCTAACCTTCACCCTAACGCTCACCCTAAACCTAACGATAAACCTTACCCTCATGCTCATTCTAAAACTCCCCCTAAGCTTTATCCTCATACTAACCCTAAGTGTAACCCTAACGCTAACCGTCACACTAAACATAACCCTCTCCCTAACCCTAATCCTAACCCTAAACCTAACCCTCACCCTAAACCTAAACCCTAACCAAAACCCTCACCCTAACCCTAACCCTAAACCTCACCCTCAACCTAACCCTCACCGTCACCCTAAACCTCATCATAAACCTAACCCTCACCCTAACCCTAAACCTCTCTCTAAACCTAACCCTTATCCTAACCCTCACCCTAACCCTAAACCTCACCCTAACTCTCACCCTAACCCTAACCCTAAACCACAACCTAACCCTCACCCTCACCGTCACCAGAACCGTCACCAGAACCGTAACCCTCAGCCTCACCCTAAACATCAACTTAACCCTAACCCTCAATCTAACCCTAACCCTAACCCTCAGTCTAACCCTAACACTCAAACTAACCCTCACCTTCAACTTAATCCTCAACCTAACCATAACCCTAACCCTTACCTAATGGAAACCCTCACACTCAAACTAACACTCACCATCACCATAGACCTCACCCTAAACCTAAATGTCACAATAACCCTCACCCTCACCTTCTCCCTAAACCTAACCCTAACCCTAACCCTCACTCTAACCCTCAACCTAACCCTAACCCTGACCATAAACATAAACCTCACCCTAATGCTAACCCTCACCCTAACCCTTATTCTCACACTAACCCTAAGGTAAACCCTAAAATTCACCGTCAGCATCACCCTAAACCTAACCCTTTCCCTCACCCCCACCATCACCCAAACACTAACCCTAACCCTAACCCTCACCCTAACCCTAACACTTAACCTAACCCTAACACTAACCCTCAAAATAACCCGCACCCTAACCCTAACCCTAAACCTAACACTCACCCGCACTCTCAGCCTCACCCTAAACCTAAAGCTCACCCTAACCCAAACCCTTACACTAAACCTAACCCTACCCCTCAACCTAACACTGATTGTCAGCCAAACCCTAAACCTAAACCTCACTCTAAACCTTACCGTAACCCTAACCCTTACCCTCACCATAACCCTAACCCTAACCCTAACCATAATCCTTACCTAACGGAAAACCTCACCCTCACCCTCAGACTCACCCTAACCCACACTCTCACCGGAGCCCTCACCCTAAACCTAAACCTCACCCTAACCCTAACTCTGAACCTCACCCTCACCCGCACCCTAACCCAACCCTAACTCTAAACCTAACCCTCAGATTAATCCTCACCCTAAACCTAATGCTAACCCTAACCCTCACCCTCACCCTAACCCTCAACCTAACCCTTACCCTCAAACTGATCCTAACCCTAACCCTAACCCTAACCCCCAAACTAACCCTAACTCTCACACTAACCCTAATCCTACCTCCCACGCTAACCCTCACTTTCACCCTAACCCTAAACCTAACCCTAACCCTAACCCTCAGCCTAACTCTGACGCTAAAACTCACCCTAACCTTAACATTCACACTAACCCTCACATTCAACCTAATCCTCACACTAAAAATAACCCTAACTCTTACCTAACCGAAACCCTCACGTTCACCCTCATTCTCAACCTAACACTCACACTCTCACTAGCTGTCACCTTAACCCTAACCCTAACCCTAACCTTAATCTTGAACCTCACCCTCACCGTCAACCTCAGCCTTACCAGAACCCTAACCCAAATCGTAATCCTTACCCTCGCACTCACCCTCACACTCACCCTAAAACTCACCCTCAACATAGACCTCACCCTGAACATAAAATTCACCTTAACCCTAACCCTAAAGCTCATTCTTACCCTAACCCTAACCCTAACAGTAACCCTAACCCTAAACCTAATCCTGATTTAAACCCAAATCCTAACACTAACCCTATAGCTAAAACTCACCCTGACCCTAATCCAAACCCTAAACCTCACCCTCAATGTCACCGTCACCCTAACCCTGACCTTCAACCTCACCCTCACCATAACCCTCACACTAACCCTAGTCCTCACCCTAACCATAACCCTAACCATCACTCTCACCCTCACACTCAGCCTAACACTTAACCAAACCCTAATCCTAAACCTAACCCTCACACTCACCCTAACCAAAATCCAACAATAACCCTCACCATCACACTCACCCTCACTCTCACCCTAACCCTCACCATCACCCTAAACTTCACCTTAAACCTAACCCTCACCCTAACTCTAAAACTAACCCTAACCTTCACCCTCACCCTAACCCTAAACCTAAACCTCACTCTAAACCTAAACCTAACCATAACCCTCACCCTAACCCAAACACTAATCCTCACCCTAAACCTAACCATACCCTAACCCTAACCCTAACACTAACACTAATCCTCAACCTAACCCTAACTCTAACTCTCACCCTAAAACTAACTCTTACCATAACCCTAAACCTAAATCGTACCCTCACCCTAACCCTAACCCTCAATCTCACCCTCACCCTAAACTTAACCCTAACTCTCACACTCACCCTAACCTTAATCCTAACCCTAACCCACACCCTCAATGTCACCCTCATCCTAACACTAACCGTCAACCTCACCTTCTCCCTGACCTTGAAACTAACCCTAACCCTCACCTTCACCCTTACCTTAACCCTAACACTAAAACTAACCCTAATCCTCACCCTAACCCTCATCCTCACCCTAAACCTAACCCTCAAGATCACCCCCACCCTCACCCTAACCCATACCCTCATCCGAACCATTACCCTCACCCTAACCCTAAACCTAAACCTAACTCAAAACCTAACCCTAACCCTCACCCTCACCCTAACCCTTATCCTCACACTAACCCTAACGCTAAGCCTCACCCTCACCCTCACCCTAACCCTGACAGTAAACTTAACCCTCACTTTAAACTTAACACTTACTCTAACCATAACCCTAATGCTCACAATAACCCTCACCCTAACCCTTATCCTCACACTAACCCTAAGCCTAACCATCAACCTCACCCTCACCCTAATCCTAACCTGAAATCTAACCCTCACCCTAACCCTAAACCTTACACTAACCCTAACCATAAACCTCACACTAAGCCTCACCCTAAATCTAAACATACCCCTAACCCTCACCTTCACCCTCACACTCTTCCTAACCGTAACCCTGAACCTTACCCTAACCCTAAACCTAACCCTAAACCTAACAATAACCCAAACCCTAACCCTAATTCTAATCCTAACCCTCACCCTAACCCTAACCCTAATCCTAAAACTCACCATAACCCTAATCCTAACCCTAAACCTCACACTCACTGTCACTGTCACCCTAACCATGGCACTACACCTCACCCTCACCCTAACCCTAGCACTAACCCTAACCCTCTCCCTAACCCTAACCCTAACACTCACACTCACCCTAACCCTAACCCTAACCCTAACAATAACGCTCACCATCATCCTCACCCTAACCCTCACCAGAATACTAAACCTAACCCTACCCCTCACCCTAAACTTCACCCTAATCCTAACCCAATCCCATACGCTAAACCTTATGCTAACCTGAACCCTAACCCTCACCCTAGCACACAACCTCACCCTAAGCCTCACCCTCACCCTCACCCTAATCCTAACCCTAACAATAACACTCAACCTAATCATAACACTCACCCTCACCCTCACCGTCAGTCTAACCCTCACCCTAAACCTAAACCTAACCCGCACCCGAACCCGAAACCGAACCCTCACCTGAAACCTCACCCTCACCCTAACCCTCAGCCTCACACTGAACATCCCCCTAACCTTAACCCTCACTCTAAACCTAACCATAACCAGAACACTAAACATAAGCCAAACCCTTACCTAACCGAAAACCACACCCTCACCCTCACACTCAAGCTAACACTCACCCTCACCGTAGCCCTCACCCTAAACCTAAACCTCAACACAACCCTAACCCTAACCCTCACCCTAACCCTAACCCTAACCGTAACCCTCACCCTAAACCTCACTCTAAACCTAACCCTAACCGTAACCCTAACCCTCACCATAACCCTTACCCTCACCCTAACCCGAATGATAACTTAACTCTCACCCTCAACCTAACCATAACCCTATCCCTCACAATCACCCTCACCTTCACCGTAACCCTAACCCTAATCCCTAAATTCACCATCACCATCACCTTCACCCTCACCCTCACCCTAACACTCACCATCACCCTAAACATCACCCTAACCCTAACCCTCAACCTAACCCTAACCCTTACACTAACCCTAACCCTAACCCTAACCTTCAACTTAACCCTAACCCTAACACTAAACTTAACCCTCACCCTAACCCTAATGCTAACACTAACACTCACCCATACCCTAAATCTCACTCTAAACCTTATCCTCACACTAACCCTAAACCTAACCCTCAACCTCACCCTCACCCTAACCCTAACCGTAAACTTAACCCTCACTCTAAACTTAACAATTACTCTAACCCTAACCCTAACCCTCACACTAATGCTCACCCTAACCCTTATATTCACACTAACCCTAAGCCTAACCCTCAACCTCACCCTCACCCTAACCCTAACCCTAACACTAACCCTCACCCTCACCCTCAACCTCAACCTAAACCTAACCCTAACCCTCACCCTAACACAAACCCTTACCCTAACCCTAACTCTACTCCTCATACTAACGCTCAACCTCAGCCTAACCCTAAACTTAAAACTCACCCTAAACCTCGCCCTAATCCTAACCCTAACCCTTACCCTAACCCTAACCCTAAGCCTAATCCTTACCTAACTGAAAACCTCACCCTCACCCTCAGACTCACCCTAACCCACACCCTCACCATAGCCCTCACACTAAACCTAAACCTCACCCTAACCCTAACCCTAAACCTCACCCTCACCCTGACCCTAACCATAACCCTAACCCTAACCTAACATTCACCCTAACCCTCACGCTCACCCTAACCCTAACCCTCAAACTAACCC
This sequence comes from Dipodomys merriami, assembly GCF_024711535.1. Classification (NCBI taxonomy): domain Eukaryota; kingdom Metazoa; phylum Chordata; class Mammalia; order Rodentia; family Heteromyidae; genus Dipodomys; species Dipodomys merriami. Next base: position 18,643,053 of record NW_027203715.1, on the reverse strand, counting down.
TAATCCTTCCTCTCACTGTAACCCTCACCCTCACCCTAACCCTGAACCTAATCCCTATCCTAACCCTCAACCTAACTCTGACCCTAACCCTAACCCTCCCACTAACCCTCACATTCAACCTAATCCTCACCCTAAAAATAACCCTAACTCTTACCTAACCGAAACCCTGACGTTCACCCTCATTCTCACCCTAACACTCACACTCATGCTACCCCTCACCTTAACCCTCACCCTAACACTAATCTTCACCCTCACCCTCACTGTCAGCCTAACCCTCACCGTAAAACTAACCCTAACCCACAACCTAACGCTCACCCAACCCCGAACCCTCAACCTCACCTGAACCCTCACCCTCATCCTAATCCTCAGCCTCACAAAAAACATCTCTCTAACCCTAACCATCACTCTAAATCTAACCATAACCCTAACACTAACCGTAACCCAAACCCTTACCTAACCGAAAACCACACCCTCACCCTCAAACTCGCCCTAACCCTCACCCTCACCATAGCCCTCACCCTAAACCTAAACCTCAACATAACCCTAGCCCTAACCCTCACCCTAAACCTCACCCTAATCCTAACCCTTACCGTAACCCAAACCCTCACGCTAACTCTCATCCTCACCCTAACCCTAACGCTAAACCTAATTCTCACCCTCACTCTAACCCTAACCCTAACCCTCATCCTCACCTTCACCCTCAGCCTCACCCTATCCCTTACCCTAAATGTAACCATAACCCTAACCCTAACCCTCACCTTCACCGTAACCCTAACCCTAACCCCAACATTCACCTTTAGCATCAACTTCACCCTCACCGTCACTGTAAACATCACCGTAAACCTAACCCTCAACCTAACCCTAACCATTACACTAACCCTAACCCTAACTCCAACCCTCAACTTAACCCTAACCCTAACCCTCACCCTAACACTAATGCTAACCCTAACACTCACTCTCACACTAAACCTCACACTAACCCTTATCCTCACATTAACCCTAAACGTCACCCTCAACCTCACCCTCACCCTAACCCTAACCCTAAACTTAACCCTCATTCTAACCTTAACAATTACTCTAACCCTAAGCCTAACACTCACATTAACGATCACCCTAACCCTTATCCTGACACTAACCCTAAGCCTAACCCTCACCCTCACCCTAACGCTAAACTTCACCCTAACCCAAAACCTTACCCTAAACCTAACTCTACTCCTCACAGTAACCCTCACCCTCCGCCTAACCCTAAACCTAAACCTAACCCTAATCCTAACCCTAACCCTTACCCTCACCCTAACCCTAACCCTAACCCTAAGCCTAACCCTAATCCTTACCTAATGGAAAACCTAACCCTCACCCTCAGACTCACCCTAACCCACACCCTCAGCGTAGCCCTCACCCTAAACCTAAACCTCACCCTAACCTTAAAGCTAAACCTCACCCTCACCCTCACCATAACCCTAACCCTAACCTAACACTCACCCTAACCCTCACCCTCACCCTAACCCTAATCCTAAACCTAACCCTCACCTTAATCCTCACCCTAACCATAAGGCTAATCCTAACCCTCACCCTCACCCTAATCCTCAACCTAACCCTTACCCTCAACCTGACCCCAACCCAAACCCTAACCTTAACCCTCACACTAACCCTAACCCTCACACTAACCCTAACCCTGCCTCTCACCGTAACCCTCACCCTCACCCTAACCCTAAACCTAACCCTAATCCTAACCCTGAACCTAACTCTGACCCTAACACTCACCCTAACCCTAACTCTCACACGAACCCACATATTCAACCTAATCCTCACCCTAAAAATAACCCTAACTCTTACCTAATCGAAAACCTCATGTTCACCCTCATTCTCACCCTAACACTCACACTCATGCTAGCCCTCACCTTAACACTCACCCTATCCCTAACTCTAATCTTCAACCTCACCCTCACGGTCAGCCTAACCCTCACCCTAACACTAACCCTAACCCACAACCTAACCCTCACCCGACCCCGAACCCTCAACCTCACCTGAACCCTCACCCTCTCCCTAACCCTCAGCCTCACAATAAACATCTCCCTAACCCTAATCCTTACTTTAAACCTAACCATAACCCTAACACTAACCATAACCCAAACCCTTACCTAACCGAAAACCACACCCTCACCCTCACACTCACCCTAACCCTCACCCTCACAGTAGACCTCACCCTAAACCTAAACCGCAACATAACCCCAACCCTAACCCTCACACTAACCCTAACCCTAACCCTAACCCTCACCATAAACCTCACCCTAATCCTAACCCTAACCGTAACCCTAACCCTCACGCTAACCCTCATCCTCACCCTAACAATAACGCTAACCGTAACTCTCACCCTCCCCCTAACCCTAACACTAAACGTCACCCTCACCCTCACACTCAGCCTAACACTTAACCAAACCATAAGCCTAACCCTAACCTTCACACTCACCCTAACCCTAATACTAACAATAACCCTCACCATCACCCTCACCCTCACCCTCACCCTAATCCTCACCCTAAAACTCACCCTCACCCTAACCCTCACCGTCACCCTGAACTTCACCCTAACCCTAACCCTCACCCTAACCCTAAACCTAACCTGAAACATAACCCTCACCCTAACCCTAACACTTTCACTAACCCTTAAAATAACCCTTACATTAACCCTAATCCTAACACTCACACTAAGCCTCACCCTAAACCTAAACCTAACCAAAACCCTCACCTTCACCCTAACCCTGATCCTAACCCTAAACCTGAACCTTACCCTCACCTTCACCCTAACCCTTACCGTAACCAAACCCCTACCCAAAACCCTAACTCTCAGCCTCACCCTATCCCTAAACCTAAACCCAACATTCACTGTCACCCTCACCCTCACCCTAAACCTCACAGTCACCCTAAACATCACCCTAACACTAACCCTCAACTTAACCCTAACACTTACACTACCCCTAACCCTAAACCTAACCCTCATCCTCTTCCTTACCCTAATCCTTACCCTCACCCTCACCCTAACCCTAACCCTAACCATCACCCTCACCCTAACCCAAGCCCTAACACTAACCCTAACCCTCACCCTAACCCTACACCTTACCCTAAACTTAACCCTAACCGTCACCCTAACCCTCACTATAAACCTAACCCACACTCTCACCCTCACCCGAAACTTCACCCTCACCCTAACCCTCAGCCTCACCCTAAACGACACCCTATACCTAACCCTCAATCTAACCCTAACCCTAACCCTCACCCTAACCCTAATACTAAAAGTAACCCTCACCCTCAACCTAATCCTCACCCTAAACCTAACCCTAATCCTTACCTAATTGAAAACCTCACCATCACCCTCACACTCACCCTAAACCACACCCTCACCGTAGCCCTCACCCTAAACCTAAACCTCACCCTTACCCTAACCCTAAACCTCACCCTCACCCTCACCCTAACCCTAACTCTAACCCTAACCCTAACCCTCACACTCACCCTAACCCTAAATATAATCCTAACACTCGCATTAATCCTCACCCTAACCCTAAAGCTAAATGGAACCCTCAACCTCACACTAACTCTCACCCTTAACCTTACCCTCAACCTGACCCTAACCCTAACCCTAACACTCACACTAAACCTAACCCACACACTAAACCTAACCCTACCTCTCACCCTAACCCTCACCCTCACCCTAACCCTAACCCTAACCGTAACCCTAACCCTCACCCTAACTCTAACCCTAACCCTCACCCTGACCCTCACCCTCACACTAACCCTCACATTCAACCTCATCCTCACCCTAACATTAATCCTAACTCTTCCCTAACCGAAACCCTCACCTTCACCCTCAATCTCACCCTAACCCTCACACTCACCCTATCCCTCACCGTAAACCTAACCCTAACCCTAACCCTAAAATTCACCCTCACCCTCACTATCATACTTAGCCTAACTCTAACCCTAACCCTAGTCTTAAACCTAACCCTCAAACTCACCCTCACCCTAACCCTAACACTAAACCTAACCTTCACACTCACCCTCACCGTCACCCTCAGCCTTACCATAACCCTAACCCAAATCGTAACACTTTCCCTCAACCTCACACTCACACTCACCCTACACCTCACCCTCACCATAGCCCTCACCCTGAACCTAAAGTTCACCATAACCCTAACCCTAAACCTCACTCTTACCTTAACCCTAAACCTAAACTTACCAATAACACTAACCCTAACCCTCATTTTAAATCTAACCCTCGTCCTAACACTAACCCAATACCTAAAACTCACCCTAACCCTAATCCTAAACCTAACCCTCACCCTCACTGTCACCGTCACCCTAACCCTCACCCACAACCTCACCCTCAGCCTAACCCTCACACTAACCCTAGGCCTCACCCTAACCCTAACCCTAACCCTCACCCTCAACCTCACCCTCACCCTAACCCTTAACCTCAAACTCACCTTCACCCTAATCCTCACAGTCACCCTAAACTTCACGCTAACCCTAACCCTCACCCTAACCCTAAACCTAACCCTAACACTCTCTCTCACCCTAACCCTAAACCTAAACCTAACTCTATACCTAACCCTCACAATAACTCTAATCCTACCCCTCATCCTAACTTTCACCCTAACGTTGACCATAACCTTAAGCCTCAGCCTATTCCTAACCATAACACGAAGCCTCACCCTCACCCTAGCCCTCAAAATAACACTGACCCTAACCCTAACCCTCACCCTAACCCCCACCTCACGCTAAACATAACCCTCAACCTCACCCTAACCGTGACCCTCACCCTCACCCTCACCCTCAAGCTAACTCAAACCTTAAACCTACACCTAAATCTCACCCTAATCCTAACGCTAAGCCTAACTCTCACCCTCACACTAAACCTCACCCAAACCCTTACCATCACACTAACCCTCACCCTAACCCTAACCCTAACATTAATCATAGCACTCACCCTAACCCTCACCTTAACACTAACCCTAACCCTAGCCCTCACCCTCACCCTAACCCTCACCCAAAACCTTACCCTCACCCTAACCCTAACCCTCACACTAAACATAACCCTCACGCTTACCCTTACCCTAACCCTAACCCTCACCCTCACACTAACCCTAAACTTAACCCTAACCGTCAACATAACCCTCACCCTAGCCTTAACCCTAAACCTAACCCTTATCCTCAACCTAACACTCACCCGCAACCTAACCCTAACCCTAATACTAACCCTCACACTAACCCTAACCCTCACACTAACACTTACACTACCCCTCACCCTAACCCACAACCTAAACCTAACCTAACGCTCATCCTAACCCTAACACTCACCCTCACCCTTAACCTCACCCTAACCCTAAACCTACACCTCATCCTAACCGTAACCCTCACCCTCAACCTCAACCTCAACCTAACCCTAACCCTCACCCTAAATGTTACCCTCACCCTACCCTAACCATAACACTAACCCGAACCCGAACCCTAACCCTAAGACTCACCCCAAACATAACCCTAACACTAACCCTAACCCTCACCATAAATCTCACCCTAACCCTAACCCTAAACCTAAGCCGAAAACTAACCCTCACCCAATACCTCACCATAACCCTAATCCTAACCCTAACCCTCACCCTCACCCGAATACTCACCCTAACACTTACCATCACCCTAACTCTCACCCTCATTCTAAACCTAACCCTAAACCTAACCCTCACCCTTACCCTCACGCAAACCCTATCCCTAACCCTCACGTTCACCCTAACCCTCACCCTCACCCTAACCCTAAACCTCACCCTCACACTAACCCTAACCCTACCCCTCTCCCTAATCCTCATCCTAACCCTAACCCTAACCCTAACACTCATCGTAACCCTAACCCTAACCATAACCGTAACCCTCACCCTCACCCTCATCCTCACCCTAACCCTAACCCTCACCCTACCCCTTACCCTCACACTACCCTAACCCTAACCCTAACCCTCACCCTAAAACTAATCCTAACCCTAACTGTAACCATCATCGTACCACTCACCCTAACCCTAACACTAACCGGAAATCTCACCCTCACTGTAACACTCACCCTAACCTAACCTTAACCCTAACCTTAGCCCTCACCCTTAACCTAACCCTAACCCTCACCCTAAGCTAACCCTCATCCACACCCTAACCTTTACCCTCACCTGAACACTCACCCTCACATTAACCCCCACTCTCACCCTAAATATCACCCTAACTCTAACCCTCACCCTAACCCTAACCCTAACCCTCACCCTATCACTAACATTCACCCTCACACTCACCCTCACCCTAAGCCTAAACCTAAACCTAAGACTAACCCTAAACCTAACTCTCACCCTCACCCTCACCCTCAGTCTAACAGTAACCCTAACCCTAATCCTCACCGTCACGCTCACCCTCACCCTCACCCTAACCCTCATCCTCAACCTAGCCCTCAACCTAACCCTAAACCTCACCCTCAGCCTAACCCAAACCTTAACCCTTATCCTTACCCTAACTGTCAATCTTACCCTAACCCTAAGAGTCACACTAAACCTAACAATCACCCTAACCCAAACCCTAATTCTAACCTTATCCTTCACCCCCACCCTCACCCTTACCCTCAGTCTAACCCTAACCCTAACCCTAATCCTAACCCTAAACCTCACCCGCATGCTAGCTCTAACACTAACCCTAACCCTCACACTAAACCTATCCCTCACCCTTACCCTAACCCTCAACCTAACCCTATCCCTAACACTAACCATCAATCTTTCCCTAATCCTCAACCTAAACCTTATACTCACCCTCACCCTTACCCTCAAACTAAGCCTAACCCTCAACCTAACCCTAAATCTAACCGTCACCATCACCCTCACCCTCAGCCTAACCCTAACCGCAACACTAATCCTAACACTAACTCTCACCATCACCCTCACCCTAACCCTAACCCTAACACTAAGCCTAACCCTAACCCTAACCCTCACGCTAACCCTAACCCTATCCCGCACCCTCATATTCACCCTCACCCTCAGCCTAACCCTAACTCTATACCTAATCCTAACCCTAAACTTCATCCTCACCCTCAACCTAACCCTAAACATAACCCTAACCCTAAATCTAACCATCACCCTACCCCTCACCCTAACCCTAACCCTAATCCAAATCTTCAACCTAAAATTTATCCTCACCCTAACTCCCATCCTAAACCTAAACCTAACCCTAAACCTAACCCTCATTCTAACACTCATCCTAACCCTCAACCTAACCCTAACCTTAAACATCACCCTAAACCTCACCCTAAACAAAGTCTCACCTTCATCCTAACACTCACCCTAACCCTTACCCTCATCCTAACCGTAAACCTAAACCTAACCATCATACTAACCCTAAACCACACCCTAACCCTAACCCTACCATTCACTCTAACCCTCACCCTAACCCTAAACTTAACACTAATACTCACCCTAAACCCTAACCCTAACCATTACCCTCATCCTCACCCTAACCCTACTGCTCAGCCTAAGCCTCACTGTAACCCTATTCCTCACCCTCAAACTCACTCTAAACCTTAACTTAAACCTTACCCTTACCCTCACCCAAACCCTCACCCTAAAACTTATCATCACCCTAACCCTACCCCTCACAATAACCCTAATCCAAACCCTCACCCTAATCTTCACCCTCATCATGACCCTCAACCTAACCCTCACCCTAACCCTAACCCTAACCTTAACACTCCCCCTAAATCTCACCCTCACCCTAACCATAAACATAACTGTAACCCTCACCCTAATCCTAACCCTAATCCTAACACTATTTCTCAACCTCACCCTCACCCTAATTGAATCCCCAAACCTAACCCTAAACCTCACCTTCACCCTAACCCTAAATCTAACTCTGACTCTAACCCTAAACCTCACACTAAAACTCACCCTAACCCTCAACCTAACCCTAACTCTAACCCTAACCCTCAACCTCATCCTAACCCTAACCCTAACCCTATCTCTCAACCTAAACCTCACCATAAAGTTAACCCTAACCCTAACCCTCACCCACACCTTAACCCTCACCTTGACCCGAACCCTCACCCTAACCCTCACCGTAACCCTCACCCTAAACCTTACCCTCACTCTAACACTCACACTAACCCTAAACGTCGCCCTCAACATCAACCTCACCCTAAACCTAATCCTCACCCTGACACTAAAAATCACCCTAAACCTAACACTCACCCTAACCCTAACCCTTACCCTAAACCTCAACCTCACCCTAACCTTCACCCTAACCCTAACCCTCACCCTAACCCTCACCCTAACCCTAACTGTCATCCTAAACCTAACCCTGCCCCTAACTCTCAACCTCACCCTAAACTTCACGCTTACCCTTACCCTGACTCTACCCTCACCCTCACCCTCACCTTCACCCTAACCGTTACCCTCACCCTAAACCTCACACTAACCCTAGCTCTAACCCTAACCCTAACCCTCAACCTAAACCTCACCATAACCCTAACCCTAAACCTAAACCTAATACTAAACATCACTCTAACACTCACCCTCACCCTAACCCTAACCCTCACCCTCATCCTAACACTCACCCTAACCATTACCCTCACCCTAACCTTATCCCTAACCCTAACCATAAACCTAACCCTCAGAATAACCCTAAACCTCACCCTAAACCTAACCCCAAACCTCACCATACCGCTCATCCTACCCCTAATACTCACACTAACCCTAAACCTAACCCTAACACTCACCCTCACCATAACCCTCACGGTCACCCTAACCCTCAACCTAACCCTAATATTCACCCACACCCTAACAATCAACCTCACCCTCACCCTCACCCTAAACCTCACCCTCAACCTAGCCCTCACCATAACCCTAACACTAACCCTAACACTTACCTTACTGAAACCCTCAGCCTCAACCTTACCTTCACCCTAACCCTAACCCTAACCCTTATCCTAATCCTAACCCTCACCCTGACCCAAACCCTCACCCTAACCATCACTGTCACCTAATCCTCACCCTAAACTTAACCCTAATATTTACCTAACCCAAACCTTCACCCTTACACTCACCCTAAACCACACCCTCAACATAAACAAAACCCTAAACATACCCCTCACCCTAACCCTCACAGTAACACGAACCCTAACCCATACCCTCACCCAAACCCTCACCATCACCCTAACCCTAATACTAACCCACAACTTAAACCTCATCCTAAACCTCACCCTCACCGTAACCCAAGCCCTCACCATATCTCTAACCCTAACCTTAAGCCTAACCCTAAACCTAACACTCACCCTCACACTCACCTTCACTTTAACACTAATCCTAACCCTCACCCTAACCCTAACACTCACCCTAACCCTCACCCTAACTCTAACCCGCACCTTAGCCCTAGCCCTCACCAGCACCCCAACCCTAACCCTAACCCTCACCCTATCCCTCACCCTAAAGCTAACACTAACCCTAAACCACACTCACCCTAACCCTTACCCTCACCCTAACCCTCACATTAACCCTAACCCTTACCCTAAGACTAACCCTAAACTTCACCCTACCCCTCACCCAAACGCTAATGCTCACCCTAATCTTCACCCTAAGCCTAACCCTAACCGTCATCCTCACCCTAACCCTTACCCTCACCCAAACACTCACCATCACGCTAACCCTCACCCTCACCCAAAACATCACGCTAACCCTAACCCTCACCCTAACCCTAAACCTATCCCTCACCCTAAACCTAACCTTCCTCTAACCCTCAAATTCAACCAAATCCTCACTCTAATCATAACACTAACCCTTACTTAACACAAACCCTCACCCTCAACCTAACCCTCACACTCAACATAGCCCTCACCCTAACCCTAACCCTAACCCTAAACCTAACCCTCACTCTCACCCTAACCTTCACTTTAACCCTTACCCTCACCCTAACCCTCACCCTAACCCTAAATCTAACCCTAACCCTAAAACTCAACCTAACCCTCGCCCTAACCCACACCCTCACCCTAACCCTAACCCTCACCCTCATCCTAACCCTCACCCTAACCCTTACCCTCACCCTAACTTTACCTTAAACCTAACCCTAAGCCTAACCCTCACACTAACCTGAAACCTCACCCTAACCATGACCCTAACCCTCACTCTAACCCTCATCCTGACCCTAATACACACACTAACCCTAACCCTAAACCTAACCCTCACCCTCACCCTAACCCTCACGGTTATGCTAACCCTCAACCTAACCCTAACGCTCACTCACACCCTAACCCTCAACCTCACCCTCATCCTCACCCTGAGCCCAGCACTCACCATAACCTTAACACTAACCCTAATCCTTACCTAATGGAAATCCTCATCCTCACCCTCACCCTCACCCTAACCCTAACGCTCAACCTCACCTTAACACTTACTCTCACCCTAACCCTCATGCTAACCTAAACACTCACCCTCACCCTCACTCTCACGGTCACCTTCACCCTAACCCTAACCCTCACCCTCACCCTAACCCTTAACTTCACCCTAACCCGAACCCTCAAATGAAACCTCACCTCATGGTAACCCTAACCCTCACCAAAAACATCACCCTAAACCTAAACCTAACCCTAACCCTAAAGCTCACAATAACCCTAACACCAACCCTAACACTCACCCTCACCCTAAACCTGACCCTAACCCTTACCCTCACCCTAACCCTCACACTAACCCTTACCCTTACACTAACAATAACCCTACCCCTCACCGAAACCCTAATGTTAACCCTAACCCTCACCCTAACCATAACCTAACCCTCATCCTTACCCGAACACTTAACCTCAACCAAATCGTCACCCTCATGCTAACACTCACCCTCACCCAAAACGTCACACTCAACCTAACCCTCACCCTCACCCTAACCCTAACACTCAACCTAACCCTAACTCTCCCTCTAACTCTCAAACACAACCTTATCCTCACCCTAAACATAACACTAACCCTTACCTAAGCCAAACCCTCACCCTCGACCTAACACTCACACTCATCATAGCCCTTAACCTAACCCTAACCCTAACACTAAACCTCACCCTCACCCTCACCCTACCTTCACTTTAACCCTTAACCTCACCCTATCCCTCACACTAACACTAACTCTAACCCTAACCCTAACCTAACCCTCATTGTAAACCTAACACTAACCCTAAACCTAAACATAAACATTACCCTAACCCACACACTCACACTAACCCTAACCCTCACCCTCATCCTAACTCTCACCCTAACCCTTACCCTCACCCTCACCCTAACCCTAACCCAAAGCCTAACCCTCACACTAACCCTAAACCTCACCCTAAACCTAACCCTAAACCTCACACTACCCCTCATCGTAACCATAATACTCACCCTATCCATAACCCTAACCCTAACCCTCACCCTCACCCTAATCCTCACGGTTACCCTAACACTCATCCTAACCTTAACGCTCACCCACCCCCTAACCCTCAACCTCACCCTCATCCTCAACCTAAACCTCACCCTCAAGCTAGCCCTCACCATAACCGTAACACTAACCCTAACCCTTATCTAATCGAAACCCTCACCCTCACCCTCACCCTCACCTTAACCGTAACACTCACCCTCATCCTCACTCCCATGGTCACCCTCACCCTAACCCTAACCCTCACCGTGACCCTAACCCTTACATTTACAGTAACCCGAACCCTCACCCGAACCTTCACCTCCCAGTAATACTCACCCTCACCCAAAACATCATCCTAACCCTACCCCTCACCTGCACCCTAACCCTAATCTTCACCCTAACCCTAACCCTCCCTTTAACACTCAAACTCACCCTAATCCTCAACATAACCATAACCATAACCCTTACACTAACCCTAAACTTAACCTTAACCCTCACCCTAACCCTACCCTCACCTTACCCTCACCATAAGCATAACTGTAAACCTCACCCTCACCCTAACACTCACCCTAACACTTATCCTAAGCCTAACGCTCAACCACACCCTAACCCAAACGCTAACCCTCACCCTAAACCTAACCCTAAACCTCACACTCACCCTAACGCTAACCCTCACCGTAACCCTAACCTTAACCCTAACCCTAACCCTCACACTAAACCTAACCCTCACCCTAAACTTTACCATCACCCTAATCCTCAGCCTAACCCTACCACTAAACTTTACCCTAACCCTCATCCTCACCCTCATTCTAACCCTAACCCTAACCCTAATCCAAACCTAACCCTCACCCTCACCTTCACCCTAATTCTAACCCTAACCCAACCCTAAACCTCACCATAATCCTATCCCTAAACTTAAACTTTACCTCATCCTCACCCTCACCATAATTCTAACACTAACCCTAAAACCTAAACCTCACCCTAACCGTAAAACTCACCCTAAACTTCACCCTAACCCTCACTCTCACCCTAACCCTTACCCTAAACCTCTTCCTCATCCTAACCCTCACCCTAAACCTTACCCTCACCGTAACCCTAACCTTAACCTTACCCTAACCCTCACACTTACCCTAAAACGAACCCTCTCCCTAACCCTAATCCTAACCCTCACCGTAAATCTAACCCTCAGCTCACCCTCACCCTCACCCTAAGCCTAACACCGTAACCCTAACCCTAAACATAACCCTCAACTTAACCCTAACCCTAACACTAACAATCAACCTCATCCTAAACCTCACTTTAACCCCAACCCTGAAACCTCACCCTCACCCTCACCATCACCCTAACCCTCACCCTAAACCTAACCCTCACCCACAGCCTAACCCTCACCTTCACCTGAACACTCACCCTCACATTAAACGAAACCCTAACCCTAAACATCACCCTGCCTCGACCCTCATGCTAACCCTAACTCTGAACCTCACCCTAACCCTAACACTCACCCTCACCCTCACCCTAAGCCGAAACTTTACCCTAACAGTAACCCTAAACCTAATACTCACCCTCACCCTCACCCTAACGTTAACCCTAAACCTAACCCTAAAACTCACCCTAACCCTAACCCTCACCCTAACCCTCACTCTCACCCTAACCCTATCCCTCACCTTCACCCTAACCCTAAGACTAAACATAACCCTAAACCTAACACTCACCCTAACACTAACCCTCGCCATATCCCTAACCCTCACCCTGACCCTAACCCAAACCCTAATACAAACATAAACCTAACCCTCAACCTAAACCTCACGCTAACCATAACCCTAACCCTAAACCTCACCCTACGCCTCAACCTTACCCTAACCCTCACCCTAACCCTTACCCTCACAATATCCCTCACCCTAACCCTTATCCTAACCCTAACCCTGACCCTAACTCTAACCATAACCCTCACACTAATCCTAACACTAACCCTAAATTACACCCTAATCCTCACCCTCACCCTAATACAAACCCTAACCCTAAACCTCACCCTCAGACGAACCCCCACACTCACCCTAACCCTAAACATCAGCCTAAACCGAACCCTCATCCTAACCCTAACTGTAACCCTCACCCTAAACCTAACCCTCACCCTCGCCCGAAACCTATTCCTATCCCTCACCCTAACCCTAACGCTAACCCTAACACTTACACTAACCCTCAAACTCAACATAAAGCTAACCCTCAACCAAAACCTAACCCTAACCCTCAACCTCACCCTAACCCTCAAAGTCACCCTAACTCTCATCGTAAACATAAACCTAAACCACACCCTAACCCTCACCCTCACCCGAACACACCCTCACGCTAAACCACAACCTCACCCTAAACCTAACCCTCACCATAACCCTCACCCTCACCCTACCCCTATCCCTCACCCTCACCCTCACCCTAACACTAACACTTATTCTAACCCTAACCCTCAACCTAAGCCTCACCCTAACCCTAACCCTAACCCTCACCCTCAACCTAACCCTCACCCTAACGCTAACCGTAACTTTCAGCTTAATCCTCACCCTTACCCTAAACCTAACCCTCACCCTCACCCTAACCCTAACCCTAACACTAACACTAACCCTAACCCTCAACCTAAGCCTAACCCTAACCCTAACCCTAATTTTCACCCTCACCCTATTCCTAACCCGAACCTTCAACCTCACCCTCACCCTCAGCCTATCAGTAACAGAAACTCTAACCCTCACCCTCAACCTCATCCTCACCCTAACCCTAATCCTAACCCCAACCCTCACCCTAACTTTAACCCTAACAAAAACCTAACACTCCACTAAGCCTAATCCTAACCCTAAAACTTACCAAAACCCTCACAATCGCCAGAAACCTAACCCTAAACCTAACCCTCACCATCACCCTCACCCTCACCCTATCCCTAACATTAACCCTAACCCTCATGCTCACTCTAAAACTCACCCTAACCCTTATACTCACTCTTACCCTGACCCTAACCCGAACCCTGACAATCATCCTAACCCTAACCATAACCATAACCCTAAATTTCATTCTAACCCTCACCCTAACCCTAACCCTAAGGCAATACCTCACCCTAACCTTAACCCTAATGCTAACCCTCACCCTCACCCTAACCCTCACCGTGACCCTAAACCTCACCCTATCCCTAACACTCAACCACACCCTAAAACTCACCCTCCTTCGAACCCTCACCAGAAACCTAACACTAAAGATCACCCTAAACCAAAACCTCAACCTAACCTTAATACTAACCCTCACACTAAATCTAACACTCAGCCTCACCCTCACCATCATCGTAAGCCTAACCCAAACCAAAACCCTAACCGTAACCCTTACCCTAACCCTAACCCCAAACCTAACACTCAAACTAGCCTTAACCCTCACCCTCACCCTAACCCTAAAGCTCAACTTCACCCTAACCCTCGCCGTGACACTCAACCTCACACTCACCCTAAGCCTAAACCTAAACCTAACACTAAACCTAAACCTAAATCTCACACTCACCCTCACCCTTACACTAACCCTAACCCTAACGCTAACCCTCACCCTCACAATCACCCTAAACCTAACCCTAACCCTAACCCTCACCCTAACTTTCACCCTCACCCTAACACTATCCCTCAACTTCACCCTCAAGCTAACCTAAACCTAACCCTCACCCTCACCCTAATGCTAACCCTCACCCACACCCTAACCCTTACCCTCACCTTAACACTCACCCTCACACTAACCCACACCCTCACCCTAAACATAACCCTAACTCAAACCGTCACCCTCACCCTCACCCTTACCCTAAGCCTAAAACTGAACTTACTACTAACCCTAAACCTAACTCTCACCCTTACTATCACCTGAAGGTTAATCCTAATCCTAACCCTAACCCTCACCCTCTTCCTCATCCTAACCCTAACCCTAATCTTCACCCTATCCATCAGCCTCATCCTAACCCTATTCCTCACCCTCACCCTCACCCTAACCCTAACACTAACACTAAACCTAAACCTAACCCTCAACCTATGCCTAACCCCAACCCTAAACCTAAACCTGATCATCACCCTAACCCTAAACCTAACCCTCTCCCTCACCCTCACTCTCACCCTAACACTTACCCTAACACTAAACCTCACCTGCACCCTCACCCTCACCCTAACCCTAAACCTCACCCTAAACCTCACCATCACTCTCACACTCACACTAAACCTAATCCTAAACTTCACACCATCCCTAACACTAATCCTTATCCTCAGCCTAACCCTAAAGCTAACCCTAACACTAACCCTCACACTAACCCTAAACCTCAACCTAACCCTAACCCTCACCCTCACCCTAACTCTCACCCTAACCCTAACCCTCACCCACACCATAACCGTAACACTCACACAAACACTCATTCTCACATTAACCCACACCCTCACCCTAAACATCACCCTAACCCTAACACTCAACCTAACCCTAACCCTAACCCTCTTCTTAACGCTAACCCTATCCCTCACCCTCACCCTCAACCTAACCCTAAACCTAACCCTAACCCTCACCCTAAGCCTAACCCTATCCCTCAACCTAACTCTCACCCTAAACCTAAACCTAACTTTCACCTTAATCCTCACCCTTAACCTAACCCTAAACTTCACCCAAACCATCACCCTCACGCTAACACTCACCCTCACCCAAAACATCACGCTAATCCTAACCCTCACCCTAACCCTAACCCTAATCCTCACCCTAACCCGAACTCTCAAACTCAACCTAATCCTCACCCTAAACATAACAGTAATCCTTACCTAACCCAAAACCTCACCCTAAACCTAACCATCACAGTCAACATAGACCTCACCCTAACCCTAACCCTAACCCTCACTCTACCCCTAAACCTCCCTCTAACCCTCAAACTCACCCTAATGCTCACCATAACCATAACCATAACCCTTACCTAAGCAAAACCCTCACCCTCACCCTAACCAATACCCTCATCCTAACCCTTACTTTAACCCTAACACTCACCCTAACCCTAACACTAAATCTCACCGTTACCCAAACCCTAAACCTTACCCTAAACCTTATCCTCACTCTAACCTAAGCCTAAGACTAACCCTAACCCTAACACTCACCCAAACCCTAAGCCTAACCCTAACCCTAACCCTGACCCTAAACCAAACACTAATCCTAACCTTCACCCTACACCTCACCATAAACCTAATCCTAACCCTAACCCTCACCCTAACCCTAACCCTATCCCTAAACCTAACCCTAACCCTCACCCTCATTCTAACTCTAACCCTCACCCTCACCTTCACCCTCACCCTAACCCTAACCCTACCCCTCACCCTACCCTCACCCTAACCCTAACTCTAAACCTCACACTCTCCCTAACACTCACCCTAACCCTTAGCCTAAACCTAACCCTCAACCTCACCCTAACCTTAACCCTAACCCTCACCCTAAACCTCACCCTAAACCTCACACTCACCCTAACCCTCACCCTCACCGCAAACCTAACGTTAACCCTAACCCTAACCCTCACACCAACCCTAACCTCACCCAAACACTAAACCTAACCCACACCCAAACCCTCAACCTAAACCTAAACCTATCCTTAATACTCACCATAACCCTAACCCTAACCCTCAATCTCACCCTAGTCCTCACCCTAACCCTAAACCTACCCCTCACCCTAACCCTCATCCTAACCCTAAAACTTACCATAAGACTCACGCTATCACTATCCCCAACCATAAACCTAAGCCTCAACCTCAACCTCAGCCGAACCCTAACCCTAACCCTAATCCTAACACTAAACCTCACCCTCACCCTAATTCTAACCCTAACCCTAAAAGTTAAACTTCACCCTAAACCTAACACTCACCTTAAACTTCACCCTCACCCTAATCCTCCCACTAACCCTACCACTAACCCTTACCCTTACCCTCACCCTCACCCTCATTCTAACCCTAACCCTATCCTTAATCCTGACCCTAACCCAGACCCTCACCTTCACCCTAACTCTAACCCTACCCAACCCTAACCCTCACCCTAAACCTAAACTTAACTTTCACCTTAATCCTCACCCTTAACCTAACCCTAAACTTCACCCAAACCGTCACCCTCACGCTAACACTCACCCTCAACCAAAACATCACGCTAATTCTAACCCTCACCCTAACCCTAACCCTAAACCTCACCCTAACCCTAACCCTAATCCTCACACTAGACCTCAACCTAAACCTAAGCCAAAAACTAACAGTCACCATAACCCTAACACTAACCTTCAATCTCACCCTCATCTTCACCCGAACCCTAACCCTAACACTCACCCTAACACTAATCCTAACCCTAAACCTCACCCTCACCCTAATTCTAACACTAACCCTAAACCTAAACCTCACCCTAACCCTAACACTCACCCTAAACTTCAACCTCACTCTAATTCTCACCCTAACCCTACCACTAACCCTCACCCTAACCCTCACCCTCACCCTCATTCTAACCCTAACCCTAACCCTAATCCTAACCCTAACCCTCACCCTCATCTTCACCCTAATTCTAACCCTAACACAACCCTAACCTTCACACTAATCCTAACCTAAACCTAACTCTAACCCTAAATTTCACCCTAACCCTCAACCTAATCCTAACCAAACCTAAAATAAACCCTCACCCTAACTCTAACCCTAACCCTAGCCCTCAACCACACCATAAAACTCACCCGAACCTGAACCCGAACCCGAACCTGAAACATCACCCTAAACCGAAAGCTCTCCCTAACAATATCCCTAAGCCTCACCGTAAATCTAACCCTCACCTCACCCTCACCCTCAACCTAAGCCTAACACTCAGCGTAAACCTAAACCTAACCCTCACCCTAACCCTAAACCTAACCTTAATCCTAACCCTCACCCTCACCCTCAGCTTAACACTAATCCTAAAACTAAATCTCACCCTCAGCCTCACCCTAAACCTAACCCTAACCCTCACCCTCACCCTCACCCTAACCCTAACTCTAACCCTACCCCTCAGCCTAACCCTAACCCTCACCCTCAACCTGACCCTAATCCTATCCTAACCCTTAGCCTAATCCTCACCATCACCCTAACCCTCACCCTAACCCTTACCCTCACCCTAACCCAAAACGTAACCCTAACCGTAACCCTCATACCAACCCTAAAACTCTCCAAAACCCTAACCCTAACACTAAACCTAAACCTCACACAAACCCTCACCCTAAACATAACCCTAATCCTAACCCTAAACCTAACCCTCACCCTACCACTCACCCTAAACCTAAACCTAAACCTAAACCTAACCCCCACCCTCACCCTAAACCTTATCCTAAACCTTGTCCTCACCCTAACCAAAGCCTAACACTAAACCTAACCCTAACACTCATCCAAACCCTAAGCCTAACGCTAACCCTAACCCTTATCCTAACCCTCACCCAAACCCCAAGCCTAACACTAAACCTCACCCTCACCCTTACCCTAACCCTTAACCTCACACTACCCCTCACCCTAACCCTAACACTAAACCTATCCCTCACCCTCACCTGAACACTCACCTTAACCCTTAACCTCATGCTAACCCTCACCTCACACTAACCATAACCCTAACCCTCACCCTAACCCTCACCATAACCATAACCATAACCATAAACTTCGCCCTCACACTAACACTCTCTTAAACCCTAACCCTAACCCTCACCCTCACCCTAACCCTAACCCTGACCCTCATCTTCACCCTCACCCTAAAACTAACCCTACCAATCACCCTAACCTCATCCTAAACCTAAACCTAAGCCTAACACTAACCGTAACACTAACTCTAACCCTTACCCACACCCTCACCCTCACCCCTCAGCCTAACCCTAACTCTCACCCTAACCCTTACCCTCACCCTACCATAACCCTAACCCTAACCCTCACACTAAACCTAACACTCACCCTAACCCTAACCCTTACACTAGCCCTAACCCTAAACTTAATCCTCACCCTAACCATAACCCTAACCCTACCCCTCACCCTAACTTCACCCAAACTGTAACCATAACTCTAAACCTCACCCGCACCTAACACTCACCCTAACCCTTAGCCTAACTCTACGCTCAATCTCTCCCTAACCCCAACCCTAACCCTCACCCTAAACCCCACCCTAAACCTCACACTCACCGAAACCCTCACCCTCACCGTAACCCTAACTTTAACCGTAACCCTAACCCTCACACTAATCCTAACCCTCACCCTAACCCTACCCCTAACCCTCACCCTAACCCTCAACCTAAACCTAATCCTAACACTAACCCTCACCATAACCCTATACCTAAACCTCAATCTCACCCTCATCCTCACCTTAATGCTAACACTTCCCCTCACCCTAACCCTCATCCTAACCCTAACCCTCACCCTAATCCTGACCCTAACCTTACCACTAACCCTTGCCCTAACCCTCACACTCACCCTCATTCTAACCCTAACCATAACCCTAATCCTAACCCTAACCCTCACCTTCACCTTCAACCTAACTCTAACCATAACCCAACCCTAAAACTCACCCTAATCCTATAACTAAACCTAAATTCTACCTCACCCTCACCCTCACCCTAAATCTAAACTTAAACCTAAAACCTAAACCTCACCCTAACCCTAACACTCACCCTAAACTTCACCCTAACCCTCATTCTCACCCTAACCCTAACCCTAAACATCACCGTCATTGTAACCCTCACCCTAAACGATACCCTCACTGTAAACCTAAACTTAACCCTAACCCTAACCCTCACACTAAGCCTGACCCTCTCACTAACCCTAACCCTAACCCTCACCATAACCCTTAACCTAAACCTAAGCCTAACCCTAACCCTCATCATAACCCTAACCCTAACCCTCAATCTTACCCTCATCCTCACACTAACCCGAACCATGACACTCAACCTAACACTAACCCTAACCCTAATCATCACCCTTAACCTCACCCTCAGCCTAACCATAAACCTAACACTAAACCTACCTCTAAACCTCAATCTCACCCTAATTCTAACCATAACTCTAAAACCTAAACCACACCCTAAACCTAACACTCATCCTAAACTTCACCTTCACCCAGATCCTCACCCTAACCCTACCACTAACCCTTACCCTAACATTCACCCTCACCCTCATTCTAACGCTAACCCTAACTCTAATCCTAACCCTAACCCTGACCCTCACCTTCACCCTAATTCTAACCGTACACAAACCTAACTCTCACCTAATCCTAACCCTAACCCTAAACTTTACACTAACCCTCATCCTCACCCTAACCCTCACCCTCTGCCTCATCATCATCCTAATCCTCACACTAACCCTTACACACAACATAACCCTAACCTTAACCCTATCCCTAACACTCACAATAACCCTAACCCTCACCCTCACCGTAACCCTAACTTTAACCCTAACCCTAACCCTCACCCTAACCCTAACACTAACCCTCACCCAAAGCCTCAACTGAAACCAAACCCTAACCCTAACCCTCACCATAACCCTAACCCTCAATCTCACCCTCATCCTCACCCTTACCCTAAACCTACCCCTCACACTAACCCTCATTCTAATGATAACACTAACCCTAACACTCACACTAACACTAACCCTAACCCTAAACCTCACCCTCAACCTCACCCTCAGCCTAACCCTAACCCTAACCTTAATCCTAACCCGAAATCACACCCTCACCCTAATTCTAACCCTAACCCTAAAACCTTAAACTCACCCTAAACCTAACACTCACCGTAAACTTCACCCTCACCCTAATCCTCACCCTAACCCTACCACTAACCCTTACCCTAACCCTCACCCTCACCCTCATTCTGACCCTAACCCTAACCCTAATCCTAACGCTAACTCTCACACTCACCATCACCCTAATTGTAACCCTACCCAAACCTAACCCTCACTCTAATCCTATGTCTAAACCTAAACTTTACCCTAAACCTCATTCTCACTCTAACCCTAACCATGAACCTCACCCTCATCCTAACCCTCACCCTAAATCTTAACCTCACTGTAACCCTAACCTTAACCCTAACCCTAACCCTCACACTAATCCTAACCCTCACCCTAACCCTAAACCTAAACCTAACCAAAACCCTAACCCTCACCATAACCCTAACACGAACCGTCAATCTCACCCTGATCCTCACCCTAACCCTAACCCTACCCCTCACCCTAACCCTCATCTTAACCCTAACCCTAACACTAAAATTTACCCTAACACTAACCCTAAACCTAAACCTCACCCTCAACCTCAACCTCAGCCTAACCCTAAACCAAACCCTAATCCTAACCCTAAACATCACACTCACCCTAATTCTAACCCTAACCCTACCACTAACCTTTAACCTAACCCTCACCCTCACCCTCATTCTGATCCTAACCCTAACCCTAATCCTAACCCTAACCCTCACACTCACATTCACCCTAACTCTAACCCGACCCAACCTTAACCCTCACCCTAATCCTATCCCTAAACCTAATCTTTACCCTAACACTCATTCTCACCCTAACCCTAACCATAAACCTCACCCTCATCCTAACCCTCACCCTAAACCTTACCCTCACCGGAACCCTAACCTTAACCCTAACCCTAAACCTCACACTAATCCTAACCCTCACCCTAACCCTAACCCTCACCCTAACCCTCAACCTAAACCTAACCCAAACCCTGAACCTCACCATAATCCTAACACTAACCGTCAATCTCACCCTGATCCTCACCCTAACCCTAACACTACCTCTCACCCTAACCCTCATCTTAACCCTAACCCTAAACCTAAAACTCACCATAACACTAACCCTAACTCTCAACCTCACCCTCAACCTGAACCTCATTCTAACCCTAAACCTAACACTAATCCTAACCCTAAACCTCACCCTCACCCTAATTCTAACCCTAACCCTAAACCTAAACCTCACCCTAACTCTAACAGTCACCCTAAACTTCACCCTCACCCTAATCCTCACCCTAACCCTACCACTAAACCTTAACCTAACCCTCACCCTCACCATCATTCTGACCCTAACCCGAACCCTAATCCTATCCCTCACCCTCACACTCACCTTCACCCTAACTGTAACTCTACACAACCTCACCCTTATCCTAACCCTAAACCTAAAGTTTACCCTAACCCTTATTCTCATCCTAAACCTAACCCTAAAACTCATCCTCATCCTAACCCTCACCCTAACCCTTACATCTACCGTAACCCTAACCTTTAACCTAACATTAACCCTCACACTAATCCTAACCCTCACACTAACCCTAACCCTAACCCTAACCTTCACCTAACCCTCAACCTAACCCTAACCGAAACCCTAACCCTAACCATAACCCTAACACTAACCGTCAATCTCACCCTGATCCTCACCCTAACCCTAAATCTACCTCTTACCTTAACCCTCATCCTAAACCTAAACCTACCCCTCACCCTAAGCCTCATCTTCACCCAAACCCTAACCCTAACACTCACCCTAACACTAACCCTAAACCTAAACCTCACCCTCAACCTCACCCTCAGCCTAACCCTAACCCTAACCCTAATACTACCCATAAACCTCACCCTCACCCTAACCATAAACTTCACCCTCATGCTAACCCTTACCCTAAACCTTACCCTCACCGTAACCCTAACCTTAACCCTAACCCTAACCCTCACACTAATCCTAACCCTCACCCTAACCCTAACCCTAACCCTTAACCTAAACCTAACCCAAACCCTAACCCTCACCATAAACCTAACACTAACCGCCAATCTCACCCTGATCCTCACCCTAACCCTAACCCTAGCCCTCACCCTAACCCTCATCTTAACCCTAACCCTAACCCTAAAACTCACCCTAACACTAACCCTAAACCTAAACCTCACCCTCAACCTCACCCTCAGTCTAACCCTAACCCTAACACTAATCCTAAACATTAACCTCAACCTTACCGTAATTCTAACCCTAACCCTAAACCTAAACCTCACCCTAAACCTAACACTCACCCTAAACTTCACCCTCACCCTAATTCTCACCCTAACCCTAACACTCACCCTAAACTTCACCCTCACCCTAACCTACCACTAACTCTTACCTAACCCTCACCCTCACCCTCATTCTGACCCTAACCCTAACCCTAATCCTAACCCTAACCCTCACACTCACCTTCACCCTAACTGTAACCCGACACAACCCTAATCCTATCCCTAAACCTAAACTTTACCCTAACCCTCATTCTCACCCTAACCATAAACCTCACTCTCATCATAACCCTCAACCTAAACCTTACCCTCACTGTAACCCTAACCTTAACCCTAAACCTAACCCTCACACTAATCCTAATCCTCACCCTAACCCTAACCCTAACACTCACCCTAACCCTGAACCTAAACCTAACCCAAAACCTAACCCTCACCATAACCCTAACACTAACCGTCAATCTCACCCTGATCCTCACCCTAACCCTAAGACTACCCCTCACCCTAACCTTCATCTTAACCCTAACTCTAAAGCTAAGACTCACCCTAACACAAACCCTAACCCTCAACCTCACCCTCAACCTAACCCTCAGTCTAACCCTAACCCTAACCCTAATCCTAACCCTAAACCTCACCCTCACCCTAATTCTAACACTAACCCTAAACCTAAACCTCACCTTAAACCTAACACTCACCCTAAACTTCACCCTAATCCTGATTCTCACCCTAACCCTAACACTAACCCTTAACCTAACCCTCATCCTCACCCTCATTCTAACCCTAACCCTAACCATAATCCTAACCCTAACCCTCACCTCACGTTCACCCTAACTCTAAACCTAACCCAACCCTAAACCTCACCGTAATCCTATCCCTAACCCTAAACTTTACCCTAAACCTCATTCTCACCCGAAAACTAACCCTATCCCTAACCCTCACCCTAACGCTCACCTGAACATTAAAGCTAACCCTCACCCTCACCCTCACCGTAAACCTCACCCTAACCCTGACCCTAACCCTAACCCTAACCTTCACACTAATCATAACCCTAACTCTAACCCGAACCCGAAATTTCACCCTAACCCTCACCCTAACCCTAAAACTAACCCAAACCCTCACCCTGACTCTAACACTAAGCCTAACCCTCACGCTCACACTAACCCTCACCATCACCCTAACACTCACCCTAATCCCAACCCTCAACCACACCCTAAAACTCATCCTCAAAAGAATCCTCACCGTCACCGAAACATTACCCTACATCGAAACCTCTCCCTAACCCTAACCCTAACCCTCAACGTAAATCTAACCCACACCTCACGCTCAACCTCACCCTAAGCCTACCACTCACCGTAACCCTAAACAAAACCCTAACCCTCATCCTAACCCTAACCGTAACCCTAACACACAACCTCACCCAAACCCTCACCCTAACCCTAACCCTCAACTTAACACTCAGCCTCATCATCACCCTAACCCTCACCCTAAACCTAACCCTCACCCACACCCTAACTCTCAACTTCTCCTGAAAACTCACCCTCACACTAAACGAAACCCTAACCCTAAACATGACCCTAACCCTAACCCTCACTGTAACCCTAACCCTAAACCTCACACTAACCCTAACCCTAACCCTCACCCTCACCCTCACCCTAAGCCTAACCTTAAACCTAAAAGTAACCCTAAACCTAACTCTCACCCTCACCCTCACACTAACGCTAACCCTAACCCTAACCCTAACCCTAACCCTCATGATTACCCTAAACCTAACCCTAACCCTCACCCTCACCCTCACCCTTACCTATCCCTCACCCTCACTCTCACCCTAACTCTAACCCTAATACTAACACTAACCCTCACCCTCACCCTCACACTCACCCTAACCCTAACCCTCACCCTAAACTTAACCCTGACCCTCAACATCTCCCTAACGCTCACCATTACCCTAACCCTCAACCTAATCCTAACCCTCACCAACACCCTAAGACTCACCCTCAACTGAACTCTCACCCTTACACTTACGAGCAACCTCACCCTAAACCTCACCCTAACTCTAACCCTCAGCCTCACCCTAACCCTAAACCTCAACCTAACATTAATACTCACCCTCAGCCTCACATTCTCCCTAAGCCTAACCCTAAACCTATCACTAACCCTAAACCTAACTCTCACCTTCAAGCTGACCCTAACGTTAACCCTAACCCTAAACCTCACCCTCACTCTCACCCTAAAAGTAACCCTAATCTTAAACCTAACCCTAACCCTCACCCTAAGAATAACCCTAACCCTAAACCCAACACTCACCCTAACCCTAAACCTCACCCTATCTCTAAACCTCACCCTGACCCTAACCCAAACCCTAAACCAAACATAGTCCTAACTCTCAACCTAACCCTCACCGTAACCTTAACCCTAACCCTAAACCTCACCCTGACCCTAACCCAAACCCTAAACCAAACATAGTCCTAACTCTCAACCTAACCCTCACCGTAACCTTAACCCTAACCCTAAACCTCACCCTACACCTCAGCCTTACCCAAACCCTAACCCTAACCCTTACCCTCACCCTATCCTTCACCCTAACCCTTATCCTCACCCTAACCCTGACCCTAACTCTAACACTAACCCTCACACTAATCCTAACCCTAACCCTAAATTGCACCCTAAACCTCACCCTCACCCTAACCCAAACCCTAACCCTAACCCTAAACCTAACCCTTACCCTCACCCTCACCCGAACCGACACTGTCACCCTAACCCTCACCCTAACCCTAACCCTCAACTACAACCTAAACCTCACCCTCACGCAAACCCCCATCCTCACCCTAACCCTAAACAACACCCTAAACCGAACCCTCATCCTAAACGTAATCATAACCCTCACCCTAAACCTAACCCTCACCCTCGCCCTCACCATAAGCCTAACACTGACCAAAACCCTATCCGTAACCCTAACACTCACCCAAACCCTAACACTAACCCTCACACGCAACCTAACCCTAACGTTCACCCTAAACCTAACTCTAACCAGTAACCTCACACTAACCCTCATCCTAAACCTAACTCTCAACCACACCCTAACCCTCACCCTCACCCGAAGACTCACCCTCACACTAACACACACCCTCACCCTAAACATCAACCGAAACCTAACCCTTACCCTAATCCTTACCCTAACCCTCACCCTAACACTCACCCTCACCCTAACCCTAACCCTTACCCTAACCCTATCCCTCACCCTCACCCTAACCCTAACCCTAACCCTAACTTTCACCTTAATCCTCACCCTTGCCCTAACCGTATCCTTGACCCTCACCCTAACCTTAACCCTAGCCCTAACCCTAACACTAAACCTAACCCTCATCCTAAGCCTAACCCTAACCCTAACTCTAATTTTAACACTCATCCTATTCCTAACCCTAACACTCACCCTCACCCTCACCCTCAGCCTAACACTAACCGAACTCTAACCCTCACTCTCAACCACACCCTCACCCTAACCTTAATCCTAACCCCAACCCTCACCCTAACTCTAACACTAACCCAAACCTAACTCTCCACTAAGCCTAACCCTAACATAAACCTTACCCTAACCCTCACCCTCAACAGAAACCTAATGCTAACCCTAACCCTCACCGTCACCCTCACCCTAACCCTAACACTAACCCTAACCCTCACGCTCAACCTAAACCTCACTCTAACCCTTATACTCACTCTAACCCTGAGCCTAACCCTAACCTTAAGCCTCACACTAATCCTAACCCTAAACATATCCCTAACCCTAAATTTCACCCTAACCCTCACCCTAACCCTAAACCTAACCAAAATCCTCACCCTAACGTTAACCCTAATGCTAACCCTCAGCCTCATCCTAACCTTCACCATCATCCTAACCCTCACCCTAACCCTAACACTCAACCACACCCTAAACCTCACCGTCACCCGAACCCTCACCCGAACCCTAACCCTTAACATCAACCTAAACCGAACCCGCAACCTAACCCTAACACTAACACTCACAGTAAATCTAACCCTCACCCTCATCCTCACTGACATCCTAAGACTTATGCTTACAATAAACCCTAACCCTAACACTAACACTCAACCTAACACTAACCCTCACCCTAATGCTCAACCTCACCCTAACCCTCACCGTCATCCTAACCCTCAACCTAAGCCTAACCCTAAACCTAACACTAACCCTAAACCTAAATCTCACACTCACCCTCAACCTTACACTAACCCTAACCCTAACCCTAACCCTAACCCTCACCCTCACAATCACCCTAAACCTAACCCTAACCCTAACCCTCACGCTAACCTTCACCCTCACCCTAACCCTATCCCACACCTTCACCCACAAATTAAACTAAACCTAACCCTCACACTCACCCTAACGCTAACCCTCACCCACACCATAACCCTTACCCTCATCCGAACACTCACCCTCACACTAACCCACACCCTCACCCTAAACATAACCCTAACTCTCACCCTTACCCTAAGCCTAAACCTAAACCTAATACTAACCCTAAACCTAACTCTTACCCTCACCATCTCCCGAAGTTTAACCCTAATCCTAACCCTAACCCTCACCCTCTTCTTCACCCTAACCCGAACTCTAACCCTCTCCCAACCCTAATCCTAACCCTAAACCTCACCCTCTTCCTCACCCTAAACCTAACTCTAACCCTCACCTTATCTGTCACCCTTAACCTAACGCTATTCCTCACCCTAACCCTAACCCTAACCCTAAACCTAAATCTAAACCTCAACCTATGCCTAACCCTAAGACTAAACCTAACCTCACCCTCACCCTAATCCCAAATCTAACCCTCTCCCTCACCCTCAGCCTAACACTTACCCTAACTCTAAAACTCACCTGCACCCTTACACTCATCCTAAACTTAAAGATCACCCTAACTCTTACCCTCACCCTCACCCTCACCCTAACCTAAACCTCAAACCATGCCTATCCCTAATCCTTATCCTCAGCCTAACACTCAACCTAACCCTTACCCATAGCCTAACTGTAACTCTAACCCTAACGCTAACCCTCAAACTAAACCTAACCCTCACCCTAACCCTAAGCCTAACCTTAACCCCCACCCCCACCCTCAACCTCACCCTAAATATAACCCTAACCCTAATCCTAATCCTAACCCTAATCCTCACCCTCACCCTAAGCCTAAACCTAAACCTACTACTAAGCCTAAACCTAACTCTCACCCTCAACCTCACCCGAAGCTTAACCCTAATCCTAACCCTAACCCTCACCCTCTTCCTCACATTAACCCTAACCCCAAACCTCACCCTATCCGTCACCCTCACCCTAACCCTATTCCTCACCCTCACCCTCACCCTAACCCTCACCCTAACCCTAAACCTAAACCTAACCCTCAACCTATGCCTATCCCTAATCCTAAAACTAACACTCACCCTCACCCTAATCCTAAACCTAACCCTCTACTTCACGTTCACCCTCAGCCTAACACTTACCCTAACCCTTACCCTCACCCGCACCCTCACCTTCACCCTAACCTTCAGCCTCACCCTAAACCTCAGCCTCACCCTCACCTTCACCCTAACGCTAACCCTAAACCTCACACAATCCCTAACCCTAATCCTTATCCTCAGCCTAACCCTAAAGCCAGCCATAACCCTAACCCTCACACTAATCGTAACTCTCAACCTAACCCTCACCCTAACCCTAACCTTCACCCTAACTCTTACCCAAAACCTAAACATAACTCTAACCCTAACCCTAACCCTCACACTAAACCTAACCATCACCCTAACCCTAACCCTAAGCCTAAACTTAACCCTCACCCCCAACCTCAACCTTACCCTCAGCCTAACCTAACCCTAATCCTAATCCTAACCCTAACCCTCACCCTCATGCTCACCCTAAACCTAACCCAACCCTATCCCTCACATAACTCTAAAGCTAAAAATAACCCTAACCCTAAACGTAATGCTAAACCTAAACCTAAACCTAAACTTAAGCCTCACCTTAAACTTAACCCTAGCCCTAAACCTCTCCCTAACCCTAACCCTAATCCTCACCCTCACCATAACCCTAACCCTAACCCTAACCCTCACACTAAACCTATCCCCCAGCCTCACCTTAATCCTCACCCTAAATCTTAACCTCACCCTCACCCTTACCCTCACACTAACCCTCACCCTCATGCTCACACTAAACCTAACCCTCACATAACTCTAAAGCTAACAATAACCCTAACCCTAACCCTAATGCTAAACATCACCCTAAACCTAACCTTAACCCTATGCCTCACCCTAAACTTAACCCTAAACCTAAACCTCTCCCTATCCCTAACCCTAATCCTCACCCTCACCCTAACCCTAACCCTAACCCTAACCCTCACACTAAACCTATCCCTCACCCTCACCCTAATCCTCACCCTATATCTTACCCTCACCCTTACCCTTACCCTCACACTAACCCCAAGCCTCAACCTAACCCTAAACCTAACCCTCACCATCAACCTCACCCTCAGCGTAACCCTAACCCTCACTCTAATCCTAACCCTAACTCTCACCCTCACCCTCACCCTAACCCTCACCCTCACCCTCACCCTAACACTAACCTGAACCCTAACCTTCACACTAAACCTAACCACCATGCTAACCCTAACCCTACCACTAAGCCTAACACTCTCACTAACACTTATCCTAATCCTACACCTCACCCTATCCTTAACCCTAACCCTAAACTTCATCCTCACCATAGCCCTCAGCTAACACTAACCCTATCCCTATCCCTCACATTCACCTTCACCCCAACCCTCACGCTAACCCTAACACTCAACCAAACCCTAAACCTCACCCTCACCAGAACTCTCACTCTCACCCTAAGCATAAACATCACCCTAAAGCGAACCCTCACCTTAACTCTAACCCTAACCCTCACCCTAAACCTAACCCTCCCCCTTACCCTCCCCCCCTCCTCCCCCTAAGCATAACCCTCACCCAATGCTCACCCAAAACCTAACCCTTACCCTAACCTTAACCCTAACACTCAACCTATCCCTAACCCTCACCCGAATCCTAACCCTAAACCTCAACCTCACCCTAACCATCACTGTCACCCTAACCCTCACCCTAACCCTAACCCTCACCCACACACTAAGCGTCACACTCACACAAACACTCACTCTCACACTAACCCACAACCTCACCCTAAACATCACCCTAACCCTAACACTCATCCTAACCCTAACCTCAACCCTCATTTTACGCTAACCCTATACCTCACCCTCACCCTAACCCTAAACCTAAACCTAACCCTAACCCTCATCCTAAGCGTAACCCTATCCCTCACCCTAACCCTCACCCTAAACCTAACCCTAACTTTCACCTTAATCCTCACCCTTAACCTAACCCTAACCTTCACCTAAACCGTCACACTCACGCTAACCCTCAACCTCAGCCAAAACATTACGCTAACTCTAACCCTCACCCTCACCCTAACCCTAACCCTCAACCTTACCCTAACTCTCAAACTCAACCTAATCCTCAACCTAAACATAGCACTAACCCTTACCTAACCCAAACCCTCACCCTCAACCTAACCATCACAGTCAATATAGCCGTCACCCTAAGGCTAACCCGAAGCCTAACCATAACCCTAACACTAACCCTCACCCTTACCCTCACCCTAAACCTCACAATAACCCTAACTCTAACCCTAACACTAAACCTAAACCTAACCCTCATTCTAAACCAAACCCTAACCCTAACCCTAACCCTAAACAGCACCCTAACACACACCCTCACCCTAAACCTAATCCTCACCCTCATCCTAACCCTCACACTAATCCTTACCTTCACCATAACTCTAACCCTACCCCTAACGTTAAGCCTAACCCTCACACTAACCCTAAACCTACCCAAAACCTAACCCTAACCCTCACACTACCCCTCATCCTGACCCTAATACTCACCCTAACCATAACCCTAAACCTAATCCTCACCCTCACCCTAAGCCTCACGGTTACCATATCCCTCACCCTAACCCTAACACTCACCCACCCCCCTAACCTTCAACCTCACCCTCATCCTCACCCTAAAATTCACCCTCTCCCTAACACTTAACTTCACCCTAACCCTCACGCTAACCCTAAACCTCACTGTCACCCTCACTCTCACGGTCACCTTCACTCTAAAACTAACCCTCACCCTCACCCTAACCCTTATCTTCACCCTAACCCTCAACCTAAACCTAACCCAAAACCTAACCCTTACCATAACCCTAACACTAACCGTCAATCTCACCCTGATCCTCACCCTAACCCTAAACCTACCCCTAACCCTAACCCTCATCTTAACCCTCACCCTAACCCTAACCCTCACCCTAACCCTAACCCTCCCTCTAACCATCAAACTCACACTAATGCTCACCATAAACATAACCATAACCTTTACCTAAGCGAAACCCTCACCCTCACCCTAAACTAAACCCTCATCCTAACCCTAACTTTAAACCTAACACTCACCCTAACCCTAACACTAAATCTCACCGTCACCCAAACCCTAAAACTTACCCTAAACCTTATCTTCACCCTAACCTAGGCCTAACACTAAACCTAATCCTAACACTCACCCAAACCCTAAGCCTAACACTAAACGTAACCCTGAACCTAAACCAAACCCTAATCCTAACCTTCACCTTACACCTCACCATAACCCTAACCCTAACCCTAACCCTCACCCTAAACCTAACCCTAACTCTCACCCTCACCCTAACACTCACCCTCACCCTCACCTTCACCCTCACATTAATCTTAACCCTACCACTCACCGTAACACTCATCCTAACCCTAACCCTAAGTCTAACACTAAATGTAACACTAACCCTAACCTTTCCCCTCACACTCAAACTCACCCCTCAGCTTAATCCTAACCCTCAACCTAACCCTTACCCTCACCCTAACCTCACCCTAACCCTAACCATAACTTTAAACCTCAACCTCACCCTAACACTCACCCTAACCCTTAGCCTAAACCTAACCCTCAATCTCACCCTAACCCTAAACCTAACCCTCACCCTAAACCTCACACTCACCCTAACCCTCACCCTCACCCTAACCCTAACGTTAACCCTAACCCTAACCCTAACACAAACCCTAACCCTCACCCTAACACTAAACCTAACCCTCACCCAAACCCTCAACCTAAATATAAACCTAACCCTAAACCTCACCATAAGCCTAACCCTAACCCTCAATCTCACGCTCATCCTCACCCTAACCCTAACCCTACCCCTCACCCTAACCCTCATCAAAACCCTAAACCTTACCCTAAGACTCACCCTATCATTAACCCTAAACCTAAACCTCAGGCTCAACCTCACCCTCAGCCGGACCCTAACCCTAACCCTAATCCTAACCCTAAACTTCACCCTCACCCTAATTCTAACCATAACCCAAAACCTAAACCTCACCCTAACCCTAACACTCACCCTAAACTTCACCCTCCCGCTAATCTCACCCTAACCTTACCACTAACCCTTACCCTAACACTCACCCTCACCCTCATTCTAACACTAACCCTAACCCTAATCCTAACCCTAACCCTCACCCTCACCTTCACACTAATTCTAACCCTAACCCAACCCTAACCCTCACCCTAATCCTCACCCTAAATCTTACCCTCACCCTCACCCTTACCCTCACACTAAACCTAACCCTCAACCTAACCCTAAACCTAACCCTCACCATCAAACTCACCCTCAGCCTAACACTAACCCTCACTCTAAACCTAATCGTAACCATCACCTTCACCTTCACGCTAAACCTCAACCTCACTCTCACCCTCACCCTAACACTAACCCTAACCCTAACCCTCACCCTAAACCTAACGCTCACCATAAAACCCTAACCCTCACCTTCACCCTAACCCTCTCCGTAACTGTAATACTAACGCTAACACTCACCATCACCCTCAACCTCCCCGGAAACCTTAGCCTCACCGTAACCCTAACCCTCAACCTAACCCTCACACTAAACCTAACCTTCACCCTGACACAAACCCTAACCATAACCCTAACCCTCACAATAAACCTAACCATCATGGTAACCCTAACCCTACCCCTGAGCCTAACACTCACACTAACCCTAACTCAAATCCTACACCTCACCCTATCCGTAACCCTAAACCTAAACAACAACTTCACCATAGCCCTCAGCTAACACTAACCCTAACCTTAACCATCACCTTCACCGTCACCCTAACCCTCACCCTAACCCTAACACTAAACCAGACCCTAATCCTCACCCTCACCAGAACCCTCCCCCTCACCCTAATCATAAACATCACCCCAAACCGAACTATCACCCTAAATCTAACCCTAACCCTCACCCTAAACCTAACCCTCACTCTCACCCTCACCCTGCCCCTAAGATTAACGCTAACCCTAACCCTAATCCTCACCCTAACCTTAACCCTAACACTCAACCTATCCCTAACCCTCACCCTAATCCTAACCCTAAACCTCCACCTCACCCGAAGCCTCACCGTAACCCTAACCCTCACCATAACCCTCACCCTCACCCTAAACATCACACTCACCCAAACACTCAATCTCACACTAACCTACACCCTCACCGTAAACATCACCCTAACTCTAATCCTCACCCTAACCCTAACCCTATCCCTCACCCTAATGCTAACTCTATCCCTCACCCTCACCCTCACCCTAATCCTAACCCTAACCCTAACCCTCACATAACTCTAAAGCTAAAAATAACCCTAACCCTAACCCTAAACCTAACTAACCCTAACCCTAAACCTCACCCTATCCCTCACCCTTACCCTAACCCTCACCCTAACCCTAACCCTAACACTAACCCTCACCCTCACCCTAGACCTTACCCTCACCCTCACCCTTTCCATCACACTAAGCCTAACCCTCAACCTAACACTAAACCGAACCCTCACCATCACCCGTACCCTCAGCCTAACCCTCAGCCTCACCCTAATCCTAACCCTAACCCTCACTCTCATCCTCACCCCAACTCTCAACCTCACCCTCACCCTAACACTACCCCTAACCCTAAACCTCATGCTAACCCTAAAGCTCACCCTAAACTTAACCCTAACCCTCACCCTCACCCTCACCCTAAACCTAAACCTAACCCTATAATTCACCCTCACCATAACCCTCATCTGAACCCTTACCCTCACCCTAACCCTAACCCTCACACTAATCCTAACCCTCATGCTAACCCTAACCGTACCTCTGAGCCTAACCCTCAAACTAACCCTAACACTAATGCTATACCTCACCCTATCCCTAACCCTAACCCTAACCCTCAAACTCACCCTAGCCCTCAGCTAACACTAACCCTAATCCTAACCCTAACCCTCACCCTCACCCTAACACTCAACCTAACCCTAACCTTCACCCTGAACCTAACCCTCAGGCTAACCCTAACTGTAAAACCCACCCTCCCACTAACCCTCATTCTAACCAAAATCCTAACTCTCACCCTAAACCTACGCCTCACCATAACAATATCTCTAAGCATAAGCATCACCCTCACCCTAACCCTCACGCTAAACCTTACCCTCACACTAACCCTCACCCTAACCTAAAACTAATTTTCACCTTAACCCTCCTTACCCTTACCCTATCCCTAACCCTAATCCTAACCCTAACCCTAACCCTCACCCTAAGATTAAACCTAACCCTAACTCTAACCCTCACCATCACCCTAATCCTAACCCTAAACCTCACTCTCAACCTCACCCTCAGCCTAACACTGACCCTAAACATAACCCTTCCCCTCCCCCTCCCTCTAACCCTAACAATAACCTTACCCTCAACCTCACAGTCACCCTCACTCTCACCTTAAACCTAACCCTAAACTTCACACTATCCTTAAACTTAATCCTTATCCTCACCCTATCCCTAATACTAACCCTTACGCTAACCCTCACACTAACCCTAACCAACACCCTAACCCTAACCCTCACCCTCACCCTCATGCTAACCCTCACCCTAACCCTTACCTTCAGCCTAACCCTAACTCTAACCCTAACCCTAACACTCACCCTAAACCTAACCCTCACGCTCAGGCTCATCCTAAACCTAACACTAACCCTAACCTTCAGCCTAACTCTAAAGCTAACATTAACCCTATCCCTAATCCTAACCCTAAACCTCACCTTATCCCTAATCCTAACCCTAAACCTCACCCTAAACCCAGCCCTAAAACTAACCCTCACACTTACCATAACCCTAATCCTTACCCTCACCATAAACCTAACCCTAACCCTAACTCTCACACTAAACCAATCCCTCACCCTTACCCTAACCCTCACCGTAACCCTAACTCTAATCCTCACCCTCACCCTAATCCTAATACTAAACCTTAACCTCACCCTCGCCCTTACCCTCAAACTAACGCTAAACCTCACCCTAACCCTAACCCTCACCCTAATCCTCACCCTAACGCTAATACTTACCCTCACATACCCTCACCCTAAACCTAACCCTAACCCTCACACTAACCCTAACACTCACCCTAACCCTAACCCTCACCCTAACCCTAACCTCATTCTGAACCTAACCCTAAACCTCACCCTAATCCTAAACCTAACTCTCACCCCAACTCTCACCCTAACTCTCAACCTAACCCTCACCCTAACCCTATCCCTAACCCTAACACTAACCCAAACCCTAGGCCTCACCCTAACCCTAACTCTAAACCTCAGGCTCACAAATAGACTAACCCTCACCTTAACCCGAACTCTCAGCCTCACCCTAACACTCACCTTCACCCTAAAGCTCACCGTAACCCTAACCCTCAGCCTAACCCTAACCCTAACCTTCACCCTGACCCAAACCCTCACCCCAACCCTCACCGTCACCTTAATCCTCACCCTAACTCTACCTAACCCAAACCCTCACCCTCACCCTAAACTTCACCCTCACCCTAGCCCTCACCCTAACCCTATCCCTAAACTTAACCCTTAAACTAAACCTAATCCTCACCCTAAACCTGAATCTCACCCTAACCCTCACCCTAACCCTTACCCTCACCCTAACCATAACCCTAACCCTAAACTTCACCCTAACCCTCAACCTAACCCTAACGCTAACCCAAAGCCTCGCCCTTACCTTAAACCTCACCCTAAACCTTACCCTCACCCTAACCCTAAAGCTAACCCTAACCCTCCCACTAATCCTAACCCTCACCCTAAATGTAACCCTAACCCTCACCGTCACCCTAACCCTCACCCTAACCCTAAACATCACCCACACCCTAACCCTAACCATCACCCACACCCTAACCCTCACCCAAAACGTCACCCTCACCCTATCCCTCACTCTCACCCTAACCCTCACCCTGACCTTAAGCCTCACCCTAACACTCACCTAATCCTCACCCTAAACATAACCATAACATTTACCTAACCCAAACTCTCACCCTGACTGTCAACCTAAAACCCACCCTCACCCTATACATAACCCTAACCATACCCCTCACCCTAACCCTCACCCTAACACGAACCCTAACCCACATCCTCACCCTAACCCTCACGGTCACCCTAACACTCACCCTAGCACTAAGACTCACCCACAACCTAACCTCACCCAAAATCTAATCCTCTCCCAAACCCTAGCCCTCACACTAACCCTCACCCTCACATTAACCCTAACTCTCACCCTAACCCTCACCCTAACCCTAACACTATCCCTAACCCTCACCCTCTCCTTAACCCTCACCCTCTCCCTAACCCTCACCCTAACCCTTAACCTCACCCTAACCCTCACACTAACCCTAACTCTTAACCTAACACTACCCCTCCCCCTATCTCTCCCCCTCACCCAAACCCTAACGCTTAGGGTTAGCCTCACCCTATCCCTCATCCTCACCCTAACCCTTACCCTCACCCAAACCCTCACACTCACGCTAACACTCACCCTCACCCAAAACATCACCCAAAGCCTAACCCTCACCCTAAACCTATAACTAACCCTCACCCTAAACCTAACCCTCCCTCTAACACTCAAACTCAACCTAATCCTCACCCTAACCATAACCCTAACCCTTACCTAACCCAAACCCTCACCCTCACCCTAAACCAAACCCTCAACATAGCACTCACCCTAACCCTAACCCTAACCCCATCCCTATCCATATACTCACCCTCACCCTCAGCCTACCGCTAAACCTAAACCTAATCCTAACCCTCAACTTCACCATCAACATCACCCTCACCCTAACCCTAACCCTAACCCTCACTTTAACACTCACCCTAAGCCTTAACCTAACCCTAATCCTCACCCTCACCGTCACACTAACACTCACCCTAACCTTAACCCTCACCCATACCTTAAACCTCACCAGAAACTTCAGCCTCAGCCTAAACCTCACACTCAGACTAACTCTCAACCTCACCCTATCCCTAACCCTCACCCTAACCCTAACCCTAACCCTAACCTTCACTCTAACAATAACCCTAGCCCTCACCCTAACCCTAAGCCTAACCCTAACCCTCACCCTAACACTCACCCTAATCCTAACGCTAACCATAAACCTCACCCTAATCCTAACCCTAACCCTAACCCTTACCCTCACCCTAATCCTAATCCTATCCCGAAACCTAACCCTTAAACTAACCCTAACCCTCACTTTAACCAAAACCCTACGCCTCACGCTAACCTTCAACCTATCCCTAACCCTAACCCTAACCCTAACCCTATCCCTTACCTAACTGAAACCCTCATGCTCACCCTCACCCTAACCCTAACGCTCACCCTAACCCTAACACTTACCTTCACCCTAACCCTCACCCAAACGCTAATCCTCTCGCTAACCCTAAACCTAAACCTTACATTACCGAAACCCTCACCCTCACCCACACCTTCAACCTACCCCTAACCAAAACCCTCACCCTCACCCTAACACTCACAATAAAACTTACCCTCACAGTAACCCTAAATCTAACCCAAATGCTAACCCTCAGTCTAACCCTATCACTCACCCTAACCCTAAACCTAATCCTAAAGGACACCCTATCCCTAACCCTAACCCTAACCCTAACCCTAACCCTCAGCCTAACCCTAACACTCACCCTCACTATAAGCGGAAACCTAACCCTAAAACTCACCGTAACTCTAAACCTAACACTCATCCTCACCCTAACACTCACCCTCACACTAACCCTAACACTAACCCTAACCCTCACACTAACACTAAACCTCACACTACCCCTTACCCTACCCCTGTCCCTAACCCTCAACATAAACCGAACCCTAATCCTAACCCTCATCCTAAACCTAACCCTCACGCTCACCCTCAACCTCACCCTCACCCTCACCAGCACCCTAACCCTCACTTTAAACCTTACCCTCACCCTACCCTAACAATAACACTAATGCAAACCCTCACCCTAAACCTAATACTCACCCAAACCCTAAGCCAACACTGACCCTAACCCTCAACCTAAACCTCACCCTAACCCTAATACTATCCGTAACCCTCACCCTCACCCTAACACTCACCCTAACACTTACCATCAACCTAACCCTCACCCGAACCCTTTCCCTAACCCTAAACCTACCCTAACCCTCACCCTCACCCTAACCCTAAAATTTACCTCACCCTAACCCTAACCCTAACCCTCACCATAACACTCATCTAACCCTAACCCTAATCCTAACACTCATCGTAACACTAAGCCTAACCCTAATCCTCACCCTCACTCTCAAACTCAGCCTAAACCTAATCCTGACCCTACCCCTTACCCTCACCCTACCATAACCCTAAACTTAACCTTAACCCTCGACCTAACCCTAACTCTAAACCTAACACTAACCCTAACCCTCACCGTTAAACTAACCCTAACCCTAACTGTTAACCATCACCCTACACTAGACACTAAACCCAAACTTAACCCTAAATCTCACCCTCAACCTAACACTCACCCTAAACCTTACACTCGCCCTATCCATAACCCACACCCTAACCCTCACCCTAATCCTAACCCAAACACTAACTCTCACACTCACCCTAAGCATAACCCTAACCCTAACCCTCATCCTAACCCTCAACCTAACCCTAACGCTATCCCCAAACCTCACCCTCACCCTAACCCTCGCCCTAAACATTACGCTCACCCTAACCCCAATGCTAACCCTAACCCTCACGCTAACCCTAACCCTAATCCTCACCCTCAACATGAATCTAACCCTAACCTAACACTCACAATAAACCTAACCCTCAACCTAACCCTAACCTTCACACTAAACATTACCCTCAGGCTCACCCTAACCCTACTCCTCAGCCTAACACTCACCCTCACCCTAAGCCTCTTCCTAACCCTCAGCATAACCTTAACACTCACCCTAACCCTAACCCTCACCCTAACCCTAACACTCAACCTAACCCTCACCCTAACCCTAACCTTAACTCTCACTTTAACCCTCATCCTTAACCTAACCCTAAACCTAACACTCACCCTCACGCCCACTTTAAACGTCAGCCTAAACCTAACCCTAACCCTAACACTAACTGAAAACCTCACACTAAACCTAACCCTCACCCCTACCCTAAACCAAACCCTAACACTCATACTAAATGTAACACTCACAATAACCCTAATCCTACCGCTCAGCCTACCCCTAACCCGAACACTAACCATAACCTTAAGCCTAACCCTATCACTAACCCTAACTGTAAACCTCACCCTCACCCTAGCCCTCACAATAACACTGACCGTAAACCTAACCCTAACCTCACACTAAACATAACCCTCACCCTAACCCTAACCCTAATATTAACCATAACTCTCACCCTAACCCTCACCTTAACACTAACCCTAACCCTCACCCTCACGCTAACCCTCACCCTAAACCATATCATCACCCTAACCCTCACCCTTAATCTTACCATCATCCTACCCTAACCCTAACACTAACCCGAACCCGAACCCTAACGCTAACACTCACCCAAAACATAACCCTAACACTAACCCTAACCCTTAACCTAAACCTCACCCTAAACCTAACCTTAAACCTAAACCTCACCCTACCCCTCACCCTAACCCTAATCCTAACCCTAAATCACACCCTCACCCTAATATAAACCCTAACACTTACCCTCACCCTAACCCTCACCCTCTTCCTAACCCTAACCCTAAACCTAACCCTCACCCTTACCCTCACCCTAAACCTACTCCTAAACCTCACCCTCACCCTAACCCTAACCCTAACCCTAACCCTAACCCTAACCCTCACCCTCACCCTCAACCTCAACCTAACCTTAACCCTACCCCTCACCCTAACCCTCATCCTAACCCTAACCCTAACCCTAACACTCATCGTAAACCTAACACTAACCCAAATCCTCAACCTCAACCTCAGCCTAAACCTAATCCTTACCCTACCCCATACCCTCACCCTACCCTACCCAAAACGTAACCCTAACCCTCACTATAACCCTAACACTCACCTAAACTGTAAATCTAACACTAACCCTAACCCTCACCCTAAAACTAATCCTAACCCTAACTGTAACCATCAACCTAGCCCTCACCCTAACCCTAACCCTAACCCTAAATCTCACCCTCACCCTAACACTCACCCTAACCATTATCCTCGCCCTAACGATCACCCGCACCCTAACCCTCACCATAAACCTAACCCAAACCCTAAATCTCAACCTCACCCTAACTATAACCTAAGCCTAACATTCATCCTAACCCTCAAGCTAACCCTAAAGATAACCGAAAACCTCACCCTCACCCACACCCTAACCATAACCCTAACCCTCATCCTAACCTTCACCCTACTCTAACCCTAACCCTAAACCTAACCCTCACCTTAACCCTAATACTCACCCTAACTGTAAACCTAACACTAACCCTAACCCTCACCCTAAAACTAACCTTAACTCTAACTATAAACATTGCCCTACCCCTCACCCTAAACCTAAACAAAACCCTAACCCTCTCCCTCACACTAACCATACCCCTAACCCTAACCCTCATCCACAACTTCAACCTAACACTAACGCTAACCCAAAACCTCACACTCACCCTAAACCTCACTCTAAACTTTACTCTCACCGTAACACTAATCCTAACACTCACACTAATCCTAACCCTCACCCTAACCCTAACCATATCCCTCACCCTAACCCTCACCGTAACACGAACATTAACACTAACCCTCACCCTAAACATAACCCTAACCCAACCACTCACCCTAACCCTCACAGTCACCCTAAACCTCACCCTAACCCTAACCTTCGCCCACATCCTAACCCTCACCTTAACCCTAAACCTAAACCTGACCCTAACCGTAAACCTAAACATAACCCTCACCCTCACCCTAACCCTAATCCTCACCCTTACCCTAACTCTTACCCTAACCCTAACCGTCACACTAAATCTATCCCTCACATTTACCCTAACCCTCACCCTCACCCTAACCCTAACACTAATCTTCACCCTCACCCTCACACTTACACTCACACTAAGCCCAACTCTCAACCTATCCCCTAACCTAAACCTCAACATCAACCTCACCCTCAGCCTAACCCTAACACTGACCCTAATCTTAACCCTAACTTTAACCCTCAACCTCATCCTAACCCTCAAACTCACTCTCACCATCATCCTAACACTAACCCTAATCCTAACCCTCACCCTAACCCTCACCCTAAACTTAACATTAACCCTCACCCTCACCCTAAACCTATCCCTAACACTAGCCCTATCAGTAACCCTCATCCCCACACTCAAACTTACCTTAACCCTAATCCTAACACTAACATTAATCCTAACCCTAGCCCTCAACCTCAGGCTCACCCTAACCCTAACCCTAACCCTAACCCTCATTTTAACTCTAAAACTAACAATAACCATATCCCTAATATTAACCCCAAATCTAACGCTAACCCTAAACCTGACCCTAACCCTCAAACTAACCCCAACACTAACCGTAACCCTCACGCTAACCCTAATTCTAATCCGCACCCTCAACCTAAACCTAACCCTAACCCTAAACCTCACACTAAACCTAACCCTCACCCTTACCCTAATCCTCACCTTAACCCTAACCCTAACCCTCACCCTCACTCTCACCATAATCCTCACCCTAAACCATACACTCAACCTCACACTTACCCTCTAACTAACCCCAAACCTCAACCTAACCCTAACCCTAACCCTCACCATCGCCCTCCCTCTAAGCCTAAGCCTAAGCCGAAGCCTAACCCTAACTCTCACTCTAACCCTAACCCTCACCCTAACCCAAACCCTCACTGTAACACTTACCCTCACATTAACCCTGACCCTAACCTAACCTTAACACTCACCTTAACCCTCACACTTAACCTAAACCTAACCCTAACCCTCACCCTAACGCTCACCTTAAACGTCAGCCTAAACCTAACCCTAACCCTATCCCTAACCGAAACCCTTACACTAAACCTAACCCTCACCCTAACCCTAAACCTAACACTAACCCTCACACTAAATGTAACCCTCACAATAACCCTAATCCTACCCCTCAACCTAAGCCTCACCCTAACCCAAACCGTAACCTTAAGCCTCACACTATAACTAACACTAACCTTCACACTCACCCTCACCCTAGCCCTCACCCTAACACTGACCCTAACCCTAACCCTCACCCTAACCCTCATCCTAACCCTAACCCTAACCCTGACACTCACCCTAACCCTAAACCAAACCCTAACACTCACCCTCAACCTCACCCTCAACCTAACCCTTACCCCCACCCTAAAACTTACATTCACCCTAACCTAACCCTACCCCTAACCCTAACTCATACACCTATCCCTAACACTCACCCAAAAGCTAA
The DNA here is from genome assembly GCF_024711535.1 of Dipodomys merriami. NCBI lineage: Eukaryota > Metazoa > Chordata > Mammalia > Rodentia > Heteromyidae > Dipodomys > Dipodomys merriami. The sequence continues at coordinate 18,599,743 of NW_027203715.1, read as the reverse complement.
CCCTCACACTAAACCTAACCCTCACACTAACCTTCACCCTACCACTAAACATAACCCTAACCCTAACCCTAACACTCACCCAAAACTTAACCCTAACTCTAAACCTAACCCTCATCCTAACCTTTACACTCACCCTAATGCTCACCCTAACCTTTACCCTAACCCTAACCCTCACCCTGAACAAAACCCTCACCTAACCCTCACCGTCAACCTATTCCTCATCCTAAACCTAACCATAAAATTTTCCTAAACTAAACCCTCACCCTCACACTCACCCTAAAACCCGCCTTCACCCTATCAATAACCCTAACAATACCCCTCACCCTAACCCTCACACTAACACAAACTCTAACCCAAACCCTCGCCCTAACCCTCACCACCACTCTAACCCTCACCCTAACCCTAAGACTCACCCACAACCTAAAGCTAACCCTAACCCTAAGACTCACCCAAAACCTAACCCTCACCCAAAATCTCACCGTCACCCTAACCCTAGACCTCAACCTAACTCTAAACCTAACCTTAACCCTAACCCTAAACCTAACCCTCACCCTCACCCTAACCCTAATCCTAAACTTCACCCTAACACTAACCCTCACACTTACCCTAAGCCTAAGCCTAACACTAACCCAAAAACTAATCCTAAGCCTAGCCCTCACCCTAACCTTAACTCTACTACTCAGCCTAAACCTCACCCTAACCCTAACCCTAAACCTAACACTCACCTTAACCCTAACCCTAACCCTAACGCTAACACTCACCGTAAACCTAACCCTAATCCTCACTCTAACCTTCCCCCTAACCCTAACGCTAACCTAAACCTCACCCTCATCCTAACACTGACCCTAACCCTTACCCTCACCCTAATCCTAAACCTATTCCTAAATCTAACCCTCACCCTAACCCTAAACCTCACCCTAACAATAACCCTTCCCCTCACGCTAACACTCAACCTGTCCCTAACCCTAACCCTAACCCTAACCCTAACCCTATCCCTTCCCTAATCGAAACCCTCATGCTCACCCTCACCCTAACCCTAACCCTCACCCTAACCCTAACACTTACCCTCACCCTACACATCACCCTAACTCTAACCCTCACCCTAATCCTAAACCTAAACCTTACACTAAACCTAACCCTCACCCTAAATTTCACCCTCACCCTAATCCTCACCCTAACAATAACCCTAATCCTAACTCTCATCCTCACACTCACCATAAGCCTAAACCTAACCCTAACCCTAACCCTCACACTCACACTAACCCTAACCCTAACTGTTACCCTAACCCTCACCTTCACCCTCACCCTAACCCTTACCCTAACCCTAACCCTAACCCTCAAACTAACCCAAACCCTAACCCTCACCCTAAAACTCATCCTAAGCCTAACACTCAACCTAGACCTCACCCTAACGTTAACCCTTATCCTAACCCTCCCCCTCAACCTAACCCTCAGCCTAATAATTACCCTCACCCTCACCCTAACATTAACCCTCACAATAACCCTAACCCTCATCCTAAACCTAACCCTCACCATAACCCTAACCCTACCCCTCACCGTAACCCTAACCCTAACCCTAACGCTAACCCTCACCCTAACCCTCACCCTCACACTAACCCTCATTCTCAACCTAACCCTCACCCTAACCCTAACCCTCACCCACACTCTAACCCTCATCTTCACCCGAACTCTCACTCTCATGCTAACGCTCACCCTCACCCTAAACATCACCCAAACCCTAACTCTCAGCCTAACCCAAACGCTAACATTCACTCTAACCCAAAATCTCACCCTAACCCTCATTCTCACGCTAACCCACACCCTAACCCAAACTCTAACACTTACCCTCACCCTAACCCTCACACTAACCCTAAACCTAACTCTCACCCTCACCCTCACCCTTACACTACCCCTTACCCTAACCCTAACCCTCACCCTCACAATCACTCTAAAACTAACCCCACTCTAAGCCTCACCCTAATCCTCTCCCTCACCCTAATCCTATCCCTCATCCTCACCCTCACCCTAACCCTAACCCTAACCCTCACCCTAAGCCTAAACCTAACCCTATCCCTCTCCCTCACCCTCACCCTCAGCTTAACACTAACCCTAACCCAAACCCTCACCCTCACTCTCACCCTAACCCTAACCCAAACCCTAACCCTAACCCTAACGCTAACCCTCACCCTCAACATAATCCTAAACCTAACCCTAACCATCAACCTCAACCTCACCCAAACCCGCAACCTAACCCTAACCCTAAATTTACCCTAACCTTCACACTCACCCTCAGCCTAACCGTTACCCTAACCCTAACCCTAAACATCACACTAACACTAACCCTCACCCTAAACATAACCCTCACCATAACCCTAACCCTACCCCTCACACTAACCCTAACCCTAATGCTAAACCTCACCCTAACCCTCACCCTCATATTAACCCTCATTCTCAACCTAACACTCAACCTAACCCTATCCCTCACCCACACCCTAACCCTCATCTTCACCCGAACTCTCGCTCTCACCCTAACGCTCAACCTCACCCTAAATATCACCCTAACCCTGACTCTCAGCCTAACCAGAACCCTAACACTCATTCTAACCCAAAACCTCACACTAACCCTCATTCTTCCTGTAACACACACCCTAACCCTTACCCTGAAACTTACCCTCACCCTAACCCTCACACTAACCCTGAACCTAACTCTCACCCTCACACTCACCCTTACACTAAACCTTACCCTAACCCTAACCCTCACCCTCACAATCACCCTAAAATTAACCCCACTCTGACCCTCACCCTAACCCTCACCCTCATCCTCACCCTAACCCTAACCTTAACCCTAACTCTCACCCTCATCCTAATCCTAACCCTAAATCTTACCCTAACCCTCACCCTAAAACGTATCCTCACGCTAACCCCAACTCTCACACCACCCCTAAACCTAAACCTCACCCTGCACCTCATTCAAACCCTAACACTAGCCCTAACAATCACCCTAAAATTCACCCTCACCCTTACCCTCAACATAACCCTCACCCACACTCTAACACTAAACCTAACCCTAAACATCACTCTAACCTTCACCCTAACCTTAACCCTAATCCTAACCCTATTCCTTACCCTCACCCTGAACATAATCCTAACTCTAAATCTAACCCTAACCCTAACCCTCACCCTAAACCTAACACTAATATTCACCCTCAACCTAACTCTAAACCTCAACCTATCCCTCAACCTAAACCAAACTCTAACCTAACCCTCAACCTCACCCTAACCATAAACCTAACCCTCACCCTAACTTTAACCTTAACCCTAATACTCACCCTAACAATAACCCTAACCATAACACTCATCCTCACCCGAATCCTCACCCTCACAGTAACCCTAACCCTAACCCTAACCCTCACCTTAGGCCTCACTCTAAGCCTAACCCTCAACCTAACACTTACCCTCACCCTAACCCTCACCCTAACCCGAACCCTAATGCTAACCCTAACCTTAAACATCACCCTAACCCTCACCATAACCCTAACTAGCCCTGACCCTCACCCTAACCCTAACACTAAACCTCACCCTAACCCTCACCCTAACCCTACTGCTCAGCTTAACACTCACCCTAACCCTATTCCTCACCCTCAAACTCACTCTAAAACTTACACTAACCCTAACCCTAACGCTCACCCTAAAACTTATCCTCACCCTAACTCTAACAATCACCCTAACCCTAACCCTCACCCTCACCCTAACCCTCACCCTCAACCTAGGCCTCACCCTAAGCCTAACCCTAACACACACCCTAAACCTCACCCTCTCCCTAACCCTAAACATCACTGTAACCATCACCCTAACCATAACCCTAATCATAAACCTATTCCTCAACCTCATCCTCACCCTAAACTTAACTCTAACTCTCACCCTAACACTAACCCTCACCCTAAACCTAACTCTAACCTTCACCCTCACCCTAAATCTAAAGCACAACGTATCCCTCAACCTAACCCTAACTCTAACCCTATCCCTCAACCTCACCCTAAGCCTAACCCTACCACTCACCCTAACCCTCATCCTAACCTTAATCTTAACCCTAATACTAATCCTAATCCTAATCCTAACCATAACACTCACCCTCACCCTAATCCTCACTCTCACGGTAACCCTCACCTTAGGCCTCACCCTAAGCCTAAATGTAAACCTAACTCTAACCCTCACACTCAACCTACCCCTTACCCTCACCCTAACCCTCACCCTAACCCTAACACTAACCCTAAACTTAAACATCACCCTAAACCTCACCCTAAACCTAATCCTTACCCTCACACTAACCCTAAACCTAAACCTCACACTGCACCTCACACAAACCCTAACCCTAACCCTAACCCTAACTGTAACATTCACCTTCACCCTTACCCTGAACCTTACCCTCAACCTAACCCTAACCCTAACCCTAACACTCACCCTCACCCTCACCCTAACCCTAAACCTAACCGTTCCCCTATCCCTCACATTCAACCTCACTCTAACCCTAAATCTAACCCTAACCCTAACCCTCAAACAAACCCTAACCCTATCGCTCACCGTAACTCTCATCCTAACCCTAACATGAACCCTAACCCTATCCCTAACCCTACACCTCACCCTATCGTTAAGCCTAAACCAAACCCTCAACCTCAACCTAATCCTCAGCCTAACAATTACACTCACCCTCACCCTAACCCTCAACCTCACGCTAACACTCACTGTCACCCTAACCCTAACCTTCACCCACACCCTAACCCTCATCTTCACCCGAACTCGCACCCTCACCCTAACCCTCACCCTCACCCTAAATATCACCGTACCCCTAACTCTCAGCCTAACCCTAACCCTATCACTCACCCTAACCCAAAATCTCACCATAACCCTCACTCTCACTCTAACCATCAACCTAACACTCACCCTAACCCTTACCCTCACCCTAACCCTCAAACTAAACCTACAACTCGCCCTCACCTTCAACCACATCCTCACCCTTACATTAACCCTCAACGTAACCCTAACCCTCACCTTAACCCTAACTACTACCTAAACCTCAGCCTCAACCTAAACTTCACCATAAGCCTTAACCTCACCCTAAACCTCACACTAACCCTAACCTTCAGCCTAACCATAACCCTCAACCTAACCCTCATCCTCATCCTAAAACTCACCCTAACCCTTAACCTCACCCTAACCCTAACCCTAACCCTAACTCTAACCCTAACCCTCACACTAACCCAAACCTCACCCTAACCCTAACCCTAACCCTCAGCCTCACCCTAACACTCAAGGTCAACCTAACCCTCACCCTAACCCTAACGCTCACCCACACCCTAACCCTCAAAATCACCATCATTCTCACCCTAAACCTCACCCTCAACCTAGCCCTCACCATAAACGTAACACTAACCCTTACCTAAACGAAACTCTCACCCTTACCCTCACGCTCACCCTAACCCTAACCCTCACCCTCACACTAACACTTACCCTCACCCTAACCCTCACGATAACCCTAACCCTCACACTCACCCTACCTCTAACCTTCAACCTAAACTGAACCCTCACATGAACCCTCACCTCACGGTAACCCTCACCATCACCCAAAACATCACCCTAAACCTAACCCTCACCCTCACCCTAACCCTAAACCTAACCCTCCCTCTAACCCTCAAACTCACCCTAATCCTCACCCTAACCATAACCCTAATCTTACCTAAGCGAAACTCTCACCCTCACCCTCACCCTAACCCTTACCCTCATCCTAACCCTTATCATAACCCTAACACTCACCCTAACCCTAAACCTAAACCTCACCGTCACCCAATCCCTAACGCTAATCTAACCCTAACCCTCAGCCTAAACCTCACCTTAACCCTAGCACGATCCCTAACCCTCACCCTCACTTTCACCCTCACCCTCACACTAACCCTTAACCTCAACCTAATCCTCACACTAACCCTAACCCTAACCCTCATCTTCACCCTAACCCTCACCTTCTCCCGAACCATCAACTAAATGTAACCCTAAACTTCACCGAAAACTTCACCAAAATCCTAACCATCAAACTAACCCTAACCCTAACCCTCACCCTAACCCTAACCCTCCCCCTAAATTTCAAATTCAGCCTATTCCTCGCCCTAAACATAACCCTAACCCTTACCTAACCCAAACCCTCACCCTCACCCTCACTCTCACCCTAACCCTCAACATCACACTCACCCTCAACCTCAGCCTATCCCTATGCCTAACCCTCACCCTCACACTCACCCTCACACTCAGCCTATCCCTAATTCTAAACCTAATCCTAACCCTAAATTTCAACCTGACCCTCATCCTCACCCTCACCCTAACCCTAACCCTCACCCTAACCCTTAACCTCACCCTAACCCTTACCCTAACTCTAAGCCTAAACCTAACCCTCACCCTACCCCTCACCGTAAACCTAACCCTAACCCTAAAATTCATCCTAACCCTCACCCTCTCCCGAACCCTAACCCTAACCCTTAACATCACTCTAACCCTCACCCTTACCTTAACCCTAATCCTAAACCTATTCCTTAACCTAACCCTCAACCTAACCCTAACTCTAATTCTAACCCTAACCGTAACCCTCACCCTAAATCTAACCCTAACTTCACCCTCACCCTAACTCTAAACCTCAACCTAGCCCTCAACCTAACCCTAACTCTAACCCTATCCCTCAACCTCACCCTAACCCTAACCCTACCACACACACTAACCCTCATCCTAACCTTAACCTTAACCCTAATACTCACCCTAACCCTAAACCTAACCATCACACTCACCCTCACCCTAATCCTCACCCTCACGGTAACCCTCACCCTAACCCGAACCCTCACCTTAGACCTCACCCTAAACCTATCCCTAAACTGAACCCTAACACTCACCCTCAACCTAACCCTTACCCTCATCCTAACCCTTCACCCTCACCCTAAACCTAACCGTAAACATCACCCTAAACCTCACCCTAACCCTTAACCTCACCCTAACCCTAACACTACTCCTCACCATGAACCTCACCCTAACCCTACTGCTCAGCCTAACACTGACCCTAACGCTATTCCTCACCCTCAAACTCACCCTAAAACTTACACTAACCCTAACCCTAACTCTCACCCTAAAACTTATCCTCACCCTAACTCTCACCCTCAACCTAACCCTAACTCTAACCCTAACCCTCAACCTCACCCTAACTCTAACCCTACCACTCACACTAACCCTCATCCTTACCTTAACCTTAACCTAATACTCACCCTATCCCTAACCCTAACCATAACACTCACCCTCACCCTAATCCTCACCCTCACGGTAACCCTCTCCCTAACACTAACCCTCACCTTAGGCCTCACCCTATGCCTAACCCTAAACCTAACCCTAACCATCACCTCAACCTAACCCTTACCCTCACCCTAACCCTCACCCTCACCATAACCAGAACCCTAACCCTAACCTTAACATTACCCTAAACCTCACCCTAACCCTAACCCTTACCTCACCCTAACCCTAACTCTAATCCTCACCGTAAACCTCACCCTAGCCCTACTGCTCAGCCTAACACTCACCCTAACGCTATTCCTCACCCTCAAACTCACCCTAAAACTTACACTAACACTAACCCTAACGCTCACCCTAAAACTTATCCTCACCTTAACTCTAACCCTCAACCTAACCCTAACGCTCACCCTCATCCTAACCCTCACCCTCACCCTAGGCCTTACCCTAAGGCTAAACCTAACCGTAACCAGAAACCTCACCCTATCCCTCAACCTCACCCTCAATCTCACGGTCACACTCACCCTAACCTAACCCTCACCCTCACGCTAACCCTTAACTTCACCCTAACACGAAACCTCACAAGAACCCTCACCTCACGGTAACCCTCACCCTCACCCAAAACATCACCCTAAACCTAACCCTCACCCTAACCCTAACCCTAACCCTCACCCTAACCCCAACCCTCCCTCTAACCCTCAAACTCACCCCAATCCTCACCCTAACCATAACCCTAACTCTTACCTAAGCGAAACCCTCACCCTCACCCTCAACCTAACCCTACCCTACCCCTCATCCTAACTCTAACCCTAACCCTAACACTAACACTAAAACTAAACTTAACCCTAAAACTCACCCTCACTCTCAACCTCATCCTAACACTAAAAGCCACCCTGACCCTTACCCTCACTCTAACCGTAAACCTAACACTAACCCTAATCCTCACACTAACCCTAAAACTCACCCTAACCCTAACCCTAACACTAACCCTAAAGCTCACCCTAACCCTGACCCTATCCTAACCATAACCCTAACCCTACCCCTCCACCTAACCCTAAACCTAACCCTAACACTCAACCTTATCCTAACCCTCACCCTTACACTTAACCTCACGGTAACCCTAACCCTCCCACTAACCCTAACACTCACTATAACTCAAACCCTACCCCTCACCCTAACCCTAACCCTAACCCTAACCCTAACCCTCACACTAAATCTAACCCTCACCCTAACCCTAATACTAACCCTAACCCTCACAATAAACCTAACCCTCACACTAACCCTAAGAGTACCTCTCAGATTAACCCTCACGCTAACCCTAACTCTAACCCTAAACCTCACCCTATCCTAACCCTAAACCTTACTCTTACCCTCATACTAGCCCTCACACTAAAACTAACACTCACCCTAACCGTCACCCTCACCCTAACAGTAACCCTCACATTCACCCTCACCCTCAGCCTAAACCTAACCCTAACACTAATCCTAACCCTAAACATCACCCTCAGGCTCACCCTAACTCTAAACCTAACCTTAACCTAACACTCACCCTATTGCTAACGCTTACCCCAACCCTCACACTAAACCTAACCCCAACACTCACACTAATCCTAACACTCACCCTAACCCCAATCTTAGACCTTACCCTAACCCTCACAGTAACACTAACCCTAACCCTAACTCTGACCCTAACCCTAACCTTAATCCTCACCCACACCCTAACCCTCACTGTCAGCTTAACCCTCACCCTAACCTTAACCCTCACCCACACCCTAACATTCACCCTCAACCCAAACCTCACCCTCTCCCTAAACATCATCCTAACCATTAGCCTCACCTTAATCCTAAACTTAATCCTCACCCTAACCCTAACCCTCACCCTAAAACTCACCCCCACCCTAAACCTCTCCCTAAACCTAACCCTAACCCTTTCCCTTACCCTAACCCTCACCCCCTAACCCTCACCCTCACCCTAAGCTTCATGCTCACCCTAGTCCTTACCCTAACCCTAACTCTAACTCTAACCATAACCCTCACTCTCACTCTCAGCCTAAACATAACCCTAACTCTAATCCTCACCATAACCCTCACCCTCAACATAAAACTAACCATAACCTTGACACTCACCCTAACCCTAACCCTAACATTAACCCTAACCCTCAACTTAACCCTCACTCAAACACTAACCCTAACCCTAATAGTCACCCTCACACTAATCTTCACACTAACCCTAACCCTAACCCTCACACTAACCCTCACCCTAACACTCACTCTAACCATAAACCTCACTCTCACCCTAAGCTTCAAGCTAACCATTACTCTCACCCTAAACGTAACCCTAACCCAAACTCATTCCCTCACACTAAACCTATCCTTCACCCTAAACCTAAACCTAAACCTCACCCTAACCCTTACCCTAACCCTAGCCTAACACTAACCCTCACCCTAAACATAACACTCACGCAAACCCTAAGCCTAACAATAACCCTAACCCTCACCCTAACCCTCAACCTAACCCTAACCCTAACCCTATCACTAACCGTAACACTAAATCTAACCCTTACCATCACCCTCACCCTCACACACAGCCTAACCCTAAACCTCACCCTAACCCTAACCCTAACACTAAGCCTAACCCTAACCCTAACCCTCACACTAACCCTAACCCTAACACTAACCCACACCCTAAAACTCACCCTCACCCTCACCCTCACTCTCTACATAACCCTCACCCTAAGCCTAACCCTAAACCTCATACTCATCCTCACCCTCATCTTACCTTTACCCTCACCATAACCCTAAACCTCACACTATCCCTAATCCAAACCCTAAATCTAACCCTACCCCGCACCCTAATCCTCAGCGTAAACCTAACCCTAACCCTAACCCTCACAATAAACCTAACTCTAAACCTCACCCTCACCCTCATCCTCACCCTAACCCTAACCCGACCTTTCACCCTAAAACTAACCATAAACCTCAACCTCAACCTCACCCTCAGCCTAACCCTAACCTGAACCCTAATACTCACACTCACCCTCACACTAATTCTAACCCTAACCATACCCCTAACACACACCATCACCCTCACCCTCACCCTCACCCTAACCCTAACCCTAACCCTCACCCTTGCCCTAACCCTAACCCTCATCCTAACCCTAACCCTAACCCTCACCCTTAACCTAAGCATAATCCTAACCCTAACACTCACCCTAACCCTCACCCTAATCCTAATGCTAACCCAAACCCTCACCCTCACGCTAAACCTCACCCTATCCCTTAAACTCACAAGAACCCTAACCAAAACCCTAACTCTCACACTACTCCTAACCCTCACGCTAAAACTAACTGTAGGGAGCCAGGGTAAATGCCATTACAAAATGGCGCCCACTCCCTTGCAGCTTTGAGGTAACCACTCCCTTTCAGGCGGTGCTTGGCTGGACAGTGGGTCCTGGGCTTTGCGCATGCGCGAGCCACGTAGGGTCCCCAGCCAATCCCGTGGCACCTGGTGACGGTGAAAGGCAGACGACCAATGATAGAAAGACCCGTGTTCCTATTCCCTATATAAGTGGCCATGTTTCGGGTGCACGCTCTCTCGCACTCAAGCTCTCCCATCAACTAAAAGGCTCTCCAATAAAGCGTGATCTGAGAAGACTCCTGGTGTGGTGTTCGTTCTTCCTCGCTGGTCGAGAAGGTGCGCGCCGCAACTAACCATGCCCCTCACCCTAACCCTCACCCTAACACGAACTGTAACACAAACCCTCAACCTAACCGTAATAAAAACCCTCACCCTAACCCTCAGCATCACCTTAACCCTCACCCTAACCCTAACACTCATCCACACCCTAACCCTCACCCTCACCCAAAACCTCACTCTCACCCTATCCCTCACCCTCACCCTAAACATCACCCTAACCCTAACCCTCACCCTAACCCGAAACCTAAACCTCACCTTAACCCTAACCCTCAACATTACCTTCAACCTCAACCTAATCCTCACCCTAACCCTAACACTAACACTTACCCTAAACCTAAAACTCACCTTCACCCTCACCCTCTGCCTAACCCTAACCTATTCCTAACCCTAACTCTCACCCTAAACCTAAACCTACTCCTAACCCTCACCCTCACCCTCACCTTCACCCTCACCCCAACCCTCAAACTAACCCTAAACCTAACCCTCAACCTAACCTTCACCCTAACCCTCATCCTAACCCTCACCTTAAAAATAACCCAAACCCTAAACCTAACCCTCACCCTAGTCTTCACCCTAACCCTAGCCCTAATCCTAATCCTCATCCTCACCCTAAAACACACCCTAAGACTTACCCTCACCCTAAACCTAGCCCTACTCAAACCCTAACAATAACCTTAACCCTAACAAAAAACCTAACTCTCACGCTCAAGCTCACCATCAGCCTAAGCCTAACCTTAATCCTAATCCTAAAACTAACCCTCACTCTCACCCTCACCCTAAACCTAACCCTAACCCTAACCCTCCCCCTCCCCCTCGCACTCCCCCTTACCCTAACCCTGAAAATAACCCTAATCCTAACCCTAATCCTCTTCCTAACCCTAACCCTGACCCTAACCATAACCCTAACCCTAAACCTTACCCTAACCCACACCCTCACCCGAAACCTAAACCTAACCCTCAGTTTAAAACTCACCCTAAGGCTAATGCTAACCCTAAACCTCACCCTTACACTAATCCTAACCATAACCATAACCCTAAATTTCATCCTAAACCTCACCTTAACCCTAACCCTAACCCAAACCCTCACCCTAACCCTAAACCTAACCCTAACCCTCACCCTCACCATAACCCTCACCGTCACCCTAACCCTCACCCTAACCATAACCCTCAACCACACCCTAAACATCACCCTCAACCGAACCCGAACCCTCACCTTCAACCGAAACATCACCCTAAACCGAACCCGCACCCTAACCCTAACCCTTACCCTCACCCTAAACCTAACACTCACCCTCACACTCAAACTCACCCTAAGCTTAACCCTCAACCTAACCCTAACCCTAACCATAACCCTAAACCTAACCCTAACCCTAAAACTCAACCTAACCCTAACCCTCAACCTCACCCCCAGAATCACCCTAAACCTAACCCTCACCCTCACCCTCACCCTAACCCTATCCATCACACTAAGCCTAACCCTAAACCTAACACTAACCCTAAACCTAACTCTCACCCTCACCTTCACCCTAACGCTAACCCTAACCCTCACACAACCCCTCACCCTCAGAATCACCCTAAACCTAACCCTAAACCTAAACCTCACCCTCACCCTAACCCTACCCGTCACCTTCACCCTGACCCTATACCTAAAGCTAATCTTAACCCTAAGCCTAAACTTCACCCTAAGCCTAAACCTAAGTCTATACCTAAACCTCACCCTCACCATAAGACTATCCCTAAACCTCTCCCTAACCCTCACCCTCAGCTTAACACTAACCCTAACACTAAACCTCACCCTCAGCCTCACACTAAACTTTACCCTAACCCTCACCCTCATCCTCACCCTCACCCTAACCCTAACTCTAACCCTACCCCTCATCCTAACCCTCACCCTAACCTAAACCTCACCCTCAAAATGAACCTAATCCATAACCTAACCCTAAGCCTAAACCTCACCATCACCCTAACCCTCACCCTAACCCTTCCCTCACCCTAACCCAAAACCTAACCCTAACCCTAACCCTCATACTAACCCTAACACTCACCCTAACACTAACCTTAACACAAAGCTAAACCTCACACTAACCCTCACCCTTTCCATAACCCTAATCCTAACCCTAACCCTAACCCTCACCCTACCACACACCCTAACCCTAAACCTAAACCTAACCCCCACCCTGACCCTATCCCTTACCTTAAACCTTATCCTCACCCTACCCAAAGCCTAACCCTAAGCCTAAACCTAACACTCACCCAAACACTAAGCCTAACGCTAACCCTAACACTTACCCTTAACCTCACCCAAACCCAAGCCTAACAATAAACATAACCCTCACCATAACCCTCACCCTAACTCTAAACTTAAACCTAACCCTAACACTAAATCTAACCCTCACCCTCACCCTAACACGAACCCTAACCCTTAACCTCACGCTAACCCTCACCCTCACCCTAACCCTAAACCTAACCCTCACGCTAAACCTCACCATAACCCTAATCCTAACCCTAACCCTCACACTCATCCTAACCCTCTCCCTAACCCTATCCCTAAACCTCACCCTCACCCTAACCCTACCCCTCACCCTACCCTCACCCTAAAACTAAGCATAAACTTCACACTAACCCAAACCCTAACCCTAAATTTCACCCTAACCCTCACCCTAACCCTCAACCTAACCCAAACCCTCACCCTCACTCTAACCCTAACCCTAACCCTCACGACACCCTAACCCTCACCGTCACCCTAACCCTGACCCTAAAACTAAACCTCACCCACACCCTAAAACTCACCCTAACCCAAAGCCTCATCCTCACACAAAACATCACCCTAAACCTAACCTTAACCCTAACCCTCACCGGAAATCTAACCCTCACCTCACCCTCAAACTAACCAACACCCTCACCCTAAAAATCACCCTAACTCTAACCCTCACCCTAACCCTAACCATAATCCTCTCCCAAACATCAATCCTCACCCTCACCCTCACCCTCTCCCTAAGCCTATCCCTAAACCTACCACTAACCCTAAACCTAACTCTCACCCTCACGCTGACCCTATCATTAACCCTAACACTAACCTTCACCCTCACCCTCACTCTAACCCTAACCCTAACCCTAAAACTAACCCTAACCCTCAACCTAAGCCTATCCCTAACCCTAAACCTAACAATCACCCGAACCCTAACCCTCACCCTATCCCTAACGCTCACCCTGACCTTAACTGAAACCCTAACCCAAACATAATCTTAACCCTCACCCTTACCCTCACCCTAAATGTAACTCAAACCCTAACCCTCAACCTATGCCTCACCCTTACCCTAACCCTAACCCTAACACTCACCCTCACACTAACCCTCACCCTAACCCTTATCCTCACCCTATCCCTCACCCTAACCCTTGTGCTCACCCTAATCCTCACCCTAACGCTAACTCTAAACATTACCCTAACCCTCACCCTCACCAACATTCTAACCCTAACCCTAACCCTAATCCTAACCCTAACCCTCACCCTAACTCTAACCTAACCCAACACTAAATCTCACCCTAATCTTATCCCAAACACTAAACTTTACCCTAACATTCATTCTCACCATAACACAAACCCTAAACCTCACCCTCATCCTAACCCAAACCCTAACCTTATCTTCACCATAAACCTAACCTTAACCCTAACCCTAACCCTCACACTAACCCTAACCCTCACCATAACCAAATCCTAACCCTCACCCTAATCCTCAACCTAAACCTAACCCTAACCCTAACCCTCACCATAACCCTACCACTAACCCTCAATCTAACCCTCATTCTCACCCTAACCTAACCCTACCCCTCACCCTACCCCTCATACTAACCCTAACCCTAAAACTAATCCTAACCCTAAACCTCACCCTCACCCTAATTCTAACCCCAACCCTAAACCTAAACCTCACCCTAACTCTAATACTCACCCTAAAATTCATCCTCACCCTAATTCTCACCCTAACCCTAACTCTAAACCTTACCCTAACCCTCACACTCACCCTCATTCTAACCCTAACCCAATCCTAATCCTAACCCTAACCCTCACCCTCACCTTCTCCCTAACTCTAAACCTAACCCAACCCTAACACTCACCCTAATCCTATCCCTAACCCTAAACTTTACCCTAATCCTCATTCTCACCTGAAACCTAAACCTAAACCTAAACTTAACCCTCACCCTAACCCTAACCCGAACACTAACTCTAACACTAACCATCAACCTCACCATAAAACTATCCCTAACCCTTATCCTCAAAATAACGCTGAACCTAACCCTAACCCTAAACTTCACACTAATCCTAACCTTAACCCTAAATTTCACCCTAACTTTCTCCCTAAACCTAAACCTAAACCTAAACCAATCCCTCACCCTAACTCTAACCCTAACCCTAACCCTAAACTTCACACTCACCCTAACCTTCACTGTCACCCTAACCCTTACCCTAACCCTAACTCTCAAACATACCCTAAAACTCACCCTCACCCTCACCCTCACCCGAAACATCACCCTAAACGAACCCTCACCCTAACCCTAACCCTAATCTACACTGTAAATCTAACCCTCAACTCACTAACCATATCCTTTACACTCACCCTAAGCCTAACACTAACCCTAAACCTAACACTCACCCTCACCCTAAACCTTACACTATCCATCTCCCTCACCCTCAGCCTAACATTAACCCTAACCCTAATTCTCACCATGACCCTAACCCTAACCCTAACCCTAACACTCAACCTCACCCTAAACCTCACTGTTACCCTAACCCTCACCCTAATGCTAACCCTCACACACACCCTAACCCTTACCCTCACCGGAACACTAACTCTCACACTAACCCACACCCTCACCCTAACAATAACCCTAACTCTCACCCTCACCCTCACCCTAACCCTAACCCTCACCCTAACCCTAACCCTCACCCTAACCCTAACACTCACCCTTACCCTCACCCGCACCCTAAGCCTAAACCTAAACCTATGACTAACCCTAAACCTAACTCTCACCCTCACCCTCACCCGAAGGTTAACCCTAAACCTAACCCTGACCCTTATGCTCTTACTCACCCTAACCCTAACCTTAACCCTCACACTATCTCTCACCATCACCCTAAACCTATTCCTCACCCTCACCGTCACCCTCATCCTAACCCTAAACCTAACCCTAACCCTAAACCTAACTCTCACCCTCACGCTAATCCTAAACCTAACACTCTCCCTCATACTCACCCTCTAACACTAACCCTAACCCTAACCCTCACCCGCACCGTCACCCTCACCTTAACCCTAAACCTCAAACTCACCCTCAACCTCATCCTCACTTTCACTCTAACCCTAAAGCTCACACGATCCCTAACCCTAAACTTTATCCTCACCCTAAACCTAATGGTAACCCTAACCCTAACCCTCACACTAAGCCTAAACCTCACCATAACCCTAACCCTAACCCTCACCCTAATCCCCACCCTAACCCTTATCCACACCCTAACCGTAACCCTAACCCTAACCCTAACTCTCACACTAAACCTAACCATCACCCTAACCCTAACACTAATCCTAACCTTAACCCTCACCCCCACCCTCAACCTTACCCTCAGCCTAACCCTAACCCTAATCCTAATCCTAACCCTAACCCTCTCCCTCATGCTCACCCTAAACCTAACCCTAACCCTATCCCTCACATGAAGCTAAAACTAACAATTACCCTAATCCTAACCCTCACCCGAACCATAACCCTGAACCTAAACTTAACCCTAACCCTCTCCCTAACCCTAACCCTAAACCTCAACATCACACTAAACCTATCCCTCACCCTCACCCTAATCCTCATCCTAAATCTTAAACTCACCCTCACCCTCACACTAACCGTAATCCTCAAAATAACCCTAAACCTAACCCTCACCATCAAACTCACCCTCAGCCTAAACCTAACACTCACTCTAATCCTAATCCTGACCCTCACCCTCACCCTCACCCTAACACTCAACCTCACCCTCACCCTCACCCTAACACTAATCCTAAACTTAACCCTCACCCTAACCCTAAGGCTCACCCTAAAAACCCTCACCCTCACCCTAACCCTAAACCTAAACCTAACACTACCCCTCACCCTAACCCTAAGCTTAACCCTATTACTAATGCTAACACTCATCCTCACGCTTACACTCACCTGAACCCTTATCCTCACCATAACGCTAACCATAAGCCTCACCCTAACACAATCACTAACCCTAATCCTAAAACTAACACTAAACCTAAATCTCACGCTAACCCTAACCCTACACCTGAGCCTAACATTCACACTAACCCTAACTCTAATCCTATACCTCACCCTATCCCTAACCCTAACCCTAAACGTCAACCTCACCCTAGCCCTCAGCTAACACTAACCCTAAACCTAAACCTCACCCTCACCCTAATCCTAAGCCTAAACCTCACCCTCACCCTCATCCTCAGCCTAACACTAACCCTAATGCTAACCCTCACACTCACCCTCACCCTAATCCTAATCCTAAACCTAACCCTCACTCTCGTCCTCACCCTAATTCTAACCCAAACCCAACTCTAACCCTCAAACTAACTCTAACCCTAACCCAGATCTAACCCATCCCTAACCCTAACGCTAAGCCTAAACCATACCCTAACCCTCACCCTCACCAGAAACCTAACCCTAATACTAATCCTGACCTTAAACCTCACCCTAACACTCAACCTAACCGTAACACTAACCCTAACCCTCACCCTCAACCTAAACCTCACCTTAACCCTTATCCGAACAATAAGCCTGAACCTAACCCTAACACTAACCCTCACACTAATCCTAACATTAACCCTAACCCTATCCCTAAATTTCACCCTAACCCTAACCCTAACCCTAAACCAAACCCTCACCCTCACCCTAAACCTAATACTAACCCTGACACTCACTGTCACCCTACACCTCACCCTAACCCTAACCCTCACCTTAAGAGCATCCCTCACCCTGACCCTGACACTAACCCTCACCCTAATCCTAAACCTAACCCTCACCGTCCCCCTAACCCTCAACCTCAGCCTAACCCTCACCCACACCCTATCTCTCACCCTCACCCTAACACTCATCCTATCCCTAACCTTATCCTAACCCTAAACCTAAACCTTACCCTAACCCTATCCCTCACCCTCACCCTCACCCTCAGCCCAAGGTTAACCCGAAACCTAACATTAAACCTAAACCTAACTCTCACCCTCAACCTCACCCTAACGTTAACCCTAACCCTAACCCTAACCCTCACACTCACAATCACCCTAAACCTAACCCTAACCCTAACCCTCATCCTCAACCTCACCCTCACCCTAACCCTATCCCTCACCCTCACCCTCACGCTAACCCTAACCCTAACCCTGTCCCTAACCCTCACCCTAAGCCAAACATTAACCCTAACCCTAAAACTCACCCTCACCCTAAGCCTAACCCTAACGCTCTCCTTCACCTTCACACTCAGCCTAACACTAACCCTCACCCTAACCCTAACCCTAACGCTCAACCTCACCCTAACCCTCACCGTCACCCTAACCCTCAGCCTAAACCTAACCCTCACCCACATTCTAACCCTCACCCTCACCCGAACACTCACCCTCACACTAAAGCACACCTTCAAACTAAACATCACCCTAACTCTAAAACTTACCCTAACCCTAAACCTAACCCTAACCCTCACCCTCACCTTAACACTCACCCTAACACTTAACTTCACCCTTACCCTCACCCTCACACTAACTCTAACCCTAGCGCTTGCCATAACCCTCACCATAACCCTAACCCTAACCCTAACCCTCACCCTAACCATCTCCCTAACCCTAACCCTAACCCTCAACCTCATGCTCACCCTAACACTCACCCTAACCCTTCACCTAACCCTAACCCTAAACCTCACCCTAACCCTTACACTCACCCTAAACCTCACCCTAAACCTAACATTCACCCTAAAACTCACCCTCAACGTAACCATCACCGTAAACCTAACCCTAAAACTCACCCTCATCCTAACCCTCACCCAAACCCTTACCATCACCGTAACCCTAACCTTAACCCTAACCCTAAACCTCACACTAATTCTAACACTCAATCTAACCCTCATCCTCACCCTAACCTAACCCTACCACTCACCCTAACACTCATCCTAAACCTAACACTAAACCGAACACTCACCGTAACACTAAACCTCACCCTCAACCTCACCCTCAGCCTAACCCTAACCCTAAACCTAATCCTAACCCTAAACCTCACCCTTAGCCTAATTCTAACCCCAACCCTAAACCTAAACCTCACCCTAACCCTAAGACTCACCCTAAACTTCACCCTCACCCTAATTCTCACCTTAACCCTACCACTAACCCTTACCCTAACCCTCACCCTCACCCTCATTCTAAAACTAACCCTAACCCTAATCCTAACCCTAACCCTCACCCTCACCTTCACACTAATTCTAACCCTAACCCAACCCTAACCCTCACCCTAATCCTATGCCTAACTCTAAATTTTACCCTAACCCTCATTCTCACCTAAAACCTAACCCTAACCATAAAGCTTACCATAACCCTAACCCCAACACTAACTCTAACACTAACCCTCACCCTCACCCTAAAACTCTCCATAATCCTTATACTCAAAATAACCCTGACCAGAAACCTAATCCTAACCTTCACACTAATCCTAACCCTAACCCTAACCCTAACCCTAAATTTCACCCTAACATTCTTCCTAACCCTGAACCTAACACAAATCCTCACCCTAAATCTAACCCTAACCCTAACCCTCACGCTCACCCTAACACTCACCGTCACCCTAACCCTTACCCTAATCCTAACCCTCAAATATACCCTAAAACTCATCCTCACCCGAACCCACACCCTCACCCTAAACATCACCCTAAACCGAAACCTCACCCTAACCCGAACCCTAACCTACACAGGAAATCTAACCCTCACCTCACCCTCAGCCTCAACTTAAGGCTAACATTCACCATAACCCTAAACCTAACCCTGACCCTCACCCTATCCCTAACCGTAACCCTAACACTCAATCTCACCCTAACACTCACCCTAACCCTAAACCTAACCCTCAACCTCATCCTCATCCTAACACTAACACCCTAACCCTCACACTCACCCTAACCTTAACCCTAACCCTCACACTAAACCTATCCCTCACCCTCACCCTAATCCTGACCCTAAATCTTAATCTCACCCTCACCCTTACCCTCACACTAACCCTAACCCTAAACCTAACCCTCACCCTCACACTAAGCCTATCCATAACCCTAACGCTAATCCATCCATAACCCTCACCCTCACCCTCACCCTCACCCTAACCTTAACACTCACCCTAATCCTAACCCAAAAATTAACCCTAACCCACAACCTAACCCTAACCCTAACCTAACCCTAACCTCACGCTAAACCTCACCCTAACCCTAAACCTAAACCTCATAATAAACCTCACCCTAACACTCATGCTAACCCTAACCCTCACTCTCACCCTAAACTTCAACCTAATCCTTACCCTCACCCTAAACCTTACCCTAACTCTCACCCTCACACTAAATCTAACCTTCACCAAACCCTAACCCTACCCCTCACCCCAAACCTCAACCTAAACCTAACTCTCACCCTAACACTTATCCTAATCCTACCCTAACACTAACACTCACCATAACCCTAAAACTCACCCAAACCCTAAGCCGAACACTAACCCTAACCTTCAACCTAACCCTCAACCTAACCCTAACCTAAACCTCACCCTCATCCTAAACCTAAACCTCACCCTCACCTTCACCCTCACCTTAATCCTAACCCTACCCCTCACCCTAACCCTCATCCTAACCCTAACCCTAAGCTTAACATTTACCCTAAAGCTAATCCTAAACATAATCTTCACCCTCACCCTAAACCTAACCCTAACCTTAACACTCACCCTAACAATCACCCTAACATTAATGCTAAACCTCAACCTAAACCTCACCCTAACACTAACCCTAAACCTAACCCTCACCCTCACGCTAACCCTCAACCTAACCCTAAAAATAACTCTCACACTAAACCTCACCCTAACACTCATGCTAACCCTAACCCTCACTCTCACCCTAGAATTCAACCTAACCCTTACCCTCACCCTAAACCTAACCCTAAACCTAACTCTAACCCTCACACTAAACTTAACTTTAACCCTAACCCTAACCCTACCCCTCACACTAACCCTCAACCTCACTCTCACCATCACCCTAAGTCTTATCCTAATCCTACCCTATCACTAACCCTCACCATAACCTTAACACTCACCCAAACCCTAAGACTAGCACATAACCTAAACCTCACCCTAACCCTCAACCTAAACATAACCAAACCCACACCCTCACCTTATTCCTAACCCTACCCCTCACCCTAACCCTCATCCTAACCCTAACACTAAGCCTAACACTAACCGTAACACTAACTCTAACACTTACCCTCACCCATACCCTCACCCTCAGCCTAACCCTAACACTCACCCTAAACCTGACCCTCATACTACCCTAACCTTAAACCTAACCCTCACCCTAACCCTAAAAATCACCCAAAACCTAACCCTAACCCTAACCCAAACCCTCACGCTAACCCTAACCCTACCCCTCACTCTACCCTCACCCACACCCTAACCCTTACTCTAATCCTCACACTCACCCTAACATTCACCCTAAACCTCACCCTAAAACTCACCCTCACCCTAACCCGCGCCCTCAACCTATGCCTCACCCTAAAGCTGAAACTACCCGTTGCCCTAAACCTCGCTCTAGCCCTCAAACTCACCCTAACCCTAACCCTAACACTCACTAAAACTAAACCTAACCTTCACCCTCACCCTAAACCTAACCCTCATCATAACCTTAACCCTCATCCTAACCCTAAACTTAACACTAACACTCACACTAACCCTATCCCAAACCCTCACCGTCACCCAAACCCTATCCTTAACCCTACCCTAACACTCACTCTAACACTCAACTTAACCCTTACACTAAACCTAACCCTCAACCTCACCCTCACCCTCACACTTACCCTTAACGTCAACCTAATCCTCACACTAACCCTAACCCTAAACTTCATCTTCATCCTAACCCTAACCCTCACCCTAACCCTAACCCTCCCTCTAACCCTCAAACTCACCCTAAACCTCATCCTAAACCTAAACCTCACCCTAAAACTCAAACCCTAACCCTAACGGTAACCCTCACCCTAACCCTAACACTCACCCTAACCCTCACCCTCACCCTAACCCTAAACCTAAACCTAAACATCACTCTAACCCTCATCTTAACTCTAAGCCTAATCCTATCCCTATTCCTCAACCTCACCCTCACCTTAATTCGAACCCCAAACATAACCCTAAACCTCACCCTCACCCGAACCCTAACTCTAACTCTCACCCTAACCGTAACCCTCACCCTAAACCTAACGCTAACGCTCACCCTCAACCTAACTCTAAACCTCACCCTAACCCTCAACCTAACCCTTACTCTAACCCTAACTCTCAACGTCACCATAACCCTAACCCTAACCCTAACCCTCATCCTAACCCTAACCCGAACCCGAACCCTAACCCTCACCCTAGACCTCACCCTAACGTTAACCCTAATCCTAACCCTCACCCTCAACCTAACCCTCAGCCTAACACTTACCCTCACCCTCACCATAACCCTAACCTTAAACTAACCCTTACCCTCACACCAAACCTAACACTCACCATAACCCTAACCGTAACCCTAATGCTAACCCTAACCCTCACCCTCACCCTAACCTTCACTTTAACCCTTACACTCACCCTAACCCTCACACTAACCCCAACTCTAACTATAAACCTAAAACTCAACCTAACCCTCACCCTAAACCTTACCCTAACCCTAAGCCTAACATCACCCAAACCCGCAATGTCACCCTAACCCTAACCGTCACCCTCATCCTAACCCTCACCCTAACCCTTACCCTCAACCTAACCCTAAGCCTAACCCTAAGCCTAACCATCACACTAACACTAAACCTCACCCTAACCCTAACCCTCACCCTCATCCTAACCCTCACCCTAACCCTTACCCTCACCCTAACCCTAACCCTAACACTAACCCTAAGCCTAAAAGTCACACTAACACTAAACCTCACCCTAACCCTAACCCTCACCCTCATCCTAACCCTCACCCTAAGCCTTACCCTCACCCTCACCCTAACCCTAAACCTAACCATAAGCCTAACCCTCACACTAACCCTAAACCTCACCCTAACCCTAACCCTAAACCTCACACTACCCCTCATTCTGACACTAATACTCACCCTAACCCTAACTCTCACTCTCATCCTCACCCTCACGGTCACCCTAACCCTCACCTTAACCCTAATGCTCATACAAACCCTAACCCTCAACATCACCCTCATCCTCACCCTAAACCTCACCCCCAACCTAGCCCTCACCATAACCATAACACTAACCCTAAACCTTACCTAACTGAAACCCTCACCCTCACCCCCACCCTCACCCTAACCCTAACCCTCACCCTCACCCTAACACTTACCCTCACCCTAACCTTCACTCTCACGGTCACCCTCACCCTAACCATAACCCACACCCTCTCCCTAACCCTTACCTTCACCCTATCCCAAAACCTCACCCGAACCCTCACCTCATGGTAACCCTCACCCTCAGCAAAACATCACCCTAACCCTAGCCCTCACCCTAACCCTACCCCTAACCCTCACCCTAACTCTAACCTTAACCCTCACCCTAACCCTAACCCTCACCCACACACTAACCCTCACCCTCACACGAAAACTCACCTCACACGAATGCACACCCTCACACTAAACATCACCCTAAACCTAACCCTCACCCTAACCCTAACCCTAACCCTCACCCTAATCCTAACCCTCACCCTCACCCTCACCCTCACCCCAAGCCTAACCCTAAACCTAATACTAACCTTAAACCTAACTCTCACACTCACCTTCACCCTAAAGCTACTCCACACCCTAACCCTAACCCTAACCTTAAACTTCACCCTAAAACTTACCCTCACCCCTAACCTTACCCTCACCCTAACCGTGACCCTAAACGTAACCCTCACACTAACCCTAACCCTCTCCCTAACCCTAACCCTACCACTCACCTTAACCCTCATCCTAACCCTAACCATAACCCTAATCCTCATCTGAAACCTAAACCTAACCATAACCCTCACCCTAACCCTCAACCTCATCCTAGCCCTCAGCCTAAACCTAAACCTAACCCTAACCCTAAACCTCACCCTAACATTCAACCTCAACCTAACCCTTATCCTCGCCCTAACCCTCAACCTAACCCTAACCCTAACCCTAACCTTAAACCTCACCCTAACACTCACCCTAACCCTAATCCTTCCGCTCATCGTAACCCTCACCTGCACCCTCACCCTAACCCTACTGCTCAGCCTAACACTCACCCTAATCCTATTCCATACCCTAAAACTCACTCTAAACCTTACCCTAAACCTTACCCTAACTGTCACCCTAAAACTTATCCTCACTCTAACCCTAACCCTCACACTAATCTGAAACCTAAACCTCACCCTACACGTCACTCAAACCCTAAACCTAACACTAACCCTAACCCTAACCTTCAACCTCACCCTTACCCTCAACCTAACCCTCACCCTAACCCTAACACTCACCCTAACCCTCACCCTAACCCTAAACCTATACCTAACCATCACTCTAACCCTCACCCTAACCCTAACCCTAATCCTATTCCTCAACCTCACCCTCACCTTAATTCGAACCCCAAACCTAACCCTAAACCTCACCCTCACCCTAAACCTAACCCTAACCCTCACCCTCAACCTACCTCTAAACCTCACCCTAACCCCTAACCTAACCCTAACTATAACCCTAACCCTAACTATAACCCTAACCCTCAACCTCTCCCTAACACTAACCCTAACCCTAAGCCTCACCCTGACTCTCATCATAACTTGAATCCTAACCCTAACCCACACCTGACGCGTCCAGCAGGTTCAGTTATTCGTTAGGCTCGAGGAGGCGCCTCCTAAAAACCAATGGGGATGAGAGCGAAAAGAGACCAAGCGCATAAAGAAGACAAAGTCAGTCTGAGTCGTGTCAAGGTCTGCTTTATTAAAGTGAGGCAGGGTTTATATACCCGAAGGGAGAGGGGACGGGAAAGAATGAAAAAACTTTGCAGAAGCAAGGGTGAGAAGTCCCGGGGTCAGGGATGGGTCATGCTTTTCCTTTGGCCGTTGTGCTAGTCTTTCTAAGAAATATTTATGGTTAGCCAGGCGCCGTTTGCTTAGGGCTGGAGATAAGAGAAATATTTATGATTAGTCAAATGTTGTCTGCTTAGGGCTGGAGGAAGATTTATGGTTAGCCAAATGTAGTTTGCTTAGGGCTGGAGGAATCTTATCTTTCCATACACTTTCTTGGCTCCCAACAAATCCCCCTTTCTTATTTAGAAAATTGACCATCAATTGTTGGCTGCTCTTTTTAAGGGGGTGACAGAGGCTATTTTCCTCTAAGGGCCCAGGGTTTTTCTCCGCTCCTGAGCGAGCATCCTCACTCGGGGAGGGGAGTTTTACAATCCTTGGCATGTTTTTTGAGGAGATGGCTTGTGTGTATGCATGCCAACCGTCATGCACTCAGGGGTCTTGGGTTTTGGGATCTCGAGGATCCATCTCCCTGCAGTCCTACCTGCACCCTTGATTAGAGCATTTCTTTTTCCTCCCATAGGTGCATCCTCCCCCAAGCGGAGGAGCCTATAGGAGGAGGGGCGAACCTATCCCTTATGACAATAGGTCTTGCCCGTTGAATGGTCAGAAGTTACGAATAAGAAGAAAGATTTTCTAAATAAGAAAAAGAAAAAGGGGGGGCTGTTTCCCACTGGAACAAGCTCACGGCAAAGCACTAATTAAAAGCCTAGGGTAAATTCTCAATCTCAATGCCTTATTCCACCATATCGAGGTGATGATGATGAACCTGTATGGGCTTAGAAGACCAGAGA
Organism: Dipodomys merriami; assembly: GCF_024711535.1. NCBI lineage: Eukaryota > Metazoa > Chordata > Mammalia > Rodentia > Heteromyidae > Dipodomys > Dipodomys merriami. The sequence goes on along the minus strand of NW_027203715.1, from coordinate 18,573,660 downwards.
TTAATCTGTTATTTAATAAATTCAAACAGGAAGGTCCAAGTCTGGATCTGTAAGAGAAAAGTCATCATCTTCGGGGGGGAAGGTTTCCCCTGGGTTGTGGTAAGCCATTTACCTGTTTTATCAACAAATTTTCCAAAGGTAGGTTGTAAGAAAACATCCTGTCTTAGGCTACTGGCTACATGCCTTGTTGAGCCAGCCTGTATGGCCTCTGTATGTAGTGCTATTCAGGGTAAGCTCCATAATACTCCCCTTATTGGATATTTTCTAGCTTTCTAGGAATCATTAGGGAAGAAATGTATGGAATTGCAGTCCTTCTCTAGGGGTGACCGCGGTGTGCTCCGTGGGGTCCTCCTGAGTCTCTAAGCGATGATAATGCACCGAGATCAAATTTTTTTTGGAAGAGCAGAATCTATTTGATTTTTTATAAAGCACATAAGGCACTGAAAAGCCCAAGGGCCAAAGGAAACAAGCAAAAGTAATCCAACAAGGGGCCCCAGGAGGGGAAGAACATAGGGTAAAAATCCCCCCCAAGCAGCCCAAATAGGGTGCTCAAAATCTCATGTCGCCGTCTTTCAATCTCCTCCTGATGTTTTTTAACTCGATCTCTTACAATGCCAGACTTATTGGCATAAAAACAGCACTTTTCCTGTAAAGTTAAGCAAATGCCACCTCTGTCAGTAGTTAAAAGATCTAAACCTCTGCAATTTTGTAAAGCCACCTCAGCTAATGAATCTAACTGATCCTAAAGATCTTTAACAGATTGATAAACTTTAGTATTATCATCAGCTAATTGTTGTGAAAGCTTGGAGTATGAGGAGACAGCAGTGGCTAATCCTGCAGTCCCAGTGCCTAAAGCACCAGCCACTCCAAGTCCTATCAGTAGGGGAACAAATTGTACCACCCTTTTATGTCGGGGAACAAAATAATCAAAGTCAGGAATGGGTACTGGCTCATCTTCGGAAATCAAGTCAATGTCTGTGAGCAAAATAGCTGGAATACAGAGCCCTGTCCAATTTTGGGGAAGTATAGTGTAGGCCATATTATTGCCACAAACAAAAACCTGGCTCTGTTGTGAGCATAGGGAGGCAGAAACATTAATAACATTGTTGCACAGGGAAAAGGAGGATATCCCAACATCAATGTCATACTACCTGGGGACGTTTATAACACTCTTTGCAATAAAACAATTAGCGCGGATGATCAAACTGAGGTAGTCACTCTGGGAGGTAAGGGTTAGGGAATCTACAGTGTTACAGGCTTGTGATTGATTAACACTTGGCCTAGTCTGCTGGGCTCATCAAATGGCCCTTATCTTGAGCCCCCTAAATCGGGAATTTTTACACAGGAATGCGGAGGAACCTACCCTTTGTTCCTTATCTTTGGTCCCATTTGGCCATTTGGGGAATTTGCTTGTTAGCCCTTTATTTAGGACTACAGAGCTTGTCCCAGGGCCGATATCTAGACTCCGAAAATTTTTATATATCTCCAGGGAGGGGAAGGGTCAGTGCTAGCGAAAGCAAGTTTACAGAAGCAAAACCAGCAGTTAGCAATTGTAAAATATAACTCTAATTTTTAATCTTTTATTCCCCCATTTTTCTTTGGACTAATATCAATCTTAAAATTTAGGGGGTTCTTATCTCAGTCGTAGGGGTGTCTGTATATTATCTTGTGGGGTGTCAGTTGTTCTCAATGCTTGGTATTTGTATCTCAGAACAAATAGACTGACTACGCTGATCTTTTTCTTTTACAAAAGATACCAGTCTGTTGAGTATACAAAGTCCGACTGTAACAAAAGTAACAGTACCAGAGCCCCCCCCCTTTTTTTTCAAGGCTTTCTTCACTATCCTCTTTTTTTTTTTTTTTACGATTTTTTGAGCATCTTTGTGGCAGTAGTTTAAAACTGCCCAATTTTCCTTTGGCTTGCGGAACCTTTATCTTAGAACAGCGTTAAGGCACCACTGTGATGCAGAAGCTTGCTAGATTTTAAGGCTAAGAATATTACCTTCATTGATAAAACACTCAGGTTATTACCATATCAGAGTCAAACTAGGCTGTGACCCTAGAGTGAATTTCCAGTCACTATGCACTGAAGTGCCTAAGACAAACAAGCCAGTGATATCCTTGTCCCCAGTACCCACTGTGGGAAGAGAGGGTTTCTGGATATCACCCAAAAGAATGTCCCACAAGATCTTAGATTTAGCAGCAGTCAACCAGGAAGCCGACTCAGGTGATGGAATCAGGCAGGAGTTCCTCCAGGTGGCTGTCAGGCCATTAGGGTATGTAGCAGCAGCAGCAGTAGCAACAGCAGGGTCTCTCAGTAGCTCCAAGGGACTGTCACACCTCATGCTGGGCTGTAAATTCCTACACAGACTGGTTAAGGATACATTGCATAGGCTTGGCAGGCTTTGATCCTGCTGGTTTTTAAGATCTTTAAACAATAGCCCAGGACAATTTACCAAAATCAAAACTCTTTTTACTAACCAGATATTTTTGTAAATAGACACAGAAGGCTCAAAAGACTTAGTCTTGTAGCCATCTCTGACAGATGCAGTCTCCACACCTTGAACACCTACAACAATTACAGTATTCTTTATGATTTTTTTTCATCTATTTTGCCTCATTTCTCCAAAATTTCTGACTCTGGACCCTTGATCTTAAAAATGGGGATAGAAGGGCAAAGATCCATCTTCCGTAACTTCTTCAAGCTGACTTTAGGGGCGTTGATCTTACCTAGCCAGGAACCTATAACTTTAGCCTATTTTACAAAGAGGCTATCAGGGTTAGATGTCATTAAGAACAATATTTTAACTTTTGAAAACGGCACAGATCTTTTCTCCGGCTACAGCAGTGTAGCTTGTTTAGCATCCTGGTTTGCAAAAGCATCTTCCTAGATGGCTTAGGAATGTGATCTCTAATGATCCCAAATAATGTCTATGTTACCTTTGCAGGCCTTGAGACAGATATCAATAGAAACACTCTCTCAGGTTTACAAACTTTTTCCTGAGCAGATGAATTTCCTGTAACTAGTGTCAGCTCAATTAGAGCTGCCAATTAGAAGTTTTGGCACATAAAGGAGTTGAGATTTAAACTATTCCCCACATTTTATAACATTATCTTTTTACTATTACAGAGGACTGGCAAGTTTCTGTCCCTTACAAGGTAGATAGTCATGGACATTTGGCATGCTTACAAACTCTTTTTATGACCTCCCGGCTCTGACCAGTTTTGAAGGGCCACAAAATGACTCTAGGATCTGACATTTCTGCAATCCAAGCAGTGGCCTGCCTCTGGATGCTCCTCCATTGCTTTTGTCCCAGGAATGTCTTCTCCACATTGGGATAAATGCCTCATTGGCATTTTCCTTAGCTGGTTGCTGGACTTGAACTCGGGGCCTGAGCACTGTCCCTCAGCTCTACAGCTTAAGGCTAGCATTCTGCCACTTTTAGTCCCAGACTCGGGGCTTGAATGCTGTCCCCTAACTCTTCAGTCCAGGGCTAGTACTCTGCCACTGTGAGCCTCGAGCTTGGGGCTTGAGTACTGTCCCCTGACTCTTTAGTCCAGGGCTAGTACTCTGCTGGCTGAATAGAGGTGACAGTCTCACAGGAACCTTTTTGTGCCCGGGCTGGCTTTGAACCAGTTTCAGATCAATGAGTCTTATAGAAAGCCACTTTACTCCAATTAAAAGCAACAAGGTCGTCAACATGGAAGTAGCCTTTAAGCATGCTCTTACCTGAAACTTATTAAGAGTCAAAGTTACATCTGACAAACTTGTAAGAATCCTCTGTGCTTTGCTCTGAACTTGCTGGAAACTTAAAAAACCTATAAGAGCAAACTAGAATAGCAATTATTTTGGTAATCCTAATTTTTCCTTTGTGCACATTGAGGCCAATGTTAAGAACACTTTTACAGTTAAACTTTATATCCAAAAATCCATTTCTAATAATTTTTTTAAAACCTGTTATTAATCAACTTTAATATTTTATACTTTAGTTTTCATTTGCATTTTGAAAAGATCCCTTGAAATCTTGAGGCCAAGTGTCACTCATTGCCTCTTTGTTGCTTGTTTTATTATATTTTATTTTTAATTTAATTTAATTTTATTTTATTTTATTTGAGAACATACTGTACAGAGGGGCTGCAATTACATGGGCAGGATAATGCATACATTTCTTACCAAGCATTGCAGCCTCCTCCTTTGTTTACCCTTCACCTCCCTTCCCAGCCTCCCCCCTCCCCCCCCACCCAATCATACCCCCCTCCCCCCCACACCGACATTGTAAATCTGGTTTTGACATGACATTTTGTACTTCTCATTGTTGCAACAGGTCCACCTGAATCCTTAAACGACTTGTTTGTCCCCATCTCCTCCACATGTTATACTGACATCAAATATAGTGAAAGCGGGGGTTACAATGTGGGGGAGGGACATACACAGCAACAAAGAAATAATCTTATAAATGCGTTAGAAACACATGCATGAAAGAAACGAAAACATTAAAATACATATTTAAGGGTTCATTTTCCTAACATCACATTATCTGACCTTTTCTGCTTGACTCATACCTATAATAGATATTGCAAATAAGGGAAACCATGGGACCTATGTTCCTTGGGCCTGGCTTACTTCACTTAATATAATTTTTTCCAAACCTTTCCATTTCCTAACAAATGGGGAAATGTCATTCTTTCTGATGGAGGCATAGAATTCCATTGTGTATATATACCACATTTTCTTGATCCATTCATCTACTGAGGGGCATCTGGGTTGGTTCCATATCTTAGCTATGGTAAATAATGCTGCAATAAACATAGTTGTGCTGGTAGCTTTAGTGTGGTCTTGTTTGTAAACATTTGGGTAAATGCCCAAAAGTGGGATTGCTGGATCATAGGGGAGATCTATGTGAAGTCTTTTGAGGAACCTCCATACTGCTTTCCAAAGTGGTTGAACAAGTTTACATTCCCACCAACAATGAAGTAAGGTTCCTTTCTGTCCACATCCCCTCCAGCATTTGTTGTTGTTAGAGTTCTTGATTTTTGCTGTTCTAACTGGAGTGAGGTGATATCTCAATGTTGTTTTGATTTGCATTTCTTTTATGGCTAGGGATGTTGAACATTTCTTCATGTGTCTCTTGGCCATCCTTCTTTCTTCTTCAGAGAAGTTTCTCTTTAAGTCTTTCGCCCACTTATTTATTGGGCAGTTGTTTCTTTGAGGATTTGTTGTTGGGTGGTTTAATTTTTTGAGTTCCAAGTATATTTTAGATATGAGGCCCTTGTCCATTGCATGGCTAGTAAAGATCTTCTCCCAATCGGTGGGATTTCTATTGATCTTGCTAGCTATGTCATTTGCCCTGCAGAAGCTCTGCAACCTTATGCAATCCCATTTGTCCAACCTTTCTTTGATTTGTTGTGTTTCCGGGTCTCTATTCAGAAAATTTCGGCCTGAGCCAAGGAGGGTTTCTCCAATAGGGTTTCTCCTATTCCATCCTGTATTGTTTTCAGAGTGTCTGCTTTGAGTTCAAGGTCTTTGATCCATTTGGAGTTGATTCTGGTGCAGGGTGATATATAAGGATCTAGCTTTAGTTTTCTACATGTAGTTAACCAATTTTGCCAGCACCATTTACTGAAGAGGCTGTCTTTCTTCCATTCTATTGTTGTAGCTTCCTTATCAAAGATTAGATGGCTATAGGTCTGTAGGTCCATTTCTGGGTTTTCAATTCTATTGCATTGGTCCTGAGGTCTGTTCTTATGCCAATACCAAGTTTTGATTACTAGGGCTTTATAGTAGAGTTTGAAATTTGGTATTGATATTCTTCCAGCAGTGTTCTTTTGGAGCGTTTTTGCTATTCGGGGTCTTTTATTGTTCCATATGAATTTTTGGATTGCCTCTTCTATTTCCTTGAAGAATGAGGGTGGAATTTTGATAGGTATCGCGTTGAATTTGTAGATAGCCTTGGGAAGTATTGCCATTTTCACGATGTTAATCTTGCCAATCCAGGAGCATGGGAGGTTTTGCCATTTTTTAAGTTCTGTGTTGATTTCCTTTTTCAAGATTTTAAAGTTTTCATCATAGAGGTCCTTCACTTCTTTAGTTAAGTTAATTCCTAGGTATTTTATTTTTTGTGGGGCTATTACAAATGGAGTTGCTTTCCTAATTTCAGCCACACTTTTCTCATTGTTGGCATACAGAAAAGCCATTGATTTTGCGGGGTTAATTTTATAACCTGCTACGTTGCCAAAGTTTTGAATCAGCTTGAGTAATTTGGGAGTGGAGTCTATGGGATTCTTTAAGTACAAGATCATGTCATCTGCAAAGAGGGAGAATTTTATTTCTTCTTTCCCTATTTGGATCCCCTTTATGTCTGCATCTTTTCTTATTGCTGTAGCTAGGCATTCTAATACTAGATTGAAGAGAAGTGGAGAGAGTGGGCATCCTTGTCTTGTTCCTGAGTTAAGAGGAAATGGCTTTAGTTTTTCACCATTGAGTATAATGCTGGCTGTAGGTTTGTCATATGCAGCCTTTATTGTATTGAGGAATGTTCCACGGATTCCTAATTTTTCCAAAACCTTCATCATAAAGGGGTGTTGGATCTTGTCGAATGCTTTTTCTACATCTATTGAGATAACCATGTGGTTCTTATTCTTGCTCCTGTTGATGTGATGAATAATATTAATTGATTTGCGTACATTGAACCAGCTTTGCATCCCTGAAATGAATCCTGTTTGATCATGGTGTATGATTTTTTGGATGAATTGTTGAAGTCGATTGGCCAAAATTTTGTTGAGAAGTTTTGCATCAATGTTCATCAAAGAAATGGGTCTGTAGTTCTCTTTCTTTGATGAGTCCCTGCCTGGTTTTGGGATGAGGGTTATGATGGCTTCATAGAATGTGTTCGGTAGTGAGCTTTCTCTTTCAATTTCATTGAAGAGTTGGAGGAGTATTGTTGTGAGCTCTGCTTTGAAGGCCTTGTAAAATTCCGCTGTAAAACCATCTGGTCCTGGACTTTTCTTAGCTGGGAGGTCTCTTATTGCTGTTTCTATTTCAATGCTTGATATGGGCCTGTGAAGCTGGTTTAACTCATCTTGGTTTAGTGTTGGCATGTCAATATTTGCTAGGAAAAGGTCCATTTCTGTCAAGTTCTCAAACTTATTAGCATAAAGTTTTGAGAAGTATTCCCTTATAATGTTCTGAATCTTGGTTGTTTCCGTGGTGATGTTTCCATTCTCATCTCTGAGTTTATTAATTTGGGTGTGTTCTCTCCTTTTTCTGATAAGGATTGCTAAGGGTCTGTCAATTTTGTTAATTTTTTCGAAGAACCAACTCTTTGTTTTGTTGATTCTTTCTATAGTTTTTTTTGGATTCTAATTCATTTAATTCTGATTTAATTTTGATTATTTCTTTCCGTCTACTTGATTGGGGTTTATCTTGCTGCTTTTTTTCAAGGAGGTTTAGATGTGTAGTTAAATTGTTGGTTTCAGATCTCTCCAATTTGTTGATGTAGGAGCTCAGAGCTATAAACTTGCCTCTTAGTACTGCCTTTGCTGTTTCCCAGAGGAGCTGGTAATTTGTGTGTTCATTTTTGTTAAATAGCATGAACATTTGAATTTCCTTTCTAATCTCTTCCATGACCCACTCATGATTCAGCAGTGTGTTGTTCAGCCTCCATGTGATACCGGACTTTCTTTGGTGGCTTTTGGTGTTTAGTTCAAATTTTATTCCCTTGTGGTCAGAGAGAATGCAAGGTATAACTTCAATGTTTCTGAATTTAGAAAAGTTTGCTTTGTGCCCTAAAATGTGGTCTATTTTAGAAAATGTTCCATATGCTGCTGAGAAAAACGTGTATTCTGATGCTGCTGGGTGAAATGTTCGGTAAATGTCTGTTAAGTCTAGTTGATCTATGTAGCTGTTTAGATCTGCGGTTTCTCTGTTGAGTTTTTGCCGAGTTGATCTCTCTAGTGGGGAGAGTGGTGTGTTAAAATCCCCAACAATTAATGTCTTTGGATCTATATGGGATTTGAGGGAAAGTAGTGTTTCATTGATAAATTTGGGTGCTCCATTGTTTGGCCAATAGATATTTAGAATTGTAATATCCTCCTGAAGGAGAGATCCTTTAATTAGTATGTAGCGACCTTCTTTATCTCTTCTCACGAATTTTAATTTGAAGTCTATTTTATCTGATATTAGGATTGCAACTCCCTCCTGTTTATGAGGGCCGTTTGCTTGGTAGAGTTTGTTCCAGCCTTTAACATTGAAAATGTGTGTGTTTTTATGGGCAAGAAGTGACTCCTGCAGGCAGCAGATAGAAGGGTCTTGTTTTTTAATCCAACTAGACAGTCTATGTCGCTTAATTGGAGAGTTCAGTCCGTTAACGTTAAGAGATAGGACTGAGAGTTATTTGGGAGTTCCTGCCATGTTATCTTCCTTCTTCGGGGCTTTAAAACTGGGTTCTTCCTATGGTTCTTGGATTCTCAGTTTGGGTGCAGTTTGTTGGTCTTCATTGTGGTCTTGTTGGTTTTCTATGTGTAGGACATCTTTAAGAATCTTTTGTACGGCTGGTTTGGTGATGTATTGTTTCAATTTTTGTTTGCTGTGGAAGGTTTTTATTTGGCCTTCAGTTATGAAGGAGAGTTTAGCTGGGTACAGTATTCTTGGTTGATAGTTGTTTGTTTTTAGGGCATGGCATACATCATTCCAGGCTCTTCTTCCTTTGATTGTCTCTGCTGAGAAAATTGAGGTGATTCTTATTGGTTTCCCTTTATAGGTGATTACCCTTTTCTCCCTGACAGCTTTAAGGATCTTTTCCTTGTTCTGAGTTGATCCTGTGTGGATTATAATGTGACGGTGGGATGTCCTATTCTGGTCTGGTCTATTTGGGGTTCTAAACGCTTCTTGTATCTGAATAGGCCTATCTTTTTGCATGTTTGGGAAGTTCTCTGCTAGGATCCTGTTAAACAAATTTCCTAGACCATTAACTTCTGTTTCTAGGTGCTCCTCTACACCCATTATCCTTAAGTTAAGCCTTCTGATGGTGTCTTCCAGGTGTTGAATAGATCTATCATATTTCTTGGACTTGTCTTGGATGGTTGTATGTTCTTTCTCTATAATATCTAGGCTGTCTTCAATCCCTGAGATTCGATCTTCTGCATGGTCTAACCTGCTGTCAAGACTCTCTACTTTGTTTTTTATCTCTTTTCCTTCTAATTGGTCAGATTTGATGGCTTCAAGTTCTTTGTTGAAGCTCTGTTTTAGGTCTTGTATGAATTTCTTTACTTCCTTAATTTGGTGTTCAGTGTTTGTCCTCAAATCACTTAGTTGGTTGGATATGGTTTCTTTGGACTCCCATTCCTTCTGTTGGGTTCCATTCAGCTTTCCCTTTGTGGTCTCCCTGACTTCCTTCAGCTCTTTGTTCATGGATTCTATGGATGCCTTTAGTGATCTTTGTGTGTTCTCTACCTAGTCTCTCAATTCCTTTATTCCTATTTGATTAGCTTCCTTGCGTTCGTGGGATTCCTGCAGTTCTCTTTGAGTGTTCTCAGCCTGCTCACGCCATTCCTCCCTTTCTCTTTGAGTATTCTCAAGTTGTTCACGCAAATACTGTATCAGTTTTTGAGTAGCTTCCTCACGCTTATGATATTCCTGTATAAACTTCTGGGATGCCTCCTCTCTCTCCCTATCACGCTCATACTGAGTCCTTTGTACATTGTCAAACTTCTCATTTATCATGTTTGCTATTAGTGTTTGTAGAGCTATTTGGGAACTCTCCTCTGGATTATTCTTTATCTGTTCTAATCCCTAATTATCAAGATTGGGAATTGAGATACCCGAATTTGCCATTTTTCTTGTGTTTTTCCGGCTTACTCTGCCCATTTGAGATGAAGATACCGCCAGTTTTGTGCTAGAACACTATCTTAAGGCAACCATCAACCAAAGTTTGCATTTGTACAGTCAATAGTCTACAAATACAATCTAGTTCAACAGATACATCTATTCAACATCAAACAACTATATGTTAAAGACTTCGAACCGCAGAAAAGAATTTGGAAAACCAGAAATTATTAGGATTAGGGAGAGATGTAGGTAAAAAATAGGAATAGATTGGTGTGGGGAGGAACAGGGAGAGTGAAATATGTCCTAATCACAATGCAGGAAATGGGTTGGGTAGGATGCAAGTAGAGAGAGAGAAAAAAAGAAGAGACGGAAAGGGGAATGAAAAGAGACCAGAAAAAAAATAGAAACGAAAAAATTAATGTTATTATAGAGATTAAAAGACCATCTACTTAGAGAGGAATGTGAATATGTTGAGAGAAAGGGAGGGACATAGTGGAGATGTGAAAAGCTTTGATGATGGGAATGGAGAAGAAAAGATTAGAAGTTCAGTAGAGCTAGACAAAAAACAAAAAGATGATTAAGAAAGAAAGAAAAAGAGAAAGAAGACAAGAAAAGAAAGGAAAACGCTCATTCACATATTCCTAAAATAAAAATTATAAGGGGAGAAAGAAAAAAAAAGTTACTGGAAAACAATTATTTTTTCAGAAGAGGCAAAAATTAAATATTAATAAAAGTTTTAGAAGAGAAAAAAATTATATATATATATATAAGGTAACAAAAAAAAACCAAACAAAAAAAGAAAAGAAGAAGAAGAAAAAAAAAGAAGAAAAAAGTCCTTTCATTTTTTGGGGGGGAGAGGGGTGGGAAGAATCCTGTATCTCCCTTTTATCTGTAACCAGCCTCTTGTTGGAGTCTCTGGTCAGCTTGAGGTCCTGTGGCTTGATTGGTTTCTTAAGTCGGTTTGTTGGAAGAGGCAGAAAAATGCTCTGCTTTACCCAAGATTTTGAGATCCCCCTCCCAGCTTAGTTTTTTGGGAGGGTGATCAGCTTTGAGAATCACAAAAGAGGGGGATGCAGTGATGAGGCTAGGTTCTGGGTAGAGTTGAGGCCTTTCAACTAACAGTAGCTTTTCCCTGGGGCTATTTTGTGATAAAACTCACAGCGCCCAGCCTGGAGCCATTCTCAGGGTTTCTGTTTTTCAATTGATTGTGGTGGCTGATAGAGGGAGGGGTAGCCTCTGGCTCTGGTTACCCAGTGAGGAAAGCCAATCCAATTGCTGGCGCCTGAGCTGGGTGACTTTTCCCTGGATGGAGCCGAGTCTGGCAGGTCACTTCGCCGTTAAGTTCTTGTGACCTGCTAAATGACTCGTTTTATTCCAAGGCCTGAGCTGAAGCTAGCAGCTCCTCCGAGCTTAGTCGGTATCCAAGATGGAGATCACCGGTGCTGGGGGGGAGGGGTGGCCTTCCCTCCTCTGCTCCCTGAGAAGGAGTGAGGACGTCGGGCTTCTACTCACGCCGAGTCTTGGATCCTGGGTCGTCTCTGGTCTGCAAACTGCAGGATGAAGATGTTCGCTCCTTGTCGGTTCTTTTTGGTGTTGAGTAGAATCTGCTTGTCCGCTGCATCTGGCTCCTTCGTCCCAGACTTTCTGTGTCTCAGGTATGACCCCGCAGCGGTGGTCGCCGCCGCGACCCTGCCACCGCAGCGGCAGCTGCTGGCAGGCGCTCAGATGTGTCTTCTTGGCTTCCCCTCTCTTGACTAACTCTCTGTCCTGTGATGGCACACTTGGTGTGATTCTCTGGCTTAGGACTGTTCACTGGAACTCTAAAACTGCTTTCTATGCGAGAGCATGTTCAGATTCCAGCTTCTCCTCCACCATCTTCCCGGAACTCTGGTTGCTTGTTTTAAAACAGACACACATTAAGATTTTTAAACTCAAATGACAATTTTTCCTTAATGCAAGAATTATAGTCACCTTCACTCTATCACGAAGCTAGACTTAACACCTTTATAACTTTTAAAAGCATCCTAATTGTGGAACATAATTGAAAGTAAGCCACATTATATAAATAACTTTTTAGCCCTCTTTTAAGGCCTTCCTAATTTTAATTTTAACTCATCCAATGGGAGGTTTTAGCAATACTAATCAGATCATCACATCACTCATTTTAACCATCATGTTTTCAGTATCTATCTGCAGAGAAAAGAGAGAACAAAGATGGGCCACTCAGCCCCTTCTATGGAATGGCCACACACCCAATCTGACTCTTAAGGGTTAGATGAACTGTGTTTGCATCAGCTTGCCCTCTTTCTCCATGCGTGGACCCCTCCCAGGGCCTGTCCCAACATGCATGACCAGCTGAACTGCACTTCGGCTTGTTCACCCCTCAACCCCTAAAGGTCTTCTGTTGGCTTCTAAGTTTTTCTCCATCTCTTCTCTTGGTTTTCGAATGGAATACACAGTTTTAGACAGACAGAACAGGTAACATCTTTGACAGTGTTAAACTAACCTGTACATTTAAATTTTTAATATTTATCCCAAATTTTAGCCAAGGGAACTAGATCCCAAACAGCGAATGCATTTTTGTTAAGCCAGATAACTTGATTACAGTATAAACAGTCTTATGCATTTTAAAACATTAGTCTTTAAATACCAGATTTTCTAATTTGCAAGTTAAAGAATCCTTACAAAGCCATTTAAAACAATGCGAAGATTTTTTTTTTTGGTCAATGTCCAAACCTCATAACTTTTTGAATTTTAAATTTAAACTCACCCAATTGTTACAGCATGCTGACAATTTTTATCTTTGAACACGTTCACAGACACCCACAAAACACTCACACAGATCTTAAAGCGCGCAAAAATCAAAATCAGTTGTACGTACACCTTTTAAAGTTTTTAAACAAAAATTTAAGACAGTATTTCTTTTAACTAGGTACCTTTGTTGGGCGTTATTTTCCCAGAGCTTGCTTATCTAGCAAGGCAATTCACTAATTAGTCTTTTGAATCTTTGTGCTGTTCTCATTCAGCAAGCTGAATCCAGAGTCTGCTGAGTGAGCCTGCCACACTCACCCAAATCTTCCCTACCTCAGAAAACATAAAATGAACACACACACTAATCAAGACAAACAAGTGGCCACAAAGACAAAATCAGGTCTTAGTGAATGGGGCGACATCTCACCACCATTCACTTACTAGGGGACTCAACACTCCTACTCTCCTCCGGAGGATTTTTTTCTTTTTTCTTTTTTCTAGATTCCTGCAAGCATTGACCCAGGGGCCTTCCAAGGCGGAGGAGAATTCCCAGTCATCTTGGGGCAAGGGAAAACAAAAATCCCTAGCCGCCGTCCCCTCAGACTGACAGGTTCTCCCCCACCCTCAGACCCCCTGAACCATGGCCCAAGGCTGAGATCTAACTGGGGCCACTCACAGGTGGTCAGTGACAATTTCATAATTGACAAACAAGCAAGTTCCTAAAACCTGACAATCTGGGCTCGAGCTGTAACTTTTTTCCAGTGATCTAAAGTCAGACTTAAGGGGGTTGTTAGTTGCCGCCCCTTCCCTTTAAGAACAACAAGACAGACAACAGAGATAATTAACACTAAACAGAAACAGAGGAAACCAGGACTGCAACAGAAAAAGCAACTTCAGATGGTAGTGGCCATCTGAACATGTTTTTTGTTTATGATAGCCTGAACCTCTGCCTTATCTATAAATTCAGCCTTCCAGGTTAAATATTGACCTCTGGTCAGGACCGATTGTACAATCTTATTCTATTCATGAGGCAGCAGGTGTCCTCCATTAAAATCAATAAGCGGGCACCATCTCTTCCCTTTCTTACCTCTTTTAAAATGTCCCTGATAATCCCATAAAAACTAAAAAAGGCCTCGGGAATTTCTTCTCCTTTAGCCGCTAAATCATTAATATTTTTCCTTACTTTACTCCAGGTAAGAGGATGAATGTCCGGGCCACTCAAAATTAGCCAAGGACATTTTTCCCACGACAAAACAAAAAATTTTTACAAGATCCTTTCTTTTTACTCTTATTCCTCTCTCCATAAGAGCTTCCTTCATATCCTTTATAAATAATGGCTCTTTAGAAAGCGTCTTGCCCATGGTTTATGGGACGGCAAACTTACCTCAAGACTTAACGCAGTGCATGAGTGATGCGATGTGGGCGTCTCTACCCTTAGATTATTGGGGATCCCCATCTCCAGCGCCGTCTGGCAGGCCACCGTGCCTCGAGCCCCACGGTGGGAGGGACTTGACCCATCCAGCAGGTTCAGTTATTCGTTAGGCTCGAGGAGGCGCCTCCTAAAAACCAATGGGGATGAGAGCGAAAAGAGACCAAGCGCATAAAGAAGACAAAGTCAGTCTGAGTCGTGTCAAGGTCTGCTTTATTAAAGTGAGGCAGGGTTTATATACCCGAAGGGAGAGGGGACGGGAAAGAATGAAAAAACTTTGCAGAAGCAAGTGTGAGAAGTCCCGGGGTCAGGGATGGGTCATGCTTTTCCTTTAGCCGTTGTGCTAGTCTTTCTAAGAAATATTTATGGTTAGCCAGGCGCGTTTGCTTAGGGCTGGAGATAAGAGAAATGTTTATGGTTAGTCAAATGTTGTCTGCTTAGGGCTGGAGGAAGATTTATGGTTAGCCAAATGTAGTTTGCTTAGGGCTGGAGGAATCTTATCTTTCCACACACTTTCTTGGCTCCCAACACACACCCTAACCCTAACTCTCACCCTCACCCTCAAACATCACCCTAACCCAAACCCTCACCCTAATCCTAAAACAAAACCTCAACCTAACACTAACCCTCACCCTAAATTTGACCCTCACACTAATCCTCACCCTAACCATAACTCTAACCCTTACCCTAACTCTCATCCTCACCCTCACCCTCAGCCTAACCCTAACCCTAACCCTAATCCTAACCCTAACCCTCACTCTCACCCTAACTGTAACCGTTACTCTAACCCTCACCCTCACCCTCACCCTAAACCTAACCGTAAACCTAACCCTAACCCTCAACCTAACCCTAAACCTAACCCTCACCCTAACCCTCATCCTAACTAACCCGAACCCTAAAATTAACCCTCACCCTAGACCTCATCCTAATGTTAAACCTAATCCTAACACTCACCCTCAGCCTAACACTTACCCTCACCCTCACCATAACCCTAATCCTCAAACTAGCCCTAACCCTCACACTAATCCTAACGCTCACCATAACCCTAACCCTACCCCTCACCCTAAACCTAACCGTAAGCCTAACGCTAACCCTAACCCTCTCCCTCACCCTCACCTTGAATTTAACCCCTACCCTCACCCTTACCCTCACACTAACCCTAACTCTAACCCTAACACTAAACCTCAACCTAACCCTCACCCTAAACCTAACACTAAACCAAACCCTAAACATCACCCTAACCCACACCCTCACCCTAACCCTAACCCTCACCCTCATCCTAACCCTCACCCTAACCCTAACCCTCACCCTAAACCTAACCCTAACCCTAACACTAAGCCTAACCCTCACACTAACCCTAAACCTCACCCTAACCCTAAACCTCACCCTCATCCTATCCCTCACCCTATCTCTTACCATCACACTAACCCTAACCCTAAAGCTAACCCTAAGCCTAACCCTCAGACTAACCCTAAACGTCACCTTAACCCTAACCCTAACCCTCACACTACCCCTCATCCTGATCCTAATTCTCACCCCAACCCTAACCCTAACCCTAAACCTCACCCTCACCCTAACACTCACACTCACCCTATCCCTCAACCTAAGGCTAATGGTCAACCACACCCTAACACTCAACATCACCCTCATCCTCACCCTAAACCTCACCGTCAACCTAGACCTCACCATAACCGTACCACTAACCCTAAAACTTACATAACAGAAACCCTCACCCTCAACCCACCCTCACCCTAACCCTAAACCTCACCCTCACCATAACAATTACCCTCACACTAACCCTCACATTAACCCTAACCCTCACTCTCACCCTCACTCTCATGGTCACCCACACCCTGACCATAAACCTCATCCTCTCCCTAACCCTTACTTTCACCCTATCCCGAACCCTCACCCGAACCCTCACCTCATGGTAACCCTCACCATCATCCAAAACATCACACTAACCATAACCCTCACCCTAACCCTAACCCTAACCCTCACCCTAAACCTAAACCTCCCTCTATCCCTCAAACTCACCCTAACCCTAACCCTAACACTCACACTAAAACTAAACGTAAACCTAAACCTCACCCTAACCCTCAACCTCATCCTAAACCTAACCCTCATCCTAACCCTAACCTTAACACGAACACTCACCCTAACCCTATCCCAAAACCTCACAGTCACGCAAACCTAACACTCACCCTAACCCTCACCTTAACCCTAACCCTCACCTTAACCCTAACACTAAAACTAACCCTCAACCTCACCCTCACCCTAAGACTAACCCTTAACCTCAACCTAATACTCACACTAACCCTAACCCTAAACCTCACCTTCATCCTAACCCTAAAACTCACCCTAAACTTAACCCTCCCTCTAACACTCAAACACACTCTAATCCTCACCCTAAAACTAAACCTCACCCTACACCTCAAACCCTAACCCTAACGGTAACCCTCACCCTAACTTTCACCCTCACCCTTACCCTCAACCTAACCCTCACCCTAACCCTAACCCTAACCCTAACACTCACCCTAACCCTCACCCTCACCGTAAACCTAAACCTAAACCTAAACATCAAACTAACCCTCACCCTAACTCTAATCCTAATCCTAACCCTATTCCTCAACATCACCCTCACCTTAATTCGAAACCCGAACATAACCCTAAAACTCACCCTCACCTTAACCCTAACTCTAACTCTCACCCTAACCGTAACCCTCACCCTAAACCTAACCCTAATGCTCACCCTCAACCTAACTCTAAACCTCACCCTAACCCTCAACCTCACCCTAACCCTAACCCTAACCCTAACCCTCATCCTAACCCTAACCCGAACCCTAACCCTAACCCTCACCCTAGACCTCACCCTAACATTAACCCTAATCCTAACCCTCACCCTCAAACTAACCCTCAGCCTAACACTTACCCTCACCCTCACCATAACCCTGAACTTCAACTAACCCTAACCCTCTCACCAACCCTAACCCTCACCATAAACCTAACCCTAACCCTCACCGTAACCCTAAACGTAACCCTAACCCTAACACTAACCTTCATCTTCACCCTAAACCTAACACTCACCCTAACCCTAACCCTCTCTCTAATACTCAAACTCACCCTAATCCTCACCCTAAATATACCCCTAACCCTCACCAAACACAAACCCTCAGCCTCACTCTCACCCTAACACTAACCATCACATTCACCCTCATCCTCAGCCTATCCAGATGCCTAACACTCACCCTCACACTCACCCTCATCCTCAGCCTATCCCTAACCATGAACTTAATCCTAACCCTAAACTTCAACCTGACCCTCACCCTCACCCTAAACCTAACCCTAAACCTAACCCTCACCCTAACTCTTAACCTCACCCTAACCCTTACCCTAACCCTAAGCCTAAACCTAACCCTCACCCTACCCCTCACCCTAACCCTAAACCTAAACTTCACCACCACCCAAACCTTCATTCTACCATTTACCCTCACCCAAACCCTCACCCTAAACCTAAACAAAACCCTAAACCTCACACTAACAATCACCCTAACCCTAACCCTAACCCTAACCGTAACATCACCCTAACCCTCACACTAACCCTAACCCTCACCCTAACCCTAACCCTACCACTCTCCCTAACCCTCATCCTAACCGTAACCCTAAACTTAATCCTCACCCTAACCTTAACACTAACAATAAACTTCACCCTCATCCTAACCCTCACCTTCACGGTAATCCTCAACCTGACCCTAACCCTCACCCATACCCTAAACCAAACCTTCACGCTCACACTAGCCCTAACCCTAAACCTAACCCTCAACCTAAGCCTAAACCTCACCTTAATCCTCACCCTCATCCTAACCCTCACCCTAACCATTACCCTCAAACTAACCCTAAAGCTAAACCTAACCCTCACAATAAACCTTACCCTCACCATAACCCTCATCCTCACCCTATCCCTCACACTAACCCTAAGCCTAACCCTCAACCTAACCCTAAACCTCACCCTCACCCTCACCCTAAACGTAACCCTAACCTTACCCATCAACCTAAACCTCATCCTCACCTTAACCCTAACCCTAACACTCACACTAAACCTAACCCTAACCCTCACCCTCATCTTAACACGAACCCTCACCCTAACCCTAACCCTCACCCTAACCCTAAACCTAACCCTAAACAAACCCTCACACTAACCCTAACACTCACCCTACCCCTAACCCAAACAATAACCCTAAACCTCACCCTAACCCTCACTCTACCCTAAACATAACCCTAACCCTAACCATCACCCTACCCCTCACCCTAACCGAAACCCTGAACCTAACCTTCTTCCTCATCCTAACCCTTACACTTACCCTCACGGTAAGTCTAACACTAACCCTAACCTTCACACTAAACCTAACCCTCACCCACACAGTAACCCTCACCCTCACCCGAAAACTCACCTCACATGAACCCACACCCTCACACTAAACCTCACCCTAAACATAACCCTCACCCTAACCCTAATCCTAACCATCACCCTAATCCTAACCCTCACCCAAAACCTCATCCTCACCCTAAGCCTAACCCTAAACCTAACACTAACCCTAAACCTAACTTTCAACCTCACATTCACCCTAACGCTACCCCACACCCTAACACTAACACTAACCATAAACTTCACCCTAAAACTTACCCTCACCCCTACCCTTACCCTCACCCTAACCATAACCCTAAACCTAACCCTCACACTAACCCTAACCCTCTCGCTAACCCTAACCCTACCATTCACCTTAACCCTCATCCTAACCCTAACTTTAACCCAAAGGCTCACCCTAAACCTAAACCTAACCATAACCCTCACGCTAACCTTCACCCTCACCCTAGTCCGCACCCTGAACCTAACCCTAACCCTAACCCTAAACCTCACCCTAACCATCACCCTCAACCTAAAACTTACCCTCACCCTAACCCTCAACCTAACCCTAACGCTAACCCTAACCCTAACCTTAAACATCACCCTAACCGTCACCCTAACCCTAATCTTTACCCTCATCCTAACCCTCAACCTAACCCTTACCCTCACCCTAACCCAAAACCTAAACCTCACCCTCACCCTAACCTTTACCGTCACCCTAACCCTAAACCTAACCCTCACACTAACGCTCACCCTAACCCTACTGCTCAGCCTAACCCTCACCCTAACCCTATTCCTTACCCTAAATCTCACCCTAAACCTTACCCTAAACCTTATCCCAACCCTCACCCTAAGCCTCACCCTAAAACTTATCCTCACCCTAACCCTAAACCTCACACTAATCCTAAACCTAAACCTCACCCTACACCTCACTCAAACACTAACCCTAACCGTAACTCTCACCCTAACCTTAAACCTCACCATTACCCTCAACCTAACCCTCACCCTAACCCTAACACTCACACTGACCCTCACCCTCACCCCAACCCTAATCCTAAAAATAAACATCACTCAAACCCTCACCCTAACTCTAACCCTAATCCTAACCCTATTCCTCAACCTCACCCTCACCTTAATTTGAACCCCAAACCTAACCCTAAACCTCACCCTCACCCTAACCCTAACTCTAACTCTCACCCTAACCCTAACCCTCACCCTAAACCTAACCCTAACCCTCACCCTCAACATAACTCTAAACTTCACCTTAACTCTCAACCTAACCCTAACACTTACACTAACACACAACTTCAATTTAACCTTAACCCTAACCCTAACCCTCACCCTAACACTCGCCATAACCCTAATCCTAACCCTAACCCACACCCTAACCCTAACACTCACCCTCACCCTAAACCTCAACCTTACTCTAACCCTCACCCTAATCCTAAACCTAAACCTCACCCTAACTCTAACCCTCACCCTAAATTTCACCCTCACAGGAATCCTCACACTAACTATAACCGTAACCCTTACCCTAACCCTCTCAACCTCACACTCACCGTCAGACTAACCGTAACCCTAAACCTAATCCTAACCCGATCCCTCACCCTCACCCTAACCCTAACAGTTACCTTAAATCTCACCCTCACCCTAACCCTAACCCTCATCCTCACCTTAACCTTAATCCTAGCACTCACCCTAACCCGAACCGAAAACCTCTCCGTCACACAAACTCTAACCCTAACCCTCACCTTAACCCTAACACTAAACCTAATACTCAACCTCACACTCACCCTCACACTAACCCTTAACCTCAACCTAATCCTCACACTAACCCTAACCCTCACCCTAAACCTAACACTCCCTCTAACCCTCAAACTCACCCTAATCCTCACCCTAATCATACCCCTAACCCTCACCAATCCCAAACACTCAGCCTCACTCTCACCCTAACCCTGACCATAACACTCACCCTCACCCTCACCCTATCCAGATGCCTAATCCTCACCCTCAAACTCACCCTCATCCTCAGCCTATCTCTAACCCTAAACCTAATCCTAACCCTAAACTTCAACCTGACCCTAACCCTCAGTCTAACCCTAACCCTAACCCTAACCCTCCCCCAAAACTTAACCTCACCCTAACCCTAAGCCTAAAACTAACCCTTACCCAACCGCTCACCCAAATCCTAACCCTAACTCGCACCACCACCCTAACCTTCATCCTAAACTTTACCCTCACCCTAACCCTCACCCTAAACATAACCCTAACCCTAAACCTCACACTAACAATCACCCTAACCCTAAACCTAACCTTAGGGGAGTTCCGGGAAGATGGCGGAGGAGAAGCTGGAATCTGAACAAGCTCTCGCATAGAAAGGAGTTTTAGAGTTCCAGTGAACAGTCCTAAGCCAGAGAGTCACACCAAGTGTGTCATCACAGGACAGAGAGTTAGACAAGAGAGGGGAAGCCAAGGAAACGCACCAGCTGCCGCTCTGGCGGCGGGGCCGCGGCGGCGACCGTGGAGTCATACCTGAGACACAGAGAGTCGGGGACAAAGGAGCCAGATGCAGCAGACGAGCGGATTCTACTCAACACCAACAAGAACCGACAAGGAGCGAACATCTTCATCCTGCTGTTTGCAGACCAGAGACGACCCAGGATCCAAGACTTGGCGTGAGTACAAGCCCGACATCCTCACTCCTCAGGGAGCAGAGGAGGGAAGGCCACCCCTCCCCCCCCAGCACCGGTGATCTCCATCTTGGATACCGACAAAGCTCGGAGGAGCTGCTAGCTCCAGCTCAGGCCTTGGAATAAAATGAGTCATTTAGCAGGTCACAAGAACTTAACGGCGAAGTGACCTGCCAGACTCAGCTCCATCCAGGGAAAAGTCACCCAGCTCAGGCCCCAGCCATCGGAGTGCCTTCCCTCACTGGGTAACCAGAGCCAGAGGCTGCCCCTCCCTCTAGCAGCCTCCACAATCAATTGAAAAACAGAAACCCGGAGAATGGCTCCAGGCTGGGCGCTGTGAGCTTTATCACAAAATAGCCCCAGGGAAAAGCTACAGTTTGTTGAAAGGCCTCAACTCTACCCAGAACCTAGCCTCATCACCACATCCCCCTCTTTTGTGACTCTCAAAGCAGACCACCCTCCCAGAAAACTAACCTGGGAGGGGGATCTCAAAATCTTGGGTAAAGCAGAGCATTTTTCTGCCTCTTCCAACCAACCGACTTAAGAAACCAATCAAGCCACAGGACCTCAACCTGACCAGAGACTCCAACAAGAGACTGGTTACAGACAAAAGGGAGATACAGGATTCTTCCCACTCCTCCCCCCCCCAAAAAAAAATCAAAAGACTTTTTTTTCTTTTTCTTTTTTTTTTTCGTCTTCTTCTTCTTTTCTTTTTTTTTTGCTTGTTTTTTGTTTTTTGTTACCATATATATATATATATATATATATATATATATATATATATATATATAAATTTTTTCCCTTCTAAAACTTTTATTAATCTTTAATTTTTGCCTCTTCTGAAAAAATAATTGTTTTCCAGTAACTTTTTTTTTCTCATCTTATAATTTTTATTTTAGGAATACGTGAATGAGAGTTTTCCTTTCTTTTCTTGTCTTCTTTCTCTTTTTCTTTCTTTCTTAATTATCTTTTTGTTTTTCATCTAGCTCTACTGAACTTCTGATCTTTTCTTCTCCCGTTACCATCCTTAAAGCTTTTCACATCTCCTCTATGTCCCTCCCCTTCTCTGAACATATTCACATTCCTCTCTAAATAGACGGTCTTTTAACCTCTATAATAACATTAATTTTTACGTTTCTATTCTTTTTCTGATCTCTCTTTATTCCCCTTTCCGTCTCTTCTTTTGTGCTCTCTCTCTACTTGCATCCTACCCAACTCATTTCCTGCATTATGATGAGGACATAGTTAACTCTCCCTGTGCCTCCCCACACCAATCTATTCCTATTTTTTACAGACATCTCTCCCTAATCCTAATAATTTCTGGTTTTCCAAATTCTTTTCTGCGGTTCGAAGTCCTTTAACATATAGTCGTTTGATGTTGAATAGATGTATCTGTTGAACTAGATTGTATCTGTAGACTATTGACTGTACAAATGCAAACTTTGGTTGATGGTTGCCTTAAGATAGTGTTCTAGCACAAAACTGGTGCAATCTTTATCTCAAATGGGCCGAGTAAGCCGGAAAAACACAAGAAAAATGGCAAATTCGGGTATCTCAATTCCCAACCTTGATAATCAGGGATTAGAACAGATAAAGAATAATCCAGAGGAGAGTTCCCAAATAGCTCTACAAACACTAATAGCAAACATGATAAATGAGAAGTTTGACAATGTACAAAGGACTCTGCATGAGCGTGATAGGGAGAGAGAGGAGGCATCCCAGAAGTTTATACAGGAATATCATAAGCGTGAGGAAGCTTCTCAAAAACTGATACAGGATTTGCGTGAACAACTTGAGAATACTCAAAGAGAAAGGGAGGAATGGCGTGAGCAGGCAGAGAACACTCAAAGAGAACTGCAGGAATCCCACAGAAGGGAGGAAACTAATCAAAGAGTAATTCACGAATTAAGAGACCAGGTAGAGAATACACAAAGATCACTAAAGGCATTCATGGAATCCATTAACAAAGAGCTGAAGGAAGTCAGGGAGACCACAAAGGGAATGCTGAATGGAACCCAACAGAAGGAATGGGAGTCCAAAGAAACCATAACCAATCAACTAAGTGATCTGAGAACAAACACTGAACACGAAATTAAAGAAGTAAAGAAATTCATACAAGACCTAAAACAGAGCTTCAACAAAGAACTTGAAGCCATCAAATCTGACCAATTAGAAGGAAAAGAGATAAAAAACAAAGTAGAGAGTCTTGACAGCAGGTTAGACCATGCAGAAGATCGAATCTCAGGGATTGAAGACAGCCTAGATATTATAGAGAAAGAACATACAACTATCCAAGACAAGTCCAAGAAATATGATAGGTCTATCCAACACCTGGAAGACACCATCAGAAGGCCCAATCTAAGGATAATGGGTGTAGAGGAGCACCTAGAAACAGAAGTTAATGGTCTAGGAAATTTGTTTAACAGGATCCTAGCAGAGAACTTCCCAAACATACAAAAAGATAGGCCTATTCAGATACAAGAAGCCTTTAGAACCCCAAATAGACCAGACCAGAATAGGACATCACACCGTCAAATTATAATCCACACAGGATCAACCCAGACCAAGGAAAAGATCCTTAAAGCTGTCAAGGAGAAAAGTTTAATCACCTATACAGGGAAACCAATTAGAATCACCTCAGACTATTCAGCAGAGACAATCAAAGCAAGAAGAGCCTGGAATGACGTATGCCATGCCCTAAAAACAAACAACTATCAACCAAGAATACTGTACCCAGCTAAACTCTCCTTCATAACTGAAGGCCAAATAAAAACCTTCCATAGCAAAGAAAAATTGAAACAATACATCTCCACCAAACCAGCCCTGCAAAAGATTCTTAAAGATGTCCTACACATAGAAAACCAACAAGAACGCAACAAAGGCCAAGAAACTGCACCCAAACTGAGAATCCAAGAACCATAGGAAGAACCCAGTTTTCACAGCCCCCAAGAAGGTGGATATCATGGCAGGAACCCCCAAATACCTCTCAGTCCTATCTCTTAACGTTAACGGACTGAACTCTCCAATTAAGCGACATAGACTATCTAGTTGGATTAAAAAACAAGACCTTTCTATCTGTTGCCTGCAGGAGTCACATCTTGCCTTAAAAACAAACATATTTTCAAGGTTAAAGGCTGGAACAAAATCTACCAAGCAAACGGCCCTCATAAACAGGCGGGAGTTGCAATCCTAATATCAGATAAAATAGACTTCAAACTAAAATTCGTGAGAAGAGATAAGGAAGGTCGCTACATACTAATTAAAAGATCTCTCCTTCAGGAGGATATTACAATTCTAAATATCTATTGGCCAAACAATGGAGCACCCAAATTTATCAAAGAAACACTACTTTCCCTCAAATCCCATATAGATCCAAAGACATTAATTGTTGGGGATTTTAACACACCACTCTCCCCACTAGATAGATCAACCCGGCAAAAACTCAACAGAGAAACCGCAGATCTAAACAGCTGCATAGATCAACTAGACTTAACAGACATTTACCGAACATTTCACCCAGCAGCAACAGAATACACGTTCTTCTCAGCAGCACATGGAACGTTTTCTAAAATAGACCACATTTTAGGGCACAAAGCAAACTTTTCTAAATTCAGAAACATTGAAGTTATACCTTGCATTCTCTCTGACCACAAGGGAATAAAATTAGATCTCAACACCAAAAGCCACCAAAGAAAGTCCAGTATCACATGGAGGCTGAACAACACTCTGCTGAATCATGAGTGGGTCATGGAAGAGATTAGAAAGGAAATTCAAATGTTCATGCTATTCAACAAAAATGAACACACAATTTACCAGCTCCTCTGGGACACAGCAAAGGCAGTACTCAGAGGCAAGTTTATAGCTGTGAGCTCCTACATCAACAAATTGGAGAGATCGGAAACTAACAATTTAATGACACATCTAAACCTCCTTGAAAAAGAGCAGCAAGATAAACCCCAATCCAGTAGACGGAAAGAAATAATCAAAATTAAATCAGAATTAAATGAATTAGAATCCAAAAAAACTATAGAAAGAATCAACAAAACAAAGAGTTGGTTCTTCGAAAAACTTAACAAAATTGACAGACCCTTAGCAAACCTTATCAGAAAAAGGAGAGAACACACCCAAATTAATAAACTCAGAGATGAGAATGGAAACACCACCACGGAAACAACCAAGATTCAGAACATTATAAGGGAATACTTCTCAAAACTTTATGCTAATAAGTTTGAGAACTTGACAGAAATGGACCTTTTCCTAGCAAATATTGACATGCCAAAACTAAACCAAGATGAGTTAAACCAGCTTAACAGGCCCATATCAAGCATTGAAATAGAAACAGCAATAAGAGACCTCCCAGCTAAGAAAAGTCCAGGACCAGATGGTTTTACAGCGGAATTTTACAAGGCCTTCAAAGCAGAGCTCACAACAATACTCCTCCAACTCTTCAATGAAATTGAAAGAGAAAGCTCACTACCGAACACATTCTATGAAGCCATCATAACCCTCATCCCAAAACCAGGCAGGGACTCATCAAAGAAAGAGAACTACAGACCCATTTCTTTGATGAACATTGATGCAAAACTTCTCAACAAAATTTTGGCCAATCGACTTCAACAATTCATCCAAAAAATCATACACCATGATCAAACAGGATTCATTTCAGGGATGCAAAGCTGGTTCAATATACGCAAATCAATTAATATTATTCATCACATCAACAGGAGCAAGAATAAGAACCACATGGTTATCTCAATAGATGTAGAAAAAGCATTTGACAAGATCCAACACCCCTTTATGATGAAGGTTCTGGAAAAATTAGGAATCCATGGAACATTCCTCAATACACTAAAGGCTGTATATGAAAAACCTACAGCCAGCATTATACTCAATGGTGAAAAACTAAAGCCATTTCCTCTTAACTCAGGAACAAGACAAGGATGCCCACTCTCTCCACTTCTCTTCAATCTAGTATTAGAATGCCTAGCTACAGCAATAAGACAAGATGCAGACATAAAGGGGATCCAAATAGGGAAAGAAGAAATAAAACTCTCCCTCTTTGCAGATGATATGATCTTGTATTTAAAGAATCCCATAGACTCCACTCCCAAATTACTCAAGCTGATTCAAAACTTTGGCAAAGTAGCAGGTTATAAAATTAACCCCCAAAAATCAATGGCTTTGCTATATGCCAACAATGAGAAAAGTGTGGCTGAAATTAGGAAAGCAACTCCATTTGTAATAGCCCCACAAAAAATAAAATACCTAGGAATTAACTTAACCAAAGAAGTGAAGGACCTCTATGATGAAAACTTTAAAATCTTGAAAAAGGAAATCAACACAGAACTTAAAAAATGGCAAAACCTCCCATGCTCCTGGATTGGCAAGATTAACATCGTGAAAATGGCAATACTTCCCAAGGCTATCTACAAATTCAACGCGATACCTATCAAAATTCCACCCTCATTCTTCAAGGAAATAGAGGAGGCAATCCAAAAATTCATATGGAACAATAAAAGACCCCGAATAGCAAAAACGCTCCTCAACGGAAAGAACACTGCTGGAGGAATATCAATACCAAATTTCAAACTCTACTATAAAGCCATAGTAATCAAAACAGCTTGGTATTGGCATAAGAACAGACCTCAGGACCAATGGAATAGAATTGAAAATCCAGAAATGAACCTACAGACCTATAGCCATCTAATCTTCGATAAGGAAGCTAAAACAATAGAATGTAAGAAAGACAGCCTCTTCAGTAAATGGTGCTGGCAAAATTGGTTAACTACATGTAGAAAACTAAAGCTAGATCCTTATCTATCACCCTGCACCAGAATCAACTCCAAATGGATCAAAGACCTTGAACTCAAAGCAGACACTCTGAAAACATTACAGGATGGAATAGGAGAAACCCTAGGTCTCCTTGGCTCAGGTCGAAATTTTCTGAATAGAGACCCGGAAGCACAACAAATCAAAGAAAGGTTGGACAAATGGGATTGCATAAGATTGCAGAGCTTCTGCAGGGCAAATGACATAGCTGGCAAGATCAATAGATGCAAAACTTCTCAACAAAATTTTGGCCAATCGACTTCAACAATTCATCCAAAAAATCATACACCATGATCAAACAGGATTCATTTCAGGGATGCAAAGCTGGTTCAATATACGCAAATCAATTAATATTATTCATCACATCAACAGGAGCAAGAATAAGAACCCACCGATTGGGAGAAGATCTTTACTAGCCATACAACGGACAAGGGTCTCATATCTAAAATATACTTGGAACTCAAAAAATTAAACCACCCAACAACAAATCCTCAAAGAAACAACTGCCCAATAAATAAATGGGCGAAAGACTTAAAGAGAAGTTTCTCTGAAGAAGAAAGAAGGATGGCCAATAGACACATGAAGAAATGTTCAACATCCCTAGCCATAAAAGAAATGCAAATCAAAACAACATTGAGATATCACCTCACTCCAGTTAGAACAGCAAAAATCAAGAACTCTAACAACAACAGATGCTGGAGGGGATGTGGACAGAAAGGAACCTTACTTCATTGTTGGTGGGAATGTAAACTTGTTCAACCACTTTGGAAAGCAGTATGGAGGTTCCTCAAAAGACTTCACATAGATCTCCCCTATGATCCAGCAATCCCACTTTTGGGCATTTACCCAAATGTTTACCAACAAGACCACACTAAAGCTACCAGCACAACTATGTTTATTGCAGCATTATTTACCATAGCTAAGATATGGAACCAACCCAGATGCCCCTCAGTAGATGAATGGATCAAGAAAATGTGGTATATATACACAATGGAATTCTATGCCTCCATCAGAAAGAATGACATTTCCCCATTTGTTAGGAAATGGAAAGGTTTGGAAAAAATTATATTAAGTGAAGTAAGCCAGGCCCAAAGAAGCATAGTTTCCCTTATTTGCAATATCTAGTAAAGGTATGAGTCAAGCGGAAAAGGTCAGATAATGTGATGTTAGGAAAATGAACCCTTAAATATGTTTTTTAATGTTTTCGTTTCTTTCATGCATGTGTTTCTAACGCATTTACAAGATTATTTCTTTGTTGCTTTGTATGTCCCTCCCCCACAGTGTAACCTCCGCTTTCACTATATTTGATGTCATTATAACATGTGGAGTAGATGGGGACAAAGAAGTCGTTTAAGGATTCAGGTGGACCTGTTGCAACAATGAGAAGTACAAAATGTCATGTCAAAACCAGCTTTACAATGTCGGTGTGGGGGGAGGAGGGGGGTAAAATTGGGTGGGGGGAGGGGGAAGGCGGGGAAGGGAAGTGAAGGATAAACAAAGGAGGAGGCTGCAATGCTTGGTAAGAAATATATGCATTATCCTGCCCATGTAATTGTAGCCCCTCTGTACAGTATGTTCCCAAATAAAATAAAATACAATGAAAAAAAAAACCTAACCCTAACCATAACATCACCCTAACCCTTACCCTAAACCTCACAATAACCCTAAGCCTCACCCTACCCCTAACCCCAAAACTCACCCTAACCCTCATCCTAACCCTAACCCTAATCCTAATCCTTACCCTAACCCTAACACTAACACTAACCTTCACCCTCACCCTAACTGTCACTTTCACGGTAATCCTCAACCTAACTCTAACCCTCACACATACCCTAAAACTAAACCTCCACCTCCCCCTCCCCCTAACCCTCAGCCTCACCCTAGCCCTCACCCTAAACCTAACTCTCACCTTAAGCCTAACCCTCACCCTAATCCTCACCCTCATCCTAACCCTCACCCTAACCCTTCCCCTCAACATAACCTTAAACCTAAACCTAACCCTCACAATAAACATTAGCCTCACCATAACCCTCATCCTCACCCTAACCCTCACCCTAACCCTAACCCTAACCCTAATCCTCACCCTCATCCTAAACCTTACCCTCACCCTTACCCTAATGGTAACCCTAATCCTAATCCTAACCCTAATCCTCACACTAACCCTAACGCTCAAAATAACCCTACCCTAGGCCTCACCCTAACCCTCATCCTAAACCTATCCCTAACACTCACACTCATCCTAACCCTAACTCTAACCCACAACCTAACCCTAAACCTCACCCTCAATCTCAAACTAAAAGTTACCCTAACCTTACCCCTCACCCTGAACCTCATCCTCACCCTAACCCTAACCCTAACACTCACACTAAGCCTAAACCTAACCCTAAACCTCACCCTAACCCTCACCCTCATCCTAACACTAACCCTCACCATAAACCTTACCCTCACCCTAAACCTAACCCTAACCCTAAACCTCACACTAACCCTAACACTCACCCTAACCCTAACCCAAACACTAACCCTAAACCTCACACAAACCCTCACCCTACCCTTAACATAACCCTAACACTAAACCTCAACCTACCCCTCACCCTAACCGAAACCCTAATCCTAACCCTTACCTTCATCCTAACCCTCACCCTTACACTTACCCTCACGGTAACCCTAACCCTAACCCTAACCCTCACACTAACTGTAAACCTCACTATATTCCTAAACCTATCCCTCACCCTAACCCTAACTCTAACACTAAGCCTCACCTCAATCCTCACCCTAATCCTAACCTAACCCTAACCCTAACCCTCACACAAAACCTAACACTCACCCTAACCCTAACCCTAAACCTAACCCTGACCCTCACACTAAACCTAACCCTCACGCTAATCATAACCCTACCCCTCAGCCTACCCCTCAGCCTAACCCTAAACCTCACCCTTTCCCTAACCCTAACCCTTACCCTCACCCTCACACTAGCCCTCACCCTAACACTAAAACTAACCTTAACCCACACCCTTACTGTCACCCTCACCCTAACAGTAACCCTCATCCTCAACCTCACCCTCAGCCTAAACCTTACCCTAACACTAATCCTAACCCTAAACCTCACCCTCATCCACACCCTAACTCTAACCCTAACCCTCACCCTAAACCTCACCAAAACCCTTACCCTCACCTAACCCGAACCCTAAACCTAAACCCAACACTCACACTTATCCTAACCCTCAGCCTAACCCTAATCCTTCCCCTCACACTAATCCTCACCCTAACACTAAACCTAATTCTAACCCTCACCCTACCCCTAACCTTAATCCTCACCGACAGCCTAACCCTCACTTTCACCCTAACCCTCAACCTGTACCTCACCAAAACATTTACCCTCACCTAACCCGAACCCTAAACCTAAACCCAACACTCACACTTATCCTAACCCTCACCCTAACCCTAGTCCTTCCCCTCACCCTACCCCTCACCCTAACACTAACCCTAATTCCAACCCTCACCCTACCCCTAACCTTAATCCTCACCTTCAGCCTAACCCTCACTTTCACCCTAACCCTCACCCAAATCTTAACCCGCACCCACACCCTAACTCTCACCCTCCCCCCAACACTCACCCTCACCCTAACCCTCAGCCTCACCCTAAACATCATCCTAACCATAAGCCTTACCCTAACCCAAAACCTAACCCTCACCCTAAACATAACCCTCACCCTAAAACTCATCCCCACCCTAATCCTCTCCCTAAACCTAAGCCTAACCCTTACCTTAACCCTAACCTTCTCCCTCAACCTCACCCTCACCCTAGTCCTCACGCACACTCTAGCCCTCACCCAAACCCTAACTCTAACCCTACCCCTAACCCTCACCATCTCACTCAGTCTAACCATAAATCTAACGCTAATCCTAACCCTAACCCTCATCCTCACCCTAACCCTAACCCAAACCTTAACTCTCACACTAACCCTAACTCTAACATTAATCCTAACCCTTACCCTAACACTAACCCTAACCCTAACCCTTACCATCACGCTAACTCTCACACTAACCCTAAACCTAACCCTCACATTAACCCTCACACTAACACTCACGCTAACCCTAACCCTCAGTCTCACCATAACCCTCACCCTAACCCTTACCCTCACCTTAACCCTAACCCTCACCCTGACCCTAACCCTAACCCTAACCCAAACCCTAAACCTAACCCTCACCCTAAAGCTCACCTTAACCGTAATCCTAACATAACCCTCACCCTACTCCTCACCCTTACGCTAACCCTAACCCTCACCCCTACCCTAAACCTAACCCTAAATTTTATCCTATCCCTATACTTCTCCCTAACCCTAATCCTAACCCTAACTCTCATGCTAACCCTCATCAAACCCCGAAACTTAACTTTCAATATTACCCTCCCCCTAACCATAACCCTACCTCTCACCCTAACCCTCATCCTAACCATGACCCTAACACTAACCCTAACCCTAAACCTCACAGTAACCCTAACTCTAACTCTAAACCTAACCCTCACCCTCACCCTCAACCTCAGTCTAACCCTAACCCTAACCCTAATCCTAACCCTAACCCTCACCCTCACCCTCACCCTAACACTAACCCTAAACCCAAACCTAAACCTCACCCTAACTCTAACCCTAACCCAACCCTATCCATCACCCTAACACTAACACTAACCCAAAACCTTACCATAACCCTCACCCTCACCCGAAACCTAACCCTAAACCTCACCCAAAGCCTCACACTAACCCTAACGCTAACCCTAACACTCAACTTCACCCTAAACATTACCCTTACCCTTATCCTCACCCTAACGCTGACCCTAACCCTAACCCTAAACCTCACACTAATCCTAATCCTAACCCTAACACTAATCCTAAACCTAACCCTCACCCTCACCCTAACCCTCACCCTCACCCTAACCCTAACCCTATCACTAACCCTAAACCTAACCCTAATCCTAATACTAACCCTAAGCCTCAGCCTCACCCTCACCCTAAGTCTAACCCAAACCCAACTCTAACCCTCAACCTAACTCTAACCCTAACCCAAATCTAACCCTCCCTTAACCCTAACCCTAACCCTAAACCATACTCTAAACCTCACGCTCACCAGAAACCTAACCCTAACACTAACCCTAACCCTAACCTTCACCCTCACCGTAAACCTCATCCTAAACCTTATACTTACAATAACCCTGACCCTAACCTTAACACTAACCCTCACAGTAAACCTAACCATAACCCAAACCCTCATCCACACCCTAAACCTAATCCTAACCCTGAAAATCACCCTACCCCTCACCGTCACTCTAACCCTAACCCTAAACCTAACCCTCACCCCAAACCTAACCCTCAATCACATCCTAATCCTCACCCTCACCCGAACACTCGCCCTCACACTAACGCACTCCCTCACCCTAAACATCACCCTAATCCTAAACCTCACCCTCTCCCTAAGCCTAACCCTCACCCTAAATCTAACCCTAAACCTAACCCTCACCCTCACCCTCACAATCACCAAAAACCTAACCCCAAACCTATCCCTCACCCTCAACCTCACCCTAAGCCTAACCCTATCGCACACCCTCACCCTCACTCTCACCCTAACCCTAACCCTAACACTATCCCTCACCCTCACCCTCACCCTAAGCATTACCCTAACCCTCTCCCTCACCCTCAGCCTCAGCCTAACACTAACCCTCACCCTAACCCTAACCCTAACACTCAACCTAACCCTAACCCTCACACTAATCCTAACCCTAACTCTCAATCTCACCCTAACCCTCACCCTAAAGCTAACCCTCACCCACACCATAACCCTTACCCTCACCCGTACACTCACCCTCGCACTAACCCACACCCTTACCCTAAACATCACACTAACTCTAACCCACACCCTAAACCTAACCATAACACTCACCCTAACCCTAACCCTCACCCTCACCTTAAGCATAAACCTAAACCTAAGATTAACCCTAACCCTAACTCTCACCCTCACCCTCACCCGAACATTAAACCTAACCCTAATACTATCCCTCAGCCTCACCCTCACAGTAACCCTAACCCTCTCCCTCACCCTTACCCTAAGCCTAACCCTCAACCTCACCTTAATCCTAAACCTAACCCTCTCCCTCACCCTCACATTCAGCCTAACACTAACCATAACCCTAACCTTCACCCTCACCCTCAACCACAACCACACCCTAACCCTCACCTTCACCGAAACCCTCAACCGAACCTTAACCCTAAACATCTCCCTAAACTGAACTCTTAACCTAACCCAAAAACTAACCTTCAAGCTAAATCTAATCCTCACCCTCATCCTAAGCCTAACCCTCACCCTAAGCCTAACCCTAACCCTCACACTCAACCTAACCCTAACCCTCACCCTCACCCTAACCCTAACGCTCAACCTCACCCTAAAACTCACCGTCACCCTAAACCTCACCCTAATCCTAACACTCACTCTAACCCTAATCCTAAACCTCACCCTAACCCTAACCCTCACCCTCACCCTCAACCTAAGCCTAACCCTAAACCTAACACTAACCCTAAACCTAAATCAAACCGTCACCCACACCCTTACGCTAACCCTAACACTAACCCTAACCTTCACCATAAAAATCACCCTAAACCTAACCGTAACCCTAACCTTCACCCTCACCCTAACGCTATAACTCACCCTCACCCTAACCATAACCTTAAACCTAACCACAAATCTGACCCTAACCATAACCTTCACCTTATGCCTAACCCTAACCCTAACTTAACACTCACCCTCACCGTATGACTAATCCTAAAACTCTCCCTCACCTTCACCCTCACCCTCTGCCTAACACTAACCCTAACCCTAACCCTCACCCTAACCTTAACCCTAACCCTAACCCTCACCCTAATCCTAACCCTCAACCACACCCTAACCCTCAGCATCACCCAAAGCCTCAACCTAACGCTAGCCCTCACCCACACCCTAATCCTTAACTTCACCTGAACCCTCACTCTCACACTAACCCACACCCTCACCCTAAACATAACCCTAACTATAACCCTCACCCTCACCCTTACCCTAACCCTCACCATACTCCTAACCCTCACCCTCACCCTAAGGCTAAACCTAAACCTACGACTAACCCTAAACCTAAAACTCACCCTCACCCTCAACCGAAGGTAAACCCAAACCCTAAACCTAACCCTCACCCACACTCTCACCCTCACCCTAACCCTAAACCTCACCCTAACCCTCACCCTCACACTCACCATCACCCTAACCCTAACCTTAAACCTCACACCATCCCTTACCCTAATCCTTATCCTCACCCTAAACCTAAAGCTAACCCTAACACTAACCCTCACACTAACCCTAACCCAAACCCTCACCATCACCCTAACCCACACCCTAACACTTACCCACACCCTAACCATAACCCCAACCCTAACCCTAAGCCTTACACTAAACCTAACTATCAACCTAACCCTAAACCTAAGCCTAACCTTAACCCTCACGCCCAACCTCAACCTTACCCTAAACCGAACCCTCATCATCAACCTCACCCTAAGCCTAACCCTAAACCTCACTCTAACCTTAACACTAACCCTAACAATAACCCTCACACTAAACCTAACCATCACCCTAACCCTAACCCTAAGCCTAACCTTAACCCTCACCCCCACCCTCAACCTTACCCTAAACCTAACCCTCACTATCAACCTCACCCTAAGCCTAACCCTAAACCTCACTCTAAATCTAACCCTAACCCTCACCCACCCCTCACCCTAAGCCTCAAACTCACCATCACCCTGACACAAAGCCTAACCATAACCCTCATCCTAACCCTAATGCTCAGCCTAAAAACCCTAACCCTCAAACTCACCCTCACCCTAAACCTAACCCTCACTCTAACCTTAACCCTACCTCTGAGCCTAAAACTCACACTAACCCTCACCCTAAACCTAAACCTCAACCTCACCCTAGCCCTCAGCTTACACTAACCCTAACCCTAACCCTCACTCTCACTGTCACCCTTACCCTCACCCTAATCCTAACCCTCAACCACACCCTAAACCTCACCCTCACCAGAAGATTAATCATAAACATCACCATAAACCGAACCCTCATCCTAACTCTAACCCTAACCCTCACCCTAAACCTAACACCTCACTCTCACCCTCACCCTCACACTAAGCCTAACCCTCACCCTAACCCTAACCCTAACCCACACCGGAACATTAACCCTAACACTCAACCTATCCCTAACCCTCACCCTAACCCTAACCCTAAAACTCAACCTCACCCTAACCGTCAACATCACCCTAACCCTCACCCTAACCCTAACCCTCACCCTCACCGTAACCCTAACCTTAACCATAACCCTAACCCTCACACTAACCCACACCCTCACCATAAACATCACCCCATCCCTTACCCTAAACCTCACTCTAAACCTAACCCTAACTTTCACCTTGATTCTTACCGTACCCCTATCCCTCAACCTCACCCTAACACTAACCCTAACCCTAAACCTGACCCTCACCATAATCCTAACCCTAAACCTCACCCTCACCCTCAGCCTAACACTAACCCTAATCCTAGCCCTCACCTTCACCCTCACCCTAATCCTAATCCTAACCCTAAGACTCACCCTCATCCTCACCCTAACTCTAACCCAAACCGAACTCTAACCCTCAACCTAACTCTAAACCTAACCCAAATCTAACCCTCCCTTAACAGTAACCCTAACCCTAAAACATACCCTAACAGTCACGCTCACCAGAAACCTAACCCTAACACTAACCCTCACCCTAACCCTCACAATAACCCTCACCCTAACCGTAATGCTAACCCTAACCCTCACCCTCGCCCTAAAACTCATCCTAAAAATTATCCTTACAATAACCCTGTGCCTAACTCTAAACCTCACCCTAACACTAATCTTAACGCTCACCCTAACCCTATCCCTAAACCAAACCCTCATCCGCACCCTAATACTAATCATAACCCTGACAATCACCCTACCCCTCACCGTCACTCTAACCCTCACCCTAACCCTAACCCTCACCCTAAACTTAACCCTCAATCATGCCCTAACCCTCACCCTCACCCGAACACTCGCCCTCACACTAACGCACTACCTCACCCTAAACATCACCCTAACCCTAAAACTCAAAATAAACCTAAACCTAAACCTCACCCTAAACCTAACCCTCACCCTCACACTCACCCTTAGCCTAACCCTCACCCTAACTCTAACCCTAATCCTAACCCTAACCCTCACCGTCACAATCACCCTAAACCTAACCCCAACCCTCACCCTCACCCTCACCCTCACCCTCACCTAACCCTCACCCTAATCCTAACACTAACCTTAACCCTAACACTCACCCTCACCCTAAGCCTAACCCTAACCCTCTCCCTCACCCTCACCCTCAGCCTAACACTAACCCTCACCCTCACCCTAACGCTAACACTCAACCTAACCCTAACCCTCACCCTAATACTAACCCTAACGCTCAACCTCACCCTAACCCTCACCGTCACCCTAACCCTCACCCTAAAACTAACTCTCACCCACACCATAACCCTTACCCTCACCTGAACTCTCACCCTCACACTAACCCACACCTTCACCCTAAACATCACACTAACTATAACCTACACCCTAAACCTAACCCTAACCCTAACACTATCCCTCACCCTCACCCTCACAGTAACCCTAACCCAAACCCTCACCCTAAACCTAACCCTCACCCTCACCCTAATCCTAAACCTAACCCTCTCCCTCACCCTCACTTTCAGCCTAACACTAACCGTAAACCTAACCTTCACCCTCACTCTCACCCTCAACCACACCCTAAACCTCACCCTCACAGGAACCCTCACCCTCACCATAACCATAAACATATCCCTAAACCGAACTCTTAACCTAACGTAAAACTAACCATCAAGCCAAATCTAATCCTCACCCTCACCCTCACACTCATCCAAAGCATAATCCTCACCCTAACCCTAATCATAACCATCACTCTAACCCTAACCCTAACCCTCACACTCAACCTAAACGTAACCCTCATCCTCACCCTAACCTCAACGCTCAAACTCAACCTAACCCTCACCTTCACCATAACCCTCACCGTCACAATAACCCTAACCCTCACCCTAACCTAATCCTAAACCTCACCCTAAACCTAACCCTCACCCTCACACTCACCCTCACCCTAAGCCTAACCTTAAATCTAACACTAACCCTAAACTTAAATCTCACAGTCACCCTCATCCTTACGCTAACCCTAACCCTAACCCTCAAAATCACAATCACCCTAAACCTAACCCTAACCCTAACCTTCATCCTCACTCTAACCATATCCCTCACCCTCACCCTCACCCTATTCTTAAACCTAACCCTAAACCTAACCCCAACCATAAGCCTCACCCTAAGCCTAACCCTAACCCTAAACTTAACACTCAGCCTCGCCATATGACTAATCCTAACCCTCTCCCTCACCCTCACCCACAGCCAAACACTAACCCTAACCCTAACCCTCACCATCACCCTAACCCTCACCCTAACGCTAACCCTCACCCACACCCTAACCCTTATCTTCACCAGAACCCTCACCCTCGGACTAACCCACACCAGCACCCTAAACATAACCCCAACTGTAACCCTCACCCTCGGCCTAACCCTAAACCTAAACCTCACACTAACCCTAACCCTCAACCTAAACCTAAACCTAACCCTCACCATCACCCTCACCCTCACCCTAACCTTATACTGACCCTATCCCTCACCCTAACCCTAACCCTAACCCTAAACCTAACCCACACCCTAACCCTAAGGTTACGCCTCACGCTAACCCTCAACCTATCCCTAACCCTAACCCTCACCCTAATCCTCACCCTCACCCTAATCTTCTGCCTAACCCTAAACCCAACCCTTACTTAACCGAAAACCTCACCCTCACCCTCACCCTAACCATAACCATAACTATAACCTATCCCTCCCCCTAACACTCACAATAACCCTAACCCTCACCCTCATCCTGAACCTAATCCTTATCCTAACCCTTAGCCTATCCCTCACCCTCACCCTAACACTCACCCTAACCCTTACCCTTACCCAATCCAAAAACCTAACCCTAATCCTAACCCACACAATAACCCTAACACTCACCCTAACCCTATCCCTAACACTAAACCTAAACATCACCCCAACTCTCAACTAAACATAACCCTACCCCTAAAACTAACCCTCACCCTTGCCCTAACCCTAATCCTAAACCTAATCTTAACCCCCCCTCCCGCTCACCCTCACCCTACCCTAATCCTAACCCTAACCCTCACCATAACCTTAAACCTAACACTCACCCTAACCCTAACCCTAACCCTAACCCTCACACTAACCCTAACCCTAACCCTAAACCTACCCCTCACCCTACCCTCACACTAACCCTAACCCTAACTCTAAACCTCACCCTCACCCTAACACTCACATTAACCCTTACCCTAACCCTAACCCTCACCCTCACCCTAACTCTAAACCTAACCCTCACCCTAAACCTCACCCTAAAACTCAACCTCAACCTAACCCTCACCCTCAACCTAACCCTCACCCTAACCCTAACCCTAAACCTCACCCTCATCCTAAACCTCACCCGAACACTTAACCTCAACGTAACCCTAACCTTAACCCTAAACCTAACCTCAGACTAACCCTAACCCAAACCCTAACCTTCACACGCCCCCTCACCTTCAGCCTAAACCTAACCCTAACTCTCATCCTAACACTAACCCTCACACTCAACCTCAAGCTAACTCTAACCTTAACCCTAAACATAAACCTCACTCTAACCCTCACCCTCACCCTCACGCTAAACCTCACCCAAAACTTTACCTTCACCCTAACCCGAACCCTAAACCTAACCATAAACCTACTAATCCTAACCCTCAACCTAACCCTAATCCTACAGCTCACCCGAAAGCTCACTCTAACACTAACCCTAACCCTAACCATCACCATAACCCTAAACCTAATCCTCACCCTCACCCCAACCCTCATTTTCACACTAACCCTCACGCTAATCCTAACCTTCACCCACACATTAACTCTCACCCTCAAAGGAACCCTCACCCTCACACTAACCCTCACCCTCACCTTGAACATCATCCTAACCATAACCCTCACCCTAACCCTAAACCTATCCCTCACCCTAAGCCTAACCCTCACCCTATTCCTCACGCTCAATCTAATTCTCTCCCTAATCCTGACCCTAACCCTTACACTAAACATAACCCTCACCCTCACACTCACCCTAAACCTAACCCAAACCCTAAGCCTCAACCTCAACCTCACCCTCACCCTCAACCTAACCCTAACCCTCACTCTAATCATACCATAACCCTCACTCTCACAATAACCCTAAACTTAACCCTAAGCCTCACCCTAAGGCTAACCCTAACATTAATCACAACACTCACCCTAACCCTCAACTTAACACTAACCCTAACGCTAACCCTCACCCTCAGGCTAACTCTCACCCTAACCCTAACCCTCACCCTAAACCTAACCCTAAACCTGCCCCTAACCAAAACCCTCACCCTCACCCTCAGACTAACCCTAATCCTAACCCTAACCCTCACCTTCAACTTCACCCTAACACTAAGCCTAACCCTAAGTCTAACACTCACCGTCACCCTAATCCTCACCCTAAACATTACCCTCACAGTAACCCTCATCCTAACCCTAACCCTAACGCTAACACTTACCCTAACCCTAACACTCACACTCACCCTCACCGACAGCCTAACCTAACCATCGCCCTAAACCTTACCCTTACCATACCCTAACCATAACCCCAACTCTAACACTCACCCTAACCCTAACACTAACACAAAACCTAAACCTAACACTAACCCTAACCCTCACCCTAACCCTCACCCTAACCCTAATCATAACAATAACCCTTACCATCAACCGACCCTTCACCCTACCCCTAACCAAACCCTCAACCTCATCCTAACACTCACCCTAACCCTTATACTACCCCTAACCTTCAACTTCACCGTCACCCTAACACTCACCTTAACCCTAACCCTCACACACAACCTAACCCTCACCCTCATCCTGACCCTCACCCTCACCCTAAACATCACACTAACCCTAATCCTCACCCTAACATTAACCCTATCCCTCAACCTAACCGTAACCCTCACCCTCACCATAACTTTAAGCCTAACCCTAACCGAAACACTAAACCTAAACCTAACCCTCACCCTCACCCTAACCCTAAACCTAACCTTAAACCTCACACTCACACTCACCCTAACCCTAAACCTAACCCTCACCCTAACCCTCACCGTAACCCTAATGGTAACCCTAAACCACACCCTCATCCTGACACTCACCCTAACCCTTACCCTCACCCTAACCCTAATCCTATCACTAAACCTAACCCTCACCCTAACACTAACCCTCACCCTAATCATAACCCTACCCCTCAGGCTAACCCTCAAACAAATGCTAATCCTCTCGTGAAACCAAAACCTAACCCTTCCATCACCGAAACCCTGATCATCACCCTCACCCTAACCCTAACCCTAACCCTCACCCTCACCCTAACCCTCACCCTAACACTTACTCTCACCCTAACCCTCACCCTAGCACTAATCCTAACCCTCACACTAACCCTAACACTCACCCTAACCCTAAACCTAACACTAACACTAAACCTCACCCTAACCCTCACACTAACCCTAACAATATCCGTAAGCCTAACACTCACCCTACCTCTCACTCTTTCCCTAACACTAACCCTAACCTTCACCCTCACCCTAACTCTTACACTAACCCTAACCCTCACACTTCTCTTCACCCAAACCCTAACCCTAAACTCACCCTAACCCTCATCCTAACCCTACCCCTCACCCTAACACTAAACCTAACCCTCATCCTCACCCTAACACTCACTCTCACCCTAACCCGAATCCTAACCCCCATGCTCACCCTAAGCCTCACACATATCCTTAAACTCTCGGTAACCCTAACCCTAATCCTAAACCTAACACTTACACTAACCCTAACCCTCACCCTAACTCTACCCTACCCCTCAACCTACCCCTCAACCTGACCCTAATCCTCACCCTAACCCTAACCCTAATCCTCACTCTCACCCTAAAACTCACCCAGAACTTAGCCCTCAGTATAACCCTAACACTAACCCTAACCCTTACCTAACCGAAACCCTCAACCTCACCCTAACCCTAACCCTCACCCTCACCCTAAAACTTACCCTCATCCTAACCCTCACACTAACAGTAACCCTCACCCTCACCCTCACGATCACACTCACCCTAACCCTAACCCTCACCCTCACCCTAACCCTCAACCTCACGCTCACCCTCACCCAAAACATAAGCCTAAACCTAACCTTCACCCTAACCCTAACGCTAACCCTCCTTCTAACCCTCAAACTCACCCTAATCCTCACCCTAAACATAAACCTAACCCTTACTCAGGGAAACCCTCTCCCTCACCGTCACCCTCACCTAACCCTAACCCTCATCCTAACCCTAACACATTAATCCTTACACTCACCCTAACCCTAACCCTAAACGTCAACATCCCCCAAACCCTAAGTCTCACCCTGACCCTCACCCTAACCCTAACACTAACCCTAACCCTCACCCTCACCCAAACCCTCACCCTAACCCTAACCCTCACCTCACGGTAAAACTCACCCTCACCAAAAACATCACCCTAATCCTAATCCTCACCCTCACCCTAACCCTTAGCCTCACCCTAACCCTAATCCTAACCCTAACCCTAACCCTAATCCTCACCCTGACCCTAACCATAACCCTAAACCTAACCCTCAACTTAACCCTCACCGTCACCCTAACCCTCACCCTACCCTAATGCTCAACCTCATCCTAACCCTCACCCTAACCGTTACCCTCAACCTATTCCTAATCCTAAACCTATCCCTCACAATAAACCTTACCCTCAACCCAAACATAAACCTACCTCTCAGGCTAACCCTCACCCTAACCCTAATCCTAACCCTCACCCTCATCCTAACCCTCACCCCTACCCTTACCCTCACGGTAACCCTAACCCTAAACATAACCCTAAACCTCACACTAACCCTAACCCTCACACTAAGCCTAACCCTACCCCTCAAAATAACCCTCCTCCTAAACCTAACCCTAACCCTCACACTCACCCTAACCTTAACCCTAACCCTCACCCTAGATTTCACCCTAACCCTAACCCTAATCTTAAACCTCACCCTCACCCTAACACTCACATAAACCCTAACCCTAACTCTTACACTAAGCCTCATACTAACTCTCACCCAAAACCTAACCCCAAACCACTCCATCACCCTACCCCTCAGCCTCACACTAAGCCTAAGCCTAACCCTAACACTAATCCAAAACCTAACCCTCACCCTCATCCTAACCCTAAACCTCACCCTCATCCTAACCCTCACCCTAACACTTACCCTCACCCTCAACCTAATCCTACTCTTAAACCTAACCCTCACACTAACCATAACCCTCAACCTAACCATAACCCTACCTCTCACACTAACCCTCAACCTATCCCAAAACCTAATCCTCTCCCTAACCCTAAACCTAATCATCACCCTCACCCTAACCCTAACCTTAACCCTAACCCTCAGCCTACCCATCTCACTGACCCTAACGCTCACCCTCACCCTGACCCTAATCCTAAACTTAAACCTTGCCCTAACCCTTACCCTCACCCTAAACCTCACGCTAACCCTTACACTCACCCTAACACTACACCTAACCCTAACCCTAACACTCATACTAACACTAACACTCACCCTAAATTTAACCCTATCACTAACCCTAAACCTCATCCTAACCCTCACCCTACCCTAACCCTAACCCTCACCCTAACCCTAAACCTAACCCTAAGCCTCACACTAAGCTTAACCCTCCCATTAACCCTAACCTTACCGCTCACCCTAACCCTCATCCTAAACCTAACACTAACCCTAACACTCACCCTAACCCTAAACCTCACCCTCACCCTCAACCTAACCTTAATCCTACCCCTCAACCTATCCCTCATCCTAAACATAACCCTAACACTTGCACTCACACTAACCCTAAACCTAACCCTAAACCTCAACCTCACCCTCACCCTCAGCCTGACACTAACCCTCACCCTAAACCTTACCTCACCCTACCCTAACCCTAACCCTAACCCTAAACCTAACACTCACCCAAACCCTAACACTAACCCTAAACTTAACACTAACCATAACCCTCAAGCTAACACTCACCCTTACCCTTACACTAAACCTAACCCTCAAACTCACTGTCATCCTAAAACTCACCTTAACCCTAAGAGTCACCCACACCCAAACCCACACCCCGAACCCTCACACCCACCCTAACACTAACCCTCATATTAAACATCACCCTAACCCTAACCCTCACCCTCACCCTAACCCTAACCCTCACCATAACCATAACCCACACCTTCATCCTAGCCCTATGCCTAACCCTAATCCTAATCCTTAACCTACCACTCACCCTCACCCTAACACTAAACCTAGCCCTAAACCTCACCCTCACACTCACCCTTACCCTAACCCTAACCCTCACCCTCACTCTACCCCTAACCAAAACCCTAACCCTAACCCTCACCCTAAACCTCACCGTAACCCTTAACCGAACCCTAACCCTCACCCTCTCCCTAACCCTAAACCTAACCCTAAACCTAAACCTAACCCTCATCCTCACCGTACCACTCACTCTCACCCTAAACCTAAAGCTAAACCTAACCCTCACGCTAACCCTCACCCTAACCCTAAACTAACCATCAACCTCACCCTAGCACTCACCCTCACCCTAACCCTAACCCTCACGCTAACCCTCACCCTAATCCT
This sequence comes from Dipodomys merriami, assembly GCF_024711535.1. Taxonomy (NCBI): domain Eukaryota; kingdom Metazoa; phylum Chordata; class Mammalia; order Rodentia; family Heteromyidae; genus Dipodomys; species Dipodomys merriami. The sequence continues at coordinate 18,529,799 of NW_027203715.1, read as the reverse complement.
CACCCTTACCATTACCCTCACGGTAAGCCTCACCTAACCCTAAACCTAACTCTCGCACTAACACTAAGGCTCACACTTACCCTAACCCTACTCCTCACCCTAAGTCTCAACCTAAACCTAACCCTAACACTAAACCTCACCCCTACCCTCACCCTAACCCTCTCCCTAAGCTTCACCCTAACCCTAAGCCTCACCCTCTCCCTAACCCTCAAACTAACCCTAAGCCTCACCCTCACCCTAACCCTAACCCTCACCCTCATCCTAACCTTAACCCTAAAACTAACACTCACCGTAACCCTAACCCTAACCCTCACCCTCAGCCTAACCCTAACCCTCACCCTACCCCTTACCCGCAACCTACCCAAACCCTAAACCTAACCCAAACACTCACCCTAACCCTAACACTCACCTTCACCCTCACCGAAACCATTACACTAACCCTAAACCTCACCCTAACTCTCCCCTTAACCCTAACCCTAACCATCACCCTAATCATCACCCTAAACCTAACACTAACCCTAACACTCACCCTCACTCTAACCATAACCCTAACCCTAACCCTCATTCTAACCCTCAAACTAACCCTAACGCTAACAGAGAACCTCACCTTCACCCTAAACCTCACCCTAAACTTTACCCCACCCTAACCCTAAACAATACCCTCACACTAATCCTAATCCTCACCCTAACCCTAATCATACCCCTCAACCTTTCCTTCACCCTAACACGAACACTAACCCTAACCCTCACCCTAACCCAATCCCTCAAACACATCCTATCCCTCACCCAAAACCTCACCCTCACCCTAATCCTCACCATCTCCCTAAACATCACCCTAAACCTAACCCTCATGCAAACCCTAAACCTAAACCTCACACTAAAGCTAACCCCCACCCTAATCCTTATCCTAATCCTAACCCTCAACCTCAATCTCACCCTTATCCTAAACCTAAAACTAACCCTAATCCTAACAACAACCCTCACCCTCACCCTAACCCTAACTCTAACCCTCACCCTAACCCTCACCTAAACCTAACCCTAACCGTAACCCTCACCCTAGACCTCACCCTAACCCTAATGCTAATCCTAACACTTACCCTCACCCAAACCCTAACCCTAACACTAATCCTCACCCTAACCCTAAACTTAACCATCAACCTCACCCTAACCCTAAACCTAACCCTAACCCTAACCCTCATCCTCAACCTACCACTCACTCTCACCCTAACCCTAAACCTAAACCTCATCCTCACCCTAACCCTAACCCTACCGCTCAACCTAACCTTAACCCTCACCCTCACCATAACCATAAGAGTAACCCTAACATTAACTCTAAACCTAAACCTAACCCTCAACCTCACCCTCACACTAAACCTAACCCTATACCTCACACTCACACTCACCCTTAACCTAAACGTAAAACTAACCCTCACCCTAACCCTATCAATAACCGTCACCCTAACCCTAACGCTAACCCTAAACCTCACCCTCATCCTAAAACTCACCCTAACTCTTAACCTCAACCTAACCCTAATCCTATCACTAAGCCTAACCCTCACCCTAAAACTAACCCTCACCCTAACAATATCCCTACCCCTCATGCTAACACTCAACTTAACCCTAAACCTAACCATAACCATAACCCTAACCCTAACCCTTACCTAACCGAAACCCTAATGCTCACCCTCACCCTAACCCTAACCCTCAACCTAGCCCTAACATTTACCCACACACTAACCCTCAAACAAACGCTAATCCTCTCACTAAACCAAAACCTAACCCTTACTTAAACGAAAACCTCACTCTCACCCTCACCTTAATCCTCACCCTCACCCTAACCCTCATCCTAACCCTTACCCTCACCCTAACCCTAACCCTAACCCTAATCCTAAACCACACACTAACCCTAACACTCACCCTAAACCTAACCCTAACACTAACCATAAACCTGACCCTAACCCTAACCCTAACCTTCACCCTCACCCTAAATCTTACACTAACCCTAATCCTCACCCTCGCCCTCACCCTAAACCTAACCCTAAACTCACCCTAACAGTAAACCTTACCCTAACCCTCATCCTAACCCTAACACTCACCCTCACCCTAACCTGAAACCTAACCCTATCCCTCACCCTAACCCTCACCCTAACCCTAACCCTAACCCTAGCCCCCATCCTCACCCTAATACTCTCTCACCCTAACCCTAACCCTAACCCCCACGCTCACCCTAACCCTCACCCTTAACCTTAACCTCACAGTAACCCTAACCCTAACCCTAACACTAACTCTCACACTAACCCTAACCCTCACTCTAACCCTTACCCTACCACTCACCCTAACCCTCAACCTAAACCTAACATTAATCCTAACCGTCATCTTCACCCTAACCCTCACCCTAACACTCACCGTCACCCTCACTCTCACGCTCACCCTAACGCTAAAACTACCCCTCACCCTAACCTTCATCTTCACCCTAAACCTAAACCTAATCCTAACCCTAACATTCAGCCTAACCCTAACCCTCACCCTAACCCTTAACCTCACCCTACCTTAAACCTAACAGTAAACCGAACCCTCAAACTAACCCTAACACTCACCAAAAACCTAACCCTAACACTAACCATAACCCTCACCCTAAACCTCACCCTAACCCTAACCCTAAACCTAACCCTAATGCGAACCCTCACCCTCACCCTAACACTTTCCCTAACACTCACCCACACCCTAACCCTCTCCCTAAACCTACAACTAACCCTAACCCTCACCCTCACTCTAACCCTAACCCTCAACTTTACCGTCACACTAACCCTAACCCTACACCTCAACCTAACCCTCATCCTAACCCTAACCTAACCCTAACACTGACCTTAACCTTAACCCTAACCCTAACACTCGCCCTCAACTTCACCCTCAGCCTAACCATAACCCTCACCCTATCCTAAACCTAACCCTAACCCTCACCCTAACCCTAACACTCACCCTAACTGTAACCCTATCCTTAACCCTAACCCTCACCCTCACCTTAACTATAACCCTCAACCTTACACTCACACTAACCCTAACCCTACAGCTCACCCTAATCCTCACCTTAACCCTAACCTAAGCCTAACACTCAACTTAACCTTAACTCTAACCCTAACCCTCACCCTCACCTTCACCCTCAGCCTAAACCTAACCCTCACCCTACCACTTACACTCACCCTACCCTAAAGCTAATCCTAACCCTCACCCTAACCCTAACACTCACCTAACTGTAACCCAAACACTAACCCTATCCCTCACCCTAAACCTCACTCTAACCCTAAACCTAACTCTAACCGTAAGCATCAACCTAACCCTCACCCTAACCCTAAGCCTAACCTTAAATTTCACCCTCAACCTAACACTCACCCTAACCCTTAACCTCACCCTAACCATGACCCTCACCATAACCCTCACCCTAAACCTAACCCAAACCCTAACCCCCACCCTCACCCTAATCATAACCCTAACCCTCATCCTAGCCCTCAACCTAACCCTAATGCTAACCCAAAACCTCACCCTCAGCCTAAACCTCACCATAACCTTTACCCTCACCCTAACCCTAAACCTAACACTTACCCTCACAGTAATCCTAACCCTCACCCTAACCCTAAACATACCACTCACCCTACCCCTCAGCCTAACACGAACCCTAACCCTAACCCACACCGTAACCATATCCCTAACCCAAAAACTCACCCTAACTGTCACCATCACCCTAACCCTCACCCTAACACTAAACCTCACCCACATCCTAACCCTCACACTAACCCTAAACCTAAACCTTACTCTAAACCTAACCCTCACCCTAGACCTCACCCTAACCCTAACACTCAGCCTAACTGTAACCCTAACACTAACCCTAACCCTTATCCTAACCCTAACCCTAACACTAACCCTCACCCTAATCCTCACCCTAACCCTAACCCTAACACTAACACTCACACTAATCCAAACCCTCTGCCTCAAGCTAAACCGCACCGTCACCATAACCCTCACCCTAATCCTAAATCGAACCCACACCCTAAACCTCATCTTTACCCCAACTCTCACCCTCACCCTAACCCTCACCCTCACACTAAAAATCACCCTAAACCTAACCCTCAGCGTAATCCTAAATCTAAACCTCACTCTAACCCTAACTCTCACCCTAACCTTCACCGTCACCCTAATGGTCATACTAAGCCTATAACCCTAACCCCTACACTAACCCTAAACCTCAACCTAAACCTAACCCTCACCATCACCCTTACCCTAACCCTAACCCTAACCCTCACGCTAACTCTAAACCTCACCCTAACCCTAACCCTCACACTCATCCTAACCCTCACCCTAACCCTAACCCTAACACTAACCCTCACCCTAAACCTCACCCTAAACTTTGCCCTTACTCTAGCCCTAAACCTAACCGAAACACTAACCCTAACGCTCACCCTAAACTTAACCCTAATTCTCACTCACACCCTCACCCTAACACTCTCCCTAACCCTAACACTCACCCTCACCCAAACCCTAAACCTCACTCTAACCCTAACCCTCACACTCACCCTAACCCTCAACCTTAAACCTAACCCTAACCCTCACCCTAATCCTAACCTTAACCCTAACCTTCACCATAAACCTAACCCTAAACCTAATCCACACACTAACCCTAACCCTAATCCTCACCCTCACCCTAACCCTAACCCAAACCCCAAACCTCACACTTAACCTATTCCTCACCCTTACCCTAACCCTCATCCTAATCCTAACCCTAACATGAACCCTCACCCTCACCCTAATCCTCACCCTAAATCTTACCCTCACCCTCACACTTACCTTCACACTAACCCAACCCCACAACTTAACCCTATAACTAAACTTCAACCTCACACTCACCCTCAACCTAATCCTCACCCTCACCCTAACACTAACCCTAAACCTAACCCTCACCTTAACCCTAACCCTCACCCTAAAGCTAACCCTAACCCTAAACCTCACCCTAACCCTCACCCTAACCCTAATACTCACCCTCACCCTAAACCTCACCCAAAACCTTACCCTCACCCTAACCTGAACCCGAAAACTAACATTCACACTAAACCTAACCCTCACCCTAACACTAACCCTAACCCTAATCCTAACCCTCACACTAAACCTAACCCTCATGCTAACCCTACACCTACCCCTGAGTCTAACCCTCACACTAACCCTAACCCTAATCCTACACCTGACCCTATCCCTAACCATAACCCTAATCCTCAACCTTACCGTAGCCCTCAGCTAACACTAACCCTGACCCTAAGCCTCACCCTCACCCTAACACTAACCCTCACCCTGAAACTAACCCTCAGCCTAACCCTAACCCTCACACTCACCCTCACTCTAAACCTTACTCTAGCTGAAACCCTAACCCTCACCCTCACACTAACCCTTTCTCTAACCGAAACCCTAACCCTCAACCTCACAGTATGCCTCAAAATAACAATAACCCTAAGCCTCACCCTCACCCTCACCCTAACCCTTACCATAACCCTTACCCTCAAACTAACCCTCACCCTAACCTAAACCTAAATTTCACTTTAATCCTCACTTTTACCTTAACCCTATTCCTCACCCCCACCCTAACCCTAACCCTAACCCTCAACCTAAGCCTAACCCTAAACCTAACCCTAACCCTCACCCTCACCTAAACCTATCTCTAACCCTCGCCCTCAGCCTAAAACTAACCCTAACACTAACCCTCACACCCACCCTCACCCTTACCTTCACCCTAACCCTAAACCTAACCCTAATCCTAACCCTAACTCTCACCCTCAGGCTCACCCTAACCCTCACCCTCACCCTAACTCTATAGCTAACAATACCCCTATCCCTAATCCTAACCCTAAAACTTACCCTAACCCTAACCCTAAACCTATTCTTCACCCTTACACTAAGCCTCACCCTAATCCTAACTCTAACAGTAACCCTCACCCTCACCCTAATCCTCACCCTAAACCTTACCCTCACCCTCACACTTACCTTCACACTAACCCTAACCCTAAACCTAACCCTCAACATCACACTCACCCTCAGCCTAACCCTAAACCTAACACTAATCCTCAGCCTCAAGCTCACCCTTAACCTCATCCTCACCCTCACCCTAACACTAACCCTAAACCTAACCCTCACCTTTACCCTAAAGCTCACCCTAAAATTAACCCTAACCCTCACCCTCACCCTCAGCCTAACACTAAACCTAACCCTAATCCTCACCCTCACCCTCACCGTCACCCTAACCCTAACCCTAAACCTCACACTATCCCTAACCCTAATTCTTATCATCACCCTAACCCTAATGCTAACCGTAACCCTACCTCTCACCCTAAACCTAACCCTAACCCTCACCCTCACCCTAACCCTCACCCTAACCCTTACACTTAGCATAACACTAACTCTAACCTTAACCCTCACACTAAACCTAACCCTCACCCTAAAACTAACTCTAAAGCTAACAATAACCCTATCCCTAATCCTAACCCTAAACCTAACCATAACCCTAACCCTAACCCTCACCCTAACCCCAACCCTAACCCTAAACCTCAACCTAAACCTAACCCTAAACCACACCCTCACCCTAAACCTAACCCTAACCCTAACCCTCACACTAAACCTAACCCTCACCCTTACCCTAACCCTCACCCTAACCCTAATCCTAACCCTAACCCTAACCCTCATCCTCACTCTAATCCTCACCCTAAACCTTAACCTCACCGTCAACCTTACCCTCAAACTAACCCTAACCCTCAACCTAAACCTAACCCTAACCCTCACCATGACCCTCAAACTCACCCTAACCCTAAACTCAACCACATCCTAACCCTTACCCTAACCCTAACCCTAACATTAACCCTAACCCTCACCCTAAACCTAACCCTGATGTAAACCTAAACCTAAACCTAACCCTAAACCTTACTCTCACCCTAACCCTCAACCTAACCCTTACCCTCACTCTCACCCTAACCCTCACACTAACACTAACCATCACCCTAACCCTAACCCTAACCCTTACCCTCACCCTAAAGATCACCCTCAGCCTAATCCTAACCGTAACCCTAATCCTAACACTAACCCTCACCCTCACCCTCACCCTAAACCTAACCTTAAGCCTAACCTTCTCCCTCACACTCACCCTCACTCTCACCTTAACCCTCAGCCTCACCTATACCCTCACCATAAACCAAACCCAAACCCTACACCTCAACCAAACAGTCAATGTAACCCTAAACCTAACCCTAACCCTCACCCTAACCCTAACCCTAACCCTAACACTCAGCCTGTCCCAAATCCTCACCATCACCCTAAACCTCTCTGTCACCCTAACCCTCACCCACACCCTAACCCTCACCCTCACCCTAACCGTAAACATAACCCTAAATCTCACCCTAAACCTAACCTGCACACTCACCCTCAGCCTAACCCTAACCCTAACCCTAACCCTAACCCACTCTCTCACCTGCACCCTCACCCTCAGGCTAACCCTAAACCTTACCCAAATCCTAAACCTAAACCTCACCCTAACACTAACCCTCACCCTAAACTTCACCAACACTCTAATCCTCACCCTAAACCTAACCCTAATCTTCACCCTAACCCTCACACTAGACCTAACCATAAACTTAACCCTAAACCTAACCCTCATCCTAACCCTAACACTCAGCCTAACAATTACCCTCACCCTCACCCTAACCCTAACCCTCACTCTAACCCTAAACTTCACCCTAACCCTCAAGATAACCCTAATCCTCCCCCTGACCCTAACCCTAACACTAACCCTAATGCTAACCCTCACCCTAACACTAAGCCTCACCCTCACGCTAAACCTCACTGTAAACCTAACCCTCACCCTAAACCTAACCCTCACCCACACCGTAAATCTCATCTTAAACCGAACCCTCACCCTCACCCTAACCCTCACCCTCAACCTGAACATCACCCTAACAATAACTCTTAGCGTAACATTAACCCTAACACTGACCCTAAACCAAAACCTCACCCAAACCCTCACTCTCACCCTAAACCTCAACCTAACCCTCACCCTAATCCTAACCTTAACCCTAATCCTCACCCACACCCTAAAGCTCACCCTCAACCTAACCCTAACACTAACCCTAATCCTCACACTCACATTCAACCTCACCCTAACCCTAACCTAACCTAACCCTCAACCTAACACTAACCCTCAATCTAACACTAACCCTCACCCTAACCCTAACCCTCACCCTAACCCTAACCCTAACCGTCATCTTCACCCTAACCTTCACCCTAACTCTTACCCTCACACTAACCCTCACACTACCCCTAACACTAACCCTCACACTAACCCTAAGCCTAAACCTAACCTTAACCCTAAACATCACCCTAACCCTCACCCTCACCCTAACTCTAACCCTCACCCTCAACCTAACGCTCGCCCTAACCCTTACCCTCACCCTAACCCTAACCCTAAACCTATTCCTCACACTAACCCTAAACCTCACCTAACCCTATCACTGCCCCTCACCGTAACCCACCTCCTGACCCTAATCCACACCCTAAACCTAACCCTAAACCAAACCCTCAGCCTGACACTAACAATCACCGTCACTCTAACCCTCACACTAACCCTAACCCTCACCTATGCCCTAACCCTCAACCTCACCCTCACCCTCACCCAAAACCTCACCCTTAACCTAGCTCTCACCCTAACCCTAACCCTAAACCTTACCTAACCAGAGCCCTCACCCTCATCCTCACCCTCACCCTAACCCTAACCCTAACCCTCACCCTAACATTACCCTCACCCTATCCCTCACGCTAACCCTAACCTTCATCCACACCCTCAAGGTCACCATCACCCCAACCCTAACCCTCACCCTCACCCTAACCCTTAGCCTCACCCTAACCCTCACCCTCACCCTCACCCTCACCTCAGGGTAACCCTCACCCTCACCAAAAACATCACCCTAACCCTAACTGTTACGCTAACCGTAACCCTAAATCTCACCCTAAACCTAAACCTCCCTCTAACCCTCAAACTCACCCTAATCTTCACCATAATCATAACCCTAATCCTTACCTAACTGAAACCCTCAACCTCACCCTCACCCTGAACCTAACCCTAAATCTCATCGTAACCCTAACCTTAACCCTAACACTCACACTAACCCTAATCCTAAACCTCACCCTCACCCAAACCCTAACCCTAACCCTCACCCTAACCCTAACACTAACCCTAAACCTCACCCTCAACCTAACCCTCACCCTAAACTTTAACCTCACCCTAATCCTCAAAAAAACCTAAACCTAGCCCTCATCCTCACCCTAACCCTCACCCTCAATCGAACCCTCACCTCACGGTAACCCTCAACCTCTCCCAAAATATCACCCTAACGCTAATCCTCACCCTAACCCAAAACCTAACAATCGCCCTAAAGCTATCCCTCCATCTAACCCTCAAATTCAACCTAATCCTCACCCTAATCATAACCTTAACTCTTACCTAACCAAAACCGTCACCCTTACCCTCACTCTCACCCTAACCCTCAACCTCTCCTTAGCCATGAGCTTAACCCTAACCCTAACCTTAACCCTCACCCTCACACTCAACCTCACCCTCAGACTATCCCTAACCCAAAACCTAACCGTAACCCTAAACTTCACCCAGACCCTCACCCTAACCCTAACCCTCACCCTCACCCTAACCCTAACCCTAACCCTAACCCTTACCCTAACCCTAACCCTAAACCTAAACCTCACCCTACCCCTCACCCTAACCCTAACCCTAACCATCACCTTCACCCTAAACTTCACCCTAACCCTACACCTCAACGTAACCCTCATCCTAAACCTAACTCTAACACTAACCCTAATCCTCACCCTAACCCTCACCCAAACCCTCACCCTAACCTTAAACATCACCCTAACCCTAACCCTCACCTCATCCTAACCCTCAACCTAACCCTTAACCTCACCTTAACTCTAACCCTAAACCCCACCCTCACCCTAACCCTAAGCCTAACTCTAACTCTCACCCTAACCCTAACCCTCACCCTAAACCTAACCTTAACCCTCACCAAACCCGAACTCTAAACTTCACCCTAACCCTAACCCTAACCCTAAACCTCACCCTCACCCTAACCTTCACCCTAACCCTTACCCTCACCCTAAGACTGACACTAACCCTAACCCTAACCCTCACAATAATCCTAACCCTAACCCTAAATATCACCCTCACCCTCACCCTCAACCTAACCCTAAACATCACCCTCATCCTAACCCTCACCCTAACCCTTACCCTCACTCTAACTTTGACCCTAACCCTAACCCTCACAGTAACCCTAACCCTCACCCTAACCCTAAACCTACCCCTCACCCTAACCCTCATCCTGACCCTAATCCTCACTCTAAACCTAACACTAACCCTAACCCTCAGCCTTACCCTAACCTTCACCATCACTCTAACCCTCACCCTAACCCTAACTCCCCCCCACACCCTAACCCTCAACCTTACCCTCTCTCTCACCATAAACCTCATCCTTAACGTAGCCCGAACCGTAACCCTAACCCTAAACCTTACCTAACAAAAACTCTCACCCTCACCCTATCCCTAACCCTCACCCTCACGCTAACACTTACCCTCAACCTAACCCTCACGCTAGCCTTCCCCTCACCCTCACCCTCACCCTGATAGTCACCCGCACCCTAATCCTAACCCTCACCCTCACCCTAACCCTTACCTGAACCCTAACCCTCACCCTCACACGAACCTTCACTGCACGGTAACCCTCACCCTCACCCAAAACATCACCCTAAACCTAACCGTCACCCTAACCCTAACCCTAACTGTCACCCTAAGCCTAACCCTCTCCCTAACCCTAACCCTCCCTCTAACCCTCAAACTCACCCTAACCCTCACCCTAACCCATACCCTCAACCTAACTCTCACGCTAAGCCTAACCCTAACACTAACACAAACCCTAACCTTAAACATCACCCTAACCCTCACCCTAACCCTAACCCTCACCCTCATCCTAACCCTCAGCCTAACAATTACCCTAAACCTAACCCTAACCATAACCCTAACTCTCACCCTCACCTAAGCCTTACCCTCAACCTAACCCTAACCCTAACCCTACCCCTCACACTAACCCTCATGCTAACCCTAACCTTAACAGTAGTTCTCACCTTGACCATAATCCTAAACCTAACCCTAACTCTAAACTGCACCCTCACCCTAACACCCTAACCCTCACCCTACCTTAATCCTCACCGACACCCTTACCCTCACCCTCACCCTCACATTAACCCTTATCCTCACCCTAGCCATCAGCCTAACTCTAACCCTAACCCTAACACTCACCCTAATCCTAAACTTCACCCTAACCTTCACCTTCATCCTAACCTTCACAATAACCCTAAGGTTAGGGTGAGGGCTATTGTGAGGGTGAGGGTTAGGGTGAGGGTGAGGGTGAGCGTTTCTGTTAGGTAAGGGTTAGGTTTAGGGTTAAGGTGAGGATTAGGGTTAGGGTGAGGATTTGGGTTAGGGTGAGGTTTAGGGTTAGGGTTAGGGTGAGGGATAGGGTTAGGTTGATGTTTAGGATGAGGGTGAGGTTTAGGGTGAGGGTGAGTGTTCGGGTGTGGGTTAGGGTTAGGTTGAGCGTTAGGGTGAGGGCTATGTTGAGGGGAATGGTTAGGGTTAGGGTGAGGTTTAGGTTTGGTCTGAGTGTTTGTGTTAGGGTTAAGGTTAGGGTAAGTGTGAGGTTAACGGTTAGGGTGAGGGTTAGGGTGAGGGTGAGGGTGAGGGTTAGGGTTAGGGTTAGTCTTAGACTGTGAGTGAGGGTGTGGGTGAAGGTGAGGGTTAGGTTTAGGGTGATGCTTAGGGTTAGGTTTAGGGTCAGGGTTATGTTTAGGGTGATGTTTAGCTTGAGGGTGAGGGTCAGGGTGAGAATGAGGGTTAGGGTTGGGTGAGGGTTAGAGTTAGAGTGAAAGTTAGGGTGGGATTAGGGTTAGAGTTAGGGTGAGGGTGAGGGTGAGGGTTAGGCTTAGGATTAGGAATAGTGTTAAGGTTAGAGTGAGGGTGAGGGTGAGGGTGAGGGTGACGGTTTGGGTTAGGTTGAAGGTTAGGGTTAGGGTTAGGGTGAGGGTAAGCATGAGGGCTTAGGGGTAGTATGAGGGTTAGGTGGAGGGGTACGGTTATGGTGAGGGTGTGGGTTAGGGTTACTTTGAGGGTTAGGGTTAGGGTTAACGTTAGGGTTAGGGAGACGGTAAGGGTTAGCATGAGGGTTAGGTTGAGGCTGAGGGTTAGTGTTAGGGTTAGGGTGATGGTTACGGTGAGGGGTAAGGTTAATGTTAGGGTTAGGGTTAGGGTGAGGTTTTGGGTGAGGGTAAAGGTTAGGGTGAGGATTAGGGAGAGTGAGGGTTAGTGTTAGGGTTAAGGTTAGTGTTAAGATGAGGGTTAGAGTGAGGGATTGGGTTAGGGTTAGGGTTAGTTTAAGGGTGAGGATTAGGGTCAGGGTGAGGGTTAGGTTTAGGTGAGGGTTAGGGTTAGGGTGAGGGTTAGGATTAGGGTTAGGGTAAGTGTTAGGGTGAGTGTTAGGCTGAGGGGTAGTGTTAGGGTTAGGGTGAGTGTTAGGTTTCGTGTGAGGTTTAGGGTTAGAGTTAGGGTTAGGGTTAGGGTGAGGGTGAGGGTTAGTGTTAGGGTTAGGATTAGGATTAGGGTGAAGTTGAGGGTGAGGGTGTGGGTGAGGTTTAGGGTTAAAGTTAGGTTTAGGGTGAGGGTGAGAGTGTGCTTTAGGTTTAGGATTAGGATTAGGGTTAGGCTTAGGCTCAGATTTAGTGTGAGAGTAAGAGGGAGGGTTAGGGTTAAGGTTCGGTTTAGGATTAGAGTGAGGGTGAGGGTTAGGGTTATGGTCAGGTTTAGGGTTAGGTTGAGGGTTAGGGTTAGATTTAGGGTTAGGTTGAGGGTTTGGGTGAGGTTGAGGTTTAGGTTTATGGTTAGGGTTAGGGTTAGGGTGAAGGTGATTGTTAGGTTTAGGATTAGGGTTAGGATTAGGGTTAGGATGAGGTTTATTGAGTGGTTGATCGTTAGAGTTATTGTTAAGTTTAGGGTGAGGACTAGGGTGAGGGTCAGTATGAGGGTGAGGGTGAGGTTGAGGCTTTCGCTTATGTAAGGGTTAGTTTTTGCGTTAGGTTGTGAATTAGGGTGAGGGTGAGATTTAGGTTGAGTGTTAGGGATAGATTGAGGGTTGGGGTTAGTGTTAGGGTGAGGGTGAGGGTTAGGCTTAGGGTGATATTTAGGATGAGGGTGAGGGTTAGGTTGAGGGTGAGGGTTAGGATTAGGGTTATGGATAGGGTTAGAATTAGGGTGAGGGCTAGGGTGAGGTTGAGGGTTAGGGTTCGGGTAAGGGATAGGTTGAGAATTATAGTTAGGGTTAAGTTTAGGGTGAGGGTTAGGCTGAGGGGTAGGGTAAGGTTTAGGTTGAGGGTTAGGGTTAGGGTTGGTTAGGGTTAGGGTTAGGGTAAGGGTTAGGGTGAGGGTTAGGGTGAGTTTGAGGTTTAGTTTTAGCATGCGGGTTAGGGTGAGGGATAAAGTGAGGGTAGGGTTAGGGTTATGGTTAATATGAGGGTGAGGGTTAGGGTTAGGGTGAGGTTTATTGTTAGGGTGATGGTTAGGATTAGGGTTAGGGTTAGGGTGAGGATGAAGGTGAGGGTGAGGGTTAGGGTGAGGGTGAGGGTAAGGGTGAGGTTTAGGGATAGGGTTAGGATGAGGGTGAGGCTGAGGGTTAGGGTTAGGATTAGGGTTACGTTTAGTGTTAGGCTGAGGGTGAGGGTGAGTGTGAGGGTTAGGGTTAGGGTTAGGGTGAGGGATAGGGTCAGTGTGATTCTTAGGGTGAGGGTGAGGGTAAGGATTACATTGAGATTTAGGGTGAGGGGGAGGGTTAGAGTTAGGTTTAGGATTAGGGTTAGGCTGAAGGTTAGAGTTAATGATAGGGTTAGGGTTCGGGTAAGGGTTAGGGTTCGGGTTAGGGTTAATGTCAGGGTTAGGGTGAGGGTGAGGATAAGTGTTAGGCTGAGGGTTAGGATGAGTGGGAGTTTTAGGGTTAGGGTTAGGGTTAGGGTTAGGGTGAGAGTTAGGGTTAATGTTAGGTTAGGGTTATGGTGAGGATTAGGGTTATTGTTAAGTTTCCCTTTAGGGAAACTTTTAGGGTGAATGTTAGTGTTAGGGTGAGGGTTAGGTATAGGGTGTGGGTTAGGGTTTGAATGAAGGTTAGGGTTAGGGTGAGGTTTAGGGTTAGGATTATTGTTAGGGTTAGGGCTAGGGTGAGGGTGAGTGTTAGGGTTAGGCTTAGGGTTAGGGTGAGCATTAGGGTTAGGGTTAGCATGAGTGGTAGTTTTAGGGTTAGGGTGAGTATTAGGTTTAGTGTGAGGTTTAGGGTTAGTGTGATTGTTAGGGTGAGGGTTAGGGTGAGGGTTATTGTTAGGATTAGTGTTAGTGTTAGGGTTAGTGTTAGGGTTAGGGTGAAGGTGAGGGTGACGGTGAGGGTGACGTTTAGGGATAGGGTTAGGTTTAGAGTGAGGGTGAGAGTGATGGTTAGGGTTAGTATTAGGATTAGGGTTAGGGTTAGGCTGAGGATGAGAGGGAATGAGAGGGGGAGGCTTAGGGTTAGGGGTAGGGTTAGGGTTACAGTGAGAGTTATGTTAAAGTTATTGTTAGGATTAGTGTGAGGGTGATGGTGAGTGTGAGGGTTCGGGTGAAGGTTAGGGTTAGGGATAGAGTTAGGGTGAGGGCTAGGATGAGTGTGTGGGTTAGGGTTATGAAGAGGGATTGGGTGAGAATTAGGGTTAGAGTTAGGTTTAGGGTTAGGGTTAATCTCAGGTGTAGGGTTAGGGTTAGGGTGAGGGTTAAGTCTGAGGGTTACGGTTACGTTTTCGGTTAGATTAGGCTTAGGGTGAGAGTAAGGGTTAGGGTGAGGGTTAGGGTGAGGGTGTGGTTTAGGGTTAGGTTTAGGGTGAGGGTTGGGTGAGGGATAGGTTTAGGGTTAGGGTTAGGGTGAGGGTGAGGGTTATAGTTAGTGTTAGAGTTAGGGTGACTGTGAGAGTGAGGCTAAGGTTTAGGGTGAGGGTGAGGGTGAGTTTGAAGGTTAGGGTTAAGGTGAGGGTAAGTGTGAGGATTATGGTTAGGATTTGGTTTAAGATTAGGGTTAGGTTGAGGGTGAGCTTGAGGGTGAGGGTGAGGTTTAGGGGTAGGTTTAGCGTGAGGATTACGGTTAGGTTTAGGGTTAGTGTTAGGGTGAGTGTGAGGGTTAGGTTCAGGGTGAGGGTTAGGGTTAGGGTTAGGGTTAGGGTGATGGCTAGGGTGAGGGTGAGGGTTAGGCTGAGGGTGAAAGTGAGGGTGAGGGTGAGGGTTAGGGTTAGCATAAGGTTTAACTTTAGGTTTAGGGTGAGGATTAGGGTGAATTGTGGATTACGGTGACGGTAAGTGTTAGTGTGAGGGTTAGCGCTAGGGTTAGGGTGAGGGTGAGGATTAGTGTGAGGGTGAGGATTAGTGTGAGCGTGAGGGTTCTGGTTCGGTTTAGGGTTAGGGTTAGGGTGAGGGTGAGGGTTAGGATTAGGTTAGCATTAGGGTTAAGGTGATGGTGAAGGTGAGTAATAGTGTGTGGGTTAGGGTTAGGGTTAGCATTAGGGTAAGGATGAGAGTGAGAGGTAGGTTTAGGATTAGTGTTAGGTTTAGAGTTAGCCTTAGGGTGAGGTTGAGGGTGAGGTTTAGGGTTAGGGATAGGGTTAGGGTAAGGGTGAGGGTGAGGGTTAGGGTGATGTTTAGGGTTAGTGTTAGGGTTAGGGTGAGTTTTAGGGTTAGGGGGAGGGTTACGTTTAGGGTTAGGGTTAGGTTGAGGGATGGTTTAGGGTTAGGCTTAGGCTGTGAATGAGGGTGAGGGTGAGGGTTAGGTTTAGGGTGAGGCTTAGGGTTAGGGTTAGGGTGAGGGTTATGTTTAGGGTGATGTTTATGGAGAGGGTGAGGGTCATGGTGAGAGTGAGGGTTAGGGTGTGGGTGAGTGTTAGGGTTAGGGTGAGGGTTAGGGTTAGTTTTAGGGTTAGGGTGAGGGTCAGGGTTAGGGTTAGCATTAGGATTAGTGAGAGGGTTAGGGTTAGGGTTAGGGTTAGGGTGAGGTTAAGGGTTAGGTTTAGGGATAGGATGAGGGTTAGGGTAAAGGTTAGGGTTAATGCTAGGGATAGGGTTAGGGTTAGGGTGAGGGTGAGGGTTAGGGTTAGTGTTAGGATGAGGGTAAGGATTAATGTGAGGGTTAGTGTTAGGGTTAGGTTTAGGGTGAGTGTTAGGGTGAGTGGTAAGTTTAGGATTAGTGTAGGATTAAGGTTAGGCCTAGGGTGAGAGTGAGGGAGAATGTGAGGTTTAGGGTGAGTATGAGGCTTAGGTTTAGGATTAGGGTTAGGCTAAGGGTTAGGGTTAGTGTTAGGGTTAGTGTGAGGTTTAGGGTGAGGTTTAGTGTTAGAGTTAGGCTTAGGATTAGTTTGAGGGTTAGGGGGAGGGTAAGGGTTTGGGTCCTGGTTAGGGATCGGGTTAGGGTTATGGTTAGGTTTAGGGTGCAGTTTAGAGTCAGGGTTAGGGTGAGGATTAGGCTGAGGTGTAGGGTAAGTGTTAGGGTGAGGGTTAGATTTCTTGTAAGAGTTAGGGTTAGGGTTAATGGTAGGGTGAAGTTTAGGGTTAGGGTTAGGGTGAGGGTGAGGGTTAGTCTGAGATGTAGGGTAAGGGTTCGGGTGAGGGTTAGCATTAGGGTTAGTGTTAGAGTTATTGTTTGGGTTAGGGTGAGAGTGAGGGTGACGTTGAGGGTGAGGGTGAGGTTGAGGCTGAGGGTTAGGTTGCGGGTGATGGTTAGGGTGAAGTTTAGGGTTAGGGTTAGGGTTAGGCTTAGGATTAGTGTGAGGGTTAGGGTGAGCTTAATGGTTAGGGCTAGTGTTAGGGTGAGGCTTAGGATTATGGTTAGGTTTATGGTGCATGTTAGGGTCAGGGTTAGTGTGAGGTTATGCTGAGGGGTAGGGTAAGGGTTAGGGTGAGTGTTAGATTTAGTGTGAGGCTTAGGGTTATGGTTAGGGTTAGTGTTAGGGTGAAGGTTAGGGTTAGGGTGAGGGTGAGGGTTAGGCTGAGTGATAGGGAAAGGTTGGAGTGAGGATTATTTTGAGGTTAAGCGTTAGGGTGAGGGTTAGGGTGAGGGTGAGGGCTAGGTTTAGGGTGAGGGTTAGCTTTAGGGTGAGGGTTAGGGTGAGAGTTAGGGTTAGGGTGAGGTTTAGGTTTGGGGTTAGGGTGAGGGTGAGGGTTATGTTTAGGATGATGTTTAGAATGATTGTGAGGGTAAGGGTGAGAGTGAGGGTTAGACTGTGGGTGAGGGTTAGCGTTAGGGTTAAGGTGACGGTAAAGTTTAGGGTGAGCATGAAAATTAGGGTTCGGGTTAGGGTGATGGTTAGCGTTAGTTTTAGGGTTAGGTGGAGGGTCAGTTTGAGGGTTAGGGTTAGGGTTAGCATTAGGATTATTGTGAGGGTTAGGGTTAGGGTTAGGGTGAGGGTAAGGGTTAGGGTGAGGGTTAGGGTTAGTGTGAGAGTTAGGGTTAAGGTTAGGGTTAGATTGAGGTTGAGGTTGAGGGTTAGGTTTGGGTGAGGTTTAGAGTTAGAGTGAGGTTTATGGTTGGATTAGGGTTAGAGTTAGGGTGAGGCTGAGGGTTAGGGTTAGGGTTAAGATTAGGGTTAGGGTTAGGGTTACACTGAGGGTGAGGGTGAGGGTGAGGGTGACGGTTTTTTTTAAGGTGAGTGTTCGGGTTAGGGTGAGGGTGAGGGTAAGCGAAAGGGTTAGGGTTAGGGGTAGGATGAGGGTTAGATTGAGGGGTAGGTTTATGGTTAGGGTGAGGGTTAGAGTTACTGTGAGAGTTAGGGTTAGTGTTAAAGTTAGGGTTAGGGAGAGGGTAAGGCTTAGGTTAGTGTGAGGGTTAGGCTTAGGGTTAGGTTTAGGGTGAGGGTAAATTTTAGGATGAGGTTTAGGGTTAGGGTGATATTTAGGCTTAGGGTTTGTGTTAGGATTCGTGTGGGGGTGAGGGTGAGGGTGAGAGTTAGTGTGAGGTTTAGGGTTAGGTTTAGGGTTAGGGTTAGGGTGAAGGTTTGAATGAGAGTGAGGGTTATGGTTAGGCTGAGGATGAGGGTGAGTTTGTGGGTTAGGGTTAGGGTTGGTTTAAGGTTAGGGTGAGGGCTATTGTGAGGGTGAGGTTTAGAGTGATTGTGAGGGTGCGGGTGAGGTTTTCGGTTAGGTAATTGTTAGGGTTAGGGTTAGGGTGAGGATTTGCTTGAGGGTGATGGTTATGGGGAGGGTTAGGATTAGGGTGAGGGTTAGGGTCAGGGTTAGAGTGAGGGATAGGGTTAGGGTGATATTAAGGATGAGGGTGAGGGTTAGGGTGAGGGTGAGGGTTCGGGTGCGGGTTAGGGTTACGGTTAGAGTTAGGTTGAAGGCTAGGGAGAGGGTGAGTGTTAGGGTTAGGGTTAGGGATATGGTGTGAATTAGGGTTAGGGTTAGGGTTAGGCTGAGGGGAATGGTTAGGGTTAGGGTGAGGGTTAGGTTTAGTCTGAGGTTTAGGGTTAGGGTTAGGGTTAGTGTGAGGTTAAGGGTTAGGGTGAGGGTCAGGGTGAGAGTGAGGTTTAGGGTGTGTGTGAGAGTTAGTGTTGTGGTGAGGGTTAGGTTGATGGTGAGGGTTAGGGTGAGTGTGAGGATTAGAGTTAGGTTTAGGGTGAGGGTTATGTTTAGGGTGATGTTTAGCGTGTGGGTGAGGGTTAGGGTGAGAGTGAGGGTTAGGGTGTGGGTGAGGGTTAGGGTTATGTTGAGGATTTGGTTGATGGTGAGGGTTAGGGTGAGGGTAAGGGTTAAGGTTAGGTTTAGGGTGAGGGTTAGGTTTAGGGTGAGGGTTAGGGTGAGGGTGAGGTTTAGTTTTAGGTTTAGGGTGAGGGTTATGTTTAGGGTAATGTTTAGCATGGGGTGAGGGTCAGGGTGAGAGTGAGGGTTAGGGTGTGTGTGAGGGTTAGCGTTATGGTGAGGATAAGGGTGATGGTGAGGGATTGTGTGAGGGTGAGGTTTAGGGTTATGTTTAGGGTGAGGGTTAGGTTTAGGGTGAGGGTTAGCGTGAGGGTAAGTGTTAGGGTGAGGGTTAGGGTTAGGGTGAGAGTTAGAGTTAAGATTAGGTTTAGAATGAGGTTGAGGGTGAGGGTTAGGGTTGCGTGAGGATTAGAATTAGAGTGAGGGTTACGGTTGTATTAGGTTTAGAGTTAGGCTGAGGGTGAGGGTGAGGGTTAGGGTTAGGTTTAGGTTTAGGGTGAGGGTTAGAATGAGGGTCAGGGTGAGGGTGAGAGTGATGGTTTTTTTTTAAGGTGAGGCTTAGGGTTATTGTAAACGAAAGGGTTAGGGTTAGGTGTAGACTGAGGGTTAGATTGAGGGGTAGGGTTATTGTTAGGGTGACGGTTAGGGTTACTGTGAGGGTTAGGGTTAGGGTTAAGGTTATGGTTAGGGAGAGGGGAAGGGTTAGGTTAGTTTGAGGGTTAGGGTTAGGGTTAGGTTTAGGGTGAGTGTAAGGTTTAGGGTGCGTTTTAGGGTGAGGGTGAGAGTTAGGCTTAGGGTTAGTGTTAGGGTTAGTGTGTGGGTGAAGGTGAGGCTGAGAGTTAGTGTGAGGTTTAGGGTTAGGGTTAGGGTTAGGGTGAGGGTTTGAGGGAGGGTGAGGGTTAGGGTTAGGGTTAGGGTTAATGTGAGGGTGAGGGTTAGGGTTGGGATTAGGGTTAGGGTTACGCTGAGGGTTTGGGTGAGTTTGAGGGTTAGGGTTAGAGTTGAGTTAAGGTTAGGGTGAGGGCTATTGTGAGGGTGAGGATTAGGGTGAGGGTGAGGGTGAGAGTGAGGTTTTCCGATAGGTAAGTGTTAGTGTTAGGGTTAGGGTGAGGATTTGGTTGAGGGAGAGGGTTAGTGTGAGGTTTAGCGTTATGGTGAGGGTTAGGGTTGGGTTAGGGTGAAGGATAGGGTTAGGGTGATGTTAAGGATGAGGGCGAGGGTTAGTTTGAGGTTGAGAGTGAGGGTGTGGGTTAGGGTATCGTTTAGAGTTAGGTTGAGGGATAGGGTGAGTGTGAGGGTTAGGGTTAGTGTTAGGGATCGATGAGAATTAGGGTTACAGTTAGGGTTAGGGTGATGATTAGGCTGAGGGGAATGGTTAGGGTTAGGGTGAGGGTTAGTTTTAGTCTGGGGGTTAGGGTTTAGGGTTAGGGTTAGGCTTAGCGTGAGGTTAAGGGTTAGGGTGAAGGTCAGTGTGGGAGTGAGGGTTAGGGTGTGGGTTAGAGTTAGAGTTATGGTGAGGGTTAGAGTGATGGTGAGGGTTAGGGTGAGTGTGAGGATTAAAGTTAAGTTTAGGGTGAGGGTTATGTTTAGGGTGATGTTTAGCGTGAGGCTGAGGGTCAGGGTGAGAGTGAGGGTTAGGTTGTGTGTGAGGGTTAGGGATATGGTAAGGGTTAGGGTGATGGTGAGTGTTAGGGTGAGGTTGAGGGTTAAGGTTAGGTATAGGGTGAGGGTTAAGTTTATGTGAGGGTTAGGGTGAGGTTTAAGGTTAGGGTGAGGGTTAGGTTTAGGCTGAGGGTGAGGGTTATGTTTAGGGTGATGTTTAGCATGAGGGTGAGAGTCAGGGTGAGAGTGAAGGTTAAGTTGTGGGTGAGGGTTAGGGTTATGGTGAGGGTTAGGGAGATGTTGAGGGTTTGGGTGAGGGTGAGGGTTAGGTTAAGGTTTAGGGTGAGGGTTAGGTTTAGGGTGAGGGTTAGGGTGAGGGTAAGTGTTAGGGTGAGGGTTGGGGTTAGGGTGAGAGTTAGAGTTAAGGTTAGGTTTAGATTGAGGTTGAGGGTGAGGGTTAGGTTGGTTGAAGATTAGAGCTAGAGTGAGGGTTATGGTTTAATTAGGGTTAGAGTTAGGGTGAGGGTGAGGGTGAGGGTTTGGGTTAGAGTTAGGGTTAGGGTTAGGGTTAGGCTGAGGGTGACAATGAGTGTGAGGGTAAGGTTTATGCTTATGGTTAGGGTGAGGGTTAGGGTTAATGTGAGGGTTAGGGTGAGGGTTAGGGTGAGTGGGAGGTTTCGGGTTAGGGTTAAGTTTAAGGTGAGGGTTAGGGTGAGGGTTAGGTTTAAGGTTAGGTTAGGGTTAGGGTGAGGGTTAAGGTGAGAGTGACAGTTTTAGGATTAGTGTTAGGTTGAGGGTTAGGCTTAGGGTGAGGGTGAGGTTGAGGTTTAGGTTTAGGGATAGCGTTAGGGTTAGGGTGAGGATTAGGGTTAGGGTGAGGGTTAGGTTTAGGGTTAGGGTGAGGGTGAGGATTAGGGTTAGGGTTAGGATTAGGATGTCAGTGAGGGTGAGGGTGAGGGTGAGGGTTAGGTTTAGGGTGAGTCTTAGCGTTAGGGTTAGGGTGAGGATTATATTTATGGTGATGTTTAGCGTGAGGGTGAAGGTCAGGGTGAGAGTGAGGGTTATGGTGTGGGTTATGGTTAGGGTTAGGGTGACGGTGAGGGTTAGGGTGAGTGTGAGGATTATGGTTAGGGTTAGGGTGAGGGTTAGGGTTAGTTTTACGGTTTGGGTGAGGGTTAGTGTTAGGGTTAGCATTAGGATTAGTGTGAGGGTTAGGGTTAGGTTTAGGTTTAGGTTTAGGGTAAGGGTTAGGGTTAGGGTATGGTTTAGGGTGAGAGTTTGGGTTAAGTTTAGGGTTAGATTGAGGTTGAGGGTGAGGGTTAGGGTTGGGTGAGGGTTAGAGTTAGAGTGAGAGTTAGGGTTGCATTAGGGTTATATTTAGGGGAGGGTTGGGGTGAGGATTAGGGTTAGTGTTAGGGATAGACTGAGGATGAGGGTGAGGGTGAGGGTGGCGGTTTGGATTAGGTTGAGGGTTAGTTTTAGGGTGAGGGTGAGGTTAAGCGTGAGGGTTAGTGTTAGGGGTAGGATGACGGTAGGTTGAGGGGTAGGGTTATGGTTAGGGTGAGGGTTAGTTTTACTATGAGGTTTAGGGTTAGGGTTAAGGTTAGGGTTAGGGAGGGGGTACAGGTTAGCATGAGGGTTAGGTTGAGGGTGAGGGTTATTTTTAGGGTTAGCATGAGGGTTACTGTGAAGTTTAAGATTAGTTTTAGGGTTAGGGTTTGGGTGAGGATTAGGGAGATTGTAAGGGTTAGGGTGAGCGTTAGGGAGAGTGAGGGTTAGGATTAGGGTTAGGGTTAGGGTGAGGCATAGGGTGAGGGTTAGGGTTAAGGTTAGGGTTAGGATGAGGGTTAGGGTGAGGGTTAGGGTTAGAATTAGGGTTAGGGTGAGGGCTAGGATCACGGTCAGGGTTAGGTTTAGGGTGAGGGTTTGGGTTAGGGTGAAGGTTAGTATTAGGGTTAGGCTAAGGGTTAGGGTGAGAGTTAGGGTTAAGTTTAGGGTTAGATTGAGGTTGAGAGTGAGGGTTAGGTTTGGGTGAGGGTTAGAGTTAGCGTGAGGGTTAGGGTTGGATTAGGGTTAGAGTTACGGTGAGGATGAGGGTGAGGTTTAGTTTTAGGATTAGGGTTAGGGTTAGGGTTAGACTGAGGGTCAGGGTCAGGGTGAGGTTTAGAGTTAGAGTTAGGTTTAGGGTGAGGGTGAGAGTGAATTTTAGGGTTAGGATTAGGAGTAGGGTTAGGCTTAGGCTAAGGTTGAGTGTGAGAATAAGAGGGAGGGTTAGGGTGAGGGTTTGGTTTCGGGTTAGGGTTAGGGCGTGGGTGAGGGTTAGGGTTAGGTTCAGGTTTATGGTTAGGGTGAGGGTTAGGGTTAGGTTTAGAGTTAGGGTGAGGGTGTGGGTGAGGGTGAAGTTAGGGTGAAGGTTAGGGTTAGGGTTAGGCTGAAGGTGAGGTTTAGGTTTAGGATTAGTGATAGGGTTAGGGTTAGGCTGAGGGTGAGGGTGTGGTTGAGGGTTTGGGATTAGTGTGAAGGTTAGTGTTAGGGCTAGGCTTAGGGTCAGGGTTAGGGTGAGGGTGCGGGTGAAGGTTTCTGTTAGGTAAGGGTTAGTTTTAGGATTAGGTCGAGGATTAGGGTGAGGGTAAGTGTAAGGGTGAGGTTTAGGGTTGGGGTTAGGGTTAGGGTGAGGGCTAGGGTTAGGTTTAGGGTGACGTGTAGGATGAGGGTGAGTGTTAGGGTGAGGCTGATGGTTCGGGTGAGGTTTAGGGATAGGGTTAGAATTAGGGTGAGGGCTAGGGTGAGGTTGAGGTTTTGGGTTAGGGTTAGGGATAGGGTGAGAGTTAGGCTGAAGGGTAGGGTTAGGGTTAGGGTGAGGGTTACGTTTAATCTGAGGGTTATGGTTAGGGTAAGGTTAGGGTTAGGTTTAGGGTAAGGGTTAGGGTGAGGTTTAGGGTCCAGATGAGGGTTAGTTTTAGCATTAGGGTTAGGGTGAGGGATAAGGTTAGGGTTAGGGTTAGGGTTATGGTTAATGTGAGGGAGAGCGTTAGGGTGTAGGGTGAGGTTGAGGGTTAGGATTAGCGTTAGCGTTAGGGTGAGTGTGAAGGTGAGGCTGAGGGTTAGGGTTAGGGTGAGCGTGAGGTTGAGGGTGAGGGTGAAGGTTAATGTTAGGGTTATGGTGAAGGTTAGGGTCAGTGTGAGTCTTAGGGTGAGGGTGAGGGTAAGGGTTAGGTTGAGTGTTAAGTTGAGGGTGAGGGTCAGGGTTAGGGATAGGATAAGTGATAGGGTGAACTTAAGGGTTAATGCTAGGGTTAGGGTAAGATTTAGGGTGAGGTTTAGGGTTAGGGTGAGGCTTAGGGTTTGGATTAGGTTAAGGTGAGGGCTAGGGTGAGGGTGAGGGTTAGGGTTAGGCTTAGGTTTAGGGTTAGGTTTAGGGTTAGGGTGAGGGTAGGTTTAGGGTTAGTGTGAGGTTTAGTTTTAGTGTGAGTGGTAGGCTTAGGGTTAGGGTTTGTGTTAGGTTGAGGGTAAGGATTAGGGTGAGGGTTAGTGTTTGGGTTATGATTAGGGTTAGGGTGAAATTGAGGGTTAGGGTTAGGGTTAGGATTAGTGTGAGGGTTAGGGTTAGAGTTAGGATCAGCGTTAGGGTGAGGATAATGGTTAGGGTGAGGTTTAGGGTGAGGGTGAGGGTTAGGGTTAGGTTTTGGGTGAGTGTTAGGTTTAGGGTTAGGATTATGGTTAGGGTTATGGTTAGGGTATGGTGAGGGTAAGGTTTAGGGTGAGGGTTAAGTTTAGGCTGAGGATGAGGGTGAGGGTCAGTGTTAGGGTTAGGGTTAGGGTTAGGATGAGGGTTAGGGTGAGGTGTAGGGTTAGTTTTAGGGTGAGGGTGAGGGTGAGGGTTAGGCTTAGAATGAGGGTTAGGTTAGTGTCAGGGATAAGGTGTGGGTTAGCGTGACGGGTAGGGTTAGGTGTAGGGTGAGGGTTAGTGTTAGTGTGAGGGTTAGGTTTAGGGATAGGATTAGGGTAAGGTTTAGTGTGAGGGTTACCGTTAGGGTTAGGATTAGGGTTAGTGTAATGTTTAGGGTGAGGCTTAGGGTGAGGGTGAGGGTTAGGTTTAGGGTTAGGTTAAGGATTAGAGTTTGGTTTATGGTGAGGGTAAGGGTAAGGGTTAGGTTTAGGATGAGGGTTTTGGTGAGGGGTATGTTTAGGGTTAGGGTGAGGGTTAGAGTGAGGGTTATGGTTATTATGATTAGGGTTAGCGTGAGGGATAGGGTTAGGGTTAAGGTTATTGTTAGATTTAGGGTTAGGGTTAGGGTAGGATTAGGGTTAGGGTTAGGGTTAGGCTGAGGGTGAGGCTGAAGTTGAGGGTGGGGGAAAGGTTTTGGGTTAGGGTGAGGTTAACGGTGAGGGTTATGGTTATGGTTATGGTTATGGTTAGGTTTATGGAGAGGGTTAGGCTGAGCGTGAGGGTTACGGTGAGGGTTAGGGTTAGGGTGAGGGATATGTTTAGGGTTAAGATGATGGTTATGGATAGGATGATGTATAGGATGAGGTTGAGGATTAGTGTGAGGGTGAGGGTGAGTGTGAGTGTGATAGTTTGTGGGTGAAGGTTAGGATTAGGGTGAGGGTTAGGGTGACAATGAGGGTTGGGGTGAGGGTGAGGATTAGGGTTAGGGTTACGGTAATGGTTAGGTTTAGGCTTAGTGTTAGGGTGAGGGTTAGGGTGAGGTGTAGGATTAGGGTTACGTTGAGGGTTAGGATTAGTGTGAGGGTTAGGGTTAGGTTAAGGTTCCGGGTAGGGTTCAAGTAAAGGATTGGGTGAGGCTTAGGGTTAGGGTGAGGGTTAGGGTTAGCATTAGGGTTAGGGTGAGGTTTAGGTTTAAGCTTAAGTTTAGAGTTAGATTGAGGGTGAGGGTGAGGGTTTGGGTTAGGATTAGTGTTACGATTATGTTTAGGCTGAAGGTGAGGGTGAGGGTGAGGGTGAGGGTTACGGTTAGAGCGAGGGTGAGGGTTACGTTTAGGGTGAGGGTGAGGGTTAGGGTGAGTGTTAGGGTTAGGATCAGTGAAAGGGTGAGGGCTAGGGTGAGGTTGAGGGTTAGTGTTAGGGTTAGGGATAGGGTGAGGTTTAAGGTTAAGTTTAGTGTTAGGGTGAGGATTAGGCTGAGGTGTAGGGTTAGGGTTATCATGAGGGTTATGTTTAGTGTGAGGGTTGGAGTTAGAGTTAGGGTTAAGTTTAGTATTAGGGTGAGGTTTAGGTTTAGTGTGAGGGTTAGGGTTAGGATTAGGGTTAGGGTGAGGGTGAAGGTGAGGGTGAGGTTTAGGGTTAGGGGTAGATTAAGGGTGAGGGTTAAGGTTAGGGTTAGGGTGAGGGTTAGTGTGAGTGTAAGGGTTAGGGTGAGGTTTAGCGTTAGGGTGAGGTTTAGGGTTAGAGTTAGGGTTAGGGTTAGGCTGAGGGTGAGGGTGATGGTGAGGGTTAGGGTTAGGTTTAGGTTGTGGTTTAGGGTTAGTTTGAGGGTAAATTTGAGGGTGACGGTAAGGTTTAGAGTGAGGATTAGTGTGATGGTGAGAGTTAGGGTTTCGGTGTGGTTTAGGGTAAGGGTGAGGGTTAGGTTTAGTGTGAGGGTTAGTGGTAGGTTTAGATTAAGGGTGAGGGTGAGGATTAAGCTTAGGGTTAGGGTGAGGGTTAGGGTTAGGGTTGGGTTTAGGATGAGGGTAAGGGTTAGGGTTAGTGTGAGGTTCAGGGTTAGGATTAGGGATAAGCTTATTTTTAGCTTTAGAGTTAGGGTGTGGGTTAGGTTTAGGGATAGGTTTAGGGTGAGCCTGAGGGTGAGGGTTACATTAGGATTAGTGTTAGGGTTTGGGTTAGGCTGAAGGTAAGGGTTAGGGTTAGGGTTATGTTTAGGGTGAGGGATAGGTTTAGTGTGAGGGTTAGTGTTAGGATTAGAGTTAGTGTTAGGCTGAGGGTAAGGGATAGGTTGAGGGTTAGGGTGAGGGTGAGGTTTAGGGTTAGGGTTAGGGTGAGGGTTAGGTTTAGCGTGAAGTTTTGGGTTAGTGTTAGCATTAGGGTTAGGGTGGTGATAAGGATTAGGGTTAGGGATAGTGTGAGGGTTAGAGTTAGGGTTAGGGAGAGGGTGAGGATTTGTGTTAGGGTGAGGGTGAGGGTTAGGAGGAAATTTAGGGTTAGGGTTATGGTTAGGATTAGTGTGTGGGTTAGGGTTAGTGTTAGGCTCAGGGTTATGGTGAGGATAAGTGTTAGGGTGAGGTTTAGGGTGAGGGTGAGGGTTAGGGTTAGCTTTAGGGTTAGAGTGAGGGTTACGTTGAGGGTTAGTTAGAGGGTTAGGGTTAGGGTTAAGTCTCTGGTGAGGGTAAGGGTTAGCGTAAGGTTTAGTGTTAGGTTTAGAGTTAGGGGAGGGTTAGGTTTGTGTTAGGGTTAGAGTTAGGGTGAGGGTTAGGGTTGGGTTACGTTTAGAGTTCTGGTAAGGGTGAGGGTGAGGATTAGGGTTAGGGTTAGGTTTAGTGTTAGGCTGAGGGTTCAGGTGAGGGTTAGGGTTAGTTTTAGGCTGAGGGTGAGGGTCAGGTTTAGGATTAGGCTGAGGGTGAGGGTTAGGGTTAGGGTAAGGGTTAGGCTTAAGGTGAGGGTTAGGGTTAGTGTTAGGTTTAGGGTTAGGGTGAGGCATATGGTTAGGTAAGGGTGAGGATTAAGGTGAAAGTTAGGGTTAGGGTTAGGGTTCGGCTTAGGGAGAGGGTTAGGGTTAGTGTGGGGTGAGGATAAGGGATAGGGTTAGGGTGAGTTTGAGGTTTAGGGTTAGGGTTAGGGTGAGGGTTAGGTTTAGGGTTAGGGTGAAGGTTAAGATTAGGGTGATGTTTAGGGTGAGGGTGTGGGTTAGTGTGAGGGTGAGTGTTCCGGTGAGGGTGAGGGTTAGGGTGTGGGTGAGGGTTAAGTTATGGTTAGGGTTAGGGTGTCGGTGAGGGTTAGGGTTAGGGTGACGGTGAGTGTTAGGGTGAAGGTTCGGGTTAGGGTAAGGTTTATTGTTTGGGTTAGCGTCAGGGTGAAGGTGAGGGATAGGGTTAGGTTTAGGGTGAGGGTAAGGCTTAGGGTGAGGGTGAGGGTAAGGGTGAGGGAGTAGGTTAGGTTTAGGGTGAGAATTAGGGTTAGGGTTAACGTTCGGTTTAGGGTGATGTTTAGGGTTAGGATGAGGGTGAGGGTTCGTGTGAGGTTGAGGTTTAAGTTGTGGTTGAGGGTTAGGGTTAGGGTGAGGTTTAGGGTGACAGTGAGGGTGAGAGTTCGGGTTAGTGTTAGCTGAGGGCTAGGGTGAGGTTGAGGTTTAGGGTTAGGGATAGGGATAGTGTGAGGTGCATTGTTAGGGTTAGGGTTAGGGTGACGGTTATGGTGCCGGTGAGGGTTAGGAGTAGTGTGAGGGTAACGGTAATGGTTAGGGTCAGCGTTAGGGTGAGGATAATGGTTAGCGTGAGGTTTAGGTTGAGGGTGAGGTTTAGGGTTAGCGTTTGTTTTAGGGTGAGGTTTAGGGTGAGGGTTGGGTTAGGTTTCGGGTTAGGGTGAAGATTAGCGTAAGGTTTTGGGTAATGGTTAGGGTTAGGGTGAGGGTTAGAGTTGCGTTAGGGTTAGAGTTAGGGTGAGGGTTAGGGTTCAGTTAGGGTTAGAGTTAAGATGAAGTTTAGGGTTGGGTTAGGATTAGAGTTTGGGTGAGGGTGAGGGTTAGGTTTATGGTTAGGGTGAGGGTTAGGGTTAGACTGAGGGTGAGGGTGCGGGTGAGGGTAAGGGTTACGGTGAGAGTGAGGGTGAGGGTTACGTTTAGGGTGAGGGTGAGGGTTAGGCTGAGTGTTAGGGTTAGGGTCAGTGTTAGGGTGACGGCTAGGGTGAGGTTGATGGTTAGGGATAGGGTGAGGTTTAAGGTTAAGGTTAGTGTTAGGGTGAGGGTTAGGCTGAGGTATCCTGTTAGGGTTATCATGAGGGTTATGTTTAGGGTGAGGGTTAGGGTTAGGGTTAGCATTAGGTTTAGTGTTAGGGTGAGGGTTAGGTTTAGTGTGAGGGTTAGGGTTAGGTTAGGGTTTGGGTTAGGGTTAGGTTTTGGCTGAGGGTGAAGGTGAGGGTGAGGGTTAGGTTTAGGGTTAGATTAAGGGTGAGGGTTAAGGTGAGGGTTAAGGTTTAGGGTTAGGGTGAGGGTTAGTGTGAGTGTAAGGGTTAGGGTGAGGTTTAGCGTTAGGGTGAGGTTTAGGGTTAGATTTAGTGTTAGGGTTAGGGTTATTGTGAGGGTTAAGGTTAGGGTTAGGGTTAGGTGAAGTTTAGGGTGAGGGTTAGGTTTAGTGTTAGGCTTAGGGTTTGGGTGAGTGTTAGGGTTAGGGTGAGGGTTAGGTTTAGGGTTAGGGTTAGAGTAGGGTGAGGATAAGGATAAGGGTTAGATTTAGGGTGACGGTGAAGATTAGGTTTAGCTTTAGGGTTAGGGTGAGTGGTAGGATGAGGGTTAGGGTTAGGGTTAGGGTTAGGGTGAGTGGTAGGTTGAGGGTTAGGGTTAGGGTTAGGGTTAGGTTGAGGTTTAGGATTAGTTTGAGGGTTAGGGTTAGGGTGAGGGTTAGGGTTAGGGTTAGGGTGAGGTCTAGGTTGAGGGTGAGGGTTAGAGTTAGGGTTAGGGATAGGGTGAGGATTAGGCTTAGGGTTAGGGTTAGGGTGAGGTTTAGGCTGAGTAGTAGAGTTAAGGTTAGGGTGAGGGTGAGGTTTAGTGTGAGGGTTAGGGTTAGGATTAGGGTGAATGTGAGGGTTCGGGTGAGGGTTAGATTGAGGGTGAGTCTTTGGGTTACCATTAGGGTTAGGGTGAGTGTTAGGGTGATGATTAGGGTTAGCGTTAGTGTTAGCGTGAGGGTGAGAGTTAGGGTGAGGGTAAGGGTGAGAGTTAAGATTAGGATTAGGGTGAGAATTAGGGTCAGGGTTAGGGTAAGGTTTAGGTTTTGGGATAGGGTAAGGGTGATGGTTAGGGTTAATGTTAGGGTTAGGTTTAGGGTGAGGGTTAGCGTGGGGGTGAGGGTGAAGTTTATGGTGAGGTTTAGGTTTAGTGTTAGGGTTAGGGTGAGGATTAGTTTTAGGGTTAGAGTGAGGGTTAGGGTGAGGGGTAGGATTAGGGTGAGGGTTAGGGTGAGGGGTAGAGTTAAGGTTCGGGTGAAGGTTAGGTTTAGTGTGAGGGTTAAAGTTAGGGTTAAGTTTAGGGTTATTGTGAGGGTTAGGGTTAGGTTTAGGGTTACGTGAAGTTTAGGGTGAGGGTTAGGGTTAGTGTTAGGCTTAGGGTTTGGGTGAGTGTTAGGGTTAGGGTGAGGGTTAGGGTTAGGGTTAGGGTTAGAGTAGGGTGAGGATAAGTGTTAGGGTGAGGTTTAGGGTGACGATGAGGGTTAGGTTTAGGGTTAGGATTAGGGTGAGTGGTAGGTTGAGGGTTAGGATTAGGGTTAAGTTTAGGGTGAGCGGTAGGGTGAGGGTTAGGGTTAGGGTTTGGGTTAGGGTTATGGTTTGGGTGAGGGTTAGTTTGAGGTTTAGTTTTAATTTTATGGTTAGGGTTAGGGTGAGTGTTAGGGTTAGTGTGAGAGTTAGGGTTAGGGTTAGGTTTGGGGTTAGGGTGAGGGTAAGGGTTAGGGTGAGGGTTAGGGTGAGGGTGAGGGTTAGGCTAAGGGTTAGGGTTAGGATTTGGATCAGGTTGAGGGTGAGGGTTAGGGTTAGGCTTAGGGTTAGTCTGAGGGGTAGGTTAGTCTGAGGGATAGAGTTAGCGTTAGGCTGAGCGTGAGGTTTTGGGTTAAGTAAGGGTTAGGTTTAGTGTTAGCCAGACGATTATGGTGAGGGTGAGGATTGGGGTGAGGGTTAGGTTTAGGTTGAGGGTTAGGGTTAGGGTTAGGGTGAGGATTAGGGTTAGGGTTCGGGATAGGTTGAGGTTTAGCGAGAGGGGTAGTGTTAGGGTAAGGGTGTGTGTTAGGTTTAGGGTTAGGTTTAGGGTTCGGTTGAGGATTAGGGTGAGGGTTAGGGTTAGTGTTAGGGTTAGGATTTGGGTGAGTGTTAGGGTTAGTGTTAGGATGAAGGTTCCGTTTAGGTTGATGTTTAGGGTGAGAGTTCGGGTGAGGGTTCGGGTGAGGGTTCGGGTTAGGGTGTGGTTGAGGGTTAGGGTTAGGGGTAGAGTGAGGGTTAGGGTTAGTGTGAGGGTTAGGTTTAGGGTTAAGGCTAGGATTAAGGTTATTGTTAGGGTTACGGTGAAAGTGAGTTTGAGGGTGAGGGTGTGGGTGAGGCTTAGGGTTAGTGTTTGGTTTAGGTTGAGGGTGAGTGTGAGGGTTAGGGTTAGGATTAGGATTAGGTTTAGGGTTAGTCTGAGGGTGAGCGTGAGGTTGAGGATGATGGTTAGGATTAGGGTTAGGATGAGGCTTATGGTTAGGTTTAGGGTTATGGTGAGGGTAAGGCATAGGGTTAGGGTTAGGGTGAGGGTTAAGATTAGGGTGAGGGTGAGGGTTAGGTTTAGGATTAGGAATAATGTTAGGTTTAGGGTTAGGCTTAGGGTGACGGTGAGGATGAGGGTGAGATTTAGGGTTTGGTGAGGGTTAGTGTTAATATTAGGGTGAAAGTTAGGGTTAAGGTGATGATTAGGGCTAAGGTGAGGGTTAGTGTGAGGCTGATTATTTGGGTGAGTGTGAGGGTTAGGATGAGGGTCAGGGTTAGGTTTAGAGTGAGGGTTAGGGTGAGGGTTTATGTTAGGATTAGGGTGAGGGTTATGGTTAGGATTAAGGTTAGGGTGAGGTTGAGGTTTAGGGTTAGGGTTAGGGTGAGGCGTAGGGTTAGTGTGATTGTTAGGGTTAAATTAAGTTTTGGGTGATCGTTAGGGTTAGGGTTAGGGTTGGGGTGAGTTTTCGGCTTAGGGTCGGATGAGGGTTAGATTAGTGTGAGGGTTAGTTTTAGGGTTAGGGTTAGGTTTAGGTTTAGGGTGAGGGTAAGGGTTATCGTGAGGTTTAGGGTGAGGGTGAGTGTTAGAGTTAGGATTAGGGTGAGGGTAATGGTGAGGGTTAGGTTTAGGGTTAAGGTTAGGCTGAGGGTTAGTGTGAGGTTTAGTTTTAGGGTTAGGGTGAGCGTGAGGGTTAGGGTGAGGATAAGGTTTAGGGTGAGAAGTACGGTGAGGGTGAGGGTCAGGATGAGTGTTAGGGATAGGGTGAGGATTAGGTTAAGGGTTAGGGTTAGACTGAGGGTAAGGGTTAGGGTTAGGGTTAGGGTTAAGATGACGGTTAGGGTGAGGGGTAGGGTGAGGGTTATGGTTAGGCTGAAGGTTAGTGTTAGGGTTTGGGTGAGTGTTAGGGTTAGGGTGAGGGTTAGGGTTATGGTTTCTGTTAGGGTTAGGGTGAGGGTTATGTTTAGGGTAAGGGTTAGGGTGAGGGTTAGGTTGAGGGTGAGGGTTAGAGTTAGGGTTACTATTAGTGTGAGGCGTAGGTTGAGGGTTTGGGTTAGGGTGAGGGTTAAGGTTAGGGTTAACGTTAGGTGAGGGTTAAGGGCAGGTTGAGTGTAAGGGTTAGGGTGAGGGTTAGGGTTAGGGTGAGGGTTAGGTTTAGGGTTAGGGTTAGAGTGAGGACTAGGTTGAGGGTGAGGGTTAGGGTTAGGGTTACGGAGAGGGAGAGTATTAGGGTTAGGGTTAGGGTTTGGATGAGGGTTAGGCTGAGGGGTAGGTTTAGGGATAGGTTGAGCTTAGGTTTAGTGTGAGGTTTAGGGTTAGGGTTAGTGTTAGGGTGAGGGTTATGCGTAGGGTTTAGGTCAGGGTTAAGGTTATTCTTAGAGTGAGGGTGAGGGTAAGGATGAGGGTAAGGGTGAGGATTAAGGTTAGGTTTAGGTTTAGGATGAGAGTGAGAGTGAGGCTTAGGATTAGGGTTAGGATTAGGGTTAGGATTATGGAGGGTTATTTTTAGGTTTGGGATAAGGGGAAGGGAGGGGGAGGTTTAGGGTTAGGGTTAGGTTAAGGGTGAGGGTGAGAGTGAGTTTTAGGGTTAGGATTAGGATTAGGGTTAGGATTAGCCTGATGGCGAGGGTGAGTGGGAGGGGAAGGGTTAGGTTTAGGATTAGGTTTAGGGAGAGGGTAAGGGTTAGAGTTAGTATGAGAGTTAGGTTAAGGGTTATGGTTAGGGTTAGGGTGAGGGTGAGGATGAGGTTTAGGGTTAAGGTTATGGTGAGGGTTAGGGTTAGGGTGAGGGTTATGTTTAGTGTTAAGGATAGCGTGAGGGTGAGGGTGATGGTGAGCATAAGGGTTAGGGTGATGGTGAGGGTGAGGGTTAGGTTTAGGATTAGGGTTAGGTTTAGGGATAGGCTGAGGTTGAGGTTGAGGGTGATGTCAAGGGTTAGGTTTAGGGTTAGCTTGAGGGTAAGGGTTAGTGTGAGGTTTAAGGGGAGGTGAGGGTTACAGTTAGGGTGAAGTTTAGGTTTAGTGTGAGGGTTAGCGTTAGGATTAGAGTTAGGGTTAGGGTGAGGTTCATGGTTCAGGTGAGGGTTAGAGTGAGGTTGAGTGTTAGGGTTAGCATTAGAGTTAGGGTGAGGGTTATGCTTAGGGTTAGGATGAGGTTTAGGGTTAAGTTTAGGGTGACGGTTAGGGTTGAGGTGAGGGTTAGGTTTAGGGTTAGGGTTAGCGTGAGCGTGAGGGTAAGTGTGAGGTTTAGGGTGAATGTAAGGGTGAGGGTTAGGGTTAGGATTAGGGTTAGGTTTAGGGTTAGGCTGAGGGTGAGGTTTAGAGTGATGGTGAGTGTGGTGGGTTAGCGTTAGGTTGAGGGTAGGGTTAGTGTGAGGGTTAGGGTGAGGGTAAGTGTTAGGGTGAGGTTTAGGGTGAGTGTGAGGTTTAGGGTTAGGGTTAGGGTTAGGATTAGGGTGGGGGTGAGTTTGAGGGTCAGGGTGAGGGTTAGGTTGAGGGTTAGAGTCAGGTCTAACAGTGAGGGTGAGGGTGATGGTTAGGTTTTAGGTTAGGGATAGGGTGAAGGCTAGGGTGGGGGTGAGGGTTAGTGTGAGGGTGAGGATGAGGGTGCGTTTTTCTGTTAGGTAAGGGTTAGGGTTAGGGTGAAGATTTGGGTTAGCGTGAGTGTTAGGGTGAGGGTTAGGGTCAGCGTGAGTGTTAGGGTTAGGGTTAGGGTGAGGGTTGGGTTTAGGGTGATGATTAGGGTTTGAGCGATGGTTACGTAAGGGTGAGGGTTAGGTTGACGGTGAGGGTTAGGATGAAGGTGAGGGTTAGGGTTATGTTTAGGGTGAGGGTTAGTGTTAGGTTTAGGGACAGTGTGAGTGTTAGGGTGAGGGGTAGGGTTAGGGTTATGGTGATGGTTAAGTTAGTGTGAGGATTAGGGTTAGGGTTAGGGTTAGGGTGAGGGTAATGGTTAGGGTGAGGGTTAGGGTGACGGTTAGAGTTAGGGTGAGGCTTAGTGTTAGGGTTAGGGTGAAGGTTAGGGTTAGGTTTAGTGTGAGGGTGAGGGTTAGGGTTAGGGTTATAGTGAGGGTTAGTGTTAGGGTGAGGGAGTGGGTAAGGGTTAGGATTAGGATTAACATTAGGTTTAGGTTTAAGCTTAGGATGAGTGTGAGGGTGAGGGTGAGGTTTAGGGTTACGGTGAGGGTTAGGGTTAATGTTAGGGTGAGGGTTGGGGTTAAGGTGATATTTAGGGCGAGGGTGAGGGTTAGTGTGACGGTGAGTGTTCGGGTGAGGGTGTGTATTAGGGAGTGGGTAAGGATTAGGTTCAGGGTGAGGGTTAATGTGAACGTGAGGTTTAGTGTGAGTGTGAGGGTTTGGGTTAGGATTTGGGTGAGGGTTAGTGTTAGGATTAGTGTTAGGGTGAGTTTGAGGGTTAGCATTAGGGTTATGGTGAGGGTTAGGTTTAGGGTGAGATTTAGGGTTAAGGTAACGGTTAGGGTAAGTTTTACGTGTATGGTTAGGTTTATGGTGAGTGGTCTGCTTAGGGTTTGGGTGAGGGTTCGGGTGAGGGTTAGAGTGTGGTTGAGGGTTAGTGTTAGCCTTAGGGTTAGGATGATGGTGAGGGTTGGGGTTGGGTTAGTGTCAGAGTTAGGGTGAGGATTACCGTTGGGTTAGGGTTATTGTTAGGGTGAGGGTGAGAGTTGGGTTTAGGATTAGGGTTAGGGTTAGTGTTAGACTGAGGGTGAGGGTGAGGGTAAGGATTAGCGTGAGGTTTGTTAAGGTTAGGGTTACATTGAGGTTTATGGTTAGGGTTAGGGTGATATTGCGTGTTTGGATTAGGTTGAGGGTGAGGGTGGGTGTGAGGTTTTCGGTGAGGGTTGTGGGTTAGGGTGTGTTTGAGGGTTAGGGTTAGGGTTAGGGTCAGGGTGAAGCTGAGTGTTTTGGTTGGGTTAAGGTTATGGTTAGCATGAGGTTTAGGGTTAAGTTTAGGTGTAGGGTGAGGTTTAGGGTTAGGGTTAGGGTTTGGGTGATTGTGAGGGTTATGGTTAGGGTTAGGTTTAGGGTTAGGGTGAGGTGTACGGTGAGGGGTAGTGTGATGGTTAGGGTTAGTGTGAGGGTGAGGGTTAAGGTTAGGGTTAGAGTGAGGGTTATGCTGAGGGTTAGGTTTATGGTTAGGGCTATGGTGAGGTTTGGGGTGAGGATTAGGGTTATGGTGAGTATTAGGGTGAGGGTAAGAGTTAGGGTGAGGGTTAGGGTGAGGGAGAAGTTTAGGGTGAGTGTCTGGGAGATGGTGAGTGTTTGGGTTAGGATTAGGGTTAGGATTAGGGTTAGGGTTAGGGTGAGGCTTAGGGTTAGGGGGAGATTTAGGGTTAGGGTGAGGGTGAGGGTTCCCTTTAGGGTGATGTTTAGGTGAGGGTAAGGGTGAGGGTTCTGGTGAGGGTGAGGGTTAGGGTGTGGTTGAGGGTTAGGGTTAAGCGTAGGGTGAGGTGTAGGGTGAGGGTTAGGGTTAGTGTGAGGGTTAGGTTTAGGGTTAAGGTTAGGATTAAGGTTATTGTTAGGGTTAGGGTGAAGGTGAGGGTGAGGGTGAGGGTGAGGGTGTGGGTGAGGTTTAGGGTTAGGGTTAGGTTTAGGGTGAGGGTGAGTATGAGGGTTAGGGTTAGGATTATGGTTAGTGTTAGTGTTGGACTGAAGGCGAGTGTGAGGGTGAGGATTTGCATGAGGTTTAGGGTTAAGTTTAGGGTTAGGGTGAGGTTTAGGTTTATGGTTAGGTTTAGGGTTAGGGTTAGGATTAGGGTGACTGTGAGGGTTAGGTTGAGGGTGAGGACTTGGGTTAGGATTAGGCTGAGGGTTAGCATGAGGTTTAGGTTTAGGGTGAGGGTTAGGGTGAGGGTAAGGCTTAGGGTGAGAGGTAAGGTGAGGGTGAGGGTCAGGGTGAGTGTTAGAGATAGGGTGAGGATTAGGTTTATGGTTAGGGTTAGACTGAGGGTGAGGGTTAGGGTTAGGGTTAGGGTTAGGAGGATGGTTAGGGTGAGGGGTCAGGTGAGGGGTAGGGTGATTGGTAGGGTTAGACTGAGGATTAGTGTTTGGGTCTTGGTGAGTATTAAGGTCAGTGTTAGGGTTAGGGTTAGGGATAGGATGAGGGTGAGGATAACAGTGAGGGTTAGGGTGATGGGGAGGGTTATGTTTAGGTTTAGAGTTAAGGTGAGGGTTAGTAAGGTTAGGGTTAGGGTTAGGGTTACGGTGAGGGTTACGTTGAGGTTAAGGGTTAGGATGAGCGTTAGGTTGAGGGTGAGGTTTAGAGTTAGGGTTAGTATTAGGTTGAGGCGTAGGGTGAGGGTTTGGTTTAGGGTGAGGGTTAGGATTAGGGTTAAGGTTAGGTTAGAGTTAGGGTCACGGTGAGTGTTAGTGTTAGGGTGAGGGTTAGGGTTAGGGTGAGGATTAGGTTTAGGGTTAGGTTTAGGGTGAGGACAATGGTGAGGGTGAGGGTTAGGGTTACGGTTACGGATAGAAAGAGGATTATGTTTAGGGTTAGGGTTAGCATGAGGGTTAGGCTGAGGGGAAGGTTTAGGGTTAGGTTGAGGGTTAGGTTTAGTGTGAGGTTTAGGGTAAGAGTTAGCGTTAGGTTGAGGGTTATGCTTAGGGTTAAGGTCAGAGTTATAGTTATTGTTAGGCTTAGGGTGAGGGTGAGGGTGAGGATGAGGGTAAGGGTGAGGATTAGGGTTAGGTTTAGGTTTAGGGTGAGTGTGAGAGTGAGGGTTAGGGTTAGGATTAGGATTCGGGTTAGGGTTAGGCTGAGGGTGTGGGTGATCTGGAGGGGGAGGGTTAGGATTAGGGTTAGGATTAGGATTAGGATGATGGTTAGGGTTAGGGTTAGTTTTAGGTTTAAGGGGAGGGCGAGGGGGAGGGGGAGGTTTAGGGTTAGGGTTAGGTTTAGGGTGAGGGTGAGGGTTAGATTTAGTATGAGGGTTAGGTTTAGGTTTAGGTTTAGGGTTAGGGTGAGGGTGAGGGTGAGGATTAGGGTAAAGGTTACCGTGAGGGTTAGGGCTAAGGTGAGTGTTATGGTTAGGGTTAGGTTTAGTGTGAGGGTGAGGGTGATGGTGAGGGTGAGGGTTAGGGTGAGGTTGAGGTTGAGGGTTAGGTTTAGGATTAAGGTTAGGTTTAGGGTTCGGCTGACGGTGAAGTTGAGTGTTATGTTAAGTATTAGCTTTAGGGTTAGCTTGAGGGCTAGGGTTAGTGTGAGGTTTAGAGTGAGGTTGAGGGTTACAGTTAGGGTGAGGTTTAGGTTTAGTGTGAGTGTTAGGGTTAGGGTTAGAGTTAACGTTGGGGTGAGGTTAATGGTTTGGGTGAGGGTTAGGGTGAGGGTGAGTGTTAGTGTTATCATTAGAGTTAGGGCGAGGTTTAGGGTTAGGGTTAGCGTTAGGGAGAGGGTGAGGATGAAGGTTAGGGTTAAGTTTAGAGTGAGGGTTAGGGTTAGGGTGAGGGTTAAGTTTAGGGTTAGGGTTATGGTGAGTGTGAGGGTGAGGGTGAGGTTTAGGGTGAGCATGAGGGTGAGGGTTAGGGTTAGGTTGAGGGTTAGGGTTAGTGTGAGGGTTAGGGTGAGGGTAAGGGTGAGGGTGAGGGTTAGGGTGAAGGTGAGGTTTAGGGTCAAGGTTAGCTTTAGGCTTAGGTTGTGGGTGAGTGTGAGGGTCAGGGTGAGGTTGAGGGTGAGTGTTGGGGTGAGGGTTACGGTTACGTTTAGGGTTAGAGTGAGGGTGAGGTTGTTGGTTTGGGTTAAGGTTAGGGTTAGGGTTAGGGTTAGGGTGGGGGTGATGATTAGTGTGAGGGTGAGGATGAGGGTGAGTTTTTCTGTTAGGTAAGGGTTAGGGTTAGGGTGAGAATTGGGGTGAGAGTGAGGGTTAGGGTGAGGGTAAGGGTTAGTGTGAGTGTTTGGTTTAGGGTTAGGGTGAGGGTTAGGTTGACGGTGAGGGTTAGGATGAGGGTGAGGGTTAGGGTTTTGTTTAGGGTGAGGGTTAGGGATAGGTTTAGGGACAATGTGAATGTTAGGGTGAGGGGTAGGTTTAGGTTTAGGGTGATGGTTTGGTTAGTGTGAGGATTAGGGTTAAGGTTAGGGTTAGGGTGAGGGTAATGGTTAGGGTGAAGGTTAAGGTCAGGGTTAGAGTTAGGGTGAGGTTTAGTGTTAGGGTTAGAGTGAGGGTGAGGGTTAGGGTTAGGGTTAGAGTGAGGGTTACGGTTAGGGTGAGGGTGTGAATTAGTGTTAGGATTAGGATTAATGTTATGTTTAGCGTTAAGCTTAGGATGAGAGTGAAGGTGAGGATGAGGTTTAGGGTTACAGTGAGGGTTAGGGTTAATGTTAGGGTCAGGGTTGGGGTTAAGGTGATGTTTAGGGCGAGGGTGAGGTTTAGTGTAAGGGTGAGTGTTTGGGTG
Organism: Dipodomys merriami; assembly: GCF_024711535.1. Lineage (NCBI taxonomy): Eukaryota > Metazoa > Chordata > Mammalia > Rodentia > Heteromyidae > Dipodomys > Dipodomys merriami. The sequence continues at coordinate 18,491,498 of NW_027203715.1, read as the reverse complement.
AGGGTGAGTGTTAGGGAGCGGGTAAGGCTTAGGTTTAGGGTGAGGGTTAATGTGACCGTGATGATTAGGGTGAGCGTGAGGGTTTGGGTTAGGATTTGGGTGAGGGTTAGTGTTATGGTTAGGGTTAGGGTGAGTTTGATATTTAGCATTAGGGTTATGGTGAGGGTTAGGTTTAGGGTGAGGTTTAGGGTTAAGTTTGGGTTAAGGTAAGGGTTAGGTATATGGTTAGGTTTAGGGTGAGTGTTCTACTTAGGGTGAGTGTTCGGGTGAGGGTTCGGGTGAAGGTGAGTGTTAGGGTGTAGTTGAGGGTTAGTGTGAGGGTTAAGGTTAGATTGACGGTGAGGGTTGCGGTTGGATTAGGGTTAGAGTTAGGGTGAGGTTTAGGGTTAATATTAGGGTTATGGTGAGGTTTAGGGTTAGGGTTAGGGTTAGGGTGCGTGTTCAGCTTAGGTTGAACGTGAGGGTCAGGGTGAGGGTTTCGGTGAGGGTGAGGGTTAGTGTGTGGTTGAGGGTTAGGGTTAGTGTTAGCTTTAGGGTGACGCTGAGTGTTTTTGTTGGGTTAAGGTTAGGGTTAGCATGAGGTTTAAGGTTAAGGTTAGGGTGACAGTGAGGGTGAGGGTTAGGTTTAGGATTAGAGTTAAGGTGAGGGTTAGGGTTAGGGTTTGGGTTAGGGTGAGGGTAAGGTTTAGGGTGAGGATTAGGTTTAGGGTGAGGGTGAGGGTTAGGGTTAGGGTAATGGTTAGGGTGAGGCGTAGGGTGAGGGTTGGGGTTAGGGTTATGGTTAGGGTGATTTTTAGGGTTAAGGTTAAGGTTAGGATGAGGGTTAGGTTCAGGGTGAGTATTAGGGATAGGGTGAGGGTTAGGGTTAAGGTGAGGTTTAGGTTTTAGGGTTAGGGTTCGGGTGATGTCTAGGTTGAGGGTGAGGGTTAGCGTTAGGGTTAAGGATACGGAAAGGATTAAGATTAGGCTTAGGGTTAGCGTGAGTTTTAGGCTGAGGTGTAGGTTTAGGGTTAGTTTGAGGGTTAGGTTTAGTGTGAGGTTTAGGGTTAGGGTTAATGTTAGGGTGAGGGTTAGGCTTAGAGTTAAGGTTAGGGTTAAGATTGTTGTTAGGTTTAGTGTGAGGTTGAGGGTGAGGAAGAGGGTAAGGGTGAGGTTTAGGGTTAGGGTTAGGTTTAGGGTGAGGGAGAGTGAGGATTAGGGTTAGGATTATTATTAGGATTAGTGTTAGGCTGAGGTTGAGGGTGAGGGGGAAGGGGAGGGTTAGGATTAGGGTTATGTTTAGGGTTAGGATGAGGGTTAGGGTTAGGGTTAGGGTTATTTTTAGGGTTAGGGTGAGGGGGAGGGGGAGGGGGAGGGAGAGTGTGAGTTTTAGTGTTAGTTTTAGAGTGAAGGTGAGAGTGAGGTTTAGGGTTAGGATAAGGATTAGGGTTAGGGTTAGGCTAAGGGCAAGGGTGAGGGTGAGGGGGAGGGGGAGTGTTAGGGTTAGGGTTAGGGTTAGGAAGAGGGCGAGGGTTAGAGTTAGTGTGAGTGTTAGGTTTAGGGTTAGGGTTAGGTTTAGGGTGAGGGTTAGGGTTACGATTAGTTTGAGCGTTAGGATGAAGGTGAAGGTGAGGCTGAGTGTGAGGGTTAGTTAGTGTGACGGTTAGGTTTAGGGTGAGGGCTAGTGCTATGTTCAGGGTTATGGTTAGAGTTAGGGATAGGGTGAGGGTGAGGGTGATGGTGAGGGAGAGGGTTAGTGTGAGGTTTGGGGTGAGGTTTAGGATTAGTTAGGGTTAGGGTTAGGCTGAGGTTGAGGGTGAGGGTTATGTTAAGTGTTAGGTTTTGGGTTAGATTGAGGGTTAGGGTTAGTGTCAGGTTTAGGGTGAGGGTGAGGGTTAGGGTTAGCGTGAGGTTTAAGGTTAGGGTTAGTGTCATTGTTAGGGTGAGGGTGAGGGTAAGGGTTAGGGTGAGGATTAGGGTGGAGGTGAGGGTTAGTGTTAGGGATAGGGTGATGTTTAGGGTAAGGGTGAGGTTTAGGTTTAGTGTGAGGTTTAGGTTTAGGGTTAGGGTTAGTGTGAGGGTGAGGTTTATGTTTAGGGTTAGGGTGAGGGTTAGGGTTACGGTTTGGGTAAGGTGAGGTTTAGGCTTAGGATTAGGGTTACAGTTAGGATTAGCGTTAGCTTTATTGTTAGGTTTAGGGTGAGGGTGAGGGTGAGGGTGCGGATTAAGGTTAGGTTTCGTTTTAGGGTGAGCCTGAGTGTGAGGGTTAGGGTTAGGGTTAGGTTGAGGGTGAGGGTGAGGGTGAGGGTTAGGGTTAGGGTTAGGTATAGGGTTAGGGTGAGGGTGAGGGTGAGGGTAGGGTTAGGGTTAGGCTGAGGCAGAGGGTGAGGGTGAGGGTTAGGGTCAGGTTTAGAGTGAGGGTGAGCGTGAAGGTGAGGTTTATGGTTATGTTGAGGCTTAGGTTGAGGATAAGGTTTAGGTTGAGGGTGAGGGTTAGGTTGAGTGTTTCGGTTAGGGTTATGGTTAGGTTTAGGGTAAGGACTAGTGTGAGGGTGGGGGTTAGAGTGAGGGTGAGTGTGAAGGTGAGGGTGAGTGTTAGGGTATAGGTGAAGCTTAGGGTTAGGCTGAGGGTTAGCGTGACGGTGAGTGTTAGGGTGAGGGTGAGGGTTAGGGTTAGGATTAGGATTAGGGTGTGTGTTAGGGCTAAGTTTAGGGTTAGGATGAGGGTTAAGGTGAGGGGTAATGTTATGGTTAGCGTGAGAGTTAGGGTTAGTGTGAGAGTTATGGTTAGGTTTAGGGTTAGGGATAGGGTGAGGTTTAGGAAGTGGTTTAGTATGAGGGTTAATGTTAGGGTTAGGGTGAGGGTTAGAGTGATGTTGAAGGTTAAGGTTAGGGTTAGAGTGAGGTTTAGGGTGAGCGTAAGGGTTAGGGTGAAGTTTAGGGTGAGGGAGAGGGTTAAAGTTAGTGTTAGGGTGAGGGGTAGGGTGAGGGGTAGGTTTAGCTTGAGGGTTATTGTTATGGTTAGGGTTAGGTTGAGGGTGAGGGTGAGGGTTCTGATTAGGATTAGGTGTAGGTTTAGGGTTAGGCTGATGGTGAGGGTGAGTTTGAGGGTGAGGTTTAGGGTTAGGGTTAGGGTGAGGGCTACTGTGAGGGTAAGGGTTAGAGTGAGGGTGAGCGTGAGGGTGAGGTTTTGGGTTAGGTAAAGTTTAGGGTTAGGGTTAGGGTGCTGATTAGTTTGAGGTTGAGGGTGACAGTGAGGGTTAGTGTCACGGTGAGGGTTAGGGGAAGGGTTAGATTTAGGGTTACGGTTAGGGTGATGTTGAGGGTGAGGGTGAGTGTTAGTGTGAGGGTGAGGGTTCAGATGAGGGTGAGGGCTAGGGTGAGGGTGAGGGTTAGAATTATGGTTAGGTTGAGGGTTAGGGTTAAGGTTAGGGTGAGTGTTAGGTTGAAGGGTAGGGTTAGGGTTAGGGTAAGGGTTAGGTTTAGTCTGAGTGTTAGGTTGACGGTAAGGGTTAGCGTAAGGGTTAAGGTGAGGGTTAGGTTTAGGGTTAGGTTTAGGGTGAGTGTTCAGCTTAGGGTGAGGGTGAGGGTGAGTGTGAGGGTTTGGGTGAGTGTGAGGTTTAGGGTGTGTTTGAGGGTTAGTTTTAGGATTAGGGTTAGGTTGATCTTGGGGTTGGGTTAGGGTTAGAGTTAGGCTGGTTAGGGTTAGTGTTAGGGTAAGGGTGAGGGTTAGGGTGTGGTTGAGGGTTAGGGTTAGGGTGAGGGTTAGGGTGATGCTGAGGGTTTTGGTTGGGTTAGGGTTAGAGTTAGGGTGAGGGTTAGGGTTGGGTTAGGGTGAGTGTTAGGGTGAGGGTGAGGGTTAGGTTTAGGATTAGGGTTAGGGTTACTGTTAGACTGAGGGTGATGGTGAGTGTGAGGGTTAGCGTGTGTTTGAGGGTTAGTGTTAGGGTTAGGGTTAGGTTGACGGTGAGGGTTAGGTTTAGGGTTAGGGTTAGGATTAGGATGAGGTTTAGGATTAGGGTAAGGGTTAGGGTGAGGTTTAGGAGGAGGGGGAGGGTTAGGGTGAGAGTAAGGGTTAGAGTGAGTGTTAGGGTGAGGTTGAGGGTTAGGGTGAGTGTTAGGGATAGGGTGAGGATTAGGTTCAGTGTTAGGGTTAGAATGAGGGTGAGGGTTAGGGTTAGGGTTAGGGTTAGTGTTAGGAAGATGGTTAGGGTGAGGGGTAGGGTGAGGGGTAAGGTGAGTGTTAGGGTTAGTGTGAGGGTTAGGGTTAGGGTCAGGATTAGTGTTAGTGTTAGTGTGAGGGTTAGGTTTAGGTTTAGGGATAGGGTGAGGCTGAGGGTGAGGGTAGAGGGTGAGGGTTAGGGTGAGGGTGAGGGTGAATGTTAGGTTTAGGATTAGAGTTTATTTGAGGGTCAGCGTGATGGTTAGGGTTAGGGTTAGGGTGAAGGTTAGTGTGAGTGTTAGGTTTAGGTTTAGGGTTAGGGTTAGGTTGAGGTTTAGGGTGAGGCGTATGTTGAGGGTTAGTGTTAGGGTTAAGGTTAGGATGAGTTTTAGGGTCAGGGCGAGTGTTAGGATTAGGGTGAGTGCTAGGGATAGGGAGAGGATAAAGGTTAGGGTTAGGATTAGGGTGAGGGTTAGGCTGAGTGGTAGGTTTAGGGTTAGGTTGAGAGTTAGGTTTAATGTGAGGGTAAGTGTTAGGTTTAGTGTTAGGGTGAGGGTTAGGCTTAGGGTTAAAGTTATTGTTAGGGTTAGGGTGAGGGTGATTGTGAGGTTTAGGTATAGTGTTAGATTTAACGTGAGGGTGAGAGTGAGGGTTAGGGTTTGTATTAGGATTAGGGTTGAGGGTTAGGGTTTGGGTTAGGGTGAGGGTGAGGGATTGGGTGAGGGCTAAGGTTCGGGTTAGCATTAGGGTTATGATGAGGGTGAGGGTGAGTGTTAGCATTAGGGTTAGGGTGAGGTTTAGGGTGATGGTGATGGTTAGGCTGAGGGTGAGTGTTAGGGTTAGGGTTAGGGTGAGGGTGAGGGTGAGAGTGAGGGTTAGTGTGAGGTTTAGGATTAGGGTTAAAGTTATGGTTAGGGTGAGGATAAGGGTTAGGGTGAGTGTTAGGGTGAGGGTTAGGTTTAGTGTGAGGGTTAGTGTGAGGGTGATGTTTTGGGGGTAGTGTGAGGGTGAGGGTTAGGGGGAGGGTGAGAGTTAGGGTGAGGGTGAGGGTTAGGGTTAGGTTAGGGTTAGGATGAGGTTGAGGGTGAGTTTGAGGTTTAGAGTTAGGGTTAGGGTAATTGTTAGTGTATGTGGGAGGGTTAGTGTGAGGGTGAGGGTAAGGGATTGGGTGAGAGTTAAGGTGAGGGTGAGGGTTAGGGCTAGGCTTAGTGTGAGGGTGAGGGTTAGGGTATTGTTTAGGGTGACAGTGAGGGCTCGGGTGAGGTTGAAGCATAGGGTGTGGGTGAGGGTTAGGGATTTGTTGAGGGTTAGGGTGACAGTGAATGTTTGGGTTAGGGTTAGGGTTAGGGTGAGGGTTAGGGTTAGGGTGAGGGTTAGGGTGAGGTGAGGTTTAGCCTTAGCATTAGGGTTAGAGTGATGGTAGGGTTAGGTTTAGAGTGAGGGTTATGGTGAGAGTGAGGGTTAGGGTTAGGGTGAGGGTAAGAGTTAGGGTTAGGTTTAGGGTGAGGGTTAGAGGTAGGGGTAGGGTGAGGGTAAGTATTAGTGTGAGGATTAGGGTGAGGGTTAAGGTGAGGATTATGGTGAGGGATAAGTTTAGGGTTAGGGTTAGTGTTAGGGTTAGTGTTAGGGTGAGGGAGGGTGATAGTCTTAGTTAGATAAGGGTTATGGTAAGGTTTAGGGTTAGGTTTGGGGTTAGGATGTGGGTTAGGCTGAGGGATAAGGTTAGGTTTAATGTGAGGGATAGGGTGAAGGTTAGGGTTAGGGTTAGGGTTAGGGTGAGGGTTAGCGTGAGGGTGAGTGTTAGGGTTAGGGTTAGGGTGAGGGTTAGGTTGAAGTTGAGGGTTAGAGTGAGGGTCAGTTTTAGGGTTAGGGTAAGAATGAGGATTAGGGTGACGGTTTGGTTTAGGGTTAGGGTGAGGAGCAGGGATAGGCTTAGGGTGAGTGTTAGGTTTAGTGTGAGGATTAAGATTGGAGTTTAGTTTAGGGTTAGGTTGACGGTAAGGTTTAGGGTGAGGGTTAGGGTGAGGTTGAGTGTTAGGGTTAGCGTTTGGGTTACAGTAACGGTTTGGTTGAGGGTAAGGTTAAGGGTTAGGGTTAGGGTTAGGGTTTGGGTTAGGGTGAGGTTGAGGGATAGGGTGACGGTTAGGGTTAGGGTTAGCATTAGGGGTAGGGTGAGGGTGAGGGTTAGTGTTAGGGTTAGGGTGAGGGCTAGGGTGAGGGTTAGGGTTAGGTTTAGGGTTAGGTTTTGGCTTAGGTTGAGGGTGAGAGTGAGTGTTAGGGTTAGATTTAGGGTGAGGGTTAGGGTCAAGGTGAAGGTTAGGATTAGGGTGAGCTTTGGGTTTAGGTTTAGGGTGAGGGTGAGGTTGAGGATGAGGGTTAATGTGAGGATAAGGATTAGGGTTAAAGTTAGGGTTAGTGTGAGGATAAGGGTTAGTTTGAGGTTTATGGTGCGCTTGAGGGTTAAGTTTACCGTTAGGATCAGGGTGAGTGTTAGGGTGAGGATTAGGGTTAGGGTTAGGTTGACGTTGAGGTTTAGGTTGTGGGTTAGGGTTAGTGCGAGGGTTATTGTAAGGGTGAGGTTTAGCGTTAGGTTTAGGGTTAGGGTGAGGATGAGGTTGAGGGTGAGGGTGAGGGTTAGATTTAGGATTAGGATTAGGGTTAGGTTTAGGGTTCGGCTTAGGGTGAGGGTGAGGGTGAGGGTGAGGGTCATGGTTAGTGTTAGGGTTAGGGTTAGGGTGAGGGGAGGGTGAGAGTTTTCATTAGATAAGGGTTATGGTAAGGGATTTGGTTAGTGTTATTGTTAGGGTGCGGGTTAGGCTGAGGGATATGTTTAGGTTTAGGGTGATGGATAGGGTCAGGGTTAGGGTTAGGGTTAGGGTGAAGGTGAGGGTGAGGGTGAGTGTTTGGGATAGGTTTCGGTTGAGGGTTAGGGTGACAGTGCAGGTTAGAGTGAGGGTGAGGTTTAGGGTTAGAGTGAATATTCGGGTGAGGGTTAGGGTTAGGATTAGGGTGAGGAGCATGGTTAGGGTTAAGGTGAGGGTTAGGGTTAGTGTGAGGGTTAAGATTAGGGTTAAGGTTAGGGTTAGGTGAGGGTAACGGTCAGGGTGAGGGTTAGGGTTAGGGTGAGTGTTAGGGTTAGCCTTTTGGTTACCTTAACGATTAGGTTGAGGGTTAGGCTGATGGTTAGGGTTAGGGTTAGGGTGAGGTTTAGGGTTTCGGTTAGGGTGAGGGTGAGGGATAGGGTGAGGGTTAGGGTTAGGGTTAGCATTAGGGTTAGGTTGAGGGTGAGGGTTAGGTTAGGATTAGGGTGAGGACTATCATTAAGGTGAGGGATAGGTTTATGGTTAGGTTTAGGGTTAGGGTGATGTTGAGGGTGAGTGTTAGGTTTAGGGTTAGGATGAGGGTTAGGGTGACGAAGATGTTTAGGGTGAGGGTGAGGGTTAGGGTTAGGGTGAGGGTTAGGCTGAGTTTGAGGGTTAGGGTTAGTGTGAGATTTACGATTAGGGTTCAATTTAGGGTTAGGTTGGGGATAAGGGTTACGGTGAGTATTAGGTTGCGGGTGAGGGTTAAGGTTACAGTTAGGATCAGGGTGAGGGTTAGGGTGAGTTTTAGGGTGAGAGTTAGTGTTAGCTTTAGGGTTACAGTGAGGTTGAGGAATAGGATTAGGGTTAGGGTGAGGGTAAGTGTTAGGGTTAGGGTTATGGTGAGGGTTAGGTTTAGGGTTAGGGTTATGGTGAGGGTGAGTGTTGGGTTGAGGGTTAGGGTGAGTTTGTGGGTGAGTGTGAGGGTTAGAGTTAGAGTTAGGGTGATCGTTAGTGTTAGTGGGAGGGTTAGGGTGAGGGTTAGGTTTAGGATGAAGCTGATGGTAAGGGTTAGGGTGAGGGTTAGGGTGAGAGTTAGGTTTAGGGTTAGAGTTAGGGTTAGGTTGAGTTTGAGGGTTAGGGTTAGGGTTATGGTTAGGACGAGGATTAGGGTTAGGATGATGTTTATTGTTAGGTTTAGGTTTAGGGTGAGGGTGAGGGTGAGGGTTAGATTTAGTATTAGGTTAGTGTTAGGGTTAGGCTTAAAATGAGGGCTAGGTTGAGGGTGAGGGTTAGGGTTAGTGTTAGGGTTAGGGTTAGGATGAGTGTAGGGTTAGATTTTCCGTTAGATAAGGGCTATGGTAAGGGTTAGGTTTAGATTAAGGGTTAGTGTAAGGGTTAGGCTGAAGGATAGGGTTAGGGTTAGGGTGAGGGGTAGGGTGAGGGTGAGGGTTAGGGTTAGTGTGAGGGTAAGAGTTAGGCTGAGGTTCAGGGTGAGGGTTAGCTTTAGGTTTAGAGTGAGGGTAAGGATTATTTGGAGGTTTAGGGTGAGGGTTAGGTTAATGGTTATGGTGAGGGATAGGGTTAGGTTTAGGGTGAGAGTAAGGTATAGTTTGAGGATTAGAGTGAGTGTTGGTGTGAGGGTTAGGGTCAGGTTTAGTGTTAGAGTTAGTGTTAGGGTGAGGGTTAGGGTTAGGGATAGGGTGAGGGTTCGGATGAAGGTTAGGTTGAGGTGTAGGGTTAGGGGTTAGGGTGAGGGTTAGGGTTAGTGTGAGGGTTATGGTTAGGGTTAGGGTGAGTGTAAGGCTTAGGGTAAAGGTTAGGGTGTGAGTGAGTGTTAGGAGTAGCGTGAGAGTTAGGGCGAGGGTTAGGGTGAGAGTGAGGGTAAGGATTAGGTTGAGCGAAAGAGTGAGGGTTAGGGTTATGGTTAGGGTTATGGTTAGGATTAGGTGAGGGTGAAGGTGAAGGTTAGGGTTAGGCTGAGGGTTAGGGTTAGGGTTAGCGTGAGGGAGAGGGTGAGGGTGAGGGTTAGGGTTATGGTTAGGGTTCGGGTGATGGGATGGAGAGAGTTTCCGTTAGGTAATGGTTAGGGTTAGGGTGAGGGTGAGGATTAGGGTGAGGGTGAGGTTTTGGGTGAATGTTAAAGTTGGGTGAGGGTTAGGGTTACGTTTAGTTTTAGGGTGATATTTAGGCTGAGGGTGAGGGTTAGAGTGAAGGTGAGGAATCGGGTGAGAGTGAGGGTTAGGCTGTGGGTGAGTGTTAGGGTTAGGATGAGGGTTAGGTTGACGGTGATGGTTAAGGTGAGGGTTAGTTTTAGGGGTAGGTTTAGGTTTAGGGTGTGGGTTAGGCTTAGGTTTAAGGTTAGGGTGAGGTTTAGGGTGAAGGGTAGAGTTAGGGTTAGGGGAGGGTTAGGTTTAGTGTGAGGGGTAGAGTGAGGGTTAGGGTTGAGATTAGGCTGAGGGTAAGGGTCAGGGTGAGGGTTAGGGTGAGTGTTAGGGTTAGGGTTTGGTTGAGTTTGAGGGTTAGGGTTAGAGTTAGGGTTAGGTTTAGGGCGAGGGTTAGGGTTAGGGTGAGTTTTAGCGTTAGGTTTAGGGTTAGGGTGAGGCTGAGGGTGAGGGTGTGGGTTAAGGTTAGTGTTAGGGTTAGGGTTAGGCTGAGTGGAGTGTTAGTGTTTACGTTAGATAAGGGTTATGGAAAGGGTTAGGTTTAGAGTAAGGGTTAGGATGAGGGCTATGCTGAGGGATAGGGTTAAGGTTAGTGTGAGGGATAGGGTGAGTGTGAGGGTTAGGTTTAGGTTGAGGGTGAGGGTTAGGGTGAGGGTGAGTGTTAGGATTAGGTATAGGGTGAGGGTGAGGGTAACAGTGAGGGTGAGTGTTAGGATTAGGTATAGGTTGAGGGTGAGGGTGACGGTGAGGGTTAGAGTGAGGGTGAGAGTTAGGGTTCCGGGAATTGTTAGGTTGAGGGTTAGGGTGAGGGTGAGAGTTAGGGTTAGAGGTAGGGTCAGGGTGTTTAGGTTAGTGTTTAGGTTAGGGTGAAGGTGAGGGATAGGGTGAGGTTTAGGGTTAGCATTAGGGTTAGGGTTCGGGTTCTGTTTTAGGTGAGTGTTAGGGTGAGAGTTAGGGTGAGTGTGAGGGTTAGGGTTAGGATTAGGTTTAGGGTTAGGGTGAGGGTGAGGCTGAGGGTTACGGTTAAGGTGAGGGTGAGGTTTAGGGTGATGGTGAGGGTTAGGGTGAGGATGAGGCTTAGGGTTATGGTGAGGGTGAGGGTGAGGTTGAGGGTTAGTTTGACGGTTAGGATTAGGGTTAAAGTTAGGGTTAGGGTGAGGATAAGGGTTAGGGTGAGTGTTAGGGTGTGGGTGAGGCTTAAGGTTACCGTTAGGATCAGGGTGACCGTTAGAGTGAGGGTTAGGGTTGGGTTTAGGTTGAGCGTGAGGGTTAGGGTTTGAGTAACGGTTAGTGCGAGGGTTAGTGCAAGGGTGAAATTTAGCATTAGGTTTAGGGTTAGGGTTAGGGTTAGGGTTAGGATTAAATTTAGTGTGTGGGGAGGGTGAGAGTGTCCGTTATATAAGGGTTATGGTAAGGGTTAGGGTTACGGTTAGGTTTAGGGTGAGGGTTAGGCTAAGGCATAGGGTTAGGGTTAAGGTTAGCATTAGGTTTAGGGTGAGGATGACTGTTAGGATTAGAGTTACGGTTAGGGTGAGGGTTAGGGTGACGGTGAGGGTTAGGGTGACGGTGAGGGTTAGGGTGAGGGTGAGGGTTAGGGTGAGGGTGAGGGTGAGGTTTAGGTTTAGGGTGAGGTTTAGGGTGAGGGGAAGGGTTAGGGTTAGTGTGAGGGTTAGGGTTAGTGTGAGGGTTAGGGTTAGTGTGAGGGTTAAGGTTAGGGTTAGGGTGAGGATAAGGTTTAGTGTGAGGTTTAGGGTGAGGGTGAGGGTTAGGGTTAGCGTTAGGTTTAGGGTGAGGGTTAGGGTTACGGTTAGGGTTACGGTTAGGATTAGGTTGAGGGTGAAGGTGAGGGATAGGGTTAGGTTTGGGGTGAGGGTTAGGGTTAGTGTTAGGTTGGGGTGAGAGTTAGGGTTGGGGTGAGGGTAAGCATTAGGTTTAGGGTTAAGGTGAGTTTGGCGGTGAGCGTTAAATTTAGGGTTAGGGTTAGGGTGAGTGTGACAGTTAGGATTAGGAATAGGGTTAGGTTTAGGCTGAGGGTGAGGGTGAGGGTGATTGTTAGGGTTAATGTTAGGGTTAGGTTTAGGGTCAGGGTTCGGGCTTGGGTTAGTGTGAGGGTGAGGGATAGGGTGAGGTTTAGATTTAGCGTTAGCATTAGGGTTAGGGTGAGGGTTAGGGTTAGGGTTAGGGGGAGGGCTAGGGTGAGGGTGAGGGTTAGGTTTAGGGTGAGGGTTAGGGTGATGGTGAGCATTAGGGTGAGGGTAAGCGTTAGGGTTAAGGTGATGGTGAGGGTTAGGTTTAGGGTGAGGGTAAGGTTTAGGGTGAGGTTTAGGGTTAGGGTGAGGGTTAGGCTGAGGGACAGGGTGACGGTGAGGGTTAGGGTTAGTGTTAGGGTGAGGGTTATGGTGAGGGTTAGTGTTAGAGTTAGGTTTAGGGTGAGGTTTAGGGTGACGGTGAGCATTAGAGTGAGGGTGAGTGTTAGGGTTCCAGGAACAGTTTGGTTTAGGGTTAGGTAGAGGGTGAGATTTAGTGTTAGGGTTAGGCTTAGGGTGAGGGTTAGTGTTTGGGTTAGGGGAGGGTGAGGAATAGGGTGAGGGTTAGAGTGAGCATTAGGGTTAGGGTGAGGGTGATGGTTAGGGTTAGGGTTAGGGTGAGGGCTAGGCTGAGGGTGAGGGTTAGGGTTAGGGTTAGGTTTAGGGTTAGGGTGAGGGTGAGGGTGAGGGTTAGGGTTAGGGTGAGTGTGTAGTTTAGGTTGACGGTGGGGGTTAGGGTGAGGGTGAGGGTTATAGTTAGGTTAAGGGTGAGGGTGAGGGTGAGGTTTAGGATTAGGGTTAAACTTAGGGTTAGGGTGTGGATAAATGTTAGGGTGAGGGTTAGTGTGTGGGTGAGGGTTAAGTTTACTGTTAGGATCAGGGTGAGTGTTAGGGTGAGGGTTTTGGTTAGGTTTCAGTTTAGGTTGAGGGTTAGGTTTAGGGTTAGGGTTAGGGCGAGAGTTAGGGTTAGGGTGAGGTTTAGTGGTAGGTTTAGGGTAAGGGTGAGGTTTGGGGTGAGGTTTAGATTTAGGATTAGGGTTAGGGTTAGGATTAGGCTTAGGCTTAGGGAGAGGGTGAGGGTGAGAGTGAGGGTGAGCGTTAGTGTTAGAGTTAGTGATAACTTTAGGTTTAGGGTGAGGGGAGGGTGAGAATTTCCGTTACATAAGGGTTATGGTAAGGGTTAGGGTTAGGGTTAGGTTTAGGGTGAGGGTTAGGCTGAGAGATAGGGTTAAGGATAGGGTTAGTGATAGGGTGAGGGTGAGGGTTATGGTTAGGTTTTGGGTGAGGGCTAAGGTGAGGGTGAGTGTTAGGTTTAGGGTTAGATTGAGGGTTAGGGTGACAGAGAGGGTTAGAGTAAGTGTGAGGTTTAGGGTTAGGGTTATGGTGAGGATTAGGGTGAGGGTTAGGGTTAGGTTTAGGTTTGGTGTTCGGGTTCGTGTGAGGGTAAGGGCTAGGGTGAGGTTTAGGGTGATTGTCAGGGTTAGGGTTAGCATTAGGGTTAGGGTGAGGGTGAGGGTTAGGGTTAGGGTAAGTGTGAGGGTGAGGTTTAGTATTAGGGTTCGGGTTCGGGTGAGGGATAGGGTTAGGGTTAGTGTGAGGGTTAGGTTTAGTGTGTGGGTTAAGTTTAGGGTTAGTTTTAGGCTGAGGGTGAGGGTGTGGGTGAGGGTTAGGGTGAGGGTTAGGGACAGGTTTCGGGTTAGGGTGAGGGTAAGGGTTAGGGTTATAGTGACGGTGAGGGTTATTGTGAGGGTTAGTGTTAGGGTTAGGCTGAGGTTGAGGGTTAGGGTGAGGCTTGGGTTTAGTGTACGTATTAGGAATAGGGTGAGGGCTAGGTGAGAGTGCGGGTTAGGGTGAGGGTGAGGGTGAGAGTGATTATTTCGGTTAGGTATGGGTCTGGCTTAGGGTTAGGGTGAGGATCAGGGTGAGGGTGAGGGTTACGTGAGCGTTAGGTTTAAGGTGAGGAAGGGATAGGGTTTGGGTGAGGTTTAGGGTTAGGTTGATGTTCAGGGTGAGGGTGAGGGTTAGGGTAAGTGTGAGGTTTCGGTTGAGATTGAGGCGTAAGGTGTGGTTGAGGGTTAGGGTTAGGGTTAGGGTTAGACTGACAGTGAGGGTTTGGGCTAGGGTTAGGGTTAGGGTTAAAGTTAGGGTGAGGGTTATGGTGAGGGTTAGGGTTAGGGTTAGAATGAGGGTTAGGTTTCGTGTGAGGGTTATGGTTATTGTTAGATTGAGATTTAGGGTGAAGGTAAGGGTTAGGGTGAAGGTTAGGGTGAGAATGAAGGTAGGAGTAGCTTGAGTGTTAGGGTGAGGGTTCGGGTGAGGGTGAGGGTTAGGTTTAGGATTAGGGTTAGGTTGAGGGAAAGGGTTAGTGTCAGGGATAGGTTGAGTGTGAGGATTAGGGTGAGGGTTAAGGTTAGGATTAGGTGAGGGTGGGGGTGAAGTTTAGGGTTAGGCTGAGGGTTATAGTTAGGGTTAGGGTGAGGGTTAGCGTTAGGGTAAGGGTTAGGGTGAGATTGAGGGTTAGGGTTAGGGTTAGGGTTAGGGTGAGGGGATGATGAGAGTTTCCGTTTTTTAAGGGTTAGTGTTGGGTTAGGGAGAGGGTGAGGTTTCAGGTGAGGGTGAGGGTTAGGGTGTGGGTGAGGGTTAGTGTGAGGGTGAGGGTGAGGGTGAGGCTTAGATTTAGATTTAGGCTGAGGCTTAGGGTGAGTGTTATGGTTAGTGTGAGGGTTATGGTTAGGGTTAGGGTGAGGGTAAGGTTTAGGGTGAGGGTTAGGGTGAGGGTGAGTGTTAGGGTTAGCATTAGGGTTAGGGTGAGGCTGAGGGTTAGGGTCGGGGTTAGTGTTAGGGGGAGGTTTAGGGTGAGGGTGAGCGTTAGGGTTAGGGTGAGGGTTAGGGTGATGGTGAGCATTAGGGTTAGGGTGAGGGTGAGGGTTAGGTTTAGGGTGAGGGTTAGGTTTAGGGTGAGGGTAAGGTTTAGGGTGAGGGTTAAGGTGAGGGTGAGGGTTAAGGTTAGCACTAGGGTTATGGTGAGGGTGAGGTTTAGGGTTAGGATTAGGGTTAGGCTGAGGGCTAGGGTTAGGGTTAGGGTGAGGGATAGGGTGAGGATGAGGGTTAGGGTTAGGTTTAGGGTGAGGGTTAGGGTGAGGGTGAGTTTTCCAGTTAGGTTTAGGGTGAGGGTTAGGCTTACTGTGAGCGTTAGAATGAGGGTGAGTGTTAGTGTTCCGGGAACGGTTAGGTTGAGGGTTAGGTTTAGGGTGAGAGTTAGGGTTAGGTTTAGGTCTAGAATGAGGGTTAGTGTTTGGTGAGGGTGAGGGATAGGGTGAGTGTTAGGGTTAGTATTAGGGTTATAGTGAGGGTGATGGTTAGGATTAGGTTTAGGTTGAGGGCTAGGGTGAGGGTGAGGATTAGGGTTAGGGTTAGGTTTAGGTTTAGGTTTAGGGTCAGGGTGTGGGTGACGGTTTAGGGTTAGGGTGTGTGTGAAATTTTGGGTGAAGCTGAGGGTTAGGGTGAGGGTGTAGTTTAGGGTGAGGGTGAGGGTTAATTTGAAGGTTAGGATGAAAGTGAGGTTTGTTGTAGCGTTAGGGTTAGGGTGAGGTTTAGGGTGAGGTTGAGGGTTAAGTTTAGAGTCAGGGTTAGGGTGAGGTTAAGGCTTAGGGTGAGGGATAGGGTGAGGGTGATGGATAACATTAGGCTGAGGGTGAGGCTGAGGGTGTGGATTAGGTTTAGAGTGAGGGTTAGAGTTAGGCTTAGGGTTAGGGTTAGGGTTAGGGTTAGGGTTATGTTTAGGGTGAGCGTTTGGGTGAGTGGTAGGGTTAGGGTTAGGGTGAGGTTTAGGGTTAGTGTGTGCATTAGTGTTAGGGTAAGGATTAGGCTGAGGGTGAGGGTGAGAGTTACGTTTCTGGTTAGGGTTAGGGTTAGGGTTAGGTTGAGGGTGAAGCATAAGGTGAAGGTTAAGAATAGGGTTAGGTTAAGGGTTAGCGGAGGTTTAGGGTTAGGTTTAGGTTGAGGTTTAGGGTTAGGGTTACGGTTAGGGTGAGTGTGAGGGTGAGGGTTAGGGTGAGGTTTTGGGTTAGGGTTAGGGTGAGAGTTAGGGTGAGGGTGAGGTTTAGGTTTAGTGTGAGTGTTAGGGTTAGGGTGAGGGTGATGATTAGGTTTAGAGTTAAGGCTAGGGTTAGGGTGATGATTAGGGTGAGGGTGATGGGTAGGGTGTGGGTGAGGGTTAGGTTTAGTTTGAGGGATATGATAATTGTTACGGTTAGGGTTAGGATGAGGTTTAATGTGACGTTGAGGTTTAGGGTTAGGGTTAGGGTTTGGGAGAGGGTCAGGATTAGGGTGAGGGTTAGGGTGAGGTAAGGGTTAGGGTTAGCATTAGGGTTATGGTGAGTGTTAGGGTGAGGTTGAGGGTTAAAGTTAGGGTTAGGATAACGGTGAGGGTGAGGGTTGGGTATAGGGTTAAGAGGTTTAGTGTTAGGGTGAGGGTAAGGGTGAGTGTTAGGTTTAGGGTGAGGGTGAGGTTAAGAGTGAGGATTACCGTTAGGATTATAGTTTGGGTTAAGGGTAGGCTGAGTTTTGGGTAACGGTGAAGGTGAGGGTGAGGGTTATGGTTAGGGTGATTGTTTGGGTTAGTGTGAGGGTTAGGGTGAGGACGAGGGTAAGCGTTAGGGTGCGGGTGAGTGTTAGGGTCAGGGTTAGGGTGAGTGTGAGGGTTAGGGTGAGGGTAGGGTTAGGTTTAGGTTTAGGGTGATGGTTAGGCTGAGGGTTAGAGTTAGGGTTAGGGTTATGGTGAGGGTTAGGGTGAGTGTGAGGGTTAGGGTTAGGGTGAGGTTTAGGGTTAGAGTTAGGCTTGCGGTGAGGGCTAATGTGAGGGTGAGGTTTAGGGTTAGGGTAAGGTTTAGGGTGAAGGTTAGGGTAGCTGGTAGGGTTAGGATTCGGGTGATGGTTAGGTTTAGAGTGAGGCTTACAGTTAGCGTTAGGGTTAGGGTTAGCATGAAAGTAAGTGTTAGGGTGAGGTTTAGGGTGTGAGTGAGGATTACGTTGAGAGGAAGGTTTAGGCTTAGGGTTAGGATGAGTGTTTGGTTATTTTTACGGTTAGGGTTAGGGTGAGGGTTAGAATTAGGGTAAGGTTTAGGGTGAAGGTGAGGGTGAGTGTGAGGATTCGGGTTATGGTTAAGTTTAGGGTGAGGGTGACGGTGAGGGATAGGTTGATGATTAGGGTTAAGGTTAGATTTAGGCTCAGGGTGATGGTGATGGTGAGGGTGAGGATTAGGATTAAGCTTAGCTTTAGGGTAAGGGTGAGGGTTAGGGTTAGTATTAGGGTGAAGGTTAGGATGAGTGTGAGGGATAGGGTTTGTGTTAAGGTTTGGGTGAGGGTGAGGGTCAGGGTTAGGGTTACGGTTAGGGTGAGGGTAAATGTGAGGGTTAGGTTAAGATTAGGGTTAGGGTTAGGGTAAGGATTAGGATTAGGATGAGGGTGAGGGTGAGTGTTATGTTTAGGGTGAGGGCTGGTTTTAGGGTTAGGGTGAGGGTTAGGGTGAGTGTGATGTTTAGGGTTTGGATGAGTGTTCAGTTGAGGGTTAGGGTTAGGGTGTGGTTGAGGCTTAGGGTTAGGGTGAGGCTAAGGGTGAGGGTTAGGGTTAGGCTTAGTGTTAGGGTGAAGGTGAGGGTTAGGGTTACATTTAGGGTGAGGGTAAGGGTTAGGGTGAGGCTTAGGTTGATGGTTAGTTTTAGGGTTAGAATGAGGGTTAGGGTGATGTGTAGGGTTAGGGTTAGAATGAATATTAGGGTTAGGGTGAGGGTTAGGGTGAGGGTTAGGGTTAAGGTTAGGGTTAGGTTTAGTTGAGGTTGAGGGTTAAGTTTAGGGTTAGGGTGAGGGTCAGATTTAGGTTGATGTTTAGGGTGATTGTGCGGGTTAAGATTTGGGAAAGGCTAAGTGTTAGGGTGACAGTTATGGAGAGGGTGAGGTTTAGGGTTAGCATTAGTGTTAGCGAGAGTGTAGGGTTAGGGTTAGCGTGAGGGTTATGGTGAGTGTTAGTGTTAGGGTTAGGGTGAGGGTTAGGGTGAGGGTTAGGGTTAGGGTTAGGGTGAGGTGTAGGGTGAGGTTTAGGGTTAAGGTTATTGTTAGTGTTAGTTTTCGGGTTAGGGTGTGGATGGGATTGAGTTTTAGGTTTAGGGTTATTGTAAGGGTTAGTTTTAGGTTAAGCATTAGGGTTAGTGTTAGGGTGAGAGAGAAAATTAGGGTGAGTGTGTGGGTGAGGGTGTGGGTGAGGTTTAGGGTTAGAGTGAGGGTTAGGTTGAGGGTTTGTGATGGTAAGTGTTATTGTGAGTGTTAGCATTAGGGTTAGGATGAGGTTGAGGGTGAGGGTGAGGGTGAGGGTTAGGGTGAGTTTTAGGGTTAGGGTTAGAATGAGGGCTAGGATGAGGGTGTGGGTTAGGGTGAGAGTGAGTGTGAGGGTGAGGATTTCGGTTAGGTAAGGTTTAGGGATAGGATTAGGGTGAGGATTAGGCTGAGGGTGAGGTTTAGGGTGAGGCTGAGGGTTAGGGTGAGGGTGAGTGTTCAGGTGAGGGTGAGGCTAAGGGTATGGATGAGGGTTAGGGTTAGGGTGAGGGTTAGTGTTACGGTGAGGGTTATGGTGAGGGTGAAGTTTAGGGTTAGCTTGAGGATTAAGGATAGAGTGAGATTTAGAATTATGATGAGGGTTAGGCTTAGGGTGAGGGTGAGAGTGAGGGTCAGGTGAGGGTGAGGGTTCTTGTGAGGCTTGGGGGTTAGGGTGTGTGTGAGGGCTAGGGTTAGGGTGAGGGATAGGGGAACTGTGACTTTAAGGGTGAGTGTGAGTGTGAGGGTGAGGGTTAGGGTTAAGGTTAGCGTTTGGGAGAAGGTTTGGGTTAGGGTTAGCGTGAGGGTTAGGGTGAGGATTATGATTAGGGTGAGGGTTAATGTGAGGATTAGGATTAGGGTAGGCTTAGGGTGAGGGTAAGGATTATGGTGAGGTTTATGGTGAAGGTGAGGTTAGTGTTAGCGTTAGGGTTAGGGTGAGTTTTATGGTGAGGGTTAGTTTTAGAGTTAGGTTTAAAGAAAGGGTTAGGGTTAGGGATCGTTTACAGTTAGGGTGAGGATGAGGGTGAGTTTTAGGCTGAGGTTGACTGTTAGGTTTAGGTTTAGGGTGAGGTTTAGGGTGAAGGTGATGTTTAGGATGAGGGTGAGGGTTAGGGTGAAGGTTAGGGTTAGGTTGATGTTTAGGGTGAAGGTTAGGATGAGTGTGAGGGTTAGTGATAGTGTTAGGATTAGGGTTAGGGTGAGGGTGAGGGTTAGGCTTAGGGTTCGGTTTAGGGTTAGGGTGAGGGTGAGGGTGAGGGTTAGGGTGAGGGTGAGGGTTAGGGTTAGGTTTAGGGTGAAGGTTAGGATGAGTGTGAGGGTTAGTGATAGTGTTAGGATTAGGGTTAGGGTGAGGGTGAGGGTTAGGCTTAGGGTTCGGTTTAGGGTTAGGCTGAGGGTGAGGGTGAGGGTTAGGTTTAGGTTTACCATTAAGGTTAGCATTAGGCTTAGGATGAGTGTGAGGGTGAGGGTTAAGTTTAGGGTTTAGGTTAGATTTAGGAATAGGGTGAGGGTTAGGGTGAGGGTGCTGTTTAGGGTGAGGATGAGGGTTTGGTTCAGAGCTTGCGTTAGGGTGTGGTTGAGGCTCAGGTTTAGGGTGAGGGTTAGGGTGAGGTTTAGGGTTAGGGTTAGGGTTAGGGTGAAGGTGAGGGTTAGGGTAACTTTTACTGCGAGGGTAAGAGTTAGGGTGAGGCTTTGGTTGAGTGTTAGGTTTAGGGTTAGGATGAGGGTTAGGGTGAGGGGTAGTGTTATGGTTAGGGTGAGCATTAGGAATAGGGTGAGGGTTAGGGTGAGGTTTAGGGTTAGGGTTATGGTTAGGTTGGGGTTGAGGGTAAGGGTTAGGGTTAGGGTTAGGGTGAGGGTAAGGGTTAAGGTTAGGGTTAGGCTGAGTGTGAGGTTTAAGATTTGGAAAAGGCTAAGTGTTAGTGTGAGGGTTATGTTGAGGCTGAGGTTTAGGGTTAGCATTAGGGTTAGGGTGAGGGTAGGGTTAAGGTTAGGGTGAGGGTTAGGGTGAGGATGAGGGTTAAGGATAGCGGGAGGGTAAGGGTTAAGGTGATTGTTAGGATGAGAGTTAGGGTTTGAGTTAATGTTAGTTTTAGGTTAAGGGTTAGATTGAGGGTAGGATTGAGGTTTACGGTTAGGGTTAGTGTGAGGGTTAAGTTTAGGTTTAGGGTTAGGGTTAGTGTTAGGGTGAGGTTTAGAGTGAGGGTGTAGGTGAGGGTGAGGGTGAGGGTTAGTGTTAGAGCGTGGGTTAGGTTGAGGTTTTGTGTGACAGTAAGGGTTATTGTGAGTGTTAGGGTTAGGGTTAGGCTGAAGTTGAGGGTGAGGGTGAGGGTTAGCGTTAGAGTTAGGGTTAGGGTTAGTGTGTGGGCTAGGGTGACGGTGAGGGTTAGGATTAGGCTTAGGGTTAGGGTGACGGTGAGGGTGAGGGTTATGGTTAGTGTTAGGGTGAGGGTTAGGGTTAGGGTGAGGGTTAGAGTGAGGGCTAGGGTTAGGGTTAGGGTTAGAGTTAGGTTTAGGGTTCGGGTGAGGGTTAGGTTTAGGGTTAGGATTAGTGTTTTGGTAAGGCTTAGGCTGAGGGTGAGGGTGAGGGTAAGGGTTAGGGTGAGGGTTAGGTTTAGGATTATTGTTAGGTTTATTTTTAGGGTTAGCTTGAGGGTGAGATTGAGGTCTAGGGTTAGGGTTAGTGTGAGGGTTAGGTTTAGGGGTAGGTTTAGTGTTAGGGTGAGGTTGAGGGTTAGGGTGAGGGTGTGGGTGAGGTTGAGGGTGAGGGTTAGGGTTAGGGTGAGAGCTAGGTTGAGGGTGATGGTTATGGTGAGGGTTAGGGTGAGGGTGTGGATTTCATTTAGGTAAGGGTTAGGGATTGGATTAGGTTGTGGATTAAGCTGAGGTAGAGGGTTAGGATGAGGATTATGCTGAGGGTGAAGTTTAGGGGTAGGTTTAGGGTTAGGGTGAGGTTTAGGGTTAGTGTTAGGGTGAGAGTTATGGTTATGGTGATGTATAGGGTGAGGGTGAGGGTTAAGTTCATGGTGAGCGTTTGCTTGAGTGTGAGGTGTAGCGTGTGGGTGAGGGTTAGGGTTAGGCTGATGGTGAGGGTTAGGGTTACTGTGAGGGTTAGGGTTATGGTTAGGGTGAGGGTTAGAGTGAGGGTTAGGGTTAGGGTTAGGGTTAGAGTTTGGTTTAGGGTTAGGGTGACTGTTAGGTTTAGGGTTAGGATTAGTGTTTGGGTTAGGGTTAGGCTGAGGGTGAGGATGAGGGTAAGGGTTAGGGTTAGGCTGAGGGTGAGGGTGAGGGTAAGGGTTAGGGTGAGGGTTAGGGTTAGGATTATTTTTAGGTTTATTTTTAGGGTTAGCTGAGGGTGAGATTGAGGTCTAGGGTTAGTGTTAGTGTGAGGGTTATGTTTAAGATTAAGTTTAGTGTTAGGGTGAGGTTGAGGGTTAGGGTGAGGGTGTGGGTGAGGTTGAGGGTGAGGGTTAGGGTTAGGGTAAGAGCTAGGTGGATGGTGATGGTTAAGGTGAGGGTTAGGGTGAGGGTGAGGATTTCATTTAGGTAAGGGTTAGGGATTGGATTAGGGTGTGGATTAAGCTGAGGTAGAGGGTTAGGGTGAGGGTTATGGTGAGGTTTAGGCTGAGGGTGAGGGTGAGGGTGTGGGTGAGTGTTGTGGTTAGTGTTTGGGGTATGGTTAGGGTGAGGGCTAGGATGAGGGTGATGGTCAGGTTGAGGGTACAGTGAGGGTGACGATTTCGTTTAGGTAAAGGATATGGATACAGTGAGGGTGAGGATTAGGTTGAGGGTGTGGTTTAGGGTGAGGGTTAGTGTTAGGGTGAGGTTTAGGGTTAGGGATAGGGTGATGGTTAGGGTTAGGGTGATGTATATGGTGAGGGTGAGGGTTAAGTTCATGGTGAGTGTTCGGGTGAGGGTGAGTAGTAGGGTGTGGGGGAGGGTTAGGTTTAGGGTAAGGGTTAGGGTGATGGTGAGGGTTAGGGGTAGGGGTAGGGTTAGGGTGAGGGTTAGGGTTAGGTTTAGGGTGAGTGTTAGGGTTAGGATTAAGGTTAGGTTTAGAGTTAGGGTTAGGTTGAGGGGAGTGTGAGGGTTAGGATTAGGTTCAGGATTAGGGTGAGGGTCAGCTTTAGGGTTAGGATTAGTGTTTGGGTTAGGGTTAGGCTGAGGGTGAGGTTTGGGTTAGGGTTAGGTTTAGGGTGAGGGTAAGGGTTAGGGTTAGGGTTAGGGTGAGGGCTAGGTTGAGGGTGACGGTTAAGGTGAGGGTTAGGGTGAGAGTGAGGATTTCAGTAAGGTAAGGGTTAGGGATTGGATTAGGGTGGGAATTAGCCTGAAGGTGAGGGTTTGGTTGAGGTTTAGGGTTATGGTAAGGGTTAGGGTGGGGTTTAGGCTGAGGATGAGGGTGAGGGTGAGGGTGATGGTTGGGATTAGTGTTTGGTTTAGGGTTAGGGTGAGGGGTAGGATTAGGGTGATGGTTAGGGTGAGGTTAGGGTGATGGTGAGGATTTCGGTTAGGTAAAGTTTAAGGATAAGTTTCGGATGAGGATTATGCTGAGGGTGAGGTTTAGGGTTAGGGTTAGGGTTTGTGTGAGGTTTAGGGTTAGTGTTAGGGTGAGAGTTATGGTTATGGTGATGTATAGCGTGAAGGTGAGGATTAAATTCATGGTGAGCGTTCGGGTGAGTGTGAGGTGTAGCGTGTGGGTGAGTGTTAGGGTTAGGCTGATGGTGAGGGTTAGGGTTACTGTGAGGGTTAGGGTTAGGGTTAGGGTGAGTGTTAGGGTTAGGATTAGGGTTAGGGTTAGGGTTAGGTTGAGGGGAGAGTGAGGGTTAGGGTTAGATTCAGGGTTAGGTTGAGGGTTGGGTTTAGGGTTAGGATTAGTGTTTCGGTTAGGGTTAGGCTGTGGGTGAGGTTGAGGGTTAGGGTTAGGTTTAGGATGAGGGTAAGTGTTAGGGTTAGGGTGAGGGCTAGGATGAGGGTGATGGTTAAGGTGAGGGTTAGGATGAGGATGAGGATTTCAGTTAGGTAAGGGTTAGGGATTAGGTTAGGGTGTGTATTAGGCTGAGCGTGAGGGTTAGGGTGAGGGTTAGGGTTAGGGTGAGGGTTAGGGTAGGGTTTAGGATGAGGTTGAAAGTGAGGGTGAGGGTGAGGGTTGGGCTTAGTATTTGGGTTAGGGTTAGGGTGAGGTCTAGGATGAGGCTGATGGTTAGGGTGAGGGTTAGGGTTAGGGTGAAGATTTCGGCTAGGTAAGGTTAGGTATACGGTTAGGGTGAGGATTAGTCTGAGGTTGAGGTTTAGGGTGAGCGTTAGGGTTAGGGTAAGGGTTATGGTTATCGTGATGTATAGGGTGAGGGTGAGGGATAAGTTCATGTTGAGGGTTTGGGTGATGGTGAAGGGTAGGGTTTGGGTGAGGGTTAGGGTTAGCGTGAGAGTTAGGTTTAGGGTTAGGATGAGATTTAGGGTTAGGGTTAGGGTTAGGTTGAGGGTTAGGTTGAGGGTTAGGTTAGGGTTAGGGTGAGGTTAGGGTTAGGGTTAGTGTGAGTCTTAGAGTTGGGTTAGGGTTATGATTAGGTTAAGGGTTAGGGTGAGGTTGAGGATTAGGTTTAAGTTAAATGTGAGGGTTAGGTTGAATGTTAGGGTTAGGATTAGGGTTATTGTGAGTGTTAGGGTGAGGGTTAGGGTTAGGGTGAGAGTTATGGTTAGGGTTAGGGTTAGGTTGAGGGTTAGGTTGAGGGGTAGGGTTAGGGTTAGGGTGAGGTTAGGGTTAGGGTTTGTGTGAGACTTAGAGTTAGGGTTAGGGTTATGATTAGGGTAAGGTTTAGGGTGAGATTGAGGATTAGGTTTAAGATAAATGTGAGGGTAAGGTTGAATGTTAGTGTTAGGATTAGGGTTATTGTGAGGGTTAGGTTGAGGGTTAGGGTTAGGGTGAGGGTGAGGGTTAGGGTGAGGGTATGTGTAAGGTTGAGGGTTACGGTGAGGATATGTGTTAGGGTTAGGGTCAGGATGAGTTGTAGGGTGAGAGTTAGGGTTAGGGTTAGGGTTAGGGTGAGAGTTAGCGTTAGGGTTAGTGTGAGGGCGAGGGTGAGTTTGAGGATTAGGGTTAGCGTTAGGTTGAGGGGTGGGTGAGGGTTGGGGTTAGGTTTAGGGTGACGTTTAGGGTTATGATGTGGGTGAGGTTTAGGTTTAGGGTTTGGGAGGGGGTGTTGAGGGTTTGATTTGGGGTTAAGTTTAGGGTTAGGGTAAGGATAAGAGATAGGGTGAGGGTTAGGGTGCAGGTGAGGGTTAATTTAGCGTTAGGGTTATCGTGAGGGTTAGTGTGAGGGTTAGGGTTAGGATTAGTGTTAGAGTTAGGGTTAGGGTGAAGGTTAGGGTGAGGGTTAGCGTGACGGTGAGGGAAAAGGGAGGTGATGGTACGGGTTAGGGTTAGGGTTCGGGTGAGGTTTATTGTTAGGTTGATGGTTAGGGTGAGGGGTAGGGTTAGGCTTAGGGAAAGTGTTAGGTTTAGTGTGATGGTTAGGGTGAGGGTGAGGGTTAGTGTGAGGCTGAGGGTAAGGCTTAGGTTGAGAGTTAGGTTGATGGTGAGGGTTAGAGTTAGGGTTCAGTTTAGGGTTAGGGTGAGGATAAGGGTTAGGATGAGGGTTAGAGGGTGTGTGAGGGTTAGGATTAGGTTTAGGTTTAGGATGAGGGTGAGGGTTATGGATAGGGTTAAGGTGAGGTTGAGGTTGATGTTTAGGGTTAGTGTGAGGATTAGGGTGAGGATGAGGTTTACGGTGAGAGTGAGGGTTAGGGTCATGTTTAGGGTTAGGCTGAGGGTGAGTGTGAGCGTGAGGGGTGAGTTAGGGTTAGGGTGAGGGATGGGCTTAGTGTGTGGCTTAGGGTAAATGTGAGGGTAAGGGTTAGGGTGAGAGTTAAGGTGATTGTGAGGGTTAGCGTTAGGGTGAGGGTAAGGTTTAGGTTGAGGGTTACGGTTAGGGTTATTGTTAGGTTTAGGTTTAGGGTGAGGGTTAGGGTTAGTGTGATGGCTAGGTTGAGGGAGAGGGTTAAGGGTTAGGGTTAGGATAAGGGTTTGGGTGAGGGTAAGAGTTAGGGTGAGGGTTAGGTTGATGGTGAGGGTGAGGGTTCGAGTTAGGGTGAGAGTAAGGTTTAGGATGAGATTTAGGTTGATGGTGAGGTTCAGTGTGAGGGTTAGGGTTAGGTTCCGGATTAGGGTGAGTGTGAGGATTAAGTTGTGGTGTAGGGTGGGGTGAGGGTCACGTGAGGGTTAGGGTTAGGATTAGTTTGAGTGTTAGGGTTAGGGTGAGTGTTAGGGTTAGGTTTAGGTTTAGGGTGAGTGTGAGGGTTAAGATTTGGGAAAGGCTAAGTGTTAGGGTGAGGGTTTGGGTGAGGGTGAGGGTTAGGGTTAGCGGGAGGGTAAGGGTTAATGTGAGGGTTAGGATGAGAGTTAGGGTTAGATTTATTGTTAGGGTTAGGTTAAGGGTTAGGTTGAGTGTAGGATTGAGGTTTAGGGTTAGGGTTAGTGTGAGGGCTAAGTTTAGGTTTAGGGTTTGGGTTAGTGTTAGGGTGAGGGTTAGGTTGAGGGTTAGTGTGATGGTAAGGGTTATTGTGAGTGTTAGGGTTAGGGTTAGGCTGAGGTTGTGGGTGAGGTTGAGGGTTAGGATTAGAGTTAGGGTTAGAGTTAGGGTGTGGGCTAGGGTGAGGGTGAGGGTTAGGATTAGGCTTAGGATTAGGGTGACTGTGAGGGTTAGGGTTATGGTTAGGGTTAGGGTGAGGGTTAGGGTTAGGGTGAGGGTTAGAGTGAAGGTTAGGGTTAGGGTTAGGGTTAGAGTTAGGTTTAGGGTTAGGGTGAGGGTTAGGTTTAGGGTTAGGATTAGTGTTTGGGTTAGGATTAGGCTGAGGGTGAGGGTGAGGATAAGGGTTAGGGTGAGGGTTAGGTTTAGGATTATTTTTAGGTTTATATTTAGTGTTAGCTTGAGGGTGAGATTGAGGTCTAGGTTTAGGGTTAGTGTGAGGGTTAGGTTTAGGTTTAGGTTTAGTGTTAGGGTGAGGTTGAGGGTTAGGTTGAGGGTGTGGGTGAGGTTAAGGGTGAGGGTTAGTGTTAGGGTAAGAGCTAGGTTGTGGGTGATGGTTAAGGTGAGGGTTAGGGTGAGGGTGAGGATTTCAGTTAGGTAAGGGTTTGGGATTGGTTTAGGGTGTGAATTAGGCTGAGGGTGAGGGTTAGGTTGAGGGTTAGTGTTATGGTGAGGTTTAGGGTCGGGTTTAGGCTGAGGTTGAGGATGAGGGTGAGGGTGAGCATTGGGGTTAGTGTTTGGTTTAGGGTTAGGGTGAGGGCTAGGATTAGGGTGATGGTTAGGGTGAGGGTTAGGGTGAGGGTGAGGATTTCAGTTAGGTAAAGGTTAGGGAAAAGGTTAGGATGAGGATTATGCTGAAGGTGAGGTTTAGGGTTAGGGATAGGTTTAGAGTGAGGTTTACGGTTAGTGTTAGGGTGAGGGTTATGGTGATGGTGATGTATAGGGTGAGGGTGAGCTTTAAGTTCATGGTGAGCGTTCGGGTGAGTGTGAGGGGTAGGGTGTGGTTGAGGGTTCGGGTAAGGGTGACGGTGAGGGTTAGGGTTACTGTGAGGGTTAGGGTTAGGGTTAGGGTTAGGGTGAGTGTTAGGATTTGGATTAGGGTTAGGGTTAGGGTTAGGTTGAGGCTTAGGTTGAGGGGTAGGGTTAGAGTTAGGGTGAGGTTAGGGTTAGGGTTAGGTTTAGGTTGAGGGGTAGGTTGAGGGGTAGGGTTAGAGTTAGGGTGAGGTTAGGGTTAGAGTTACTTTGAGTCATAGAGTCAGGGTTAGGGTTATGGTTAGGGTAAGGGCTAGGGTGAGGTTGACGATTAGGTTTAACATAAATGTTAGGGTTAGTTTGAATGTTAGGTTTAGGATTAGGGTTATTGTGAGGGTTAGGATGAGGGTTAGGGTTATGGTTAGGGTTAGCGTGAGGGTTAGGGTCAGGGCAAGTGTTAGGTTGAGTGTTAGGGTTAGGGTAAGTGTTAGGGTTTGGGTTAGGGTCAGGATGAGTTGTAGGGTGAGAGTTAGGGTTAGAGTTAGGGTGAGGGTGAGGGTTAACGTTAGGGTTAGGGTTAGTGTGAGGGTGAGGGTGAGTGTGAGGATTAGGGTTAGGGTTAGGGTGAGGGGAGGGTGAGGGTTGGGGTTAGGATTAGGGTGAGGATTAGGGTTATGGTGTCGTTAGGTTTAGGGTTAGGGTTAGGGCAAGGGGGAGGTTGAGGGTTAGATTTGGGGTTAAGGTTTGGGTGAGGGGTAGGGTTAATATTAGGGTGAGGGTAACGGTTAGGGTGAGGGTTAGCATTAGGGTTAAGTTTAGGGTTAGGGTAAGGATAAGGGATGGGGTGAGGGTTAGGGTGCAGGTGATGGTTAAGTTTAGCGTTAGGGTTATGGTGAGGGTTAGGGTGAGGTTTAGGGTTAGGATTAGTGTTAGGGTTAGGGTTAGGTTGAGCGTTAGGGTGAGGGTTAGGGTGATGATGAGGGTTAGGAGGAGTTGTTGGTGAGGATTAGGGTTAGGGTTAGGGTGAGGTTTATTGTTAGGTTGATGGTTAGGGTGAGGAGTAGGTTTAGGGTGAGGGTTAGGGTTAGAGTTATTGTTATGGTTATGTTTAGGGTGAGGGTTAGGGTTAGGGTGATGTCTAGGTTGAGGGTGAGGGTTAAGTGTTAGGGTTAGGGTTAGGGTTTGGGTGAGAGTAAGATTTAGGATAAGCTTTAGGTTGAGGGTGGTTCAGTGTGAGGGTTAGGGTTAGGTTCAGGATTAGGGTGAGTGTGGGGATTAAATTGCGGTGTAGGGTGGGGTGAGGGTGAGGGTGAGTGTTAGGTTTAGGGTTAGGTTGAGTGTTAGGGTTAGGGTGAGTGTTAGGGTTAGGTTTAGGTTTAGGGTGAGTGTGAGGGTTAAGATTTGGGAAAGGCTAAGTGTTAGGGTGAGAGTTATGTTGAGGCTGAGTTTTAGGGTTAGCATTAATGTTAGGGTGTGGGTAGGGTTAAGGTTAGGGTGAGGGTGAGGTTTAGGGATAGCGGCAGGGTAAGGTTTAAGGTGAGGTTTAGGATGAGAGTTAGGGTTAGGGTTATTGTTAGGGTTAGGTTAAGGGTTAGGTTGAGGGTAGGATTGAGGTTTAGGGTTAGGGTTAGTGTGAGGGTTAAGTTTAGGTTTAGAGTTAGGGTTAGTGTTAGAGTGTGGGTTAGGTTGAGGGTTAGTGTCACGGTAAGGGTTATTTTGAGTGTTAGGGTAAGGTTTAGGCTGAGGTTGAGGGTGAGGGTGAGGGTTAGGGTTAGAGTTAGGATTAAGGTTAGGGTGTGGACTAGGGCGAGGTTGAGGGTTAGGATTAGGCTTAGGGTTAGAGTGATGGTGAGGGTTAGGGTTATGGTTAGGGTTAGGGTGAGGTTAGGGTTAAGGGGAGTGTTAGGGTTAGGGTGATTATTAGGGTTAGGATTAGGGTGAGGGTGAGGGCTACGTTAAGCGTGAGGGTGAGGGTTACTGTTAGGGTTAGGGTTAGGGTTACATTGAGGGTTAAGGTTAGGATGAGGGTGTGTGTTAGGGTTTTTTTTAGGTTTCGGGTTAGGTTTCGGGTTAGGTATAGTGTGAGGGTTAGGTTTAGGGTTATTTTTAGGGTTAGGGTTAGGTTGAGGGTGAGTGTGAGGGTTAGACTTTAGGTTAGGTTAGGGTGAGGTTGATGGTGAGGGTGAGGGTGAGGGTTACTGTTTTAGTTAGGGAAGTGTTAGGGTTATGGTTAGGGTGAGAATTAGGGTGAGGGTGAGGGTTAGTGTGAGGGTTAAGGTTTGGGTGAGCGTTAGGGTGTGAGTTAGGTTAGGATTAGTGTTAGGGTTAGGTCAAGGGTTAGGGTTAGGGTGAGGATTAGGATTACAGTTAGGGTGAGAGTGAGGGTGAGAGTGAGGGTTAGAGTTAGGGTTAGGGTGAGGGTGATGGTGAGGGTTAGATTTAGGATTAGGATTAGGGTGAAGTTTAGGGTGAGGATAAGGTTTAGGGTGAGGGTGAAGTTAGGGTGAGGGTGAGGGTTAGGGTGATGGGTAGTGTGAGGGATAGGGTTAGAATTATGGTGAGGATTAGTGTTAGTGTGAGGGTTAGGTTTAGGGTTAAGTTTAGGGTTAGGGTGAGGATAAGTGTTACTGTGAGGGTTAGGGTGCAGGTGAGGATTAGGGTTAAAATTAGGTTTAAGGTCAGGTTTAGGGTGAGGGTAAGGGTGAGGTTGAGGGTTAGTTTGAGGGTTAGGGTTAGGGTGAGGGCTAGGGTGAGGGTAAGGGTGAGGTTTAGGGTTTGGGTTCGATTGAGGTTTAGGGTTAGTGTGAGGGTTAGGTTGAGGGTGAGGGTAAGGGTTAAGGTGAGAGTTAAGGTGAGGGTGAGGTTTAGGGTTAGGTATAGGGTAAGGGTGAGGTTAACGGTTAGGGTTAGGATTAGAGTTAGGTTTAGGGTGAGGGTGAGGGTGAGGGTTAGGGTTAGGTTTAATGTGAGGTTGATGGTTAGACTTAGGGTTAGGGCGAGCGTTAGCGTTAGGGTGATGTTTAGGGTTAGGGTTAAGGTGAGGGTGAGAGTGAGGTAGAGTTTTAGGGTTAAGGTTAGGGTGAGGGTAAGGGTGAGGGTAAGGTGTTGGATTAGGTTTAGGGTTAAGGTTAGAGTGAGGGTAATTGTTAGGGTGTGGGTGAGGGCTAGGGTGAGAGTGAGGGTTAGGGTGAGGTTTAGGGTGAGGGATAGGGTTAGGGTCATGTTGAGGGTTTGGGTTAGTGTGAGGGTGAGGATTAGTGTTAAGGTTAGGGTTAGGGTGAGGATAAGGGTTAGAGTGAGGGTTAGGGTGAGGGTGATGTTTAGGCTTAGCATTAGGGTAAGGTTTAGGTTGAGGTCAAGGGTGAGGTTGAGGGTTAGGGTTAGTGGTAGGGTTAGTGTGAGGGTTAGGATTATGGTTATGGTGAAGGTTACGGTTAGGGTGAGGTTTGAGGTTTGTGTTAGGTTTAGGGTTATGTTTACGGTTAGGGTTAGGATAAGGGTTAGAGTGAGGGATAGGGTGAGGTTGAGGGTTAGGCTTAGCATTAGGATTAGGGTAAGGTTTAGGTTGAGGTCAAGGGTGAGGTTGAGGGTTAGGGTTAGGGGTAGGGTTAGTGTGAGGGTTAGGGTTATGGGTAGGGTTAGGGCGAGGATTAAGGTTTGTGTTAGGGTTAGGGTTAGGATGAAGGTTAGGTTTAGGGTTAGGGTGAGAGTGAGGGTTAGGGTTAGGGTTAAGGTTAGGGTGATGGTCAGGGTGAGGTTAAGGGTAGGGATGAGTGTTTGGGTGAGTGTGAGCGTTAGGATTAGTGTGAGGGTAATGGTTATGCTGAGGGTTAGGGTGAGGGTGAGCATTACTGTTAGGGTGAGGGTGACGTTTAGGGTTAGGTTTATGGGTAGGGTGAGGACTAGGGTCAGGATGAGGGTTAGAGTTAGGGTTAGGGTGAGGGTTAGGTTGCAGGTGAGTGTTAGGGTCAGGGTTAGCTTTAGTGTGAATGTTAGTTTGAGGGTGAGGGTAGGGGTTAGGGTGACAATTAAGGTGAGGGTGAGGGTTAGAGTAAGGATTAGGGTTAGGGTTATTGTGAGGGCTAGGTTGAGGGTGAGGTTTAGGGTGCAGGTGAGGGTTATGGTTAGCCTTAGGGTTTTGGTGAGGGTTATGTTGAGGGTTAGGGTTAGGATTAGGGTTAGGGTTAGGGTGAGGGTGAGAGTGAGGATGATGGTTAGGGTTAAGGTTAGGGTTAGGGTTGGGGTGTAGGTTAGGGTTGGTGAGATAGTTAGGGTGAGCGTGAATTTAAAGTTTAGGGTGAGAATTAGTGTGAGTGTGAGGTTTAGGGTTAGGGTTTGGGTGAGGGTTAGGGTGAGGGTGAGGGTTAGGGTGAGGGTGAGTGTTAGGGTTAGGGTGAGGATTAGAGTTAGGATTATTGTTAGGGTTAGGGCTACGATAAAGTTGAGGGTCAGGGTTAGGTTTAGGGTTTTGTTAGAGTGAGGGTTAGGGTTAGTGTGAGGGTTTGTGTTAGGGTGTGTGTTAGGTTTCGGGTTAGGGTGAGGTTTAGGTTCAGTGTGAGGGCTAGGGTTAGGTTTATTTGAGGGTGAGTGTGAGGGTTAGAGTTAGTTTTAGGTTAGGGTAAGGTTGAGCTTGAGGGTGAGGTTGAGGGTGAGTGTTTTAGTTAGGAAAGTGGTAGGGTTAAGTTTAGGGTGAGGATTAGGGTGAGGGTGAGTGTTAGCGTGAGGGTTAGGGTTTTGGTGAGGGTTAGGGTGAGGGTTCGGGTTAGGATTTGTGTTAGGGTGCGGGTGAGGGTGAGGGTGAGGATTAGGGTTAGGGTTAGGTTGAGGTTGAGGATTCGGGTGAGGGTTAGGGCGAGAGTTAGTTTTAGGGAGAGGTGTAGGTTTAGGGTTAGTGTGAGGGTGAGGGTGAGGGTTAGGGTTAGGGTGAGGGTGAGGGTGAGGGTGAGGGTTAGGTTTAGGATTACGGTTAGGGTTAGGGTTAGGGTGAGGGTAAGGTTTAGGCTGAGGGTGAGGGTAAGGGTGAGCATTAGGGTTAGGGTGAGGGCTAGGGTGAGGTTGAGGTATAGGTTTACGGGTGAGTTTAAGGTGAGGGTGAGGGATAGGGTGATGGTGAGGGTGAAGGTTAGGGTGAGGGGTATGGTGAGGGATAGGGGTAGGTTTAGAGTGAGTTTTAGTGTTAGTGTTAGGGTTAGGGTAAGGGTTAGGATTAGGGTTAGTGTTAGGGTTAGGTTTAGGTTTAGGGTTAGGGTTAGGGTTAGGGAGAAGATAAAGTTTATGCTGAGGGTTAGGGTGAGGGTGAGGGTTTGGGTTAGGGTTAGGGTTAGGGTAAGTATTATGTTGAGGATAAGAGTGAGGGTGAGGTTTAGGTTTAGGGGTAGGCTTAGGGTGAGGGGGAGTGTTAGGGTGAGGGTTAGGGTTAGGGTTATTTTTATTGTTAGGTTTACTGTGAGGTTGAGGGTGAGGGTGAGGATTAAGGTTAGGGTTAGGTTGAGGCTGAGAGTGAGGGTGATGGTTAGGTTTAGGATTATTGTTTTTGTTAGAGTTAGGCAGAGGTTGAGGGTGAGGTTGAAAGTGAGGGTTAGGTTTAGGGTTAGGATTAGGGTTAAGGTGAAGGTTAGGTTTAGGATGAGGGTAAGGGTGTGGGTTAGGTTTAGGATTATTGTTAGGGTTAGAGTTAGGCTGAGGGTGAGGGTCAGGGTGAGGGTTAGGGTTAGTGTTAGGATTAGGGTGAAGATTAGGTTTAGTGTGAGGGTTAGAGTTAGGGTTAGGGTGAGGGTTATTTTTAGCATTAGGATTAGGGTGAGGGTGACGGTGAGGTTGAGGGTTAGATTTAGTATTATTGTTAGGTTTAGAGTTAGGCTGAGGGTGAGGGGGAGGGGGAGGGGGAGGGTTAGGGTTAGGGTTAGGTTGAGGGTGAGGTTGAGAGTGAGGTTTAGGGTTAGGATTATTGTTAGAGTTAGGGTTATGGTAAGGGTTAGGGTGAGGGTTAGTATTAGGGTTAGTGTGAGGTTTAGGGTTAGGGTTAGGGTTAGGGTTAGGGTGAAGGTAAGGGTTAGAGTTAGGTTTTAGGAAAGGGTTAGGTTTAGGGTTAGGGTTAGAGTTAGTGTGAGGGTGAGGTTGAGGGTTATGTTGAGGGTGATATTTAGGTTTAGGGGTAGGGTGAGGGTTAGGTTGAGGGTAATGTTTAAGGTGAGGGTGAGTGTTCCTGTGACGGTTAGGGTGAGGGTGAGGCTTAGGTTTAGGGTGAGGGTTAGGGAGATGGTGAGGGTTAGGGAGACGGTGATGGTTAGAGTTAGGGTTAGGGTTAGGATGAGGGTTAGGGTTAGGGGTTGGGTTAGGATTAGGGTGAGGGTTAGAGTGAGGGTTAGTGTTAGCGTTAGGGTTTTGTTGAGGGTTAGGGTGAGGGTTAGTTTTAGGGTCAGGGTGAGGATTAGGGTGAGGGTTAGGGTTAGTGTTAGGGTTAGGGTGAAGGTTAGGTTTAGTGTGAGGGTTAGAGTTAAGGTTAGGGTTAGGGTGAGGGTTATTTTTAGCATTAGGTTTAGGGTGAGGGTGACGGTGAGGGTGAGGGTTAGGATTAGGATTATTGTTAGGTTTAGTGTTAGGCTGAGGGGAGGGGGAGGGGTGGGGGTGGGTTAGGGTTAGGGTTAGGGTGAGGGTGAGGTTGAGAGTGAGGTTTAGCGTTAGGATTATTGTTAGAATTAGGGTTAGGGTCAGGGTTAGGGTGAGGGTTAGTATTAGGGTTAGTGTGAGGGTTAGGGTTAGGGTTAGGGTTAGTGTTAGGGTGAAGGTTAGGGTTCGAGTTAGGTTGTAGGTAAGGGTTAAGGTTAGGGTTAGGCTTAGGGTTAGAGTTTTGTGAGGGTGAGGGTGAGTGTTAGGTTGAGGGTGAGGTTTAGGTTTAGGTGTAGGCTTAGGTTGAGGGTAATGTTTAGGGTGAGGTTGAGGGTTCCTGTGAGGGTTAGGGTTAGGGTGTGTGTGAGGCTTAGGTTTAGGGTGAGGGTTAGGGAGACGGTGAGGGTTAGGGAGATGGTGAGGGTTAGAGTTAGTGTTAGGGTTAGGATGAGGGTTAGGGTTAGGGGTTGGGTTAGGGTTAGGGTGAGGGTTAGGGTTATTATGAGGGTTGGGTTTACTGTTAGGGTTAGGGTTAGGTTGAGGGTAAGGGTTAGGTTGTGGGTTAGTGTGAGGGTGAGGGTTTGGGTTAGGTTTAGAGTGAGGGTTAGAGTGAGGGTTAGTGTTAGCGTTAGGGTTTTGTTGAGGGTTAGGGTGAGTGTTAGGTTTAGGGTGAGGGTGAGGATTAGGGTGAGGTTTAGGGTGAGGGTGAGGTTTAGGGTAAGGGTTAGGGTGAAGGTTACGGTGAGGGTGAGGGTTAGGTTTAGGGTTAGAGGAGGAGTAGGGTGAAGGTTAGGGTTAGTGTTACTGTTAGGGTTAGTGTGAGGATTAGGGTTACGGTGATGGTTAGGGTTAGGGTGAGTGTTAGGTTGAGGTTGAGGGTTAGGGTAAGGGTTAGGATGAGGTTTAGGTTAGAGTGAGGGTTAGGGTTAGGATTAGGGTGAGGGTGATGGTCAGGTTAGGGGTTAGGGTTAAGGTGAAAGTAAGGGTTACAGTGAGGATTAGGGTGAGGGTGAGGGTAAGTGTTCGCATTTGGATTAGAGTTAGGGTTAGGGTGAGTGTAAGGGCTAGGTTTAGGATTATGTTTAGGGTTAGGGTGAGGCTGAGAGTGAGTGTTAGGGTGAGGGTAAAAATGAGGGTGAGGTTTAGAGTTAGGGCTAGGGTTAGGGTTTACTTGAGGATTAGCTTTAGTGTTAGGGTTACAATGAGCGTTAGGGTGAGGAGTAGGGTAGGGTTAGTTTGAGGGTTATGGTTAGGGTCAGGGTTAGGGTGATGGTGCGGTTTAGTGTGAGGGTGAGGGTTAGGGATAGGGTGATGGTGAGGGTTAGGTTTAGGTTTAGGGTTAGTATGAGGGTTAGGGTTTGGGTTCGGGTTAGGGTTCGGGTTAGGGTTAGGGTGAGGTTTAGTGTTAGGATTAGGATTAGAGTTGGGGTGAGGGTGAGTGTGAGTTTTAGGGTTAGGATTAGGGTTAGGTTTAGGATGAGGGTGAGGGTGAGGGTTAGGGTGAGGTTTAGGGTGAGGGATACGGTTAGGGGTAGGGTGAGTGTTAATGTTAGTGTGAGGGTTAGGATTATGGTTAAGGTTATGTTCAGGGTGAGGATAACGGTTAGGCTGAGTGTTAGGGTGAGGGTGAGTTTTAGGGTTAGCTTTAGGTTTAGGGTAAGTATTATGTTGAGGGTAAGTGTGAGGTTGAGGTTTAGGTTTAGGGGTAGGGTTAGGGTGATTGTTAGGGGTTGGGTGAGGGTTAGGTAGGGTTAGGTTTAGGTTTAGGGTGAGGATTAAGGTGAGGTTAAGAATTAGGATGAGTGTTAGCGTGAGGGTGAGAGTTAGGGTTAGTGTGAGGGTAAGGGTTAGGGTGAGGTTTAGGTTGAGGGTGTGCATTAGGGTTAGGGTGAGGGTGAGGTTTAGGGTAAGGGTTAGGGTGAGGGTTAGGATTAGTGTGAGGGTTAGGGGTAGGGTTAAGGTTAGGGTTAGCGTGAGGGTAAGGGTTAGGGTGAGGGTTAAGGTGAGGATGAGGTTTAGGGTTAGCATTAGTTTTAGGGTTAGGGTTAGGGTGAGGATTAGGGTTAGGGTGAGGGTGAGGGTGAGAGAGAGGTTTAGGGTGAGGGTTAAGTTTAGGGTTAGGCTTAGTGGTAGGATTAGGGTTAGGGTGAGGTTTAGGGTTAGTGTGAGGTTTAGGGTTAGTGTGAGGCTAAGGGTGAGGGTGAGGGTGAGCAATTGGGTTAGGGTGAGGGTGAGGATTAGGGTTAGGGTTAGGGTTAGGGTGAGAACTAGGGTGAGGGTGAGGGTTAGGGATACGGTTAGGGAGACGTTTAGTGTGAGGGTGAGGGTTAGGGTTAGCGTTTGGGTGAGGGTTAGGGCTAGTATGATGGTTAGGGAGAGTGTCAGGGTAAGGGTTAGGGTGAGAGTTAGGGTGAGTGTGAGGGTTAGGTTTAGGGTTAGGTTTAGGTTTAGGATGAGGGTTACGTTTATGGTTAGGGTGAAGGTAAGTGTTAGGGTGAGGGTTAGGGTTAGGGTTAGGGTCAGGGTGAGCATTAGGGTTAGGGTGAGGGTGAGGTTTAGTGTTAGGGTTAGGGTGAGGGTGAGCATTAGTGTTAGAGTGAGGGTGAGGGTTAGGTTTAGGTTTAAGGAGATGGTTAGGGTGAGGGTGAGTTTTAGGGTTATGGTTAGGATCAGGGTTAGGGTAAGTGTGAGGGTTAGGGTGAGAATGAAGGTAAGGGTTAGGGTGAAAATTAAGTTGTCGGTAAGGGTTAGGGTGAGGGTGAGGGTTAGGGTTAGGGTGAGGGTTAGGGTGAGAGTTAGGGTTAGGGTTAGGTTTTGGGTGAGGGTTAGGCTGAGGGTGAGGGTGAGTGTGAGGGTGAGGGTTAGGGTAAGGGTTAGGGTGAGGTTGAGGGTGAGGTTTAGGGTTTGGATTATTGTTAGGGTTTAGGTTAGGCTGAGCGTGAGGCTGACGGTGGTTGTTACGTTTAGGGTTAGGGTGAAGGTTAGGGTTAGTGTAAGGGTTAGTGTGAATGTTAGGGCTAGGATTAGGGTTAGCTTTAGGTTGACGGTTAGGTGAGGGTGAGGGTTAGTGTGAGGGTGAGGATTATTGCTAGGGTGAAGGCAAATTTCAGGGTGTGGGTTGGGATTAGGGTGAGGGTTAGGGTGAAGGATAGGGTTAGGGTGAGGGTGAGGGTTAGGGTTATTTTAGAGTTAGGGTTAGGTTTACGGTGAGGGTGTGTGTCAGTGTGAGGTTTAGGTTTAGTATTAGGGTGAGGCTGAGGTTTAGGGTTAGTGTGATGGTAAGGGTTAGCAGGAGGTTTAGGGTGAGGGTGAGTATTAGGGTTAGGGTGAGAGTGAGGTTTTGGGTTAGGGTTAGGATTACCGTGTGCATTAGGTTTAGGGCGTGGGTGAGGGTTAGGCTTAGGGTGAGGGAGACGTTTAGGGTGAGGGTGAGGGTTAGAGTTAAGGTTAGGGTGAGGGTTAGGATTAGGGTTAAGTTTAGGGTTAGGGAGAGGATAAAGTTTAGGCTGAGGTTTAGGGTGAGGGTTAGGGTTAGGGTTAGTGTTAGGGTTAGGATAAGTATTATGTTGAGGGTAAGGGTGAGGGTGAGGGTTAGGTTTAGGGGTAGGGTTAGGGTGAGGGTTAGGGTTAGATTTAGGGTGAGTATTAGGGTGAGGTTAAGTGTTATGATGAGCGTTAGAGTGAGGGTGAGCGTTAGGGTTAGTGTGAAGGTAAGGATTAGGGTGAGGGTTACGGTGAGGCCGAGCATTAGGGTTAGGGTGAGGGTGAGGTTTAGGGTTAAGGTGAGGGATAGGGTGAGGTTTAGGGTGAGCGTTAGTTTTAGGGTTAGGTTGACAACTAGGTTGAGGGTGAGGGTTAGGGTAAGGGTTAGGGTGAGGGTGAGGTTTAGGGTTGGGATTAGTTTTAGGGTTTGGGTTAGGCTGAGGGTGAGGGTGAGGGTGAGGGTTAGGGTGAGGGTTAGGTTTAGTAATAGGTTTTGGGTAAGGCTTAGGTTGAGGGTAAGGTTGTGGGTGAGGGTTAGGTTTAGGGTAGGATTAGGGTGAGGGTTAGGGTGAGGGTGAGGGTTAGGGTTAGGGTTAGGGTGAGGGTGAGGGTGAGCAATAGGGTTAGGGTGAGGGTGAACTTTAGGTTTAGGCTAAGGGTTAGGGTGAGCATTAGTGTTAGGGTGAGGGTGAGGTTTAGGCTTAGGATTAAGGAGACGGATAGGGTGAGGGTGAGGTTTAGGGTTAGGTTCAGGGTTAGGGTAAGTGTGAGGGTTAGTGTGAGGGTGAGGGTAAGTTTTAGTGCGAGAGTTAAGTTTAGGGTGTGGGTTAGGGTGATGGTGAGGGTTATTTTTAGGGTGAGGGTTAGGGTTAGGTTGAGGGTTAGTGTGAGGGTTAGTTTAGGGTTAGGGTTAGGGTTAGAATGAGGGTTAGGCTGAGGGTTAGGGTTAGGGTGAGGTTTAAGATTAGGGTTAGGATTGGGGTTAGTGTTAGGATTAGACTGAGTGTGAGGGTGAGGGTGAAGGAGAGGGTGAGGGTTAGGGTTAGGGTTAGCGTTAGAATGAGGGCTAGGGTGAGAGTGAGGGTTAGCATTAGGCTGAGTGTTAGGATTAGCGGTAGGATGAGGGTTAGGGTTAGGGTCATGTTTAGGGTGAGGGTGCGTGTGAGGGTTAGGGTTTGGTTTTGGTTTCTGTTAGGGTGAGGTTTGGGATGGGAGTGGGGGTGAGGGTATGGGTGAGGTTTAGGGTTTTGGTTAGGTAAAGGTTAAGGTTAGGATTAGGTTTAGCGTTAGGGTTAGGGTGAGGGTTATATTTGGTGTTAGGGTTAGGCTTAGGGTTAGGGTTAGGTTTAGTGTGAGGGTTAGGGTGAGGATTAAGTTTAAGATGAGGGTGAGGGTAAGGGTTAGCATGAGGGTTAGGGTGAGGGTGAGAGTTAGGGTAACTGGTTTAGGGTTAGGCTTAGGATAAGGGTGAGCATTATGGTTAGGGTGAGGGTGAGGGTTTGGGTTAGGGTTAGGGTTAGGATTAGGGTTAGGTTTAAGGTTAGGGTTAGGGTTAGGGTTAGGTTTAAGATTAGGCTGAGGGTGAGGGTTAGGGTTAGGGTTAGGGTTAGGTTTAGGTGTATTGTTAGGGTTAGTGTTGGGGTTAGGGTTATTGTTAAGGTTCGGGTTAGTGTTAGGGTTAGGGTGAAGGTGAAGGTTAGCGTTAGGGTTAGGGTTAGGGTGAGGGTGAGTGTGAGGTTTAGTGTTAGCATTAGGGTTAGGGTTAGGATTAGACTTCGGGTGAGGGTGAGGGTGAGTGTGAGGGTTTGGGTTAGGGTTAAGTTTAGGGTGAGGTTGAGCGTTAGGGTTATGGTTAGGGTTAGGATGAGTGTTAGGGTGTGGGGAAGCTTCATGGTTAGGGTTAGGGATAGGGTTAGTGTGAGGGTTAGGTTTAGGGTTAGGGTTAGTGTTAGGGTTAAGGTGAGGGGTTCGGTTAGGTTTAGGGTGAGGGTTAGGGTTAGTGTTATGGTTATGGTGAGGGTGAGGGTGAGGGTCAGCGTTACTGTTAGGATTAGGGTTAGGCTTATGTTTAGGCTGAGGGTGAGGTTGAGGGTGATGGTGAGGGTAGGATTAGGGTTAGGGTTAGTGTGAGTGGTAGGCTGAGGGTGAGTGTAAGGGTTAGGGTGAGGTTGAGGATTATGGTTAGGGTTAGGGTTAGGTTGAGGATTAGGGTGAGGGTTAGGGTTAGGGTTAAGGGTAGGGTTAGGGTGAGGGTTAGGGTTAAGGTTAAGATTAGGGTGAGGTTAAGGTTTAGGGGGAAGGTTAGGTTGAGAGTGAGGGTTAGGGTTAGCGTGAGTGTTAGGGTGAGGGTTTGGATGAGGGAGAGGTTTACGGTGAGGTTTAGAGTGAGGGTGAGTTTTAGGGTTATGGTTATGGTTAGGGTTAGGGTTAGGGTGAGGGTCAGCTTTAGTGTAAGGGTTAGGGTTAGGTTTAGGTTTAGGATTAAGGTGAGGGTAAGGGTTAGCGTGAAGGTTAGGGTGAGAGTGAGGGTTAGATTTAGCGTAATTGTTAGTGTGAGGGTTTGGGTGAGTGTGAGGTTTAGGGTAAGGGTGAGGGTAAGGTTAAGGATGAGAGGAGGGTGAGGGTTTCCGTTAGGTAAGGGTTAGGGTTATGATTAGGGTCAGTGTGAAGATGAGGGTTAGGGAGTTTTAGGTTTAGGGTTATTGTTTGGGTTAGCGTTAGGGTTAGGGTTAGGGTGTGGGTGAGGGTGAGGGTCAGGGTTAGGGTTAGGGTTAGAGTTAGGTTAGGGGAGGGTGATTGTCTCCTTTAGGTAAGGGTTAGGGTTAGAGTTAGGGTGAGGGCTAGGCTTAGGTTTAGGGTTAGAATAATGTTAGGGTGAAGGAGATTGTTAGGGTGAGGGTGAGGTTTTGGGTAAGAGTAAGTGTTAGGGTGTGTGTGAGGGTTAGGGTTAGGGTGAGGGATAGGTTGACGGTGAGGGTTAGGGTGAGGGTGAGGGTTAGGATGATGGTTAGGGTTAGGGTGAGGCTTAGGGTGTCTGTGAGGGTTAGTGTTAGGGTGAGGGTTAGGATGACGGTGAGGGTTAGAGTGAGGATAAGGGTTAGGGTGAAGGTTAGGGTGCGGGTGAGAGTTAGAGTTACCGTTAGGTTTAGGGTGATGGTTAGGTGTACGGTTAGGGATAGGGTTATCGATAGGTTGAGGTTGAGGGTTAGGGTTAGGGTTAGTGCGAGGGTTAGGGTTAGGGTGAGGTTTAGGGTTAGGGTGAGTGTGAGGGTAAGGTTTAGGATGAGGGTTAGTGTTAGGTTTAGGGTGAGGGTGAGGGTGAGGGTGAGGGTTAGGGTTAGGGTGAGGGTTAGGGTTAGGGTTAGCGTTAGGTTGATATTTAGGGTGAGGGTCAGGTTTAGGGTTCGGGTTTGTGTTCGGGTGATTGTGAGGGTTAGTGTTTGGGTGAGGCTTAGTTTTAGGTTGAGTGTTACGGTGTGGGTGAGGCTTAGGTTTATGGTGAGCCTTAGGGCTACGGTGAGGTTGAGGATGAGGGTTAGTGTGAGGGTTAAGGTGACGGATAAGTACAGGGTTAGGGTGAGTGCTAGTGTTAGTGTATGGGTTAGGATTAGGGTTAAGGTTAGGGTTAGGGTGAGGATAAAGATTAGGGTGAGGGCTAGGTTGAGGGTGAGGATCAGGGTGAGGGTGAGTGCTACGGTGAGGTTTAGGATTAGGGTTAGGGTTAATGTTAGGGTTAGGGTTAGGGTTATGGTGAGGGCTACCAGGAGGGTTAGGTTGAGGGTTAAGTTGAGGATTAGGGTTAAGGTTAGGCTTACCATTAGAGTGAGGGTGACGGTGAGGGTTAGGGTGAGCGTGAGGGTTAGGGTTAGGGTGAGGGTTAGGGTGAGAGTGAGGTTGAGGGTGAGGTTGAGGGTTAGGTTTAGGATTAGGGTTAGGTTGAGGGTTATGGTTAGAGTTTGGGTTAGGGTGACGTTTAGGTTGAGGGTTAGATTTAGGCTTAGGGTTATTGTGAGGGATAGAGTGAGGGTTAGGGTGAGGGTTAGGTTGAGGGTAAGTGGTAGGGTGAGGGATAGGGTGAGGTTGAGTCTTAGGGTTCGGTTTAGGGTTAGGGTGAGTTGTAGGGTGAGATTTAGGGTTAGGTTTAGGGTTAGGGTTATTGTGAGGTTTTGGCTGAGGTTGAGGGTTAGGATGAGGGTGCGGGATAGGGATAGGGTTAGCGTGAGGGTTAGGGTTAGTGTGATGGTTAGTGTGAAGGTGAGGTTAAGGGTTAGGGTGAGGGAAAGGGTGAGGTTGAGTGTTAGGGTTGGGGTAACGGGTAGGTTGAGGCTTAGACTGACAGATAGGGTTAGGGTTAGGGTTAGCGTTAGGGGGAGGGTTAGGTTTACTGGGAGGGGTAGGGTGAGGGTTAGGGTGAGGGTCAGGTATAGGGTTAGGGTTAGGGTTAGAGTTAGTGTGAGGGGTACGGAGAGGGTTAGAGTTAGGGTGAGTGTTAGGGTGAGGCTTAGGTTTAGGGTTAAAGTTAGGGTGAGGGTTAGAATGCGGGTGAGAGTTAGAGTTAGGGTGAAGGTTAGCATTAGCTTGAGGGTTATGGTTATGGTTAGGGTTAGGTTGAGGGTGAGTGTTAGGGTTAGGGTTAGGGAGAGGGTTAGGTTTAGGTTTCGGTTAGGGTTAGGGTTAGGGTGAGGGTCAGAGTTAGAGTTCGGGTTAGGTTTTCCGTAAGGGTTATTGTTAGGGTTAGGGTTAGATTTAGGGTGAGGGTGAGGATTAGGGTTAGGTTTAGGTTTAGGGTAAGGGTGGGGGTGAGGGTGAGAGTAAGGGTTAGGGTTAGGTTGAGGGTTAGTGTTAGGGTTAGTGTTAACAGGAGGGTTAGGCTGAGCAGTAGATTTAGTGTTAGCGTGAGGGTTAGGGTTAGGGTTAGGGTGAGGGTAAGGGTTAGGGTGAGGTTTACAGTGAGGGTTAGGTTTAGGTTTAGGGTTAGGGTGAGGGTGAGGGTGAGAGGTAGGATTAGGATTAGGATGAGGGTTAGTATTTTTGTGAGGGTTATGGTTAGTGTGAGGCAAAGTGTTAGGTTGAGTTTTAGGTTGAGGGTTAGTGTGAGGGTGAGGGTTAGAGTTAGCCTCAGAGTGAGGGTTAGGGTTAGAGTTAGGGGGAGGGGGAGGGGGAGGGCTAGGGTTAGGATTAGTGTTAGGATTGGGGTTAGGCTGAGGGTGAGGATGAGTTTGAGGGTAAGGTTTAGAATTAGGGTTAGGCTTAGGGTGATGTTTACAGTGAGGGTTCGGGTTCGGGTTTGGGTTTGGGTTAGGGTGTGGGCGAGGGTTATGGTTAGGGTGGGGTTAGGGTGCCGTTTAGGGTAAGGTTTAGGTTTATGGTAGCTGTTACCATGAGGATTATGGTTAGGGTTAAGTTTAGGCTGAGGGTTAGGATTAGGGTTAGGTTTAGGGTTAGGGTTAGAGTCAGGATTAGGATTAGGGTTAGGGTTAGGGTAAGGGTTAAGTTGAAGTTAAGGGTTGGGGTGAGGTTTAGTGTGAGGTTTAGGCTTATTGATAGGGTTAGCTTGAGGGTTACGGTGAGGTTTAGGGTTAGGGTGAGTGTGAGGGTAAGGGTTACTGTTAGGGTGAGGGTTAGTGTATGGTTGAGGTTTATGGATATGGTTAGGGTTAGGGTGAGGGTGAGGGTTAGGATTAGGGTTAGGTTTAGTGTTAGGCTGAGGATGAGGGTGAGGTTTATGTTTAGGATTAGGGTTAGGGTTAGGCTTAGGTTGAAGTTAAGGGTAAGGGTTAGGGGTAGGCTGAGGGTGAGGGTAAGGGTGAGGATGAGGGTTAGAGTTAGGGTTAGGGATAAGGTTAGGGTGAGGGTTAAGGTTAGGGTTAGTGTTAGGATGAGGGTTAGGCTGAGGTGTAGGGATAGGGTTAGGGTGAGGGTTAGGCTGAGGGGTAGGGATCAGTTTAGGGTGAGGTTAGAGTTAGTGTGAAGGTTAGGGTGAGGGTAAGGGTTAGGTTTAGAGTTAGGGATAGGGTACTGGTGAGTGTAAGGTTTAGGGTTAGGTTTAGGGTAGGGTGAGGGTGAGGGTGAGGTTTAGGTTTAGGGTTAGAATTAGGATTAGTGTGAGGGTGAGTGTGAGGAGTAGGGTTAGGTTTAGGGTGAGGTATATGGTTTGTGTGAGGATTACAGTTAGGGTGAGGAAAAGTGTTAGTGTGATGTTAGGGTGAGAGTTAGGATGAGGGTGAGGGTTAGGTTAAGGTTTAGGGTTAGGGATAGGGTTAGGCTTTGGGTGAGGGTGAGGGTGAGTGTTAGGGTGAGGGTTAAGGTTAGGGTTAGGCTGAGGGTTAAGGTTAGTGTGATGTTTATTGTGAGGGTGAGGGTGAAAATGAGTGTGAGGGTTCATGTGAGGGTGATAATTAGGCTGTGGGTGACGGTTAGGGTTAGGGTGATTGTTAGGGTGATTGTGAGTGTTAGGGTGAGGGGGTGTAGGGTTAGGTTTAGCATTATTGTGAGGGTTGGGTTAGAATTAGGGTTAGGGTGAGGGTGATTGTTAGGGGTAGCATTAGGGTTAGAGTGAGTGTTAGGGCGAGGGTTAGGGTGAAGGTTAGATTTAGGGTGAGTGTGAGGGTTCGGGTCAGGGTTAGCATGAGGGTTAGGGATAGGGTTAGTGTTTGGGTGAGAGTTAGTGTTACGGTTAGAGTTAGGTTGAGGGTGAGGGTGAGGTTTAGAGTTAGGGTTAGGGTTAGAGTTAGGGTGAGGGTGAGGGTGACGTTTAGGGGTGGTATTAGAGTTAGGGTTAGGGTTAGGCTCAGGGTGATTGTCAGGGTGAGGGTTAGGGTTAGGGTGAGAGTTAGAATTAGGGTTCGGTTTTGGATAAGGTTTAGGGTGAGGATTAGGGTTAGGGTTAGGATGAGGTTTAGGATGAGGGGTATGGTTAGGGTTAGGCTGAGGGTTAGTGTTAGGGATAGGGTGAGGGTTAGGTTGCGGGTGAGGATTAGGTTTAGGGTGAGGGTGAGGGTTAGGGTTAGGGTTAGGTTTAGGGTTAGTGTTAGGGAAAGGGTTAGAGTGAGTGTTAAGTTTAGGGTTAGGGTTAGGGTGAGGTTGAGGGTCAGGGTGAGTGGTAGGGTTAGGGTTACGGAGAGGTTTAGGTTTAGTGTAAGTGTTAGGATTAGGGTTAAAGATAGGGTGAGGGTAAGGGTTAGGGTGAGGGTTAGGTTGAGAGGGAGGGTTAGCGTGCCGGTGAGGGTAATGTTTAGGGTTAGGGTTAGAGTTATCATGAGGCTTATTATTAGGGTTAGGCTTAGGCTTAGGGTTACGGTTAGGGTTAGGGTTAGGGAGAGGGTTAGAGTGAGTGTTAGCGTTAGGGTGAGGGTGAATGTGAGGGTGAGCGGTAGGGTTAGGTTTAGGGTGAGGTTTAGGTTTAGTGTAAGTGTTAGGGTTAAGGTTAGGGTTAAGGTGAGGGTTAGGGCATGGGAGAGGTTTAAGTTTAGGGTTCCGGTGACGGTTAGTGTGAGGGTTACTGTTAGGGTGAGTGTTAGGGTAAGGGTGAGGGTGAGGGTTACGGTTAGGTTTCCGGTTAAGGTGAGGGTGAGGGTGACGGTTAGGGTTAGCATTAGGGTTAGGGTTACAGTTAGGCTGAGGTGAGGGGGAGGGGGAGGGGGAGGATGAGGTTTAGAGTTAGCATTATGTTTAGGGTGAGGGCTAGGGTGGGGGTTTGGGTGATGGTGAGGGTTTCGGTTAGGTAAGATTTAGAGTGTAGATTAGGTTGAGGGTGAGGGTTAGGGTGCGGGTTAGGTTTAATGTGAGGTTTAGGGTTAGGGTTAGGCTGAGCGTAAGGGCTAGGGTGAGGATTATGGTGACAGTGAGGTTTAGGGTTAGTGTGAGTGTTAGGGTGAATGTTAAGGTGAGGATTAGGATTAGGGTTAGGTTTAGGGAGAGGGTGAGGTTTAGGGTTTCGGTTAGGGTTTGGGTTAGGATGAGTTTTAGAGTTAGGGTTTGGGTTAGGCTTAGTTTTAGGATGAGGGTTAGGCTGAGTGGTACAGTTAGGGTTAGGGTGAGGGTTAGGATTAGTGTGAGGGTTAGTGTTAGGGTCAGGGTTAGGGTGAGAGTAAAGTTTAGGGTGAGGGTTAGGCTGAGGTTTAGATTTAGGGTTAGGGTTAGGATTAGGGTGAGGTTGAGGGTAAGGGTTAGGGTAAGGGTTAGGATTAGGGTTAGGGTGAGGGTGAGGGGTAGAGTTAGGATGAGGGTGGGGGTTAGAGTTAGGATTAGGTTTAGGATGAGGGTGAGGGTCAGGATTAGGTTTAGGGTTAGGGTGAGTGTTAGGGTTAGGGCTAGGGTTAGGGTGAGTTTTAGGCTGAGGGTTAGAGTAGGGTTAGGGTGAGGGTTAGGGTTATTGTGGGGGTTAAAATTAGGGTTAGGGTGAGGGTTAGGGTGAGCGTGAGGGTTAGGTTTAGGATTAGGGTTACCGAGGGGTGTAAGGTTAAAGGATAGGGTTAGGGTTAGGGTTAGGATGAGGTTGAGGGTGTGGGTAGGGTTAGGATTAGGGTGAGGGTTAGGGATTGTCTCACACGGTTAGGGTGAGGCAAAGTGTTAGGTTGAGGTTTATGGTGAGGGATAGGTTTAGGGTGAGTGTTAGGTTTAGGATTAGGG
This sequence comes from Dipodomys merriami, assembly GCF_024711535.1. Taxonomy (NCBI): domain Eukaryota; kingdom Metazoa; phylum Chordata; class Mammalia; order Rodentia; family Heteromyidae; genus Dipodomys; species Dipodomys merriami. The sequence continues at coordinate 18,447,016 of NW_027203715.1, read as the reverse complement.
TTAGGGTTAGGTTAGGCTTAGTGTGAGTTTGAGGGTGAGGGTTAGGTTGAAGGTTAGGGTGACGGTTGGGCAAGGGTTAGGGTTAGGGTGAGGGTGAAGGTTAGCGTTAGGGTGAGGTTTACGATGAGGGCTAGGGTGAGGGTTAGGTTTAGGTTTAGGGTGAGGGTGAGGGTGAGAGTGAGAGTTGGGCTTGGGGTGAGGTTTGGGGTTAGGGTGAGGGTTAGGGTGAGTGTGAGTGTTAGAGTTAGGGTTAGGGTGAGCTTAGGGTGAGGATCACAGTTAGGGTTATGTTGAGGTTAGGGTGAGGGTTAGGGTGTGTGTGAGGGTTTAGGTTAGGTTTAGGGTTAGGGTGTGGGTTGGGGGAGGGTTAGGGTGAGAGTTAGGGTGAAGGTTAGGTTTAGGTTTAGGGTTAGGGTTAAAATGAAGGTTAGGGTGAGGGTTAGGTTTAGGGTTAGGGTGAGGCTTAGGTTGAGGTGAGGTTTAGGGTAAGGGTTAGGGTGAGGGTGAGGGTAAGTTTTAGGCTGAGAGTTAGGGTGAGGTTGTGACTTAAGGTTAGCAGTAAGGTTAGGGTGAGGGTTGGGGTGAGTGTTCGGGTTATTGTTAGTTTTAAGGTGAGGGTGAGTGTGGGGTAAGGGTTAGGGTTAGTGTGAGTGTTAGGGTGAGGGTTAAGGTGAGGGTTAGGATTTGGGTTAGGATTAGGGTGAGGGTGAGTTTAGCGTTAGGATTACGGTGAGGGTTAGAGTTAGGGTTAAGGTTAGGGTTAGGGTTAGGATGAGGGTGCGGGTGAGGGTGAGGGTGAGGGTTAGGGTGAGCATTAGGTTTAGGGTGAGTGTTAGGGTGAGGGTTAGGGTGAGGGTTAGGGTTAGGATGAGGGTTAGGGTTAGGGTGAGGGTTAGAGTTAGGATTAGGTTTAAGGTTAAAGTTAAAGTGAGGGTGAGGATAAGGATTCGGGTTAGGTTGAGGGTTAGGGTAGAGTTTCTGTTAGGGTTAGGGTTAGGGTGAATTTTAGAGTTAGGATTAGGGTTAGGGTTAGGGTTAGGCTGAGAGTGAGGTTGAGGGTGAGGGTGAGGGTTAGGGTTAGGTTGAGGAATAGGGTTAGGGTTTGTGTTATGGTTAGTCTGAAGTTTAGGGTTAGGTTTAGGTTTAGGGTGAGGGTTAGGGTTCCTGTTAGTGTTAGGGTGAGGGTGAGGTTGAGGGTTAGGATTAGTATTAGGGTTAGATTTAGGGTTAGGCTGAGTGTGAGGGGGAATGGGAGGACTAGGTTAAGGGTTAGGTTTAGACTTAGGGTTAGGGTTAGAGTGAGGGCTGGGTGAGGGGGAGGTGTAGGGTGAGAGTGAAGTTTTCAGTTAGGTAAGGATTAGGATTAGGGTTAGCATGACTGTTAGGGTGAGGGTTAAGGTGAGGGTTAGGGTTAGGCTTAGGGATAGAGTAAGGGTGAGGGTTAGTGTTAGGGTTAGTGTGAGGGTTAGGCTTAGGGTTTGGTTAAGGTTAGGGTTAGGGTGAGCGTTAGATTTAGGGTTAGGTTTAGGGTTAGCTTTATGGTTATTGTTAGGGTTTCGTTTAGTGTTAGGGTGAGGGTGAGGGTGAGGATTAGTGTTAGGGTTAGGTTTAGGGTGAGGGTAAGTGTTAGGGTAAGGGTGAGGGTTAGGGATAGGTTCAGTGTTAGTATGAGTGTTAGGCTGAGGGGTAGAGTTAGGGTTCGGGTGAGGGTTAAGGTTAGTGTGAGGGTTAGCGTTAGGGTTAGGGTTAGGGTGATGGTTAGGTTGAGGGTGAGTTTTGGGGTTACGGTTAGGGTTAGCGAAGGGGGTGAGGGTAAGGGTTATGGTAAGGGTTAGGGAGGGGTTAGGGTTAGTGTGATGTTAAGGGTGAGGGTGAGTGTGAGGGTTAGGGTGAGGGTGAGGGTTAGGGTTAGGGTGAGGGTTAGGGTGACAGTGAGGTTTAGGGTGAGGATGAGGGTTAGGGTTAGGGTTAGAAATAGGTTGAGGGTTAGGGTTAGGTTAGGGTTAGCTTGAGGGTTAGGGTTAGGGTTAGGTTTAGTGTGAGGATTAGGGTTTGTTTTAGGGTTAGGGTGAGGGTAAGTTTTAGGTTTAGGGATAGGGTTTTGTTTAGGGTTAGGGTGAGGTTTAGGGATAGGGTTAGGTTTAGGGTTAGAGTGACGGTTAGGGATAGGGTTAGGGTTAGGTTGAGGGTGAGGGTGAGGCTTAGGGTTAGGGTTAGGGTTAGAGTTAGATTGGGGGTGAGGTTGAGAGTTAGGGTTAGGGTTAAGGTTAGAGTTCGGGTGAGGGTGAGCGTGAGGGTTAGGGTTAGTATTAGGGAAAGGTTTAGGGTTAGGCTGAGGGTGAGTGTGAGGGTGAGGGTTTGGGTTAGGGTGAGGTTTAGGGTTAGGTTTCGGGTTAGGTTAAGTGTGAAGATTAGGGTTAGGATAAGGATGAGGTTTAGGCTGAGGAGTAGTGTTAGGGATAGGGCGAGGGTTAGGGTTAGTGTGAGGATTAATATTTGGGTTAGGGTGAGGTTAAGGGTTAGGTTGAGTGTTAGCATGAGTGTGAGTGTTAGGGTTAGGATTATGGTTAGGGTGAGGCTTAGGGTTTAGGGTTAGGATTCCGGTTAGTGTTATGGTGAGGGTTAGGGTGAGGGTGAGGGTTAGGGTTAGGTTTAGGGTGAGGGTTAGGGTTAGGTTTAGTGTTAAGGTGAGTGTTAGGGATAGGTTTACGTTTAAGGTTAGGGTTAGAGTTAGGGTTAGGGTGAGTGTTAGGGTTAGGATTAAGGTTAGGGTCAGGATGACGGTGAGGGTTAGGGATAGGGTTAGGGTCAGTGTGAGGTTTAGTTTTACTGTAAGTGTTAGGGTTAGGGTTAGGTTTAGGGTAATTATAACGTTTAAAATGAAGTTTATGGTGAGAGTGAGGGTGAGGGTTAGCGTGAGTGTTAAGGTGAGGGTTAGTGTGAGAGTTAGGGTTACGGTTACGTTTAGTGTTAGGGTTAGGATGAGAATGAGTGTTAAGGTTAGAGAAGGTTTAGGTTTAGAGTTATGGTAAGGACTAGGTTGAGGGTGAGGGTTAGGGAGCGGGTTAGGGTTAGGGTGAGGTTTAGGCTTAGGGTTACAGTTTTGGTGATATTTAAGTTGAGGGTGATGATTAGGGTGAGGGTGAGTGTTTGGTCGAGGGTGAGGGTTAGTGTGTGTGAGGTTTAGTTTTATGGTGAGGGTAAGGGTGACTGGCTGAGATTGATGGTTAGGTTTAGGTTTAGGTTTAGGGTGAGGGTTAAGGTGAGGGTGAGGGTTAGGGTTAGGGTGAGCGTTAAGATGAGGGCTAGGGTGAGGGTTAAGGTTAGGTTTATGGTGAGGGTTAGGGAGAGGGTGAGAGTTAGGTTTAGGGTGAGAGTTGGAGTTAGGGTGAGGGTTAGGGTGAGTGTGAGGGTTAGGGTTAGGGTTAGGGTCAGGGTAGGGTGAGGATTAGGGTTAGTGTTAGGGTGACGGTGAGGGTTAGAGTGAAATTTAGGTTTAGGGTTTGGGTTAAGGGTAAAGTGAGGGTTAGGGTTAGGGTTAAGTTTAATATGAGGGTTAGGCTGAGTGTTAGGTTAGGGTTCATGTGAGGTAAGGGTAAGGGTGAGTGTTAGGGTGAGGGAGGTGGTTAAGGTTAGGCTTAGGGTCAGGTTTAGTGTTAGAGTTAGTGTGACGGTTTAGGTGAGGGTGAGGTTTAGGGTTAGGGTTAGGGTGAAGTTTAGGATTAGGTTTAGGGTTAGGGTGAGGGTTAGTGTGAGCTGGAGGTTTCGAGTTAGGGTTAGGGTTAGGGTTAGTGTGAGTGTTAGGGTTAGGGTTAGGGTTAGGGTTAATGTGAGGATAAGGGTTAGGTTGAGGGTTAGTTTGAGGTTTAGGGTTAGCGTTAGTGTTAAAGTGAGGGTTAGGGTGAGTTTTAGGGTTAGGGTGATTGTTAGGGTTAGGGTTAGGGTGAGGATTAGGGCTAGGGTGAGGATTAGCGTTAGGATTTGTGTTAGGGTAAGTTTTAGTGTTAGGTATAGGGTTAGTGTGAGGGTTAAGGTTTGGGTAAGAGTTAGGGTTAGAATGAGGATAAATGTTACGGTGAGGTTTAGGGTGAAGGTTAGGGTTAGGGTTAGGGTTAAGGATAGGGTTAGGGTGAGGGTTAGGGTGAGGGTGAGGTTGAGGGTGAGGGTGAGGGTGATGGTGACGGTGAGGTTTAGGTTCAGGGTGAATGTGAGCGTTAGGGTTAGGATAAGGTTTAGGTTTAGTGTTAGGCTGAAGTTGATGGTGAGGGTGAGGGTTTGGGTTAGGATTAGGGTGAGGATTAGGGTTCCTTTGAGGGTAAGGGTGAAGGTGAGTTTGAGGGTTAGGATTAGGCTGAGGGTGACAGTGAGGGTGAGGGTTAGGGTTAGGATTATTGTTATGGTTAGTGTTCGTGTTATGGTGATGGTGAGGGTGAGGGTTAGGGTTAGAGTTAGCTTTAGGGTGAGGGTTAGGGTTAAGGTTAGGGTAAGGATTAGGTTTAGGGTGAGTGTTAGGTTTAGGGTTAGGTTGAGGTTTAGGGTTAGGGTTAGGGTTAGGGTGAGGGGTGGGTTTAGGGTTAGGGTAAGGGTTAGGGTTAGGGTGAGGTTTAGGGTTAGGTTTAGGGTTAGGTTGAGGGTGAGGGTGAGGGTTATTGTTAGGGTTAGGCTGAGGGTTAGTGTTAGGGTTACGATTAGTGTTAGGGGTAGGTTTAGGGTGAGGGGTAGTTTTAGGGTTAGGGTGAGGGTTAGTGTTAGTGTGAGGGTTAGGGTTAGGGTTAGACTTAGGGTTAGTTTGTGGTTACAGGTTAGGGTGAGGGTTAGCATGAGGGTGAGTGTTAAGGTTATAGTTAGGATTAGGGTGAGGGTGAGGGTGAGAGTTAGGTTTAGGGTGAGGGTTAGGGTGAGGGTTAAGGTTAGGATACTGTTTAGCATGAGGGTTAGGGTTAGGGTGAGGGTGATGTTTAGGGTTAGATTTAGGGTTTAGGCTTAGGGTTAGGGTTAGGGTGAGGGTGAGGGTTAGATTTAGGGTTAGGGTGAGGGTGAGGTTGAATGTTAGAGTTAGGGTTAGGGTGAGGCTTAGGGTTAGGTTGAGGGCTAGTGTGAGGGTGAGACTGAGGGTGAGGGTGAGGGTTTTGGTTAGGTAAGTGTTAGGGTTAGGGTTAGGGTGAGGATTAGGTTGTGGGTGAATATTAGGTTGACGGGTAGGGATAGGCTGAGTGTTAAGGTAGAGGTTAGGGTGAGGGTTAGTGTTAGGGTGATGTTTAGGGTGAGAGTGAGGGTTCAGGTTCGGGTTCGTGTTAGGGTGTATCAGGTTCGGGTTCGTGTTAGGGTGTGAGTGAGGTTTAGGATTCGGCTGAGTGTTAAGGTGACGATGAGGTTTAGGGTGAGGGTGAGGGTTAGGTTTTGGTTAGTGTTAGGTTGAGGGTGAGGGTGAGAGGTGTGTTTAGGGTTAGGGTCAGGATTAGGGTGAGGGTTAGGTTTTGGGTGATATTTAGTGTGGGGGTAAATGTTAGGGTGAGGGTGATGGTTAGGGTTAGGGTTATGGTTAAGTTTAGGGTGAGGGATAGGTATAGGATCAGGGTTAGGTTTAGGGTTAGGGTGAGTTTAAGGGTTCGGTTGAGGATTCGGGTGACCTTCAGTGTTAGGGTTTGGGTGAGGGTTAGCGTTAGGATGCATATTAGGGTTAGGGTTAACGTCAGGTTTTGTTGAGTTTAAGGGTTAGGGTGAGGTTTAGGGTGAGGGTGGGGGTTAGGGTTAGGGTTAGGGTGAGGGTTAGGGTGAGGGTTTGGGTTAGCGTTAGGGTTAGGGGCAGGGTTAGGGTTAGGCTGAGGGGGAGGGAGAGAGTGTGGGTGAGGTTTAGGGTTAGGGTTAGCGTTAGTGTTAGTGTGAAGGCTAGGTTGAGCGTGAAGTTTTGGGTGAGGGTGAGGGTGAGGGCAAGGGTTTCTGTTAGTTATGTGTTAGGGTGAGGATTAGGATGCAGGTGAGGGTTTGTGTGAGGGTTAGTGTTAGGGTGAGGGTTAGCATTACTGTTTTGGTGAGGGTTAGGGTTAGAGTAAAGTTTAGAGTATAGGTGAGTTTTAGGAAGAGTGTTTAGGTTCGGGTGATCTAGAGCGATTGGGAGTGGGTGAGGTTTAGGGTAAGGATGAGGATTAGGGTGACGGTGAGGGATACCTTGACAATGAGGGTTATGGTTAGGGTTATGGTTAGGTTGAGGGTAAGGATTAGGGTGAGGGTTAAGGTGAGGGTAAGGGTTAGGGGTAGTATTTAGGTTAGGTTGAGTTTTAGGGTTAGGGTTAGGGTTAGGGTCAGGGTTAGGGTGAGGGTAAGGTTTAGGTTTAGGGTTACTGTGAGGGTGAGGGTGAGGGTTAGGGTTAGGGTTAGGGTGAGTGTTAGGGTGAGAGGGAGGGTGAGGGTGAGTGTTTCGGTTAGGTAACGGTTACGGTTAGGGTTAGGGTGAGGATTAGGGTGAGGGTGAGGTTTAGGTTGAGGGATAGGGTCAGGGTTACGGTTAGGGTTAGAGTGAGGGTTAGGGTTACGGTGATGTTTACGTTGAGGCTGAGGGTTGGGGTGAGATCGAGGGTTCGGGTTCGGGGAAGGTTTGCGGTGAGTGTGATGGTTAGTTTGTGGGTTAGGGTAGGCTTAGGGTGAGGGTTAGGGTGCCAGTGAGGGTTAGAGTGAGGATGAGGGTTAGGGTTAGGTCGAGGGTGAGGGTTAGGGTTAGGTTGAGGGTGAGGGTGAGGGTTAGGGTGAGGGTGAGGGTTAGGCTTAGGGTTAGGTTTATTTTGAGGTTAAAGGTTCGGGTTCGGGTTAGGGTGAGGATGAGGATAAGTGTTATGGTTAGGGTTAGGGTGAGGGTTAGGGTGAGTGTTAGGGTTGGGATGAGGGTTATAGTTAGGGTTAGGGTGAGGGTTAGGGTGAGAGTACTGCTTAGGGTGAGGGTGAGTTTAAGGGTGAGGGTGAGGTTGAGGGTGAGTGTTAAGGTGACGATGAGGGTGACGGTGACGGTGAGGGTTAGGTTTAGGGTTAGGATTAGGGTTATGGTTAAGGTTAGGGTCAGGTTGAGGTTTAGGGTGAGGGTGAAGGTGAGGGTTAGGTTTAGAATTAGGCTTAGGTGTTTGGTAAGGCTTAGAGTGAGTGTGAGTGTGAGGGTCAGAGTTAAGTTTAGGGTGAGGGTTAGGGTTAGTGTTAAGCTTAAGTTGAGAGTGAGGTTTAGGCTGAGGATGAGGGTGAGGGTTAGGTTTAGGGTAAGGTTTAGGGTTATGGTTAGGGTTAGGGTGAGGGTGAGGGTGAGGGGTAGGGTGAGGGTGATGGTGAGGTTGATGGTGAGGGTGAGGGTTAGGGTTTGTGTGAGGGATAGGGTTAGTGTTAGGGTTAAGGTTAAGGTGAGGGTTGGGCTTAGGTTTAGGGTTAGGAGGAGGGTTAGGCTGAAGGATAGTGTTAGGGTTAGGGTTAGGGTAAGGGTTAGGGTGAGGTTGAGGGTTAGGATTAGGATTAGGTTTAGGGTTAGGGTGAGGGTTAGGGATAGGTTTAGGGTTAGGGTGATGTTTTTGTTTAGGGTTAGGTTTAGAGGTAGGGTGAGGGTAAGAGTGAGGGTGAGGGTTTGTATTAGGGTTAGAGTTTGGATTAGGGTTTGTTTTGGGTTAAGCTGAGGGTGAGGTTGAGGGTGAGAGTGAGGGTTAGGGTTAGGGTGAGGGTTAGGTTTAGGGTTAGGGTTAGGGTGAGGGTGACGTTTAGGATGAGGTTTAGGGTTAGGGTGAGAGTTAGTGTGAGGGTTAGGGTTACGGTTAGGGTAAGCATTAGGGTTAGGGAGAAGATTAGGGTTAGGGTTAGGGTTTGGGTGATGGTGAGGGTGAGGGTTAGGTTTAGGGTTAGTGTTAGTGTGAGGATAAGGTTTAGTGTGAGGGTGAGGGTTACGGTTAGCGTTAGGTTCACGGTGAGTTTTAATGTTAGGTTTAGGTTTAAGGTGAGGGTTAGGGTGAGGGTTAGAATTATGGTTAGGTTAAGGGTTAGGGTTTGGTTGAGAGTTAGGGTTAAGTTTAGGGTTAGGGTGAGGGTGAGGGTTAGGGTAAGGGTTAGGGTTAGGTTGATATTTTGGTTTAGGGTTAGGGTTAGGGTAAGGCTAAGAGTTACGGTGAGGGTTAGTGTGAGGTTTAGGTTGAGTGTGAGGGCTATGGTGATGGGGAGGGTTAGGGTGAGTGTGAGGGAGAGGGTGAGTGTTTCCCTTAGGTAACGGTTAGGTTTATGGTTACGGTGAGGATTAGGGTTAGTTTGAGGGTTAGGTTGAGGGTTAGGTTTAGGGTGAGGGTTAGGGTGAGGCTGAGGGTTAGGGTGAGGTTGAGGGTTCAGGTGAGGGTGAGGGTTCCAGTGAGGTTGAGGATTAGGGTGTGGGTTATGGTTAAATTTAGGGTGAGGGTTAGAGTGACGATGAGGGTTAGGTTGAGGTTGAGGGTTCAGGTGAGGATGAGGGTTTTGGTGAGTTAGAGGGTTAGGTTTTGAGTTATCGTTAGTTTTAGGGTGTGGATTAGACTGATGGTGAGTGTGAGTGGGAGGGTTAGGGTTAGGTTTAGGGTTAGGGTTAGGGTGAGGTTAAGGTTTAGGTTTAGGGTTAGGGTGAGGGTTAGGGTAAGGGGTAGGTATAGGGTTAGGGAGAGGGTTAGGTTTAGTGTGAGGGTAAGGGTTAGGTTTACAGTAATTGTTAGTCTGAAGATAAAGTTTAGGGTGAGGATTAGAGTTAGGTTTAGGGTAAAGTTTAGGGTTAGGTTGAGGGTTAGGTTTAGGGTGATGTTTAGACTGAGGTTGAATATTAGGGTGAGCGTGAGGTTGAGGGTGAGGGTTAGGGTGAGGGTGAGGCTGATGGTGAGGTTTAGGTTTATGTTTAGGGTGAGGATGATTGTTACGGTTAGGATTAGGGTTAGGTTTAGGGTTAGGCTGATGGTGAGGGTGAGGGTGTGGGTTCGGGTTGGGGTTAGTGTGAGGGTTCGGGTTATTTTGAAGGTTAGGCTTAAGGTGAGTTTGAGGGTGAGGGTGAAGGTGAGGGTGACGGTGAGGGTTAGGGTTAGGGTTAGGGTGAGGGTGAGGGTTAGGGTTAGGGTTAGGGTTAGGTTTAGGGTAAGGTTTAGTGTTAGGGTGTGGGTTAGGGTTAGGGTTAGGGTGAGGGTTACGGTTAGGGTGTGGTTAGAGTGAGGGTTAGGGTTTGGTATAGGGTGAGGGATAAAGTTAGTGTTAGGGTGAGGATTAGGGTTAGGGTTAGGTTTAGGGTTATGGTTAGGGTTAGGGTGAGGTTGAGGTTTAGGGTGAGGGCTAGGGTTAGAATTAGGGTAAGGTTTAGGGTTAGGGTGAGGGTTTGGGTCAGAGTTAGCTTTAGGTTGAAGGTGAGGGTTAGCGTTAGGGTTACGTTTAGGGAGAGAGTTAGTGTGAGGGTTATGGTTAGGGTTAGTCTAAGGGTTTGGGTTAGGGTGAGGGTTAGGTTTAAGGTTAGGTTTAGGGCGAGGTTGAGGTTGAGAGTTAGGTTTAGTGTTAGTGTGAGGATAAGTTAAAGGTGCGGGTTAGTGAGAGGGTTAGGGTTAGGGTTAGGGTAAGTCTTAAGGTTAGAGTGAGGATTAAGATTACTGTTAGGGTTAGAGTAAGGGTGAGGTTGAGGTTTAGGGTTAGGGTTAGTGTAAGGGTTAGGTTTCTGTTGAGGGTTAGATTGAGGGTGATGTTTAGGTTAACAGTGAGAGTTAGGGTGAGGGTGAGTTTGAGTGTGAGGTTTAGGGTGAGGGTGAGTGTGATGGTGAGAGTGACGGTGAATGTTGAGGTTAGGTTTAGGGTTAGGGTGAGGGTGAGGGTTAGGATTGGGTTTATGGTTAGGGTAAGTGTTAGGATGAGATTGAGGGTGAGGGTGAGGTTGAGGGTTAGGGTTAGCGTTATTGTGAGGGTGAGAATTTGTGTTAGGTTTAGGGTTAGGGTGAGTTTTAGGTTTCGGTTGAGGGCTACAGTGAGTGTGAGTGTGAGTGTGAGGGTGAGGTTTTCTGTTAGGTAAGGGTTTGGGTTAGGTTTAGTTTTAGGGTTAGGATTAGGGTTAGAATGAGTGTGAGGGTTAGGGTTAGCGTTAGGGTGATGCTTAGTGTAGGCCTGAGGGTCAGGGTGAGGGTGAGAGTTAAGTTGAGGGTTCGTGTTCGGGTGATGTAGAGGGTAATGTTTTGGGTTAGGGTTAGGTTTAGGTTGTGGGTTAGGCTGATGGTGAGGGTAAGGTTGAGAGTTAGGGTTAGGTTGAGGGTTAGGGTTAGGGTTAGGGTGAAGGTGAGCCTGATGTTTAGGGTGAGGGTGAGGGTTAGCGTGAGGGTTAGGGTTCAGATTAGGGTGAGGTTCAGGGTTTGGGAGAGGGTTAGGCTTAGGTTGAAGTTTAGGGTGAGGGGTAGGGTTAGGGTTAGGTTTAGGTTTAGGGTGAGGGTGAGGGTGATGGTGACGGTTATTGTTAGGGTTAGGGCGACGGTGAGGGTGAGGGTTAGCTTTAGGATTAGGGTTTGATTAAGGGTTAGGCTGAGTGTGAGGGAGAGGGCTAGGGTTAGAGTTAGGGTGAGGCTTAGGGCTACTTTGAGGGGTAGGGTGAAGGTGAAGTTGAGGGTCAGGGTTAGGGTAACGGTGACAGTGGGTGTGAGGGTTAGGGTTATGATTAGGGTTAGGATGAGTTTTAGGTTTAGGGTTAGGGTTAGGGTGAGGATTAGGGTTAGGATTAGGTTTAGGGTTAGGGTTATTTTTAGAGTTAGGGTTAGGGTAAGGATAAGAGTGAGGTTTAGGATTAGGTTTAGGGTGAGGTTTAGGTTTATGGTAAGGGCTATGGTGAGGGTGAGGTTTAGGGTGAGGGTGAGGGTGAGGGTGAGGTTAAGAGTTACAATTTGGGTTAGGGTTATTGTAAGGCTGAGTGTGACGGTGGGGGTGAGAGTGAAGGTTAGGGTTAGGATTAGGGTAAAGTTTAGGTTTAGGGGAAGGTTTAGGATTAGGGTTAGGGTTAGTGTTAGGCTGAAGGTGACGGTGACGGTGAGGGTGAAGATTAGGGTTAGGTTTAGGGTTAGGGTTAAGGTGAGGGCTAGGGTGAGTGTGAGGGTTAGGGTGTGAATGAGGGTGAAGGTGAGGGTTTCGGTTAGGTAAGATTTAGGGTTATTGTTAGGGTGAGGATTAGGTTGAATGTGAGGTTTAGTGTGAGGGTTAGTGTTAGGGTGAGGGTTAGGGTTAGAGTTAGGGTGAGGGTTAGGGTTAGGGTTACGTTTAAGGTGAGGTTGAGGGTTAGGGTGAGAGGTAGGGTTAAGGTTAGTGTGAGGGTTAGGTTTAGTGTCAGGGTTAGGGTTAGGGTTAGGGTTAGGGTTATGGTCATGTTGAGGGTAAGGGTTAGGTTGAGGCTTATGGTGAGGGTGAGGGTTAGGGATAGCGTTAGGGTTAGGGTGAGGATTAATGTGAGGGTTAGGTGCCGGGTTAAGGTTAGGGTGAGGATTAGGGTGAGGGTGAGGGTTCAACTGAGGTTTAGGGTTAGGTATGGGTGAGGGTTAGGGTTGGCGTTAGGGTGAGGTTTTGGGCTAGAGAATTAGGGTTAGGATTGTTGGTAGGGTGAGTTTTAGGGTTAGGTTTAGTGTTAGTTTGAGGGTTAGGGTTAGGGTTAGAGTTAGGGTTAGTGTTAGGTTTAGGGTGAGGTTGAGAGTGAGGGTGAGGTTATGTTTAGGGTTATGCTGAGGTTTAGGGTTAGTGTGAAGTTTAGGGTTACCGTTAGGTTTAAGGTGAGGGTTAGGGTGAGCGTTAGGTTTAGGGTCAGGGTTAGGGTTATGGTGAGGCTGAGGGTTAGGGTTAGTGTGAGAATGAGGGTTAAGGTTAGGGTTAGGGTTAGTGTTAGGGTGAGGATGAGGTTGAGATTTAGCCTGAGGGTGTGGGTGAGGGTGAGGCTTAGGGTTAGAGTTAGGGTTAGGGTTATGGTGAGGGTAAGGGTTAGGTTGAGGTTTAATGTGAGGGTTAGGGTGAGGGTGAGATGTAGGGTTAGAATTATTGTTAGGATGAGGGTGATGGTTAATATGAGGGTTAGGTTGAGGGTTAGGGATAGGGTTAGGGTGAGGTTGAGGGTGAGGGTGAGGGTGAGGGTTAGTGTTAGGATTAGTTTTAGGGTTAGGGAGAGGGTTAAGCTAGGCTGAGTGTTTGGGTTAGAGTGATGTATATTGTGAGGCTGAGGGTTAGGGTGAGGGTGAGTGTTAGGATGAGGGTGAGGGTTCGGGTGAGTGTGAGGGTTAGGGTGTGGTTGAGGGTTAGGGTTAGGGTGAGGGTTAGGATTACGGTGAGGGTTAGGATTACGGTGAGTGTTAGGATGAGGGTGAGGTTTAAATTTAGCGTTAGGTTTATGGTGAGGTTTAGGGTTAGGGTTAGGGTTGGTGTGAGGGTGAGGGTGAGGTTTAGGTTTAGGTTTATTGTTAGGGTGAGGATGAAGTTGAGAGTTAGGCTGAGGGTGAGTGTGAGGGTGAGATTTAGGGTTAGGTTTAGGCTTAGGGTGAGGGTGAGGGCTAAGGTTAGCGTTAGGATTAGGTTTAGGGTTAGGGTGAGAGTGGGGTTGAGTGTTAGGGTTAGGATTAGGGTTAAGGTTAGGGTAAGGCTGAGGGTGAAGGGGAGGTTGAAGGTTATGGTTATGGTTATGGTTAGGGTTATGGTTAGGGTTAGAGTGAGGTTTAGACTGATGGTTATGGTTAGGTTTAGTGTGAGGGCTAGGGTTAGGGGTAGGATTAGGTTTAGGGTGAGTGTTAGGTTTAGGTTTAGGGTTATGATAAGGTTTAGGCAGAGGGTTAGAGTTAGGATTAGTGTGAGGTTTAGGTTTAGGGTTAGAGTAAGTGATTGAGGGTAAAGGTTAGGGTGAGGATTGGGGTGAGGGTGAGGCTAAAGGTTAGATAGAGGGTTAGGGTGAAGGTTAGGTTTATGGTTAGATTTCGGGTGAGTGTTAGGGTGTGGGTAAGTATTAGTGTGAGGGCTAGGGTGATGGTGTGTGTTAGGGTTCAGGTTAGGGTAAGGGTAAGATTGAGGGTTAGGTTGAGAGTGAGGGATAGGGTGAGGGTTTGGTTTAAGGATAAGGATAGGGTGGAAATTTGGGTTAGGTTTTGGTTTAGGAGGACAGTTAGGCTGAGGGGTAGGGTTAGGTTAAGGGTGAAGTTTAGGTTTAGTGTGAGGGTTTGGGTTAGGGTTAGGGTGACAAGTGTTAGGGTGAGGGTTAGGGTGAGTGTGATGTTTAGGGTTAGAATTAGGTTTAGGGTTAGGGTTAGGATGAGTGTTAGGGTTAGGTTTATGGTTAGGGTTAGGGTGAGGGCGAGGGTTGGGGTTAGGGTTAGGGTGAGGGTGAGTGTTAGGGTTATTTTTAGGATTAGGGTTAGGGTTAGGATTAGGCTGAGTTCGAGGGTTTGGATGAGGGTGAGGGTTAGGTTTAGGTTTATGGGTGAGGGTTAGAGTTAGGTGTAGGGTGGGGGGTAGGGTTGGTGTGAGGTGTAGGGTGAGGGTGAGTTTGATGGTGAAGGTTAGGGTGAGGGTGAGGAAGAGGATAAGGGTTAGCGTTTTGCATAAGTGTTAGAGGGAGTTTGAGGTTTAGGGTTACTGTTATTGTTGGGATTAGGGTTAAGATGAGGGCTAGGATGAAGGTAAGGGTTAGGTTTCGGTTTAGGATGCGAGTTACGGTTTCGGGTGAGGGTTAGTGTTAGGTTAGGGTGAGGATTAGGGTTAGGGTGATGTTTAGGTTGAGGGTGAGAGGTAGGGTTTGGGTGAGTGTGAGGGTTAGGTTTATGATAAGGGTTAGGTTTAGGGTTAGAATTAAGGGGAGGGTTAGCTTTAGTGTGAGGGTTAGGGTTAGGGTTTAGTTGAGGGTAAGTGTTAGGTTGAGGGTTTAGGTGAGAGTGAGGGTTAGGATTAGTGTGAGTGTTAGTGTGAGGGTTAGGGTGAGGTTTAGGGTTAGAGGTAGGTTTAGAGTGAGGGTGAGGGTAAGGGTTTGTGTTAGTGTGAGGGTTAGGGTTACAGTGAGGGTTAGGGTGAGGGTTAGGTTTAGGATTAGGGTTAGGGTTAGGGTGAGGGTGAGGGTTAGTGATAGGATTAGTGTCAGGGTTATGGTGAGGGTGAGGGTGAGGATGGGGGTTAGGGTTAGGGTAAGTGTGAGGGCTAGGTTTAGGGTGAGGGTTAGGGTTAGGGTAAGGGGTAGGGGGAGGCTTAGGTTTAGGGTTAGGTTAGGGTGTGGGTCAGGGTGAGAGTAGGGTTAGGTTGAGTGTTAGAGTTAGGGTGAGGGTTATTGTTAGCGTTAAGTTGAGGGTTAGGGTTAGGGTGATGTTTATTGTGGGGGTAAGTTTAGGGTTAGGGTGATTGTTCAGGTGTAGGTGAGGGTTAGGATGAGGGTGAGGGTTATGGTTAGAGTTAGGGTTAGGGTGAGGGGTATTGTGAGCATTAGGGTTAGGATTAGGGTTAGGGTTAAGTTTAGGGTTAGGAAAAGTATTAGGGTGAGGGTGATGGCGAGAGTGATGGTTAGGGTGTGGGTGAAGGTTAGGGTTAGTGTGCGAGTTAGGTTTAGGGTTAGTGTTAGGGTTAGTGTGTGGATAAGGTTTAGGCTTATGGTGATTGTGAGGGTGAGGGTTATGGTAAGGGTGAGGGTGAGTGTAAGAGTTAGGGTGAGGGTTAGGGTGAGGGTGAGGGTTAGTGTTATTGTTAGGTTTTGGATTAGGTTGAGGGTGAGGTAGAGGGTTAGGGTGAGGGTGAGGGTGAGGGTTAGGGTTAGGGTGAGGGTTATGATTATGGTTTTTGTTAGGGTTAGGTTTAGGTTGAGGGTGAGGGTAAGGGTTAGGGTGAGGGTTAGGGTGAGGGTGAGGTTTAGGGTTAGTGTTAGGATTAGTTTTAGGATAAGGATTAGGGTTAGTGTTAGGGTTAGTATTAGGGTGAGGGTGAGTGTTAGGGTTTGGGTTAGGGTAAGCATGAGGGTAAGTGTTAAGGTGAAGGTTTGGGTGATGGTAAGGGTTAGGGTTAGGGTTATGGTTAGAGTTAGGTATAGTCTGAGGGGGAGGGGGAGGGTGAGTTTGACGGTAAGGGTTAGGGTTATGGTAAGTGTGAGGGTTAGGGTGAGGGTGAGGGTTAGTGTGAGGGTTTGGGTTAGTTTTCATTTACCTTATGGATAGGGTTAGGGTGAAGATTAGGTTGAGGGTGAGGGTTAAGTTTAGGTTAGGGTTAGGGTGAGGGTGAGGTTTACGCTTACGGTGAGGGTTAGTGTTAGGGTGATGTTTAGGGTGAGGGTGAGCGTTCGGTGAGGGTGAGGGTGAGAGTGAGGGCTAGGGTTAGTGTTAGGGTTAGATTTAGGGTGAGGGTGCGTGTGAGGGTTAGGATGAGGAATAGGTTTAGGGTTAGGGTTAGGCTGAGGTTAAGGGTCAGGGTGAGGGAGAAGTTTATGGTTACGATGAGGGTTAGGGTGAGCGTGAGGGTTAGGGTCCTTGTTAGGGTTTGGATTAGGGTGAGGGTGAGGGAGAGGGTTAGGGTAAGTTGAGGGTTAGGGTTAGGGTGAGGGTGAGGGTTAGGTTTAGTGTTAGGATTCGGATTAGGGTGAGGGTTAGGGTCATTGTTAGGGTTAGTATTAGGGTGAGGGTGAGGGTTAGGGTTAGGGTTAGGTTAAGTGTGAGGGAAAGGGTTAGGGTGAAGGTTTGGGTGATGGTGAGGGTTAGGGTTAGGGTTATGTTTAGAGTTAGGTTTAGTCTGAGGTGGTGGGTGAGGGTAAGTTTGAGGTTAAGGGTTAGGGTTAGGGTAAGGGTGAGGGCTAGGATGAGGGTTAGGGTTAGTGTGAGGGTGTGAATGAGGGTTTCATTTACCTGAAGGTTAGGATTAGTGTGAAGATTAGGTTGAGGATGAGGGTTAAGCTGAGGTTAGTGTTAGGGTGATGGTTAGGGTTAGGCTTAGGGTGAGGGTGAGCATTCGGTGAGGGTGAGGGTGAGGGTGAGGGTTAGTGGTAGGGTTAGGTTTAGGGTGAGGGTGCGTGTGAGGGTTAGGATTAGGATTAGGGTAAGGGTTAGGTTTAGTGTTAGGGTTAGTATTATGGTGAGTGTGAGTGTTAGGGTTTGGGTTAGGGTAAGCCTGAGGGTAAGTGTTAGGGTGAAGGTTTGGGTGATGGTGAGGGTTAGGTTTAGGGATATGGTTAGAGTAAGGTTTAATCTGAGGGGGAGGGGGAGGGTGAGTTTGAGGGTAAGGGTTAGGGTTAGGGTAAGGGTGAGGGCTAGGTTGAGGGTGAGGGTTAGTGTGAGAGTGTGGGTTAGTTTTCATTTACCTTATGGTTAGGGTTAGGGTGAAGATTAGGTTGAGGGTGAGGGTTAAGTTGAGGTTAGGGTTAGGGTGAGGGTTAGGTTTAAGCTTAGGGTGAGGGTTAGGGTTAGGGTGATGTTTAGGGTGAGGGTGAGTGTTCGGTGCGGGTGAGGGTGAGGGTGAGGGTAAGGGTTAGTGTTAGGGTTAAGTTTAGTGTGAGGTTGCGTGTGAGGGTTAGGATGAGGAATAGGGTTAGGGTTAGGGTTAGGCTGAGGTGAAGGGTCAGGATGAGGGTGAAGTTGAGGGTTACGATGAGGGTTAGGGTGAGGGTGAGTGTTAGGGTCATTGTTAGGGTTTGGATTAGGGTGAGGGTGAGGGAGAGGGTTAGGGTAAGTTGAGGGTTAGGGTTAGGGTGAGGGTGATGTTTAGGGTTAGGTTAGTGTTAGTATTAGGATTAGGGTGAGGTTTAGGGTCAGTGTTAGGGTTAATATTAGGGTGAGTGTGAGCGTTAGGGTTAGGGTTAGGGTAAGTGTGAGGGTAAGGGTTAGGGTGAAGGTTTGGGTGAAGGTGAGGGTTAGGGTTAGGGTTATGGTTAGAGTTAGGTTTAGTCTGAGGTGGTGGGGGAGGGTGAGGTTAAGGTTAAGGGTTAGGGTTACGGTAAGGGTGAGGGCTAGGATGAGGGTGAGGGTTAGTGTGAGGGTGTGAGTGAGGGTTTCATTTACCTTAGGGTTAGGGTTAGTGTGAAGATTAGGTTGAGGATGAGGGTTAAGCTGAGGTTAGGTTTAGGGTGAGGGTTAGGGTTAGGCTTAGGGTGATGATGAGCATTCGGTGAGGGTGAGGGTGAGGGTGAATGTGAGGGTTAGGATTAGGAATAGGGTTAGGGTTAGGGTTAGGCTGAAGGAAAGGGTCAGGGTGAGGGTGAAGTTTAGGTTTAGGTTTAGGTTTAGGGTTAGGGTGAGTGTTACGGTTAGTGTGAGTATTATGATTAGTGTTAGGGTTAGGGTTAGCGTGAGGGTAAGGATTAGGGTGAGGTCAAGGGTGAGGGTGAGGGTTGGGGTTAGGGGTAAGTTTAGGCTGAGGGCTAGGGTGAGGGTTAAGGTTAGGGTGAGGGTTAAGGTGAGGCACTCCTTTAGCTAAGGGTTAGGGTTATGGTGAGGATTAGCGTGAAGTTGAGGGTTAGGTTAAGGGATATGGTTAGGGTGATGGTTAGGGTTAGGTTTAGGGTAAGGGTTAGGGTTTGGGTGATGTTTAGGGTGAGGGTGAAGGTTAGGGTAAGGATGAGTGTTCCGGGAAGGGTGCGGGTTCGGGTGAGGGAGAGGGTTAAGGTGTGGGTGAGGATTAGGTTTAGGGTGAGGGTAAGTGTTATTGTTAGTTTTAGTGGGAGGTTGAGGATTAGGTGTAGGGTTAGAATTAAGTTGAGGGTTAGGGTTAGGGTTACGGTGAGGGTTAGGTTTAGGTTTAGGGTTAGGGTGAGGGTGAGGGTGAGGTTTAGGGTTAGGGTTAGGGTGAGGGTGAGGGTTAGGCTGAGGGTTAGGGTGAGGGTTACCGTTATGGTTAGGTTTTGTGTTAGTTTGAGGGTTAGGGTTAGGTTTAGGGTTAGGATAAGGGTTACGCTGAGGATTAGGTTTAGGGTTAGTGTGAGTGTTAGGTTTAGGGTTAGGGTTTGGGTTAGGTTGAGGGTAAAGGTTAGGATGAGGTTTAGGGTAATGATGAGGGTTAGGGTGAGGGTTAGGTTTAGGGCTATGTTTAGGGTTAGGGTGAGGTTTAGGTTTAGGGTTAGGCTTAGGGTGAGGTTTAGGTTGTAGGTAAAGGTAAGGGTGAGTGTTAGGGTGAGGGTGAGGTTTAGGGTTAGGGTGAGGGTAAGGGTCAGGGTGAGGGTTAGGGTGAGGTTGAGGGTTAGGGTAAGCATAAGGGTTAGGGTGAGGGTGAGGCGTTGGGTGTGGGTTAGGGTTAAAGTTAGGGATAGGGTGAGGTTTAGGGTTAGGGTTAGGTTTAGGGTTAGGGTTAGGCTGAGGGGTCTGTTTGGGTTTAGGGTGAGGGTTAGGTTTAGTGTGAGGGTTAGGGTTAGGTTGAGTTTTAGGTTTAGTATGAGGGTTAGGGTTAGGGTTAGGTTGAGGATAAGGGTTAGGGTGAGTGTTAGTGTGAGGGTGAGGTTTGGTTTAGTATTAGGTTGACCCTTAGGGTTAGGATGAGGGTTATGGTTAGGGTGAGGGTGAGGTGAGGGTTAGGATTAGGGCTAGGGTAAGGGTTAGGTTTAGGGTTAGGGTGAGAGTTAGGTTTAGGGTGATATTTATTGTGAGGTTGAGGGTTAGGGTGAGGGTGAGTGTTCGTGTGAGGGTTAGGTTCCGGTGAGGGTGAGGGATTGGGTGTGTTTGAGGGTTAGGTTTATGGTGCGGGTTAGGGTGACGGTGCGGGTTAGGGTGAGGGTGTGGGTTAAGTTTAGAGTTAGGATAAGGGTGATGGTTAGGGTTAGGGTGAGAATTAAGGTGAGGTGTCGGTATAGGGTGGGTTTAAGGTTATGGTTAGTGTGAGGGTTAGGCTTAGGTATAGGGTTAGTGTGAGTATAAGGTTTAGCCTGAGGGTTAGGGTGAGGTTTAGCGTTCTGGTGAGGGTTAGGTTTAAAGTTAGGGTGAGGGTTAGGGTTAGGGTGATGTTCAGGTTGAGGTTGATGGTTAGTGTGAGGGTGGGGGTGAGGGTTAGGGTGAGGGTAGGGGTGATGGTGTGGGTTAGGATTAGGTTTAGGGTGATCGTGAGGGTGAGAGTTAGAATTAGTTATAGTGTTAGGGTTGGGGTTAGGCTGAGGGTGAGGGTGAGGGTGAGGGTGAAATTTAGGGTTAGGGTTAGGATTAGAGTTAGAGTGAGGGTTAGGGTTAGTGTGAGGGTTTTGGTTAGTGTTACGATTAGGGATAGTGTGAGGGTAAGGATTAGGGTGAGTGTTACGGTGAAGGTTAGGGTTAGGGTTAGGATTAGGGTGAGGGTTAGAGTTTGGGTGATGTTTAGGATAAGATTGAGGGTTAGGGTGAGGATGAGGGTTCAGGTGAGGGTGACGGTTCGCTTGAGGGTGAGGGTTAGGGTGTGGGTGAGGATTAGGGTTAGGGTGAGGGTGAGCATTAGGTTTAGGTTTAGTGTGAGGGAAAGGGTTAGGGGTATTGTTAGGGTTAGGTTGAGGGTTAGGGTTAGGGTTAGGGAGAGGGGTAGGGTTAGGGTTAAGGTGACTTTTAGGGTGAGTGTGAGGGTTAGGGTGAGGGTGAGGGTGAGGGTTAGGGTTAGGGTTAGGGTTAGGTGAGATTGAGAGTGAGAGTTAGGTTTAGGATTAGGGTTAGAGTTAGGGTTAGGGAGCGTGTTAGGTTGAGTGTGAGGGTGAGGGTGAGGTTGAGAGTTAGCGTGTGGGTGAGGGTTAAGGTTAGGCTTAGAGTTATTGTGAGAGTAAGGGTTAGGGTGAGATTTAGGGTGAGTGTGAGGGTTAGGGTTAGTGTTAGGGTTAGGGTGAGGGTTAGGGTGAGTGTTAGGGTTTGGTTTAGGGTTAGCGTGAGGGTGAGGTATAGGTTGAGGTTTAGGGTTAGAGTGAGGGTTAGGGATAGGGTTAAGGTTAGGGTGATGGTGTGGGTGGGTGTTAGGGTTAGGTTTCGCATTAGGGTTAGGGTGAGGGTGAGGTCAGGGTTAGGATTAGAGTTAGGATTAGGGTAAGGCTGAGGGTGATGGGGAGGGTGAGAGTGTGGTTTACGGTTAGGGTTATGGTTAGGTATAGGGCATGGTGATGGAGTGGGTTAGGGTTAGGATTAGGGTTATGATGATGGTTCGGTTGAGGGTTAGGGTTAGGGTTAGGGTTAGTGTGAGGGTTAGTTTTAGGGTTAGGATAAGGGTTATGGTGAGGGTAAAGGTCAGAGTGAGAGTTAGGATGAGTGTGAGGTTTAGGATTAGGTTTAAATTTAGGGTGAGTGTTAGCATTAGGGTTAGTGTTAGGGTAAGGGTTAGAGTGACGGTAATGGTTAGTGTGAGGATAAGGTTTAGGGTGAGGGTTAGGGTGAGGGTGAGGTTTAGGTTTAGCGTTATGGTTAGCGTGAGGGTTAGAGAGAGGGTTAACTTTGCGGTGAGGCTTAGGGTGAGGGTTAGGGTGAGGGTTAGGGTTAGGGTTAGGATTAGGTTGAGGGTTAGGGTTTGGGTGATGTTTAGGGTGAGGTTGAGTGTTAGGGAGAGGATGAGGGTTCAGTGATGGTGAGAATGAGGGTGAGGTTGAGGGATAGGGTGTGGGTGAGGATTAAGGTTAGGGTGAGGGTTATCGTTAGGTTTAGGTTTAGTGTGAGGGTAAGGTTTAGGGGTAGGGTTAGTGTTAGGTTGAGGGTTAGTGTTAAGGTTAGGGAGAGGGGTAGGGTTAGGGTTAGGGTGCGTTTTAGGGTGAGTGTGACTTTTAGGGTGAGGGTGAGTGTTAGGGTTAAGGTTAGGTTTAGCGTGAGTTTGAGGGTGAGGGTTAGGTTTAGGATTAGGGTTAGTGTTAGGGATCAAGAGAATGTTAGGGTGAGGGTTCGTGTTCGGGTTAGGTTGAGAGTTAGAGTATGGTTTAGGGTCAGGGTTAAGGTGAGGATTACGGTTAGGGTTAGAGTTATGGTGAGAGTAAGTTTTAGGATGAGGTTTAGTGTGAGGATGAGGGTTAGGGTTAGTGTTAGACTTAGGGTGAGGTTTAGGGTGAGTGTTATGGTTTGGTTTAGGGTTAGGGTGAGGGTGAGGTATAGGGTGAGGGTTATGGTTAGGGATAAGTTAGGGTTAGGGTGAGGCTTTGGGTGAGTTTTAGGGTTAGGTTTTGCATTAGAGTTAGGTTGAGGGTGATGGTGAGGTTTAGCATTAGGGTTAGGATTCGGCTGAGTGTCATGGGGAGGGTGAGGGTGTGGGTTAGGGTTAGGGAGGGATAGGGTTAGGGCAAGGTGAGGGTGAGGGTTAGGGTTAGGATTAGGTTTAGGATGATGATTAGGTTTTGGTTTAGTTTGAATGTTAGGGTAAGGGTTAGGGTTCGGTTTAGGATGAGGGTAAATGTCAGGGTGAGGTTTAGAGTGAGGGTGAGGTTTAGGGTTAGTGTTAAGGTTAGGGTGAGGGTTAGCATTAGGGTTAGGGTGAGGGTTAGGGTATGGGTAAGTGTTAGGGTGAGGGTTAGTTTTAGGGTGAGGGTTAGGGTTATGTTGAGGGTAAGGGTTAGGGTGAGGTGTAGGGTGAGGTTGAGGGTTAGGGTTAGTATTAGGTTTAGGGTGAGGTTGAGGGTTAGGGTTAGTATTAGGTTTAGGGTGAGGATGAGTGTTAGGGTGAGGGTTTGGATTATGGTTAGGATAGGCGGAGGATTAGGGTTAGGGATAGGTTTAGGGTGAGGGTTAGGCTGAGGAGTAGCTTTAGAGTAAGTTTGAGGTTAGGTTTATTGTGAGGGTTAGGGTTAGATTTAGGGTGACGGTAAGGGTTTGGGTGAGGGTTAGGGTGAGTGTGAGTTTTATGGTTAGCATTAGGTTTAGGTTTAGAGTTAGGATGAGGCTTAGGTTTAGGATTAGGGTTAGGTTGAGGGTGAGGGTGAGGGTTAGTGTTAGGGTTAGGGTGAAGGCTAGTGTGAGGGTGAGGGTTAGGGTGAGGGTGAGGGTGAGGTTTTTGGTTAGGTAAGGGTTAAGGTTAGGTTTAGGGTGAGGATTAGGCTGAGGGTATGGGTTAGGGTTAGGTTTAGGATGAGGGTGAGGGTGAGGTTGAGGGTGAGGGTGAGGGTTAGTGTTAGCATGAGGGTTAGTGTTAGGGTTAGGTTGAGGGTGAGTGTGAGGGTGAGTGTTAGGGTTAGGTTTAGTGTGCGGGTTAGGGTTACGGTGAGGGTAGGGTTAGGGTGAGATTTAAGGTTAGGTTTAGGGTGAGGGTTAGTGTTAGGGTGATTTTTGGTGTTAGGGTGTGGGTTAGGTTGATGGTGAGTGTTCGGGTGAGAGTTAGGGTTAGGTTTAGGGTAAGGGTTAGGGTGAGGGTTAGGGTTAGGTTCAGGGTTTGGGACAGTGTTAGGGTTAGGGTGAGGGTGAGGGTTAGGGTTAGGATTAGGGTTAGGATGAGGGTTAGGCTGAGGTTTAGTGTTAGGGTTAGTATGAGGGTTAGGGATAGGGTTAGGGTTTCGGTTATGGTTTGGGTTAGGGTTAGGGTTAGGATTAGGCTTAGGATAAGGGTGAGGCTGAGGGTTAGGGTTAGGGTTATTGTGAGTGTTAGGTTTAGGGTTAGTCTGAGGTTAGGTTTAGGGTTATGGTGAGGGTTAGGTTTAGTTTGAGGTTTAGGGTTAGCATTAGGGTGAGGGTTAGGGTTAGGGTTAGGGTGAGGGTGAGGTTTAGGTTTAGCATTAGGTTTAGGGTTAGGGTTAGGATGAGTGTTAGGGTTAGGGTGTGGGTGAGGTTGAGGGTGAGGTTGAGTGTTAGGGTTAGGTTTAGTCTGAGGGTTAGTGTTAGGGTGAGGGTTAGGTTTAGGGTGAGGTTGAGGGTTAGGGTAAGGTTTAGGGTGAGGGTTAGGGTTAGGGTTAGGGTCAGGGTGAGTGTTAGGGTTAGGTTGAGTTTTAGGGTTAGGTTGAGGGTTACTTTTAGTGTTAGGGTTCGAGTTAGGGTTAGGGTGATGTTTATTGTGAGGGTGAGTGTTAGGGTGTGGGTGAGTGTTCGGGTGAGTGTTCGGGTGAGGGTGAGGGTTAGGGTGTGGTTGAGTGTTATCGTTCGGGTGAGTGTTAGAGGGATGGTGAGAGCTCTGGTGAGGGTGAGGGTTAGCTTTAGGGTTAGGGTTAGGGTGAGTGTTTGGGTTAGGTTTAGGTTTAGGATTAGGGTGACAGTTAGGGTTTGGTGTCGGGATAGGGTTAGGGTCTGGGTTAGGGTTAGTGTGAGGGTTAGTCTTAGGGTTAGGTTTAGTGTGAGGATAAAGTTTAGGGTGAGAGTTAGCATGAGAGTGAGGGTTAGGTTTAGCGTTAGGGAGAGGGTTAGGATTAGGGAGAGAGTTAGGATTATGTTTAGGGTGAGGGTTAGTGTTAGGGTGATGTTTAGGGTGAGGTAGAGATTTAGTGTGAGGATGAGGGTGAGGGTGAGGGTTTGATTGAGAGTGAGGGTGAGGGTGAGGTTGAGGGTGAGTGTTTGGGTTAGGTTTAGGGTAAGGGTGAGGGTTAGGCTTAGGATTAGGGTTAGGTTTAGGGTTAGGCTGAGGGTGAGTGTGAAAGTTTGGGTGAGGATGAGGGTGAGGGGTAGTGTTAGGGTTAGGGTTAGGGTCAGGGTTAGGGTTAGGTTCAGGGTAAGGCTGAGGGGGAAGGGGAGGTTGAGTGTGAAGTTTAGGAATAGGATTAGGTTTAGGATGAGGGATAGGGTGAGGGTGATGATTAGGGTGAGGGTGAGGTTTTCGGTTAGGTAAGGGTTAGAGTTTGGGAGAGGAGTAGGGTGAGGGTGAGGGTTAAGCTGAGGTTAAGTTTAGGGTGAGGGATAGGGTTAGGGTTAGGGTGAGGGTTAGGTTTAAGGTGATGTGTAGGGTGAGGATGAGGGTTAGGGTTAATTTGAGGGTCAGGGTGAGGGTGTTGGTGAAAGTTAGGGTTAGGTTTAGTTTTAGGGTGAGGGTGAGGGTGAGGGTTAGGTTTAGGAATAGGGTTAAGGTTAAGGTTAGGGTGAGGGTGACGGTCAGGGTGAGGGTGAAGGTTAGGACTAGTGTTAGGGTGAGGGTGAGAATTACGGTTAGTGTGAGAGTTATGGTTAGGTTAATGGTTAGGATTAAGTTAAGGGTAAGGGTTAGGGTGTGAGTTAGGGTGAGGGTGAGGGTGAGGGTTAGGGATAGGGTTAGCGTTAGGTTTTGGGTTAGGGTTTGGGTGATGTTTAGGATGAGTGTTCGGGTTAGGGTGAGGATGAGGGTTAGGGTGTGGGTGAGAATTAGGGTTAGCATGAGGGTTAGCATTAGGTTTAAGGTTAGTGTGAGGGTGAGGGTTGGGGTAGAGTTATGTTTAGGTTGACGTTTAGGGTTAGGGTGAGGGTTATGAAGAGGGGTAGGGGTAGGGTTAGGATGAGGTTTGGGGGAGTGTGAGGATTAGGGTGAGGGTCAGGGTGAGGGTTAGTGTTAGAATTAGGGTTAGGGTTAGGGTTAGGGTGAGGGTTAGGGTTAGGTTTAGGGTTAGAGTAATGGTTAGGCTGAGGGTTAGGTTTAGGGTTAGTGTGAGTGTTAGGTTTAGGCTTAGGGTTTGGGTAAGGTTGAGGGTAAAGTTTAGGGTGAGGGTTATGGTTAGGGTTATGGTTAGAGTTAGGGTGAGGATTAGGGAGAGGGTTAGGTATAGGGTTAGGGTTAGGGTGAGGGTAAAGTTTAGGGTGAGGCTTAGGGTGAAGGTTAGGTTTGGCATTAGGGTTAGGGTGAGGATGTGTGTTAGGGTGAAAGTTATGGTTAAGTTTAGGGATACGGTGAGGATTAGGGTTAGGTTTAGGTTTAGGGTGAGGGTTAGGCTGAGGGGTTTGGATAGGTTTAGGGTGAGGGTAAGATAGAGTGTGAGGTTCAGGGTTAGGGTTAGGGTGAGTGTTAAGTTTAGTGTGAGGGTTAGGGTTAGGGTTAGGTTGAGGGTAAGTGTTAGGGTGAGGGTTAGTGTGAGGGTGAGGGTGAGGTTTAGGGTTACCATTAGGTTTAGGGTTAGGATGATGATGAGGGTTATTGTTAGGGTGAGGGTGAGGTTGAGGGTGAGGGTGAGGTTGAGTGTTAGGTTTAGTTTTAGTGTGAGGGTAAGTGTTAGGGTTAGGGTTACGTTTAGTTTGAGTGTTAGGGTTAGGTTAAGGTATAGGTTGAGGGTTAGGTTTACGGTGACTGTTAGTGTTAGTGTTAGGGAGAGAGTTAGGGTTAGGGTTATGTTTATTGTGAGGATTAGGATTAGGGTTTGGGTAAATGTGAGTGTTAGGGTGTGCTTGCGGGTTAGGTTTAGGGTGAGGGTTAGGATGACATTGAGGGTTAGGGTGAGGGTGACATTTAGGTTTAGGGTTAGGTTTAGGATGAGGGTTAGTGTTAGGGTTAGGGGGAGAGTTAACGTGAGGTGTCGGGATAGGGTTAGGGAGAGGGTTAGGTTAGGGTTTGGGTTAGTGTGAGGCTAAGTGTTAGGGTGAGCGCTAGGGGGAAAGTGAGGTTTAGGGTGAGGGTGAGGGTGAGGGTTTCGGTTAGGTAAGGGTCAGGGTTAGGGTGAGGGTTAGGTTTTGTGTGATGTTTAGGGTGGGGGTGAGGGTTAGGGTTAGGGTGAGGGTGAGGGTGAGGGTGAGGGTTAGGGTTAGGTTTAGGGTGAGGGTGAGGGTTAGGATTAGGAACAGGGTTAGGGATTGGGTTGGGCTGAGGGTGAATTTCAGTGTGAGTGTGAAGCTTAGGGTTAGGGTAAGGGTTACGGTTAGTGTGAAGGTTATGTTTAGGTGTAGGTTTAATGTAAGGATGAGGATATGGGTTAGGGTGAGGGTTAGGGTGAGGATGATGTTTAGGGTTAGTGTTAGGGTTAGGGTGAGTCTTAGGGTTTGGGTGATGTTCAGGGTGAGCGTGCGGGTTAGGGTGAGGATGAGGGTTCGGGTGAGGGTGAAGGTTCGGGTTATGGTTAGGTTTAGGGGGGTTAGGATTAGGGTTAGTGTTAGGGTTAGGGGGAGGGTTAGGGAGAGGGGTAGGGGTAGGGGTAGGCTGAGGTTTAGGGCATGGGTAAGTGTTAGGGTGAGGGTTAGTGTGAGGGTGAGGGTTAGGGTTAGGGTGAGGGTAAGGGTTAGGTTGAGGGTTAGGGTGAGGGTTAGGGTGAGTGTTTGGGTTAAGGTTAAGGATAAAGTGAGGATTAGGGTTAAGGTTAGGTTTAGGCTGAGGGTTAGGCTGAGGGTTAGCGTTAGGGTTAGGGTGAGTGTTAGGTTTAGTGTGAGGGTGAGGTTGAGGGTTAGGTTTAGGATTAGCTTTATGGTTATGGTTAGTGTGAGTGTTAGGGTGAGTATGAGGGTTCGGGTGATGGTGAGGGTTAGGGTGTAGGCGTGGGTTAGGGTTAGGGTGAGGATTAGGGTAAGGTTTAGGGTTAGGGTTACGGTGAGGGTAAGGGTTAGGATGAGGTTTAGGATAAAGATGAGGGTTAGGGTTAGCGTTAGGGTTAGGAGGATGGTTAGGTTGAGAGTTAGGGTTAGGTTTAGGGTTAGGGTGAGGGTGAGGGTTAGTGTTAAGATTAGGGTTAGGGTTAGGGTTAGGGTGAGGGTTAGGGTGAGGGTGAGCGTTAGGGTGTTAGTGTGAGGGTTAGGGTTAGGGTGAGTGTTAGGTTTAGGGTGAGGGTTAGGTTTAGGGTAAGGGTTAGGCGGAGGGTTAGGGTTAGGTTGAGGGTTAGGGTGAGGGTGAGTGTTAGGGTTAGTGTGAGGGTTCGGGTGAGGTGAGGGTTAGGGTGTGCTTGAAGGTTAGGTTTAGGTTTAGGGTTAGGGTGAGGGTTAGGGATAGGTTTAGGCTTAGGGTGAGAGTTATTGTGAGGTGTAGGGTTAGGGTTAGGTTGAGGGTTATGGTGAGGGTGAGGGTTAGGGTTAGTGTTAGGGATAGGGAGAGAGTTAGGTTGAGGCTTCGGTTTAGGGTGAGGTTGAGGGATAGCGTGAAGGTGAGGGTGAGGGTTTCTGTTAGGTAAGGGTTAGCGTTATTTTTAGGGTGAGGATTAGGTTGAGGTTTAGGGTTAGTGTGAGTGTTAAGGGGTGTGGATTAAGGTTAGGATTTGGTTGAGTGTTAGGGTGACGGTGAGGGTTAGGGTAAGGTTGAGGGGTAGGATTGGGTTTAGAGTGAGGGTTAGGGTTAGGGTGAGGGTTAGGGTGAGGGGTATTTTTAGGTTTATCGGGAGGCTTAAGGTTAGTGTGAGGGTAAGGTAAGGGTTAGGGTTAGGGTTAGTGTGAGGATAAGGGTTAGGGTGAGCTTAAGGTTGAGGGTGAGGGTTAGAATTATCGTTAGTGTTAGGGTAAGTTTAGGGTGAGGATTAGGGTTAGGGTTAGGGTTAGGGTGATGGTTAGGGTTAGGGTGATGTTTAGGGTGAGGGTGAGGGTTAGGGTGAGGATGAGGGTGAGGGTTAGTTTGAGGGTGAGGGTGAGGGTGAGGGTTACAGTTAAGTCAGTGTTAGTGTGAGGGTGAGGTTTAGGGTTAGGGTGAGGGTAAGGTTTACTGTGAAGGTTAAGGTTATTGTTAGGGTTAGGGTTAGGGTGAGGGTGAAGTTTAGGTTTACGGTTAGGATGAGGGTAATCGTTAGGGTGCTGTTTAGGGTGAGGGTGAGGGTTAGGATAAGGCTTAGGTTGAGGGTGAGGGTGAGGGTTAGGTTGAAATTTAGTGTTAGGGTGAGGGTGAGTGTTTGCGTTAGGGTTAGCGTGAGCTTTAGGTTTAGGTTTATGTTTAATGTTAGGATTACGGTTAGGATGAGAGCTAGGGTGAAGGTGAGGGTTAGGGTAAGGGTTAGGAAGATGGTTAGGTTTAGATTAGGGTTAGGGTTAGGGTTAGGGTGAGGGTTAGGGTTAGTGTGATGTTTAGGTTGAGGGTGAGGGTTAGGGTCAAGGTGAGGGTTCGGGTTAGGCTTAGGTTGAGGGTGAGAGTGAGGGTTAGGTTTAGGATTAGGGTTAGGTTTAGGGTTAGAGTTGGGGTGATGGTTAGGTTTAGTTTGACGGTTAGGGTTAGGGTTAGGATGAAGGTAAGTATTAGGGTGAGGGTTAGGGTGAGCTTGGGGGTTAGGATTATCGTGTTAGTGTGAGGGTTAGGGTGATGGTTATGTTAGAGTTAGGGTTAGGGTGAGGGTGAGGGTTATGGTCAGGGTTATGTTTAGGGTTAGGGTAAGGAGGAATGTGAGGGTGAGGGTTATGTTTATTGTTAGGGTTAGGGTTAGGGTGAGGGTGAGTGTGAGGTTTAGGTTTAGGATTAGGGTTAGGGCTAGTGTTAGGCTTAGGGTGAGGCTGAGGTTTTTGGTTAGGGGTAGCATTAGCTACAGGATTAAGTATAGGGTTCGGATTAGGGTGAGGTTTACGGTGAAGGAAGGGGATAGGGTTATGGTTAGTGTGAGGATTAGGGTTAGTGTTAGGGTTAGGGTGAAGTTTAGAGTTAGGGTTAAGGTGAGGGTTAGGGTGAGTGGTAGGGTTAGGGTTAGGGTTAGGATTAGGGTTAGTGTGAGTTAGGGTGAGGTTTAGGGTGTGAGTGAGGGTTAGGGTTAGCGTGAGGGTTTGGGTGAAAGTTAGGGTGAGGTTTAGGGTGACCATAAGGTTTAGCATGAGGGTTAGGGTGAGGGTGAGGTATAGGGTTATGGTCAGGGTAAGGGTTAGGGCGAGGGTTAGGGTAAGGTTGAGGGTTAGGGTTAGCATTATTGTTAGGGTGAGGGTGAAGGTTAGGGTGAGGTTTAGGGTAAGGGTTAGGGATAGGGTGAGGATTATGTTTAGGGTTACGTTTAGGGTGAGGGTTATGGTGAGCGGTTGGGTTAGGTTATGGTTAGTGTGAGAGTTAGGGTGAGGGTTAGGTTTAGGGTTAGGGTTAGGATGAGGGTGAGGGTGAGGTTGAGGTTAAGTGTTAGGGTGAGGGTTAGTGTGGGGGTGTGGTTTAGGGTTAGCATTAGCGTTAGGGTTACAGTTAGGTTGAGGGTTAGCATTATGTTTGGGGTTAGGGTGAGGGTGAGGTTTAGGGTTAGCATTAGGTTTAGGGTAAGGGTTAGGGTGAGGGTTAGGGGTAGGGTTATGTTGAGGGTGAGGGTGAGGGTTAGGGTTAGGATTAGGGTTAGTGTTATGGTTAGGCTGAGAGTGAGGGTGAGTGTTCGAATGAGGGTTAGGCTAAGGGTTAGGTTGACAGTGAGGGCGAGGGTCAGTGTGAGGGGTAGGGTGAGGGTTAGGGTGAGGGTTTTGGTTAAGAATGGGTTAGGGTTAGGGTTAGGGTGAGGATTAGGATGAGGGTGAGGTTTAAGGTGAGGATTAGGGTGAGGGTTAGGTTTAGGGTTATTCTTAGGGTGAAGGATCTGGTGAGGGTGGGGTTTAGGGTTAGTGTGAGGGTTAGGGTTATGGAGACGGTTAGGGTGAAGGTGAGCATTAGGGTGAGGGTTATGGTGAGGGTGAGGATTAGGGTTAGGGTTAAGGTGAGGGTTAGGGTTAGGTTTAAATTGAGGGTTAGGTTGAGGGGCAGGGTTACTGTGAGGATAAGCGTTAGGGTGAGGTTCTGGGTGAGAGTGAGGTTTTGGGTTAGCGTTAGGATTAGTGTGAGGGTTATGGTGAGGGTTAGGTTTAGGGTTAGGGTTAGGGTGAGGGTGAGGGTTAGAGTCAGGATTAGGGTCAGGGTTAGGGTTGGTTGAGTGTTAGGGTTAGGTTTAGGGTTAGTTTGAGGGTTCGGGTGAGGGTTCGGGTGAAGGTGAGGGTTAGGGTATGGGTGACAGTTAGGTTTAAGGTAAGGGTTAAGGTGACAGTAAGTGTAAGTGTGAGGGTGAGGATTATGGTTAGGGTGAGCGTTAGGGTGAGGGTTAGGGTTAGGGTTAGTGTGAGGATTACGGTTAGGGTTAGGGTTAGGGATATGTTGAGGGTAAGGGTTAGGGTGAGGTTTAGGGTGAGGGTGAGGGTTAGGGTTAGTGTTAGGGTTTGGGTGAGGGTAAGGGTGAAGTTTATGGTTAGGGTGAGGGTGAGGGTGAGAGGTAGGGTTATGGTTAGTGTGAGGGTTAGGGTTAGGATGAGGGTTAGTGATAGGTTTTGGGTTAAGGTGAGTGTTAGAGTAAGGGTTAGATTAGAGTTAGGGTGAGGGTATGGTTTAGGGTACAGTTTAGGGTGAGGTTGAGGATTAGGGTTAATAAGAGGGTGAGGGTAAGTGTTAGGGTGAGGGCTATGGTTAGGGTTAGGTTTTGGGTGAGTATAAGGGTTATGGAGAGGGTTAGGGTGAAGGTTAGGTTTAGGATTAGGGTTAGGGTTAGGGTGAGGGTTATGGATAGGCTTAGGCTTAGGGTGAGGGTTAGGGGTAGGTTTAGTTTTAGGGTGAGGTTGAGTGTGAGGGTTAGGGTTTGTATTAGGGTTAGGTTACAGTTCAGGTGAGGGGTAGGCTGAGGGGTAGGGGTAGGGGTAGGGTGAGGGTGAGGGTAAAGTTAACGGTGAGGGTTAGGATTTGGGTGAAGTTTAAGGATAGCATTAGGGTTAGGGTTAGGGTGAGTGTTACGGTTAGGGTTAGGGTGAGGGTGAGGCTTTGGCTTAGGAAATGCTTCGGGTGAGGATTTGGGTGAGGGTGAGCTTTAAGTGAGGTTTAGGGTTAGGGTGAAGATTAGAGTTAGGGTTAGGGTGAGGGTTAGGGTTAGGGTGATGTTTTGGGTGAGGGTGAGTGTTAGGGTGAGGGTGAGGGTGATGGTGACGGTGAGGGTCTAGGTGAGTGTTAGGGTTAGGGTGAGGGTAGGGTGACGGTGAGGGTTAGGGTGAAGGTGAGAGTTAGGGTTAGGGTCAGGTGAGGGTTAGGTTTAGGGTTAGGGTGAGGTCTAGGGTGAGGGGTAGGGTTAGGGATAGTGTGAGGGTTAGGGTTAATATCAGGGTTAGCGTCAGGTTTAGTGTGAGGATAAGGGTTAGGGTGAGGGTTAGTTTTAGCGTTAGGGTTAGGGTGAGCATTAGGGTGAGGGTTAAGGTGAGGGTTAGGATTAGTATGAGGGTGAGTGTTAGAGTTAGGTTTAGGGTGAGGTTTAAGTTTAGGGTGAGGTTTAGGGTAAGGTTATGGTGAGGGTGAGGGTGAGGGTGAGGGTGAGTTTTAGGTTTTGGGTGACAGGGTTAGGGTGAGGGTTAAGGTGATGTTGAGGGTTAGGGTGAGGGTTATGGTTGCGATAGGATTAGGGTTGGGGTTAGGGTTAGGCTTATGGTGAGAGTAAGTGTTAGAATGAAGTTTAGGGTGAGGGTTAGGTTTAGGGACAGCGTTAGAGTTAGGGTGAGAGTTAGGGTTAGGGTTAGGGTTCAGGTGAGGGTTAGGTTGAGGGTGAGGGTTAGAGTTAGGGTTAGGGTTAGGATTAGGGTGGTGGTGAGGGTGAGATTTAGGGTTAGGTTTAGGATTAGGGTTAGGGTTAGGGTTAGGCTAAAGGTTGTGTTAGGGTTGAGGGTGAGGGTTAGGGTTAGGGTTAGTTTTACGGTGAGGGCTAGGGTGACGGTGAGGGTTAGGGTTGAGTGTTAGGGTGAGGGTGAGGGTGTCGGTTAGGAGAGGCTATGGTTTAGGTTTAGGGTGAAGATTAGAGTGAGGGTGAGGTTTAATGTGAGGGTTAGGTTTATGTGAGGATTAAGGTTCGGGTTAGGGTGAGGGATAGGTTTAGGGTGATGTTCAGGGTGAGGGTGAGTGTTAGGGTGAGGGTGAGGGTTAGGGACAGGGTTAGGGTTAGGGTTAGGGTGAGGGATAGTGAGACTGAGGGTTAGGGTGAGCGTTAGGGTTAGGGTGAGGGTTAGGGTGAGGGTTAAGGTGAGGGTTATGTTTAGTATGAGGGTGAGGGTTAGAGTTAGGTTTAGGGTGAGCGTTAGGATTAGGGTGAGGTTTACGGTAGGGTTAGGGTGAGGGTGAGGGTTCGAGTTAGGGTCAGTTTTAGGGTGTGGGTGGCGATTAGGGTTAGAGTGAGTGTTAAGTTGACGGTGATGTATAGGGTGAGGATGAGGGTTAGGGTTTTGTTGAGGATTAGGTTTAGGGTTAGGTTTAGGTTTATGGTGACAGTAAGGGTTACGATGAGGTTTAGGGTGAGGGTGAGGTTTATGGATACGGTTAGAGTTAGGGTGAGGGTAGGTTTCAGGTTAGGCTTAGGGTTAGCATGAGGGTAAGGTTTAGGGTGAGGGTGAGGGTGAGGGTTAGGTTTATGTTTAGTGTTATGGTGTGGGTTAGGGTTAGGTTGAGGGTGAGGGTGATGGTGAGGTTTAGGGTGAGGTTGAGATATAGGGTTAGGGTTAAGTTTAGGGTGAGGGTTAGGGTTAGGGTTAGGGTTAGGATGAGGGTTAGGCTGAGGCTTAGGCTTAGGATTATGGTGAGGGTGAGGGGTAGGGTGAGGGTGAGGGTTAAGTTTAGGATTAGGGTTAGGTTTAGTGTGAGGATTAGGCATAGGGTTAGGTTTAGTGTTAGGGTTAGCATTAGAATTAGTGTGAGGGTGAGAGTTAGGGTTAGAATAAGGGTTAGGTTTAGGGTTAGGCTGAGGTTTAGGTTGAGGCTGAGTGTGAGGGTTAGGGTGAGGGTGAGGGATAGGTTTAGGGGTACGGTTAAGGTTAGGGTGAGGATTAGGGTTAGGGTTAGCTTTAGGATGAGGGTTAGGCTGACAGCTAGGGTTAGGGTTTGGGGGAGATTAAAGTTTTGGGTGAGGGTTAGGGTGAGGGGGAGGATTAGGGTTAGGCTTAGGTTTAGGGTTAGGGTTAGGGTGAGGGTTAAGTTTAGGCTTAGGGTGAGGTTGAGGGTGAGGGTATCGGTTAGGGTTAGGGTGAGTGTTAGGGTTTGGGTGAGGGTTAGTTTTACGGTGATGTGTGGGTAAGGGTTAGGGTGAGGGCTAGGGTTAGGTTTAGGGTTAGGGTGAGGTTTAGTTCTAGTGTGAGGGTGAGGGTGATGGTCAGGTTTAGGATTAGGCTTAGGTGTAGGGTTAGGCTTAGTGTGAGGTTGAGGGTGAGGGTCAGAGTTAGGTGTAGGGTGAGGGTTAGGTTTATGGTTAGGGTTAGTGTAGGGTGAGGTTGAAGGTTAGGGTGAGGGTGATGGTGAGGGTGAGAGTAAGGGTTAGGTTTAGGGTGAGGGTTAGGGTTATGGTTAGGGTTAGGGTTAGGGTGAGAGTGAGTTTGAGGGCTAAGGTGAGGGTGATGTTGAGGTTGAAGGTGAGGGTGAGGGTTAGGTTTAGGATTAAGGTTAAGGTGAGGTTTAGTGTTAGGGTTAGGATGAGTGTTAGGCTGTGGGTTAGGGTGAGGTTTAGGGATAGGGTTAGGTTTAGGGTGAGGGTTTTGGTTATAGTTAGGTTTAGATTTAGGGTGAGGGTGAGGGTGAGTTTTAGGGTTTGGAATAGGATTAGGGTTAGAGTTCGGCTGAGGCTGAGGTTGAGTGTGAAGTTGAGGGTTAGGTTTAGGTTTAGGGTTAGGGTGAGGTTGAGGGCTAGTGTTAGCATTAGGGATAGGGTTAGGGTTAGGGTGAGGGTTAGGGTGAGCGTTAGTGTGAGGGTTAGGGTTAGGGTGAGGGTTAGGGTGAGGTTTAGTTTTACGGTTAGGGTTAGGGTTAGGGTGAGAACAAGGATTAGAGTGAGTTTTAGGTTTAGGGTGAGGGTTAAGGATAGCATTAGGGTTAGGGTTAGGGTTAGGGTGAGGGTTAGTGTTAGGGTAATGGCTAGGATTATGATTAGGGTTAGGGTTCGGCTGAGTTTGGCGATGAGGTTGAGTGTGAGGTTTAGGGTTAGTGTTAGTTTTAGGGTGAGGGCTAGTGTGAGGGTGAGGGTTAGCGTGAGTGTTAGGGTGAGGGTGAGGGTTTCGGTTAGCAAAGGCTTAGGGTTAGGGTTAGGGTGAGGATTAGGTTGAGGGTCAGTATTAAGGTGAGGGTTATGGTTAGGGTGAGGATTAGGCTTAGGGTGAGGATGAGGGTTAGGGTTAGGGTGATGTATAGGTTGAGGTTGAGGGTGAGGGTGAGGGTTACTGTGAGGGTTAGGGTGTAGTTGAGGGTTATGTTTAGGGTGAGGGATAGGGTGACAGTGAGGGTTAGGGTGAAGGTGAGGGTTAGGGTTATTTTTAGGGTGAGTGTTATGTGAGCCTTAGTGTGAGGATTAGGGTTAGGTTTAGGGTTATGGAGAGGGGAAGGTTTAGGGAGAGGTTTAGGGTGAGGGTTAGGGTTACCGTTAGAGTAAGGGTGAGGTTTAGGTGAGTGTTATGGTTAGGGTTGGATGAGTGTTAGGGTTAGGGTGAGGGTTTGTGTTAGTGTGAGGCTCAGGGTTAGTTTTAGAGTTAAAGTTAGGGTTATGGTGAGGGTTAGGGTTAAGATTAGGATTAGGGATAGTGTTATGCTGAGGGTTAGGGTGAGGGTTAGTTTTAGGGTGAGGGTTAGGGTTAGGTTTAGTTTGAATGTTAGGTTTAGGGTTAGGAAGAGGTTTTGGCTGAGGGTTGGGGTTAGGGTTAGGGTTATGGTGAGGGTAAGGTTTAGGGTGAGGGTTAGCTTGAGGGTGAGGGTGAGGATTAGGGTTAGGTTGAGGGTTAGGGTGAGCATTAGGGTGAGGATTAGGTTTAGGTTGAGGGTTAGGTTGAGGGTTAGAGTCAGGTTTAGTGTTAGGGTTAGGGTTAGGGTGAGGTTTAGGGTGAGGGTAAAGTTTAGAGTGATGTTTAGGTTGAGAGTGAGGGTGAGGGTGATGGTGAGCGTTAGGATTAAGATTTGGGTTAGGGTTAGGGTAAGGCTGAGGGTTGGTGTGAGGGTTAGTTTTAGGGATATGGTTAGGTTTAGGGTTAGTGTTAAGTTTAGTTTGAGTGTTAGGGTTAGGGTTAGGAAGAGGGTTTGGCTGAGTGTTGGGGTTAGGGTTAGGGTTATGATGAGGGTAAGGTTTAAGGTGAGGGTGAGGGTGAGAATTAGGGTTAGTTGAGGTTTAGGGTGAGCATTAGGGTGAGGATTAGGCTTAGGTTGAGGGTTAGGGTGAGGGTTAGAGTCAGGTTTAGTGTTAGTGTTAGGGTTAGGGTTAGGGTGAGGTTTAGGGTGAGGGTAAGGGTTACAGTGATGGTTAGGTTGAGGGTGAGAGTGAGGGTGAGGGTGATGGTGAGGCTTAGGATCAAGGTGAGGGTTAGGGTTAGGGTTATGCTGAGGGTTAGGGTTAGGGTTAGGGTGAGGAGTAGGATGAGGGGGAGGTTTTGAGTTAGCGTTTTTTTTTTTAAGTGTTTTTTTTTAATTGTATTTTATTTTATTTGAGAACATACTGTACAGGGGGGCTACAATTACATGGGCAGGATAATGCATACATTTCTTACCAAGCATTGCAGCCTCCTCCTTTGTTTACCCTTCACTTCCCTTCCCCGCCTCCCCCCTCCCCCCACCCAATTTTACCCCCCTCCCCCCACCCAATTATACCCCCCTCCACCCCCACACCGACATTGTAAAGCTGGTTTTGACATGACATTTTGTACTTCTCATTGTTGCAACAGGTCCACCTGAATCCTTAAACGACTTGTTTGTCCCCATCTCCTCCACATGTTATACTGACATCAAATATAGTGAAAGTGGGGGTTACACTGTGGGGGAGGGACATACAAAGCAACAAAGAAATAATCTTATAAATGCGTTAGAAACACATGCATGAAAGAAACGAAAACATTAAAATACATATTTAAGGGTTCATTTTCCTAACATCACATTATCTGACCTTTTCCGCTTGACTCATACCTATACTAGATATTGCAAATAAGGGAAACCATGGGACCTATGCTTCTTTGGGCCTGGCTTACTTCACTTAATATAATTTTTTCCAAACCTTTCCATTTCCTAACAAATGGGGAAATGTCATTCTTTCTGATGGAGGCATAGAATTCCATTGTGTATATATACCACATTTTCTTGATCCATTCATCTACTGAGGGGCATCTGGGTTGGTTCCATATCTTAGCTATGGTAAATAATGCTGCAATAAACATAGTTGTGCTGGTAGCTTTAGTGTGGTCTTGTTTGTAAACATTTGGGTAAATGCCCAAAAGTGGGATTGCTGGATCATAGGGGAGATCTATGTGAAGTCTTCTGAGGAACCTCCATACTGCTTTCCAAAGTGGTTGAACAAGTTTACATTCCCACCAACAATGAAGTAAGGTTCCTTTCTGTCCACATCCCCTCCAGCATCTGTTGTTGTTAGAGTTCTTGATTTTTGCTGTTCTAACTGGAGTGAGGTGATATCTCAATGTTGTTTTGATTTGCATTTCTTTTATGGCTAGGGATGTTGAACATTTCTTCATGTGTCTATTGGCCATCCTTCTTTCTTCTTCAGAGAAGCTTCTCTTTAAGTCTTTCGCCCACTTATTTATTGGGCAGTTGTTTCTTTGAGGATTTGTTGTTGGGTGGTTTAATTTTTTGAGTTCCAAGTATAATTTAGATATGAGACCCTTGTCCGTTGTATGGCTAGTAAAGATCTTCTCCCAATCGGTGGGCTTTCTATTGATCTTGCCAGCTATGTCATTTGCCCTGCAGAAGCTCTGCAATCTTATGCAATCCCATTTGTCCAACCTTTCTTTGATTTGTTGTGCTTCCGGGTCTCTATTCAGAAAATTTCGACCTGAGCCAAGGAGACCTAGGGTTTCTCCTATTCCATCCTGTAATGTTTTCAGAGTGTCTGCTTTGAGTTCAAGGTCTTTGATCCATTTGGAGTTGATTCTGGTGCAGGGTGATAGATAAGGATCTAGCTTTAGTTTTCTACATGTAGTTAACCAATTTTGCCAGCACCATTTACTGAAGAGGCTGTCTTTCTTACATTCTATTGTTTTAGCTTCCTTATCGAAGATTAGATGGCTATAGGTCTGTAGGTTCATTTCTGGATTTTCAATTCTATTCCATTGGTCCTGAGGTCTGTTCTTATGCCAATACCAAGCTGTTTTGATTACTATGGCTTTATAGTAGAGTTTGAAATTTGGTATTGATATTCCTCCAGCAGTGTTCTTTCCGTTGAGGAGCGTTTTTGCTATTCGGGGTCTTTTATTGTTCCATATGAATTTTTGGATTGCCTCCTCTATTTCCTTGAAGAATGAGGGTGGAATTTTGATAGGTATCGCGTTGAATTTGTAGATAGCCTTGGGAAGTATTGCCATTTTCACGATGTTAATCTTGCCAATCCAGGAGCATGGGAGGTTTTGCCATTTTTTAAGTTCTGTGTTGATTTCCTTTTTCAAGATTTTAAAGTTTTCATCATAGAGGTCCTTCACTTCTTTGGTTAAGTTAATTCCTAGATATTTTATTTTTTGTGGGGCTATTACAAATGGAGTTGCTTTCCTAATTTCAGCCACAGTTTTCTCATTGTTGGCATATAGAAAAGCCATTGATTTTTGGGGGTTAATTTTATAACCTGCTACTTTGCCAAAGTTTTGAATCAGCTTGAGTAATTTGGGAGTGGAGTCTATGGGATTCTTTAAATACAAGATCATGTCATCTGCAAAGAGGGAGAGTTTTATTTCTTCTTTCCCTATTTTGATCCCCTTTATGTCTGCATCTTGTCTTATTGCTGTAGCTAGGCATTCTAATACTAGATTGAAGAGAAGTGGAGAGAGTGGGCATCCTTGTCTTGTTCCTGAGTTAAGAGGAAATGGCTTTAGTTTTTCACCATTGAGTATAATGCTGGCTGTAGGTTTGTCATATACAGCCTTTATTGTATTGAGGAATGTTCCATGGATTCCTAATTTTTCCAGAACCTTCATCATAAAGGGGTGTTGGATCTCGTCAAATGCTTTTTCTGCATCTATTGAGATAACCATGTGGTTCTTATTCTTGCTCCTGTTGATGTGATGAATAATATTAATTGATTTGCGTATATTGAACCAGCTTTGCATCCCTGAAATGAATCCTGTTTGATCATGGTGTATGATTTTTTGGATGAATTGTTGAAGTCGATTGGCCAAAATTTTGTTGAGAAGTTTTGCATCAATGTTCATCAAAGAAATGGGTCTATAGTTCTCTTTCTTTGATGAGTCCCTGCCTGGTTTTGGGATGAGGGTTATGATGGCTTCATAGAATGTGTTCGGTAGTGAGCTTTCTCTTTCAATTTCATTGAAGAGTTGGAGGAGTATTGGTGTGAGCTCTGCTTTGAAGGCCTTGTAAAATTCCGCTGTAAAACCATCTGGTCCTGGACTTTTCTTAGCTGGGAGGTCTCTTATTGCTGTTTCTATTTCAATGCTTGATATGGGCCTGTTAAGCTGGTTTAACTCATCTTGGTTTAGTTTTGGCATGTCAATATTTGCTAGGAAAAGGTCCATTTCTGTCAAGTTCTCAAACTTATTAGCATAAAGTTTTGAGAAGTATCCCCTTATAATGTTCTGAATCTTGGTTTTTTCCGTGGTGATGTTTCCATTCTCATCTCTGAGTTTATTAATTTGGGTGTGTTCTCTCCTTTTTCTGATAAGGTTTGCTAAGGGTCTGTCAATTTTGTTAAGTTTTTCGAAGAACCAACTCTTTGTTTTGTTGATTCTTTCTATAGTTTTTTTGGATTCTAATTCATTTAATTCTGATTTAATTTTGATTATTTCTTTCCGTCTACTGGATTGGGGTTTATCTTGCTGCTCTTTTTCAAGGAGGTTTAGATGTGTCATTAAATTGTTAGTTTCCGATCTCTCCAATTTGTTGATGTAGGAGCTCAGAGCTATAAACTTGCCTCTGAGTACTGCCTTTGCTGTGTCCCAGAGGAGCTGGTAATTTCTGTGTTCATTTTTGTTGAATAGCATGAACATTTGAATTTCCTTTCTAATCTCTTCCATGACCCACTCATGATTCAGCAGTGTGTTGTTCAGCCTCCATGTGATACTGGACTTTCTTTGGTGGCTTTTGGTGTTGAGATCTAATTTTATTCCCTTGTGGTCAGAGAGAATGCAAGGTATAACTTCAATGTTTCTGAATTTAGAAAAGTTTGCTTTGTGCCCTAAAATGTGGTCTATTTTAGAAAACGTTCCGTGTGCTGCTGAGAAGAACGTGTATTCTGTTGCTGCTGGGTGAAATGTTCGGTAAATGTCTGTTAAGTCTAGTTGATCTATGCAGCTGTTTAGATCTGCGGTTTCTCTGTTGAGTTTTTGCCGAGTTGATCTATCTAGTGGGGAGAGTGGTGTGTTAAAATCCCCAACGATTAATGTCTTTGGATCTATCTGGGATTTGAGGGAAAGTAGTGTTTCTTTGATAAATTTGGGTGCTCCATTGTTTGGCGAATAGATATTTAGAATTGTAATATCCTCCTGAAGGAGAGATCCTTTAATTAGTATGTAGCGACCTTCTTTATCTCTTCTCATGAATTTTAGTTTGAAGTCTATTTTATCTGATATTAGGATTGCAACTCCCGCCTGTTTATGAGGGCCGTTTGCTTGGTAGCTTTTGTTCCAGCCTTTAACTTTGAAAATCTGTTTGTTTTTACGGGCAAGATGTGACTCCTGCAGGCAGCAGATAGAGGGGTCTTGTTTTTTAATCCAACTAGACAGTCTATGTCGCTTAATTGGAGAGTTCAGTCCGTTAACGTTAAGAGATAGGACTGAGAGGTATTTGGGGGTTCCTGCCATGTTATCGACCTTCTTGGGGGCTGTGAAAACTGGGTTCTTCCTAAGGTTCTTGGATTCTCAGTTTGGGTGCAGTTTCTTGGCCTTTGTTGAGCTAGCGTTTGTGTTAGGGTTAATGTGAGGGTTAGGGTTAGGGTTAGGGTTATTGTGAGGATAAGGGTTAAGTTGAGGTTTAGGGTGAGAGTGAGGGATAGGGTTAGCGTTAGGTTTAGGGTGAGCGTTAGGGTGAGTGTTAAGTTGAGGTTTAGTTTTAGGATGAGTGTGAGTGTTAGAGTTAGGTTTAGCGTGAGGGTTAGGGTTAGGGTGAGGGTTAGGGTTAGGGTTAGTGTGAGGATAAGGGTTAGTGTAAGGGTTAGGGTGAGATTGAGGGTTAGGATTAGCTTTAGGGTTAGAGTGAGGTTTAGGATGAGGGTTAAGGTAAGGGTTAGTGTTAGTATGAGGATGAGGGTTAGAGTTAGGTTTAGGGTGAGGGTTAGGTTTAAGGTGAGATTTAGGGTAAGGTTATGGTGAGGGTGAGCTTGAGGGTGAGGATGAGTTTCAGTGTGTGGGTGATGGTTAGGGTTAGGGTGATGGTTAAGCTGAAAGTGAGGGTTAGGGTGAGGGTGAGGGTTAGGGTTGCGGTGAGGATTAGTGTTAGGGTTAGTGTTAGGGTTATGGTGAGGGCAACGGTTAGAATGAGCTTGAGGGTGAGGGTGAGGTTTAGGGACAGCGTTAGACTTAGGGTGAGGTTTAGGTTTAGGGTTAGAGTTCAGGTTACGCATAGGGTGAGTTTTAGGGTTAGAGTTAGGGTTAGGGTTAGCTTTAGGGTGAGGGTAAGTTTTAGGATTAGGGTTTGGGTGAGGATGAGGTTTAGGGTTAGGTTGAGGCTTAGGGTGGACTTTAGGGTGAGTGTTATGTTTAGGTTTAGGGTTAGGGTGAGGTTTATTGTTAGTGTTAGTGTCAGGGTTAGGGTGACGGTTAGGGTGAGGGTAAGGGATAGAGTGAGTGTTAGGGTGAGGGTGAGGGTTAGGGATAGCATTAGGGTTAGGGTTAGGGTTAGGGTGAGTGTTAGGGTTAGGGTTAGGTTTAGGGTGAGTGTTAGGGTTAGGGTTAGGTGAGCGTTAGTTTTAGGGATAGGGTTGGGGTTAGTGTGAAATTCAGCTTTAGGGTTAGGGTTAGAGTTAGGGTGAGGGTGAGTGTGAGGGTTAGGGTTAGGATTAAGGTTAGGGTTAGGGTTAGGCTGAGAGTGAGGGTGAGGGTGTAGGTGAGGGTTAGGGTGAAGGTGAGGGTTAGGGTTAGGGTTAGGGTGAGGGTTAGGGTTAGGGTTAGGGTGAGGGGTAGGGTGAGGGGTAGGGTTAGTGTTAGGGTGAGGGTTAGCTTTAATGTGCGGGTTATGGTTAGTGTTAGGGTTAGTGTGAGGTTAAGGGTTAGGGTGAGGCTTAGGGTAAGAGAGGGGGTTAGGGTTAGCGTTAGGGTTAGGGTGATGGTTAGGGTGAGGTTTAAGGTGAGGGTTAGGGTTAGTATGTGCGTGAGTGATAGAGTTAGAATTAGGGTGAGGGTTAGGGTTAGGATGAAGTTTAGGATAAGGTTAGGGTGAGTGTGAAGTTTCGGGTGAGGGTGAGTTTTAGGGTGTGGGTGACATTTAGGGTTTGGGTGAGGGTTAAGGTGACGATGAGGGTTAGGGTGAGTGTGAGGGTTAGTGTTGCGGTGAGGATTAGGGTTAGAGTTAGGATTAGGGTTATGGTGAGTGTAAGGGTTAGGACTAGCTTTACGGTGAGGGTGTGGTTTAGGGATAGCGTTAGAGTTAGGGGGAGGGTTAGGCTTAGGGTTAGCGTTCAGGTTATGCTTACGGTGAGGGTGAGGGTTAGAGTTAGGATTAGGGTTAGGGTTAGGGTGAGGGTAAGTTTTAGTGTGAAGGTTAAGGTGAGGGTGAGGTTGAGGGTTAGGGTTAGGTTGAGGGTTAGGTTGAGCATTAGGGTGAGGGTTAGTTTTAGGTTTGGGGTTAGGGTGAGGGTAAGGTTTAGTGTGAAGGTTAAGGTGAGGGTGAGGTTGAGGGTTAGGGTTAGGTTGAGGGTTAGGTTGAGCGTTAGGGTGAGGGTTAGTTTTAGGGTTAGGGTGAGGGTACGGGTTAGAGTGAGGGTTAGTGTGAGAGAGAGGGCTAGGGATAGCATTAGGGTTAGGTTTAGGGTGAGGGTGAGGGTTATGCTTATGGGTAGGGTAATGTTTACTGTTAGGTTGAGTGTTAGGGATGTGGTCGAGGTTAGGGTGAGGGTCAGAGTTAGGGTTAGGGTTAGAGTTAGGGTGAGGGTGAGTGTGGGGGTTAGGGTTTGGATTAGGGTGAGGATGAGGGTGAGGGTGAGGGTTAGGTTTAGGGTTAGGGTGAGGGTTAGGTTTAGTGTGAGTGTTACGGTTAGGCTGAGGCTGAGGGTGAGTGTGTAGGTGAGGGTTAGGATGAAGGTGAGGGTTAGGGTTAGGATGAGGGTGAGATTTAGGGTTAGGGTTAAGGTGAGGTATAGGATGAGGTGTATGGTTATGGTTAGGGGGAGGGTAAGGGTTAATGTGACGGTTAGGGTTAGGGTAAAAGTTAGGATAAGTGTTAGGGTGAGGTTTAGGGTGAGAGTGAGTGTCACGGTTAGCGTTAGGGTTAGGGTGAGGGTTAAGGTGAGGATTTAGGTGAGGGTTAAGGTTAGTATGAGGGTGAGGTTTAGAGTTCGGTTAAGGGTGAGGGGTAGGGTTAGGGTGAGGTTTAGGGTAAGATTAGGTTGAGTGTGGTGGTTCAGGTGAGGGTGAGTTTTAGGGTGTGGGAGACGGTTAGGGTTAGGGTGAGGGTTAAGGTTACGGTGAGGGTTAGGGTGAGGGTGATGGTTAGGGTTGTGTTGAGGATTATGGTTAGGGTTAGGAATATGGTTATGGTGAGGGTATGGGTTAGGATGAGGTTTAGGGTGAGGGAGAGGTTTAGGGATAACGTTAGAGTTAGGGTGAGGTTTAGAGTTCAGGTTATGCTTAGGGTGAGGTTAAGGTTAGGGTGAGGGTTAGGGTGAGGGTTAAGTTGAGGTTTAGGGTAAGTATGAGGGTGAGCGTTAGACTTAGGTTTAGGGTGAGGGTAAGGGTTAGGGTGAGGTTTAGGGTAAGTTTAGGGTTTTGGTGATGGTGAGTTTTAAGATGTGGGTGACGGTTTGGGTAAGGGTGAGGGTTAAGGTGACGGTGAGGATAAGGGTGAGGGTGAGTGTTAGGATTGTGGTAAGGATTAGGGTTAGGGTTAGTGTTATGGTGAGGGTAAGTGTTAGGATGAGGTTTAGGTTGAGGGTAAGGTTTAGGGATAGCGTTAGATTTAGGGTGAGGGTGAGAGTAAGATTTAGGGTTCAGGTAACACTTAGGGTGAGAGTGAGGGTTAGAGTTAGGATTAGGGTTAGTGTTAGGAAGAGGGTTTGGCTGAGGGTTATGGTTAGGGTTAGGTTGAGGGATAGGGTTAGTGTGGATTAGGGTGAGGGAAAGGTTTATGGTGTGGGTTAGGGTGACAGTGAGTGTTAGGGTTAAGGTGAGGGTTAGGGTGAGCCTTAGGGTGAGGGTTACGGTTAGGTTTAGGGTTAGGGTGAGGTTTAGTTTTAGGGTTAGGGTTAGGGTGAGGGTGATGGTAATGGTTAGAGTGAGATTTATGGCTAGGGTGAGGGTGAAGGATAGCATTAGGGTTAGGGTTAGGGTTAGGGTTATGGTTAGGGTTAGGGATAGGTTTAGGGTGAGGTTTAGGTTTAGGGTTAGGGTTAGGTTTAGGGTGAGAATAAGGGTTAGAGAGAGGGTTAGGGTGAGGGTGAAGGTTAGGAATAGCATGAGGGTTAGGGTTAGGGTTAGGGTGAGTGTTAGGGTTACAGTTAGTTTTAGGTTGAGTGTGAGGGTTATTGTAGAGGTGTAGGGTTAGTGTGAGGGTTATGTAGAGGTGTAGGGTTAGTGTTAGGGTTAGGGTGAGTGTTAGGGTTGTTAGGGTTAGAGTGACGGTGAGGGTAAGGGTTAGCGTGAGGTCTAGGATTAGGCTTAGGTTTAGGGTGAGGTTTAGGTTTAGGGTGAGGTTGAGGGTGAGTTTCAGTGTTACGTTTTGGGTGAGGGTTAGGGTTATGGTTAGGGATAGGGTGAGGGTGAGGGTTAGGGTGAGGGGTAGAGTTAGTGTTATTGTTAGGGTGAGGGTTAGGTTTAGTGTGAGGGTTAGGGTTAGGGTTACTCTTAGGGAGAGGGTAAGGGTTAGGGTTAGATATAGGGTGAGGATTAGGGTTAGGGTTAGGTTTAGGGTGAAGGTTAGGCTGAGGGGTAGGGTTAGGGTTAGTTTTAGTGTGAGGGTTAGGGTGAGGGTTAGGTTTAGGGTGAGGGTAAAGGTTAGGGTCAGGGTACGGGTAAGGGTTAGAGTGAGGTTTATGGTGAGGGTGAGGGTTAGAAATAGCATTAGGGATAGGGTTAGGGTTAGGGTGAGAGTTAGGGTGAAATTTAGGGTTAGGGTGAGGGTTAAGGTGAGGGTGAGGGTGAAGGTTAGGGTTAGAGTTAGGGTGAGGGTGAAGGTTAGGGTGAGGGTTAGAGTGACGGTAAGGGTAAGGGTTAGGGTGAGGGCTAGGGTTCGGGTTAGGGTTAGGGTGAGATTTAGGTTTAGTGTGAGTGTGAGGTTGAGGTTTATGTTTAGGTTTAGGCTTAGGTTTAGGGTTAATCGTAGGGTGAGCATGACGGTGAGGGTCAGAGTTAGTTTTAGTTTGAGTGTTAGGGTTATGGTTAGAGTTAGTGTGAGTGTGAGGGTGAGTGTTATGGTGTGGTTGATGGTGAGGATGAGGGTGAGGGTCAGAGTTATGTTTAGGGTTAGTTTTATGGTTAGTGTTAGGTTTAGAGTTAGGGTGAGTGTGAGGGTTAGGGTTTGAATTAGTTTTAGGGTTAGGGTTAGTGTTGAG
Source organism: Dipodomys merriami (assembly GCF_024711535.1). Taxonomy (NCBI): domain Eukaryota; kingdom Metazoa; phylum Chordata; class Mammalia; order Rodentia; family Heteromyidae; genus Dipodomys; species Dipodomys merriami. Next base: position 18,402,741 of record NW_027203715.1, on the reverse strand, counting down.
GTTGAGGTTGAGGCTAAGGGTGAGGGTGAGTTTTAGGGTGAGGGTTAGAGTGAGGTTGAGGTTTAAGGTTTGCATTAGGGTTAGTGTTAGGGTTACGGTGAGGGTAGGGTTAGGGTTAGGTTGAGGGTAGAGTGATGTTGAGAGTGAGGGTTAGGGTTAGGAATAGTTTTAGGGTGAGGGCTAGGGTGAGGGTGAGGGTGAGGGTTTCGGTTAGGAAAGGCTTAGGGTTAGGGTTAGGGTGAGGATTCGGGTGAGGGTGAGTTTTAAAGTGAGGGTTAGGGTTAAGGTGAGGTTAGGGTTAGGGTTAAGGTAAGGGTTAGGGTTACAGTGGTTTATTGTGAGGGTGTGGGTTAGGGTGAGGGTGATGGGGAAGGTGAGGTTGAGGGTGTAGATGAGGTTTAGGGTTATGGTGAGGCTTAGGGTGACAGTGAGTGTTAGGGTGAAGTTGAGGGTTAGGGTTAGGGTTAGTGTGAGGGTTAGGGTTATGGTGAGGGGTAGTGTGAGGGGTAGGGTTAGGGTTAGGGTGAGTGTTAGGGTTAATGTGAGTGTTAGGGTTAGGGTTTGGGATAGTGGGAGGATAAGGTTTAGGGTTAGGGTTAGGGTAAGAATGAGGGTTAGAGTTAGCGTTAGAGTTACGGTGAGAGTTAGGGTGAGGGTTAAGGTGACGGTGAGGGTTAGTATGAGGGTGAGGGTTAGATTTAGGTTTAGGGTTAGGGTTAGTGTTTGGGTGTGGTTTAGGGAAAGGTAAGGGTGGGGGGTGAGGTTTTAGGTGAGGGTGAGTTTTAGGGTGTAGGTGACGGTTAGCGTTAGGCTGAGGGTTAATATCACGGTGAGGGTTAGTGTGAGGGTGAGGGTTAGGTTTGCGGTGTGTATTATGTTTAGGGTTAGGGTTAGTGTTATGATGAGGGTAAGGGTTAGGGTGAGGTTTAGGGTGAGGATGAGGTTTAGGGATAGCGTTAGAATTATGATGAGGTTTAGGGTGAGGGTTAGTGTTCAGGTTAGGCTTAGGTTGATGGTGAGGATTAGAGTTAGGGTTAGGGTTAGGGTGAGGATAAGGTTTAGGTTGAGGTTGAGGTTGAGGGTGAGGGTTAGGGTTAGGTTGAGTGTTAGGGTGAGAGTTAGGCTGAGAGTTAGGTTTAGGTTCAGGGTTAGGGTGAGGGTTAAGGTGAGGTTTAGTGTTAGTGTTAGGGTTAGGGTTAGGGTTAGGGTTAGGGTGATGGTTAGGGTGAAGGTAAAGGTTAGAGTGAGGGTTAGGTGTGGGTGAGTGTTAGGGTTCGTTTGAGAGTGAGGTTTACGGTTACCGTTAGGGTGAGGGTTAGGTTTAGTGTCAGGGCTAGGGTGAGGGTGAAATTTAGGCTGAGGGTGATGGTGAGGTTGAGGGTGAGGGTTTCAATAAGGTAAGGGTTAGGGTTAGGGTTAGGATGAGGATAAGGTTCAGGGTGAGGCTTAGTTTGAGGGTTAGGTTTCGGGTGAGGGTTAGGGTTAGGGGAAGGGTTAGGGTTAGGGTGATGTTTAGGGTGCGGGTCAGGGTGAGGATGAAGGTGAGGTTTCGGGTGAGGGTGAGGTTTCGGGAGAGGGTGAGGGTTAGGCTCTGTGAGGGTTCGGGTTCGGGTGAGTGTTATGGTGACGGTGAGGTTTAGTTTGAGGGTGAGCATTAAGGTTAGGGTGAGGGTCACAGTGAGGGCTAGGGTTAGTGTTGGGTTTAGGGTGAGACTTAGTTTGAGGGGTAGGGATAGGGTTATGGTTAAGGTTAGGGTTAGTGTGAGGATAAGTGTTAGGGTGAGGTTTAGGGTGAGGGTGAGGGTTGGGGTTAGCGTTAGGGGTATGGTGAGGGCTACGGTTAAGGTTAAGGTTAGGGTGAGGGTTAGGATTAGGGCAATGTTTAGGGTGAGGTTGAAGGTGAGGGTGAGGGTGAGGGTTAGGGTTAGATTTAGGGTTAGTATTAGGGTGAGGGTGAGTGTGAGGGTTAGGTTTAGGATTAGGTTTAGGGTTAGCGTTAGGGTGAGTGTTAGGGTGAGGGTGAGGGTGAGGGTGAGTGTTAGGGCATGGGTGAGGTTTAGTGTTAGGGTTAGGATTAGGTTTGGGTTAGGGTTTGGGTTATGGTGAGGGTAAGGGTTAGGCTGAGGTTTAGAGTATGGGTGAGGGTTAGGGATAGCGTTAGAATTAGGGTGAGGGTTAGGGTGAGCGTTAGGTTTCGGGTTAGGCTTATGGTTAGGTTGAGGGTTAGAGTCAGGGTTAGGGTGAAGGTTAGGTGTAGGGTTAGGGTTAGGGTGAGGGTGAAGTTGTGGGTTAGGGTTAGTATTAGGATTAGGATTAGGGTCAAGCTTATGCTGAGGCTGAGGCTGAGGGTGAGGGTGAGGTTAGTGTTAGGGTGAGGGTTAGTGTTAGGTTTATGGTGAGGGTAAGGGTGAGGTTTAGGGTTAGGGTGAGGGTTAGGCTGCGGGTTAGACTGAGGGTAAGAGTTAGGGTGAGGTTTAGGTTGAGGGTGAGGCTTAGGGTTAGAATGAGGGTAAGGGTTAGGGTGAGGTTTAGGGTGAGGGTTAGGGTTAGGGTTAGCATTAGTGTTAGCTTGAGGGTGAGGGTTAGGGTGAGGGAGAGGGATAGCGTTAGGGATACGTTGAGGGATAGCTTAAGTGTGAGTGTTAGGGTTATTGTGAGGATAAGGGTTCTCTGAGGGTGAGGGTTAGGCTGAGGTTTAGGTTATCTTTTGGGTTAGGTTGAGGGTTAGGCTGAGGGTTAGGGTTACGGTGAGTGTTAGGTTTAGTGTTAGAGTGAGGGTTAGGGTTAGGGTGATGTTTAGGGTGAGAGTGAGTGTAAGGATGAGGGTGATGGTGAGGGTGAGTTTTAGGATGAGGGTGAGTGTGAGGGTGAGGGTTACGGTAATGGTTAGGGTTATGGTGAGGGTTAGGGGTAGGATTAGATTGAGGGTTAGGGTTAGGATGATGTTTAGGGTGAGGGTGAATGTAAGGGTGAGGGTTAGGGTGTGGTTGAGGTTTAGGGTGAGGGTGAGAGTGAGGGTGAGGGTTACGATTAGGGTTAGGGTTAGGGTGAGGTTTAGGGTAAGAGTTAGGATGAGTGTTAGGGTTAGGGTGATGTTTATGGTGAGGGTGAGGTTTAGGGTGAGGTTCAGGATTTGGGTGAGGGTGTGGTTTAGGTTTAGGTTTAGGGTGAGTGTTAGGTTGAGTGTTCGGGTGAGGGTTAGGGATTGTCTGGGTTAGTCTGAGGGGTAGGGTTAGGGTTATGGTGAGAATTAGGTTTAGTGTGAGGGTTAGGGTTAGGGATAGGGGTAGGGTTAGTGTGATGATAAGTGTTAGGGTGAGGGTTAGTGTGATGTTGAGGGTTAGGGTTAACGTTAGGTTTAGGGTTAGGTTTAGTGTCAGGGCTTGGGTGATGGTGAAATTTGGGCTGAGGGTGATGTTGAGGGTGAGGTTTTCAATAAGGTAAGGGTTAGGATTAGGGTTAGGATGAGGATTAGGTTCAGGGTGAGGCTTATTTTGAGGGTTAGGGTTCGGGTGAGGGTTAGGGTTAGGGTGATGTTTGGGGTGAGGATCAGGCTTAGGTTGAAGTTGAGGTTTCGGGTTAGGGTGAGGGTTTGGGAGACGGTGAGGGTTAGGGTGTGTGTGAGGGTTCGGGTTCGGGTGAGTGTTCGGGTGACGGTGATGGTTAGGGTAAGGGTGAGGGTTAAGGTTAGGATTAGGGTTACATTGAGGTTTAGTGTTAGTGTTAGGTTTAGGGTGAGGCTTAATTTTAGGGGTAGGGTTAGGGTTAGGGTTAGTGTTAGGGTGAGGGTGAGGTTTAGGTTTAGGGCTAGGGTTAGGGTGATGGTGAGGGTTAGATTTAGGATTAGGGTCAGAATTATGCTTAGGATGAGGGTGAGGGTGAGGGTGAGGGTTAGGATTAGGGTGAGGGTTAGGGTTAGGCTTAGCATTATTGTCAGGGCAAGGGTTAGCGTAAGGGTTAGGGTGAGGGTAAGGGTTAGGGTGAGGCTTAGGGTGAGGGTGAGTGTTAGGGTTAGGGTGAGAGTGAGGGTTAGGGTTAGGGTTAGGGTGAGGGTTAGGTTTAGGGTCAGGGCTAGGTTGAGGGTGAGAGTTAGGCTGAGGGGGATGGTGAGGTTGAGGGTGAGGGTTTCAATAAGGTAAGTTTTAGGGTTAGGGTTAGGATGAGGATTAGGTTCAGGGTGAGGTTTAGTTTGAGGGTTAGGGTCCGAGTGAGCGAAAGGGTTAGGGTAAGGGTTAGGGTTAGCTTGATGTTTAGGGTGCGGGTCAGGGTTTGGATGAAGTTGAGGTTTCGGGTGAGGGTTCGGGTTCGGGAGAGGTTGAGGGTAATGGTGTGTGTGAGGGTTAGGGTTCGGGTGAGTGTTATGGTGACGGTGAGGGTTAGGGTGAGGGTGAGGGTTAAGTTTAGGGTTAAGGTTACAGTGAGGGTTAGGGTTAGTGTTAGGTTTAGGGTGAGGCTTAGTTTCAGGGGTAGGGTTAGGGTTAGGGTTAGGGTTAGGGTTAATGTGACTATGTCTTAGGGTGAGGTTTAGGGTGAGGGTGAAGTTTAGGGTTAGCGGTAGAGTTTGGGTGAGGGTTAGGGTGTTGGTGAGGTTTAGGTTGAGGGTGAGAGTGAGGGTGAGGGTTACGGTTAGGGTTAGGGTTAGGGTGATTTTTAGGGTTAGAGTTAGGGTGAGTGTTAAAGATAGGTTGAGGTTTATGGTGAGGGTGAGGTTTAGGTTTCGGGTGTGGCTGAGGTTTAGCTTTAGGTTTAGGGTGAGTGTTAGGGTGAGTGTTAGAATGAGGGTTAGGCTGAGGGGTAGTTTTAGGGTTAGGGTGAGCATTAGGTTTAGTGTGAGACTTAGGGTTAGGGATAGGGGTAGGGTTAGTGTGATGATAAGTGATAAGGTGAGGGTTAGTGTGATGGTGAGGTTTAGGGTTAGCATTAGGGTTTGGGTGAGGGTTAGGGTGAGGGTTAGGGTTAGGGTTAGGGTGAGGGTGAGGGTGAGATTAGGGTTAGGGTGAGGGTTGGGTTAGCGTTAGGTTTAGGTTGAGTGTAAGTGTGAGGGTTAGGGTTAGGGTGAGGGTTAGGCTGCGGGTTAGGCTGAGGGTAAGGTTTAGGGTGAGGTTTAGGTTGAGGGTTAGGCTTAGGATTAGGATGACGTAAGTGTTAGGGTGTGGGTTACGGTGAGGTTTAGGGTTAGGGTTAGCATTAGTGTTAGGGTGAGGGTGAGGGTTATGGTGAGGGAAAGGGTAAGGGTTAGGGATAGGGTGAGGGATAGGGTTAGTGTGAGTGTTAGGGTTAGTGTGAGGATAAGGGTTAGGGTGAGGGTTAGGTTGATGTTGAGGGTTAGGTTATGATTCGGGATAGGTTGAGGGTTAGGCTGAGGTTTAGGTTTAGGGTGAGGATTAGGTTTAGGGTTAGAGTGAGGGTTAGGGTTAGGGTGATGTTTAGGGTGTGGGTGAGTGTAAGGGTGAGGGTGATGGTGAGGGTGAGATTTAGCGTGAGGGTGAGAGTGACGGTGAGGTTTACGGTTATGGTTAGGGTTATGGTGAGGGTTAGGGGTAGGTTTAGAGTGAGGGTTAGCGTTAGGGTGATGTTTAGGGTGAGGGTGAGTGTAAGAGTGAGGGTGAGGGTGAGGGTGAGGTTTAGGGTGTGGGTGAGAGTGAGGGTGAGGGCTATGGTTAGGGTTAGGGTTAAGGTGAGGTTTAGGGTTAGAGTTAGCGTGAGTGTTAGGTTTAGGTTGATGATTATGGTGAGGGTGAGGTTTAGGGTGGGGTTTACATTTCGGGTGAGGGTGAGGTTTAGGGTGACGGTTAGGGTGAGTGTTAGGGTGACGGTTTGGCTGAGGGGTAGGTTTAGGTTTAGGGTGAGCATTAGGTTTAGTGTGAAGGTTAGGGTTAGGGATAGGGGTAGGGTTAGTGTGATGATAAGTGTTAGGGTGAGGGTTAGTGTGATGGTGAGGTTTAGGGTTAGCATTAGGGTTAGGGTGAGGGTTAGGGTGAGAGTTAGGTTTAGGGTTACGGTGAGGGTGAGGGTGAAGTTTAGGGTTAGGGTTAGGGTTAGGGTGATGGTCAGGGTTAGATTTAGGATTAGGGTTAGGGTGAGGGTGAGGGTGAGGTTTATGTTGAGGGTTAGGATTAGGGTGAGGATTAGGGTTAGGGTTAGCATTAGGGTGAGGATAAGGGTTAAGGTAAGGGTTAGGGTGAGGGTAAGGGTTCGTGTGAGGCTTAGGGTGAGGGTGAGTGTTAGGGTGAGTGTGAGGGTGAGGGTTATGTATAGGGTTAGGGTGAGGGTTAGGTTTAGGGTCAGGGCTAGGGTGACGGTGAGAGTTAGGCTGAGGGTGATGGTGAAGTTGAGGGTGAGGGATTCAATTAGGTAAGGGTTAGGGTTAGGATGAGGATTAGGTTGAGGGTGAGGCTTAGTTTGAGTGTTAGGTTTCGGGTGAGGGTTAGTGTTAGGGTAAGGGTAAGGGTTAGGGTGCTGTTTATGGTGAGGGTCAGGGTTAGGGTGAAGGTGAGGTTTCAGGTGATGGTGAGGGTTCGGAAGAGGGTGAGGGTTAGGGTGTGTGTGAGGGTTCGGGTTCGGATGAGTGTTAGGGTGACTGTGAAGTTTAGGGTGAGGGTGAGGGTTAAGGTTATGGTTAGGGATACAGTGAGGTTTAGGTTTAGTTAGAGGTTTAGTGTGAGGCTTAGTTTGAGAGTTAGTGTTAGGGTTAGGTTTAGGTTTGGTGTGAGGATAAGTTTTAGGATGAGGTTTAGGTTGAGGTTTAGGGTGAGGGTGAGGGTTAGGGTGAGGGTTATGGTTAGGGTTAGGGTGAGGGTTAAGTTTAGGGTTAGGGTGAGGGTTAGGATTAGGGTGATGTTTAGGGTGAGGGTGAGGGTTAGGGTGAGTGTGAGGGTTCGGGTTGGTTTAGGGTTAGGGTTAGGTTGAGGGTGAGCATGAGAGGTTTAGGATTAGGGTTAGGGTTAGAGTTAGGGTGAGGATGAGGGTGAGGGTGAGTGTTAGGGGATGGGTGAGATTTAGGTTTAGGGTAAGGATTAGGTTTAGGGTTTGGTTTATGGTGAGGGTAAGGTTTAGGATGAGGTTTAGGGTGAGGGTGAGGGTTAGCAATAGCATTAGAGTTAGGGTGAGGTTTAGGGTGATGGTTAGGTTTCGGGTGAAGCTTACGGTTAGGGTGAGGGTTAGAGTCAGGTTTAGGGTTAGAGTTAGGGTGAGTGTTATGGTTAGGTTGATGTTTACGGTGAGGGTGAGGTTTAAGGAGAGTTTTAGGTTTCAGGTGAGGCTGAGGTTTAGGTTTAGGTTTAGGTTGAGGGTTAGGGTGAGTGTTAGAATGAGGGTTAGGCTGAGGGGTATTGTTAGGTTTAGGGTGAGCATTAGGTTTAGTGTCAGGGTTAGTGTTAGGAATAGGGGTAGGGTTAGTGTGATGATAAGAGTTAGGGTGAGGGTTAGTGTGATGGTGAGGTTTAGGGTTAGCATTAGGGTTAGGGTGAGTGTTAGGGTTAGGGTTAGCGTGAGGGTGAGGGTGAGGTTAAGGTTAGGGTGAGGGTTAGGGTTAGCGTTAGGTTTAGGTTTAGTGTAAGTGTGTGGGTTAGGTTTAGGGTGAGAGTTAGGCTGTGGGTTAGGCTGAGGGTAAGTGTTAGGGTGAGGTTTAGGTTGAATGTTAGGCTTAGGGTTAGGATGAAGGTAAGGGTTAGGGTGTGAGTTAGGTTGAGGGTTAGGGGTAGGATTAGCCTTTGTGTTAGGGTGAGGGTGAGGATTAGGGTGAGGGATAGGGTAAGGGTTAGGGATAGGGTGAGGGATTGTTAGTGTGAATGTTAGGGTTAGTGTGAGGATAAGGGTTAGGGTTTGGGTTAGGTTGATGGTGAGGTTTAGGTTATTATTCGGGATAGGTTGAGGGTTAGGCTGAGGGTTAGGTTTAGGGTTATAGTGAGGTTTAGGGTTAGGGTGATGTTTAGGGTGTGGGTGATTGTGAGGGTGAATTTTAGGTTGAGGGTGAGAGTGAGGGTGAGGGTTACGGTGATGGTTAGGGTTATGGTGAGGGTTAGGGTTAGGGTTATAGTGAGGGTTAGAGTTAGGGTGATGTTTAGGGTGAGGGTGAGTGTAAGAGTGAGGGTGAGGGTGAGGGTGAGGTTTAGGATGTGGATGAGAGTGAGGGTGAGGGTTATGGTTAAGGTTAGGGTTAGGGTGAGGGTGAGGTTTATGGTTAGATTTAGGGTGAGTGTATGGGTTAGGTTGATGATTATGGTGAGGGTGAGGTTTAGGGTGAGGTTTAGGTTTCGGGTGAGGGTGAGTTTTAGGTTTAATTTTAGAATGAGGGTTAGGCTGAGGGGTAGTTTTAGGGTAAAGGTGAGCATTAGGTTTAGTGTGAGGGTTACGGTTAGGTTTAGGTTAGGGTTAGGTTTAGTGTGATGATAAGGGTTAGGTTGATGGTTAGTGTGATGGTGAGGGTTAGGGTTAGCGTTAGGGTTGGGGTGAAGTTTAGGGTGAGCGTTAGGGTTAGGGTTAGGGTGAGGGTGAGGGTTAGGGTTAGGGTTAGGGTTAGGGTGACTGTGAGGGTTAGATTTAGAATTAGGGTTAGGATTATTCTTAGGGTGAGAGTGAGCGTGAGGGTTAGGTTTAGTGAGAGTGTTAGGGTTAGGGTAAGGATTAGGGAGAGGGTAAGTTTTAGGGTGATGTTTAAGGTGAGGGTGAGGATCAGGGTTACCATTAGGGTTAGCATTAGGGTGAGGGTTAGGGTGAGGGTTAGGGTTAGGGTAAGGTTAATGGTGAAGGTGAGGTTTAGGGTTAGGGGTGAGGGTGAGGTTTCCGGTGAGGATAAGGGTGACGGTGAGGGTGAGGGTTAGGGTGTGGGTGAGCATTCAGTTTCTGTTGAGTGTTACGGTGCCGGTGAGGGTTAAGGTGAGAATGAGGGTTAGGGTGAGGGTTAGGGTTAGGGTTAGGGTTAGGGTTAGTGTTTGAGTTAGGTTGAGGGGTAGGGTTAGGGTTAGGCTTAGGGTTAGGCTTAGTGTGAGTGTTAGGGGCAGGGTAAGGTTTAGGGTGAGGGTGAGGGTTAGGATGATTGTTAGTGTGAGGGTGAGTGTTAGGTGTAACATTAGGTTTAGGGTTATGGTTAGGGTGAGTGTAAGGATTAGGGTTAGTGTTAGCGTGAGGGTGAGGGTGAGGGTTAGGGTTAGGGTTAGGGCTAGGGTAATGGTGAGGGTTAGGTTGAAGGTGAGGGTGAGGGTTTTCGTGAGGGTTTCAGTTAGGTAAGGTTTAGGGTTTGGTTTAAGTTGAGGATTAGGGTGAGGGTGAGGGTTAGTTTGAGTGTTAGGGTTAGGGTTAAGGTTAGCATTAGGGTTAGGGTGAGGGTGAGGTTTAGGGTTATGTTTAGGTTGAGGGTTAGGGTTAGGATGAGGGTGAGGTTTCCAGTGAGGATAAGGGTTCGGGTATGGGTGAGGGTTAGGGTGTGGGTGAGCGTTTAGGTTCGGTTGAGTGTTAGGTTGATGGTGAGGATGAAGGTGAGGGTGATGGTTAGGTTTAGTGTTAGGCTGAGGGTTAGGGTTAGGGTTAGGGTTAGCGTGTGGTTAGTTTGAGGGGTAGGGTTAGGGTTAGGTTGAGCGTTAGGTTTAGTGTGAAGGTTAGGGTTAGGATTAGGGTTAGTGTGAGGCTAAGGTTTAGAGTGAAGTTTAGGGTGAGAGTTAGGTTTAGCATTAGGTTTAGGGTGAGGGTTAGGGTAAGGGTTAGGTTTAGGTTGAGGTTTAGGGTAAGGGTTAGGGTGAGTGTTAGTGTGAGGGTGAGGGTGAGGGTTAGGGTTAGGATTAGTGATAGGTTGAGGATCAGGTTTTGAGAAATGATGAAGTGAGGTTTTGGGTGAGGGTTAGGTTTAGGGTTAGGGATAGGGGAAGGATTAGGGTTAGGGTTAGGATTAGGGTGAGGTTTAGGCTGAGGTGTAGGTTTAGGGTGAGGGGGAGGGTTAGGTTTAGTGTGATTGTTAGTGTTAGGGTAAGGGTTAGGGTGAGGGTAAGGGTTAACGTGTTGGTTAGTCTGAGGGTGAGGGTTAGGTGTAGCATTAGGTTTAGGGTATGGTGAGGGTGAGGGTTAGGGTTAGGTTTAGGGTGAGGGTGAGGGTGAGGGTGAGTGGTAGGGCTAAGATTTGAGTGAGGGTTAGGGTTAGGGTGAGGGATAAGTTGAGGGTGAGGTTTAGGTTGAGGTTCAGGGTGAGGGTGAGGGTTTCAGCTAGGTAAGTGTTAGGGTTAGGGTTAGGGTTAGGATTACGGTGAGGTTAAGGGTTATTTTGAGGGTTTGGTTTAGGGTGAGGGTTAGGCTTAGGGTTAGGGTTAGATTGAGGGGTAGGGTTAGGGTTAGGGTGAGGGTTAAGGTTAGTGTGAGTTTTAGGGTTAGGTGAAGGGTTAGTGTGAAGATAAGGGTTAGGGTGAGGTTTAGGGTGAGACTCAGGGTTAGGGTTAACCTTAGGGTTAGGGTGAGTGTTAGGGTTAGGGTGAGGGTGAGGGTTAGGTTTAGGGTGATGTTTACATTGAGAGTGAGTGTTAGGGTGAGGGTGAGGGTTAGGGTTAGGATTATGTTTAGGGTTAAGGTGAGGGTGAGGGTTAAGTTTAGTGTGAGGGATAGGTTCAGGGTTAGGTTTAGGATGAGGGTTAGGGTTAGAGTTCGGGAGATGGTAAGGTTATGGTGAGGATTAGGGTAAGGGTGAGGCTTAGGGTTAGGCTTAGGGTTAGGGTGAGGGTTAGGGTGAGGGTGATGAATAGGGTTATGATGATGGTTAGGGTTAGGGTTAGGGTGAGGTTTAGGTTTAGTTTGAGGTTTAGGGTTAGGGTTAGGATTAAGGTTAGGGTGAAGTTGAGAGATAGGGTTAGGGTTAGGGTGAGGGATAAGGTGAGGTTTAGGGTTAGGGTTAATGTGAGGTTTAGGTTTCATGTGAGGGTTAGGGTTAGGGATAGTGTGAGGATAAAGTTTAGGGTGAGGTTAAGGGTGAGAGTGAGGGTTATGGTTAGCGTTAGTGTTATGGTCAGTGTTAGGGTGATTTTTAATATGAGGGGTAGGGTTAATGTGAGGGTGAGGATTAGAGTTAGATTTAGCGTGAGGGTTAGGTTTAGGGTGAGGTTTAGGTTAGGGTTAGAGTTAGGTTTCAGGTTCGGGTGGGGGTGAGTTTTAGGGTGTGGGTGAACTTTAGGGTTAGGGTGAGGGTTAAGGTGACAGTGAGGGTTAGTGTTTGGGTGAGGGTTGGGGTTACGGTGAGTGTTAGGGTTAGGGTTAGTGTTAGAGTTAGTGTGAGGGTTAGGGTTAGGGTTAGGGTTATGTTGAGGGTAATGTTGAGGGTGAGGTTTATTGTGAGGGTGAGGGATAGGGATAGCGTTAGGGATAGGGTGAGCGTTAGGGTTACTGTGAGCGTAAGGGTTAGGTTTAGGGTTAGGGTTAGGATTAGCGTTATGGTGAGGGTGAGGGTTAAGTTGAGGGTTAGGTATAGGGTTGGGGTTAGGGTGAGGGTCAGTGTTAGGCTTAGGGTTAGAGTTAGGGTGAGGTCGAGCTTGAGGATTAGGGTTAGGATTAGTGTTAGGGTTAGAGTTAGCCTGAGGGTGAGGATGAGGGTGAGGGTTAGGGTTAGTGTTAGGTTGAGGATTAGGTTTAGGGTTAGGGTTAGTTTGAGGGTTAGACTTAGGGTTAGGAAGAAACTGTGGCTGAGGTTTAGGGTGAGGGTTAGGGTGAGGGGTAGGCTTAGTGTGAGTGTTAGGATTAGGGTTAGGGTTAGGGTTAGGATGAGGTTAAGGTTTAGGGTGAGGGTTAGGATTAGCTTTAGGGTTAGGGTGAGGTTTACTGTTAGGGGTAGGGTTAGGGTTAGGGTGAGGGTAAGGGTTAGAGTGAGGGTAAGGCTGAGGATGAGGGTTAGGGTGAGGGTAAGGTTTAAGGTGAGGGTTAGTGTGAGCCTGAAGGGTAGGTTTAGGGTTAGTGTTATGATTAGGATTAGGGTGAGTGTGAGAGGTTTTGGGTGGGGTTTAGGGTTAGGGTGAGGGTTAGGGTTAGGTTTAGAGTAAGGGTAAGTGTGAGCATGAGGGTTAGGGTTAGAGTTTGATTAGGGTTAGGATGAGGGTGAGGGTGTGGGTGAGTTTTAAGGATAGGTTTAGGGTTATAGTTAGGGTGAGGGTGTGGGTGAGGTTTAGGGCTCAGTTTAGGGTTAAGGTTAGGGTGAGGTTGAGGGTGAGGTTGAGGTTTAGGGTGAGGATGAGAGTTTCGGTTAGGTAAGGGTTACGGATACTGTTAGGGTGAGTATTAGGTTGAGGGTGAGGTTTAGGGTTAAGTTGAATGTTAGGGTTAGGGTTTTATTGAGCGTTAGGGTTAGGTTGAGGTTTAGGGTGAGGGTGAGGGTTAGGGTGAGGGTGAGGTTCAGCGTTAGGCTGTAGGTGTGGGTTAGGTTTATGGTGAGGTTTCGGGTGACAGTGAGGTTTCGGGTGACTCTTAGGGTTAGGGTTAGTTTTAGGTTGAGTGTTAGGATTAGGGTTATGGTGAGGGTTAGTGTGAGGGTTAGGATTAAGGTTAGGGTGAGGTTTAGGCTTAGTGTGATGGTTAGGGTTAGGATTAGGGTTAGGTTGAGAATAAGGGTTAGGGTGAGTGTTCGGGTGTTGGTGAGGGTTAGGGTGAAGGTGAGGGTTAGGGTTATATTTAGGCTTAGGGTAGGTTTAGGTTTAGGATGAGGGTGAGTGTGAGGGTGAGGGTTAGGTTTAGGATTAGGCTTAGGTGTAGGGTTATGCTTAGGGTGAGGGTGAGGTTGAGAGTCAGAGTTAGGTTTCAGGAGAGGGTTAAGTTTAGGGTTAGGATTAGGGTGAGGTGAGGTGTTGGGTTAGGTTTAGGGTGATGGTGAGGGTGAGGGTGAGGGTGAGGGGTAGGCTTAGGGTGAGGGTTAGGGTTTTGGTTAGGGTTAGGGTGATTGTGAGGGTGAGGGTGATGGTGAGGGTTAGGGTGAGGGTGATGGTTAGTTTTTGGGTGAGGGTTAAGGTTAGGGTGAGGGTTAAGTTTAGAGTGAGTGTTAGGGTTAGGGTTAGGTTTAGGATGAAGGTTAGGCTCAGGTTTTGGGTTAGGGTTAGGGTGAGGGTGAGGGTTAGGGATAGGTTTAGGGTTACGGTGAGGGTTTTGTTTAATGTTAGGTTTAGAGTTAGGTTGAGGGTGAGGGTGAGGGTTAGGATTTGGATTAAGCTTAGGGTTAGATTTAGGCTGAGGGTGAGTGTGAGGGTGAGGGTGAGGGTTAGGGTGAGGGTTAGGCTTAGGGTGAGGGTTATGGTTATGGTTAGGGTTAGGGTGATTGTGAGGGTGAGGGTTGGGGTGAGGGTGATGGTGAGGTTTAGGGTGAGGGTGATAGTTAGTTTTTGGGTGAGTGTTAGGGTTAGGGTGAGGGTTAAGGTTAGGGTGAGTGTTAGGGTTAGGGTTAGCGTTAGGATGAAGGTTAGGCTCAGGTTTGGGTTAGGGTTAGGTTGAGGGTGAGGGTTAGGGATAGGCTTAGGGTTAGGGTGAGGGTTTTGTTTAATGTTAGGTTTAGAGTTAGGTTGAGGCTGAGGGTGAGGGTTAGGATTTGGATTAGGCTTAGGGTTAGATTTAGGCTGAGGGTGAGGGTGAGTGTGAGGGTGAGGGTTAGGGTGAGGGTGCGTGTTAGGGTGAGGTTGAGGGTGACCATGAGGGTTTCTGTTAAGTAAGGGTTAGGTTTAGGTTTATGGTGAGGATTAGGATGAGGGTTATGGTTAGGATAAGGGTTAGACTTATGGTGAGGGTTAGGGTTAGGATGAGCGTGAGGGTTAGAGTTAGAGTTAGGGTGAATGATAGGGTTAGGGTGAGGGCTAGCTTGAGGGTGAGGGTTAGGGTGAAGGTGAGCGTGAGGGTGAGGGTTAGGGTTAGGGTGAGGGTCAGGATTAGGTGTAGGGTTAGGGTTAGGGTGAGAGTTAAGGTTAGTGTGAGAGTTAGGATTAGGCTTAGGGATAGGGATAGAGTGAGGATAAGGGTTAGGGTGAGAGTTAGGTTGAGGCTGAGGGTTATGGTTAACGTTAGGGTTAGTGTGAGGGTTAGGGTGAGGGTTAGGGTTAGGGTGAGGGTAAGTTTGATGGTGAGGGTTTGGGTTAGATTTAGGTTGAGAGTTAGGGTTAGGGGTAGTGTTGGGGTGAGTGTTAGGGTGAGGGTGAGGGTTAGGTTTAGGGTGAGGGATAGGGTTAGGATTAGTGTTATGGTGAGTTTTAGGGTTAGGGTTAGTGTTAGGGTGAAGGTCAGGTTTAGGATTATGGTTATGGTTAGGGTTTTGGTGAGGGTGAGGGTGAGGGTTGCATTCGGTTTAGGGTTAGGGTTAGGGTGAAGGTGGGGGTGAAGTTTAGGTTTAGGATTAGGGTTAGGGTTAGGGTTAGGGTGATGGTGGGGCTGAAGGGTAGGTTTAGGATTAGGGTTAGGGTTAGGCTGAGGGGGAGGTTAGGGTGATGGTGAGGTTTAGGTTTAGGGTTCGGGTTAGAGTTATGGTGTGGGCTAGGTTGAATGTGAGTGGTAGGGTGAGTGGTAGGGTGAGGGTGAGGCTTTCAGTTAGTTAAGGGTTAGGGTTATTGTTATGGTGAGGATTAGGTTGAGTGTGAGGCTTAGTGTGAGGTTTAGAGTTTGGGTGAGGTTTCGGGTTAGGGTTTTTCGTGACGGTTAGTGTTAACGTGAGGTTTAGGGTGAGGGAGAGGCTTAGGGTGAGGGTTAGTGTGAGGGTGAGTTTGAGCGTTAGGGTGTGGGTGAGGGTAAGTTTTGGGGTGAGGGTTAGGGTTAGGGTGAGGGTTATGTTGAGGGGTAGGGTTAGGGTTAGGGTGAGTGTTGGGGTTAGTATGAGTGTTATGGTTAAGTATAGGGTTAGGTTTACTTTGAGGGTAAGGGTTAGGGGGAGGGTTAGGGGGAGGGTAAGGTTTAGGGTTAGCATTAGGGTTAGGATGAGTGTTAGTTGTGGGTTTGAGTTAGGGTTAGGGATAGGGTTAGGGTGAGAGTTAGGTTTAGGGCTAGGGTGAGGGTAAGGGTGAGAGTGAGGGTGAATTTGAGGGTTTCGTTTCAGTAACGGTTAGGCATAGGGTTAGGGTGAGGATTAGGGTGAGGGTGAGCGTTATGTTGAGGGTTAGGTTTAGGGTGAGGTTTAGGGTTAGGGTTAGAATGAGATTTAGGGTTAGGGTGAGGTTTAGGGGGAGGCTGAAAGTTAGGGTGAAGGTTGAGGTTTCGGGTAAGTGTGAGGTTTAGGGTTTGTGTTAGGGTTACATTTAGGGTGAGGGTTAGGGTTAGAGTTAGGGTTAGGGTGAGGGTTATGTTGAGGGGTAGGGTTAGGTTTAGGTTGAAGTTTATGTTTAGTGTGAGAGTTAGGGTTAGGGTTAATGTGAGGTTAAAGTTTAGGGTAAGGGTGAGGGTTAGGGTTAGTGTTAGGTTTAGGGTGAGGTCTAGGGTGAGGTTGAGTGTTAGTGTGAGCGTGAGGGTGATGGTGAGGGTTTTGGTTAGGTAAAGTTATGGTTATTGAGGATTAAGTTGAGGGTGAGGGTTAATGTGAGGGTTAGGGTTAGGGTGAGTGTTAGGGTTCGGATGAGGGTGAGGGTTAGTGTGTGTGTGAAGGTTAGGGTGAGTGTGAGGTTTAGGTTTAGGTTTCAGGTGAGGGTTTGGGTTAGGGTTAGAGTGAGGGTTAGGCTTAGGGTGAGGGTTAAGTTTAGTGTGGGGGTTAGGGTTGGGGTTAGTGTTAGGGTTAGTGTGAGGATAAGGGTTAAGGGTGAGGGTTAGGTTAAGCGTTAGGGTCAGGGTTAGCGTTAGTGTGAATGTTATTTTTAGGGTTAGTTTTAGGGTGAGGGTAAGTGTTAGCGTTAGTGTTAGGGTAAGGTTTAGGGTTAGGGTGAGGGTTAGTGTAAGGGTTAGGGATAGGGTGAGTATGAGGGTGAGGGTTAGGGGTAGGCTTAGGGTGAGGGTTAGGGTTAGGGTTATGGTTAGTGTTAGGGTAAGGATTAGGGTTAGTGTGAATGTTAGGGTTTGGTTTAGGGTGAGTGTTAGGGTTAGGGTTAGGGTGAGGGTGTGG
The DNA here is from genome assembly GCF_024711535.1 of Dipodomys merriami. Lineage (NCBI taxonomy): Eukaryota > Metazoa > Chordata > Mammalia > Rodentia > Heteromyidae > Dipodomys > Dipodomys merriami. The sequence goes on along the minus strand of NW_027203715.1, from coordinate 18,386,723 downwards.
GTAACGATGAAGGTTAGGGTTAGGGTTATTGTTACGGTTAGTTTGAGGGTGAGGTTGAGGGCTAGGGTTTGGATTACGTTTAGTTTTAGGGTTAGGCTGAGGGAGAGGGTGAGGGTGAGGCTGAAGTTTAGGTTTAATGTGAGGGTTAGGTTTAAGCTTAGGGTTAGTTTGAGGGTAAGGATTAGGGTGTGGTTTAGGGTGAGGGTGAGGGTTAGGTTTAGCATTAGGGTTGGGGTTCGGGTGAGGGTTAGGATTAGGATTAGGTTTAGGGTGAGGGTGAGGATTAGGGTTAGGTTTAGGATGAGGGTTAGAGTTAGGGTTTGGGTTAGGGTGAGGGTGAGGGTTAGGTAACGGTTTCGGTTAGGTAAGTGTTATGGTTAGGTTAGACTGAGTAATAGGTTGAGGGTGAGGGTTAAATTGATGGTTAGCGTTAGGGTGAGGGTTAGGGTTAGGCTAACGTGAGAGTTACGTTTAGCGTGATGTTTAAGGTGAGAGTGTGGGTTAAGGTGAGTGTGAGGGTTAGGGTTAGGGTTAGGGTTAGGGTGAGTTTGATGGTGAGTGTTAGGTTTAGGATTAGGGTTAGGGTTAGGGTGAATGATAGGGTGAGGCTAAGGGTTTGGGTGAGGGTGAATTTTTGGTTGTGGGTGAGGGTTAGGTTAATGGCGAGGATTAGGGTTAGGGTTAGGGTTTTGGTGAGGGAAAGTTTCAGGGTTAGAATTAGGGATAGGGTGAGGATTAGTGTTATTGTGAGGGCTAGGTTTAGGGTTAGGTTGAGGATTAGGTTTAGTGTGATGTTTATGGTGAGAGTGAGTGTTAGGTTGAGGGTGAGGATGAGGGTTAGGGTTAGGGTTAGGGTTAGGTTTAGGTTTAGGATGAGAGTGAGGGTGAGGTGAGGGTGAGGTTCAGGGTGAGGGTTAGGGTGAGGGTCAGGCCTAGCATTACGGTAAGGGTGAGGGTTACATTTAGGGTAAGGGTTAGGGTTAGGGTTAGTTTGAGAGTTAGGGTGACGGTTAGGGTTAGGGTTATGGTGAGGATTAGGGTTAGATTTAGAATTAGGGTTTGTGTGAGGATAAGGGTTAGGGTGAGTGTTAGGTTGAAGGTGAAGGTTAGAGTTAGCGTTAATGTTGGGGTTAGCGTTAGGATTATGGTGAAGGTTAGGGTGAGTGTTAGGTTTAGGGTGAGGTTTAGTTTGAGTGTAAGCATTAAGGTTAGGTTTAGCTTGATGTTTAGGGTTACGGTTAGGTTTAGGGTGAGGCTTAGGATGAGGGTTAGAGTGAGGGTTAGTTTTAGGTTGAGGGTTAGGGTTAGGATTAGGGTTATGGTGAGTTTTAGGGTTGGCGTTAAGGTTAGGGTAAGGTTTAGGGTTAGGATTAAGGTTAGATTTAGGGTTAGGGTTATTGTTAGGACTAGGGTTAGGGTTAGGGTGAGGGTGAGGGTGAGGGTTGGCGTTAGGGTTAGGGTTAGGTTTAGGGTGATGGTGGGGGTGAGGGTTAGGTTTAGTATTAGGGTTATAGTTAGGCTGAGGTGGAGGCAGAGTGTGAGCGTGAGGGTTAGGGTTAGGGTTAGGGTTAGGTTTAGAGTTACAGTGAGGGCTAGGGTGAGGGTGAGGGTTAGGTTGAGGGTTAGGGTTAGGTTGAGGGTTAGTGTTAGGGTTAGAGTGACAGGATTAGGTTGATGTTTAGTGTGAGGCTGAGTGTTTGGGTTCGGATGAGGGTTCAGGTGAGGATGAGTGTGAGGGTGAGGGTGAGGTTTAGGTGTGGCTTAGGGATAGGGTTAGGGTGAGGTTTAGGATTAGGGTTAGTGTTAGGTTGAATGTGAGTGTGAGGGTTAGGCTTAGGGTTACGTTGAGGGTTAGGGATAGGTTGAGGTCTAGGGTGAGGGTGAGGGTTAGGGTGAGTTATAGGTTTAGAGTTAGGTTTAGGGTGATGGTTAGGGTGAGGGGTACAGTTAGGGTTAGTGTGAGGATTTGTGTTAGAGTTAGGGTTAGTGTGAGGTTAATGTTTAGGGTGAGGGTTAGGGTGAGGGTGAGGGTTATGTTTATCGTTAGGGTTAGGGTGAGAGTTAGGGTGAGGGTTAGGTTTAGGGTGAGGGTTAGGTTTAGTGTTAGGGTGAGATTTAGAGTTAGGGTACTGTTTAGCGTGAGGGTAAGGATTAGGGTGAGGGTTAGGGTTAGGGTGAAGTTTAAGGTGAGGTGAGAGTTAGGGTGAGGATGAGGGTGAGTATTAGGATTAGGGTTAGGGTTAGGGTGCGGATGAGTGTTATCTTGAGGGTTAGGTTTAGGATTAGGTTTAGAGTAAGGTAAGTGTTAGTGTGAGGGTAAGGATTCGGGTGAGGGTGAATTTTAGGGTGTGGGTGAGGGTTAGGTTTAGGGTGAGGTTTAGGGTTAGGGTTAGTGTTATGGTGAGGGTAAGTATTAGGGTGAGGTTTAGGGTGAGGTTGAGGTTTTTGTTAGCGTTTTGTTTTACGGTGAGGGTTATTGTGAGGGTTAGGTTTAGGTTTAGGGTTCTTGGGAGGTTGAGGTTTAGAGTTATGGTGATGGTAAGGGTTAGGTTTAAGGACAGGATGAGGGTAAGGGTTAGGGTGAGGGTCAGGGTGAGTTTGAGTGTTAGGGTTAGCATTAGGGTTAGGGTGAGAGTGACTGTTAGGGTGAGGGTTAGGGTTAGGGTTTGGGATAGGGTGAGGTTTAGGGTTACTGTGAGGGTTAGGGTTAGGTTTAGTGTGAGGATAAATGTTAGGTGGAGGGTTAGGGTGAGGGTGAGTGTTAGGGTTAGCATTTGGGTTAAGGTTAGGGGGCGAGTTAGCTTTGGGGTGAGTGTTAGGGTTAGGATTAGAGTGAGGGTTAGGGCTAGGTTTAGGGTTAGGGAGAGGGGGAGGGTTAGTGAGAGGGTTAGGGTGAGGGTTAAGGTTAGGTTGAGCGATAAGGTTAGGGTGAGGGCTAGAGTGAGGGTGAGGGTGAGGGTTTCGGTTAGGTAAGTGTTTTGGTTAGGGTTATGGTGAGGATTAGGGAGAGAGTGAGGGTTAGCTTGAGGGATAGGGTTAGGGTGAGGGTTAGGGTGAGGGTTAGGGTTAGTGTGAGGGTTAGGGTTAGTGTGAGGGGTAGAGTTAGGGTTAGGGTGAGGTTTAGGGTTAGTGTGAGGTTTAGGGTTAGTGTGAGGGTTAGGGTTAGGGTTAGGTTTAGGGTTAGTGTGAGGATAAGGGTTAGGGTGAGTGTTAGGTTGAGGGTGATGTTTAGGTTTAGCGTTAGCTTTATGGTTAGCGTTAGGGTTAGTGTGTGGGTTAGGGTTAGGGTTAGGGTTAGGTTGAGGGTGAGGGTTAGGGTTAGGTTTAGGTTGAGGGTTAGGGTGAGTGTTAGGGTTCGGGTGAGTTTAGGGTTGGGATTAGGGTTAGGGTGAGGGTTAGTGTGAGGGTTAGCGTTAGGGTTAGGTTTAGGGTGAGGGTGAGTGTTAGTGATAGTGTTAGGGTGAGGGTTAAGGTAAAGGTGAGGGCTATGGTGAGCATGACGATTAGGGTGAGTGTGAGGCTGAGTGTTTCCTTTAGTTAAGGTTTAGGGTTAGGGTTATGGTGAGGATTAGGGTGAGGGTGAGGCTTAGGTTGCAGGTTAGTTTAATCGTGAGGGTGAGGGTTAGGGTTAGGGTGAGGGTTAGTGTTAAGTGATGTTTAGCGTTAGGTTGAGGGTTAAGGTGAGGGTGAGGGTTCGGGTGAGGGTGAGGATTAGGTTTAGGTTTAGGTTTAGGATTAGGATGAGGGTTAGGATGAGGTTTAGTGTTAGGGTTAGGGTTAGTGTGAGGGGTCGGGTTAGGGTTAGGGTGAGGGTTAGGGTTAGTGTGAGGGTAAGGGTTAGGTTTAGGATTAGGTTTAGTGTGAGGATAAGGGTTAGGGTGAGGGTTAGATTGAGGGTGAAGTTTAGGGTTAGCGTTAGTGTTAGGGTGAGGGTTAGGGTGAGTGTTAGGGTTAGGTTGAGGTTTAGGTTGAGGGTGAGCGTAAGGGTTAGGTTTAGATTGATTGTTAGGGTTAGGGTTAGGTTTAGGGTGAGGGTTAGGTTGAGGATTAGAGTGTGGGTTAGTGTTAGGGTGAGGGTTAGGGTTAGGATTAGGGTTACTGTGAGTTTTAGGGTTAGGGTCATGATTAGGGTAAGGGTTAGGGTTAGGATTAAGGTTAGATTCAGGGTTAGAGTTATTGTTAGTGTTAGGGTTTGGGTTAGGGTGAGGGTGTGGGTGAGGGTTGGCATTAGGGTTAGGGTTATGTTTAGGATGATGGTGGGGGTTAGGGTTAGTTTTAGGATTAGGGTTATGGTTTGGCTGAGGGGGAGGCAGAGGGAGAGGGTGAGGTTTAGGGTTAGGGTTAGGTTTAGAGTGAGGTTAAGGTTAGGTTGATGTTTAGGGTGAGGCTGAGTGTTAGGGTTCGGGTGAGGGATCGCGAGAGGGTGAGTGTGAGGGTGAGGGTGAGGTTTAGGGTGTGGATTAGGTTTCAGGTTAGGGTGAGGTTTACGGTGAGGGTTAGGGTTATGGTTAGGGTTAGGTTGAAGGTGAGCTAAGGGTTAGTTTCAGGGTTAGGTTTAGGTTTAGGGCTAGGGTGAGGGGTAGAATTAGGGTTTGGGTGAGGGTAAGGGTTAGTGTGAGGTTTTGGGTTAGAGTTAGGGTTAGTGTGAGGTTAAAGTTTAGGGTGAGGGTAAGGGTGAGGGTGAGGGTTAGGGTTTTGGTTAGGGTTAGGGTGAGGGTTAGGGTGAGGTTTAGGTTGAGGGTTAGGGTGAGGGTTAGCTTTAGGGTGAGGGTTAGGTTTAGGGTTAGGGTGAGAGTTAGGGTTAGGGTACTGTTTAACGTGAGGGTGAGGGTTAGGGTTAGGGTGATGTTTAGGGTGAGGTGAGGGTTACGGTTAAGTTGTGGGTTAGGGTTAGGTTTAGGTGTAGTGTGAGGGTGAGGATTAGTGTTAGGGTTAGGGTGGGGGTTAAGTTTAGGGTTAGGTCTAGGGTGAGGATGAGGTTTAGGGTGAGGGTTAGTGTGAGGGGTAGCGTGAGGATTAGGGTGAGGGTTAGGGTTACTGTGAGAGTTAGGGTTAGAGTTAGTGTGAGGATTAGTGTTAGGGTGTGGGTTAGGTTGAGTGTGAGGTTTAGGGTTAGGGTTAGGGTTAGTGTGATGGTTAGGTTTAGTATTAGGGTTATGGTTATGGTTAGGGTTATAGTTAGGGTTAGGGTTAGGGTTTGGGTGAAGGTGAGTGTGAGGGTTGGCGTTAGGGTTAGGGTTATGTTTAGGCTGAGGGTGGGTGTGAGGGTTAGGTTTAGGATTTGGGTTAGGTTTAGGCTGAGGGGGAGGGTGAGTGTGAGGGTGAGGTTTTGGGTTATGGTTAGGGTTAGGGTTATGTTGAGGGCTAGGATGAGGGTGAGGGTGAGGGTGAGGGTGAAGGTGAGGGTTAGGTTTAGTGTGAGCATTTGGATTAGGGTTAGAGTTAGTGTTAGAATGAGGGTGAGGGTTGGGTTAGGGTTAGTGTGAGGTTTAGGGTTAGAGTGAGGGTTAGGGTGACGGTGAGGGTTAGGGTGAGTGTTAGTGTTAGGTTTAGGTTTCGGGTGAGGGTTAGGGTTGGGGTTAGAATGAGGTTGAGGCTTAGAGTGAGGGGTAGCGTTAGTGTTAGGGTGAGGGTTAGAGTTAGTCTGAGGGTTAGGGATGGGGTTAGGGTTAGGCTTAGTGTGAGGATAATGGTTAGGGTGAGGGTTAGGTTAAGTGTTAGGGTTAGGGTGAGGGTTAGGGTCAGTTTTAGGGTTAGGGTTAGTGTTAGGGTGAGGGTAAGGTTTAGGGTTAGTGTTAGGGTAAGTTTTAGGGTTAGGGTGAGGGTTAGCGTAAGGGTTAGGGATAGGGTGAGTGTGAGGGTGAGGATTAGAGTTAGGATTAGGTTGATGGTTAGGGTTAGCGTGAAGGTTATGGTAAGGGTTAGGGTTAGGCTGAGAATTAGGGTTTGGTTTAGGGTGAGTGTTAGTGTTAGGTTTAGGGTTAGGGTTAGGGTGAGGGTTAGGGTTAGGGTGAGGGTGAGGGTAAGGGTGAGGATGAGGGTTAATTTTAGGCTTAGGGTGTGGGTGAGGGTTAGGGTGAGGGTTACTTTTAGCGTTAGGGTGAGGGTGGGGGTAAGGATGAGTGTTAGGGTTAGGGTTAGGTTTATGGTTAGTGTGAGGGTGAGGTTGAAGTTTAGGGTTAGGATTAGGTTTAGGTTTAGTATTAGGCTGAGTGAGGGGGTGAGGCTGAGGCTGAGGGTGAGGTTTACGTTTAGGGTTTGGATTAGGGTGAGCACTAGTGAATGGGTGAGAGTGAGGGTTTCGGTTAGGTAAGTGTTAGGGTTAGGGTGAGGATTAGGGTGAGGGTGACGTTTAGTGTGAGAGTTAGGGTTAGGGTAAGGGTTAGGGTGACTGGGTTAGGGTTAGGGTTAGGGTTAGGGTGAGTCTAAGGATTGTGGTGAGGGTTAGGGTGCTGGTGAGGGTTAGGGTTAGCATTAGGGTTAGGGTGAGGTTGAGGTTTAGGATGAGGTTTAGGTTTAGGGATAGGGTTAGTATTAGGGTTAGGGTTAGAGTTAGGGTGAAGGTTAGGCGGAGGGGTAGGATAAGGTTTAGGGTGAGGGTTAGGTTTAGTGTGAGGATTAGGGTTAGGCTTAGGGTTAGTGTCAGGGTAATGATTAGGGTGTGTGTTAGGGTGAGAGTGAGGGTTAGGTTGAGCATTAGGGTTAGGGTTAGGGTGAAGGTTAGGATTACGGTTAGGGTTAGGGTGAGGGTGAGGATGAGGATTAGGGTTGCTGTTAGGTTGAGGGTTAGGTTTAGGGTTTGGGTTAGGGTGAGGGTGAGGTGAAGATTTCGGGTAGGTAAGGGTTAAGTTTAGGTTAGGGTGAGGATTAGGTTGAGGGTGAGTGTTAGATTGAGGGTTAGGGTTAGGGTGTGGGTTAGGTTTAGCGTGTTGTTTAGGGTGAGGGTGAAGGTTAAGGTGAGGGAAAGTAGTAGGATTAGAATTAGGGATAGGGTGAGGATTCATGTTAGTGTGAGGGTTAGGGTTAGGGTTAGGATTAGTGTGAGGATGAGGGTTAGGTTGAGGATTAGGTTGAGGGTGAGGTTTAGGGTTAGTGTTAGGGTTAGTGTTAGCGATAGGGTGAGGATTTGGGTTAGTGTGAGGGTTAGGGTTAGGGTTAGGTTTAGGGTTACTGTGAGGATAAGCGTTAGGGTGAGGTTTATGTTGAGGGTGAGGTTTAGGGTTAGCCTTAGGGTCACGGTAAGTGTTAGGGTGAGTTTTAGGTTTAGGGTGAGGGTTAGGATTATGGTTAGGTTGAGGATTAGGTTTAGTGTGATGTTTATGGTGAGGGTGAGTGTTAGTGTGAGGGTGAGGATGATGGTTAGGGTTAGGGTTAGCGTTAGGTTTAGGGTGAGAGTGAGGTTGAGGGTGAGGGTTGGGGTTAGTGTTAGGGTGAGGATTAGGGTTAGGGTTAGGGTTATGGTGAGGGTAAGTCTTAGGGTGAGGTTGAGGTTTAGGGTTAGCGTTAGGGTAAGGGTGAGGGTTGGTGTGAGGGTAAGAGTTAGGGTTAGGGTGAGGGTTATTGTTAGGGTTAGGGTGGGGGTTAAATTTAGGGTGAGGTCTAGGGTGAGGTTGAGGGTTAGTGTTAGGGTTAGTGTGAGGGTTCGGGTTAAGTTTAGGATTAGGGTTAGTGTGAGGATAAGGGTTAGGGTGAGGGTTAGGTTGAGGTTGAAGTTAGCGTTAGGTTTGGGGTTAGCGTTAGTGTTATGGTGAGGGTTAGGGTGAGTGTTTGGGTTCGGGTGAGGTTTAGCTTGAGGGTGAGCCTTAGGGTTAGGTTTAGGTTGATGGTTAGGTTTAGGGTTAGGTTTAGAGTGAGGGTTACGGTGAGGGTTAGAGTGAGGGTTAGTGTTAGGGTAAGGGATAGGGTTAGGATTAGTGTTACAGTGAGTTTTAGGGTTAGCGTTATGGTTTTGGTAAGGGTTAGGGTTAGGATTAAATTTAGATTTAGTTTTAGGGTTATTGTTATTGTTAGCGTTAGGGTTAGGGTGAGGGTGAGGGTGAGGGTTGGCGTTAGGGTTAGGTTTAGGCTGATGGTGGGGTTGAAGGTTAGGTTTTGGATTAGGGTTATGGTTAGGTTGAGGGGAAGGCAGAGGGTGAGGGTGAGATTTAGGGTTCGGGTGAGGGTGAGGGTGAGGGTGAGTGTGAGGGTGAGGGTGAGGTTTAGGGTGTGGCTTAGATTTCGGTTTAGGGTGAGGGTTATGGTGAGGTTTAGTGTTAGGTTTAGGGTTAGGTTGAAGTTGAGGGTGCGGGTTATGGTTAGGGTTAGGTTGAGGGTTAGGGTTAGGTTGAGGGCTAGTGTGAATGGTACAGTTAAGGTTAGGGTGAGGGTTAGGGTTAGTGTGAGGGTTTGGGTTAGAGTTAGGTTTACGGTGATGGTAAGGGTGAGGGTTAGGTTTAGGGTTAGGGTGAGAGTTAGGTTTAGGGTACTCTTTAGCGTGAGGGTGAGGGTTAGGGTGAGGTTCAAAGTTAGGGTTATGTTTAGGGTGAGGTGAGGGTTAGGGTTAAGGTGTGGATTAGGGTTAAAGTTAGGTGAGGGTTAGTGTTAGGGGTAGGATGGGGGTTAAGTTTAGGGTGATGTCTAGGGTGAGGGTGAGTGTTAGGGTGAGGGTTAGTGTGAGGGGTAGTGTTAGGATTAGGGTGAGGGTTAGGGTTAGTGTGAAGGTTAGGGTTAAGTTTAGCGTTAGGGTTAGGATTAGGTTTAGGGTTAGTGTGAGTATAAGGGTTAGGGTGAGGTTTAGGTTGAGGGTGAGGGTTAGAGCTAGGGTTAGGATTAGTGTGAGGGTTAGGTTTAGGATTAGGGTTTGGGTTATGGTTAGGGTTATTTTTAGGGTTAGGTTTAGGGTTTGGGTGAGAGTGAGGGTGAGGGTTGGTCTTAGGGTTAGGTTTAAGATGAGGGTGAGGGTGGGGGTGAGGGTTAGGTTTAGGATTAGGGTTAGGTTTAGGCTGAGGGGGAGGGGGAGGTTTTGGGTTAGGGTTAGATTTAGGGTTACATTGAGCGCTAGGTTGAGGGTGAGGGTGAGGTTGAGGTTGAGGGTGAGGGTGAGGGTGAGGGTTAGGTTTAGGGTGAGGGTTAGGATTAAGGTTAGGGTTAGGTTTAGGGTGAGGGTGAGATTTGGGTTAGGGTTAGAATGAGGGTTACTGTTAGGGTGAGGGTTAGGTTTAGGTTTCGGGTGAGGGATAGGGTTAGGGTTAGAGTGAGGGTGAGGCTTAGGGTGAGGGTTAGAGTCACTGTTAGGGTGAGGGTTAGAGTTAGTGTGAGGGTTAGGGATGGGGTTAGGGTTAGGGTTTTTTTGAGGATAATGGTTAGGTTGAGGGTTAGGTTAAGCGTTAGTTTTAGGATGAGGGTTAGGGTGAGTGTTAGGGTTAGGGTTAGTGTTAGGGTGAGGGTAAGGTTTTTGGTTAGTGTTAAGGTAAGGATTAGGGTTAGGGTGAGGTTTAGGGTAAGGTTTAGGGATAGGGTGAGTGTGAGAATGAGGGTTAGAGTTAGGGTTAGGGTGATGGTTAGGGTTAGGGTGAGGGTAAGGGTAAGGGTTAGGGTTAGGGTGAGGTTTAGGGTTTGGTTTAGGGTGAGTGTTAGGGTTAGGTTTAGGATTAGGGTAAGGGTTAGGGTTAGGGTGAGGTTTAGAGTTAGGGTTAGGGTTAGGGTGAGGGTGAGGTTAAGGGCGAGGGTGAGGGTTAATTTTAGGTTTAGGGTGTGGGTGAGGGTTAGGGTGAGGGTTAGTGTTAGGGTTAGGGTGAGGGTGTGGGTAAGGATGAGGGTTAGGCTTAGGGTTAAGGTTATGGTGAAGAATTAGAAAAAAATAGGACTGCGTCCATTTTACAATTTACTAACTTCTGACTCTGCTTCTGTAAACTTGCTTGCTTGAGCTAACACCAACCCCACCCCCCTGGAAATAAGGAATTGGGTAAAGTCTCAGAGCCCAGTTGTCGGCCCCAGGACAAGGTCAGTGGTCGTAGATAAAGAACAGACAGTACGTGTTCCTCAGTTCCCATTTAGAAATTCCACAGACAGAACCTTGAGATAACGACCACCTGGCAAGACTACAAGCTAAGCCAAATGTCAACCAATCATAGGCCTGTAACCATGTAAACCCCCCTTAAACCAACCATGGGCCATTCATTTTACAAAGAGTGTTACAAAATTTCCCGCGTGGCAAAGTGATTGTTGGCGTATATGATGACCTTTAAATGGACCAGTCATGGGATGCTTTGTGTTATGCATTAATCTTGTGGTTTTTGCCTTTAAAAGAAGGCTTGTAACCGCTGCTCGGGGCTCCCTGTCTGCACGGGACAGAGAGTCCGTTTGCGCAAACGTCAAATAAACTCCTCTTGCTTATTGCATCTCCCGGCCTGGAGTCTGAGTTTCTGGGGCGCCCTCCCGTTGACGAAAGTATCCCAGGAGTCTGGGGTCTTTCATTTGGTGCGTTGGCCGGGAACCAGGCTCCCCCAAACCCCAGATTCCAGGACCGGCAGGAGGTAAGATAGAGCTCTTGTCTTTCGTGTTTGTCGTGTTCATTTCATGTTTTGGGGATCCAAAAGTGCCTGTACAGGACATGTGTGGTGGACCAGAGGAAAAAGCAGACGTGCCCACTTCCCTGGTCCCGCCCTGGGCTTCTACCCCAGGGTGCGTGAATTTGTGGTGGACTAGAGGGAAAAGCAGACCTGCCAACTACCCTAGTCCTGCCCTGGAGTCCTACTCCAGGGTCGCGTGGAGGGGGGACGAGATCCGAGTGTCTCTGTGTTCGGGGGAGTTAAGGCACGGCCGGCCTCTCCCTTCTGAAGTTTCTCTCCTGATTTGTGCTCACTCGGGGACCGCACGGCGTTTGTCTAGTCTTGTCTGTGTCTGTCTGACGTTAATTGTCTTTGGTGTTTGTTTTGTGACTTTCAAGGAAATGTGTCAACAAGCGAGTCCACTCCTAGGACACCTGAGACCTTGTCCTAGATCGTTTAAAAACAAAAACCGCTGGTTCTGCTTTTGTAACTTGCTTGTTTGTCAATTATGAATCTGCCACTGACCACCTGCGAGTGGCCTCAGTTAGATATCAGCCTTGGGCCTTGGCTCGGGGGGGTCTAAACGTGGGGGAGAACCTGTCAGTCTGAGGGGATGGCCGCTAGGGACTTCTTTCCCTTGCCCCAAGATGACTGGCAATTCTCCTCCGCCTTGGAAGGCCCCTGGGTCAACGTCTGCAGGAATCTAAGAGAAAAATTCTCCGGAGGTGAGTAGGGGTGTTGAGTCCCCTGGTAAGTGAATGGTGGTGAGATGTCGCCCCATTCACTGAGACCTGATTTTGTCTTTGTGGCCACTTATTTGTCTTGTTTACTTTAGTGTGTATGTTTGTTTTATGTTTTCTGGGGTAGGGAAGTTCTGGGTGAGTGTGGCAGGCTCACCCAGCAGACTCTGGATTCAGCTTGCTGAGTGAGAACAGCACAGAGTTCCGGTAGGGATTACCTGGGGCCCATTAGTCCCCAACTCAGCCTTCAGTTCTTGTCTAGTTCTGTTTTAGAATTGATACCAATTTTAAATGTGGATCCTTGGTTTTTGTGTTTATCTGTGTTTTTGTTATTTATTTGAACATCTCTGGGGAAATAAAAGTTCCAGCGGGGCTTGGTCACAGACCTGCTATGCCCCCCCCTCCAAGGCATGGAAGGTTACTGGGCTAGTTTGGTTCCCTTCAAGCCTCAGGCTGCATTTACTCCTCGTGGAGGCTGCCAGCAGGGAGGGTGTAGAAGGCTGTCTGTCTAGTTTGGACTTTTTCAGCTAGTCCTGACAATGTAACAATTTGTAAAGTGCTCTTGTCTATCTGTGTGAGTGTTTTGTGTGTGTCTGTGAACGTGTTCAAAGATAAGAATTTTCAGCATGCTGTAACAATTGGATGAATTTAATTTTAAAATTCAAAAGGTTATGAGGTTTGGACATTACCAAAAATTCTAAAAAAATCTTCACATTGTTTTAAATGGCTTTTTAAAGGTTTTTTTTAACTTGCAAATTAGAAAATCTGGTATTTTAAAAAACTAATCTTTTAAATGCATAAGATTGTTTGTACTGTAATCAAGTTATCTGGCTTAACAAAATGCATTGGCTGTTTGGGATCTGGTTCCCTTGGCTAAAATTTGGGATAAATATTAAAAATTTAAATGTAAAGGTTAGTTTAACACTGTCAAAGATGTTACCTGTTCTGTCTGTCTAAAAACTGTGTATTTCATTCAAGAACCAAGAAAAGAGACGGGGAAAAACTTAGAAGCCAACAGAAGACCTATCTTTAGGGATAAGGGGTGAACAAGCAGAAGTGCAGTTCAGCTAGTCATGCATGGTGGGACAGGTCCTGGGAAGAGTCCATGCATGGTGAAAGAGGGCAAGCTGGCACAAACACAGTTCATCTAACCCTAAAGAGTCGGATTGGGTGCGTACCCATTCCATAGAAGGGGCTGAGTGGCCCATCTTTGTTCTTTCTTTTCCCTGCAGATAGACACTAAAAACATGATGGTTAAAATGAGTGATGTGATGATCTGATTAGTATTGCTAAAACTTCCCCTTGGATGTGTTAACATTATAATTAGAAAGGCCTTAAAAAAAAGGGTTAAAAAGTTATTTATATAATGTGACTTGCTTTTAATGTTTTACAATTAGGATGTTTTTAAAAGCCATAAAGACACGAAGTCTAGCTTTTTGGTTCAGTTATGATGATTGTTATTTTCGCATTAAGGAAAAATTGTCATTTGAGTTTAAAAATCTTATTGTGTGTCTGTTTTAAAACAAGCAACTAAGAGGCAATGAGTGACACTTGGCCTCAAGATTTCAAGGGATCTTTTCAAAATGCAAATAAGAGGCTTTAAAAAAATTAGGAATGGATGTTTGGATATAAAGTTTAAATGTAAAATTGTTCTTAACATTGGCCTCAATGTACACAAAGGAAAAAATTAGGATTACCAAAATAATTGCGATTCCAGTTTGCTCTTATACGTTGTTTTTTTTTTTTGGTCGGCCGTGGGGCTTGAACTCTGGGCCTGGGCACTGTCCCTCAGCTCTTCAGCTCAAGGCGAGTGCTCTACCACTTGAGCTACAGCCCCAGTTCCGGTTTTCTGGTGGTTTATTGGAGATAGGAGTCTCAAGGTCTCTCCTGCCCGGGCTGGCTTTGAACCGCGATCCTCAGATCTCAGCCTCCTGAGTAGCTAGGATTACAGGCGTGAGCCACCAGCGCCAGGCAGGATGTTTTTTTTTTTTTTTTTTTTTAAAGTTTCCAGCAATCCCAGAGCAAAGCACAGAGGATTCTTACAAGTTTGTCAGATGTAACTTTGACTCTTAATAAGTTTCAGGTAAGAGCATGCTTAAAAGCTACTTCTATGTTGACCACCTTGTTGCTTTTAATTGGAGTAAAATGGCCTTTTATAAGACTCACTGATCTGCAAACTGGTTCAAAGCCAGCCCGGGCACAAAAAGGTTCCTGTGAGACTGTCACCTCTATTCAGCCAGCAGAGTACTAGCCCTGGACTGAAGAGTCAGGGGACAGTACTCAAGCCCCAAGCTCGAGGCTCACAGTGGCAGAGTACTAGCCCTGGACTGAAGAGTTAGGGGACAGCATTCAAGCCCTGAGTCTGGGACTCAAAGTGGCAGAGTGCTAGCCTTGAGCTGTAGAGCTGAGGGACAGTGCTCAGGCCCCGAGTTCAAGTCCAGCGACCAGCTAAAGGGAAATGCCAATGAGGCATTTTTCCCAATGTGAAGAAGAGACTCCTGGGACAAAAGCAATGGAGGAGCATCCAGAGGCAGTAAGCCACTGCTTGGATGGCAGAAATGTCAGATCCTAGAGTCACTTGTGCGTGGCCCTTCAAAACTGGTCAGAGCCAGGAGGTCATAAAAAGAGTTTATAAGCATGCCAAATGTCCATGACTATCTACCTTGTAAGGGACAGGAACTTGCCAGTCCTCTGTGATAGTAAAAGCCAATGTTATAAAATGTGGGGGATAGTTTAAATCTCAACCCCTTTATGTGCCAAAAGCTCTAATTGAGGTGACACTAGTTACATGAAGTTCATCTGCTCAGGAAAAAGTTTGTAAACCTGAGAGTGTGTTTCTATTTGATATCTGTCTAAAGGCCTGCAAAGGTAACTTAGGCATTGTTTGGGATCATTAGAGATCACATTCCTAAGCCATCTAGAAAGATGCTTTTGCAAACCAGAGTGCTAAACAAGCTACAATGCTGTAGCCGGAAAAAAGGTCTGTGCAGTTGTCAAAAGTTAAATATTGTTCTAAATGACATCTAACCCTGATGGCCTCTTTGTAAAATAGGCTAAGGTTATAGGTTCCTGGCTAGGTAAGATCAACAAGTTACAGAAGATGGACCTTCGCCCTTCTACCCCCATTTTAAGATCAAGGGTCCAGAGTCAGTTTTGGAGAAATGAGGCAAAATAGATAAAATAATTTTTAAAAAAGGCATAAAAAATAGTGTTAACAGTTGTCAGTGTACAAGGTGTATGTCTTTTTTTTTTTTTAAACTAGGGCTGAGAACCGAACCCAGGGCCTTGGGCACGCCAGGCGGGCGCCCTTCCGCTGGGCTAAACCCCCAGCCCCAGTGTACAAGGTGTAAAGACTGCATCTGTCAGAGATGGCTACAAGACTAAGCCTTCTGAGCCTCCTGTGTCTATTTACAAAAGTATCTGGTTAGTAAAAAAGTTGTGATTTTGGTAAATTGTCCTGGACTATTGTTTAAAGATCTTAAAAATCAGCAGGATCAAAGCCTGCCAAGCCTATGCAATGTATTTTTAACCAGTCTGTGTAGGAATTTACAGCCGAGCATGAGGTGTGACAGTCCCTTGGAGGCACTGAGAGATCCTGCTGCTGCTGCTGCGGCTGCTGCTGCTGTGCTGCTGCTGCTGCTGCTGCTGCTGCTGCTGCATACCCTAATGGGTAAAGTTCAAAGACGGCCTGACAGCCACCTGGAGAAACTCCTGCCTGATTCCATCACCTGAGTCTGCTTCCTGGTTGACTGCTGCTAAATCTAAGATCTTGTGGGACATTCTTTTGGGTGATATCCAGAAACCCTCTCTTCCCACAGTGGATATTGAGGACAAGGATATCACTGGCTTGCTTGTCTTAGTCACTTCAGTGCATAGTGACTGAAAATCAACTCTATGGTCACAGCCTAGTTTGGCTCTGGTATGGTAATAACCTGAGTGTGTTATCAATGAAAATTGTAAAGGAGAGGGGTGTAGTAAAGAAAGCCTTGGAAAAGGAATTATAAAGGAGAGGGGGGTAGTAAAGAAAGCCTTGGGAAGGGAATTGGGGAAAAATTGGTATCCCCTTTAGATAAGAAAGGATTTAAAAAGTAAGGATTGTCTTTAATTGTTTGGAAAAGGGAAAGAAGACAAACCTCAGAAAGTTTAAGTATGTAGCAAAGGGTATGAGTATGTCGCAAATGATATGAGTATGTCGCAAATGGTATGAGTATGTCTTAAAATTGGAGCTTACAAGTACAACTGGTATAAAATTAAGTGAACTGTGATACACGGAGGTAGGACTGGTAAAAAAAATGTAAGGGGCTCTGGTACTCTTACTTTTGTTACAATCGGACCTTGTATACTCAACAGACTGATGTCTTTTCTAAAAGAAAAAAATCAGCGCAGACCATCTATTAGTTCTGAGGTCTCAATACCAAGCACTGAGAACAACTGACACCCCAAAAGATAATGTAGAGACACCCTAAATTTTAAGGTTAAAATTACTCCTGAGAAGAAGTGGGGAATGAAAAATTAGGGCTGCGTCCATTTTACAATTTACGAACTGCTGACTCTGCTTCTGTAAACTTGCTTGCTTGAGCTAACACCAACCCCCCATTCCCCCCAGGAAACAAGGAATTGGGTAAAGTCTCAGAGCCCAGGTGTCAGCCCCAGGACAAGGTCAGTGGTCGTAGATAAAGAACAGACAGTACGTGTTCCTCAGTTCCCATTTAGAAATTCCACAGACAGAACCTTGAGATAACGACCACCTGGCAAGACTACAAGCTAAGCCAAATGTTAACCAATCATAGGACTGTAACCATGTAAACCCCCCTTAAACCAACCATGGGCCATTCATTTTACAAAGAGTGTTACAAAATTTCCCGCTTGGCAAAGTGATTGTTGTTGTATATGATGACTTTTAAATGGACCAATCATGGGATGCTTTGTGTTATGCATTAATCTTGTGGTTTTTGCCTTTAAAAGAAGGCTTGTAACCGCTGCTCGGGGCTCCCTGTCTGCACGGGACAGAGAGTCCGTTTGCGCAAACGTCAAATAAACTCCTCTTGCTTATTGCGTCTCCCGGCCTGGAGTCTGAGTTTCTGGGGCGCCCTCCCGTTGACGAAAGTATCCCAGGAGTCTGGGGTCTTTCAGTGGTTAGTGTGAGGGTGAGGTTGAGGGTTAGGGTTAGGATTAGGTTTAGGTTTAGGGTTAGGCTGAGGGAGAGGGTGAGGGTGAGGCTGAGGGTGAGGTTTACGTTTAGGGTTTGGGTTAGGGTGAGGGCTAGTGTATGGGTGAGGGTGAGGGTTTCGGGTAGGTAAGTGTTACGGTTAGGGTGAGGATTAGGGTGAGGTTGACGGTTAGTGTGTGAGTTAGGGTTAGAGTGAGGGTTAGGGTGACTGTGAGGGTTAGGGTTAGGGTTAGGGTGAGGGTAAGGATTAGGGTGAGGGTTAGGGTGCTGGTGAGGATTAGGGTTAGCATTAGGGTTAGGGTCAGGGTGAGGGTTAGGGTCAGGTTTAGGGATAGGTTTAGGATTAGGGTTAGGGGTAGAGTTAGGGTGAGGGTTAGGCTGAGGGGTAGGGTAAGGGTTAGGGTGAGGGTTAGGTTTAGTGTGAGGATTAGGGTTAGGTTTAGAGTTAGGATTAGGGTAAGGATTAGGCTGTGGGTTAGGTGAGGGTGAGGGTTAGGTTTAGCATTAGAGTTATTGTTAGGGTGAGTGTTAGGATTAGGGTTAGGGTTAGGGTGAGGGTGAGGGTGAGGATTAGGGTTACTGTTAGTTTGAGGGTTTGGGTTAGGGATTGGGTTAGGGTAAGGGTGAGGGTGAGGTGAAGGTTTCGGTTATGTAAGGGTTATGTTTAGGTTAGGGTGCGGATTAGGTTGAGTGTGAGGCTTAAATTGAGTGTTAGGGTAAGGGTGAGGGTTAGGGTTAGGCATAAGGTGAGGGTTAGGTTTAGCGTGATGTTTAGGGTTAGGGTGAGGGTTAAGGTGAGGGAAAGGATTAGGGTTAGAATTAGGGATAGGGTGAGGATTAGTGTTCGTGTGAGGGTTAGGGTTAGGGTTAGGGTTAGTGTGAGGATGAGGGTTAGGTTGAGGATTAGGGTGAGGGTGAGGGTTAGGGTTAGCGTTAGTGTTAGGATTAGGGATAGGGTGAGGTTTAGGGTTAGTGTGAGGGTTAGGGTGAGGGTTACTGTGAGGATAAGGGTTAGCGTGAGGGTTATGGTGAGTGTGGGGGTTAGGGTTAGCCTTAGTGTTATGGTGAGCGGTAAGGTGAGGGTTAGGGTTAGGGTGAGGTTTAGGGTTATATTTAGGTTGAGTATTAGGTTTCTTGTGATGTTTATGGTGAGGGTGAGTGTTAGTGTGAAGGTGAGGATGAGGGTTAGGTTTAGGGTTAGGTTTAGGTTTAGGGTGAGAGTGAGGGTGAGGGTAAGTGTTAGGGTTAGTGTTAGGGTGAGGTTTAGGGTTAGGGTTAGGGTTATGGTGAGGGTAAGTCTTAGGGTGAGGTTTAGGGTGAGGCTGAGGTTTAGGGTTAGCGTTAGGGTAAAGGTGAGTGTTGGTGTGAGGGTTAGAGTTAGGGTTAGGGTGAGGGTTAAGGTTAGGGTTAGGGTGAGTGTAAGAATTAGGGTGAGGGTTAGGGTGAGGTTGAGGGTTAGAATTATCATTAGGGTTAGGGTGAGGTGAGGGTTAGGGTGTGTTTATTGTGAGGGTGAGTGTTAGCCTGAGGGTGAGGTTGAGGGTTAGGTTTAGGTTTAGGTTTAGGTTTAGGGTTAAGGTGAGAATGAGGGTGAGGGAGAGGTTAGGGTTCGGATGCGGGTGAGGGTGAGCATTACAGTTAGGGTTAGGGTGAGGGTTAAGTTTAGGGTGAGGATTAAGGTTAGTTTGAGGGCTCAGGGGAGGGTGAGGGTTCGGGTGAGGGTGAGTGTGAGGGTTTTGGTTAGGTAAGGGTTAAGGTTAGGGTTATGGTGAGGATTAGCATAATGGTGAGGTTTATGGTGAGGTTAGGGTTAGGGTGAGGGTTAGGGTTAGGGTTATGGTTAGGGTTAGGGTGAGGGTGAGTGTGAGTTTTACGGTTAGGGTTAGGTTTAGTGTGAGGATGAGGGTTAGTGTTAGGGTTAGGGTGAGGGTTAAGTTTAGGGTGTGGCCTAGAGTGATGGTGAGGGTTATGGTGAGGGTGAGGGTGAGGGTTTCAGTTAGGTAAGTTTTAGGGTTAGGGTTATGGTCAGGATTAGGATGAGGGTGAGGGTTAGGTTGAGGGTTAGTGTAAGGGTGAGGGTTAGGGTAAGGTTTAGGGAGAGGGTTAGGATTAGGGTGATGTTTAGGGTGAGGTTGAGTGTTAGGTTTAGGGTGAGGATTCAGGTTAGGGTGAGGGTTAGAGTTAGGGTGTATTTATGGTGAGGATGAGTGTTAGGGTGAGGGTGAGGTTGTGGGTTAGATTTAGGGATAGAGTTAGGGAGATAGTGAGGATGAGGATGAGGGTTAGTTTTCGGGTGAGGGTGAGGTTGAGTGTGAGGGTTAGGTTGAGGGTGAGGGTTTCCGTTAGGTAAGGATTAGGGTTAGGGTTATGGTGAGGATTATGGTGAGAGTGAGGCTTAGCCTGAGGGTTAGAGTTAGGGTGAGGGTGAGGGTGAGAGTTAGTGTGAGAGGTAGGGTTAGGGTTAGGGTGAGGTTTAGGGTTATTGTGAGGGTTAGGGTTAGGGTTAGGTTTACGATTAGGGTGAGGATAAGGGTTAGGGTTAGGGTTAGTTTGAGGGTGATGGTTAGGGTTAGCGTTAGGTTTACGGTTAGCATTAGGGTTATGGTGAGGGTTAGGGTTAGGATGAGGGTTAGGTGGAGGGTGAGGGTTAGGGTTAGGTTTAGGTTCAGGGTTAGGGTTAGGGTTAGGGTTTGGGTGAGGGTTAGGGTCAGGGTTAGGTTTAGGGATGTGGTGAGGGATAGTGTTAGGATTAGGGTGAGGTTTAAAGTTAAGGTGAGGACTAGGGTGAGTGTGAGGATTAGGGGGAGGCAAGGGTGAGTGTTTCCGCTAGGTAAGGTTTAGGGTTTGGGTAATGGTGAGGATTAGGGTGAGGGTTAGTGTTAGGTTGAGGGTTAGGATTAATTTTAGGGTTAGGGTTAGGGTTAGTGTGAGTGGTAGGTTTAGGGTTAGGTGAGGCTTAGGGTTAGTGTTAGGGTTAGGGATAAGTTTAGGATTAGCCTTAGTGTGAGGATAAGGGTTAGATTTAGGATTAGGGTTAGTGTGAGGATAAGAGTTACGGTGAGGGTTAGGTTGAGGGTGAAGGTTAGGGTTAGCGTTATGTTTGGGGTGAGCGTTAGGGTTAGGGTGAGAGTTAGGGTGAGTGTTAGGGTTAAGGTGAAGTTTAGCTTGAGGGTGAGAGTTATGGTTAGGTTTAGGTTGATGGTTAGGTTTAGGGTTAGGTGTAGGTTGAGGGTTAGGGTGAGGGTTAGAGTGAGGGTTAGTGTTAGTGTGAGGGTTAGGGTTAGGATTAGAGTTACGGTGAGTTATAGGGTTAGGGTTATGGTTAAGGTAAGGGTTAGGGTTAGGATTAAGGTTAGATTTAGGGTTATGGTTATTGTTAGGATTAGGGTTAAGGTGAGGGTGAGGGTGAGGGTGGGCATTAGGGTTAGGGTTAGGTTTAGGGTGATGGTTGGGGTGAGGGGTAGATTTAGGATTAGGGTTATGGTTAGGCTGAGGGGGAGGCAGAGGTTGAGGGTTAGGTTTAGGGTTACGGTTAGGTTTAGAGTTACGGTGAGGGCTAGGGTGAGGGTAAGGGTTAGGTTGAGGGTTAGGATTAGGGTGAGGGTTAGTGTTAGGGTTAGAGTGAGGGTTATTGTTAGGTTGATGTTTAGGGTGAGGCTGAGTGTTAGGGTTCGGGTGAGGGTTCGGGTGAGGGTGAGTGTGAGGGTGAGGGTGAGGTTTAGGGTGTGGCTTAGGGTTAGGTATTGGGTGAGGGTTAGGGTGAGGTTTAGGGTTAGGGTTAGGTTTAGGTTGAAGTTGAGGGTGAGGGTTATGTTTAGGGTTTGGTTTAGGGTTAGGATTATGTTGAGGGCTAGGATGAGGGTGAGAGTTAGGGTGAGGGTTAGGGTTAGGGTTAGGTTTAGAGTTAGGGTTAAGGTGAGGGTTAGGGTGAGTGGTAGAGTTTGGGTTAGGTTGAGGGTTAGAGTTAGTGTGAGGGTTTGGGTTAGAGTTAGGGTTAGTGTGAGGTTAAAGTTTAGGGTGAGGGTTAGGGTGAGGCTGAGGGTTAGGTTTATCGTTAGGGTTAGGGTGAGGGTTAGGGTGAGGGTTAGGGTAAGGGTGATGTTTAGAGTGAGGTGAGGTGAGGGTTAGGGTGAGGATGAGGGTGAGGGTTAGGGTTAAGGTTAGTGTTAGGGTGCGGGTGAGGGTAATGTTGAGTGTTAGGTTTGGGATTTTGTATATAGTAAGGTGAGTGTTAGAGTGAGGGTAAGTATTCGGGTGAGGGTGAATTTTAGGTTGTGGTTGAGGGTTAGTTTTAGGATGAGGATTAGTGTTAGGGTTAGGCTTATGGTGAGGGTAAGTATTAGGGTGTGGTTTAGGGTGAGGTTGAGGTTTTGGGTTAGTGTTTGGGTTAGGGTGAAGGTTAGTGTGAGGGTTAGGGTTAGGTTTAGGTTTTGCGTGATGGTGAGGTTTAGAGTTAGGGTGAGGTGGAGGGATAGGTTTAGGATTAGGGTGATGGTAAGTGTTAGGGTGAGGGTTAGGGAGAGTTTGAGTGTTAGGGTTAGCATTAGTGTTAGGGTGAGTGTGAGGGTTAGGGTGAGGGTTAGGGTTAGTGTTTGATAGGGTGAGGATTAAGGTTAGTGTGAGGGTTAGGGTTAGGTTTAGTGTGAGGATAAGTGTTAGGGGGAGGGTTAGGGGGAGGGTGAGTGTGAGGGTTTCAGTTACGTAAGGGTTAGGGTTAAGGTTATGGTGTGGATTAGGGTGAGGTTGCTGGTTAGGTTGAGGATTAGGTTTAGGGTGAAGGTTCGGGTGAGGGTTAGGGATAGGGTGATGGTGGGGGTGAGGTGTAGGTTTAGGAATAGGGTTAGGGTTAGGCTGAGGGTGAGGGGCAGGTGGAGGGGGAGGTTTTGGGTTAGGGTTATGGTTAGGTGCGGGCTAGGTTGAGGGTGTTAGGGAGAGGGTGAGGGTGAGGGTGAGGATGAGGGTTAGGGATAACTTTAGGGTTAGGGTGAGGGTTAGCAAGAGGGTTAGTTTTAGGTTTTGAGTTAGAGTGAGAATGAGGGTTAGGGTTCAGTTTAGGGATAGGGTTAGGGTTAGGGTTAGGGTGACGTTTAGGGTTAGGGTTAGGGTTAGGTTGATGGTGAGAGTAAGGGTTAGGGTGAAGTTGAGTGTTAGTGTTAGCATTAGGGTTAGGGTGAGAGTGAGGGTTAGGGTGAGGGTTAGGGTTAGAGTTAGGGATAAGTAGAGGATTAGGGTTAGTGTGAGGGTTAAGTTTAGGTTAACTGTGAGGATAAGTGTTAGGGTGAGGGTTAGGGTGAGGGTTTGCATTAGGGTGAGTGTTAGTGTTAGTGTTAGGGTGATGGTTAGGTTTATGGTTAGGGCGAGGGTGAGGGTTAGTGATTGGTTTCGGGTGAGGGTTAATGTTAGTTTGAGGATTAAAGTTAGGGTGAGAGCTATGGTGAGGATGAGGGTTAGGGTGAGGGTGAGTGTGAGGGTTTCGTTTAGGTAAGGGTTAGATTTAAGGTTATGGTGAGTATTAGGGTGAGGGTGAGGGTTAGGTTGAGGATTAGGGATAGGGTGAGGGTTAGAGTGATGGTTAGGGTGAGGGTTAGGATTATGGTGAGGGTTAGGGTGAGGGTAAGGGTTAGGGTTAGGTTTAGGTTGAGGGTGAGTGTTAGTGTTAGGGTAAGGGTGGGGGTTAAGGTTAGGGTGAGGTCTAGGGTGAGGGTGAGGGTTAGGATGAGGGTTAGTGTGAGGGGTAGTGTTAGGGTTAGGTTGAGGATGAGGGTTAGGAGGAGGGGGAGGGAGAGGGGGAGGGTTAGGCATAACGTTAGGGTTAGGGTGAGGGTTAGCATGAGGGTTAGGTTTACGTTTAGAGTTAGGGTGAGGGTGAGGGTTAGGCTTCCGATTAGGGATAGGGTTATCGTTAGGGTTAGGGTGAGGTTTGGGGTTAGGGTTAGGGTTAGGTTGAAGGTAAGGCTGAGGGTTAGGGTTAGGGTTAGGTTGAGGGCTAAAGTGATGGTGAGGGTGAGGGTTTTGATAAGGTAAGTGTTAGGGTTAGTGTTAGGTTGAGGATGAAGGTGAGGGTGAGGGTTAGGTTGAGGGTTAGGATTAGGTTGAGGGTGAGGGTGAGGGCGAGGTTGAGGGTAAGGGTTAGGGTTATGTTTAGGGTGAGGATTAGGGTTAGGGTGAAGGTGAGGGTTCGGGTGAGTGTGAGTGTTCTGGAGATAGTGAAGGTTAAATTGTGGGTGAGGATTAGGTTACAGAGCAGTGTTAGGGTGACAGAGAGTGTTAGGGTGAGGGTGAGGGTTAGGGTTAGGGTTAGGGTTAGGGTGAGTGTTAGGGTTAGGGTTAGGGTTAGGCTCAGTGTTAGGGTTAGGATTAGGGTGAGGTTGATGGTTCAGGTGAGTGTGAGTGTTCAGGTGAGGATGAGGTTTAGAGTCTGGGTGAGAGTTAGGTTTCGGCTGAGTGTTAAGGGGTTGGTGAGGGTTAGGGTTTAGGTTAGCATTAGGTTTAGGGTGAGGGTTACGTTGAGGGTTAGGGTTAGGTTGAGTGTTAGGGTTAGGGTGATGTTTCTGTTGAGTTTGAGTTTTAGGTTGTGGGTGAGAGTTAGGGTTAGAGTGGGGATTAGGGTTAGGGTTGGGGTTATGGTGAGTTTAAGGGATAGGTTGAGATTTACTGTGAAGTTGAGGGTTATGCTTAGTTTTAGGGTGAGGGTGAGGGTTAGGGTTAGGGTTAGGTTTAGGGTGACAGTTAGGGTTATGGTGAGGGTGAGGGCGAAAGTTAGGGTTAGGGTTAGGGTTAGAGTTAGGGTGAGGGTGAGTGTAGAGTTAGAATTTGGATTAGGGATATGGATAGAGTTAGGGTGAGGGTGAGGGTTAGGGTTAGGGTTAGGTTTAGGGTGAGTGTTAGGGTTAGGTTTAAGGTTAGGATTAAGGTTAGGGTGAGTGTTAGGTTTAGGGTTAGGGTGAGGTTGAGGGTTCGGGTGAGTGTGAGTGTTCGGGTGAGGGTGAGGGTTAGAGTGTGGGTGAGGGTTAGGTTTCGGCTGAGTGTTAGGTTGATGGTGAGGATTAGGGTTAGATTTAGCGTTACCGTTAGGGAGAGAGTTACTTGAGGGTTAGTGTTAGGGTGAGGTTAGTGTTAGTGTTAGTGTTAGTGTTAGTGTTAGGGTTAGGGTGAGGTTTAGGATTAGGGTGATATTTAGGGTGATGGTGAGGGTTAGTGTGAGGGTGATGGTTAGGGATAGGGTTAGGGTGAGGGTTAGGTTTAGTATTAGGGTTAGGATAAGGGTTAGGGTGAGTGTAAGGGTGAGGGTGAGATTTCGGGTGAGGTTTAGTTTTGGGTTTTGGGTGAGAGTTAGGGTTAGGGAGAGGATTAGGGTTAGGTTTAGGGTTAGGGTTAGGGTGAGTTTAACTGATAGGGTGAGGTTTAGGGTGAGGGTGAGGGTTACGGTTAGCATTAGGGTGGGGGTGAGTGTTAGGGTTAGGTGCGGGTTAAGGTGAGGTTTAGGGTTTGGGTGAGAGTGAGGGTGAGGGTAAGGGTTAGGGTTAGGGTTAGAGTTAGGGTGTGGGTCAGACTGAGGGTGAGAATTTGGATTAGGGTTAGGGATAGAATTAGGGTGAGGGTGAGGGTTAAGATTAGAGTTAGGGTGAGAGTGAGGGTGAGGTTCAGTGTTAGGATTAGGGTTTTGGATAGGGTTAGGGTGAGGATACGGGTAAGTGTTAGGGTTAGGTTTAGGGTTACTGTGAGTATAAGGGTTAGGGTGAGGGTTAGGGAGAGTTTGAGGGTTAGGGTTATTGTGTGGGTTAGGGTTAGGGTTAAGCTGAGGGTTAGGGTTAGGATGAGATTTAGGGTGAGGGTTAGGTTTAGGGTTAGGGTTAGAGTGAGGGTTAGTGTGAGGGTTAGGGTTAGGTTTAGGATTAGGGTGAGGGTGAGGGTTAGTGTTAGGGTTAGGGTGAGGGTTAAGGTTAGGATGAAGGCTAGGGTGAGGGTGTTGGTTAAGGTGAGGGTGAGTGTGAGGGTGAGTGTTTCTGTTAGGTAAGGTTTAGGGTTAGGGTTATGATGAGGATTAGGGTGAGGGTGAGGTTTAGGTTGAGGGTTAGGTTGAGGTTGAGGGTTAGGGTAAGTTTTATGGTGAGTTTTGGGGTTAGGGTGTTGTTTAGTGTGAAGGTGTTGTTTAGTTTGAGTTTTAGGGCTAGGGTTAGGGTTATTGTATGGTTTAGGGTTAGGGTTAGGGTGAGGGGAGGGGAGGGTTAGCGTTTTGGTTAGTGTGATGGTGGGGGTGAGGGGTAGGTTTAGGATTAGGGTTGGGTTAGGCTGAGGGCTAGGGTCAGGTTGAGGGTGAGGGTGAGGGTGAGGGTTTCTGTTAGGTAAGGGTTATGGTTTTTGTCAGGGTGAGGATTAGGTTGAGGGTGAGGGTTAGGGTTGGGGTGAGTGTTAGGGTTGCCGTTTTGGTGAGAGTTAGGGTTAGGGTGAGGTTTAGGGTGAGTGTGAGTGTTAGGGTGAGTGTTAGTGTTCGGGTGAGGTTGAGCATTAGGGTGTGCGTGAGGGTTAGGTTTAGGGAGAGGTTTAGGGTTTCGGTGAGGATTAGGTTAACTGTGAGGGTGAGGGTTAGATTTAGGGTGAGAATTAGGGTTAGGGTTAAGTTTAGGGTGAGGTTTAGGGTGAGGTTAGGGTTAGGGTTAGGGTGAGGGTTAGGATTAGTTTGAGGGTTAGGGTTAGGGTTAGAGTTAGGTTGAGTGTAAGGGTCAGCATGAGGGTTAGGGTGAGGATAAGGGTTAGGGTGAGAGTTAGGGTGAGGGTAAGGTTTAGGGTTAGCATTAGGTTTAGGGTGAGGGTTAAATTGAGGGTTAAGGTTTGGGTTAGATTTAGGGTTATTGTGAGGGTTAGGGTGAGGGTTAGGTTTAGGTTTAGGCTGAGGGTGAGGGTGAGGGTTAGGTTGTGGGTGAGGGTTAGATTTCGGCTGAGTGTTATGGTGATGATGAGGGTTAGGGTGAGGGTGAGCATTAGGTTTATGGTTAGTGTTAGGGTGAGGTTTAGTGTTAGGATTAGTGTTAGGGTGTGGCTTAGGGTGAGGGTTAGGATTACAGTAAGGGTCAGGTTTAGGGTTAGTGTGAGGGTTAGGGTTAGAGTTATGGTTAGGGTTAGTGTTAGGATAAGGGTGAGGGTGAGGGTTAGGTTGAGGGTGAGGGTGAGTGTTAGGTTTAGTGTTAGGGTAAGGGTGACGTTTACGGTGAGTGTTAGGTTTAGGGTGAGTGTTAGGTTCAGGGTTAGGGTGAGGGTTAGGTTTAGGGTGTTATTTAGGGTGATGGTGAATATTAGGGTGAGGGTGATGGTTAGTGTTAGGGTTAGGGTTAAGGTTAGGGTGAGGGATAGGTATAGGATTAGGGTTAGTGTTAGGGTTAAGGTAATTGTAAGAGTTCGGTTGACGTTTCGGGTGACCTTGAGTGTTAGGGTTTGGGTGAGGGTTAGCTTTGGAGTGCATATTAGGGTTAGGTTTAGGGTCAGGTTTTAGTGAGTTTATGGGTTAGGGTGAGGTTTATGGTGAGGGTTAGAGTTAGGATTAGTGAGAGGGTTAGCATGAGGGTTAGGGTAAAGGTTTGGGTTAGGGTTAGGGTGAGGGTTAGGGTGAAGGTTAGGGTTATGATGAGGGTTATATTTAGGGTTAAGGTGAGGGTTAGGGTGAGAGTACTGCTTAGGGTGAAGGTGAGGGTCAGGTTGAGCGTGAGGTTAAGGGTGAGTGTTAAGGTGACGGTGAGGGTGAGGGTGACGGTGAGGATTAGGTTTAGGGTTAGGGTTAGGGTGAGGGTGAGGGTTAGGGTTAGGATTGGGGTTAGGGTTAGGTTTAGGGTGAGGGTTAGGGTGAGGGTGAGGTTTAGGGTGCGGTTGAGGGTGATGGTGTATGTTAGGGTTAGGATTATTTTTAGGGTGAATTTTAGGGTTAGGGTTAGGTTTAGGGTGTGGGTAAGGTTTAGGTTTCGGCTGAGTGTTAGGGTGACGGTGAGCATTAGGGTGAGTGTGAGGGTTAGGGTTATGGTTAGGGTTAGGGTCAGGTTTTGGTTGAGGGTGAGTGTGAAGATGAGTATTAGGTTTAGGATTAGTCTTAGGTGTTTGGTAAGGCTTAGGATGAGTGTGAGCGTGAGGGTCAGATTTAAGGTTAGGGTGAGGTTTAGGGTTAGGGTTAGGGGTAGGTTGAGGGTGAGGGTGAGGGTTAGGTTGTGGGTGATGGTGAGGGTGACGATGAAGGTGAGGGTTATGTTTAGGGTAAGGTTTAGGGTTATGTTTAGGGTAAGAGTGAGTGTGAGGTTGAGGGGTAGGGTGAGGGTGATGGTGAGGTTGAGAGTGAGGGTGAGGGTTAGGGTTTGGGTTAGGGTTAGGGTTAGGGTAAGGGTTAAGGTTAGGGTGAGGGTTAGGGTTAGGGTTAGGGTTAGGATGACAGTTAGGCTGAGAGTTAGGGTTAGGGTTAGGGTGAGGGTGAGGGTTAGGATTAAGATTAGGGTTAGGTTTAAGTTGAGGTTTAGGGTTAGGGTCAGGGTTTGTTTAGGGTTAGGTTTAGAGTTAGGGTGAGGGTGAGGGTGAGGGTTAGGGTTTGGGTTAGGGTTAGTGTTAGGGTTAGGCTGAGGGTGAGGTTGAGGGTGAGTGTGAGGTTTAGGGTTAAGGTGAGGGTTAGATTAGGTTTAGGGTTAAGGGTTAGGTGAGGGTTAGGTTTAGGATTAAGTTTTATATGAGGATTAGGTTGAGGGTTAGGGTTAGGGTTCGTGGAAGGGTATGGGTTAGGGTGAGGGTTAGGGTGAGGGTGATGGTTAGGGTTAGGCCTTAGGGTTTGGATGAGGGTTAGGGTGAGGGTTAGTGTTAGGTTTAGGGTTAGGTTTAGGGTGAGGGTAAGGGTTAGGTTGATTTTTAGAATGAGAGTTAGTGTTACTGTTAGGGTTAGGGTTAGGGTGAAGGTTAGGTTGAGGATCAGGTAAAGGGCGAGCTTTGCGGTGACAGTGAGAGTTAGCGTGAAGGAGAGGGTTAGGGTTAGTGTGAGGGTGAGGGTTAAGTTTAGGGTGAGGGCTAGTGTGAGGGAGAGGTTTAGGGTGAGGGTGAGGGGTAGGGGTAGGTTTAGGGTTAGTGTTAGGGTTAGGCTGAGGGTTCGAGTTAGTGTGAGGGTGAGGGCTAATTTTAGCATTAGGGTTAGGGTTAGGTATAGGGTTAGGGTGAGGGCGAGGGTGAGATTGAGGTTGAGGTTAGGGTTATGGTTAGAGTTAGGCTGAGGGTGGGGATGAGGGTGAGGGTGAGGGTGAGGGTTAGGGTTAGTTTTAGGGTGAGGGCTAGGATGAGGGTGAGGGTTAGGCTGAGGTTGAGGTTGAAGATGACGGTTAGGGTTAGGGTGAGGATTAGGTTTAGGGTTAGGGTTAGGGTGAGGTTTAGGATTAGGATGACGTTAAGGGTGAAAGTGAGAGTTAGGGTGAGGCCGAGTGTGAGGATTAGGGTGTAGGTGATGGTTAGGTTTAGGGTGAGGGTTAGGGTGACGGTGAGGTTTAGTGTGAAGGTGAGAGTTAGGGTTAGGTTTAGGGTGAGGTTGAGGGTTAGGGTTAGGGTGAGGGTTTAAGTGAGGGGTAGGGTAAGGGTTAGGGTGAGATTTAGGTTTAATGTGAGGGTTAGGGTTAGGCTTAAGTTTAGGGTGAGGGTAATGTTTAGTATGGGGGTGAGGGTTAGAATTAGTTTAAGGGTGATGGTTAGGGTTCGGGTGAGGTTTAGGGTAGGGTTAGGGTCAGGGTGAGGGTTCGGGTGAGGGTGAGTTTTAGGGTAGGTTTAGGGTCAGGGTGAGGGTTCGGGTGAGGGTGAGTTTTAGGGTGTGGATGATGGTTAGGGTTAGGGTGAGGGTTATGGTGATGTTGAGGGTTAGGATGAGGGAGAGGTTTATGGTTACAGTGAGCATTATGGTGAGGGTTAGGGTTAGGTTTAGTGTGTGGATTAGGTTTAGGGTAAGGGTTAGGGTGAGGGTAAGGGTTAGGGTGACGGTTAGGTTGAGAGTGAGGGTTAGGGTTAGCGTTAGGGTTAGGGTGAGGTTTAGGGTGAGGGATAAGGTGATTGTTAGGGTTAGTATGAGGGTGAGGGTTAGAATTAGTTTTAGGGAGAGCGGTAGGGTGAGGGTTAGTGTTAGGGTTAGTGTGAGGATTAGGGTTAGGGTTAGGGTTATGTTGAGGGTAAGGGTTGGGGCGAGGTTTAGGTTAGGTTGAGGGTTAGGGTTAGTGTTAGGTTTAGGCTGAGGGTTAGGGTGAGTGGTAGGGTTACTGGGAGGGTTAAGGTTAGTGTGAGGGTAGGGAGAGGGTGAGGGTGAGTGTGAGGGTGAGGGTGAGGGTGAGGGTTTTGTTTAGGTTAGGGTTAGGGTTAGAGTTATTCTGAGGATAAGGGTGAGGGTTAGTTTAAGGTTTAGGATTAGGGTGAGTTTTAGGGTTAGGTTTAGGGTGATGGTTATGGTTAGGGTGATGTTTAGGGGGAGAGGGAGCATTAGAGTGAGGGTGCGGGTTTGGGTGAGGGTGAGGGTTAGGGTTAGGATTAAGGTGAATGTTAGGATTAGGGTTAGGGTTAGGGTGAGGTTTAGTGTGAGGGGTAGGGTTCGGGTTAGCGTGAGGGTTAGGGTTAGTGTGAGGGTTAGGGTTAGGTTTATGGTTAGTGTGAGGATAAGGGTTAGGGTGAGGGTTAGGTTGAGGCTGACGGTTAGGGTTAGCGTTAGTGTTAGGGTGAGCGTTAGGGTGAGTTTTAGGGTTAGGGTGAATGTTAGGGTTAGGGATAGGGTTAGAGTTAGGGTGAGTGTGAGAGTAAAGGTGAGGGTTAGGTGTAGGGTTAATGTCGCGACCACCTCGACCAGCAAGGAAGACGCCACCTGGGATTCTTATTAATGCGGTTTATTCAGGACCTTGTTACAAGCTTCTCTCCTGCTTCTCTCCTGCCTGCTTCTTCCCGCTTCTCTCCGCCCCCTGCACCCGCGCTCTGGCTATAAGCCTCCTGGATGGCCAATCCCTAAGCGCCACGTGGCATATACCAATAGGTTCACAAACACGGAAGCAAACTAGGAGCCAAGTCATAGCCATATAAGGAGTTGTTTTTACAGAGAGCACTCGTCACCGGGAAGATGGAAAGTGGATGCCATCGCCATCTTACCAAGGAGTTACAATGTTGCTGTTGCGGCAGCTCCTTACGGCCGCGCCGTCTTTGGTCACGGCTCCCGCAGCTCTCCACAGCTCCCCTTTTTTTGTTTTATTAAGCAAAGGTAAGAGTAGAGGTTGGGCCTCTGTCTAAAACATTAATGAGAGGACCTTGCACTGGTCTTCGCCTGAGGGGCGCCTTCCCCAGTGATGACCAGGCCCGTCCGATGCCTTTTTTGCAGAGGTGGGATCTTGGGCATCAACCCACTTGCAACCCAACATGCTCTTCTTGCGCTCACACTAGGGAGTGATTCCCAAGTGCAGTGCGTTTGCCGCGCAGCCTGTGCTATTCCTTTAACGTGGCAAGCCACGCGTAGGGGGACTGTCCGGCCTCAATGGCAGTGAAGGCCTGGACCACCACAGCCATACTCCTGCCCTGCAAGCTCCTAATCCGGCATATGCACCACAGGCACAGCAAGATCACCAATGCCAGGATACCAATAAGGGAACCCATTCCCGCCCACTCCTTCAAATGATCCACAGCTGTCAAAATCCAGGAGGAAACATCTTGTAACAGGGCATCATCCATCCGGGTAGAGTTTATCGCGAAAATGACCGATCGTAGCTGCAACATCAATTGTTCGAATTCCCCCGTCCAGTTGCCTAAAAGATAACTTGACAGTTGTTTAGACAAATTTGCTGCTTGGGTAGAGTTATAATACTGAATAGCAGTAATACAAAGCCCTTCATATTTTTGAACACATCCCAGCTGAGCCAACTGCCACAGGATATCAACCTGCTCCTGCACAAGGTCAACCCTTTGATATAACAGCATCAGTCCTCCTTTTAATTGTGCATTGGCCGCTTGTTGTAAATCCATAACTCTAGCTGTAGTAGCCGACAAGTTATTTAAAGTCTGAGCCGTCTGCACAGTATGTGACATGGCAACAGCGGCAGCCGTCGCACCCGCAGCAGCCACAGCTATAGCAGTTACAATGGCCGCAGTGATGCCAAAATCTCTCTTATGCCTAAACAAGGTTACAGCTTGAGAAGCATCTACTGGCACAGGCACCCAACGTGGGATCCGTGCACTATAGCTAACGGATACTGAGAACTCCAGCAGGTAGCATAATAGCAGGTTTCATTAGTGCAAGAACATACATCATCTGAGCATACAGAGGTGTTGTTAATTACCAAAAACACAAAAGGGGAAACCACACACACGGGTGTAGGCTGATAGCTAAATACCGTATAATTCTTACTAAAATGACAATTGGCACCCACAGTACGGGCAGTACTAGTCAAATTGCAAGTCATGTTTGCTATAAAAAAGTGACCTCCTTGCAGCATAACTATAGGTTCGGCCTGCAAGCAACTTCCATTAAGACCACATAACAGCCAATTATTAAAGGGATTAATTCCAGCCCAGAATTGTACACTAGCATTGGACAAAACACTAGGGGAGAATGAAAAACGCTCAGACTCATCAGCCCAAACAGCGCGTTGTGATTGGCAACCTGTCCAAGGCCAAGCCTCCCCCATACGGTCAGGCTAGCAAAAAGGGGCCCATTTAGGTTGCTTTACAATCCACATGTCAGTACTTAACTTTAAGCTTTCATAATATCTGCCTAAGACAGTATTAACAAATCCAGTAGCATTTGCCCAAACCTCAGTTGATCCCGGATTTCCATACCAATATCTAAAATAAGCGGCGGGGGAACTAGTCAAGGCCATGCAACTACCATTAAGGGTCACCTCACTTAAGCAAAAGCATAGCGTGCCCGTCAAGCTAATATTTCTAGCTTCACCTATCCCTGCTATTTGTTTATCCTCTGGGTAAAAGGGAAGGTTAAGCGTCTTATTTGTAGTGAAAAATCTAGGGAAAAGAGAGGCGTCATGTCTCACGGGCATGGGCCTCGGGAATGCAGACAGTATCCCCCATCTCGCTACCGTCTAGCCCTGTTGGATCATCAGGAGCTGTATGATCAGCAACGCAATCTTTTGTTTCTTCCGTGTTCCGTTCATCTTGGACTCGCCGCACAAGTCGTTCGGGCACCAACACTGGATCCGAACGATTCTGAGGAAAAAACACAAACAGATCCTCGTGCCCATACCAGCACGGGGTTAGGCCCGTTCCAGAGACCAGTGAGCACATCCTTCCACAAAGCCGATCCTAAGGCCGAAGGAGTGGAACAGTTATGCCTATCCGCCGCTGAGCGACCAGCGTTATCCAAATTCAAAAAATTTAGGGTGAAATGTGTCATGGCTATTCTTTGTCTTGCTGTAGCCATCAGGGGTCCAGCTCCCCCTTTTTGTTTTATTAACATTTTCTTGATAGTATGATGAGTTCTTTCTACAATTCCTTGTCCTTGAGGGTTATAGGGCAGTCCATGCACCAGAGTAACACCCATTTGAGTGCAAAAGGAAACAAAGCGCTGCCCAGTATAGGCCAGACCATTATCAATTTTTAGCTGTTTTGGCATTCCCCAGGCCGCCCACGCTTCCAGGCAGTGAGATATTACATCAGTAGCCTTTTCCCCTGACAGGGGGGTGGCAAGTATAACACCCGAAAAGGTGTCAACAGAAACATGTAGATATTTTAAGCGGCCAAATTCTGGTACATGAGTTACATCCATACTTGTAAGGGTCTTAAACCACGTGGATTAACTCCAAACGTAGGGGGCTTATGGTAAATAATACATCGGGGACACTCCTTTACCACTTGATGTGCATCCGCTCTAGAAAGGGAAAAGCGGCTTTGTAAAGTCCTGGCGTTTACATGAAATTTGGCATGAAAATCTTTTGCTAAGTCAACAGAAGAAGCATGGAGCGCCCACTCAGCACGAGTGTGTGCATCAGCCAGGGCATTACCCTTTGTCAGTGGTCCTGGGAGGGCCGTATGTGCTCGAATATGCATTGGAAAAAACGGTTCCTTGGGTTGCCATATAAGGGATTGTAGCAAGATAAAAGGAGCTAGAACAGAACTGGTAGCCTTTATTGTACCAACCGCTTCCAATATCTTTAAAGCATTTATTACATAGGCTGAATCTGATATTAAATTAAAGGCACAGGGGAAAGCTTTAAATACTTCAATTACAATCATCAACTCAACAATCTGTGGGTTACCAGGGACAAATTGATGCTGCACGGGGTCTTGGTTACCTGCGACGTATACCCCGCATCCCGTTTTGGAACCATCCGTAAAAATATTTATAGCCCCTCCAATAGGCTTTTGGGCAGTTACCTTTGGAAAAATCACTGGATGTTCCTTTACAAATCTCAGTAGGGGGTCTTTGGGCAAATGATTATCAATATCTCCTGGAAACATGCATCTCAAAATGGACCAATTGTCAATAGTGGCACATAAAATCTGAACTTGGTAGGCATTGTAGGGAACAATGATGGAGTGCGGATAAATTCCAAAAAATTGTAAACTCTGTTGAACTCCTTGCAGAGCTAAGCCCGCCACTGCCTCACGGTAATACTCCAGCACCTTTCGGGGGAAACATGAGAGTGTAACCACATCAACGGCCCCTCTTGCCAAAGTACCCCAGTTGGTTGGATCTCAGTGGGAAGAATGCATAAATCAAAGAGTTGGCCATCTTGTAGCCTGTTTAAACAGGCAGCACTTAAAGCCTCCTCCACCCTTTTGAGAGCAAATCGGGCGCTCTCAGTCAGGTCTCGTAGGGCGTTTAAATCTATATCTCCTTTTAACATATCAAAAAGGGTTTTAATTCATAATTTAGCATTTTCAAATACCCCGTTATCCAATTAATATCCCCCAACAATTTTTGATAATCATTTAAAGTCTTTAAGTTATCTTTTCTCAGGGTCAATTTTTGGGGCATGATCGACCTGGGATGTATCTTAGCTCCCAGGTACTCCACCACACTGCCTGTTTGTATTTTTTCTGGTGCTGGATAAAGACCCTGTACCCTTAAGGCAAAAACCAATTCTGCATAGGCCTTTTGAAACCCAGCTTCTTCCTTATGAGCTATCAAAATGTCATCCATATAATGGACCACCCTGAGTTTAGGATGCCGTTCTTTAACAGGAGCTATAGCCCTGCCGACAAACAGCTGACACATAGTGGGGCTGTTGGCCATACCCTGAGGCAGTACGACCCACTCATATCTTTGGTCAGGTTCTTCATGGTTACAAGAGGGCACAGTAAAGGCAAAACGCTCACAATCCACAGAATGCAAGGGGATAGAAAAGAAACAATCTTTTATATCTATTACCATAATAGGCCAATGGTCAGGGAGGGCGGAAAGCAAAGGTAACCCTCCTTGTACAGGGCCCATAATTTGCACTTGTGCGTTTATGGCACGCAAATCATGAAGTAATCGCCATTTACCCGACTTCTTTTTTATCACAAATATTGGAGTATTCCATGGTGAAACTGAGGGTCTCACATGGCCCAGGGCTACTTGTTCTTCTACCAGTTTATGAGCGGCTAAAAGCTTTTTGGAGGATAGAGGCCACTGAGCTACCCATACCGGTTCCTCCGTCTTCCAGGGAATGGGAACTTGATTCTCAGCGGCCCCTATGAAAAACCCAGCCCATGTATATCAAGTTTTTGGTGGACATCAATAGGCTCTTTACAGCCTTGCAAGTTTTTTCCCAGTCCATGCCCTGGGCAGTAGCCCATTTGTAACATCATTTCCTTTGAGGTAGGAGAATATTCATTACTAAGTCAAAACCCCATCTCTTTGAGTAAATCTCGACCCCACAGGGAGACAGGCAATTCTAAAACATAAGGCTGGATGTTTCCAGAGTGTCCCTCTCCATCCTTCCAGTTGAGGGGTCTTGCACTTATGTCAGGGGCTTTGGCATAACCCAACCCTCTCAGGGTTTGTTCTAGGCTTGTAATGTTCTGAGGCCACCCTCTCGGCCAATCCTTTTTGGCAATAATGGTTCGATCGGCCCCTGTGTCTAACAGTCCTATAATCCTTTTTCCTTCAATCTCCAGCTTAAGCGTGGGTCTCTGGTCTAAATCCAGGGCTAGGTACACTGACTCAATTCCGGAGGAGCCAAAACCCTTTTTACCTCTCTCAGACTGTATGGCAGGAAATTTTTCATGTAGGCTAGGCAGGAGTAACAATTGGGCAATTCTGTCTCCAGGGGAAATTGCTACAATACCTTTTGGAGCTTCTACCATGATTTTAACTATACCTGTATAATCTGGGTCAATAACTGCTGGGTGAATTTTAAGCCCTCTAAGAGTAATGGAAGACCGGGTAAGTAGTAACCCCACTGTGCCCCGTTCTAGAGGACCTTGAAAATCTGACTCTATTAACTGAACGCCCATTTGCGGGGTTAGTACGAGTCTGGTGGTGGCACGGAGGTCCAGTCCCGCCGAGCCTGTAGTGGCTCTCCGCGGTTCTTGGAATGCCTCAGGGTAGGCCATCCTTCTTGGGAAATTTCCTCGTTTGGGCTGTCCATTGCCCCATACATTTGCGGGCCCTGGGGACAGGGGCCCCTGTGCCCGTTTTTTGGCTGCATGATGGGTCCCAAGGCCTGGCCGTTAACATCTTTGAGTGATCTACATTCGTTGGCCCAATGCTTTCCTTTATTACATCTGGGGCACAGCCCTGGCTGCTTACCCGTTGTAACTCCTCCAGCCCTTCCGGTTCCTTTTCTCTCTGGGCAATCTCTCTTAAAATGACCAGCCTTACCACACTTAAAACATACACCAGATGTCACTCCAGACCCCCCCCCCCCTCCTATTTGAATACTGGAGAACTGCGGCAGCAAGGCCTGCATTAGTTAGAGGTCCTCCCAGCTCCCTGCACACTTTCATCCATGCCTCCAACCCTCTATTTTTATACGGGGTAATGGCGGCTTTGCATTCTTTGGTGCATTGCTCATAGACTAATTGTTTTATAAGAGGCATAGCCATGTCAGGATTCCCAAAAATACTGCCTGCTTCTTCCACCATTCTGGCCACAAAATCTGAAAAAGGCTCGGTAGCCCCCTGCAGGATCTTGGTGAGATTGCCGCTAACTTCCCCCTTATTTGGTAGTGATTTCCACGCCTTAATGCAAATATCATTTATCTGTTGATACACTTCAGGGGGATATCCTATCTGAGCATTAGCAAAGCGACCTTATCCTAGGAGCATGTCTCTGTCCCAAACCTGACGTCCGTTCGCTTGATTGATGGCTGCCTGTTCATTACAAAATTCCAGTAAAAATGCCCTCCAATCCAAGTATTGGCCTGGACTCAAACATGCCCGTGCTAGGCTTGCCCAATCAGAGGGGGTCATGCAATATCTCTTTATAGCTTCCACTTGAGCTACAGTAAAAGAGGCTGTAAGCCCATCCGTCCGAACAGATTCAGCCAGGGACTTAATTACCTTAAATTCTACAGGCTCATGGAATCTCTGTTGATTATTGTCTTGAAAAACTGGCAAGGCGACTTCTGCTCGAGCAGTTCGCCAAGTGTCCGGGCAAAATGTGTGCCCATTGGCTCCATGTTGATATGGAGGAGGAGCTAAAGGGGTCTGACCGGAAGTTCTTTCTATGTCCTCATTAAGTGCAGGTTGGCTTAGCTTACGTTCCCCTTGTTTTATACGGCTCCTTTTCATCTGTTGAATAAGTGCTCTCACTTCTTCCTCCTTTAACTCTCTGGAACTCCCTCTTTCCGATTTTAGCTCGGACAGATCTGGGTATAGTCGCACCCTTTTGCCCTGTTCACTGTGTCCCTTTTCACTGATCGCCTTCTCTGACCTCTCTTCCTGTAACTGCTCCAGTGCTGACTGTCCATTTTCTATAATCTCACAGCAGCTCTGATCCTCCAGGCAGCCACTAATCAATCTCCAAATGGGGCGGACTCCTGCTTTAATGTGCCCTCTTCATAGGCAAAGTCCAAATCCCTGCCTAATTTTTCCTATGAGGCTATTGTAAGGCTCCCGGACACTATGAACCAAGGAGCTACAATGTTGCATTCTTCAAGGAACCTCTGTAAAGTACGCTTCTTTAACTTCAGTCCTTTTGAGCATAGTAGCTCTTCCAGGGCCCATCATAGGTATTAAAAATTTTATTTTTTGTTACTTTCACTTTAGGCCTGTATTTTATTTCTTCCCGGGTTTCTGCTCTCTCTTTTATCTACAGAGAAGAGCCCCGTATTATGCCCGGTTTAATCGCGGATTCCCACTTCACCTGGGAACTTACCCCCCCTCTTGTTGCAGATTCTCCCTTTTCCTGGGAATTTACTGGTACACCACCCTGACCTCAGAGAGTTCTGAATTCCCCGTACGGGCCGCCAGCTGTCGCGACCACCTCGACCAGCAAGGAAGACTCGACCCGGGATTCAATGCAGTTTATTCAGGACCTTGTTACAAGCTTCTCTCCTGCTTCTCTCCTGCCCGCTTCTTCCCACTTCTCTCCGCTCCCCCCCCTCCCCGCGCTCCGGTTATAAGCCTCCTGGATGGCCAATCCCGAAGCACCACGTGGCATATACCAATAGGTTCACAAACACGGAAGCAAACCAGGAGCAAAGTCATAGCCATATAAGGAGTTGTTTTTACTGAGAGCACTAGTCACCGGGAAGACAGAAGGCGAAGCCAGCGCCATGTTACCAAGGAGGTACAATGTTGCATTTGAGGCCGCGCCTTACGGGCACGCCATCTTTGGTCACGGCTTCCGCAGCTCTCCATAGCTTAGGGTTAGGGTTAGGGTTAGTATGAGGATTAGGGTTAGGCTTAGGGTTAGGGTTATAGTGAACTTTAGAGTTAGAGTGAGGTTTAGGGTGAGGGTGAGGTTGAAGGTTGAAGCAATAGGGTTAGGGTGAGGATTAGGGCAAGGGTTAGGATTGGGCATAGGGTGAGGGTGAGGGTTAGGTTTAGGATTAGGGTTAGGGTTAGAGTTTTGGTGAGGCTGAGGGTGAGGGTTAGGGTTAGGATTAGATTTACAGTTCTTGTTAGGGTTAGGGTTAGGGTTAATTTGAGTGTGAGTGTGAGAGTTAGCTTAGAGTTATGGTTAGGATTAGGGTGAGGGAGGGGGTGAGGGTTAGGTTTAACATTAGGGTTAGGGTTTGTGTTAGGCTGAGGGTGAGGGTTAGGGTTAGGATGAGGGTTAGGGTTAGGGTTAGGATGAGGGTTAGGGTGAGGGGTAGGGTTAGGGTTAGGGTTAGGGTGAGGGTTAGGGTGAAGGTTAGGGTTATGGTTAGGGTTAGGGTAAAAGTGAGGTTTAGAGTTAGTGTTAGGGTGAGGTTTAGGTTTACGGTGAGGGCTATGGTGAGGGTGAGGTTTAGGCTGAGTGTGAGGGTGAGGGTGAGGGTAAGGGTTACGATTTCCGTTAGAGTTATGGTAATGCTGAGGGTGCCGGTGAGGGTGAGGGTGAAGGTTAGGGCGAGGGTTAGGGTTAGGATGAGGGTGAGGTTGAGGATTAGGGTTAGGATTAGGGCTAGGGTTAGGGTTAGGCTGAGGGTGACAGGGAGGATGAGGGTGAATGTTAGGGTTAGAGTTAGGGTTTGGGTTAAGGTGAAGGCTAGGGTGAGGGTGAGGGTTAGGGTGAGAATAAGGGTGAAGTTGAGGTTTTCGGTTAGGTAAGAGTTAGGGTTATTGTTAGGGTGAGGATTAGGATGAATGTGAGGGTTAGTGTGAGGGTTAGGGTTAGGGTAAGTGTTAGGGTTAGGTTTAGTGTTAGGGTGAGGGTGAGGGTTAGGGTGAGGGGTAGGGTTAGGGTTAGGTTGAGGGTTAGGTTTACTGTGAGGGTTAGGGTTAGGGTTAGGTTGAGGGTTAGGTTTACTGTGAGGGTTAGGGTTAGGGTTACAGTTAGGGTTAGCGTGAGGTTAAAGGCTAGGGTGAGGGTTAGGGTGAGGGTGAGGCTTAGGGTTAGGGATAGGGTTTGGGGTTGGGTGAGCGTGAGGGTGAGGGTGAGTGTTAGGGTTAGGGTTAGGGTTAGGGTTAGGCTGAGGGCAAGGGTGAGGTTGAGGGTAAGTGTTAGGTTTAGGGTTAGGGTTAGGGTGAGGGCTACGTTGAGGGTGAGGTTTAGGGTGATATTGAGGGTGAGGGTGAGGGTTTTGGTTAGTTAAGGGTTAGGGTTATTGTTAGGGTGAGTTTTAAGTTGAGGGTGAGGGTTAGTGTGAGGGTTAGGGTCAGGTTGAGGGTTAGGGTTAGGGTTAGAGTTAGGGTGAGGGTTAGGATTAGGATGATGTTTAGTTTGAGAGTATGGGTAAGGATGAGGGTTAGAGTTCGTTTGAGAGTGAGGGTTAGGGTGTGAGTGAGGGTTAGCATTAGGGTGAGGTTTAGGGTGACGGTGAGTGTTAGGGTGAGTGTGCGGGTTAGGGTTAGGTTTGGGGTGAGGGTTAGGGTTAGGGTTAGGGTGAAGGTGAGGTTTAGGGTGAGGGGTAGGTTTAGGGTTAGTGTGAGGGTTAGGGTTAATGTGAGGGTTAGGGTTATGGTTATTGTTAGGTTTAGTGTGAGGATAAGTGTTAGGATGAGGGGTAGGGTGAGGCTGAGTGTTAGGGTTAGAGTTAGAGCTAGGGTGACGCTTAGGTTGAGGGTTAGGGTTAGAGTTAGGGTTATGGTGAGGATTAGGGTGAGTGTTAGGGTTAAGTTTAGGGTGAGGGTTAGGGTTAGGGTGATGTTTAGGGTGAGGAGGAAGGTTAGGTTGAGGGTGAGGGCTTGGGTGAGTGTGAGGGTTAGGGTTAGGGTTAGGGTGAAGGTTTAGATTAGGGTTAAAGTTAGTGTGAGGGTTAGTGTTAAGGGTAGGGTTCGGGTTAGGGTTCGAGTTAGGGTTAGAGTGAGGGTTAGGGTTAGGTTTAGGGTTAGGGTTAGTGTGAGGATAAGGGTTAGGTTGAGGGTTAGTTTGAGGGTGAGGGTTAGTGTTAGCGTTAGGGTTAGGGTGAGGGTTAGAGTGAGTTTTAGGGTTAGGGTGAGTGTTTGGGTTAGGGTTAGGGTGAGGTTTAGAGTTAGGGTGAGGAATAGGGTTAGGATTTTTGTTAGGCTGAGTTTTATGGTTATGTTTAGGGTTAGGGTGAGTGTGAGGTTTAGTGTTAGGTTTAGGGTGAGGTTTAGGGTTAGGGTGAGTGTTAGTGTTAGGGTTAGGGTTAGGGTGAGGGTGGAGTTGAGGGGTAGGTTTAGGGTTAGGGTTAGAGTTTGGGTTATCCTGAGGGAGAGATGAGGATGAGGGTGAGTTTTAGGGTTAGGGTTAGGATGAGGGCTAGGGTGAGGGTGAAAGTTAGGGTGAGAATGAGGGTGAGGGTGAGTGTTTCGGTTAGGTAAGGGTTAGCGTTATTGTTTGGGTGAGGATTAGATTGAGGGTGAGGGTCAGTGTGAGAGTTAGGGTTGAGTGAGTGTTAGGGTATGGGTTTTCGTGAAGGTAAGGATTAGTGTGAGGTTTAGGGTGAGGGTGAGATTTTGGGTGATGGTTAGGGTTCCGGTGAGGTTTATCATTAGGGTGAGATTGAGTTTGAGGTTTAGGGTGACGGTGAGGGTTAGGGTAAATGTGAGGGTTAGGGATAGGTTTAGGGTGAGGTTCAGGGTTAGTGTTAGGGTTAGGGTGATGGTTAGGGTGAGGGGTAGGTTTAGGGTTAGGTTTAGGGTGAGTGTTAGGGTTAGTGTGAGGGTTAGGTTTAGGATTACAGTTAGGGATAGGGTTAGTTTGAGGGTAAGGTTTAGAGTGAGTGTTAGGGTTAGGGTAAGCGTTAGGGTTAGCATTAGGGTTAGGGTGAGGGTTAGGTTTAGGGTTAGTGTTAGGATGACGGTGAGGGTCAGGGTTAGGGTCAGGGTTAGGGTGAGAGTGAGGGTGAGGATTTTTGTTATGTAAGGGATAGGGTTAGGGTTCGGGATAGTATTAGGTTGAGGGTGAGGGTTAGGTGGACGGTTAGATAAGGGTGAGGGTTAGAGTTAGGTATAGAGTGACGGTTAGGGTTAGGGTGAGTTTTAGGGTAGGGTTAGCGCGAGGGTGAGGGTTTGGGTGAGTGTGCGTTTTGGGGTGTGGGTGACGGTTAGGGTTAGGGTGAGCTTAAGGTGACAGTGAGGGTTAGGGTGAGGGTGAGGGTTAGGTTTACGGTGAGCTTTAGGTTGAGGATTACGGTTAGGGTTATTGTGAGGATTAGGGTTAGGGTTAGGGTTATGGTGCAGGTAATATTTAGGGTGAGGTTTAAGGTAGGGTGAGGGTTAGAGTTAGCGTTAGGTTTAGGGTGAGGTTTAGGGTGAAGGTTAGGTTTATGGTGAGGGTTAAGTTTAGGTTGAGGCATCGGTGAGGGTGATTGTTAGGGTGAGGGTGAGGGAGAGGTTGAGTGTTTTGGTTAGGTAAGGGTTAGGTTTAGGGTGAGGGCTAGTTTGAGGGTGAGGGTTAGGGTGAGAGTGAGGGTGAGGGTGAGGGTTTCGGTTAGGTAAGGGTTAGGTTTATTGTTAGGGTGAGGTTTAAGTTGAGAGTGAGTGCTATTTTTTGGGTTAGGGTTAGGGTGAGGGTTAGGGTTAGAGTTAGGGTGAGGGGTAGGGTTAAGATAATGTTTAGGGTGAGGGTAAGAGTTAGCATGAGGGTTAGGGTTCGGTTGAGAGTGAGGGTTAGGTTGTGGGTGATGGTTAGGTTTAGGGTGAGGTTTAGGGTGACGGTGAGCGTTAGGGTCAGTGTGCGGGTTAGGGTTAGTTTTCTGTGAGGGTTAGGGTTAGGGTGAGGGTGAGGTTTAGGGTGAGGGGAGGTTTAGGGTTAGGGTGAGGGTTAGGGTACATTTGAGGGTTAGGGTTAGGGTTATGGTTAGTTCTAGTGCAAGGATAAGTGTTAGGATGAGGGTTAGGGTGAGGGTGAGGCTTAGGGTTAGGTTTAGGGTAAAGTTTATGGTTAGGTTGAGGGTTTGGGTTAGGATTAGGTTTAGAGTGAAGTGAGGGTTAGGGTTAGCGTTAGGGATAGGGTGACGGTTAGGTTGAGAGTTAGGGTTAGGTTTAGGGTTAGTGTGAGGTTTAGTGTTAGGGTTACGTTTAGGGGAAGGATTAGAGTTTAGGTGAGGGTTAGGGTTAGGGTGAGGGTTAGGGTTAGGGGTGAGTGTTAGGGTGAGGGTTAGGGTTAGGGTGAGGGTTAGGGTTAGGGGTGAGTGTTAGGGTGAGGGTTAGGGTTAGGGTGAGGGTTAGGGTTAGGATTAGAGTTAGGGGTAGGGTTAGGATGAAGGTGAAAGTGAGGGTGAGGTTGAGAGTGAGGGTTAGGTTTAGGGTGAGGGTTAGGATCAGTGTGAGGGTTATGGTGAGGTTTAGGGTGAGTGTTAGTTTTAGGGGTAGGGTGAGGGTTGGGGTAAGGTTTAGAGTTAGGGTGAAGGTTAAATTGAGGGTGCGGGTGAGGGTTAGGTTTAGGGTTAGGTTGAGGGTGAGGTTTTGGTTTAGGATTATGGTTATTGTTAGGGTTAGGCTTAGAGTGAGGTGAGGGTGAGTTTGAGGGTTAGGGTAAGGGTGAGGGGTAGGGTGAGGTTGAGGTTTAGGTTGAGGGTTAGGGTTAGGGTTAGGGTTAGGGTCCGGGTGATGTTTAGGTTGAGGGTGAGGGTTAGGGTGAAGCTGAGGGTTCGTGTTCCTGGTTCAGGTTCGCTGAGGATGAGGGTTAGGGTGTGGGTGAGGGTTAGTATTCGGGTGAGTTTTAGGGTGACGGTGAGTATTCGGGTGAGGATGAGGGTTAGGGTTAATGTTATGGTTAGGGTGAGGGGTAGTGTTAGGCTTAGGGTGAGGGTTAGCATTAGTGTGAAAGTTAGGGTTATGTATAGGGTTAATGTTAGTGTGAGGATAAGGTTTAGGGTGAGGGTGAGGGTTAGGGTTAGAAGTAGGGTGAGGGTGAGGGTGAGCATTAGGGTTAGGGTTAGGGTTAGAGTGAGTGTGAGGGTTAGTGTTAGTGTTAGCGTTAGAGTGAGTGTTACTGTTAGGATTAGGGTTATGGTTAGGGTTAGTGTTATTATTAGGGTTAGGGATAGGGTTAGAGTTAGGGTTAATATGAGGATAAAGATTAGGGTGAGGGTTAGGGTTAATGTTAGGGTTAAGGTTAGGGTTAGGGTGAGGGTTAGGGTTAGGGTGATGTTTAGGGCGAGGTTGAGGGTTAGGGTGAGGGTGAGGTTGAGGGTGAGTGTGAGGGTGAGGGTGACGGTGAGGGTTAGGTTTAGGGTGAATGTGAGGGTTAGGGTTAGGATTAGGGTTAGGTTTTGGGTTAGGCTGAAATTGAGGGTGAGGGTGAGGGTTAGGGTTAGGGTGAGGTTTAGGGTGAGGCTTAGTGTTAGGGTTAGGTTTAGGCTTATGGTGAGTGTTAGGGTGAGTGGTAGGGTTAGAATTAGGATGATTGTTAGTGTTAGTTTGAGGGTTAGGGTTAGGGTTACACTTAGGGTTAGTGTATGGTTAAAGGTTAGGGTGAGGGTGAGTGTTAAGGTTTTCGTTAGGGTTAGGGTGAGCGTTAGGGTGAGGGTTAGGTGTAGGGTGAGGGTTAGTGTGAGTGTAATGTTTAGCGTGAGGGTGAGAGTTAGGGTGAGGGAGATGGTTAGGGTTAGATTTAGGGTTAGGGTTAGGGTTATGGTGAGGTTTAGGGTTAGGGTTAGGTTTAGGTTGAGGGTGAGGTTGAGGGTTAGGATTAGGGTTAGGTAAGGGTTAAGGTTAGGTTTAGGGTGAGGATTAGGTTGAGGGTGAGGGTTAGGTTGAGCATTAGGGTTAGGGTGAGGTTTAGGGTAGGGGTTAGGGTGAAGGTTAGGGTTAGGGTGATGTTTAGGGTGAGAGTGAGGGTTCGGGTGAGGATGAGGGTTAGGGTGTGGGTGAGGGTTAGGTTTCGCCTGAATGTTAAGGTGATGTTGAGCATTAGGGTGAGGGTGAGCGTTAGGGTTATGGTTAGTGTTAGGGTGAGGGTTAGGGTAGGGTTAGGTTTAGGGTCAAGTTAGGGTTAGTGTGAGGGTTAGGGTTAGGGTTAAGGTTAGGGTTAGTGTTAGGATAAGGGTGAGGGTGTGGTTTAGGGTGAGGGTGAGGGTTAGGGTGAGGGTTAGGATTAGGATTAGGGTTAGGATTAGGGTGAGGTGTAGGGATAGGTTTAGGGTTAGGGTGAGGGTTTGTTTAGGGTTAGGTTTTGAGTTAGGGTGAGGGTGAGGGTGAGTGTTAGGGCTTGGATTAGGGTTATTGTTAGGGTTAGACTTAGGATAAGGTTGAAGTTGAGTGTGAGTGTTAGGGTTAGGGTGAGTGTTAGGTTTAGGCTTAGGGTTAAGGGTAAAGTGAGGGTTAGGTTTAGGGTTAAGTTTAATATGAGGGTTAATCTGAGTGTTAGGTTAAGTGTTCATGTATTGGTAAGGGTTAGGGTGAGGGTTAGGGTGAGGGTGAGGGTTACGGTTAGGCTTAGGGTTAGGGTGAGTGTTAGGGTGAGGGTTAATGTTAGGGTTAGATTTAGGGTTAGGGCGAGGGTAAGGGTTAGGGTGAGGGTTAGGGTGAGGGTTAGTGTTACTGTTAGGGTTAGGGTAAAGTTTAGGGCTAGTTTAGGTTGAAAGTGAGGGTTAGGGTGAAGGAGAGGGTTAGGGTTACGGTTAGTTTGAGGGTTAGGTTTATGGTGAGGGCTAGTGTGAGGGAGAGGGTTAGGGTAAGGGTGAGGTGTAGGGGTAGGGTTAGGGTTAGGGTTAGGTTTAGGCTGTGGGTTAGGGTTAGTGTGAAAGTGATGGCTAGTTTTGCATTAGGGTTAGGATTAGGGTTAGGGTTAGTGTGATGGGGAGGGGGAGGTTGAGGTTGAGGTTAGGGTTAGGGTTAGGGTTAGGCTTAGGGTGGGGGTGAGGGTGAGGGTGAGGGTGAGGGTTAGGGTTAGTTTGTGGGTGAGGGCTTGGGTGAAGGTGAGGGTGAGGGTGACGGTTAGGGTGAGGGTGAGGGTTTCGGTTAGGAAAGTATTAGGGTTAGGTTTAGGATGAGGATCATGGTGAGGGTGAGGTTTAAGGTGATGGTTAGGGTTAGGGTGAGCGTTAGGGTTAGGGTTAGGGTGAGGGATAGAGTTAGGGTTAGGGTTAGTGTAAGGTTTAGGATTAGGGTTAGGTTTAACGTTAGG
This sequence comes from Dipodomys merriami, assembly GCF_024711535.1. Taxonomy (NCBI): domain Eukaryota; kingdom Metazoa; phylum Chordata; class Mammalia; order Rodentia; family Heteromyidae; genus Dipodomys; species Dipodomys merriami. Next base: position 18,342,191 of record NW_027203715.1, on the reverse strand, counting down.
GTGAGGATTAGGGTGAGGGTTAGGGTTAGGGTTAGGGTTAGGGTTAGGGTTAGGGTTAGTGTGAGGTTAAAGTTTAGGGTGAGGGTTAGTGTGAGTGTTAGGGTTAGGTTGAGGGTTAGGGTTAAGGTAGGGTTGAGGTTAGGTTTTCAGTGAGGGTTATGGTTAGGGTGATGTTTAGGGTGAGGGTGAGGGTTAGGATGAGTGTGAGGTTTCGGGTGAGGGTGAGGGTTCCGGTAAGGGTGAGGGTTAGGGTGTGGTTTAGTTTTAGGTTTAGGGTCGGGTAAGGGTGACATTGAGGGTTAGGCTGTCGTGAGGGTTAGGGTTAGTGTTAGGGTCATTGTTAGGGTGAGGGTTAGGTTGAGCGGTAGGGTTAAAGTTAGGGTGAGGGTTAAGCTGAGGGTCAGGGTGAGGGTGAGGGTTTCGTTTAGGTAAGGCTTAGGGTTATTGTTAGGGTGACGTTTAGGTTGAGTGTGGGGGTTAGTGTGAGGTTTAGGGTTAGGGAGAGGGTTAGGATTAGAGTTAGGGTGAAGGTTAGGTTTAGGATGATGTTTAGGGTGAGGGTGAGGGTTAGGGTTTGGGTTAGAGTTCAGGTTCAGGGGAGGGTTAGGTTATGGGTGACGGTTAGGGTGAAGGTTAGGGTGACGGTGAGAGTTAAGGTGAGGGTGTGGGTTAGCATTATGTTTAAGGTGATGGTTAGCGTTAAGGTTAGGGTTAGGGTGAGGGTTAGGGTGAGGGTTAGGATTAGGTTTAGTGTGAGGGTTAGTGTTAGTGTCAGGGTTAGGTTTAGTTTTAGTGTGAGGATAAGGGTTATGGTGAGGGTTAGGGAGAGAGTGAGGGTTAGGGTTAGCGTTAGGGTTATTTTGAGGTTTAGGGAGAGGGTTAGGGTTAGGGTGAGGGTTACGGTTAGGGTGATGTTTAGAGTGAGGTTCAGGTTTAGGGTGAGGGTTGAGGGTGATGATGAGTGTTAGGGTGAGTGTGAGGGTGAGGGTGACGGTGAGGGTTAGGGTTAGGGTTAAGGTTAGGGTGAGGGTGAGGTTTATTGTTAGGATTACGGTTAGGGTTAGGGTGAGTCTGAGGGTTAGTGTTAGGGTTAGGATTAGGGTTAGGGTTAGGGTGAGGGCTAGGGTGAGTGTGAGGTTTAGGGTTAGGGTGAGGTTGAAGGTGAGTGATAGCTTTAGGGTTAGGGTTAGCCTGAGGGCGAGGGAAGGGTTGAGGGTAAGGGTTAGGTTTAGGGTTAGGTTTAGGATGAGGATTAGTTTCAGGTTGAGGTTTAGTTGAGGGTTAGGGTGAGGATTAGGGTTAATGTGATGTTTAGGGTGAGGGTCAGGTTTAGGGTGAGGGTTAGGGTTCGGTTTCACGTGAGGTTTAGTGTGTGTGTGAAGATTAGTGTTAGGGTGAAGGTTATGGTGACAGTGAGGGTTAGGGTGAGGGTTAGGGATAGGGTTATGTTTAGGGTGAGAGTTAGAGTTAATGTTAGGGTTAGGGTGAGGGTTAAGGTGAGGGGTAGGTTTTGGGTTTGGGTGAGGGTTAGGTTTAATATGAGGGTTAGGTTTAGGGTTAGGGTTAGTGTGAGGATAAGGGTTATGGTGAGGGTTAGGATTAGGGTGAGGGTTAGGGTTGGCGTTAGGTTTAGTGTGAGGTTTAGTGTGAGGTTTAGGGTGAGGGTAAGGGTGAGGGTTAGGGTAAGGGTTAGGGTTAGGCTGAGGGCGAGGGTGAGGGTTAGTGTGTGGGTTAGGGTGAGGGCTGGTTTTAGTTTTAGGATTAGGTTTAGGGATAGAGTTAGGTTTAGTTTGAGGTTAAAGTTTAAGCTGAGGTTTAGGGTTAGGGTGAGGGTTAGTGTTAGGATTAGGGTTAGGGTTAGGGTTAGGGTCATTGTTAGGGCTGGCGTTAGGGTTAGGGTAAGTTTGAGGGTGAGGGTTACCATTAGGGTTAGGGTTAAGGTGACTATGAGGTTGAGATTTAGGGTTAGGGTTAGGCTGAGGGCGAGGGTGGGAGTGAGGGTAAGGGTTAAAGTTAGGGTGAAGGTGAGGGCTAGGTTGAGCCTGAGTGTTAGTGTGAGAGTGAGGGTGAGGGTGATTTTTTCAGTCAGGTAAGATTTAGGATTATTGTTAGGGTGAGGTTTAAGTTGAGGGTGAGGGTTAGGGTGACGTTTAGGTTTCGGGTAAGTGTGAGGGTTAGGGTGTGTGTGAGAGTTTGGGTTACAGTGAGGGTTAGTGTGACGGTGAGTTTTAGGTTGAGTGTGAGGGTTAGGGTTAGCTTTCTTTTGGGTGAGGGTTAGGGTTAATTTTAGGGTGATGGTGAGGTTTTGGGTGAGGTGTAGGTTTAGAGTAAGGGTGAGGGTTAGGGTTAGTGATAGGGTTACGTTTAGGGTTAGGGTTAGTGTGAGGATAAGGGTTATGGTGAGGGTTAGGATTAGGGTGAGGATTAGGGTTGGCGTTAGGTTTAGTGTGAGTGTTAGGGTGAGGGGGAGTGTTAGGGTGAGGGTTAGGGTTCTGTTTCAGGTGAGGGTTAGGGTGTTGGTGAGGTTTAGTGTTAGGGTGAAGGTTAGGGTGACGGTGAGGTTTAGAGTGAGAGTGAGGTTTAGGGTTATGTTTAGGGTGAGAGTTAGAGTTAGTTAGGGTTAGTGTGAGGGATAGGGGGAGGCATAGGGTTAAGGTTAATGTGAGGGTTAGGGTTAGTGGTAGGGTTACGTTTAGGGTTAGGGTTTGTGTGAGGATAAGGGGTATGGTGAGGGTTAGGATTATGGTGAGGGTTAGGGTTGGCGTTAGGGTTAGGGTGAGGTTTAGGGTGAGGGCTAGGGTTAGGCTTAGGGTGAGGGTGAGGGTGAAGTTGAGGGTTAGTGTGACGGTTAGGGTTAGGGTTAGGGTGAGGGTTAGGTTTAGGTTGAGGTTTAGGGTTAGGGTGAGGGGTAGGGTTAGGGTTCAGTTTATGATTAGGGTTAGGGTTAGCGTTAGGGTTAGGGTTAGGGTGAGGGGTAGGGTGAGGGGTAGGTTTAGGGTTAGTGTGAGGGTTAGGGTTAGTGTGAGGGTTAGGGTTATGTATAGGGTTAGTGTTAGTGTGAGGATAAGGGTTAGGGTGAGGGTTAGTTTGAGGGTGAGATTTAGTGTTAGGGTAAGGGGTACGGTGATGATTAGGGTGAGGGTCAGGGTTAGGGTTAGCATTAAGGTTAGGGTTAGTGTGAGGGTGAGGGTGAGGTTATGGGTTTCGGTTTGGTAAGGCATAGGGTTAGGCTGAGGATTAGTGTGAGGATGAGGGTTAGATTGAGGGTGATGTTTAGGGTTAGGTTGAGGGTTAGGGTTGGGGTTAGAGTGAGGGTTAGATTTACGGTGATGTTTAGGTTGAGGGTGAGTTTTTGGGTGAGGGTGACGGTTGGGGTGAGGGTGAGGTTGAGGGTGGGGTTGAGGGTTAGTGTGTGGGTAAGGGTTAGGTTTCGGGTGAGTTTTAGGGTGATGGTGAGTGTTAGGGTGAGGGTGAGGGTTAGGGTTTGGTTTAGGATTAGGGTGAGGGTTAGCATTAGTGTTAGGGTAAGCGTGTGGTTTCGGGTGAGTGGTTGGGTTAGGGTTAGGGTGAGGCTTAGGTTTAGTGTGAGGGTTAGGGTTAGGTATAAGGTTAGGGTTAGTGTGAGGATGAGGGTTAGGGTGAGGGTGAGGGTTAGGGTTAGTGTTAGGGTTAGGGTGAGGGTTACGGTGAGGGTTAGGGTTAGTGTTAGTGTTAGGGTTAGGGTGATATTTAGGGTGAGGGTGAGGGTTAGGGTTAGGGTTAGGTTGAGGGTGAGTGTTAGGTGTAGGGTTAGGTTTAGGTTTAGGGTTACAGTGAGTGTGACCGTGAGAGTGAGGGTTCGGGTGAGGTTGAGTGTTAGGGTGTGGTTGAGGTTTAGTGTTAGGGTGAGGATTAGGGTTAGGGTTAGTGTTAGGGTTATAGTGAGCTTTAGAGTTAGAATGAGGTTTAGGGTGAGGGTGAGATTTTGGGTTAGCAATAGGTTTAGTTTGAGGATTAGTGTAAGGGTTAGGTTTAGGGATAGGGTGAGGGTGAGTGTTACGTTTAGGATAAGGCTTAGGGTTAGAGTTTTGGTGAGGCTGACGGTTAGGGTTAGGGTTAGGATTAGGGTTAGGGTTAAGGTTAAATTATTGTTAGGGTTAGGGTTAGGGTTAAGTTGAGTGTGAGTGTGAGGGTTAGCATTAGCGTTATGGTTACTATTACGGTGAGGGAGGAGGTGAAGGTTTGGTTTAAGATTAGGGTTAGGCTGAGAGTGAGGGTGACAGTGAGGGTGAGGGTTAGTGTTACGGTGAGGGTTAGGGTTACTGTTATGATGAGGGTTAGGTTGAGGGGTAGGGTTAGGGTTAGGGTGAGGGTTAGGTTGAGGGTTAGGGTGAGGGTTAGGTTTAGGGTTATGGTGAGGGTTATGATTAGGGTGAATTTTAGGGTGATGGTTAGGGGTAGGCTTAGGGTGAGGTTTAGTGTTAGGGTGAGGGTTAGGGTTAGGGCTACCGTGAGTTATAGGGTTAGGTTTATGGTTAGTGTGAGCGTTAGGGTTAGGATTAGGTTTAGGGTTAGGGTTTCAGTTATTGTTAGGTTAAGGTTTAGGGTTATGTTGAGGTGATGGTGAGTGTTAGCATTAGGGTTAGGGTTAGTGTTCTGGTGAGTGAGGGGTGAGGGTTAGGTTTAGGATTAGGGTTAAGGTTAGGGTTAAGCTGAGGCTGAGGGTGAAGGTGACGGTGAGTGTTAGCGTTAGGGTGATGATTAGGATTAGGGTTAGGGTAAGCATTAGGGTGAGGGGTAGGGTTAGGGTTAGTGTGAGGGTTAGGGGTATGTATAGGGTTAGTGTTAGTGTGAGGATAAGGGTTAGGGTGAGGGTGAGGGTTAGTGTAGGGTAAGGGTAAGGGTTACTTTGATGGTTAGGGTGAAGGTCAGGGTTAGGGTTAGCATTAATGTTAGGGTTAGTGTGAGGGTGAGGGTGAGGGTAAGGTTGAGGTTTTTGGTTAGGTAAGGGATAGGGTTAGGGTGAGGATTAGTGTGAGTATGAGGGTTAGATAGAGGGTGAGGGTAAGGGTTAGGGTGAGGGTTAGGGTTGGGGTTAGGTTGAGGGTTAGGTTTACGGTGATGTTTAGGTTGAGGGTGAGGTTTAGGGTGAGGGTGACGGTTTGGGTGAGGGTGAGGGTGAGGGTGGGGGTGAGGGTTAGTGTGTGGGTAAGATTTAGGGTTCGGGTGAGTTTTAGTGTGATGGTGAGTGTTAGGGTGAGGTTGAGGGTTAAGGATAGGTTTAGGATTAGGGTGAGGGTTAGCATTAGTGTTAGGGTAAGCGTGAAGTTTAGGATGAGTGGTAGGGTTAGGGTTAGGGTGAGGGTTAGGGTTACTGTGAGGGTTAGGGTTAGGTATAGTGTTAGACTTAGTGTGAGAATGAGGGTTAGGGTGAGGGTGAGGGTTAGGTTTAGCGTTAGTGTTAGGGTGAGGGTTATGGTGAGGGTTAGGGTTAGGGTTAGTGTTAGGGTTAGGGTTAGGGTGATATTTAGGGTGGGAGAGAGGGTTAGGGTTAGGTTTAGGTTTAGAGTGAGGGTGAGGGTGAGGGATAAGTGTAGGGTTAGGGTTAGTTTAGGTTTAGAGTGAGTGTGAACGTGAGGGTTCGGGTTCGGGTGAGGTTGAGTGTTAGGGTGTGGTTGAGGTTTAGGGCTAGGGTGAAGATTAGGGTTAGGGTTAGGGTTATAGTGAGCTTTAGAGTTAGAATGAGGTTTAGGGTGAGGGGGAGATTTTGGGTTAGCAATAGGTTTAGGTTGAGAATTAGAGTAAGGGTTAGGTTTAAGGATAGGTTGAGGGTGAGTGTTATGTTTAGGATTAGGGTTAGGGTTAGAATTTTGGTGAGGCTGAGGGTGAGGGTTAGGGTTAGGATTAGGGTTAGGGTTAAGGTTACAGTTATTGTTAGGGTTAGGGTTATGGTTAATTTGAGTGTGAGTGTGAGGGTTAGCATTAGAGTTATGGTTAGGATTAGGGTAAGGGAGGGGGTGAAGGTTAGGTTTAAGATTAGGTTTAGGGCTTGGGTTAGGCTGAGGGTGAGGGTGAGTGTGAGGGTTAGGGTTAGGGTGAAGTTTAGGGTTACTATTAGGATGAGGGTTAGGTTGAGGGGTAGGGTTGGGGTTAGGGTGAGGGTTAGGGTGAGGGTTAGGGTGAGGGTTAGGTTTAGGATTAGGGTGAGGGTTATGATTAGGGTGAAGTTTATGGTGAGGGTTAGGTGTAGGCTTAGGGTGAGGGTTAGTGTGAGGGTGATGGTTAGGGTTCGGGCTAGGGTGAGTTATAGGGTTAGGTTTAGGGTTAGTGAGAGGGTTAGGGTTAGGATTAGGTTTAGGGTTTGGGTTACGGTAAGTGTGAGGGTGAGGGTGATTTTGAGCGTTATTGTTAGGGTTAGGGTTAGGGTGAGTGTGAGGTTTAGGGTTAGGATTAGGGTTTGGTTTAGGGTTTGGCTGAGTGTGAGGGTGAGTGTGAGGGTTAGGGTTTGGGTTAGGGTGAGGGTTAGGGTTAGTGTGAGGGTTAGGGTGAGGGTGAGTTTGAGGGTCAGGTTTAGGGTGACTGTGACAGTGAGGGTGTGGGTTAGGTTTAGGATTAGTTTTAGCGTGAGTTTTAGGGTTAGTGTTAGGCTTAGGGTGAGGGTTAGGGTTAGGATTAGGGTTAGGGTTAGGGTTATTGTTAGAGTTAGGGATAGGATCAGTGTAAGAGTGAGGTTTAGGGTTAGGGTTAGGGGGAGATTTAGGTTTAGGGTGAGGGCTACGGTGAGGGTGAGGTTTAGGGTGAGTGTGAGTTTGAGGGTGTGTGTAAGGGTTACGATTTGGGTTAGGGTTCTGGTAAGGCTGAGGGTGACAGTGAGGGTGAGGGTGAAGGTTATGGTTAGGGTTAGGGTTAGGGTTAAGGTTAGGTCTAGGGTGAGGGTGAGGGTTAGGGTGAGAATGAGGGTGAAGGTGAGGGTTTCGGCTAGGTAAGAGTTAGGGTTATTGTTAGGGTGAGGATTAGGTTAAATGTGAGGTTTAGGGTAAGTGTTCGGGTTAAGGTTAGGGTAAGGGTTAGGTTAAGGATGAGGGTTAGGGTTAGGATTAGAGTTAGGTTAAGATTTAGGGTTAGGGTGAGGGTTAGTGTTAGGGTTAGGGTGAGGGTTAGGGATAGGGTTAGCTTTAGAGTGAGGTTTAGGGTCAGGGTTAGGGTGAGGGTGAGGGTTAGGGTGAGGAGAAGGGTGAGGGTTAGGGTAAGGGTTTGGGTTAGGGTGAGCGTTAGGCTTAGGGTTAGGGTTAGGTTTAGGGTGAGGGTTAAGGTTAGGGTAAGTGTTAGGGTTATGGTGAGGTTTAGGGTGAGGATTAGGGTTAGGGTGGGGGTTAGGATGAGGGTTAGGGTTAGGGTGAGGTTTAGGGTGAGGCTGAGGGTTAGGGTAAGGGTGAGGGTTGAGGTGAGGGTGAGGGTTCGATTGAGGGTTCGGTTTAGGTGGTGGGTTAGTGTTAGGTTTAGGGTGAGTCTTAGAGTGACGATGAGGGTTAGGGTGAGGGTGAGGATTAGGGTTAAGGTTATCGTGAGGTTTAGGGTTAGGGGAAGGGTTAGGGTGAGGGGTAGGGTTAGGCTTAGGGAGAGGTTTCGGGTTAATGTGAGGGTTAGGGTTAGGTTTAGAGTAAGGGTTAGTCTGAAGATAACAGTTAGGGTGAGGGTTTAATGTTAGGGTTAGGGCTAAGGTTAGGCTTAGGGTGAGGGTTAGGGTTAGGGGGATGTTTAAGTTGAAGGTGAATGTTAGGGTGAGGGTGAGGATGAGGATGAGGTTTAGGGTGATGCTGAGGGTGAGGGTGACATTGAGGGTTATGTTTAGGGTGAGGGTGAGGTTAGGGTTAGGATTAGGGTTAGGTTTAGGTTAGTTTGAAAGTGAGGGTGAGGGTGGGGATTAGGGTAGGGTTAGTTTGAGGGTTGGGGGAAGGTGAGTTTAAGGGTGAGGATTAGGTTGAAGGTGACTGTGAGGGTGAGGGTTAGGGTTAGGATTAGGGTTAGCATAGAGTGAGGGTTAGGGTTAGGGTGATGGTGAGGGTGAGGGTTAGGGTTAGGGTTTGGGTAAGGGAGAAGTTTAGGGTTAAAGTTAGGGTTAGGGTAAGGGTTAGGGTGAGCGTTAGGGTTACGGTTTGGGTTAGGGTAAGGATTAAGATTAGGGTTAGGTTTAGGATAAAGGTTAGGATTAGGGTGAGATTTAGGTTTGGGGTTAGGTTGAGGATTACAGTTAGGGTGAGGGTTGGGGTTTGGTATAGGTTGAGGGTTAGGGTAAGGATTAGGGTGAGGATTAGGGTTAAGTTTAGGGTTAGGTTGAGGCTTAGGGTTTTAGTTAGGGTGAGGGTGAGGGTTAGGGTGAGGTGTAGGGTTAGGGTTAGGTTAAGGGTTAGGGTTAGTGTGAGGGTTAGGTTCAGGTTTAGGGTTAGGGTGAGGGTGAAGTTGGGGGTTAGAGTTAGGGTTAGGGTAAGTGTTAGGGTTAGAGTGAGGGTTAAATTTAGGGTTAGGGTTAGGGTGAGGGTGAGGGTGAGGGTTAGGATTAGGGTTAGTGAGAGGATAAGGGTTAGGGTGAGGTTTAGGGTGAGGGTGAGGGTTAGGGTTAGGGTTACCATTAGGGTGATGGTGAGGGTGAGGGTTAGGGTTAGGGTTCGGTTTAGTGTGAGGGTTAGGGTTAGTTTTAGTGTAATGGTTTCGCTGAAGGTTAGGGTTAGGGTGCGGTTTAGGGTAAGGGGAAGGGTTAGGGTCATGGTTACGGTGACGGTGAGGGTGAGGGTTATGTTTAGGGTTAATGTGAAGATAAGGTTTAATGTGAGTTTTAGGGTTAGGTTGAGGTTTATGGTTAGCGTTAGTGTTCTGTGAGGGTTAGGGTTACAGTTAGGGTGAGGGTTAGGGTGAGGGTTATTGCTAGGGTTAATTTTAGGGTGAGGGTGAAGGTGAAGGTTAGGGTTAGGGTTAAATTTAGGGTGAGGTTGAGGTTTAGGTTTAGGATTAGGGTTAGGTTTAGTGATAGGCTTAGTGTGAGTGTGAGGGTGAGGCTTAGGTTTAGGATTAGGGTTAGGGTAAGGGTTAGGCTTAGGTTGAGAGTGAGGGTGAGGAATAGGTTTAGGATTAAGGTTATTATTAGAGTTAGGCTGAGGGTTAGGGTGAGGTTGAGGGTTAGGTTGAGGAATAGGATTAGGCTTAGGTTTAGGGTGAGGGTTAGGGTTAGGTTGATGTTCAGGGTGAGGATGACGATAGGGTTAGCTTGTGGGTGAGGGTTAGGCTTAGGTTGAAGTTTAGGGCGATGGTGAGGGTTAGGGTGAGGGGAGGTTTAGGGTTAGGCTTAGCGTTAGTGTGAGGGTAAGGGTTAGGGTGAGAGTTAGGGTGAGGTTAAGTTTAGTGTTAGGCTGAGGTTTACAGTTATTGTGAGGGTTAGGATTAGTGTTAGGGTTGGGGTTAGTGTGAGGATAAGGGTTAGGGTGAGTGTTAGGGTGTGGGTTAACGTGAGGGAGAGGTTTAGGGTTACCATTAGTTTTAAGGTGAGGGTTAGGGTGAGGGTTTGGTTTAGGGTAAGGTTTAGGTTTAGGGTGAGTGTTAGTGTTAGGGTTAGTGTTACGGTAAGGATGAGGGTGAGGGTTAGGTTTAGAATTAGGGTTAGTTTTAGTGTAAGTATGAGGGTTAGAGTGAGGGTGAGGGTTCAGTTGAGGGTGAGGGTTAGGGTGTGGTTGAGGGTTAGGGTTAGAGTGAGGGTTAGTGTGAGTGTTAGGGTGATTGTGAGGTTTAGGTTGAGGGTGATGGTGAGGGTTAGGTTGAGGGTTAGTTTTATGGTTAGCGTTAGGGTGAGGATATGGGTTAGTGTGAGGGTTAGGGTGAAGGTGAAGTTTAGGTTTAGGGTTAGTGTTACGATTAGGGTGAGTGTGAGTGTTAGGGTTAGCGTTAGGGTGAAGATGAGGGTGAGGATTAGGGTTAGGGTTATGATTAGAGTGAGGGTGCGGGTGAGCATTAGGGTTAGGGTTAGCGTTAGGTTTAGGGTTAGTCTGAGGGTGAGGGCGAGGGTTAAGGTGAAGGGTAGGGTTAGGGTTAGGGTAAGGGTGAGTGTCAGTGTGAGGGTAATGATTAGGGTTAGGGAAAGGATTAGGGTTAGTGTGAGGGTTAGGTTAAGGATAGGGTTTGGGTGAGCGTGATTTTGAGGGTTAGGGTTAGGTTTAGTGTTAGGGTAAGGGTTAGGATGAGGGTTAGTGTGAGGGTTAGGGTTAGGGTAAGAGTTAGGGTTAGACTGAGGGTTAAGTTTAGGATTAGGTTTAGGGTGAGGGTGAGGGTGAGGGTTAGGGTTAGGGTTAGTGTGAGGATAAGGTTTAGGGTGAGGGTGTGGGTTAGGGTTAGGATTAGTTTTAGGGTATGGATTAGGATGAGGATGAGGGTGAGGGTGAGGGTGAGGGTTAAGGTTAGGGGTAGGGTGAGGGTTAGGGTTAGTGTGAGAGTTAGGGTTAGGGTGAGGTTGAGGGTCAGGGTTAGGGTGAAAGTGACGGTGAGAGTGAGGGTTAGGTTTAGGATTAGGGTTAGGGTGAGTTTTAGGGTTAGGGTGAGGGTTAGTGTTAGGATTAGGGTTAGGGTTACGTTTAGGGTTATTGTTAGGGTTAGGGTTAGGTTTACTGTTAGGGTTAGGGGTAGGGTTAGGGTCAGCGTAAGAATGAGGGTTAGGTTTAGCATGAGGGTTAGGGTTAAGGTTACGGTTAGGGTGAGGGTGAGGGTGAAGGTGAGGGTGAGGTTTAGGGTTAGGAATAGGGTTATTGTTAGGGTCAGGTGAGGGTGAGGTTGGAAATTAGGATTAGGGTTAGGGTTAGGTTTAGGGTGATGACTAGGGTGAGGGTAAGTTTTAGGGTGATATTGAGGTGGAGGGTGAGGTTTAGTGTGAGGGTTAGGGTTAGGTTGAAAGTTGGGGTTAGAAATAGGTTGAGGGTCAGGGTTAGGGTAAGGGTTCGAGTGAGGGTTAGGGTTAGGGTTAGGGTTAGGGTCACGTTGAGGGTAAGCGTTAGGTTGAGTTTTAGGGTGAGGGTGACTGTTAGAGTTAGCGTTAGCGTTAGGGTGAGGGTGAAGGTTAGGGTGAGGGTTAGGGTTACGGTTAGGATTAGGGTTAGGGTGAGGTTTAGGGTGAAGTTTAAGGTTAGGCTTGGTGTTAGGGTGAGGGTTAGGTTTAGGGTTAGGGTGAGGTTTAGTTTTAGGGTGAGATCTAAGGTGAGGGTGAGGTTTACAGTGAGTGTGAGGGTGAGGGTGAGGGTTTCGGTTGGGTAAGGGTTGGGTTAGGGCTAGGGTTAGGGTTAGAGTGAGGGTTAGGATTAGGGTGAAGTTTCAGGTGAGGTTGAGGGTTCGGGTGAGGGTGAGGGTTATCGGGTGTGGTTAGGGTTAGGTTTATGGTGAGGTTTAGGCTGATGGTGAGTGTGAGGGGGAGGGTTAAGGTTAGGTGGGGGGTTAGGGTTAGGTTTAGGGTTAGGGTGACGGTGAGGGTGAGGGTTAAGGTTAGTTTAAGGTTTGGATGAGGGTTAGGGTGAGGGTGAGGGTTAGCGTTAGGGTTAGGGTTAGGGTAAGTGTGAGGGTGAGGTTTAGAGTGGTGGTGAAGGTGAGGGTGAGGGTTTCGCTTAGGTAAGGGTTAGGGTTTTTGTTAGTGTGAGGATTATGTTGAGGTTGAGGGTTAATGTGAGGGTTAGTGTTAGGGAGTGTCAGGGTTAGAGTTAGGGTGAGGGTTAGGGTGATGTTAAGGGTGAGGGTGAAGTCTAGGGTGAGGGTTAGGGTTGAGGTTAGGGTGAGGTTTTGGGTGTGGGAGAGGGTTAGAGTTAGGGTGAGGTTTATGGTGAGGGGTAGGGTTAGGGTTAGGGTTAGGGTTAGGGTGAGTGTGAGGCTGACGGTTAAGGTTAGGGTTAGTATGAGAATAAGGGTTAGGGTGAGTGTGAGGTTTAGGGATAGTGTTATATTTACAGTGAGGTTTAGGGTTAGGCTTACGGTGAGGGTTAGGGTGAGGGTTATTGTTAGGGTTAGGGTTAGGGTGAGGGTGAGGGTGAAGGTTAGGTTTATGGTTAAGTTCAGGGTGAGGGTGAGGGTTAGGTTTAGGATTAGGGTTAGGTTTAGGGTTAGGCTTAGGGTTAGGGTGAGGGTGAGGGTTAGTTTTAGGGTGAGTATTAGGCTTAGGTTTAGGGTGAGGGTTAGGATTAGGGTGATGTTTAGGGTGAGGGTGAGGATTAGGGTTAGGTTGTGGGTGAGGGTTAGGCTTAGGGTGAGGGTTAGGGCGATGGCGAGGGTTAGGGTGAGGGGAGGTTTATGGTTAGGGTTAGCATTAGGGTGAATGTAAGGGTTAGGTTGAAGGTTCGGGTTAGGAATAGTGTTAGGGTGAGGTTGAGGTTGAGGGTTAGGGTTAGGTTTATGGTGAGGGTTAGGGTGAGGTTGAGAGTTAGTGTTAGTGTTAGTGTTAGGGTGAGGATGAGGGTGAGGGTTAGGTTGAAGTTAAGGGTTAGGGTTAGAGTAAGGGGGAGGTTTAGGGTGAGGGTGAGGGTTCAGGTGAGGGTGAGGGTTAGGGTGTGGTTGAGGGTTGGGATTAGGGTGAGGTTTAGGGTGAGGATTAGGGTGATGGTGAGGGTGAGGGTGAGGGTGAGGGTTAGGGTTTCCGTGATCGTTATGGTGAGGTTTAGGCTTAGGGTTACGGTTTGGGTTAGTGTGAGGATTAGGTTTAGGGTTAGGGGTTGGGTTATGGTGAAGATAATGGTTAGGGTGAGCTTTAGGGTGAGGGTGAGGGTTAGGGTTACCGTTAGGGTTAGGATAAGGTTTAGGGTGAGGTTTAGGTTTAGGTTTAGGGTTAGGGTTAGGGTGATGGTGAGGGTTAGTGTTAGGGTTTGGATGAGGTTTAGGGTTAGGGTGAGGGTTATGGATAGGGTTAGGGTTAGGGTGAGGGTGAGGGTGACAATTAGGGTTAGGGTTAGTGTTACGGTGAGGGTGAGAGTGAGGGTGAGGTTGAGGGTTAAGGGTAGGGTTAGGGTTAGGGTTTGGCTGGGGTGAGGGTGAGGGTTAGGGTTAGGTTTAGGGTTAGGGTGGGGGCTAGGGTGAGGATGAGGAAGAGGGTTTCAGTTAGGGAAGGGTTAGGGTTATGGTTAGGGTGAGGATTAGGGTGAGGTTGAGTGTTAGGGTTATGGTCAGGGTTAGGGTTATGGTTAGGGTGATTTTTGGGGGGAGTGTGAGGTTTTGGGTGAGGTTGAGAGTTAGGGTTATGGTGTGGGTGAGGTTTAGGCTTAGATTGAGGGTTAGGGTGATAGTGAAGGTGAGGTTGGGGGTTAATGTTAGGGTGAGCATTAGGTTGAGGGTAAGGGTTATAGTGAGGGTTAGGATGAGGCTGAAGTTTAGGGTTAGGGTTAGGGTTAGGGTTAGGGTGAGGGTTAGGGTTAGGGATAGGGTTAGTGTTACGGTGAGGGTGAGGGTGAGGGTTAGGGTTAGGGTCATTATTAGAGTGAGGGTGACGGTGAGAATTAGGGTTAGGATTAGTGTTAGGTTTAGGGTTAGTCTGAGGGTGAGGGCGAGGGTTAGGGTGAGGTTTAGCGTTAGGGTTAGGGTAAGGGTTAGGGTTAGGGTTATTGTGAGGGTTAATGTGAGGGTTAGGGTTAGGGTTAGGGTGAGGGTTAGGTTTAAGTTTAGGGTTAGGGTGAGGGTGAGGTTGAGGTTTTGGGTTAGGGTTAGTGTTAGGATAAGTGTTAGATTGATGGTTAGTGTGAGGGTTAGGGTTAGGTTAAGTTAGGGTTAGAGTGAGGGTTAAGTTTAGGGTTAGGGTTAGGGTGAGGGTGAGGGTTAGGTTTAGGGTTAGGGTGAGGGTTAGGTTTAGTGTGAGTTTTAGGGTTAGGGTGAGGTTGAGGGTCAGGTTTAGGGTGAGGGTGACGGTGAGAGTGAGGGTTAGGGTTAGGATTAGGGTTAGTTTGAGTTTTAGGGTTAGGTTTAGGGTTAGTTGTGAGGGTTAGTTTTAGGATTAGGGTTAGGGATAGGTTGAGGGTTATTGTTAGTGTTAGCGTTAGGGTTAGGGTTAGCGTAAGAGTGAGGGTTAGGTTTAGCTTGAGGCTTTGGGGTAGGGTTATGATTAAGGTGAGGGTGAGGCAGAGATTTAGGGTTAGGATTAGTGTTAGGGATAGGGTCAAGTAAGGGTGAGGTTGAAAATTAGGATTAGGTTTAAGGTTAAGTTTAGGGTGATGACTAGGGTGAGGGTAAGTTTTAGGGTGATATTGAGGTTGAGGGTGTGGGTTAGTGTGAGGATTAGGGTTAAGGTGAGAGTTGTGGTTAGAGTTAGGGTGAGAGTTAGGGTTAGGGTAAGGGTTAGAGTGAGGGTTAGGGTTATTGTTAGGGTTAAGGTCACGCTTAGGTTAAGGGTTAGGTTGAGGGTTAGGGTGAGGGTGATAGTTAGGGTTAGCGTTAGTGTTAGGGTGAGGGTGACGGTTAGGGTGAGGGTTAGGGTTACAGTTAGGATTAGGTTTATGGTGAGGTTTAGGGTGAGTGTTAGGGTTAGGGTTAAGTTGAGCGTGAGGTTTAGCGTAAGGGTTAGGATGAGGTTTAGGTTTAGGGTGATGGCTACGGTGAGGGTGAGTGTTACTGTGAGTATGAGGGTGAGGGTGAGGGTTTCGGTTAGGTAAGGGTTAGGGTTAGGGTTAGGGTTAGTGTGAGAGTTAGGTTTAGGGTGAGGGTTCAGGTGAGGGTGAGGGTTAGGGTTAGGTTTATGGTGAGGTTTAGGCTGATGGTGAGTGTGAGGGGGAGGGTTAGGGTTAGGTGGAGGGTTAGGTTGAGGTTTAGGTTTAGGGTGAGGGTGAGGGTGAGGGTTAGAGTTAGTGTTAGGGTTAGGGTGAGGGTTAGAGTGAGGGTGAGGGTTAGCGTTAGGGTTAGGGTTAGGGTAAGTGTGAGGGTGAGGGTTAAGTTTAGTGTTAGGATTAGATTTAGTGTTACGGTAAGGCTGAGGGTCAGGGTAAGGGTGAGGGTGAGGGATAGGTTTAGGTTAAGGTTAGGGTGAGTGCTAGTGTGAGGGTGAGGTTTAGAGTGGGGGTGAAGGTAAGGGTGAGGGTTTCCCTTAGGTAAGGGTTAGGGTTTTTGTTAGTGTGAGGATTATGTTGAGGGTGAGGGTTAATGTGAGGATTAGTGTTAGGGAGTGCCAGTGATAGAGTTAGGGTGAGGGTTAGGGTGATGTTAAGGGTGAGGGTGAAGTCTAGGGTGCGGGTTAGGGTTGAGGTTAAAGTGAGGTTTGGGGTGTGGGAGAGGGTTAGAGTTAGGGTGAGGTTTATGGTGAGGGGTAGGGTTAGGGTTAGGGTTAGGGTTAGGGTGAGTGTGAGGCTGACGGTGAAGGTTAGGGTTAGTATGAGAATAAGGGTTAGGGTGAGGGTTAGGGTGAGGGTGAGGTTTATGGTTAGCGTTAGGGTTACAGTGAGGTTTAGGGTTAGGCTTACGGTGAGGGTTAGGGTGAGGGTTATTGTTAGGGATAGGGTTAGGCTGAGGGTGAGGGTGAAGGTTAGGTTTATGGTTAAGTTCAGGGTGAGGGTGAGGGTTAGGTTTAGGATTAGGGTTAGGTTTAGGGTTAGGCTTAGGGTGAGGGTGAGGGTGAGGGTTAGTTTTAGGGTGAGTATTAGGCTTAGGTTTAGGGTGAGGGTTAGGGTGATGTTTAGGGTGAGGGTGAGGATTAGGGTTAGGTTGTGGGTGAGGGTTAGGCTTAGGGTGAGTGTTAGGGCGATGGCGAGGGTTAGGGTGAGGGGAGGTTTATGGTTAGGGTTAGCATTAGGGTGAATGTAAGGGTTAGGTTGAAGGTTCGGGTTAGGGATAGGGTTAGGGTGAGGTTGAGGTTGAGGGTTAGGGTTAGGTTTATGGTGAGGGTTAGGGTGAGGTTGAGAGTTAGTGTTAGTGTTAGTGTTAGGGTGAGGATGAGGGTGAGGGTTAGGTTTAAGTTAAGGGTTAGGGTTAGAGTAAGGGGGAGGTTTAGGGTGAGGGTGAGGGTGAGGGTTAGGGTCATTATTAGAGTGAGGGTGACGGTGAGAATTAGGGTTAGGATTAGCGTTAGGTTTAGAGGTAGTCTGAGGGTGAGGGCGAGGGTTAGGGTGAGGTGTAGGGTTAGGGTTAGGGTAAGGGTTAGGGTTAGGGTTATTGTTGAGGGTTAATGTGAGGGTTTGTGTTAGGGTTAGGGTGAGGGTTAGGTTTAAGTTTAGGGTTAGGGTGAGGGTGAGTTTGAGGTTTTGGGTTAGGGTTAGTGGTAGCATAAGGGTTAGATTGAGGGTTAGTGTGAGGGTTAGGGTTAGGTTAATAGTTAGGTTTAGAGTGAGGGTTAAGTTTAGAGTTAGGGTTAGGGTGAGGGTGAGGGTTAGGTTTAGGGTTAGGGTGAGGGTTAGGTTTAGTGTATGGTTTAGGGTTAGGGTGAGGTTGAGGTTCAGGTTTAGGGTGAGGGTGACGGTGAGAGTGTGGGTTAGGGTTAGGATTAGGGTTAGTTTGAGTTTTAGGGTTAGGTTTATAGTTAGTTGTGAGGGTCAGTTTTAGGATTAGGGTTAGGTTTAGGTTGAGGGTTATTGTTAGTGTTAGCATTACGGTTAGGGTTAGCGTAAGAGTGAGGGTTAGGTTTAGCGTGAGGCTTTGGGGTAGGTTTATGGTTAAGGTGAGGGTGAGGGAGAGGTTTAGGGTTAGAATTAGTGTTAGGGATAGGGTCAAGTGAGGGTGAGGTTGAAAATTAGGATTAGGGTTAAGGTTAGGTTTAGGGTGATGACTAGGGTGAGGGTAAGTTTTAGGGTGATATTGAGATTGAGGGTGTGGGTTAGTGTGAGGATTAGGGTTAAGGTGAGAGTTGTGGTTAGAGTTAGGGTGACGGTTAGGGTTAGGGTAAGGGTTAGAGTGAGGGTTAGGGTTAGGGTTAGGGTTAAGGTCACGTTTAGGTTAAGGGTTAGGTTGAGTGTTAGGGTGAGGGTGATAGTTAGGGTTAGCGTTAGGGTTAGGGTGAGGGTGAGGGTTAGGTTGAGGGTTAGGTTTACAGTTAGGATTAGGTTTAGGGTGAGGCTTAGGGTGAGTGTTAGGGTCAGGGTTAGGGTGAGCGTGAGGTTTAGCATAAGGGTTAGGATGAGGTTTAGGTTTAAGGTGATGTCTACGGTGAGGGTGAGTGTTACGGTGAGTATGAGGGTGAGGGTGAGGGTTTCGGTTAGGTAAGGGTTAGGGTTAGGTTTAGGGTTAGTGTGAGGGTTAGGTTTAGGGTGAGGGTTCAGGTGAGGGTGAGGGTATCGTTGAGGGTTAGGGCTAGAATGAGTTTTAGGCTGAAGGTGAGGGTGAGGGTGAGGGTTAGGAAGAGGGTGAGGTTTAGGGTTACCTTAACGGTTAAGGTGAGAGTTAGTGGGAGGGGGAGGGGGAGGGTGAGGATGAGGGTTACTGTTAGGATGAGGGTTAGTTTTTGTTTTAGCCTGAGGGTGAGGTTGAGGGTCAGAGTGAGGGTTAGGGTTAGGATTAGGGTGAGGGCTAGGGTGAGTGTGAGGGTTAGGGTGAGGCTGAGGATGAGGGTTTCGGTTAGGTTAGGGTTAGGGTTAGGGTTAGGCTGAGGGTTAGGTTTGGGTGAGGCTTAGAGTTAGGATTAGGGTGAGGGTTCGAGTTCGGCTTAGTGGTCGGTTTACTGTTAGTGTTAGAGTTAGTGTGAGGATAAGGGTTAGGGTGAGGTTAGGGTGAGGGTAAGGTTTAGTTTTAGCATTAGTGTTAATTTGAGAATTGGTTGAGGGTGAGCGTGTGCATGAACGTGAGGGTTAGTGTTAGTATTAGGTTTGGGGTTTGTGTTAGGCTGAGGGTGAGTTTGAGGGTGAGGATGAGGTTGAGTTTTAGGTTTAGGTTTAGGGTGAGGGCTAGGATGAGGTTAGCGTGAGGGTGAGGATGAGTTTTTCGGTTACGTAAGGGTTATGGTTAGGATTAGGTTGAGGATTAGGGTGAGGTTGAGTGTTGGGGTGAGGGTTAATGTTATGGTGATGGTGAGGGTTAGGGTTAGGGTTCGGTTTCGGGTTAGGGTGATGTTTAGGGTGAGCGTGAGTGTTAATTTGAGGGTTAGGCTGAGGGTTAGGGTTAGGGGTACTGGTAGGGGTAGGGTGAGGGTAAGGTTTAGGATGATTGTTAGGGTGAGGGTGAGGGCTAGGGTTATGTTTAGTGTTAGGGTGTGGGTTAGGGTTAGTGTTAGGGTGAGGGTTAGTGTGAAGTTTAGGGTTAGGGTTAGGGTTTGGGTTAGGGTGAGGTTTAGGATGAGGGTAAGGGTTAAGGTGAGGGTTAGGTTTAGGGTGAGGGATATGGTTATGGTGAGGGTAAGGTTTAGGGTGAGGGTTAGGTTAAGGTTATAGTTAGGGTTTGGGTTCGGATTAGGGTTAGGGATAGGATGAGTATTAGGGTTAGGGCTAGGTTTAGGGTGAGGGTTAGGCTGAGGGGTAGTGTTAGGGTTAGTGTGAAGGTTAGGTTTACAGTGAGGGTTAGGATTAGGGTTAGGGTTAGTGTGAAGTAAAGGGTTTAGGTGGGGGTTAGGGTTAGGGTGAGGGTGAGGATAGGAAGGTGGGTTAGTGTTAGGGTTACGGTGAGGGTGAGGGCTAGGGTTTGGGTGAGTGTGAGGGTTTGGGTTAGGTAAGTGTTAGGGTTAGGGTGAGGATTAGGAAGAGGATGAGGATGAAGTTTAGGGTTAAGGTTAGGGTTAGGGTGAGGGTTAGGGTTAGGGTTAGGGGGGAGTTTTGGGTTAGGGTGATGTTTAGGGTTCGGGTTTGGGTTAGGGTGAGGGTAAGTGTTCCGGTGAGGGTGAGGGTAAGGGTGAGGGTTAGGTGTGGGTGAGCATTAGGGTTAGCATTAGGGTTAGGGTGACCGTGAGTGTTACGGTACGGGAGAGGTTTAGGTTTAGGTTTAGGCTGAGCGTTAGTGTTAGGGTTAGGGTTAGGGTTAGTTTGAGGGTTAGGTTTAGGGTGAAGGGTCGGGTTAGGTTTAGGGTGAGGGTTAGGGTTTGTGTGAGGGTAAAAGTTAGGGTTAAGGTGAGGTTTAGGGTTAGGGTGAGTGTGAGGGTTAGGGTGAATGTGAGGGTGAGGGTGAGGGTTTCGGGTAGGAAAGGGTTATCTTTACTGTTAGGGTGAGCATTAGGTTGGTGGTGAGGGTTAGGTTGAGGGTTAGGGTTAGGGTGAGGATTAGGGTTAGGGTTAGAGTGAGGGTTAGGGTTAGGGTGATGTTTAGGGTGAGGCTGAGGCGTAGGGTGGGGATGAGTGTTCGAGTGAGGGTTAGTGTGAGGGTGAGGGTTAGGTTGTGGGTTAGGGTTACGGTTAGGGATAGGGTTAGAGTGATGCTTAGGTTGAATGTGAGGGTTAGGGTTAGGGTTACGGTGAGGTTTAGGCTTAGGTTTCGGGTGAGGGTTAGTTTGAGGGGTAGGAGTAAGTTTAGGGTGAGTGTTAGGGTTAGTGTGAGGGTTAGGCTTAGGATTAGGGTTAGGGGAATTTTGAGGATAAAGGTTAGGGTGATGTTTAGGGTGAGGGTGAGGGTTAGGGTTAGGGTTAGGTTTAGAATTAGGGTGGGGTTTAGGTTTAGGGTGATGTTTAGGGTGAGGGTTGTTATTGGGATGATGAGTGTTAGGGTTAGGGTTAGGGTGAGTGTTAGGGTTAGGATTAGGGTTAGTTTTAGGGTTAGGCTGAGAGTGAGTGTGAGGGTTAGGGTTATTGTTAGGATGGGGGTTAGGGTTTGTGTGAGGGTTAGTGTGAGGGTGACTGTTAGGGTTAGGGTGAAGTTGAGGGTGAGTTTTAGGATTAGGATTAGGATTATGATGAGTTTTAGGGTTATGGTTAGGGTTAGGGTGAGAGTTAGGGTTAGGATTAGGGTTAGGGTTAGGTTTAGGGTAATTGTTAGGGTTAGGATTAGGGTTAGGGTGAAGGTGAGGCTGAGGGTTAGAGTTAGGTTTATGGTTAGGGTTAGGGTGAGTGTGAGTGCTAGTGTGTGGCTTAGGATTAGGTGTGGGTGAGGGTGAGGGTTTCGGTTAGGGAAGCTTTAAGGTTATTGTGAGGGTGTTGATAAGGTTGAGGGTGAGGGTTAATGTGAGGGTTAGGGTTAAGGCGGAGGTTAGTGTTAGAGTTAGGGTGAGGGTTAGGTTTAGGATGATGTTTAGGGTGAGGGTGAGGGTTAGGGTGAGTGTTAGGTTTCAGGTGAGGTTGAGGTTTAGGGTGTGGGTGAGGGTTATGGTGAGGGTGAGGGTTAGGGTTTGGTTTAGGTTGAGGGTTAGGGTTAGGGTTAGGATTAGGGTGAGGTGTAGTGTGAGTGTTAATGTTAAGGTTAGTGTGACGGTTAAGGTTTGTGTGAGGGTTAGGGTTAAGATTAGGGTTAGGGTTAGGATAAGTGTTAGGGTGAGGGTTTGGGTGAGTGTGAGGGTTAGAGTGAGGGTTAGGGTTAGGGTTAGAATTAGGTTGAGGGTTAGGGTTAGGGATAGGGTAAGGTTTAGGATTAGGATGAGGTTTATGGTTAGGGTTAGGGTTAGGGTGAGGGTGAGGTTGAGTGTTCCGGTTAAGTTTAGGGTTATGGTGAGGCTGAGAGTAAAGGTTAAGTTTAGGATTAGGGTTCGGGTTAGGGTTAGGGGTAGTCTTAGGGTGAGGGTGAAGGTGAGGGTTACCCTGAGGGTTAGGGTTAGGGTTAGGGTGATTGTTAGGGTTACGGTGATGATTAGTTTGAGGGGGAGGGTTAGCATTAAGGTGAGGGTTAGCATGAGGTTTAAGATTATGGTGTGGTTGAGGGTTAGGCTTAGGGTGAGGGTTAGGGTTACGTTGAGTGTTATGGTGAGGGTTAGTATTAGGGTGAGTTTTAGGGTTAGCATTAGGGTGAGGGTGAGGGTTAGTGTTAGGGTGAGGTTTAGGGTTAGGGTGAGGGATAGAGTTAGGGTTACTATTAGGGTGAGCGTGAGAGTTAGGGTGAGATTTAGTTTTAAGGTGAGGGAGACAATTATGTTGAAAGTAAAGGCTGCGTGAAGGTTAGGGTGAGGTTGAGGCTTAGGGTTAGCATTATGGTTAGGGTGAGGGTGAGGGTTAGGGTGAGGATTTGGGTTTCGGTTAGGGATAGGGTGAGGATTAGTGTTAGGTTGAGGGTTAGGGTGAGGGTGAGGTGAGAGTGAGGGTTTATTTTGGGTAAGGGATAGGGTTAGGTTTAGGGTGAGGATAGGGGTGAGGTTTAGGGTTAGAGTGAGGGTTAGGGTTAGGAATAGGCTTACGGTTCGGTTTAGGGTGATGTTTAGGGTGAGAGTGAGCGTTAAGGGTGAGGGTTAGGCTGAGTGTTATGGTTAGCGTTAGGGTGAGGGTGAGGGTTAGGGTTAGGGTGAGGAAGGTTAGAGTGAGGGTGAGGGGGAGGTTGAGGGTTAGGGTTAGGGTCAGGGTTAGGTTTAGGTTGAAGATTAGGTTTAGGGTTAGGGTTATGGTGAGGGTAATTTTGAGAGTTAGGGTTAGAGTTAGGGTTAGACAGAGAGTGAGGTTGAGTGTGAGGTTGAGAGTTAGGGTGAGGGCTAGGGGTAGGGTTACTGTTAGTGTGAGGTTGAGGGTGAGGATTATTTTTACGTAAGGGTTAGGGGTAGGGTGAGGATTAGGGTTCGGTTGAGGGTGAGAGTTCGAGTGAGGGTGAGTGTTAGGGTGTGGGTGAGGATTTGGGTTAGTTTGAGGGTTAGCATTAGGTTTTTTTTTTTTTTTTTAGTGTTCTAGGCTCTTTTTTTTTTTAATGTATTTTATTTTATTTGAGAACATACTGTACAGAGGGGCTACAATTACATGGGCAGGATAATGCATACATTTCTTACCAAGCATTGCAGCCTCCTCCTTTGTTTACCCTTCACTTCCCTTCCCCACCTCCCCCCTCCCCCCACCCAATTTTACCCCCCTCCCCCCACCCAATCATACCCCCCTCCCCCCCCCACACCGAAATTGTAAAGCTGGTTTTGACATGACATTTTGTACTTCTCATTGTTGCAACAGGTCCACCTGAATCCTTAAACGACTTGTTTGTCCCCATCTCCTCCACATGTTATACTGACATCAAATATAGTGAAAGCGGGGGTTACACTGTGGGGGAGGGACATACAAAGCAACAAAGAAATAATCTTATAAATGCATTAGAAACACATGCATGAAAGAAACGAAAACATTAAAATACATATTTAAGGGTTCATTTTCCTAACATCACATTATCTGGCCTTTTCTGCTTGACTCATACCTATACTAGATATTGCAAATAAGGGAAACCATGGGACCTATGATTCTTTGGGCCTGGCTTACTTCACTTAATATAATTTTTTCCAAACCTTTCCATTTCCTAACAAATGGGGAAATGTCATTCTTTCTGATGGAGGCATAGAATTCCATTGTGTATATATACCACATTTTCTTGATCCATTCATCTACTGAGGGGCATCTGGGTTGGTTCCATATCTTAGCTATGGTAAATAATGCTGCAATAAACATAGTTGTGCTGGTAGCTTTAGGGTGGTCTTGTTTGTAAACATTTGGGTAAATGCCCAATAGTGGGATTGCTGGATCATAGGGGAGATCTATGTGAAGTCTTTTGAGGAACCTCCATACTGCTTTCCAAAGTGGTTGAACAAGTTTACATTCCCACCAACAATGAAGTAAGGTTCCTTTCTGTCCACATCCCCTCCAGCATCTGTTGTTGTTAGAGTTCTTGATTTTTGCTGTTCTAACTGGAGTGAGGTGATATCTCAATGTTGTTTTGATTTGCATTTCTTTTATGGCTAGGGATGTTGAACATTTCTTCATGTGTCTATTGGCCATCCTTCTTTCTTCTTCAGAGAAGCTTCTCTTTAAGTCTTTCGCCCACTTATTTATTGGGCAGTTGTTTCTTTGAGGATTTGTTGTTGGGTGGTTTAATTTTTTGAGTTCCAAGTATAATTTAGATATGAGACCCTTGTCCGTTGTATGGCTAGTAAAGATCTTCTCCCAATCGGTGGGCTTTCTATTGATCTTGCCAGCTATGTCATTTGCCCTGCAGAAGCTCTGCAGTCTTATGCAATCCCATTTGTCCAACCTTTCTTTGATTTGTTGTGCTTCCGGGTCTCTATTCAGAAAATTTCGACCTGAGCCAAGGAGACCTAGGGTTTCTCCTATTCCATCCTGTAATGTTTTCAGAGTGTCTGCTTTGAGTTCAAGGACTTTGATCCATTTGGAGTTGATTCTGGTGCAGGGTGATATATAAGGATCTAGCTTTAGTTTTCTACATGTAGTTAACCAATTTTGCCAGCACCATTTACTGAAGAGGCTGTCTTTCTTCCATTCTATTGTTTTAGCTTCCTTATCGAAGATTAGATGGCTATAGGTCTGTAGGTTCATTTCTGGGTTTTCAATTCTATTCCATTGGTCCTGAGGTCTGTTCTTATGCCAATACCAAGCTGTTTTGATTACTATGGCTTTATAGTAGAGTTTGAAATTTGGTATTGATATTCCTCCAGCAGTGTTCTTTCCGTTGAGGAGCGTTTTTGCTATTCGGGGTCTTTTATTGTTCCATATGAATTTTTGGATTGCCTCCTCTATTTCCTTGAAGAATGAGGGTGGAATTTTGATAGGTATCGCGTTGAATTTGTAGATAGCCTTGGGAAGTATTGCCATTTTCACGATGTTAATCTTGCCAATCCAGGAGCATGGGAGGTTTTGCCATTTTTTAAGTTCTGTGTTGATTTCCTTTTTCAAGATTTTAAAGTTTTCATCATAGAGGTCCTTCACTTCTTTGGTTAAGTTAATTCCTAGGTATTTTATTTTTTGTGGGGCTATTACAAATGGAGTTGCTTTCCTAATTTCAGCCACAGTTTTCTCATTGTTGGCATATAGAAAAGCCATTGATTTTTGGGGGTTAATTTTATAACCTGCTACTTTGCCAAAGTTTTGAATCAGCTTGAGTAATTTGGGAGTGGAGTCTATGGGATTCTTTAAATACAAGATCATGTCATCTGCAAAGAGGGAGAGTTTTATTTCTTCTTTCCCTATTTGGATCCCCTTTATGTCTGCATCTTGTCTTATTGCTGTAGCTAGGCATTCTAATACTAGATTGAAGAGAAGTGGAGAGAGTGGGCATCCTTGTCTTGTTCCTGAGTTAAGAGGAAATGGCTTTAGTTTTTCACCATTGAGTATAATGCTGGCTGTAGGTTTGTCATATACAGCCTTTATTGTATTGAGGAATGTTCCATGGATTCCTAATTTTTCCAGAACCTTCATCATAAAGGGGTGTTGGATCTCGTCAAATGCTTTTTCTGCATCTATTGAGATAACCATGTGGTTCTTATTCTTGCTCCTGTTGATGTGATGAATAATATTAATTGATTTGCGTATATTGAACCAGCTTTGCATCCCTGAAATGAATCCTGTTTGATCATGGTGTATGATTTTTTGGATGAATTGTTGAAGTCGATTGGCCAAAATTTTGTTGAGAAGTTTTGCATCAATGTTCATCAAAGAAATGGGTCTATAGTTCTCTTTCTTTGATGAGTCCCTGCCTGGTTTTGGGATGAGGGTTATGATGGCTTCATAGAATGTGTTCGGTAGTGAGCTTTCTCTTTCAATTTCATTGAAGAGTTGGAGGAGTATTGTTGTGAGCTCTGCTTTGAAGGCCTTGTAAAATTCCGCTGTAAAACCATCTGGTCCTGGACTTTTCTTAGCTGGGAGGTCTCTTATTGCTGTTTCTATTTCAATGGTTGATATGGGCCTGTGAAGCTGGTTTAACTCATCTTGGTTTAGTTTTGGCATGTCAATATTTGCTAGGAAAAGGTCCATTTCTGTCAAGTTCTCAAACTTATTAGCATAAAGTTTTGAGAAGTATCCCCTTATAATGTTCTGAATCTTGGTTTTTTCCGTGGTGATGTTTCCATTCTCATCTCTGAGTTTATTAATTTGGGTGTGTTCTCTCCTTTTTCTGATAAGGTTTGCTAAGGGTCTGTCAATTTTGTTAAGTTTTTCGAAGAACCAACTCTTTGTTTTGTTGATTCTTTCTATAGTTTTTTTGGATTCTAATTCATTTAATTCTGATTTAATTTTGATTATTTCTTTCCGTCTACTGGATTGGGGTTTATCTTGCTGCTCTTTTTCAAGGAGGTTTAGATGTGTCATTAAATTGTTAGTTTCCGATCTCTCCAATTTGTTGATGTAGGAGCTCAGAGCTATAAACTTGCCTCTGAGTACTGCCTTTGCTGTGTCCCAGAGGAGCTGGTAATTTCTGTGTTCATTTTTGTTGAATAGCATGAACATTTGAATTTCCTTTCTAATCTCTTCCATGACCCACTCATGATTCAGCAGTGTGTTGTTCAGCCTCCATGTGATACTGGACTTTCTTTGGTGGCTTTTGGTGTTGAGATCTAATTTTATTCCCTTGTGGTCAGAGAGAATGCAAGGTATAACTTCAATGTTTCTGAATTTAGAAAAGTTTGCTTTGTGCCCTAAAATGTGGTCTATTTTAGAAAACGTTCCATGTGCTGCTGAGAAGAACGTGTATTCTGTTGCTGCTGGGTGAAATGTTCGGTAAATGTCTGTTAAGTCTAGTTGATCTATGCAGCTGTTTAGATCTGCGGTTTCTCTGTTGAGTTTTTGCCGAGTTGATCTATCTAGTGGGGAGAGTGGTGTGTTAAAATCCCCAACGATTAATGTCTTTGGATCTATCTGGGATTTGAGGGAAAGTAGTGTTTCTTTGATAAATTTGGGTGCTCCATTGTTTGACGAATAGATATTTAGAATTGTAATATCCTCCTGAAGGAGAGATCCTTTAATTAGTATGTAGCGACCTTCTTTATCTCTTCTCACGAATTTTAATTTGAAGTCTATTTTATCTGATATTAGGATTGCAACTCCCGCCTGTTTATGAGGGCCGTTTGCTTGGTAGATTTTGTTCCAGCCTTTAACCTTGAAAATATGTTTGTTTTTACGGGCAAGATGTGACTCCTGCAGGCAGCAGATAGAAGGGTCTTTTTTTTTAATCCAACTAGACAGTCTATGTCGCTTAATTGGAGAGTTCAGTCCGTTAACGTTAAGAGATAGGACTGAGAGGTATTTGGGAGTTCCTGCCATGTTATCCACCTTCTTGGGGGCTGTGAAAACTGGGTTCTTCCTAAGGTTCTTGGATTCTCAGTTTGGGTGCAGTTTCTTGGCCTTTGTTGCGTTCTTGTTGGTTTTCTATGTGTAGGACATCTTTAAGAATCTTTTGCAGGGCTGGTTTGGTGGAGATGTATTGTTTCAATTTTTCTTTGCTATGGAAGGTTTTTATTTGGCCTTCAGTTATGAAGGAGAGTTTAGCTGGGTACAGTATTCTTGGTTGATAGTTGTTTGTTTTTAGGGCATGGCATACGTCATTCCAGGCTCTTCTTGCTTTGATTGTCTCTGCTGAGAAATCTGAGGTAATTCTAATTGGTTTCCCTTTATAGGTGATTAACCTTTTCTCCTTGACAGCTTTAAGGATCTTTTCCTTGGTCTGGGTTGATCCTGTGTGGATTATAATGTGACGGTGGGATGTCCTATTCTGGTCTGGTCTATTTGGGGTTCTAAAAGCTTCTTGTATCTGAATAGGCCTATCTTTTTGTATGTTTGGGAAGTTCTCTGCTAGGATCCTGTTAAACAAATTTCCTAGACCATTAACTTCTGTTTCTAGGTGCTCCTCTACACCCATTATCCTTAGATTGGGCCTTCTGATGGTGTCTTCCAGGTGTTGGATAGACCTATCATATTTCTTGGACTTGTCTTGGATGGTTGTATGTTCTTTCTCTATAATATCTAGGCTGTCTTCAATCCCTGAGATTCGATCTTCTGCATGGTCTAACCTGCTGTCAAGACTCTCTACTTTGTTTTTTATCTCTTTTCCTTCTAATTGGTCAGCTTTGATGGCTTCAAGTTCTTTGTTGAAGCTCTGTTTTAGGTCTTGTATGAATTTCTTTACTTCCTTAATTTGGTGTTCAGTGTTTGTTCTCAAATCACTTAGTTGATTGGTTATGGTTTCTTTGGACTGCCATTCCTTCTGTTGGGTTCCATTCAGCATTCCCTTTGTGGTCTCCCTGACTTCCTTCAGCTCTTTGTTAATGGATTCCATGAATGCCTTTAGTGATCTTTGTGTATTCTCTACCTGGTCTCTTAATTCGTGAATTACTCTTTGATTAGTTTCCTCCCTTCTGTGGGATTCCTGCAGTTCTCTTTGAGTGTTCTCTGCCTGCTCACGCCATTCCTCCCTTTCTCTTTGAGTATTCTCAAGTTGTTCATGCAAATCCTGTATCAGTTTTTGAGAAGCTTCCTCACGCTTATGATATTCCTGTATAAACTTCTGGGATGCCTCCTCTCTCTCCCTATCACGTTCATACAGAGTCCTTTGTACATTGTCAAACTTCTCATTTATCATGTTTGCTATTAGTGTTTGTAGAGCTATTTGGGAACTCTCCTCTGGATTATTCTTTATCTGTTCTAATCCCTGATTATCAAGGTTGGGAATTGAGATACCCGAATTTGCCATTTTTCTTGTGTTTTTCCGGCTTACTCGGCCCATTTGAGATAAAGATTGCACCAGTTTTGTGCTAGAACACTATCTTAAGGCAACCATCAACCAAAGTTTGCATTTGTACAGTCAATAGTCTACAGATACAATCTAGTTCAACAGATACATCTATTCAACATCAAACGACTATATGTTAAAGGACTTCGAACCGCAGAAAAGAATTTGGAAAACCAGAAATTATTAGGATTAGGGAGAGATGTGGGTAAAAAATAGGAATAGATTGGTGTGGGGAGGCACAGGGAGAGTTAACTATGTCCTAATCACAGTGCAGGAAATGGGTTGGGTAGGATGCAAGTAGAGAGAGAGAGAAAAAGAAGAGACGGAAAGGGGAATAAAGAGAGACCAGAAAAAGAATAGATACGTAAAAATTAATGTTATTATAGAGGTTAAAAGACCGTCTATTTAGAAAGGAATGTGAATATGTTCAGAGAAGGGGAGGGACATAGAGGAGATGTGAAAAGCTTTAAGGGAGAAGAAAAGATCAGAAGTTCAGTAGAGCTAGATAAAAAACTAAAAGATAATTAAGAAAGAAAGAAAAAGAGAAAGAAGACAAGAAAAGAAAGGAAAACTCTCATTCACGTATTTCTAAAATAAAAATTATAAGATGAGAAAAAAAAAGTTACTGGAAAACAATTATTTTTTCAGAAGCGGCAAAAATTAAAGATTAATAAAAGTTTTAGAAGGGAAAAAAATTTATATACATATATATATATATATATATATATATATATATATATATATATAAGGTAACAAAAAACAAGCAAAAAAAAAGAAAAGAAGAAGAAGAAGAAAAAAGAAAAAAAAAAGAAAAAAAGAAAAAAAAAGTCTTTTGATTTTTGTTTTTTTTGGGGGGAGGAGTGGGAAGAATCCTGTATCTCCCTTTTGTCTGCAACCAGTCTCTTGTTGGAGTCTCTGGTCAGCTTGAGGTCCTGTGGCTTGATTGGTTTCTTATGTCGGTTGGTTGGAAGAGGCAGAAAAATGCTCTGCTTTACCCAAGATTTTGAGATCTCCCTCCCAGGTTAGTTTTCTGGGAGGGTGGTCTGCTTTGAGAGTCACAAAAGAGGGGGATGTGGTGATGAGGCTAGGTTCTGGGTAGAGTTGAGGCCTTTCAACAAACAGTAGCTTTTCCCTGGGGCTATTTTGTGATAAAGCTCACAGCGCCCAGCCTGGAGCCATTCTACGGATTTCTGTTTTTCAATTGATTGTGGTGGCTGCTAGAGGGAGGGGCAGCCTCTGGCTCTGGTTACCCAGTGAGGCTGGGCACTCCGATGGCTGGGGCCTGAGCTGGGTGACTTTTCCCTGGATGGAGCTGAGTCTGGCAGGTCACTTCGGCGTTAAGTTCTTGTGACCTGCTAAATGACTCATTTTATTCCAAGGCCTGAGCTGGAGCTAGCAGCAACTCCGAGCTTTTTCGGTATCCAAGATGGAGATCACCGGTGCTGGGGGGGGGGGGGGAGGGGTGGCCTTCCTTCCTCTGCTCCCTGAGGAGTGAGGATGTCGGGCTTGTACTCACGCCGAGTCTTGGATCCTGGGTCGTCTCTGGTGCCGAGTCTTGGATCCTGGGTCGTCTCTGGTCTGCAAGCTGCAGGGTGAAGATGTCCGCTCTTTGTTGGTTCTTGCTGGTGTTGAGTAGAATCCGCTCGCCCGCTGCGTCTGGCTCCTTCGTCCCGGACTCTCTGTGTGAGCGCTCAGGTATGGCCCGTGGCTGTGGTCTCTGCCGCTTGCGACCCTGCCACCGCCGCCGCCGCCGCCGCCGCCGCCGCCGTGGCGGCTGCTGGCGAGCACTCAGGTGGTTCTTTTTGCCTTGGCTTCCCCTCTCTTGTCTAACTCTCTGTCCTGTGATGGCACACTTGATGTGATTCTCTGGCTTAGGACTGTTCACTGGAACTCTAAAGCTGCTTTCTATGCGAGAGCTTGTTCAGATTCCAGCTTCTCCTCCGCCATCTTCCCGGAACCTCTCAGCATTAGGTTTATGGTGAGTGTGAGTGTGAGGGTTAGGGGTAGGGTTAGGGTTGGGGTGAGGGTTTGGATCAGGGTAAGGGTTAGTGTGAGGGTTAGTGTGAGGGTTTCTTTTAGGTAAGGGATAGGGTTATGGTGAGCATTAGGGCGAGGGTGAGGTT
The DNA here is from genome assembly GCF_024711535.1 of Dipodomys merriami. Classification (NCBI taxonomy): domain Eukaryota; kingdom Metazoa; phylum Chordata; class Mammalia; order Rodentia; family Heteromyidae; genus Dipodomys; species Dipodomys merriami. Next base: position 18,312,570 of record NW_027203715.1, on the reverse strand, counting down.
TAGCTTGAGGGTTAGGGTTAGGTTGAGGGTTAGGGTTAGGGTTAGGGTGAGAATGAGAGTGAGGGTGAGGATCAGGGTTCGAAAAAGGTGGGGGTTAGGGTGTGGTTGAGGATTAGGTTTATGTTGAGTTCTAGCGTTAGGTTTAGGGTGAGTATGAGGGTGAGCGTCAGGGGTAGTGTTACCGTTAGGCTGAGGGTTAGGATTAGGGTTAGTGTTAGTGTGAGGGTGAGGGTGAGGGTTAGGGTTAGGGTTAGGGTTAGGTGAGTTTGAGGATGAGGCTTACGGTTAGGATTGGGGTTATGGTTAGCGTTAGGGTGAGTGTTAGGGTGAGGGTGAGGGTTCGGTGAGGGTGAGGCTTAGGGTTTGGATGAGGGTTAGGGTTTGGGTGAGGATTAGGGTTAGGGTTACTGTAAGGGTTAAGTTGAGGTGAAGGGTTATGGTGAGGTTTAGTGTGAGGCTGAGGGTTAGGGTTAGGGTGAGGTTTAAGGTGAGAGTTAGGGTGAGGTTTAGTGTTGGTGTTAGGGTTAGGGTGAAGGTGAGGTATGGGGTGAAGGTTAGGGTTAGGGTTAGGGTTAGGGATAGTGCTAGGTTGAGAGTGAGGGTGAGGGTGAGTGTTAGGGTTAGGTTTAAGGTTAGAATTAGGGTGAGGGTGATGGTTAGGATTAGGGTTAGGATTAGGGTTAGGATTAGGTTTAGGTTGAGGGTGAGGGTTTGTGTTAGGGTGAGCATTAGTCTGAGGGTTAGTTTTAGGGTTAGTGTGAGCATTAGCGTTAGTTTTAGGGTTAAGACGAGGTTTAGGGTTAGGTTTAGGGTTAGGATAAGGGATAGGCTGAGGGTTAGGGTTAGGGTTCCTGTGAGGGTTAGGTTTAAGGTTAGGGTTATGGTTAGGGTGAGGGTAAAGTTAGGGTGAGGTTTAGGGTTAGGGTTATGGTGAGGGTTAGGGTGAGGGTTAGGTTTAGGTTTATGGTTAGGATTAGGGTGAATGTTAGGGAGAGGGTTAGGTTTAGGGTTAGTGTTAGAGTGAGGGTTAAGGTGTGGGTAAGTGTTAGGGTGAGGGTTAGGGTGAGGTTGAGGTTAGGTTGAGGGTTAGGGTGACGCTGAGGGTTATGTTTAGCATTAGTGTAAGGGTGAGTGTGAGGCTTAGTGTGAGGTTTAGAGTTAAGGTTAGGGATAGGGTGAGGATTAGGTTTTGCGTTAGGTTTATGGTGAGGGTTAGGCTGAGGGGTAGGGTTACTTTTAGAATGAGGTTTAGGTTTACTGTGAGGTTTACGGTTAGGGTTAGGGTTAGGGTGAGGGTAAGTTTTAGGGTGAGGGTTAGGGTTAGGTTGAGTGTGAGGGTGAGAGTGAGGGTTAGGGTGTTGGTGACGGTTAGGGTTAGTGTGAGGGCTAGGTTTCGGTTTAGGGTTTGGGTTCGGTTTAGGGTGAGGGTAAGAGTTAGGGTTAGGGTGATGCTGATGGTGAGCGTTAGATTTAGGGTTATGGTTAGGGTGAGGTTGAGGGTTAGGGTTATGGTGAGGGTGAGGCCTGAGGTGAGGATGAGCGTTAATGTGAGGGTGTGGGTGATGGTAAGGATTAGGAATAGGGTTAGGGTTAGGGTTAGGCTGAGGGTGAGGGTGAGGGTGAGGCTTAGTGATAGTGTTAGGCTTAGGGTGAGGGTTACGATTACTGTGTAGGTTATGGTTAATGTTAAGTTTAGGATTAGTTTGAGGTTGAGGGTTAGGGTGAGGGTTCGGGTGAGGTTGAGGGTTAGGGTTAGGGTTAGGTTTAGAGTGAGGGCTAGGGTGAGCGTGAGGATTAGTGTGAGGATTAGGGTGAGGTTTTCTTTTAGGTAAGGGATAAGGTTATGTTGAGGATTAGGGCGAGGGTGAGATTTAGTTTGAGGGTTAGAGTTAGGGTGAGGGTGAGGGTGAGGATTCAGGTGAGGGTTAGGGTGAGGGTGAGGGTTAGTGCTAGGGTTAGGGTTAGAGTCAGGGTGAGCTTTAGGGTAAGTGTGAGTGTTTAGGTGAGTGTGAGTGGGAGTGTGAGGATTAGGGTTAGGATTAGGGTGAGAGTTAGGCTGAGGGTGTGGGTGAGGGTTAGGTTTAGGATTAGGGTTAGGGTTTGTGTTAGGCTTAGGGTGAGGCTTCAGGTTCGGGTTAGGGTTAGGTTGAGTTTGAGGGTTCGGGGTTGGGTTAGGGTTGGGTTAGGATCAGTGTTAGGCTGAGGTTTAATATTAGGGTTAGGGTTCGGGTTAGGTTAGTGTGAGGATTAGGGTTCGGGTTAGGATTAGTGTGAGCGTTAGGTTGAGGGTGAGGGTGTGGGTTTAGTTTAGGTAAGGTTTTGGGTTAGGTTAGGGTGAGGATTAGGTTGAGGGTGAGGATTAAGGTGAGGGTTTGGGTTAGAGTGATGTTTAGGGTTTGTGTGAAAGTTCGAGTGAGGGGGAGGGTTAGGGTTAGTGTTAGCGTGAGAGTTAAGGTTAGGGTTAGGGTTAGGGTGAGGGTTATGATGAGGTTGAGGGTGAGGGTGAGGTTGAGTGTTAGGGTGAGGGTTTGGTTTAGGATTAGGGTTAGTGAGAGGTTTAGGGTGAGGGTGAGTGTTAGGTTTAAGGTTAGGGTTAGGGTGATGTTGAGTGTTAGGGTTAGGGTTAGGGATGGGCTTAGGGTGAGAATTAGGGTTAGTGTGAAGGTTAGGGTTTGGGTTAGTGTTAGGCTGAGGGTCAGGGTTTGGGTGAGGGTTAGGGTGAGTGTGAGGGTGAGGGTGAGGATGAGGGTGTGTGTTAAGTTTAGGTTTAGCGTGAGTGTTAGGGTGACGGTGAGGGTTAGAGTGAGGATGAGGGTTAGGCTTAGGGTTAGGTCGAAGTTGAGGTTTAGGGTTAGGATTAGGGTAAGGGGATAAGGGTGAGTGTTAGGGTGAGGGGTAGCGTTAGGTTTAGGGTGAGGGTTAGGGTTAGGGTGAGGGTTAGGGTTAGTGTGAGGGTTACGGTTAGGATTAGAGTTAGGTTTAGTATGAGGATAACAGGGTGATGGTTAGGGTGAGTGTGAGGATTAGGGTGAGGTTTAGGGTGAGGGTGATACTTCAGGTGAGGGTGCGGCTGAGGATTAGTGTTAGGGTTAGGGTTATAGTCAGGGTGAGGGTGTGGGTGAAGGTTAGGTTTAGGATTAGGGTTAGGGTTTGGCTGAGTGTGAGGTGAGAGTGAGGGTTAGGGTTGGGTGAGGGTTAGGTTTAAGGTTAGGGTTAGAGTTAGGGTGAGGGTTATGTTTAGGGCTTGGTTTAGAATGAGGTTCAAGCTGTGGGGTAGGGTCAGGTTTAGGGTGAGGGTTAGGGTTAGTGTGAGGTTTAGGGTTAGGGTTAGGGTAAGGGTTAGGGTTAGGATGAGGGTAAGGTTTAGGTTGAGGGTTAGGGTTCGTGTGAGGTTTAGGGTTAGGATTAGGGTAAGGGTTAGTTTTAGGGTTAGGGTGAGGTGAGTGTGAGGGCAATGGTGTGTGTGAGGGTTTGGGTTAGGGTTAGGGATAGGGTGAGGATTAGGTTTAATGTGAGGGTTAGGTTTCGGGTTAGGGTTAGGGTTAGGGTGAGGGTTATTGTGAGGGTGAAGGTTAGGGTGATGTTGAAGCTTGAGGTGAGGATGTGGGTTAGGGTTTGTGTGAGGGTTAGTGTTAGTGTAAGGGTTAGGGTTATGTTTAGGGTTACGGTGAGGGTAAGGGTTAGGATTAGGTTGAGGCTTGGCTGAGGGTTTGGATTAGGGTTAGGTTTAGGGTGAAGGTTAGGGCTCGTGTGAGAGTTAGGAATAGGGTTAGGATTATGGTTAGGCTGAGGGTAATGGAGAGGGTGAGGGTGAGGGTTAGGGTTAGGATGAGGGTAAGGGTTCGGGTTAGGGTTAGCGTAAGTGTTAGCGTGAGGGTAAATATTTGGGTGAGGGTTAGGGTGAGGGTGAGGCTGAGGGTTAGATTGAGGGTAAGGTGAAAGTTAGGTTTATAGTTAGGTTTATGGTGAGTGTTAGGTTGTGGGTAAGTTTAGGGTGAGGGTTAGGGTGAGGGTGAGGGTTAGGGTTCGGGTGAGGGTAAGGGTAAGGGTGAGGGTTACGGTGAGTGTGAGGGACAGGGTGAGGTTTTGGGTTAAGGTTAAGGATAGGGTGAGGATTTGGGTTAGGGTTAGGTTTAGGGTGGGGGTTAGAGTGAGTGTGAGGTTTGGGGTTAGAATTGGGTTTAGGGTTAGGGTTAGGATGAGTGTTAGTGTTCGGTTTATGGTTAGGGTTAGGGTGAGGGTGAGGGTTAGTGCTAGGGTTAGGGTGAGGGTTAGTGTTAGGGTGAGTGCTACGGTGAGGGTGAGGGATAGCGTGAGGGTATGGGTGAGGGTGAAGTTTTTGGTTAGGTAAGGGTTAGGGCTAGGTTTAGGGTGAATATTAGTGTAAGGGTGTGGGTTAGGGTAGGGTTAGTATTAGGGTTCGTTTGAGGGTGATGGTGCGGGTGAGGGTTAGTGTTAGGGTGAGGGTGAGGGTGAGGGTGAGCGTTAGGGTTAGGGTTATTGTGAGGGTTAGGGTTACGGTGATTTTTATGGTTAGGGTGGGGTTTAGGATTAGGGTAAGGTTTAGGGTGAGGGTTAGTGATAGGATGATGTTTAGTGTGAGGGTTAGGGTGAGCTTGAGTGTTCAAGTCAGAGTTATGGTTAGGGTTAGGGTTAGGAATAGGGTTATGGTGAGGGTGAGGGTGAGTTTTAGGGTTAGGGCTAGGGTGCGGGATAGGGTGAGTGTTAGGGTTAGGTATAGGGTTATTTTAAGGGTTAGGCTGATGGTAAGGTTTAGGGTGAGGTTGAGGGTGAGGGTTAGGGTTAGCATGAGTGGTAGGGTGAGGGTGAGAGTTAGGGTGATGATTAGGAATAGGGTGAAGATTAGGCTTAGTGTGAGGGTTAGGGTTAGGGTTAGAGTGAGGAAAAGGGTTAGAGTGAGAGTTAGGTTGAGGGTGAGGTGTAGGGTTAGCGTTACAGATAGGGTGAGCGTTAGATTGAGTGTTAGGTTAAGGGTTAGGGTTAGGGTTAGTGTGAGTGTTAGAGTGAGGGTAGGGTTCAGCTTACGGTGAGGGTTAGGGTGTGGGCGAGGGTTATGTTTAAGGTGAGGATTAGGGTTAGAGTTAGGGTTAGGGTTATGGTGAGGGTAAAGTTTCGGGTGAGGTTTAGGGTGAGGGTTAGGGTGAGTGTGAGAGGTAGGGTTAGCATTAGAGTTAGGGTGAGGATGAGGGTTCGGATGAGGGTTCGGGTGAGAGTTAGGTTTAGGGTTAGGTTTAGGGTGAGGGTGAGGGTGAGGGTGAGGTTTAGTGTTAAGTTTTGGGTTAGTGTTAGGGTGAGGGTTAGGGTTAGGCTGAGGGTTAGGGTTAGGGTGATGTATATTATGAGGGTGAGGGTGAATGTTAGGGTGAGGGTGAGGGTCCGGGTGAGTGTGAGGGTTAAGGTGTGGTTGAGGGTTAGGTTTAGGGTGAGCGTTAGGGTGACGGTGAGGGTTAGGGTGAGGGTGAGGGTTAGATTTAGGTTTACGGTTATGGTGAGGTTTAGGGTTAGGGTTAGGTTTGGGGTGAGAGTTACGGTGAGGTGTATGGATAGGGTTAGGGGGAGGGTTAGGGTTAGCGTTAGGGATAGGGTGAGGGTTAGGGTTAGGGTGAGGGTGAGGGTTAGGGTTAGGATTTGGGTGAGGGTTAGGTTTAGTGTGATGTTTAGGGTGAGGTTTAGGGTTAGGGTGAGGGTTAGCTTTCGGGTGAGGTTGAGGTTTAGGTTGTGGGTGAGGGTTAGGGTTAGATTGACTGTTAGGGTGACTGTTATGGTTAGGTTGAGGGTGAGGATTATGGTTAGGTTTAGGGTGAGGAGAGGGTTAGTGTGAGAGTTAGGGTAAGAGTTAGGGTGAGGGGTAGGGTTAGGGTTAGGATGAGCGTTAGGGTTAGTGTGAGGGTTTGGGTTAGGGTTAGGGTGAGTGTTAGAGTTAGGCTGATGGGTAGGGTGAGGGGTAGGTTTAGTGTTAGGGTGAGGGCTAGGATGAGGGTGAGGGTTAGGTTGAGGTTGAGGGTGAGGGTGAGGTTTTCGTTTAGGTAAGGGTTAGGGTTAGGGTTAGGGTGAGGGTTAGAGTGATGGGTAGGTTTAGCATTAGGGTGAGGGTGAGGGTTAGGGTTAGGGTGAGGGCTAGGGTGAGGTTTAGGTTGAGGTTGATGGTGAGGGTGAGGATGAGGTTTTTGGTTGGATAAGCTTTAGGGTCAGGTTCAGGGTGAGAATTAGGTTTAGGATGAGGGTTAGGATTAGGGTAAGGATTAGGGTTAGGCTTATGGATAGGGTGATGTTTAGTGTGAGGGTTAGGGTGAGCGTGAATGTTCAGGTCAGAGTTAGGGTTAGGTTTAGGGTTAGGAATAGGGTTAGGGTGAGGTTTAGGGTGAGGGTGAGCGTGAGAGTTAGGGTTAGGGCTAGGGTGAGGGAAAGGGTGAGCGTTAGGGTTATGTTTAGGGTTATTTCAAGGGTTAAGGTGAGGGTAAGGTTTAGGGTGAGGTTTAGGGTGAGGGTTAGGGGGAGGGTGAGAGGCATGGTTAGCATGAGTGTTAGCGTGAGGGTGAGGGTTAGGGTGAGGGTTAGGAATAGTGTCAGGATTAGGTTAAGTGTGAGGGTTAGGGTTAGGGTGAGGGTTAGTGTGAGGATAAGGGTTAGAGTTAGGGTTAGGTTGAGGGTGAGGTGTAAGGTTAGCGTTAGAGATAGGGTGAGCGTTACGGATAGGGTGAGCGTTAGGGTGAGGGTTAGGTTTAGGGTGAGGGTTAGGGTGATGTTTATGGTGAGGGTGAGTGTTAGGGTGAGGGTCAGGTTGAGGTTGAGGGTTAGGTTTAGGGTTAGGGTTAGGTTGAGTGTGAGGTTGAGGGAGAGGGTTAGGTTTCAGATTAGGGTTAGGGTTAGGGTTAGTGTGAGTGTTAGGTTTAGGATGAGGATTCAGCTTATGGTTAGGGTTAGGGTATGGGTGAGGGTTAGGGTTAGGGTGAGGATTAGGGTTAGAGTTAGGTTTAGGGTTATGGTGAGGGTAAGGTTTAGAGTGAGGTTTACGGTGAGGGTTAGGGTTAGGGTGAGAGGTAGGGTTAGCATTAGAGTTAGGGTGAGGGTGAGGGTTAGGATGAGAATTCGGGTGAGGGTAAGGGTTAGGTTTAGGGTTAGGGTGAGGGTGAGCGTGAGGGTGAGTTTTAGTGTTAAGTTTAGTGTTAGGGTTAGGGTGAGGGTTAGGGTTAGTTTGAGGGCTAGGGTGAGGGTGAGGTTTAGGTTGAGGGTGAGGGTGAGGGTGAGGTTTTTGTTTAGGTAATCTTTAGGTTCAGGTTCAGGGTGAGAATTAGGTTGAGGTTGTGGGTTACGGTTAGGGTTAGAGTTAGGGTGTGGGTGAGGGTGAGGGTGAGTGTTAGGATGAGGGTTAATATTAGGGTGAGGGTGTGGGTGAGGGTGAGTGTGAGGATTAAGGTTAGGTTTAGGTTTAAGGTTAGGGTGAGTGTTAAGTTGTGGATATGTGTTAGGGTGAGGGTTAGGGTGAGGGTGAGGGTTAGGGTAAGGGTGAGGGTAAGTGTTAGGGTGAGGTTTAGGGTGAGGGGGAGGGTTAGTGTGAGGGTTTGGGTAAGGATATGGTGAGGATTAAAGTTAGGGTTAAGTTTGGGGTGAGGGTTACGCTGAAGGGTAGGGTTAGGGTTAGAGTTAGGGTTAGGTTTAGTGTGGGGGTTAGGGTTAGGTTTAGGGTGATGGTAAGGGTTTGGGTGAGGGTTAGGTGTGAGTGTGAGGTTTATAATTAGATTTAGGTTTAGGGTTAGGATGATTCTTATTGTTATGTTTAGGATTAGTGTTACGGTGAGGGTGAGGGGTAGGGTTAGGGTTAGGGTGAGGGTTAGTGTTAGGGTGAGTGCTAGGGTGAGGTTGAGTTTAATGGTGATAGTGAAGGTGAGGGTGAGGTTTTTGGTTAGGTAAGGTTTAGGGTCAGGTTAAGGGTGAGAATTAGGGTGAGGGTATGGGTTAGGGTGAGGGTTAGGTTTAAGGTGTTTAGAGGGAGAGTGAGGTTTATGGTGAGGGTGAGTGTTCTGGTGAGAGTTAGGGTTAGGGTTAGGGACAGGCATAGGGTTAGTGTGAGGGTAAGGGTTAGGGTGAAGGTTAGAATGAGGGTGAGGGTTAGGGTTATGGTGAGGGTTAGGGTTAGGTTTAGGGTCAGTTTGCGGGTTAGGGTGAGAGTAAGTGTTAGGGTGAGTTTTAGGGTGTGGTTGAGGGTTAGGATTAGGAAGAGGCTAAGGTTTAGGGTGAGGGTTAGGGTGAGATTGAGAGTGAGGTTCAGCATTAGACTTAGGGTGAGGTTGAGGGTTAGGGTGAGGGTTCGTGTTAGGGTTGGGGATAGGGTGAGGATTAGGGTTAGTGTGAGGGTTAGTGTTAGGTATAGTGTTTGGGTGAGTGTAAGGATAAGGTTTACCGTGAGGGTTAGGGTGAGGGTGAGGTGTAGGGTTAGCGTAAGTGATAGGGTGAGTTTTAGGGTGAGGGTTAACTTTAGGGTGAGGGTTAGGGTTAGGTTTAGGGTGAGCATTAGGGTTAAGGTGTTGTTTATGGTAAGGGTGAGTGTTAGGGTGAGGTTGAGGGTGAGAGTTAGGTTTAGGGTTAATGTTAGTGTTAGGGTTAGAGTGAGGGATAAGGTGAGGATTAGGGTTAGTGTGAGGTTTAGCGTTAGGATTGGGGTTAGGGTAAGTGTGAGGATAAGGGTTAGGGTGAGGTTTAGGCTGAGGGTGAGGTGTAGGGTTAGCGTTAGGGATAGGGTGAGCATTAGGGTGAGGGTCAGGTTTAGGGTGAGGGTGAGGTTTAGGTTTAGGGTTAGGTCTAGTTTTAGGCTTAGAGTGAGGGTGAGGTTGAGGGTTAGGTTTAGGATGAAGGTTAGGGTTAGGGTAAGTGTGAGTGTTAGGGTGAGGATGAGAGTTAGGGTAATTGTGAGGTTTAGGATGTGGGCAAAAGTTAGGGTTAGGGTGAGGATTAGGGTTAGGGTTAGGGATAGGGTTATGGTGAGGGTAAGGGTTAGGGTGAGGTTTGGGTGAAGGTGAGGGTTAGGGTTAGCGTTAGTGTTAGGATGAGAATTAGGGTGAGGGTTTGGGTTAGGGTTAGGGTGAGAATTAAGGTGAGAATGTGGGTTATGGTTAGGGTTAGGGTGAGGGTGAGTTTGGGGGTGAGGGTGAGTGCTAGGATGAGGGTTAGGGTTAGGGTAATGGTGTGGGTGAGGGTGAGTGTGAGGGTTAGGGTTAGGGTGAGGCGTAGGTTTACGGTGAGGTTTAGGGTTAGGGTGAGGTTTAGGGTTAGGCTTAGGGTGAGTTTTAGGTTTAGGGTGATATTTAGAGTGAGAGTGAGTGTTATGGTGAGGGTGAGTGTTCTGGTGAGAGTTAGGGTTAGGGTTAGGGACAGGGATAGGCTTAGTGTGAGGGTAAGGGTTAGGGTGAGTGTGAGGCTTAGGGTTATGTTGAGGGTTAGGGTTAGGGTTAGGGTGAGGGTTAGGGTGAGCGTTAGGTTTAGGGTTAGGGTTAGTTTGCGGGTTAGGATGAGATTTAGGGTGAGGGTGAGGGTTAGGTTTAGGATGTTGGTAAGGTTTCGAGTGAGGATTAGGGTGAGGGTGAGAGTTAGGGTTAGCATTAGACTTAGGGTGAGGGTGAGGGTTAGGGTTAGGGTTATGGATAGGGGGAGGATTACTCTTAGTGTGAGGGTTAGGGTTAGGATTTGTGTTTTGGTTAGTGTGAGGATAAGGGTTAGCGTAAGGTTTAGGGTGAGGGTCAGGTGTAGGGTTAGAGTTAGGGTTTAGGTTGAGTGTTAGGGTGAGGGTTAAGTTTAGGGTGAGGGTTAGGGTTAGGTTTAGGGTGAGGATTAGGGTTAGGGTGATGTTTATGGTGAGGGTGAGCGTTAGGGTGAGGGTGAGGGTGAGGGTTAGGTTTAGGGTTAATGTTAGAGTTAGGAATAGAGTGAGGGATAGTGTGAGGATTAGGGTTAGTGTGAGGTTTAGCATTAGAATTAGGATTAGGTTTAGTGAGAGGATAAGGGTTAGGGTGAGGGTTAAGCTGAGTGTGAGGTGTAGGGTTAGCGTTAGGGATAGGGTGAGCATTAGGGTGAGGGTTAGGTTTAGGGTTAGGGTGAGTGTTAGGTTTTGGGTTAGGGTAGGTTTATTCTTAGGGTGAGGGTGAGATTGAGGGTTAGGTTTAGGATTAGGGTAAGGGTTAGGGTCAGTGTGAGTGTTAGGGTGAGGATGAGAGTTAGGGTAATTGTGAGGTTTAGGATGTGGGCTTGGGTTAGGGTTAGGGTGAGGATTAGGGTTAGGGTTAGGGTTAGGGTTATGGTAAGGGTAAGGGTTAGGGTGAAGTTTAGGTTAAGGTGGGGGTTATGGTTAGCGTTAGTGTTAGGATGAGGGTTAGCGTTAAGGTTAGGTTTAGGGTTAGAGTGAGGGTCAGGGTGAGGGTGTTCTTTAGTGTTAGGATTAGGATTAGGGTTAGGATGAGGGTGAGGGTGAAGGTGAGGGTTAGGGTTAGGTTTACTGTGAGGGTTAGTGTTAGGGTGAGGGCTTCGTTTAGGGTGAGGCTTAGGGTTAGGCTAAGGGTTGGTGTGAAGGTTAGGGTTAGGGTTAGGGATAGGGTGAGAGTCAGGGTGATGGTTAGAGTTAGGTAGAGGTTTAGGGTTAGGCTGAGGCGTAGGGTTAGGGTGATGTTTATTGTGAGGGTGAGGGTTAGGGTGAGTGCGAGTGTTAGGGTGAGGGTGAAGGTTTGGGTGAGGATGAGGGTTAGGGTGTGCTTGAGGGTTAGGGTTAGGGTGACAGTGAGTGTTAGGGTGAGGGTGAGGGTTAGGTTTAGGGTTAGGGTTAGGGTGATGGTTAAGGTTAGGGTTAGGGTGAGAGTTAGGGTGAGGTGTAGGGATAGGGTTAGGGTGAGGGTTAGGATGAGGGTGAGGGTTAGTGTTAGAGTTAGGGATAGGGTGACTTTTAGGGTGAGGGTTAGTTTTAGGGTGTGGGTGAGGTTAGGATGAGGGTAATGGATAGGTTTAGCGTTAGGGATTGGGTTAGGGTTAAGGTTAGGCTGATGGCTAGGGTGAGGGTGAGGGTTAGGGTGAGGGTGAGGGTGAGGATGAGGGTTTCTGTTTTGTAAGGGTTAGGGTTATTTTTAAGGTGTGAAGTATGTTGAGATTGAGGTTTAGTGTGATCTTTAGTGTTAGAGTGAGGATTAGGGTTAGGATTTGGGTGAGGGTTATTCTTAGGGTGATGTTTAGGGTGAGGTTTAGGGTTAGGGTGAGGGTTAGAGTTCAGGTGAGGGTGAGGGTTAGGGTGTGGGTGAGGGTTAGGGTTAGGTTGAGTGTTAGGGTGACGGTGATGGTTAGGGTGAGGATGAGGTTTATGGTTAGGGTTAGGTTTAGCGTTAGGGTGAGGGTTGGGTTTAGGGTGAGGGTGAGGGTGAGGGTTAGGGTTAGTGTGAGGTTTAGTGTTAGGGTGAGGGTTAGGTTTAGGGTTAGGGTTAGGGTTAGGGTAAGGAATATAGTGAGGGTTAGGGTTAGGGTTAGGGTGAGGATCAGGGTGAGGGTTAGTGTTAGGTTGAGGGTTAGGGTTAGGGTAAGGGTTAGGGTTAGGGTTAGGGTGAGAGTTAGGGTTAGGGTGATGTTTATTATAAAGTTGAGGTTTAGGGTGAGGGTGAGTGTTCGTGTGAGGGTTAGGGTGAGGGTGAGGGTGAGGGTTTGGGTGTGGTTGAGGGTTAGTGTTAGGGTGAGGGTTAGGGTGACGGTGAGGGTTAGGGTGAGGGTCATTTTTAAGTCTAGAGTTAGGGTTAGGTTGAGGTTTAGCTTTAGGGTTATGGTTAGGGTGATAGTTAGGGTGAGGTGTCGTCATAGGGTTAGGGTGAGGGTTAGGGTTAGTGTTAGGGATAGGCTTAGGGTTAGGGTTAGTGTGAGGATAAGGTTTAGGGTGAGGTTGAGGGTTAGGGTTAGCGTTAGGGTTAGAGTGAGGGTTGGGGTGAGGGTTAGCGTTAGGGCGAGGGTTAGGTTTAGGGTTAGGGTGAGGTTTAGGGTTAGGGTGATGTTTAGAGTGAAGTTGATGGTTAATGTGAGCGTGAGGGTTGGGGTGAGGGTCAGGGTGAGGGTGCGGTTAGGTTTAGGATTAGGGTGAAGGTGAGGCTGAGAGCTAGAATTAGGAATAGTGTTAGGGTTAGGGTTAGGCTGAGGGTGAGGGTCAGGGTGAGGGTGAAATTTAGGTTTAAGGTTTTAATTAGGGTTAGAGTGAGGATTACGGTTTTTGTGAGGGTTATGTTTAGGTTTACGATTAGGGATAGGTTGAGGGTAAGGGTTAGGGTGAGAGTTAGGGTTAGGGTTAGGATTAGGGTGAGGGTTATGGCTTGGGTGATGTTTAGGGTGAGGTTGAGTGGTAGGGAGAGGCTGATGGTTCGGGTGAGGTTGAGAGTGAGGGTGTGGGTGAGGATTAGGGTTAGGGTGAGGATTAGCTTTAGATTTAGGTTTCTTGTGAGGGGGAGGGTTAGGGGGAGGGTTAGGGTTTTGTTGAGGTTTAGGGTTAGGGAGAGTGTTAGGGTTAGGTTTAGGGTGAGTTTTAGGGTGAGTGTGATGGTTAGGGTGATGGTGAGTGTGAGGGTTAGGGTTAGGGTTAGGGTTAGGGTGAGTTTGAGGGTGAGGGTTAGGTTTAGGATTAGCGTTAGGGTTAGGGTTAGGTAGAGTGTTAGGGTGAAGGTGAGGGTGAGGGTGAGGTTGAGAGTTAGGGTGTTGGAGAGGTTTAGGTTTAGGGTAAGGATTAGGGTTAGGGTTATGGTGAGAGTAAGGGTTAGAGTGAGTTTTAATGTGAGGATGAGGGTAAGGTTAGTGTTAGGGTTAGGGTGAAGGTTAGGGTGAGGTTTAGGGTTTGGTTTAGGGTTAAGGTGAGGGTGAGGTATAGAGTGAGGGTTAGGGTAAAAGTGAGGAATAGGGATAGGGTTAAGGTTAAGGTGAGGGTGTGGATCAAGTTAGGATTAGTGTTAGGATTAGGGTTAGGCTGAGCGTGATGGGGAGGATTAGACTGTGAGTTAGGTTTAGGGTGAGGGATAGGGTTAGGGCAGGGTGAGGGTGAGTGTTAGGATTAGGATTAGGGTTAGGTTTAGGGTGAGAGTTAGGGTTAGGTTTAGGGTTAGCATAAGGTTTAGGCTGAGGGTTAGGTTTAGGGTTAGTGTGAGGGTTAGTTTTAGGGTTAGGATAAGGGTTAGGGTGAGGGTAAAGTCAGGGTGAGGATTAGGGTTTGGGTATATGTTAGGGTGAGGTTTAGGTTGAGGGTGAGGGTTAGGGTTAGGGTGAGGGTAAGGATTAGGGTGAGGGTTAGGGTGAGGTTGAGGGTTAGGGTTAGCATTAGGGTTAGGGTGAGGGTGAGGTTTAGGGTGAAGGTTTTGGTTATGGTTAAGGATAGGTTGAAGATTAGGGTTAGGGTTAGGTTTAAGGTGAGGGTTAGGTCGAGGGGTAGGTTTAGAGTTAGTTTGAGGGTTAGGGTTAGTGTGAGGGTTAGGGTTAGGGTTAGGGTGACGGTAAGGTTTAGGTTAAGGGTTATGGTGAGTGTGAGTTTTAGGGTTAGCATTAGGTTTAGCGTTAGTGTTAGGATGAGGGTTAGGGTTAGGATTAGTTTTAGGGGAAGGGATAAGGGGAGGTTTAGGGTTAAGGCTTGGGTGAGGGTTAGAATTAGGGTGAGGGCTAGTGTGAGGTTGAGGTTTAGGGTGAGGGTGAGGGTGAGAGTGAGGTTTTCGGTTATGTAAGGGTTAGGGTTAGGGTTAGGGTGATGAATAGGGTGAGGATGTGTGTTAGGTTTAGGTTTAGGGTGAGGGTGAGGGTGAGGGTTAGGGTTAGGGATAGTGTGAGGGTTAGGGTTAGGGTGAGGTTCAGTGTTCGGGTGAGAGTTAGGTTTAGGGTTAGGGTGAGGGTTAGGATTAGGATTAGGGTTAGGATTAGCGATAGGCTGAGGGTTAGGGTTAGGGTTAGTGTGACGGGTAGGGTTAGGGTTAGTGTTAGGGTTATAGTGAGGGTTAGTTTTTGGGTTGGATAAGGGTTAGGCTGAGGATGAGGATTAGGGTTAGTGTGAGTGTTAGGTTTAGGGTTAGGGTTTGGATTATGTTGAGGCTAAATTTAGGGTGAGGGTTAGGATGAGGGTGAGGTTTAGGGTTACGGTGAGGATTAGGGTGAGGGTTAGGCTTAGGGTAATGGTTAGGATTACGGTGAAGTTTAGGATGAGGGTTAGGTTTAGGGTTAGGGTGAGTGTGAGGGTTAGGGTGAGGGTGAGGGTGAAGTTTAGTGATAGGATCAAGGTTAGGTTTAGGGTTAGGGTGAGGATGAGGGTGAGGGTGAGGGATAGGGCTAGGGTAAGTGTGAGGGCTAGGTTTAGGGTGAGGGTTACGGTTAGGGTAAGGGTTAGGGTGAGGGTTAGGGTTAGGGTGAGGGTCAAGGTGAGAGTTAGGGTTAGGGTGAGTGTTAGGTTTTGGGTGAGGGTTAGGTTTAGTGTGAGGTTTAGGGTTAGCGTTAGGTTGAGGGTTAGGGTTACGGTGATGTGTATTGTGAAGGTGAAGTTTAGGGTTAAGGTGATTTTTCGGGTGAGGGTGAGGGTTAGGATGAGTGTGAGGTTAAGGGTTAGAGTTAGGGTTAGTGTGAGTGGTATGGTGAGCGTTAGGGTTAGGATTAGGGTTAGTGTTAGGTTTAGAGTGAGAGTAAGGTTTAGGGTGAGGGTGAGGGTGAGAGTGACGGTTAGGGTGTGGGTGAAGCTTAGGGTTAGTGTGAGGGTTAGGTTTAGGGTTAGGGTTATGTTTAGGGTGAGGGTAAGGGTTAGGGTTAGGGTGATTGTGAGGGTGAGGGTTATGATAAGTTTGAGGGTGAGTATAAGAGTTAGGGTGAGGGTTAGGGTGAGGGTGAGTGTTAGGGTTATTGTTAGGGTTTGGATTAGGGTGAGGGAGAATGAGAGGGTTAGGTTTAGGTTGAGGGTTATGGTTACATTTACGTTTAGGTTGAGGGTGAGGGTAAGGGTTAGGGTGAGGGTTACGGTGAGGGTGAGGGTTAGGGTTAGTGTTAGGGTTAGGATTAGGGTGAGGGTTAGGGTTAGTGTTAAGGTTAGTATTACGGTGAGGGTGAGGGTGAGGTTTAGGGTTAGGGTTAGGGTCAGGGTGAAGGTAAGGGTTAGGGTGAAGGTTTGCGTGATGGTTAGGGTTAGGGTTATGGTTATGGTTATGGTTTAGGCTGAGCGGGAGGGGGAAGGCGAGGTTGAGGGTAAGTGTTAGGTTTAGGGTTAGGGTGATGGCTAGGGTGAGGGTTAGTGTGAGTGTGAGGGTGAGGGTTTCATTTACCTTAGGGTTAGGGTTAGGGTTAGGGTGAAGATTAGGTTGAGGGCGAGGGTTAAGCTGAGGTTAGGGTTAGGGTGAGAGTTAGGCTTAGGCTTAGGGTGGGGGTTAGGGTTATGGTGAGGTTTAGGGTGAGGGTGAGCGTTCGGTGAGGGTGAGGGTGACGGTGAGGGTTAGTGTTAGGGTTAGGTGTAGGGTGAAGTTGCGTGTGAGGGTTAGGATTAGGAATAGGGTTAGGGTTAGGGTTAGCCTGAGGGTAAGGGTCAGGGTAAGGTTGAAAGTTAGGGTTAGGGTAAGTTTTACGGTGAGGGTGAGAGTGAGGGTGATGGTTAGGTTTAGGGTAAATGTGAGGTCTAGGTTTAGGATGAGGCTTAGGTTTAGAGTAAGTGTTAGGGTGATGGTTAGGGTTAGGGTTAGGTTTAGGGTGAGGGTCAAGTTGAGAGTTAGGGTTAGGTTAAGTGTTAGGGTTAGGGTGACGGTTAGGGTTAGCGTTAGGTTGAGGGTTAGGATTAGGGTGATGCTTATTGTGAGGGTGAGGTTTAGGTTTAGGGTGATTTTTCGGATGAGGGTGAGGGTTAGGATGAGGGTGAGGGTTAATCTCAGGGTTAGGTTTAGGGTGAGGGTAAGGCTAAGGGTGATGGTGAGGGTGAGAGTGACGTTTAGGGTGTGGATGAAGCTTAGGTTTACTGTGAGGGTTATGTTTAGGGTTAGGGTTAGGGTTAAGGTGATTGTGAGGGTGAGGATTACGGTAAGGATGAAGGTGAGTGTAAGAGTTAGGGTGAGGGTTAGGGTGAGGGTGAGGGTTAGGGTTATTGTTAGGGTTTGGATTAGGTTTAGGGTGAGGGAGAGGTTTAGGTTTAGGTTGAGGGTTAGGGTTAGGGTGAGGGTTATGTTTATGGTTATGGTTAGGGTTAGGTTTAGGTTGAGGGTGAGGGCAAGTGTTAGGGTGAGGTTTAGGGTGAGGGTGAGGGTTAGGGTTAATGTTAGGGTTAGGATTAGGGTGAGGGTTAGGGATAGTGTTAGGGTTAGTATTAGGGTGAGGGTGAGGGTGAGGTTTAGTGTTAGGGTTAGGGTCAAGGTGAGGGTAAGGTTTAGGGTGAACCTTTGGGTGATGGTGAGGGTTAGGGTTAGGGTTATGGTAAGGGTTAGGTTTAAGCTGAGGGGGTTTGGGTGGGTGACGTTGAGGGTAAGTGTTAGGGTTAGGCTTAGGTTGAGGGCTAGGGTGAGGGTGAGGGTTAGTGTGAGGGTGAGGGTGAGGGTTTCATTTACCTTAGGGTTAGGGTTAGGGCAAAGATTAGGTTGAGGGTGAGTGTTAAGCTGAGGTTAGGTTTAGGGGGAGGGTTCGGCTTAGGCTTGGGGTGAGGGTTAGGTTTAGGGTGATGTTTAGGGTGAGGGTGCGTGTGAGGGTTAGGATTAGTAATAGAGTTAGGGTTAGGGTTAGGCTGAGGGTAAGGGTCAGGGAGAGGGTGAAGTTTAGGGTTAGGGTTAGGGTTAGGGTGAGGGTTACGGTTAGTGTGACGATTATGATTAGTGTTTGGTTTAGGGTTAGGGTGAGGGTAAGTGGTAGGGTGAGGTTAAGTGTAAGGGTGAGGGTTAGGGATAGGGATAGGTTTACACTGAGGGCTAGGGTGAGTGTGAGGGTTAGTGTGAGGGTTAGGGTGAGGTATTCTTTTAGCTAAGGGTTACGGTTATGGTGAGGATTAGCGTGAGGTTGAGATTTAGGTTGAGGTTTACGGTTAGGGTGAGGGTTAGGGTTAGGTTTAGGGTATGGGTTAGGGTTTGGGTGAAAGTTTAGGGTGAGGTTGAGGTTTAGGTTGAGGATGAGTGTTGGGGGAAAGGTGAGGGTTCGTTTGAGGGAGAGGGTTAGTGTGTAGGTTAGGATTAGGTATCGGGTGAGGGTTAGTGTTAGCGTTAGGGTTAGTGGGAGAGTGACGGTTAGGGATAGGGTTAACATTAGGTTGAGGGTTAGGGTTAGGGTGAGGGTTAGAGTGAGGGTGAGGGTTATTGTGAGGGTGAGGGTGAGGGTTAGGGTTAGGTTTAGGGTAAGTTTGAGGGTGATGGTTAGGTTTAGTATTAGGGTTAGTATTAGGATTAGGTTGAGTGTTAGGTTGAGGGTGAGGGTGAGGGTGAGAGTGAGGGTTAGGATGTGGGTGACTGTTAGGATTAGAGTTAGAATTAGGGGTAGGGTTAGGGTTAGGGTTATGGTGAAGGTAAGGGTTAGGGTGAGGTATAGTGTGAGGATGAGTTTTATGGTTAGTTTTAGGGTTAGGGTGAGGGTTAGGTTTAGGTTTAGGTTGAGGTTGAGGTTGAGGTATAGGGTGAGGGTTAGCGTTATGGTGAGGATTAGGGATAGGTTTAGGGTGTGGGTGAGGGTGAGTGTTAGGATTAGGTTAAGGATTACGGTTAGGCTGAGGGTTAGGGTAATGGTAAGGGTGAGGGTTAGGGTTAGGGTGAGGGTTAGGTTTAGGGTTAGGGATAGGGTGAGGGTCAGGGTCAGGGTTAGGATTAGGGTTAGGGTTAGGTTGAGGGTTAGGCTGAGGGTTAGGGTTAGGGTTAGTGTGAGGGTTAGGCTTAGTTTTACCGTTAGGATAAAAGTTAGGCTGAGGGTTAGGGTTAGTGTGAGTGTTAGGTTTAGGGTTTGGGTTAGGTTGAGGGTAAAGTTTAGGGTGAGGGTTAGGGTTATGTTTAGAGTTACTGTGAGGGTTAGGTTGAGGGTTAGGTTTAGGGTTAGGCTTTGGGTGAGGGTTAGGGTGTAGTTAAGAGTTAGGGTCAGGGTTAGGATGAGGGTGAGTTTTAGGTTTTGGGTGAGCATAAGGGTTAGGGTGAGGGTTAGTGTGAGGGTGAGGGTTAGGGTTAGCATGAGGGTTAGGGTGAGGGGTTGGGTGAGGGTTATTGTAAAGGTTAGGTTTAGGGTGAGGATTAGGGTTACAGTTATGTTTTGGGTCAGGGTTAGGCTGAGGGGTAGGGTTAGGGTTAGGGTGAGTGTTAGGGTGAGGATGAGGTTTAGGTTTAGCATTAGGTTTAACTTTAGGGTTAGGATGAATGTTAGGTTTAGGGTGAGGGTGAGGGTTAGGGATAGGGTTAGTGTGAGTGTTAGTGTTAAGGTGAGGGTTAGGTTTAGGGTTAGGGTTAGGTAAGGGTTAGGGTTAGGGTTAGGGTGAGAGTTAGGGTTAGGTTGATGTTTATTATAAGGTTGATGGTTGGGTGAGGGTGATTGTTCGTGTGAGTGTTAGGGTGAGGGTGAGGGTGAGGGTTTGGGTGTGGTTGAGAGTTAGTGTTAGGGTGAGGGTTAGGGTGACGGTGAGGGTTAGGGTGAGGGTGAGGGTTAAGTCTAGAGTTAGGGTTAGGTTGAGGTTTAGGGTTTGGGTTATGGTTAGTTTGAGAGTTAGTATGAGGTGTCGGGATAGGGTTAGGGTGAGGGTTAGGGTTAGTGTTAGGCATAGGCTTAGGGTTAGGTTTATTGTGAGGATAAGGTTAAGGGTGAGGTTTAGGGTGAGGGTGAGGGTTAGGGTTAGCGTTAGGGTTAGAGTGGGTTAGGGTGAGGGTTAGCGTTAGGGTGAGGGTTATGGTCAGGGTTAGGGTGAGGTTTAGGGTTAGGCTGATGTTTAGGGTGAGGTTGATGGTTAATGTGAGGGTGAGGGTGAGGGATAGGGTGAGGGTCAGGGTGAGGGTGAGGGTTAGGGTGATGTTTAGGGTGAGGGTGAGGCTGACAGTTAGAATTAGGAATAGTGTTAGAGTTAGGGTTAGGCTGAGGGTGAGGGTCAGGATGAGTTTGAAGGTTAGGGTTAGGGTTAGGATTAGGGTTAGAGTGAGGGTTATGGTTAGTGTGAGGGTTATGGTTAGGGTTATGTTTAGGGATAGGGTGAGGGTAAGTGTTACGGTGAGGGTTAGGGTGCGGGTTAGGGATAGGGTTAGGATTAGTGTGAGGGTTAGTGTTTGGGTAATGTTTAAGGTGAGGTTGAGGGGTAGGGAGCGCATGCTGGTTCGGGTGTGGGTGAGGGTGAGCGTGTGGGTGAGGATTAGGTTTAGGGTGAGGGTTAGCCTTAGGTTTAGGTTTCTTGTGAGGGTGAGGGTTAGGGGTAGGGTTAGGGTTATGTTGTGTGTTAGGGTTAGGGAGAGGGGTAGGTTTAGGGTTAGGGTGAGTTTTAGCGTGAGTGTGACAGTTAGGGTGATGGAGAGGGTGAGGGTTAGTGTTATGGTTATTGTTATGCTTAGGGTTAGGGTGAGTTTCAGGGTGAGAATTAGGTTCAGGATTAGGGTTAGGGTTAGGGTTAGGGAGAGTGTTAGGGTGAGGGTGAGGGTGAGGGTGAGGTTGACGGTTAGGGTGTGGGAGTGTGTTAGGTTTAGGGTAAGGATTAGGGTTAGTATTAGTGTTAGGGTTATGGTGAGAATAAGGGTTAGGGTGAGGTTTAGTGTGAGGATGAGGGTATGTTTAGTGTTAGGGTTAGGGTGAGGTTTAGGGTGAGGATTAGGGTAGAGTGAGGGTTACGTTCAGGCATAGGGTTAGGGTGAGTCTTAGCGTTAGGGTGATGTTTAGTATGAGCGTGTGGGTTACTGTTAAGGTTCGGGTTAGGGAAAGGGTTAGGGTTATGTTTAGGGTTAGTGTGAGGGTTACATTGAGGGGTATTGTTAAGGTTAAGGTGAGGGTTATAGTTAGTGTGAGAGTTAGGGTTAGGGTCAGTGTTAGTGTGAGGATAAGGGTTAGCATGAGGTTTAGGATGAGTGTCGAGGATTAGGATTATCATTAGGGTTAGGGTGAGGTTAGGGTGAGTGTTAGGGTTAGGGTTAGGGTTAGGGTGATGGTGAGGTTTAAGGTTAGGGTGATGTTTAGGGTGAGGGTGAGGGTTAGGGTGAGGATGAGGGTGAGGGTTAGGTTGAGGGTGAGGGTGAGGGTGAGGGTTATAGTTAGTGTTAGGGTTAGGGAGAGCGTGAGGTTTAGGATTAGCCTGAGGGTTAGGTTTACTGTGAGGGTTAGGGTTCTTTTTAGGGTTAGGGTAAGGGTGAGGGTTATTGTTAGGATTAGGGTGAGGGAAAGGTTTAGGGTGAGTGTTAGGGTGAGGGTTAGGCTTAGCGTTAGGCTCAGGGTGAGGGTGAGAGTGAGGGTTAGGGTTAAGTTTAGGGTTAGGGTGAGGGTGAGTGTTAGGGTTATGGTTAAGGTGAGATTTAGGGTAAGGGTTAGGGTTATTGTTAGGATTATGGTTACAATGAGGGCTAGGGTGAAAGTGAGGGTTAGGGTTAGGATGAGGTTTAGGGTTAGGTGAGGGTTAGGGATAGGTTTAGGTTGACGGTTAAGTTTAGTGTGATGTTTAGGTTGAGGGTTAGTTTTAGGGTGAGGGTTCGGGTTCGGGTTAAGCTTAGCTTGAGGGTGAGTGTGAGGTTTTGGTTTAGGATTAGGGTTAGGTTTAGGCTTAGATTTGGTGTGAGGGTTAGGTTTAGTGTGAGGGGTAGGGTTAGGGTTAGGGTGAGGGTAAGTATTAGGGTGAGGGTTGGGGTGAGAGTGAGGGTTAGGTTTAGCGTGAGTGTTAGTATGAGGGTTAGGGTGAAGGTTAGGGTTATATTTAGGGTTAGGGTGAGGGTGAGGGTTATGGTTAGGGTTAGGGTGAGGGTTAGGGTTAAGGTGATGTTTAAGGTGAGGGTGAAAGTTAGGGTTTGGGTTAGAGTGAGTGTGAACGTGAGGGTTCGGGTTCAGGTTAGGGTTAGGTTAAGGGTGAAGTTGAGGGTAAGGGTTAGGGTTATTTTTACTGTTAGGGTTAGTTTGAGGATGAGGGTTCTTGTGAGGGTGATGGTTAGGGTTAGAGTTAGGGTGTCTGTGAGGGTTAGGGTAAGTGTGATGGATCGGGATAGGGGTAACATTAGCATGAGGGTTAGTGTTAGAGTTAGGATTAGGGTGAGGGTTAGGGTGAAGGATGGGGATAGGGTTAATGTTATGGTTAGTTTTATGGTTAGAGGATTAGGGTTAGCATTAGGGTTAGGGTGAGGGTTAGCGTTAGGGTAAAGTTTAGGGTTAGGGTGAGAGGTAGGGTTAGGTTTAGGATGAATGTTAGGCTTAGTGTGAGGGTTAGGGTTAGGGTAGGGTTAGGGTTAGTGTGTGTTTAAGGGTTAGGGTGAGGGTTACGGTTAGAGTGAGGGTTAGGGTTAGCGTGAGGGTTAGGGTGAAGGTTAGGGTGGGGGTAAGGGTGAGGTTTAGGGTTAGGGTTAAGTTTAGGGTTAGGCTGATGATTAGGGTGAGCATAGGGTTTAGGGTGAGGGTTAGGTTGTGGGTGAGGGATAGTGTTATGGTCAGGGTAAGTGTTAGGGCGAGGTTTAGGGTGAGGTTGAGGGTTAGGGTTAGCATTATAGTTAGGGTGAGGGTGACGGTTAGGGTGAGGATTAGGGTTAGTGTAAGGGTTAGGGTGAGGGTTAGGCTGAGGTGTAGGGGTAGGGTTAGGGTTAGTGTGAGAGTTAGGGTGAGGATTATGGTTAGGGTTAGGGTTAGGATGAGGATGTGGGTGAGGGTGAGGTTAAGTGTGAGGTGATGGTTTGGGTGAGGGTTAGGGTTAGGGTTAGGCTTAGGGTGAAGGTTCGGGTGAGGGTTAGGGTGTGGAATGGGTTTAGGGTTAGAATTAGGGTTAGGGATAGGGTTAGGGTTAGGTTGAGTGTTATGGTTATGGTTGGGGTTAGGGTGATGGTGAGGTTTACGGATAGCATTAGGGTTAGTGTTAGGGTTAGGGTGAGGATTATGGTTGGTGTTAGATTGAGGGTGAGGGAGAGGGATAGGGTTAGGTTTAGGTTTAGCGTTAGGGTTAGGCTGAGGTTGAGGGTGAGGGTGAGGATGACGGTTAGGGTAAGGTTTAGGTTTAGAGTGAAGGCTAGGGTCAGTGTGAGGGTTAGGGTGAGGGTGAGGGTTTTGGTTAGGAAAGGATTATGGTTAGGGTTAGGGTGAGGATGAGGGTGAGGGTGATTTTTAAGGTGATGGTTTGGGTGAGGGTTGGAGTTAGGGTTAGGCTTAGGGTGAAGGTTCGGGTGAGGGTTAGGTATAGGGTGAGGATTACTGTTAGGGTTATATTAGAGTGAGGGTTAGGCAGAGGGGTAGGTTTAGGGTTAGGGTTAGGGTGAAGGTTAGTGTGAGGGTTAGGGTTAGGGTTAGGATTAGGGTGAGGGTGAAGGTGAGGGTAAGGGTTAGGATGAGATTTAGGGTGAGGTTGAGTTTTAAGGTTAGCATTCGGATTAGGGTTAGGGTGAGGGTTAGGGTTAGGGTTAGGATTAGAGTGAGGGTGAGGGTTAGTGTTAGCATTAGGGTTAGGATAAGGTATAGTGTAAGGGTTAGGGTTAGGGTTAGGATTAGGGTTATGGTTAGGGTTAGGCTGAGGGTGGGGGTGAGGGTGAGGGTGAGGGTGAGGGTTAGGGTTAGGTTTAGAGTGAGGGCTTGAGTGAGGGTGGGGGTTAGGATGAGGGCATGGGTGAGGGTGAGGTTTTCGGTTAGGAAAGGCTTACTGTTAGGGTTAGGGTGAGGATTAGAGTGAGGGTGAGCTATAAGGTGAGGATTAGGGTTAGGGTGAGCATTAGGGTTAGGGTTAGGGTTATTGTTAGATTGATGTTTAGGGTGAGGGTTAGTTTTAGGATGAAGGTGAGGCTGAGGGTGAGGGTTAGGGTTAGGGTTAGGGTTAGGGTTAGGGTTAATGTTAGGGTGAGGGTGAGGGTGAGGGTGAGGGTGAGGGTTAATGTGAGGTTTAGGGTTAGGGTTAGGGTTAGTGTGAGGATAAGGTTTAGGGTGTCAGTTATTGTGAGAGTGCGGTTAAGGGTTAGGGTTAGGGTTAGGGTGGGGGTTAACCTTAGGGTTTGGTTTAGGGTTAGGATAAGGGTTAGCCTGAAGTTTGAGGTTAGGGTCAGTGTGAGTGTTAGGTTTAGAGTTAGGGTTTGGGTTACATTGAGGGTAAAGTTTAGGGTGAGGCCTAGGGTGAGGGTGAGGGTTAGGCTTAAGGTAATGATTAGGATTAGGGTGAAGTTTAGGGTGAGGGTTAGGTTTAGGGTTAGTTTAGGGTGAGGGTTAGGGTGTGGGTAAGTGTTAGGGTGAGGGTGAGGGTGAGGGTGAGGGTGAGGGTTAGGTTTAGTATTAGGGTTAGGGTGAGAGTGAGGGTTATGGTGAGGGTTAAGGTTAAGGTTAGGGATAGGGTGAGGATTAGGGTTAGGGTTTGGTTTAGGGTGAGGGTTAGGCTGAAGGTTAGGGTTGGGGTTAGGGTGAGGCTTAGGTTTAGTGTGAGGTTTAGGGTTAGCGTTAGGTTGAAGGTTAGGTTTAGTGTGAGGGTTAGGGTTAGGGTTAGGGTGAGGGTAAAATTTAGGGTGAGGGTGAGGTTTAGTGTTAGCATTAGGTTTAGGGTTAGGGTTAGGATGAGGGTTAGGGTTAGGGTGAGGGTGAGGTTGAGGGTGAGGGTGAGTGTTAGGGTTAAGTTTAGTGTGAGGGTTAGTGTTAGGGTGAGGGTTAGGTTTAGAATAAGGGTGAGGGTGATGGTTGTGGTTATGGTTATGGTTAGGGTTAGGGTGAGGGTAAGGTTTAGGGTGAGGGTGAGGTTTAGTGTTAGCATTAGGTTTAGGGTAAGGGTTAGGATGAGGGTTAGGGTTAGGGGGAGGGTGAGGTTGAGGGTGAGGGTGAGTGATAGGGTTAAGTTTAGTGTGAGGGTATGTGTTAGGGTGAGGGTTAGGTTTCGGGTGATGGTTAGGTTTAGAATAAGGGTTAGAGTGAGGGTTATGGTTATGGTTATGGTTAGGGAACCCAAAACCTCACCCTCACACTAACCCTCACCCTAATCATTACCCTAATCCTAACTTTCCCCCTAAACCTAACCCTAACCCTTACCCTCATTATAACCCTAAACCTAACCCAACCCTAATCCTCACCGTAACCCTAACCCTGGCCCACACCCTAACCCTCATCATCACCCGAACCCTCATCCTCACCCTAATACTCACACTAAGTCTAAACCTAACCCTTATCATAAACCTAACTCTCACACTCACCCTAAGCCTAACACTAACCCTAAACCTAAACCTAACCCTCACCCTCACCATAAACCTAACCCTCAAACTCAGCCTAAACCTAACCCTCACCCTAACCCTACACATCACCCTCACCCTAACACTCACCATAACCCTTATCCTCACACTAACCCTAACCATAACCCTAACCCTCACACTAACCTAATCCTCACCCTATCCCTAACCTTATCCCTAACCCTCACCATATCCCTCACCCTCACCATAACTCTAATGCTAACCCTAACTCTCACCATCACCCTAACCCTCAACCTATCCCTTAACCTCATCCTAAGGCTAACCCTCACCCTCACCCTAAATCTCACCCTAAACCTTACTCTCACTCTATCCCGCAAACTAACCCTAACCCTAACCCTAATGATCACCCTAAACCTCACCCTCACCCTAACCCTAACCCTAACCCTAACCCTGACCCTAACCCTAATCCTCACACTCACAGTAACCCTCACCCTAACCCTTACCCTCACACTAACCCTCTCCCTAACCCTAACCCTAACTCTCAGCAGAACACTCACCCTCACCCTAACACTCACACTCACACTAAACATCACCCTAAACCTAACCCTAACCCTCGCCCTAACCCTAACCCTCACCGTAACCCTAACACTCACACTAAAGCTAACCCTAACCCTCACCATCCCCCTCAACCTCACCCTAAACTAACCATAACCCTCATCCTAACACTCACCCTCACCCTCACCCTAACCCTAACCCTAAACCTAAGCCACACCCTCACCCTAATCCTCACCCTAACCCTAACCCTAAACTTTACCTAACCAAAAACCTCACCCTCACCCTCACCCTCACCCTAACCCTCACGCTCACCCTAGCCCACACCGTAACACTAACCCTCAACCTAACCCTAACCCTAACCCTCACCCAAACCCTAACCCTAACCCTAAACCTAACCCTAACACTCATCCTAACCCTAACCCTAAACCTAATGCTAACCCTAAAACTCACATTCACCCTAACCCTTACTGTCACTCTAACCCTAACCCTAACCCTCACACTAAACCTAACCCTCACATAACCCTAAACCTACCCCTCAGCCTAACCCTCACCCTAAACCTAACCATAACCCAAGTCCTCTTCCTATCCTTAACCTTAACCCAAACTCTCACCCTCAACGTAATCCTCACCCTTATCCTTACCCTCACCCAAACCCTAACCCTCACCCTCAACCTAACCCTCACCGTAACACTTTCCCACACCCTAACACTCACCATAACACGAACCATAAACCAAAACTTCACCCTAACCCTCAACCTAACCCTAACCTTCACCCTCATCATAATATTCACCCTAAACTTTACCCTCACCCTAACACTTACCCTAACCTTAAACCTAACCCTCAGACTAACCCTAACCTCAACCCTAACCCTCAGCCTAACCCTTATCCTAACCCTAAACCTAAACCTAACCCTCACCCTAAACCTAACCCTAACCCTAACCCTAACCCTCACACCAACCATAACCTTAACACTCATAACCCTCACCCTAACCCTAACCCTCATTTTAACCCTAACCCTCACCCTCACCCTCCACATCACCCTCAGCCTAACCCTAATCCTAACCCTAATCCTAACCCTGATCGTAACCCTCACCCTCACCCTCACACTAAATCTAACCCTAAACCTAACCCTTACACTCACCCTAACCCGAAACCGAACCCTCAAACTAATCCTAACCCTAACCCTAAACCTAATGCTAACCCTAAATCTCACCCTCAGCCTAACCCTCACCCTCAGCCTAACCCTCACCCTTACCCTTTCCCTCATCCTCACCCTAACACTCACCCTCACCCTAACCCTCACCCTAAAACTTACCCACACCCTAAACCTCACCCTAACACTAACCCTAAACAGAAACCTCACCCTAAAACTCACCATAACCCTAAACATAACCCTAAACCTAACCCTCACCCTAACCCTCACCATAACCCTCACTCTAACCCTAACCCTCACCCTCCCCCTAACCGTCACCCTAAACTTTACCCTCATCCTAAACCTTATCCTAACCTTAAACCTAAATCTCACACTAACCCTAACTCTAAACCTCAGCCTAACCCTTATCCTAAGCCTAAACCTCACCCTAACCCTTACCTTCACCATAACCCTAACACTAACACTAACCCTAATAATCACCCTAACCATAACTTTCACAGACAACCTAACCCTCACCCTCACCCTCACCCTAACAATCTCCCTAACCATAACTCTAACACTAACCTTAACCTTCACCCTCACCCTGACCCTCAACTTTAGCCTAACCCTAAAACTAACCCTAGTCCTAATCCTAACCCACACACTCACCCTCACCCTAAACCTAACCCTAAACCTCACCCTGACCCTCAACCTCAGCCTAAACCTCACCCTCACCGTAACCCAACCCTCAACCTAAACCTAAACTCAGCTTAACCCTCACCATCACCCTAATCCTCACCCTAACCCTAAGCCTTACCTAACTGAAACCCTCACCCTGACACTCAACCTCACCCTAACCCTCACCTAAATCTAACCCTAACTCTAACCCTAACCTTCAACCCCACCCTCACTCTAACCCTAACGCTAACCCTGTCACTAAGTTTCACCCTCACCCTAACCTTAAACCTAAACCTAACAATAACCCTAACCCTAACACCAACCCTAACCTTATCCCTAAAACTCACCCTAACCCTAATCCTAACCCTAACCCTCATCCTCACCCTTACCTTCATTCTAAAACTACCCCTCCCCCTGACCCTCACCATCACAGTAACCCTCACACTAAACCTAACCTTCACCCTAACCCTAACCCTAACCTTCATCCTTCAATTTCACCCTCACCCTCAGCCTAAACCTAAACCTAACCCTAATCCAAACCTAACACTCACCCTCAGCTTCACCCTAACCCTAAACCTAACCCTAACCCTCAACCTAACCCTCAACCTCACCCTCACCTTAACCCTAACCCTCACCCTCACCCTCACACTAACACCCAACCTCACACTAAACCGCACCCTAACCCTAACACTTAACCTAACAATTAACCTAACACTCACCCTAACGCAAAACCTTACCCAAACCCTTACCCTAACCCTAACGCTAACCCTAAACCTCACCATCACCCTAAACCTCACCGTAACCCTTATCCTCACACTAACCCTAACCCTCACCCTAACCCTATCCCGACACCTCACCCTAACTCTCACCCTAACCCTAACCCTAACCCTAACGTTCACCCTAACCCTAACTCTAAACCTAACCCTAACCCTCACCATAACCCTCACCGTCACCCTATTCCTCACCCCAACCCTAACCCTCAACCACAACCTAAACTTCACCCTCACCCTAACCCTCACCCTCACCTGAACACTCAGCCTCACCCTAACCCTCACCCTCACAATAAAAATCACCCTAAACCTAACTCTCACCCTAACCCTAACACTAACCCTCACACTAAACCTAACCCTCACCCTAAACCTAACCCTCACCCTAAACCTAACCCTCACCATAACAGTAACCGTCAAACTAACCCTAACACTAACCCTCACCCTCACCCTCACCGTAACCCTAAACCTCATCCTAACCCTAACGGTAAAACTAATGCTAACCCTAAACCTCACCCTCACCCTAACCCTTACACTCACCCTAACCCTAACCCTAATCCTCACACTAAACCTAACACTCAAACTAACCCTAAACCTACCCTTCAGCCTAACCCTCACGCTAAACCCAACCCTAAACCTAATCCTCACCCTATCCCTAAACTTAATCCTAACCCTCACCGTCAACCTAACCCTCTTTGTGACCCTAAATCTCACCCTCACCCTAATCCTCACGCTAACCCTTAGCCTCACCCTAAAACTAAACCTCACTCTTATCCTAAACCTTACCTACACCCTATCCCTCACCCTTAAAATAACCCTAAACTAATCCTTAACTTAACCCACACCCTAACCCTAAACATAACCCTAACCATCTAATCATCACCCTAACCCTAAACCTCACCCTCATCCTATACTTCACCCTAACCTTTACCCTCATAGTAACCCAAACCCTAACCCTAAACCTAATAGTCACACTAACCCAACACTAACCCTCAGCCTAAACCTTATTCTAACACTAAAACTAACCCTAACCCTCATGCTAACCCAAACCCTAACCCTAAACCGAACCCTCAAACTAGACCTAACCCTAACCCTCAGCCTAACCCTCACCCTACCCCTAACTCTAACCCTAACCCTCACGCTCACCCTAACCATAACCCTAAACCTAACCCTCACCCTAAACCTAACCCACACACTTACTGTCACCCTCACCCTCAGGGTAACCCTAATACTTACGTAATCCTAACCCTCACCCTCACCTCTCCCTAACTCTAAACCTAACACTCACCCTCTCCCTCACCCTAACCCTAGCCCTAACCCTCACCATAGCGCTAACCCTCACCCTATACCTCAACCTCACCCTAAACCTAAACATAACCCTAAGCATAACCCTAACCCTCACCCTAAGCCTAACACTAACCTTAACCCTCAACCTCACACTATACATCACCCTAACCCTTACCTTCACCATAACCCTAATCCTAACCCTGATTCTCACCCTAACCCTAACATTCACCCACACCCTAACCCTCACCCGAACGCGAACACGAACCCTCATCCTTACACTCAACATAACCCTAACCCTAACCCTAATCCTAAACCTAACCCTCACCATCAAACTCACCCTAACACTAACCCTAACCCTCACCCTCACCCTCACAATAACCCTCACGCTCACACTAACCCTCACCCTAACACTAACCCTAACCCTAACCTTCAACCTAATGCTAACCCTATCCCTAACGCTCACCCTACCACAAACCCTAACACTAACACTAACCCTCACCCTAACCCTATTACTCACACACAACCTAAACCTCTCAATCACCTGAACCCTCACCCTTCCCGGAACACTCATCCTCCCTAAACCTCACCCTCATCCTAAACATCACCCAAACCCTAACCCTTACCGTCAACCCAACCCTAACCCTCACCATAACCGTAAACCTCAACCTAACACTCAGCCTCACGCTAATTCTCCCCATAGCCCTAAACCTTACTAAAATAATTCCTCACCCTAACCCTCACACTAACCCTCTCCCTCACCCTAGCCCTCATCCTAAACCTATCCCTAACCCTAACCCTCTCCCTCACCCTTAACCTCACCCTAACCCTTCCCCTCACCCTAAACCTAAACTTAACACTAATCATAATCCTCACACTAACCTTAACCCTCACCCTCACTCTAACCCTAACCCTAACACTAAACTTCATCCTCATGCTGACCCCTACACTCAGCCTAACCCTAACCCTAAATGTATTCGTAATCCTAAACCTCACAACCACGCTCACCCTAAACCTAACCCTAACACTAACCCATACCCTCACCCTCACCGAACGCTCAACCTCACCCTAAACATCACCCTAAACCAAACCTCAGCTTAACCCAAAACCTCACCCTAACCCTAACCCTAACCCTCTCCTTCACCCTAACCCTCACTGTCACCCTAAACCTCCCCCTATACCTTACCCTAACCCTATCCCTAACAGTAACACTAACCCTCACCATAACAATCAGCCTAACCCTTACCCTAACCCTCACCCTAACCCTAATGCTAACCCTAACCCTAACACTAACCCTCACCCTAACCCTCACCCTAACCCTAAGGCCTAACCCTAACCCTCACCCTCACCCTAACCCTCACACTAACCCTTACCCTCCATCGAACCTAAACCTAACCTTCAGCCTAAACCTCATATTAAACTTAATCCTAACCCTAACTCTCACCTTACCCTTAACCCTAACCCTAATCCTAAACCTCACGTTAATGCTACCCCTCACACTCACCTTCTACCTCACCCTCAGCCTAACCCTAACACTATTGCTAATCCAAACCATACCTCTCACCCTCACCCTCACCCTAACTCTAAACCTAACCCTAAACAAACCCTCACCCTAACCCTAAACCTATCCCTAAACTTCACCCTAACCCTAACCCTAATCCTAAATCTAAACCTCACTGTCACCCTAACCTTAACACTAACCCTCAGCCTAACCATCATCTTAAAACTAACCCTAACCCTAACACTCACCCTAACCTTAACCCTAGCCCTAAACTTAACCCTCAACCAAACCCTAACCCTCAACCTCACCCTGAACCTCACCATCACCCTCACCCTACCCCTCACCGTCACACTCACTCTAACCCTAACCATAACCCTCAAGCTCACCATCACCCTCACCATCACCCTCAACCTAACCCTCACCCTCACCCTCAGCCTAACCCTAACCCCAACCCTAACCCTCACCCTAATCTTTTTTTCAAATTTAATTTAATTTTATTTGTGAACATACTGTACAGAGGGGTTACAATTAGATGGGCAGGATAATGCGTACATTTCTTACTAAGCATTGCAGCCTCCTCCTTTGGTTTACCCTTCTTACCAAACACCTAAGCCTAATCCTAAAACTAACCCTCATCTTCACCCTCACCCTAAACCTAAACCCTAACCCTAACCCTCACATTCACCCTAACCCTCACCGTCACCCTAAAACTCAGCCAAATCCTAAATCTCACCCTTACCCTACCCCTAATCCTAACCCTAAAACCCACCCAAAACATAATCCTAACCCTAACACTCACCATCACCCTCACCCTCACAGTAACCCTCACCCTCACGCTCACCCTCAGCCTAAACCTAACCCTAACCCCAATCCTAAACCTAACCCTCACCCTCACCCTAACACTAACCCTAAACCTAACCCTCACCCTCACCGTCACCTTAACACTAACGCTCAACCTCACCCTCACCCTAACCCTCACACTCACCCTAAGCAGTACTCTCACCATAAGTCTCACCCTAACCCTAACCAAAACCCTCATCCTAACCATGACCCTCACCTTAAACCTCACCCTAACCTAACCCAAACCCCACTATAACCCTCACACTAACCCTAATGCTTACCATAACCCTAACCCTCACCATAAACTTCACCCTAACCCTTAAACTCACCAAAACCCTGACCCTAACCCTAACCCTAATATGCACTCTAACACTAACCCTCACACAAAACCTAACACTCAATTTCACCCGAATCATCAACCGAAGCCTTACAATCACCCTAAACCTAACACTAACCCTAATACTATGCCTATCCCTCAACCTAACCTTATCCCTAACCCTAAACCTAACCATCACCCTCACCCTAAAGTTCACCCTCAACCTAAATAACAACTTAAATCTAACCATCACCCTAAGCCTAACCCTAACACTCACCCTAACTCTAACACTCATGGTAAACATCACCCTAACCCTAACACTAACCATAACCCTCACCCTCATCTTCACCCTAACCCTCACCCTCACCCTTTCCTAACACTAACCCTAACCCTAACCATCACACTAACCCTAACCCTGACCCTAACCCTAAACCTAAACCTCACCCTAACACTAACCATAACCCTAACGCTCACCATCACCCTCACCCTCACCCTCAACCTCACTCTCACACGAAAAATCAACATGACCCTAACCTTCACACTAACCCTAACCCTCACCCACACTCTAAACCTCACCCCAAACCTAACACTAACCCTCACCCTCAACGTCACCCTCAACCTAACACTAAACCTAACCCTAACCCTCACCCTAAATCTAACACTAACCCTCACCCTAAACCTAACCCTAATCCTAAACCTCAACCTACACCTAACCATAACCCTCACCCTAAACCTAATCCTTTCCCTAACCGTAACCCAAACATTCACCCTAACGCTAACCCTAACACTAACCCTCACCCTCACCCTCAACCTAACCCTAATCCTTACCCTAACCCTAACCCTAATCCTAACCCTCACCCTCACCATCACCCTCACCCTCAACCTCACCCTGACCCTAACACTCACTCTCACCCTAAAGCTAAACATCACCCTCACACTCACCCTAACCTTAACCCTAACCCTAACAATAACAATAACCCTAACCCTAACCGTAATCCTAACAATAACACTCACCCTAACCCTAACCCTAACCCTAACACCCACCCTAACCCTAACCCTCACAATAAACCTCACTCTAATCCTAATGCTAACCCTAAACTTCAGCCTCACCCTAACCCTTATCCTCACAGTAACACTAACCCTATACATAACCCTGACCCTCACACTAACCCTAACCCTCAACTTAACCATAACACTAACCCTCCTCCTAACACTCCCCCTAACCCTAACCCTAACGCTAACCCTCACCCTACCCATAATATTAACCCTAACGCTAAAACTCACCCTAATCCTCACCGTCACCCTAAAACTCACCCGAACCCTAACCATCACCCACACCCTAACCCTCATCCTCACCGAACCCGAACCCGAACCCGAACCCTAATCCTCAGCCTCAATCTAAATATCGCCCTAACCCTAACCCTCACCCTAATCCCCACCCTAACCCTCACCCTAACCTTAAACCTCAACCTAAACCTCACCCTCAGCTTACCCCTCACCCTAACCCTATCCCTCAACCTCACCCTCACCCTCACCCTAAGCCTAACCCTAACTCTAACCCTAATCCTAAACCAAACCTCACCCTCATCCTCACCCTAACCCTAAAACTAACCCTCACCCTCACCCTCAACCTAACCCTAAACCTAAACCTAACCCTCACCCTAACTCTAACCCTTACCCTAACCCTCACCCAACCCCTAAACCTAACACTCAGCCTAAACCTCATCCTAACCATCATATTAACACTAACCCTCACCCTAACCCTAACCTAACAGTTCACGCTCACCCTCACCCTCAACCTCACCGTCATTTAACCCTAAACCTAAACCTAATCCTAACCCTAACCCTCACCCTCACCCTAACCCTCACCCTAACCTTTAACCTCACACTAACTCTAACCCTAACCCTAACCCTAACCCTCACACTAACCCTAACTTTCAGCCTAACACAAACCCTACCCCTCAACCTAACCCTAACCCTCACCCTAACACTCACCCTGACCCTAACGCCAACCCTCACCCTTACCCTAACCCTCACAGTTGCCCTAACCCCAACCTAACCCTAACGCTAACCCATACCCTCACCCGAACCCTCACCCGAAACCTCAGACTCACCCTCAACCTCACCGTAAACCTCACACTCACCCTAATCCTCAGCCTAAACCTAACCCTTACGCTTACCCTAACCCTAACCCTCACACTCACCCTAAACCTCACCCTAAATCTAAACATAATCCTAACCCTAAACTTCACCCTTACCCTCACCATCACCCTCACCCTAACCCTAACCGTAACTCTAACACTAACACTAAACTTTACTCTCACCCTAACCCTAACAATAACCCTAAACCTAACCCTAACCCTAATCCTAACACTAACCCTCAACCTATTCTAAACCTAACCGTAAAAGTCATCCTAACCCTAATCCTAACCCTATCACTCACCATCACCCTCACCCTCACCCTAACCCTCACCCTCACCCTCACCCTCACCCTCAGCCTAAAACTAACCCTAACCCTAATCCTAAACCTTACTCTCAACCTCACCCTAACCCTAACCCTAAACCTAACCCACAAGTCACTCTCACCCTCACCCTCACCTTATCACTCACCTTCAACCTCACCCACACCCTAAAACTCACCCTCAACCTAAGCAGTACACTCAACCTAACCCTCACCCTAAACCTAACCATAACACTCATCTTAACACTAACCCTCACCTTAAACCTCACCCTAACCATAACCATAACCATTAACCTCACCCTCACCCTAAGCCACACCCTAACCTGCAACCTTACACTAACCCTAACTCTAACCCTAACCCTACCCCTCACCCTAACCCTTAGCCTAAACCTAATCCTAACCCTAAACCTCACCCTCACCCTAAGCCTAACCCTCACCCTCACCCTACACCTAACCCTCAACCTCAAACCCACACTCTCACCCTAAACCTCACCCTAACTCTAACCCTAACCCACAAACTAACCGTCACCCTCACCCAAAACCTCTCGCTCACCCGAAACCTCAATCTCACTCCAACCCTCAGCCTCACCGTAAACATAACCCTAACACTAACCCTCACTCTAACCCTAACCCTAACCCTCACCCTAAACCTAACCCTCAACCTAAAGCTCACCCTCACCCTAATCTTCACCATAACCCTAACCCTAACCCTTACCTAACTGAAACCTTCCCCCTCGCCCTCCCCCTCCCCCTCACCCTAACCCTCACCCTAACCCTAACCCTCAGCCTCACCCTCACATTAAATCTAACCCAAACCCTAACCCTAACCCTAACCCTAATGCTAAACTAACCCTCACCCTAACCCAGACCCTAACCCTCAGCCTAACCCTAACCCTTACCCTTACCCTAAACCTAACGCTCACACTCACCCTAACCCTCACCCTAAACCTAAACCTAATCCTAACCCTAAACTTCACCCTCACCCTCACTGGCACCCTCCGCCTAACCCTAACAATAATCCTAACCCTAACCCTAATCCTAACCCTAACCCTCAATCTAAAGCTAAACCTAACGCTAAAATTCACTCTAACCCTAATCCTAACCCTAACACTCACCATAACCCACACCCTCACCCTAACCCTCATGATCACCCTCACCATCACCCTCAGCCTAAACCTAATGCTAACCCTAATCCTAAGCCTAACCCTCAATCTCACCCTAACCCTAAACCTAAACCTAAACCTCACTGTCACCGTCACCCACACCGTCACCTTAACACTCACCCTCAACCTCACCCTCATCCTAAGCAGTACTCTCACCCTAACCCTCACCCTAACCCTAACCATAACCCTCATCCTAAATCTAATCCTCACCCTAACCCTCACCCTAAACCTAAGCATAACACTTACCCTCACCCTCACGCTAACCCCCACCCTAACCTTCAACCTCAAACTAACCCTAACTCTAACCCTAACCCTAACCCAAACACTAACACTAACCCTCAACCTAACACTAAACCTACCCCTCAACCTAACCCTCAGCCTATACCTAACCCTAACCAAAAACCTCACCCTCACCCTAACTCTAACCCTCAACCTCACCCTGACCCTAACCCTTACCCTCAACCTAACCCTAACCCTCACCCTCATCCTAACCCTCACTTTCACCCTAACCCTCACCCTAACCCTAACCCTAACGCACAAACTAACCGTCACCCTCACCCAAACTCTCACCCTCAACCAAACACTCAATCTCACCCCAACCCACAGCCTCACCCTAAAAATCACCCTAACCCTAACCCTAACTCTAACCCTAACCCTAACCCTCAACCTAAACCTCAACCTCACCCTAATCCTCACCCTAAACCTAACCCTATACCTTACCTAAACGAAACCCTCACCCTCACCCTCACTATCACCCTAACCCTCACCCTAACCCTAACCTTAACCCTCACGCTCACAGTAACCCTAACCATAACCCTAACCCTCACCCTAACCGTAACGCTAACCTAACCCTCACCCTAACCCTCTCCCTAATGCTAATGCTAACCCTAACCCTTACCCACCCCCTAACCCTCACCCTAACCCTTACCCTCAACCTAACCCGAACCCGAACCCTAACCCTCACAGTCACCCTAAACCTCACCGTCACCCTAACCCTCATCCTAACCCTAAACCTCAGCCACACCCAATCGCTCAACATCACCCGAACACTAACACTCACCCTAAACCCCACCCATACTCTAAACCTCAGTCTAAACCTAACCCTCATCAAAACCGTAAGGCTAACCCTCACCTTAACACTAACCCTCACACAAACCCTCACCCTCAACCTATTCCTCACCCTAAAAATATCCCTGACCCTTACCTAACCGAAACACTTACTCTCACCCTCACCCCAAACCTCACCCTCATCCTAGCACTCACATTCAACCTCACCCTCACCCTCAGGCTACCCCTAAACGTAACCCTAAACCTAAACCTAAACCTCAAACTCACCCTCACCCTAACTCTAACCCTCACCCTATCCCTGACCCTCACCCTAACTCCAACCCTATCCCTAACTCTCAACCTAATACTAACCCTCACCCTTACCCTAAACCTAACCCTCACCCTAACCCTAACCCTATCCCTAATGCTATCCCTAACCCTCACCCTCACCCTAACCCTAACACTAACACTAAACATCACTCTAATCCTCACCCTAACCCTAAACCTAAACCTAACCCTCACCATAACGCTCACCCTAATACTCAACTTAACCCTAACTCTCACCCTAAACCTAACCCTTACCCTAAACCTTACCCTCACCTTAACACTAACCCTAACATTAACCCTAACCCTGACCCTTACCCTAAGCCTAACCTGAACTCTAACCCTCACCTAACTCTAACGCTATCTCTAAACCTAATCCTCACCCTAAACCTCATCCTAACACCTACACTCACCATTACCATAACCCTAACCCTAATCCTAATCCTCAACGCAACCCTAACCCTCACCCTCACCCTAACAATCACCGTAACCTTAACGCTCACCCTAACCCTAACTCTCACCCACACCCTAAAACTCACCCTCACCTAAACCCTCACACTCACCCTAACCTTACCCTAAAACCAACCTAACCCTAACACTCACCTTAAACCTAACTCTAACCCTCACCCTCAAACTAACCCTAATGCTCACCTAAAACCTCACCCTAACCATCACCCTAACCCTAAGGCTAACCCTAACCCTCACTCTCACCCTAAGCCTCACCCTAACCCTTATCCTCAAACTAAACTTAACCCTAACCCTAAACTGCACATTAACGCTAAAACTCACCCTAAACCTAACCCTACACCTCAACCTAACCCTCACCCTAACCCTCACACTAACCCTCACTCTAAACCTAACCCTAACCCTCACCTTCACCCTAACCCTCACCTACACCTTCACCCTCACCCTCAACATAACCCTAAACCTAACCCTAAACCTAAATCTCACCCTAACCCTATACCTCACCCTCACCCTGACCCTCACCCTCAGCCTAACCCTAATCCTAACCCTAACCCTCTCACTCACACTCACCCTAACTCTATCCCTAACCCTAAAGCAGATTTTCACACTAACCCCAACCATATCCCTAACCCTCAAACTTACCCTAGCCCTCACGCTTAGCCTAACCCTAACCCTCACCTTAACCCTAATTCTATCCCTAACCCTCACCCTCACCCTAACCCTCACTCTAACTCTTACCCTCACCCTAACCCTAATCCTAACACTAACACTAAACTTAACCCTAAACCTCACCCTCAACCTAACCGTCACTCTAAAACTTACCCTTACCCTAACGCTAATCCTAACCCTAACTCTAACCCTCAACCTCACCCTAAGTGTAACCTGAACCCTAAACCTCACCCTAACCCTCACCCTAACTCTAACGCTTTCCCTAACCCTCACCCTCACCCTCAACCTTATTCTAACCCTTGCCCTCACCATAACATTACCCTAACCCTAACCCTAATCCTCACCACAACCCTAACCCTCAACCTCACCCTAACCCTCACTGTCACCTTAACCCTCAACCTAACCATCACCATCACACAGACCCTAAAATTCCCCCTCAGCTTCAAGCTCACCCTCACCATAAGCTTACCCTAAACCTCACCCTAAACCTAACCCTCACCCTAAACCTAACTCCAACCCTCATCCTCATACTAAGCCTAACCCTCACCTTAACCCTCACCCTAACCCTCACCCTAAACCTAACGCTAACCCTAACCCTCACTCTCAACCTAAACCTCACCTTAACACTTATCCTCACACTAACCCGAAAACTAACCCAAACTCTCACATTAACCCTAACACTCACGCTAACCCTAACCTTACCCCTCAACCTACCCCTCACCCTAACCCTAACCCTAACCCTCACC
Organism: Dipodomys merriami; assembly: GCF_024711535.1. Taxonomy (NCBI): domain Eukaryota; kingdom Metazoa; phylum Chordata; class Mammalia; order Rodentia; family Heteromyidae; genus Dipodomys; species Dipodomys merriami. The sequence continues at coordinate 18,274,334 of NW_027203715.1, read as the reverse complement.
TTGACCCTAAGCCTCACCCTAAAACATACCCTCACCATAACCCTAACCCTTAACCCAACCCTCAGCCAAACCCTCTTCCTAACGCTAAACCTAAAACTCAAACTAAACCTAACCGTAACCCTAAACCTAACCCTCACCCTAAACCTAACCCTCAGCCTAACCCTAACCTTAACCCTAATCTGAACCCTAACCCTCACCATCAACCTAACTCTAACACTAACACTAACCCTGACCCTCACCCTAACCCCAACCCTCAGCCTAACCCTAATCCTCACCCTCACCCTAACCCTAGCACTAACCTTAAACCTCACCCTTACTCTAACGCTAACCCTAACCCTCACCCTCACCCTAAACCTTAACCCTAACCCTTACCTTCCCACGAACCCTAAACCTAGCCATCAGCCTAAACCTCATCCTAAAACTAACCCTAACCCTAATCCTCACCCTAACCTTAACCATAACCATAACCCTATCCCTCAACATCACCCTAAGCCTCACCCTCACCCTCAACCTAAACCTCAGCCTAACCCTAAACCTAACACTTATTCAAACCCTAACCCGCACCCTCACCCTAATTCTAATCCTAAGCCTAACCAAAATTCTCACCCTAACCCTAAACCTAACCCTGTGCCTAATCCTCACCCTAACCCTAATCCTAATCCTAAACCTAACCCTCACCCTCACCCTAACACTTACCCTCACCCTAACCCTAAGCCTAACCCTCATCTTAACCCTAACCCTAAGCCTAACCCTCACCCTAACTTTAACCCTAACCCTAACCATCACCCAAACCCTAACCCTCACCCTCACCCTCAACCTCACAATCACCCTCATCCTAAAACTCACCCTCACCCCCAACCTAACCCTAACCATAACCCTAATCCTCACCCTCACCCTCACCCTCAACCTATTCCTTACCCTCATGCTAACCCTAAGCCTAACCTGAACCCTAACCCTCACCCTAACTCTAACCATATCCGTAAACCTCACCCTCACCCTAAACCTCATCGTAACCCTTACTGTCACCGTAAACCTAAACATAACCCTAAACCTAATCCTAACCAAATCCCTAACACTCACCCTCACCCTAACCCTCACCATCACCTTAAACCTCTCTCTAACCCTAACCGCCACCCACACCCTAAAACTCACCCTAAGCCGAACCCTCACATTCACCCTAACCCTACCCTAAACCTCACCCTATCCCTAAACCTCACCCTAAACCTAACTCTAACCCTCACCCTCATACTAACTCTTGCCCTCACCTTAACCATCACCCTAACCCTAAAGCTCACCCTAACCCTCAGTCTCACCCTATCCCTCACCCTAACCCTAACCCTAATGCTCACCCTAATGCTCACCCTCACATTAACACACACCCTCACCCTAAACATCACCCTAACCCTAACCCTCACCCTAACCCTAACCTTAATCCTCACATAACCCTAACCTTCACATTAAATCTCACCCACACCCTAATCCTCACCCTAAATCTAACCCTAAGCCTTTACTAACATAAAACCCTCACCCTCGCCCTGACCCTCAACCTAACCCTCACCCTCACCCAAGCCCTCACCCTAAAACTAACCCTAACCCTAACCCTCACCCTAAAGCTCAACCCCAACTTCAGCCTAACCCTAACCCTAAAACTAATCCTAAACGTAACCCTAACCCTCACACTCACCCTCACCCTAACCCTAATCCCAATACTAACACTAAATCTAACACTAGCCCTCACCCCATCTGTAACACTAATCCTAACCATAACCCTCACCCTAAACCTAATGCTAACCCTAAACCTAAACCTCACCCTAACGCTCACGCTAACCCTTACCCTCACCCTCAACCTCAAACTAACACTAATCCTAACCCTAACCCTAACCCTCACCCTAAACCTCACCCTAACCCTAACACTACGCCTAAGCTTAAACTTCACCCGAAACCTAACCGTAACCCTAATCCTCACAGTATAGCTAAACCTAACCCTCCCCCTCACCCAAAACCTCCCCCTCACCGTATCCCTAATGCTAACAAATAACCCTCAACCTCAACCTAAACCTCACCCTAACCCTTACCCTCACCTTAACCCTATCCCTCACCTTCACCCTAAGCTTAACACTAACCCTAACACTAATCCTCACACTAACCCTAACCCTCACCCTAAACCTAACCGTGCATGTCACCATAATGCTAACTTTAACCTAACCCTAAATCACAACCTAACCCTAACACTAAGCCTCACCCTAAACCTAAGCCTAACCTTAATCCTCACATTACACTCACCCTTACCCTTACCCTCCCCTGAACGCTAATCCTAACCCTCAGCCTAAACCTCATCCTAACCTTAACCCTAACCCTAACCCTCACCCTAACCTTAACCCTAACCTTAACCCTAAACCTCACACTAACCCTAACCCTAACCCTAAACCTAACTGTAAACATCACTCTAACCCTAACTTTAACCTAACCCTATCCCTAACCCTCACCCTAACCCTTACCCTAACCCTAAACCTCAAATTCACCCTAACCCTCACCGTCACCCTAAACCTCACTCTAACCCTAAACCTCAGCCACACCCTAATCCTCAACGTAACCCTAACCTTAACCCTAATCCTAACCCTTACCCTCACCCTAACCCTAACCCTAAACCTAAATCTAAACCTCACCCTAACCGTAAACCTAACCCTTTCCCTCACCCTAACCCTTACCTGCACCTTCACTCTAACCCTCACCCTAACCATAACCCTCATCCCAAACCTAACCCTAACCCTAACCCTCACCCTAACACTAACCCTAAACGTAACCCTAACCCTCAACATAACCCTCAACCTCAAACTCACCCTAACCCTAACCGTAACCCTAACCCTCACCCTAATCATTACCTTAACCCTAATGCTATCCTTACCCCTCACCCTCACCCTAAATCTCACTCTAATCCTTACCCTCACCCTAACCCTAACCCTAACCCTAAAACTAAACCTCAACCTAACCCTCAAATTAACCCAAAACATATCCTAACTCTCACCCTAACGCTCACCCTAATCCTCACCCTAACCCTAACACTCACCGTCACCCTAACCCTCAACCGAAAACTTTCTCTCACCCTAAACCTAACCCTAACCCGAAGCCTAACCCTCACAATAACCCGATCCCTCACACTAACCCTAACCCTAAACCTCAGCCAAACCCTTTTCCTAACCTTAACCCTAATCCTCAACCTAACCCTAAAACTAAACCTTATTCTCACCCTAACCCTAAACCTCACCCTCACCTTCACCCTCACCCTCAGCCTAACCCTAACCCTAACCCTAATCCTAACCTTAACCGTCACACTCACCCTAACCCTAACCCTAACCCTGATGCTATTCCTAACCCTCACCCTCAGCCTAACCCTCACTCTAATTCTTACTCTTACACTAACCCTCACCCTAACCCTAAACCTAAACCTAACCCTCACCCTAACGGTCACCCTATCCCTCAACCTAAACCTAACGCTAACGCTAAATCTCACTTTCACCCTAATCCTCACACTAAACCTTTTCCTCACAGCAACCCTAACCCTAACCCGCACATTAACGCTTACCCTCACCCTAACAGTAATCCTAACCTTTACCCTACTCCTCACCCTCACCCTAAACCTAACCCTCACCCTATGCTAACCCTAACCCTCACCTTCACCCTAACCCTCACCTACACCCTCACCCTCACCATTAGCCTAACCCTAACCCAAACCCTAAACCTGACCCTCACCCTAACCCTAAACCTCACCCTCACCCACACCCTCACCCTAAGCCGAACCCTAACCCAAACCTAATCCTAACCCTAAACCTCACACTCCCCCTCACCCTATCTCTAACCCTAATCCTATCGCAGACTTTCACCCTAACATGAACCCTATCCCTAACCCTCAACCTAACCCTAACCGTAAACCTAATTCTCACAATAAACATGAACCTCACCCTCACCCTCAGCCTAACCCTAACCCTAACACAAATCCTAACCCGAACCCTCACACTCACCCTCACCCTAACTCTAACCCTAACTGTAATCCTGACCCTCACCCTAACCCCAACCTTATATCTAACCCTCAACCTAACTCTAACCCTCACCCTAAACCTTACCGTAACCCTCACCCTAACCCTAACCCTAATGCTATCCCTAACCCTCACCCTCACCCTTACCCTCATTCTAACACTTACCCTCACCCTAACCCTCAGCCTAACCCTAAACCTAAACCTAACCCTAACCCTAACGCTCACCCTATCCCTCAACCTAACCCTAACGCTAACCCTAACCGTCACTCTCACCGTAATCCTCACACTAACACTTATCCTCACAGTAACCCTAACCATAAACCAAACGCGCACATTAAGGATAACCCTCACCTTAAGCCTAACCCCACCCTTCACCCTAACCCTAACCCTAACCCTAACCTGCACTGTCTCCCTAACCTTCACCTACACCCTCACCCTCACCGTCATCATAACCCTAACATTAACCCTAAACCTGACCCACACCCTAACCATAAACCTCACCCTCACCCACACCCTCACCCTCAGCCTAAACCTAACCCTAACCCTAATCCTAACCCTAACCCTCACACTCCCGCTCAACCTAACTCTACCCCTAACCCTAACGCTGACTTTCACCCTCACACCAACCCTATCCCTAACCCTCATCCTAACCCTAACCCTCAACCTAAACCTAACCCTAAACCTCACCCTAACCCTAACCCTAACCCTAAGGCTAACCCTAACCCTCACCATCACCCTACCCCTCATCTAACCCTTACCCTCACCGTAACCCTCCCCCTAACCTTCACACTAACACTAACAATAAACCTTACCCTAACCCTCACCCTAACCCTAAACCTAAACTTAACACTATACTTAACGCCCACCCTAACCCTCAACTTAACCCTCACCCTCACCCTCACCCTAAACCTCACCCTAAAACTTACCCTAACCTGAATCCTAACCCTAACCCTAACTCTATCCTTCACCCTCAACCTAACCCTAACCCTCACCCTAACCCTCACCCTAACCCTTACCCTCACCTTAACCCTATCCCTCACCTTCACCCTAAGCTTAACCCTAACCCTAACACTAATCCTCACACTAACCCTAACCCTCACCCTAAACCTAACCGTGCATGTCACCATAATGCTAACTTTAACCTAACCCTAAATCACAACCTAACCCTAACACTAAGCCTCACCCTAAACCTAAGCCTAACCTTAATCCTCACATTACACTCACCCTTACCCTTACCCTCCCCTGAACGCTAATCCTAACCCTTAGCCTAAACCTCATCCTAACCCTAACCCTAACCCTAACCCTAACCCTCACCCTAACCTTAACCCTAACCCTAACCCTAAACCTCACACTAACCCTAACCCTAACCTCCACCCTAACCCTAACCCTCACCCTCACTTTCACCCTAACCCTAACCCTACCCCTCAACCTAACACTCACCCTAACCTTAATCCTCACACTAATCCTAAACTTAACCCTAGACCTCAGCCTCACCCTAGCCCTCACACTAACCCTAAGCCTAAAACAAAACATAACCCTAACCTTAAACCTAACTCTCAACCTCACCCTCATCCTCACCATCACCCTCACCCTAACCTTCACCCTCACCCTCACCCTAACCCTAACCATAACCCTAACCCTCACCCTAAACCTGACTCTGACCCTCAACCTCACCGTCATCCTAAGCCTAACCCTAAACCTAAGCCTAATCCTAAACCTAACACTCACCCTCAACCTCACCCTAAACCTAAACCTCACCCTACACCTCAAGATAACCCTCACCCTCAACCTAATTTAACAGTAACCCTAACCATCACCCTAAGCCTATCCCTAACCCTCACCCTCACCTTAACCCTAACCCTAACCCTAACCCTCACCCTAACCCTATCCCTAACCGTAACACCATAACCCTAACCCTAACACTAATGCTATCGTTAACCCTGACCCTCACCCTAAATCTCACTCTAATACTTAACTTCATCCGAACCCTAACCCTAACCATAAAACTAATCCTCACCCTAACCCTCACCCTAATGCTAAACCTCTCCCTAACGCTCAGCCTAATCCTAACACTCACCGTCACCCTAACCCTCACCCTAAACCTTTCCTTCACCCTAATTCTAAACCTAACCCTAACACTCACACTAACCCTATCCCTCACCATAACCCTAACCCTCAGCCAAACCCTTTTCCTAACCCTAACCCTAACCCTAACTCTAACCCTCACCCACACCCTAAGCCTAAACTGAACCCTAACCCTTACCCTCACCTTCACCCTAACTCTAACGCTATCCCTAAACCTCACCATCACGCTAAACCCCATCCTAACCCTTACCCTGACCATAACCTTATCCATAACCCTAACCGTAATCCTGACCGCAAACCTAACCCTCAACCTCACCCTAACCCTCACCGTCGCCTTAACCCTCACCCTTATTCTAACAGTCACCCACACCCTAAAATTCACCCTCACCCGAACCCTCACACTCACCCAAAACTTACCCTAGTCCTCAACCTAACCCTTCCCCTCACCGTCACTCTAACCCTCACATTAACCCTAATTCTCACCCTAACCCTAACCCTCACCCTCAGCCATACCCTCACCCTAACCCTATAACTAACCCTCACCCTAACCCTCACCCTCACCCTAACCCTACCCCTCACCATACCCCTCATCCTAACCCTAACCCTAACCCTCACCCAAACTCTAACCTTCACATTCACCCTAAACCTCACGTACACTCTCGCCCTCACCCTCAGCCTAACCCTAAAACTAACCCTAAATCTAACCCTCACCCTAACTCTGAACTTCACCCTCACCCTCACACTTACCCTCAGCATAACCCTAACCCTAGCTCTAATCCTAACCCTAACCCTCACACTAACCCTCACCCTAACTCTAACCCAAACCCTAAAGCTGACTTTCACACTAACCCCAACACTATCCCTAACCCTCATCCTAACCCTAAACCTCACTCTAACCCTCACCCTAACCCTCACCCTAAACCTTACCCTCACACTAACCACAACCCTAACCTTAAACCTCACGCTAACCCTATCCCTAACCCTAACCCTGACCCTAACCCTAAACCTAAAGCTGACGTTAACACTAATCCCTACACTAACCCTAACCCTAACCATAACCATAACCCTAACCCTAACCCTCACCCTAACCCTCACCGTAAACCTAAACGTAACCCTAATCCTAACCGTAAACCTCACCCTAAACCTCAACCTAAATTTTGCCCTCAATCTAACCCAAACACTAACCCTAAGCCTAACACTCACACTAACACTAAGCCTAACCCACATCCTAACGCAAACCCTAACTGAAACCCTCACCCTAACCCTCCCTAACCCTAACCCTCACCATAACCCTTAACTTAACCCTAACACTCACCATAACCCTAACCCTAACGCTAACACTAATCCTCACACTAAACCTAACCCTAACCCTCAGCCTAACCCTCATCCTAAACCTAACCCTTACCGTAATCCTCACCCTCATCCTAACACTAACACTAACCCTCACAATAACCCTAACCCTAACGCAAATCCTAACCCTCAAACTAACCCTAACCCTAACCCTCAGCCTAAACCTCATCCTAAACCTAACCCTCACCCTAAACCTTACCCTCAACCTAATCCTATCCCTAAACATAAACCTAAACCTAACTCTCACCCGAGCACTCACCCTCACCCTAAACATCACCCTCACACTAAAAATTGCCCTAACACTAAAACTCACCATAACCCTAACCAGAACCCTCACCATAACCCTAATACTAACACTAACCCTAACCCTAACCCTCACCCTCACCCTCACCCTAACCCTCATCCTAACACTATCCCTCACCCTAACCCTAACACTAAAACTCACCCTCAACCTCACCCTAACCCTAAACCTAACCCTAACCCTCATCCTAAGACTAACCCTAAACCTAATGCTAACCCTAAAACTCACAATCACACTAACCCTCACCCTAAACTTTACCGACACCCTAACCCTAACCATAACCCTCACACTAAACCGAACCCTCAAATTAACTCTAACCCTACACCTTAGCCTAACACTCACCCTAAACCTAACCCAACCCTAATCCACACCCTATCCTTAACCTTAATCCAAACCCTCACCCTAACCCTCACACTCACCCTAACCCTAATGCTAACCCTGACCCTCACACTCACCCTAACCCTAACCCTAACCTTTACCCTGACCCTAAACCTAACCCTCACCCTAACACTTACCCACACCCTAAACCTAAGCCTAACCCTAACCCTCACCCTCACCATAACAATAACCCTAACCATCACCCTCGCCCTAAACCTCACCCCAAACTTTACCCTCACGCTAAACTTTATCCTAACCCTAAACCTAACCCTCACACTAACCCTAACCCTAACCCTCAGCCTATAAATTATCCTAACCCTAATCCTAACCCTAAACCTAACCCTAACCCTAAACCTAACCCTCACACTAACCCTAACCCTAACTCTCAGCCTAAGCCTCACCGTAACCCTAACCATGACCCTAACCCATACCCTCACCCTCACCCACACCATGACCCTAACCCTCACCCTCACACTAACCCTCAACCTAACCTTTACCCTCAAACTAACCCAAACCCTAAGCCTATACCTAACACTCACACTAACCCTAACCCTAACCATCAGCCTAACCCTTATCCTAACCATCAGCCTAACCCTTATCCTAACCCTAAACCTAACCCTAACCCTCACCTTAACCCTAACCATAACCCTAATACTACCACTCACCCTCACCCTAATCCTCACACTCACCCAAACCTCACCCTAAACCTACCCCTACCCCTCTCCATAACCCTAACCCTAACCCTAACCCTCAAATAACCCTAACTCTACCCCTAACCCACACCCTCACATTAACCCTAAACCTAACGCTAACCCTCACGCTAACCCTAATCCTCACCCACACCCTAACCCTTACCTTCACCCTCACCCGAACCCTCACCCGAACACTCATCCTCATCCTAAACCTAACCCTCACGCTAAACATCACCCAAACCCTAACCCAAAGAATACCCCTAACCATATCCCTAACACTCACCCTCACCCTCACTCACACCTTAAACCTTACCCTCAACTTAACCCTAACCATTAAACTAGCCATAACCCTCCCACTAACCGTAACCCTCACCATCACCCTAACCCTAACCCTAACCTTCCCCCTCACCCTGACCGTCACCCTTAGCCTAAACCTAACCCTAACCCTATTCCTAATCCTAACCCTCACCCTCAACCTCACCCTCACCCTAAAACTAAACCTAAACCTAACCCTCACCCACACCGTCACCCTCACCCTCATCCTGAACTTAAACCTAACCCTAACCCTCACCCACACGCTCACCCTCACCCTCACCCTAACCCTAACACTCACCTTAACCCTCATCCTCACCCTAAACATCACCCTAAACCTAACCCTCACCTTAACCCTAACCCTATCCCTCACCCTAAACCTAAGCTCAGCTTATCCCTCACCCTCACCCTAATCCTATCTCTCACCCTAACCCATACCTAACTGAAACCCTCACCCTCACCGTAACCATCACCCGTACCCTAGCCCTCACCCTAAACCTAACCCTAACCCTAACCCTCAAGCTCAACCTCCCCTTCCCCTTCAACCTTACCCTAAACCTAACCTTAATCCTAACCCTAACAGGCAACACCACCCTAACCCTAACCCTAAACCTAACCCTAACACTAACACTAACCCTCACATGTACCCTCAACCTAACCCTAAACCTAACCCTAACAATAACACTAACCCTAGCCCTAACCATAACCCTAACCCTAAAACTCACCCTAATTCTAATCCTAAACCTAACCCTCACCCTCACCCTCATCCTAACCCTCACCCTCACCTTGACCCTCACCATCACAGTAACCATCACACTAACCCTAACCCTCACCCTAAACCTAAACCTAACCCAAATCCTCACCCTATCCTTAAACATAACCCAAACCATCACCATAACCCTAACACTCACCTAACCCTAATGCTAAACCTAACCCTCAACCTCACCCTAAACCTCACCCTTAACTTACCTTCATCCTAACCCTAACCCTCACCCTCAAACTAACCCTCACCTAACACTTACCCATAACGCTAACCCTCACCCTAACCTTAACCCTAACCCTAAACCTCACCCTCTCCCTAACACTCAACCTGACCTTTATCCTCATCCTAAACCTAATGCTAAACCTTACCCTAACCCTCACACTAACCCAAACCCTAACCCTCAAACTAACCCTCATCCTAACCCTAATCTTAACCCTAACCCTAACCCTCACCCTGCCCTAAACCTAACCCTCACCCTAACCCTAACCGAAACCCACACCCTCCCCATCACCCTCAGCCTAATCCTTATCCTAACCCTAATCCTAAACCTCACCCTAACTCTAATGCTAAACCTAACCCTAACACTCACTGAAACCCTCACCCTAACCCAAACCTATCCCTATCCCTCACACTTACCCTAACACTCTCCCTATACCTCACCCTCACCCTAACCCTAAACCAAACCCTAACCCTCACCCTAAACCAAACCCTAACCCTAACACTAACAATAACATTCATCCTCACACTAAACATCACCCTAACCCTTACTCTCACCATAACCCTAAAACTTACCCTAACCAAAATCCTCACCCTAACCCTAACCCTCACCCACACCCTAACTCGCAACCTGACCCGAACCCTTACCCTCACCCTAACACTCTCCCTAACCCTAACCTAACACTAATCCTAAACCTAACCCTCACCCTCAAACTCACCCAAACCCTAACCCTAACCCTAACCCTAACCCTCACCCTAACCCTAACCCTCACAATCACCCTACAACTCCCCCTAACAATAACACTACCCCTCTCCCTAACCCTAACCCTAACCCTCAACCTAACCCTGACCCTACCCCTAACCCTCACCCTCACACTAAACCTAAACCTAACGCTAACTCTCAACCTAACCCTAATCCTCACCCGCACCCTATCCCTCACACTCACACTCACCCTAAACCTCACCCGAACCCTCATCCTCTCCCTAAACCTCAACCTCACCCTAAACATCACCCAAAACCTAACACTGACCCTAATCCTAACCCTAACCCTAACCCTCACCCTAACCTCACCCTAATCCTTACACTCACCCAATCCTTAATCGTAACCATAACCATAACCCTCACACTAACCATAACTCTAATAACTCTAACCCTAATGTTAACCCTAACCCTAAACTTCACCCTAACCCTGACCCTCACCATCAGCCTAACGCTAACCCTAACACTATTCCTAATTCTATCTCTCACCCACAACCAGACCCTAAACCTAACCCAAACCCTCACCCTCACCATGACCCTCACCCTCACCCTCACCCTCACACTTACCATCAACATCACCCTAAACATCACCCTAACCCTAACCCTCACACTAACCCTAACGCTAACCCTAAACCTCACCCTCACCCTAACCCTCAACCTAAATCTTATCCTCACAGTAACCATAAGTCTCACCCTAACCCTAACCCTAACCCTAAACCTAACCCTAAACCTAACCATAACCCTCACCCTAACACTCACCGTCACCCTAACCCTCACCCTAAGCCTAACCCTCAATCACACCCTAACACTCACCCTCACCCGAACCTTCAACCTCACCCTAATACTCCCCCTCACCCTCACAATAAACATCACCTAATCCTACACCTCAGCCTAACCCGAACCCACTACCTTACCCTAACCCTCACCCTGACCTTCACCCTGAACCTAACCCTGACCCTAACCCTCACCCTAACCCTAAGCGTCACCCTAAACCTAACTCTCAAACTAACCGTAACCCTCACACTAACCGTAACCCTAATCCTCACCCTCACCTCACTTTCATCCTAACCCTAACCCTAATCCTAATCCTAACACTAACCTTAACCCTCATCTTAACCCTAAACCTCACCCTAACCCTTACCTTCACCACAACCCTAACCATAACCATAAACCTACCCCTCAGCCTTACCCACACGCCAAACCTAACCCTGACCCTAAGCCTAACCCTAACCCTCACCCTAAGCCTAACCCTAACCGTAACCCAAACCCTCACACTAATCATAACCATAATCCTCATCCTCATCAACACCCTCATCCTCACCCTAACCCTCATCCTAACACTCTCCCTCACCCTCACCCTCACCCTAACTCTCACCCTAACCCTAACCCTAAACCTAAACCTAACCCGCACCCTAACTCTGACCCTTATCCTGAACCTAACCCTAACCCTAAATCTCAAAATAACCCTAACCCTAAACCTAAACCTTACCCTCAACCTAACCCTCACCCTAACCCTTATCCTCACGCTAACCCTAACCCTAACCATAACCCTCTCCATCAAACTAGCCCTAACCTAAACCTAACCCTCACCCTAACCCTAACACTTACCCTAAACCTAATGCTAACCCTCACAATAACCCTCACCCTAACCCTAAAACTAATCCTAACCCTCACCCTCACTCTCACCCTAAATCTAACCCTAAACCTCAAACTAACCCAAACCCTTACCCTAACCATAACCCTACCCCTTAAACTAAGCCTCATCCTCACTCTAACCCTAACCCTAAACCTCACTCTAAACCTAACCCTAACCCTAACGCTCACCCTATCTCTAAACCTAACCCTCACCCGAACCCTAACTCTTATCCTAAACCTAATCCTAAAACTAAACCTCATCCTAACACTAACTCTAACCTTCACCCTAAAGCTAACCCTTACCCTAACCCGAACCCTAACCCTAACCCTAAACCTCAACCTGACCCTCACCCTAAACTTAACCCTCACTCTCACACTCAGCCTAACCCTAATCCTAACCCTAACCCACACCCTCACTGCCACCCTCACAATAACCCTCACCGTCAACCTCACCTTCTCCCTAACCCTTAAACTAACCCTAACCCTCACCCTCACCCTAACCCTAACCCTCACCCTCACCCTCACCCTAACCCTAAACCTAACCGTAATCCTCACCCTAAACCTCACCTTCAAGCTGAACCGAACCCTCAACATCACCCTCACTCTCAAACTCACACTCACCCTAACCCTCACCCTCACCCTCACCGTAAACATTACCCTAACCCTAACCTTCACCCTCACCTTAACCCTAACCCTAACCCTAAACCTAACCCTCACCCTAACCCTAACGATAAACCTTACCCTCACGTTCACCCTAAAACTCACACTAAGGTTTTATCCTCATACTAACCCTAACTCTAACCCTAACTCTAACCTTCACACTTACCCTAACCCCCTCCCTAACCCTAATTGTAACACTCACCCTCACCGTAAACATCACCCAAACACTAACCCTCACCCAAAACCTAACCCTAACCCTAACCCTCTACCTAACCCTAACGATAAACCTTTCCCTCATGCTCACAGTAAAACTCACCTTAAGCTTTATCCTCATACTAACCCTAACTCTAACCCTAACACTAACCGTCACACTAACCCTAACCCTCTCCCTAACCCTAATCCTACCCCTCAACCTAAACCTCATCGTAAAGCTAACACTAACCCTAACCCTCACCCTAACCCTAATCCTAACACTCACCTCACACTAACCCTCACCATCACCCTAACCCTCACCATAAACCTAACCCTAAACGTCACCCTAACCCTCACCCTCACCCTCACCCCAACTCTCACCCTCACTGTAACACTGAGCCTCATCCTAAACATCACCCTAAACCTAACCCTCAATATAACCCTAACCCTAACCCTCATCCTAACCCTAACACTCAAACTAACCCTCACCCTCAACCTAAACCTTACCCTAACCATAACCCTAACCCTTACCTAACGGAAATGCTCACCCTCACCCTCACACTCAACCTAACACTCACCATCACTGTAGCCCTCACCCTAAACCTAAACGTCACACTAACCCTCACCCTCACCTTCACCCTAACCCTAACCCAAACCCTCACTCTAACCCTCAACCTAACCCTAACCCTAACTATAACCATAACCCTCAACCTAACTCTAACCCTTACCCTCACCCTAACCCTAAGCTAAATCTCACCCTAACTCTAAACCTAACTCCAACCCTCACTCTAAACCTAAACCTAACCCTCACCCAAACCCCCACCATCACCCTAACCCTAACCCTAACCCTAACCCTCACATTAATCCTCACCCTAAACCTAATGCTAACCCTAACACTCACCCTCACCCTAACCCTCAAACTAACCCTTACCCTCAACCTGGCCCTAACCCTAACCCTAACCCTAACCCTCACACTAACCCTAACCCTCACACTAATCCTAACTCTACCTCTCACCGTAAACCTCACCTTCACCTTAACCCTAACCCTAACACTCTACCTAACCCTAACGATAAACCTTACCTTCTTGCTCACTCTAAAACTCCCCCTAAGCTTTAGCCTCATACTAACCCTGACTCTAACCCTAACTCTAACCGTCACAATAACACTTACACTCTCCCTACCCCTAATCCTACCCCTCAACTTAACCCTCATTGTAAACATAACCCTAACCCTAACCCTAACCCTCACCCTCACCCTAACCCTCACCGTCACCCTAACCCTCACCATAAACCTAACCCTAAACGACACCCCAACCCTCACCCTCACCCTCAGCGTAACACACAGCCATACCCTAAACACCCTAAGCCTAACCTTCAATCTAACCCTAACGCTAACCCTCACCCTAACTCAAACACTCAAACTAACCCTCACCCTCAACCTAATCCTCACCCTAACCATAACCCTAACCCTTACCTAACGGAAACCCTCACCCTCACCCTCACTCTCAACCTAACACTAACCATCACTGTAGCCCTCACCCTTACCCTAACCCGAGCCCTAACCCGAACCCTAAACCTCACCCTAACCCTAACCCTAACCCCAACCCTCACTCTAACCCTCAACCTAACGCTAACACTATCTATAACCATAACCCTCAACCAAACTCTAACCCTTACCCTAACCCTAACCCTAAGCTAAATCTCACCCTAACCCTAACCCTAACCCCAACCCTCACCCTCACCCTAACCCTCACCTTAACACTAACCCTAACACTAACCCTCACCCTATATTAACACTACACCTAACCATCACCCTCACCCTAACCGTCACCCTAACCCTTATCCTCACACTAAGCATAACCCAAACCCTAACCCTCACCCTCAACATCACCCTAACCCTAACCCTTACCCTCACCCTCACCCTCACCCTAACCATAACCCTAAATGTAACACTCACCCTAACCCTAACATTTCCCTAATCTTAACCCTAACCTTCAAAATAACCCTCACCCTAACCCTAACCCTAAACCTAAACCTCATCCTCACCCACACTCTCACCCGAACCCTAATCCTAACCCTCAAAATAACCCTCTCCCTAACACTAACATTACCTTCAATCTAACCCAAACCCTAACCCTAAACCTAACACTCACACTAACCTTAACCCTAAACCTCAGTCTAACGCTTTTCCTAACCCCAAACCTAACCCTAACCCTCACACTCACCCTAACCCTAACCCAAACCCTCACCATAACCCTAACCATCAACCTCACCCTAACCCTCATCCTAACACTTACCCTCAACCTAACCCTATCCCTAACCCTCAGCCTAACCCTAAACCTCAACCTAAACCTAAACCTGACCCTGACTCTCACCCTAAGCCCAACCCTAAACCAAACCCTTACCCTTACCCTAACCCTCACCCTAAACCAAACCTCACCATAACAGTAACCGTCACACTAACCCTAACACTAACCCTCACCATCAACCTTACCCTAACAATATCCCTCATCCTAACTCTAACGGTAAAACTAATGCTAACCCTAACCCTCACCCTAAACCTATTCCGACACCTCACCCTAACCCTCAACCTAACCCTAAACGTAAACCTAACCCTCACCCTCACCCTAACCCCCCGTCACCCTAACCCTCACCCTAACCTTAAGAATCAACCAAACCCTAACACTCACCCTCACCCGAACCCTCACTCTCACCCGAACACTCACCCTTAACCTAACCCTCACCCTCACAATAAACATGACCCTAACCCTAACAATCACCCTAACACTAACCCTAACCCTCAAACTAAACATAAGCCTAACACACATCCTCACGCTCTACCTCACCCTTACCCTAACCCTAACACTCACCCTAACCCTAACTCTAAACCTAAGGTTAACAATAAAACTCAACCTCAGGCTAACCCTCACCCTAACCCTTACCCTCAACCTAAACCTAACCCTAACCCTCATAGTAAACAAAACCCTCAACTTAACCCTAACGCTAAACCTCACAGTAAACCTAACCCTCACCGTAAACCTAACCCTACCACTCCGCCTAACCCTCAACCTAAACCTAACCCTAACCCTAATCCTCACCCTATCCATAAACTTAACCCTAACCCTCACCCTCACCCACACCCTAACCCTAATGCTCACCCTAACCCTTACCCTCACCCTAACCCTAATATTAACCCTTACCCTCACCCTAACATTTACCCACACCCTAATCCTCACCCTAACCCTAACCCTAAACCTAACCCTCACCCTAACCCTCACCCTAAGCCTAACTATAAACGTAAACCTAACCCTCATCCTAACCTTCACCCTAACCCTCACCCTAACACTAACACTCACCCTAAACTTTACCCTCAACCTAACCCAAACCCTAACCCTAAACCTAACACTCACACTAACCCTAAGCCTAACCCTCAGCCTAATCCTTATCCTAACCCTAAACCTAAGCCTAACCCTAACCCTCACACTCACCCTAACCCTACCATAACCCTAAACCTCACCCTAACCCTCACCCTAACCGTCAGCCTAACCCTCGTCCTAACCCTAACCCTAACCCTAACACTCACCCTCACCCTAACCCTAAAACTTAACCTCACCCTAACCCTAACCCTAACCCTCACCCTAAACCTAACCCTCACCCTCACCCTAACCCTCATCTAAAAACTTACCCTCAACCTAACCCTATCCCTTACACTAAACCTAACCCTAACTCTCACCTGAACACTCACCCTCACCCTAACCCTCACCCTCACACTAAATATCACCCTAACCCTAACCCTCAACCTAACACTAACCCCAACCCTCACCCTAACCCTAACCTCACCGTAATCCTAACCCTCACACTAAACCTAACACTAACCCTCACACTCACCCTAACCCTAACCCTAACACGAATCCACACCCTCACCTTATCCTTACTCTAACCCTAACCATAACCCATACCTAAAAGAAAACCTCACCCTCACCCTCTCCCTCACACTAACCCTCACGCTCACCCTAGTCCTCAACCTAACTCTAACCCTCACCCTAACCCGATTCCTAACCCTCATGGTCACCCTCACCCTAACAGGAAACCTAACCCTAACCCTCATCCTAAAACTAACCATAACCCTAATTCTAACCCTAAAACTTACACTCACCCTAACCCTAACCTTAACACTTACCGTCACCCTAACCCTAACCCTAATCCTCACACTAAACCTAACACTCAACCTACCCTATACCTACACCTCAGCCTAACCCTCACCCTAAACCTAACCCTAAACCTTATCCTCACCCTATCCCTAAACATAACTCTAACCCTCACACTCACCCTAAACCTTCCCCTCACCCTAACCCTCACCCTAATCCTCACCCTAACCCTAAACCTCACACTAAACCTAACCCTCACCCTTACCCTAACCCTCAAACTAATCCTAAACATAACACTCATACTCACCCTCACCCTCACAATACCCCGAACCTTAACCCTAATCCTAACACTGACCCTCACCCTCACCCTCACCCTCAGGCTAACCCCAACCATAAGCCTAACCCTCACCCTCACTCTCACCCTAACACTCACACTCACCCTAAACCGCACCCTAACCCTAACCCGGCCCCTCTCCCTAACCCTCACTCTCACCCTCACCTTAACCATAACACCAATCCTAACCCACACCCTCAACCTAATCCTCAACCTAACCCTAGCCCTGAACCTTACCTAACCAAAAACCTCACCCTCACCCTTAACCTCACCCTTACCCTCACCCTAGCCCACACCTAACACTAAACCTCAAACTAACCCTAACCCTAAACCTCAACCTCACCCTAATCCTAACCTTAAACTTAACCCTAACACTCATCCTAACCCTAACCCTAAACCTAATGCTAACCCTAAACCTCACACTCACCCTAACCCTCACTCTAACCCTTACTGTCACCCTAACCCTTACCTTAACCCTCACACTAAGCCTAAGCCTCACCCTAACCCTAAACCTACCCCTCACCTTAACACTCACCCTAAACCTAACCCAAGTCCTCATCCTATCCTTAACCTTAACCCAAACCCTCACCCTAACCCTCACCCTCATCCTAACCTCATCCTTATCCTCACCCGAACCCTAAACCTCACCCTCAACCTAAACATCACCCTAACACTTACCCACACCCTAACACTCACCTTAACCCGAACCATAAACCTAACCTTCAACCTAAACCTCAACCTAACCCTAACCTCACCGTCACCCTAATATTCATCCTAAACTTTACCCTCACCCTAACACTTACCCTAACCCTAAACCTAACCCTCACACTAACCTTAACCCTAAACCTCAGCCTAACCCTTGTCCTAACCCTAAACCTAACCCTAACACTCAACCTAAACCTAAACCTATCCCTAACCCTAACACTAACCCTCATCCTAACCCTAACCCTTACCGTCACCCTCCACATCACCATCAGCCTAACCCTAATCCTAACACTCACCCTCAACCTCACCCTAACTCTAAACCTAAACCTAACCCTAACACTCACCATCACCCTCACCCTAAATCTAACTGTATCCCTAACCCTCACCCTAACCCCAAGCCTCACCCTATACCTCACCCTCACCCTAACCCTAACCCTAACACTCACCGTAACCTTCACCCTATCCCTAAAACTATCCCTCACCATCATCCTCACACTAAACCTCAGCCTAATCCTTAAGTTCACCAGAACCTTGACCTTAAACCAAACCCTAATCCTCACCATAACCCTAACCCTCATGCACACCCAAATCCTCAACCTCACCCTCACCCGAACCCTCACCCTAACACCCACCCTAACTCTAACCTTAACCCTAATCCTAAAACTAACCCTCACCTTCAAACTCACCCTAACTCTAACCCTAACCCTAAAGCTAACCCTCACTCTCACCCTCACCTTAATCCTCACACTCACCCTAAAACTAACCCTAACCCTAACCCTACCGCTCTCCATAACTCTCAACCTACCCTAACCTTAACCCTAACCTTCACCCTCACCCTGACCTCCACCTCAGCCTAACCTTTACTCTAACCTTATTCCTATTTCTAACACTTGCCCTCACATTCAACCTAAAACTCACCCTAACCCTAACCCTAACCCTCACCCTAAACCTAACCCTCACCCTCACCCTCACTCTAACCCTCAACCTCACACTAAACATCACCCTAACCCTAACCCTCACCCAAACCCTAACCCCAACCCTCACCCTAACCCTAACCTCACCGTAATCCTAACCCTCACACTCACCCTAACCCTAACCCTCACCTTATCCTCACTCTAACCCTAACCATAACCCATACCTAAACGAAAACCTCACCCACACCCTCTCCCTCACCCTAACCCTCACGATCACCCTAGCCCTCAACCTAATGCTAACCCTCACCCTCACCCTAATCCTAACCCTCATGGTCACCCTCACCCTAACAGGAAACCTAACCCTAACCCTCATCCTAAAACTAACCATAACCCTAATTCTAATCCTAAAACTTACACTCACCCTAACCCTCACCCTAACGCTTACCGTCACCCTAACCCTAACCCTAATCCTCACACTAAACCTAACACTCAACCTACCCTATACCTACCCCTCAGCCTAACCCTCACCCTAAACCTAACCCTAAACATAATCCTCACCCTATCCCTAAACTTAACCCTAACCCTAAACTCACCCTAAACCTACCCCTGACCCTAACCCTCACCCTAATCCTCACGCTAACCCTAAACCTCACATTAAACCTAACCCTAACCATCAAACTAACCCTAACCCTAACATTCACTCTAACCCTCACCCTCACAATACCCCTAACCTTAACCCTAATCCTAACATTGACCCTCACACTCACCCTCAGGCTAACCCTAACCATAAACCTAACCCTCACCCTCACTCTAAACCTAACCCTCACACTCACCCTAAACCGCACGCTACCCCTACCCCTACCCCTCTCCCTAGCCTTCACCCTAACCCAAACCCTAACCCTAACACCAACCCTACCCCTTCCCCTAATCCTCACCCTCACAATAACCCTAAACCTAAAGTTAACCTTCACCCTAACCCTAATCCTCACCCACACCTTAACCCTCAACCTCACCTGAACCCTCACCCTCACCCAAAATCTCATCCTCACCCTAATCCTCAACCTAAACATCACCGAAAAACTAACCATCACCCTAACCCTAACCCTAATCCTAACCCTCACCCTAACCCTCACCCTAACCGTTATCCTCACCCTACCCCTAACCCTAACACTAACCATAACCGTCACACTAGCCGTAAATCTTACACTAACCCTAACCCTAAATATAACCTTCACCCTCACCCTAAACTTCATCCTCACCCTAAATATTACCCTAATTCTAAACCTCACCCTAACCCTATAGGTGAACCTAACCCTCACCCTCCCCTAACCCTCACACTAACCCTGATCCTCACACTAACCCTAACCCTCACCATCACTTTCACCCTCACCGTCAGCCTAACAATAACACTAAACCTAATCCTATCCCTAACCTTAAACCTCACCCTAAACCTAACCCTATCCATCACCCTGAACCTCACCCTCACTCCCACCCTCAACCTAACCCTCACCCTAACACCCTCACACTAACCCACAACCTCAACTTAAAAATCACCCTAACACTAACCCTTACCCTAACCCTAACCCTAACCATCACCCTCAACCTCAACCTCACCCCCACCCTCAACCTAACCCTCACCCTCACACTCACCCACACACTAACCCACAAACTCACCTTAAACATCACCCTAACACTAACCCTCACCCTAACCCTAACCCTAAGACTCATCCTCACACTAACCCTAACCCTAACCCTAATCTTCACCCTAACCCTATCCCGACACCTCAACCTAACTCTCACCCGAATCCTAACACTAACCCTAACCCTAACCCTAAACCTAACCCTCACCCTCACCCTAACCCTCACCATCACCCTAACACTCACCCTAACCCTAAGCCTCAACCACACCCTAACCTTCACCCTCACCCGAAACCTCACCCTCACGCGAACACTCACCCTCAACCTAAACCTCACCCTCACAATAAACATCAACCTAACCCTAACTGTCACCCTAACGCTAACCTCAACCCTCACCCTAACCCTAACCCTCAACCTAAACCTAACCCTGACCCTCACCCTACGCCTAACCCTAACCCTCACCCTAAACCTACCCTAACACTAAACCTCAACTTAAATCTAACCCTCACCCTAACACTAACCCCCACACTAAACCTAACCCTAACACTCACACTCACTCTCAACCTCACCCTTCCCCTAACCCTAACTTTCATCCTAACTCTAACCCTAATCCTAATGCTAAAGCTAAACCTCCAGATCACACTAATCCTAACGCTGACCCTCACCCTAACCCGAACCCGAACCCGAACCCGAACCCGAACCCAAAGACTAAACCTAACCCTCACCCTCACCCTCTCCCTCACCCTAACCCTCACACTAAACCTAACCGCCCACCATAACCCTAACCCTAACCCTCAACCTCAACCTAACCCTAACTCTAACCCTAACCCTAACCTTAAAACTCACACTAACACTCAAGCAAATCCTAACCCTCTCTCTCATTCTAAACTTCACCCTAATATTTACCCTCACCCTAACCTTAGCCCTAATCCTCACACTAAGCCTAACCCTCACCCTAATTTTAACCCTAAACCTAACCCTAATCCTAAAACTAACCCTCACACTAACCCTCACCCTAAGCCTAACCCTCACCCTCAACATCACCCTAACACTCACCCTCCAACTAAACATCACACTAACCCTAACCCTCATCCTAAACCTAACCCTAACCCTCATCCAAAACCCTAACCCTCATGCTACCCCTAACCCTAAACCTCATCTTCACCCTAGCCCTCATCCTAACCCTAATCCTAACAATAACCCTAACCCTAACCCAAAAACTCTCCCGAACCCTAATCAAAACGTTAACACTCACCCTCTTCCTCACCTTCACCCTAACCTTCACCCTCACCCTAACCCTCACTCTAACCCTAAGCCTCAACCTAACCCTAACCCTCACCCCTAAACCTAACCCTAACCCTCACCCTCAAACTCACTCTCACCCTAACCCTCACCCTCACCATAAACATCACCCAAATCCTAACCCTCACCTTAACCCAAACCGTAACCCTAACCCTAACCGTCACCCTAATCCTCACCCTAACCCCACGATAAACCTAACACTCACACGCAACCTAACTCTCACCCTAACACTTATCCTCACACTAACCCTAACTCTAACCCTAACCCTTACCCTCACACTAACTCTAACCCTCACCCTAACCCTAACCCTAATCTAACCCTTTCCATAACGCGAACCCTAATAGTAATCCTCACCCTCATACTAAACATCAAACTAACCCTAACCCTCACCCTAAACCTAACGCTAACCATCACCCTAACCCTATCCCTCAACCTAACCCTCACCCTCCACTAATCCTCACCCTCACTCTAACCCTAACCCTTACCTAAACGAAGCCTCAACCTCACCCTCACCCTCAAACTAACCCTCACACTCACCCTAGCCCTCACCCTAATTCTAAACCTACCCCTCACCCTACCCCTCACCATAACCCTAACCCTCACCCTAAACCTAACCCTAACCCTCACCCTCACCCCAAACCTCATCTTCACCCTAACACTCAACCTAATCCAAACCCTCACCCACACCCGAACCCTCACATTCACCCGAAGCCTAAAACTTACCCTAACCCTATACCTCACACTAAACATCACCCTAACCCTAACCCTCACCCGAACCCTCACACTCACCCTAACTCTCACCCTCACCCTAACCTTCACGCTCACAATAAACATCACCCTAACCCTACCCCTGAGCCTAATCCTAACCCTCTACCTAAACCTAACCCTCACCCCGACCCTCACCCTAACCCTAAAACTTACCCTCACCCTTACCCTAACCCTTACCCTAACCCTACCTGTCAACCTAATCCTAACCCTAGCCCTCACCCTCACCCTAACCCTAACCCTCACCCTCACACTAACCATAAGAGTAACCCTGATCCTAACCCTCACCCTCACCCTAACCCTAACCCTAACCCTCATAATTACCCTAACCCTTACAGTCACCCTCACCTCAACCTAACCCTAACCCTCACCCTCACCCTCACCCTAAGCCTAACCCTAACCCTATCACTAATCCTAAACCTAACGGTCACCCTCACCCTAACCGAAACCCTAACCCTAACCCTCACCCTAACCCTAAACCTAATGCTATCCCTCAACCTAACCCTAACCCTAACCCTCACCCTAACCCTAAACGTAAACCTAAACATCACCATCACCATCACTAACCCTTACTGTCACCCTAACCTTCACCCTAATCCTAACCCTCACCCAAACCCTAACCAGAACCCTCACCCGAACCATCTCCCTAATCCTCACCCTAACCCTAACCCTAACCCTTACCTAAATGAAAACTTCACCCTCAACCTCACCCTAACCCTAAACCTACTCCTCAGCCTAACCCTAACCCTAACCCGAAACCACACCCTTCCCCTCACCCTAACCCTAACCCTCACCCTCAATCTAACCCTCAGCTTAAAACTTGCCCTCACCCTAAACCTCACCCTAACCCTATCCCTCACCCTAATGCTCACCCAAACCTTCAGCCTAACCCTAGCCCTCACCCTCACCCTAACACCCATCCTAACCCTAAGCCTAACCCTAACACTCACCCTCTTCCTAACGCTCACCCCAAACCTTACCTCACCTTCACCCTAATCCTAACCCTAAACCTAACCCAAACACTAAACCTAAACCTCACCCTAAGCCTAACTCTACCATTTACCCTAAACCACATCCTAAACCTATCCCTCACCCTAACACTCACCCTAACTCTGACCCTACCTATAACCTTAAACTTCACCCTAAACCTAACCATCATCCTCACCCTCACCCTCAGCCTAAAAGTAACCCTAAGCCTAAATCTAACACTGACCCTCACTCTCACCCTTACTCTAACCCTAACCCAAACCTAACCCTCACTCTCACCCTCACCCTAACCCTAAACCTCACCCTAACCCTAACCCTCACACTAACTCTAACCCTAAAACTCAACCTCTACCTAACCCTAAACCTAACCCTCAAAGTCACCCTCACACTAACCCTAACGGTAACCCTAACCCTCACCCTCACCGTAAACCTCAACCTAAACCTCACCCTTACCCTTATATTTACCCTACACTAACCCTAAACCTAAAACTCACACTAACCCAAACTCTACCCCTCAGCTTCAGCCTCATCCTTACCCTAACCCTAACCCTCTCCCCAACCCTAACCCTAACCCTACCCCTCAGCCTAACCCTCATCCTTACCCTAACCCTAACCCTAAGCCTCTCCCCAACCCTAACTCTGACCCTCACCCTCAGACTAACCCTAACACTAACCCTAATCCTAACCCTAACTCTCAACCTCACCCTAACTCTAAACCTAACCCTAATCCTAACCCTCACCCATACCCTCTCCCTAACCCTAACCAATCCCTAAACCTCAACCTAACCCTAACCCACACCCTAAACCTATGCCGCAGCCTCACCCTATCCCTAACACTAACACTAACCCTAACCCTCTCCCTAAACCTAACGCTAAGCCTAACCCTCACCCTAAACCTCACCCTAATGTTTACCCTCACCCTAACCCTAACCCTAACCCTATTCCTAACACTAACCCTAACCCTAACCCTAAACCTAAACCTAAACCTAACCCTCACCCAAACCCTCACCATCACCCTAAACCTAAACCTCACCCTAACTCTAACCCTACCCTTCAGCCTAAAGCTAATCCTTACCCTAACCCTAACACTCTCCCCAACCTTAACCCTAACCCCCACCCTTAACCTCACCCTCAGACTAACCCTAACCCTAACTGTAATCCTAACCCTAAGTCTCACCCCCACCCTAACTCTAACCCTAAACCTAATCCTAAGCCTCACCCTCACCTTCTGCCTAACATTAACCAATCCCAAAACCTCACCCTAACACTAACCCTCACCCTCACACTAACCCTAAACCTAACCCTGATCCTAACCCTCACACTCACCCTATCCCTAACGCTAAACCTCACACGTACCCTAACCCTCACTGTCAACCTAACCCTCACCCTAAATTTAACCCTCATCCTCACCCTCATCGTAAGCCTAACTCTAAAAATAACGATAATCCTAAACTGAACCCTCACCCTCACCCTCACCCTACCCCTCACCCTCACCCTAACCCTAACCCTCACCCTATCCCTCACCCTAACCCTAATGCTCACCCTAACACTAATCGTCCACCTCACCTTCAGCCTCACCCTAAGTCTAACCAGAACCCTAACACTAATCCTAAACCTAACCCTCACCCTCATACTCGCCCTAACCCTAACCCTAAATCTAACCCTGAACCTCAGCTTCACCCTCACCCTCAGCCTAACCTTAACCCTAACTTAATCCTAACCCTAACCCTCACCCTCCCGCTCACCCAAAACCTCACACTAACCCTAAACCTCACCCTAACCCTAACCCTAAACCTAACCCTCACCCTAACCCTAACCCTCACCCAAACACTAACCCTCAGCTTGACCTTAACCCTCACCCTCAACCTAGCCCTCACCCTAACCCTAACCCTAAACTTAACCCTATCCCTAAATCTAACCCTCACAATCACCCTCAAACTCAAGCTCACCCTAACCCTAAACCTAACCCTAATTCTAAGCTTAAACTTCACCCTCACCCTCACCCTAACCCTAACCCTCACCTTAACGCTCACCCTCAACATCAACCTCAGCCTAACCCTCACCCTAACCATAACAATAACATTAACACTCACCCTCACCCTAACCCTCAACCTAACCCTCACCCTCACCCTATCCCTAACCCTAACCCTCACCCTCACCCAATCCCTCACCCTAAACATTACACTCACCCTCACCAAAACCCTAAACCTAACCCTAACCCTCACCCTATAACTAAACCTAACCCTCACCCTCACCCTAACCCTTACCGTAACCCTAAACTTAAACCTCACCCTAAACCTGACAATAACACTAATGCTAATCCTAACCCTAACCCTCACCCTAACGCTAACCCAAAACCTTACACTCACCCTAACCGTAACCCTAACTCTCACACTAACCCTAACCCTCACCCTAACCCTAACCCAATCAATCACCCTAACCCTAACCCTAACCCTAACCATCACCAAAACCCTCACCCTCAACCGAACCCCCATTCTAATCCACACCGTAACCCCAACCCTAACCCTTACCTAACCAAAACCGTCACTCTCACCCTCAACCTAAACCTAACCCTACCCCTCAGTGTAACCCTAACCCTATCCCTCACCATACCTCTCACCCTAAACCTAACCCTCACCTTCACATTCACCCTAACTCTAACCCTAACCCAAACCTAACCCTCACCCACACCCTAACCCTAACCCTCACCCTAACCCTCACACTAACATTAAACTTCACACTTACCCTCACGTTAACTCTAACCCTAACCCAACCCTAACCCTCACCCACATCCTAATCATAACCATAAGTCGGACCATCACCCTAAACCTAATGCTAACCCTCACCATAAATGTCACCCTGACCCTAACCCTAATATTAACCCTAACCCTCAACCTAACCCTAATAATCACCCTAACCCAAACCCTAAACCTCACCCTTAACCTAAACTTCACCCTCACCCTCTCACTCACAATAAGCCTAACCCTAACACTAACACTAATCCTAAATCTAACCCTCACCCTCACACTTACCCTAATCCTAACCGTAACCCTAAACTTCACCCTCACCCCCACCCTAACCCTAAGCCTATCCCTAACCCTATCCCTAATCGTAAGCCTCAACTACCCCTAACCCTAACCCTCACCCTCACCCTAACCCTTATCCTCACCCTAACCCTATCCATAACCGTAAGACTCAAATAACCCTAAACCTAACCCTCAGCCTCACACTAAAGATAACCCTAACCTTAACCCTCTCCCTAACCCTAACCCTAACCCTCACCCTTACCCTAATCCTCACCCTCACCCACACCTTAACCCTCACCCTCACCCTCACCCTCAGCTTCACCCTAAACCTCACCCTCACCCTAAACATCACCCTAACCCTAACCCTCACCCTAACCCTAAACCTACCCATCACCCTAACCCTAACCCTCACTTACTCCTAACCCTAACCATAACAATCACCCTCACACTAACCCTAACCCTCAACCTGATACTAAACCTCACTCTCACCCTAACCCTAACCCTAACCCTCACACTTACACTAAACCTCCCTTTCACCCTAAACCTCAACCTAACCCTAACCCTCACACTAACCCTAACCCTCAACCTAACCCTAACCCTAACCCTCAATCTCATCCTCACCCTCACCTTAAGCCTAACACTAACCCTAACACTAACCCAAAAGTTAACCCTAACCCTCCCCCTCCCCCTAACTCTAAACCTAACCCAACCCTAACCCTCAATCTCACCCTCACCCTAACCCTAATCCTAACCCTACCCCTCAACCTAACCATAACCCTCACACTAACTCTAACCCTAACACTCAAACTCAACCTAACACTAATCCTAACCCTCGCACTAAGCCTCAGACTAACCCTAACGATAACCCTAACACTCACCCTCACCCTAAACCTCACCCACACTCTTACCTTTACCCTAACCCTAATCCTAAACCTAAACCTCACATTAACCATAACCCTAACCCTAAACCTAACCCTAACACTTACCCTAACCCTGACCCTAAACCAAACTCTAAACCTAAACCTCACCGTAACCCTAACCCCAACCCTAACCCTCACCCTCATCTTAACACTCACCGTCACCCTAACCATCACCCTAAACCTAACCCTCACACACACCCTAACCCTCAAACTCACCCTTACCCTTACCCTAAACCTAAACCTAACCCTCATCCTAACCCTAACACTAAACCTAACACCAATCCTAAACTTAACCTGCACCCTCACGCTAACCCTAACCATCACCTTCACCCTAACTCATAACCTCACCCTAACATTAACCCTAACCCTAACTTTAACCCTCACAATAAACCTATCCCTCACCTAATCCTAAACCTACTCTTCAGCCTATCCCTCATCCTGACCCTAACTCTAACCCTAATCCTCACACTATAGCTAACCCTCTCCCTCAAGCTCCCCCGAAACCTAAACCTAAACCTAATCCTCACCCTCAGCCTAACAATGACCCTAACCTTAACCCTAATCCTAACCCTAACCCTCACCCTCACACTCACCCTAACCCTCACCCTAACACTTAACCTCACCTAACCCTCACCGACACCTAACCCTAACCCTAACCCTGACCCTCACCGTTACCCTAACCCTCACCCTAAACCTAAAATTAACATTAACCCTAACCCTCAACCTAACCCTCACCCTAAATCTAAACGTAACCCTAACCCTCAACCTAACACTCACCCTAACCCGAACCATAAACTTAACCCTCACCATCACCTTAACCCTCACCCTAAACATAATCCTCACCCATACCCTAAACTTAACCCTAACCCTCACCCTCAGCCTAACACTAACACTCACCCTCAACCTAACCCTTTACCTAACCCTAAACCAAACCTCACCCTAACCCTCACACTAACCCTAATGGTAATAATAACCCTCACCCTGAACCTAAACCTCACCCTAAACCTTAACTTCACCCTAACCATAACCCTAACCCTCACAGTAAACCTAACCCTCACCCTAACCCTAACCCAACGGCTCACCCTAACCTTCACCCTATCCCTAACCCTAAACCTAACCCTTACTCTAACCCTCACCGTTACCCAAACACTCACCCTAAGCCTAACCCTCAACCAAAACTTAACCCTTACCCTCACCCGTACCCTCACACTCATACAAACCCTCACCCTCACCCTAAGCCTAACCATCAGCTTAAGCTTCAACCTAACACAGCCCTCACCCTAAACCTAACCCTAACCCTCACCCTCATCCTAAACCTCACCCCAACCCTTACCCTCACATTAACCCTAACCCAAACCCTAACCCTAAACCTCACACTAATCCTAACCCTCACCATAACCCTAACCCTTACCGTCACCCTAACCCTAACATTAACCCTAACCCTAACCTTCACACTAATCCTAACCCTCACCCTAACCCTCAACCTAACCCTCACCCTAAATCTAAACGTAACCCTAAACCTCACCCTAACACTCACCCTAACCCTAACCCTAAACCTAACCCTCACTGTCACCTTAACCCTCACCCTAAACATAATCCTCACCCATACCCTAAACCTAACCTTAACACTGAGCCTCAGCCTAACCCTAACACTCACACTCACCCTAATCCTTAACCTAACCCTAAACCAAATCTCACCCTAACCCTCACCCTAACCCTAATGCTAACCCTAACCCTCACCCTCACACTAGACCTCACCCTAAATCTTAACCTCACCCTAACCCTAACCCTAAACCTAACCCTCACAGTAAACATAACCCTCATCCTAACCCACACCGTTACCTTAACAATCACCTTAATCCTAACTCTCAAGCAAACCTTAACCCTTACCCTCACACGTACCCTCACCCTTACCCAAACCCTCACCCTCACCCTAACCCTACCCCTCAGCCTAAGCCTCAACCTAACCCAGCCCTCACCCTAAAGCTAACCCTAAACCAAACACCAACCCTCAACCTCATCCTAACCTTGCCCCTAAACCTAAGCCTTACCCTCACCCTAACCCTAAACCAAACCCTAACCCTAACCCTCACACTAACCCTAACCCTCACCCTCACCCTAACCCTTACCCTTACAGTAACCCTAACATTAACGCTAACCCTAACCCTCACACTAATCCTAACCCTCAAGATAACCTTAACCTTAACCCTAACCCTAAAACTAACCCTCACCATAACCCTAAAACTAACCCTCACCCAACCCCTCACCCTAAACCTAACCCTAACCCTCATCCTCACACTAACTCTCACCCTAAACCTGACCCTAACCTAACCCTAAACCAAACACCAACCCTCAACCTCATCCTAACCTTGACCCTAACCCTAACCCTTACCCTCACCCTAACCCTAAACCGAACCCAAACCCTAAGACTCACCGTCACCCTAACCTTAACCCTAACCCAACCCCTCACCCGTAGGCTAACCCAAAATCTAAGCCTAACCCTCACTGTCACCCTAACCCTCACCCTAACACTAACCCTAACCCTCAACCTAACCCTCACCCTAAACTAAACCTAACCCTAACCCTCACCCTAACCCTCAACCTAACCCTCACCCTAACCCTAACCCTAAACCTAACCCTCACCCTCACCCTATCCCTCACCCTAACCTTTATTCTCACCCTAACCCTAACCCTAACCCTCACACTTACCCTCACCCTAAGCCTAATCCTAAACCTAAATTTCACCCTATCCCTAACCCTAACTCTCACATTGACCCTAAGATTTAATCTAACCCTAAACCTAAACCTCACCCTAACCCTCACCCTATCCCTTAAATTCACCCTAGCCCTAACACTAACCCTAACGCTAACCCTCACACTAACCCTAACCCTCACACTAACCCTAACCCAACCCACCACCCTAACCCTCACTCTATCCCTAACCCTAACCCTAAACCTCACACTAACCCTAACCGTTACCCTAACACTCACCGTCACACTAACCCTCACAGTCACCCTAACACTCACCCTAAACTTAAAACTCACCCACACCCAAATCCTCACCCTCAACCTAAACAACAACGTAACCCTTACCCTCACTTGAACCCTAACCTAACCCTCAGCGTAACCCTAAACCTAAACCTACCCCTCATCCCTACACTCACCCTCACCCTCACCCTCACCCAAAATAAGCCTAATAATCCTAACCCACACTCTCAACCTCAGCCTAACCCTAACCCTTACCCTAACCCTGATCCTATCCCCAACCCTCACCTCAGACTCACCCTAAAACTCACCGTCACACTCACCCTCACCCTACCCCCAATCCTAAATCTTAGCCTTACCCTAAACCTAACCCTCAACTTTATCTTAACCTAATTCTCAGCCTCAACCTCACCCTCACTCTAACTCTAACCCTAACCCTTACCCAAACCCTCACCCTCATCCTAAACCTCATGCTAACCCTAACCCTCACACTAAATCTATCTCTCACACTAAACCTAACCCTACCCGTAACCTAACTCTCACCCTAAACCTAATGCTAACCCTAATAATCACCCTATCAATAACCCTAACCCTCAGACTCACCTTCACCCTAGCCCTCACCCTAACCCTAAAACTAACCCTAACCCTCCCCATAACCCTAACCCTAACCCTCACCGTAAACCTAACTGTAACACTTACCCTCAAACCTAACCCTCACCATAAAACTAACCCTAACCCTCATCCTAAACCTAACCCTCACCCTCACACTCACACTCACCCTAAGACTAACCCTAAATCTAACATTAATCCTAAACCTAACCCTCACCATCACCCACACCCTAACCCTAACCCTAAGCCTAACGCTCACCCTCACCCTAACCGTAACCCTAATCCTAACCCTAACCTTAACCCTAACACCCACCTAACCCTAAACCTAACCCTCACGCTCAAAGTAACCCTAAAACAAATCCTAACCCTAACCCGAACCCTAAACCTAACCCTAATCCTCACCCTCACCCTAAGTCTCACTGTCAACCTAACCCTCACCCTAACTCAAACCCTAACCCACACGCTAACCCTCACCCTAACCATAACCCTAACTCTCACCCTAAACCTCTTCCAAACACTTAACCTCACTCTAACCCTAACCCTAACATTAATTCTCACACTAAACCTAACCCTCACCATAACCCTAAGCCAAACCCTCACCCTAACCTTCACCGTATCCCTAACCCTAAACCTAACCCTCACCCTAACCCTCACCGTCACCCTAACACTCACCCTAACCCTAACCCTCAACCATACCTTAAACCTTACCCACAACCGTATCCTCACCCTAAACCTCACCCTCACCCTAACCTTACCCCTCAGCCTAAGCCTCAACCTAAACCAGCCCTCACCCTAAACCTAACCCTTTCCCTAACCCTTACCCTCAACCTCATACTAACCCTCACCCTAACGCTTACCCTCACTCTAACCCTAACCCAAACCCTAACCCTAACCCTCACACTAACCCTAAACCTCAACTTAACACTAACACTTACCCTCACTGTAACCCTAATATTAACCCTAACACTAACCCTCACTCTAATTCTAACCCTCACCCTCACCCTAGACCTAACCCTAATCCTAACCGTAGCACTAACCCTCACCATAACCCTAACACTAACCCTCACACAACCCCTCACCCTAAACCTAACCCAAACCCTCATCCTCACCCTAACCCTCACCATAAACATTGCCTTCAAACAACCCCTCACCCTAAACCTAAACCGAAACCTAACCGTAAGCCTCACCGTCACCCTAACCTTAAACCTCACCCAACCCCTCACCCCGTACTCTAACCCAAAAACTAAGCCTAACCCTCCCCCTCTCCCTAACACTCACCCGAACACTAACTCTAACCCTCAACCGGACCCAAACCCTAAAATAACCCTAACCCTAACCCTCACCCTAACCCTCAACCTAACCCTCACCCTAACCCTAACACTCAACCTAACCTTCACTTTAAACCTAAACCTAAACCTAACCCTCACCCTCACCCTATCCCTCACCCTAACCCTTATTCTCACCCTAACTCTAACACTAACCATTACACTTACCCTCACCCTAAGCCTAAACCTAACCCTAAACTTCACCGTAACCCTAACCCTAACCTTCACATTGACCCTAACATTTAATCTAAACCTAAACCTAAAACTCACCCTAACCCTCACTCTAACCCTAAAGCAAAATCTAACCCTCACCCTCAACCTAACCCTCACCCTTTCCCTTAACTTCACCCTAGTCCTAACCCTAAACCTAAACCTAATCCTCACACTAACCCTAACCCTCACCCTAACCCTAACCCAACCCAGCTCCCTAACACTCACTCTATCCCTAACCCTAACCCTAAACCTCACATTAACCCTAACCGTTACCCTAACACTCACCCTCACCCTAACCCTCACAGTCACCCTAACACTCAACCTAAACCTAAACCTCACCAACATCCAAACCCTCACCCTCAACCTAAACATCAACGTAACCCTTACCCTCACTCGAACCCTAACCCTAACCCTAACCCTCACACTATCCCTAAACCTAAACCTACCCCTCATCCCTAAACTCACCCTTACCTTTAGTCTAACCCTATCCCTAACCCTAATCCTAACCCTCACCCTAACCCTAACCCCCACCTAACCCTAAACCTAACCCTCACCCTCAAACTAACCCTAACACAAACCCTAACCCAAACCCGAACCCTAAACCAATCACTAATCCTCACCCTCACCCTAACTCTCACTGTCAAACAAACCCTCACCCTAACCCAAACCCTAACCCACACGCTAACCCTCACCCTGACCCTAACCCTCATCCTCACCCTAAACATCTTCCAAACCCTTAACTTCACCTAACCATAACCCTAACCCTAACTCTCACACTAAGCCTAACCCTCACCCTAACCCTAACCCAAACCCTCACCCTAACCTTCACCCTATCCCTAACCCAAACCTAACCCTCACCCTAACCCTCACCGTCACCCTAACACTCACCCTAACCCTAACCCTCAACCATAACTTAAACCTTATCTTCAACCGTATCCTCACCCTAAACCTCACCCTTACCCTAAACTTACCCCTCAACCTAAATCTCAACCTAACCCAGCCTTCACCCTAAACCTAACCCTATCCCTAATCCTTACCATAACTCTCACTGTCAACCTAACCCTCACCCTAACCCAAACCCTAACCCACACGCTAACCCTCACCCTCACCCTAAACATCTTCCAAACCCTTAACCTCACCCTAACCCTACCTCTCACACGAAAACTAACCCTCACACTAACCCTAACCCAAACCCTCACCCTAACCTTCACCTTATCCCTAACCGTAAATCTAACCCTCACCGTCACCCTAACACTCACCCTAACCCTAAACCTCAACCATACCTTAACCCTTACTCTCACCTGTATCCTCACCTAACCCCCACCCTCACACAAAACTACCCCAGAGCCTAAGCCTTAACCTTACCCAGTCCTCAACCTAAACCTAGCCCTAACCCTAATGCTAACCCTCAACCTCATACTAACCCTCACCCTAACGCTTACCCTCACTCTAACCCTAACCCAAACCCTAACCCTAACACTCACACTAACCCTAAACCTCAACCTAACCCTAACCCTTACCCTCACCGTAACCCTAATATTAACCCTAACCCTAACCCTCACACTAATCCTAACCCTCACCCTAACCCTAAACATAACCCTAACCCTAACAGTAACTCTAACCCTCACCATAACCCTAACCCTAACCCTCACCCAACTCTCACCCTAAACCTAACCCAAACCCTCATCCTCACCCCTACCCTCACACTAAACCTTACCGTCAAACTACCCCTCACATTAACCCCAAACCAAATCCTAACCCTAAGCCTCACCCTCACCCTAACCCTAACCCTCACCCAACCCCTCAAACGTACCCTAACCCAAACACTAAGCCTATCACTCATCGTCACCCTAACCTTCACCCTAACACTAACCCTAACCTTCAACCTAACCCTCACCCTAAACCTAACCCTAACCCTAACCCTCACCCTAACCCTCAACCTAAACCTCACCCTAACCCTAACCCTCAACCTAAACCTCACACTAAACTTAACCCTAAACCTAACCCTCACCCTCACCTTATCCCTCACCCTAAGCCTTATTCTCACCCTAACCCTAACCCTAACCATCACCCTTACCATCACCCTAAACCTAACCCTAACCCTAACCCTCACCCTAACCCTAACCCTAACCCTCATATTCCCCCTAACCCTTAATCTAACCCTAAACCTAAACCTCACCCTAACCCTCACACTAACCCTAACACAAAACCTAACCCTCACCCTCACCCTTACCCTCACCCTAACCCTTAACCTCAATCTAGCCCTAACCCTACCCCTAAACCTTACCTTAAACCTCACACTAACCCTAACCCTCACCCTAACCCTAACCCAACAAACCACCCTAGCCCTCACTCTATCCCTAACCCTAACCCTAAACCTCACACTAACCCTAACCATAACATTAACACTCACCCTCAACCTAACCCTCACATTCACCCTAACACTCACCCTAAACCTAAACCTCTCCCACACCCTACGCTCACCCTCACCGAAACCTCACTCTCACCTAAACCCTCACCCTCACCCTAAACATCAATGTAACCCTAACCCTCACTCTAACCCTAGCCCTAACCCTCACCCTAACCCTAAACCTCAACCTAAACCTAAACCTACCCCTCATACTCACACTCACCTTCACTCTCAGACTAACACTAACACTAGCCCTCACCCTCATCCTAACCCTCATCCTAAAGTTAACCCTAAACCTAACCCTGATCCTCACCCTCACACTCACTCCAACCCTCACCCTCACCATAGCCCTCACCCTAAACCTAAACCTCATCATAACCCTAACCCTAACCCCCACCCTAACCCTAAATCTAACCCTAAACCTAACCCTAAACCTAACCCTCACACTAACCCTACCCCTCACACTAACTCTAACTCTACCCCACAACCTATCCCTCATCCTAACCCTAACACTCACCCTATCCCTAACCCTACCCCTAACCCCAACCCTCACCCTGAACATAACCCTCATCCTCACCCTCACCCCAGCCTAAAACTTACCCTAACCCTAATCCTTACCCTAATCCTCACCATCATCCTAACTCTAACCCTAACCCAACCCTAACACTAACACTCACCCTCACCCTCACCCTATCCCTAACCCTAACCCTCACCTTAACTCTAACCCTCAAACAAACCCTAACCCTAACTCTCAACCTCAACCTACCCCTACTCCTAACCCTCACACTATCCCTCACCCTAACCCTAACGCTAGCCCTAGCCCTCACCCTCACCCTAAACCTCAGCCTCACACTTACCTAAACCCTAACCCTTACTCTAATCCTAAACCTCACAATAACCGTAACCAAAACCATAAGCCTAACCCTCACCCTCACACTCAACCTAAACCTAACCCTAACCCTAACCCTCACCTTCACCCTCAGCCTAACCGTAACCCTCACCCTCAGACTCACCCTAAACCTCACCCTCACCCTCACCCTCACTTTAACCCTAACCCCAACCCTTAGCCTCAACCTAAAACTAACCCTCACACTAATATTAACCCTAACCCTCACCCTCACCCTAACACTAACCCGAACCCTAACCCTCACACTAACACTCATCCTAAACCGAATGCTAACCATAAACTTCAACCTAACTCTAACCCTCAACCTAACACTTACCCTCACCCTAAAAATAACCCTAACCCTAACCCTAACCCTCACACTAATCCAATCCCTCAGCCTAACCCTAAACCTAACCGTCAGCCTAACCCTCACCCTAACCATAAGCCTAACCCTAATCCTCACCCTATCCCTATCCCTAACCCTCACCCTCATACTGACCCTAACCCTCACCCTAACATTAAACTTAATCCTAACCCTCACCCTAACCCTAACCCTCACCATGACCCTAACCCTCACCCTAACCCTAACCCTCACCATGACCCTAACCCTCACCCTAACCCTAACCCTAACACTAACAAAAACCCTTAACCTAACACTCACACTAACCCTAAACTTAACCCTAACCCTCCTCATAAGCCTAATCATAACCCTAACAATCACCGTCACCCTAACCCTCACCCTAACACTTACCCTCACCCTATCCCTTAGCCTCACACTAACCTTCATCCTAAACCGAATGCTAAACCTAAACTTCACCATAACCCTAAAATTCACCCTAGCCCTTAGCCTAACCCTAATATTAACCCTAAACCTAACCCTAACCCACACACTAAACCTATCCCACAGCCTATCCCTAACCCTATCCATCAGCCTACCCTAAACCTAACCCTAATACTCACCCTATCCTTAACACTAACCCTCACCCTCACCCTCACCCTAGTCCTCACCCTAACCCTAAACTTAACCCTAACTCTCAAACTAAACCTAACCCTGCCCCTCAAGCTAAACCTCACCCTAACCATAACCCTAAACCTCAACCTAACTCTCATCCTAAACCTAACCCTAACCCAACACTCACCCTATCCCTAACCCTAAACCTCACCCTAACCCTCACCCTAACCCTAATCCTAACCCTCACCATGACCCTAAACCTCACTGTCAAAATAACCATCATCCTAGCCCTAACCCTCAAACAAACCCTAATCCTCAGACTCACCAGAACCCTAACCCTCACCCTCAACCTCAAAATCACTCTAACCCTAACCCTCACACTAACCCTAACCCGAAAACTCACCGAAACCCTAACCTTCACCCTCACACTCACCTTCACCCTGAGCCTAACCCTAACCCAGCA
Organism: Dipodomys merriami; assembly: GCF_024711535.1. NCBI lineage: Eukaryota > Metazoa > Chordata > Mammalia > Rodentia > Heteromyidae > Dipodomys > Dipodomys merriami. The sequence goes on along the minus strand of NW_027203715.1, from coordinate 18,236,374 downwards.
CTAATCCTAAACCTATCCCTCACCCTAATCCTAACCCTAAACCTAACCCTCACCCTAACCCTAAGCCTAACCCTATCCCTCACCCTTACTCTAAACCTCACTCTAACCCTAAACCTCACCCTCACACTTACCCTCACCCTAAGCCTACCCCTAAAGCTAACACTAATCCTAAACCTAACCCTAACCCTCATGATAACCCTAACCCTAAACCTAACCCTAAACCTCACACTCAGCCTCAACCTCACCCTCAGCCTATCCCTCACCCTAACCCTAATCCTAACCCTAGCAACTCACCCTCACACTCACCCTAACCCTCATCCTAACCCAAACCCTAAACTTAAACCTAACCCTCACCCTCACCTTCACCCTAAAACTAATCCTAAACCTAACCTTCACCCTAACCCTCATCCTAATCCTAATGCTAACCTTAACCCTCACCCTAAACCTAACAATCAACCTAAATCTTACCCTCACCCTAACCGTAACCCTAACCCTAACCCTCACAATCACCTTAAAACTCACCCTAAATATAACCCTAACCCTTAACCTCATCCGAACCCTACCCCTAACCCTAACCCTCACACTAAACCTAACCCTCACCCGAAACCTAACCCAACCCCTCATCCTAACCTTAAACTTATCCCTAACCCTAAACCTAACCCTCACCCTAACACTCACCATCACCCTTACACTCACCCTATACCTAACACAACCAAACCCTAAGCCTTACCCTCACCCGAACCCTCAGCCTCACCCAAACCCTCACTTTCACCCTAAACCTACCCCTCAGACTAAGCCTCAACCTAACCCTAACCCTCACCCTAAAACTAAGCCTAACACTAAACCTAACCCTCACCCTAATCCTAACCCTCACCCTAACCATTAACCTCACCCTAACCCTAATGAGAACCCTAACCTTAACGCTCACACTAAACCTAACCCTCAACCTAACCCTAACCCTTACCCTCACCCTAACCCTAACATTAACCCTAACACTCACACAAATCCTAACCCTCACCCTCACCCTAACACTAACCCTAACCCTTACCATAACCCTAACCCTAACCCTCACTCAACCCCTCACACTAAAACTAATCCTAATCCTCACCCAACCCCTCACCCGTTCCCTAACCTTAACCCAAAGCCTAACCCTCACTGTCACTCTAACCCTCACCCTAACACTAACCCTAACCCTCAACTTAACCCTGACCTTAAACCTAAACTTAACCCTAACCCTCACCCTAACCATCAACCTAAACCTCACCATAACCCTAAATTTCAACCTCACATTATCCCTCACCCTAATCATTGCCCTAACCCTTACCTTAACCCTAACCCTAACCCTCACCCTAACCCTAACCCTAACCCGAACGCTCACCCTAACCCTAACCCTAACCATAAACCTTAACCTAACCCTTAAAATAACCCTAAACCTAACCCTCACCCTAATCCTCACCCTAACCCTAACGCTAACCCTAACACTCACCCTAACCCTTAACCTCAACCTAGCCCTAACCCTAACCCTAACCCTCACACTAACCCTAACCCTCACCCTAACCCTAACCCAACCCAGCACTCTAATCCTCACTCTATCTCTAACCCTAACCCTAAACCTCACACTAACCCTAACCGTAACCCTAACACTCACCCTCACCCTAAACCTCACCATCACCCTAACACTAACGCTAATCCTAAACCTCACCCACACCCTAACCCTCAACCTCACGGAAAACTCAACCTCACCCAAACCCTCACCCTCAAACTAAACATCAATGTAACCCTAACCCTCACCCTCACCCTCACCCTAAACCTAACCCTAACCCTCACCCTGACCCTAACCCTCACCCTGACCCTAACCCTAACCCTAAATCTAACCGTAACCCTCACCCTAAACCTACCCCTAAACATCACCCTCACCCTCAAACTCACCCTCAACCTAACACTAGTCTTAAACCAAATCCTTATCATAATCCTCACACTTACCCTCACCTTAACCCTAACCCTAAAACTCACCCTCACCCTCACCCTCACCCTAACCCTTAGCCTTACTCTCACCCTCACCCTAATTCTAACCCTAAACGTAAACCTCACCCACATCCTAACCCTAACCCTAACCCTATCCCTCAACCAACCCTCACCCTAAACCTAACCCTAAACCTCACCCTCACCCTAACCCTCACACTATCCCTTACCCTCACCATAAGCCTAACCTAACCCAAAATCTAACCGTAAACCTCAGAATTAACATAACCCTCACCCTAACCCTAACACTACACCTCAGATTAACCCTCACCCTAACCCTAACCCTAAACCTAATTCTCACCCTATCCCTCACCATAACCCTAACCCACACACTCATCCTAGACCTCACCCTAAATCTATCCTTAACCCTAACCTTCACCCGAACCCTCACACTCACCATCACCCTCACCCTAAACCTAATAATAACTTTAACCTAACTCTCACTGTAACCCTAACCCTACCCCTACCCTTAACCCTCCCCCCTCTCCTTCCCACTCATCCTCAGCCTAACCCTAACCCTAATCCTAATACTAACCCTAACCATCACTCCTACCCTCACTCTAAACCTAACCCTATCCCTAAACCTCACCCCCATGTCACACTCACACTCAACCTAACCCTAACCCTAAAACTAATATTAATCCTAAAAATAACCATTACCCTAACCCTCACCCTAACACTCACACTAACCCTAACACTAACTCTAAACTTCACACTAAACCTAATCCTCACCCTAACCCTAAAACTACACCTCATGCTAACCCTAAGCCTAAACCTAACCCTAACCCTCACCCTAACCCTAAGCCTAACCCTAACACTCACCCTCACCCTAGCCATAACCCTAAGAATAATCTTAACCCTAAACCTCGCCCTAACCCTAACCCTCATTCTAACCCTAACCCACACCCTATACCTAACTCTCACCCTAAACCTAACATTCACCCTAACACTTTCCCTAACCGTAAACCTAACAATAACCCTAACACTCACCCTAACCCTAACCTAACCTTAACCCTAACTCTCACCCTAACCCTCAACCTACCTCTAACCCTAAACCTAAACCTCCCACTCATCCTAACCCTCAGCCTAACCCTTATCCTCACCCTCACCCTAACCCTAACATTAACCCTAACATCACCCTAACCCTAAGCCTAACCATCACGCTCACTCTAACCGTCACTGTCACCCTAATCCTCACCCTAACCCTAACCCTCACCCACACACTAACCCTCACCCTAAACTTAAACTTCACTCTCACCCTAACCCTCAACCTAAGTCTAACCCTAACCTTAACACTAAACCTAAACTTAACCCTCACCCTCACCCTCACTTTAACACTAACACTAATCCTCCCCCTAACTGTAACCCTCAACCTAACCCTATCCCTAACCCTAACCCTCACCCTAACCCTAACACTCACCGTAACCCTAACCCTAACCCTAACACTCCCCCTAATCCTAACCCTAAACCTAACCCTCACCCTCACCCCAAACATCAAACTTTACCTAACCCTCACCCTAACCCTAACACTAACCCTCATCCTAACCCTTATCCTCACCCTCACCCTCACCCTAAGTCTAACCCTAAACCTAACACTAATCCTAAACCTAACTCTCACCCTCACCGTCACCCTCACCCTAACGCAAACCCTAACGCTAAACCTAACCCTAACTCTCACCCTCACCCTAGCACTCTCCCTAACCCTAAGCCTAACCCTAACCCACACCCTAACCCTCACCCTAACCCTTACCCTCACCCTAACCCTAAACCTCACCCTCACCCTAACCCTCTCCCTAACCCTTACCCTCATCCTAACCCTAACGCTAACACTCACACTAACCCTAACCCTCATCCTAACCCTAACCCTACCCCTCACCCTAACCCTATCCCTCACCGTCACACTATTCCCTAAACTTCAACCTAATCCCAACACTAACACTCACCCTAATCCTAACCCTCACTGTCACCCTCACCCTCAGCCTAACCCTAACCCTAATTCAAATCCAAACCCTATCCCTCACTCTCACCCTCACCCTAACCCTAAACCTAACCAATACCTCAACCTCACCCTCACCCTCAGCCTTAACCTAACCCTAAAAATAACCCTAATCCTAACCCTAAACCTAACCTTCACACTAAACCTAAGGCTAACCCTTAACTTCAACCTAACCCTAACTGTAACCCTCACCCTCACCCTAACCCTAACCCTAACCCTCAACCTAACACTCACCCTAACACTTACGCTATCCCTAACCCTCATTGTCAAGCAAACCCTCACCTGAAACCTTATCCTCACCCTAACACTCACACTAAACCTAAGCCTCACCGTAACACTAAACCTACCCCTCACCATAACCCAAACCGTCAACTCAACCCTAACCATCACCCTAACCCTAAGACTAACCTTAACCCTCACCCTAACCCTACGCCTCACCCTAACCCTAATCCTAACCCTAAACCTCAACCTAACCATAACCCTCACACGAACCCTAACCCTCACCCTAACCCTAAGGCTAAACTTAAACTTAACCCTCATCCTAACCGCACCCACATCCTCACCCTAACCCTAACCCTCTGCCTCACCCTAACTTCAATCTAAACCTTACCCTTACACTCACCTTAACCCTCAAACTAACCCTAAACCTAACCCTAACCCTCACCCTCACCCTCAAGCTCATCCTCACCCTAACCCTAATCCTAACCCTAATCCTTACCCTAACCCTCACAATCAACCTCCCCCTAAATCTCATCCTAAGCCTAACCCTAATCCTAACCCAAAGCCTTAACCTAATCTTTACCCTTACCCTCACCTTAACCCTAATCGTCAAACTCACCCTCACCCTCACCCTCACCCTAATGCTCAGCCTCACTCTCACCATCACCCTAACCCTAACCCTAACCCTCACCCTCACACTAACCCTAACCCTATCCCTCACCCTCAACCAACCTTACCCTAAACCTAACCCTAAACCTCACCCTAACCCTAACCCTCACCCTAACCCTTACCCTCACCCTAAGCCTAAACCTAACCCTAAACCTAACCGTACCCCTCAGACTAAACCTCAACCTCACACTAACCCTAACCCTAACCCTAATTCTCATCCTATCCCTAACCATAAACCTAACCCTTACACTCACCCTAGCCCTCATCCTAACTCTATACCTAACCCTAACATTCACTTGAACCCTCACCCTCAATTTCACCCTAATCCTAAAAATAACTTTAACCCTAACTCTCACCGGAACCCTAACACTAAACCTACCCCTAACCCTAACCTTCCCCTTCCCTTCCCACTCACCCTCAGCCTAACACTAACCCTAATCTTAATTCTAACCCTAACCCTCTCTCCCACCCTAACCCTAACCCTAACCCTCACCCTCACACTAACCCTAACACTAACCCTAACCCTCAACCATCCTTACCCTAAACCTAACCCTAAACCTCACCCTAACCCTAACCCTCACCCTAACCCTTACCCTCACCCTAAGCCTAAACCTAACCCTAAACCTAACCGTAACCCTCAGACTAAACCTCAACCTCACACTAACCCTAACCCTAACCCTAATTCTCATCCTATCCCTAACCATAAACCTAACACTTACACTCACCCTAGCCCTCATCCTAACTCTATACCTAACCCTAACATTCACTTGAACCCTCACCCTCAATTTCACCCTAATCCTAAAAATAACTTTAACCCTAACTCTCACCGGAACCCTAACACTAAACCTACCCCTAACCCTAACCTTCCCCTTCCCTTCCCACTCACCCTCAGCCTAACACTAACCCTAATCTTAATTCTAACCCTAACCCTCTCTCCCACCCTAACCCTAACCCTAACCCTCACCCTCACACTAACCCTAACACTAACCCTAACCCTCAACCAACCTTACCCTAAACCTAACCCTAAACCTCACCCTAACCCTAACCCTCACCCTAACCCTTACCCTCACCCTAAGCCTAAACCTAACCCTAAACCTAACTGTAACCCTCAGACTAAACCTCAACCTCACACTAACCCTAACCCTAACCCTAATTCTCACCCTATCCCTAACCATAAACCTAACCCTTACACTCACCCTAGCCCTCATCCTAACTCTATACCTAACCCTAACCTTCACTTGAACCCTCACCCTCACCTTCACCCTAATCCTAAAAATAACTTTAACCCTAACTCTCACCGGAACCCTAACACTAAACCTACCCCTAACCCTAACCTTCCCCTCCCCTTCCCACTCACCCTCAGCCTAACACTAACCCTAATCTTAATTCTAAACCTAACCCTCTCTCCCACCCGCACTCTAATCCTAACCCTATCCCTAAACCTCACCCTCACTGTCAACATCACCCTCACATTAACCCTAACAATAACCCCAAATCTAAACCTAACCCTAACACTAACACTCACCCAAACACTAACCCAGCGCTAACTCTCACATTAAACCTTACCCTCACCCTAAAGGTAACCCTATCCCTCAGCCTAACCCTCACACTAAACAGAACCCTAACACTAATCCTCACCCTACCCTTAAACCTAATCCTAACCCTATCCCTCACCCTGACCCGCACTGTCACCCTAACCCTAACCCTCAACCTCAACCTCTCTCTAATATAAACCCTAATCTTAATCCTAATTCTAACACTATCCCTCACCCTCACCCTAACCCTAACCCTAACACTAACCCTAACAGTAACCCTCACGCTAACCCTCACCCTAACACTCATGCTAACCCTAACACTCACTCTCACCTTAGACCTCACCCTCACCCTAAACCTTACCCTCACCCTAAACCTAAACCTAACCCTAACACTCACACTAAACCTAACTCTAACCATAACTCTAAAACTGCAACTCACACTAACCCTAAACCTAAACCTAACCCTAACCCTCACCTTAACCCTAAAGCTAACCCTAACCCTCACCTTCACCTTAGCCCACACCCTAACCATAATCATAAACCTAAACTTCACCCTATCCCTAACCCTCAATCTAACCCTAACCTGCATCCTAAACCTAACCCTCACCCTAACCCTCACCCTCACCCTCACTCACACACTAATCCTAACACTAAACTTAAACCTAACATTCACACTAAACCTAAAACTCATACTAACCCTAAACCTACCCCTCAATTAACCCTAACCCTAATCCTAAACCTAAACCTTACTCTCACCCTAAGCTTAACCCTAACCCTCACCCTGACGCTAGCCCTCACATTAACCCTAACCCTAACCCTCATCGTCACCCTCACCCTCAGCCTAACACTAACCCTAACCCTAACCCTCAGCCTCACCGTCATCCTAACCCTATCCCTAAACCTAACCCTCACCCTCACCTTCATCCTAACCCTCAGCCTCACCTTCACTAGCACCCTAACCCTAACCCTCACGCTAACACTAAACCTCAACCTAACCCTAACCCTCACTCTCACATTAACCATAACCCAAACGCTAACCTTCACCTTATCCCTCACACTAATCCTCATGCTAAAACTAAACCTCAAACTCACCATAAACCTCACCCTAACCCTTACCCTAACCCTAAACCTAACCATGCCCTAACCCTAAACCTCACCCTAACCCTAACCCTACACCTCAGCCTAACCCTCACCTTAACCTTAACCCTGACTATAATTTACAACCTATCCCTAAACCTAACCCTAACACTCAACCTCACCCTAGCCCTCACCCTAATTATAACCCTATCCATAACCCTCATCCGAACCCGAACCCGAACCCTAACCCTCACCCTCATACTAAACATCACCCTAAACCTAACCCTAACCCTCACCCTAACCCTAACTCCAACCCTCACCCTATCCCTAACACTCAACCTAAATCTCACCCTCAACCTAATCCACAACCTAACCAAAAACTAACCCTTTCATAAGCGAAACCCTCACTCTCACTCTCACCCTCACCCTGACCCTCACCCTAGCCCTCACCCTAAACTTAACAATAACTCTAACGATCAACCACTCAATGAACCTCATCCTAAACGTAATCCTAAACCTAACAATCACCTTCACCCTAACCCTAACCCTAACCCTAACCCAAAACCTCAACCTCACCCACACCCTCACCCTAACCCTAAACCTAACCCTAACCCTCAACCTAACCCTAAACCTCACCATAACCCTAACCCTCACCCTCACCCTAACCCTAACTCGAACACTAACCCTAACCCTCCCTCTTACTCTCACACTAAACCTGAGCCTAAGCCTAACCCTAATCCTAATCCTAACCCTAAACCTCACTCTCACCCTCACCCTAAACCTAACTCTAACCCTAAACCTCACCCAAACCCTAACCCTAACCCTAACCCTAATTCTAACCCTAAACCTCACACGAAACCTAACACTCACCCTAATCCTAACCCTACCCCTCAGCTTCACACTCACCCTAATACTTACCCTAACCTTAAACCTAACCTTCACCCTGACCCTAACACTCACCCTAACACTAACCCTAACCCTAACCCAATCCCTCACTCTAACCCTCATCCTAACCCTAACCTTAACCCTAACACTAACCCTCACCCTCCCTAATCCTCACCCTAACCTTTACCCTCACCCTAACCCTAACCGTAACATTAACCTTAACCCTCACCATAACCATCACCCTAACCCTAACCGTAACCCTCAACCTCAACCTAACCCTCACGCTAACCCTTACCGTCTCCCTAAACCTAAACTTAACCCTAACCCTAAACCTCACAGTAACCCTAAACCACACGCTCATGATAATCCTACCCCTCATCCTAACCCTCATACTACCCCTAACCCTAACCCTCATGCTTACCCTCACCCTAATCCTAAACCTAACCCTCAATCTAAACCAAACCGTCACCCTCAACCTCACCCTCACCCTCAGTCTAACTCTAACCCTAATCCCACCCTAACCTTCACTCTAACTCTAACCCTCACCCAACCCTAACCCTCAATCTCACCCTGACCCTCACCCTCAAGCTAAACATCACCCTAAACATAACCCTCACCCTAAACCTAACCCTAATGCTCACACTCACCCGAACCCTCAACATCACCCTAACCCTCACCATAGCCCTAACCCTCACCCTCACCCTAACCCTAACCCTTACTCACCCTAAACCTAACCTTGAGCCTTAATCTCACCCTCACCCTAAGCCTAACCCGAACCCGAACCCTAATCCTAAACCTAACCCTCACCCTCACCCTCATCCTAAACCTAAACCTAAACCTCACTTAACCTAACCCTAACCCTACCTCACACACTAACCCTAACACTCACTCTAACCATAACCCTTAACCTCACACCCATCCCAACCTTAACACTAACCCTCAACCTCACCCCAACCCTCACGCTAACCCTAAGGCTAAGCCTGACACTCACCCTCACCCTACCCTTCACCCTAACCCTTATCCTAACACTAACCCTAACCCTAACCCTAACCCTCACAGTAACCCTAACCCTCACCTTAACCCGGACCCTACCCCTCATCCTAAACCAAACCCTAAAAGTATCCCTAACCCTAAACCACACCCTAACCTGAATCCTACCCCTAATCCTCACCCTCAAACTAAAACTCACCATCACCGTAACCCTCACTCTAAATCTAACCGTCACGAACAACCTAACCCTCACCCTCACCCGAACCCTCACTGTCACTCTAACCCTCACCCTTACCTAAACGTCACCCTAACCCTAACCCTCACGCTCACCCTCACCCGAACTCTAACCCTGAAACTCACCCTAACCCTCAAACTCACACTCATGCTAATCTTAACCCTCTCTCTCAGTCTAAACCTCAGCCTAACCCTTACACTTACCCTAAACCTAACTCTAACCCTAACACTAACCTCACACTAAACATAACCCTCACCCTAACACTAACCTTAAACCTAGCCCTCACCATAAAACTCACACTAAACCTAACCCTCACCCTAATTCTAACCCTAAACCTCACCCTCACCCTAGACCTCACAGTAACCCTAATCCAAACCCTAACCCTAAACCTAACCCTTACCCTAACCCTAAACCTCAACCTAACCCTCACCCAAACCCTAACCCTAAACCAAACCCTCACCCTAAACCTAACCCAAATGCAAAGCCTAACCCTCACCCTCACCCTAACCATCATCCTAACCCTTACCCTCACCCTCAAACTAAACCTCACCATAGGCTTAACCATCAAAGTAAGCCTAACCCTAAACCTCACCCTCAACTTCACCCCAAACCTAACCCTAAACCTGAACATCACCCTAACCCTAATCCTCACACTAACCCTAAACCTAACCATAACCCTAACCCTCACCTTAACCCTTACCCTAATCCTAATCTTAACACTAACCCTCACCCTAACGCATACACTAACCCTAACCCTCACCCTTACCCTAACCCTCACCCTCAACCTAACCCTCACCCTAAACCTAACCATAACGCTCACCCACACGCTAAACCTCACTCTAACCCTCACACTCATCCTAACCCTCAACCTCACCCTCACCCTAATCCTAAACCTAACACTAATCCTCACACTAAACCTAACCTTCACCCTCACCCTCACCCTCATCCTTAGCCTAACCCTAAACCTAACCCTAATTCTAAACCTAACCCTCACCATCACCCTAAACCTAAACCTAACCCTAAACCTCACCCTCACCCTCACACTCAACCTTACCCTAACCCTAACCCTAACCATCACCCTAACCCTAACTCTAACCCTCACCCTAACGCTAACCCTAAAACTAACCCTAAACTTCACCCTAACCCTCAACCTAACCCTAATGCAAATCCTAACCCTGACCCTTACCCTAACCCTCTCCCTAAACCTTACCCTCACACTAACCCTAATCCTAACCCTAATCCTCACACTAACCCTAACCCTAACCCTAAACCTCAAACTCAACCTAACCCCAACCTTCACCCTAACCCTCACTCTAGACCTAACACTCACACACAACATAACACACACCTAACCCTCACCCTCACCCTAAACTTAACCCTAACCCTAACACTCACCCTAACCCTAACCCTACCCCTAACTCTAACCCTAAACATAACCCTCACCCTCACCCTAACCCTAACCGTAACCCTATCCCTCAACCTAACTCTACACCTAATGCTATAGCAAAACCTCACCCTAACCCTAACACTCACTCTAACCCTTAAACTCACCCTAACCCTAACTCTAATCCTAAAACTAAACCTCACTCTAACCCTAACCCTAACCCTAGCCCTCACCCTAACCCTTACCGTCACTGTCACTCTAAACTTCACCGCAAACCTAACCCTCACCATTGACCCTAATCCTCACCCTAACCCTAACCCTAACCTTAACCCTAACCCTAACATTCACCCTAAACCTAACCCTAACCTTAACCCTCAACATAACCCTCACCCTCATCCTCACCCTAAACCTAAACATAACCTTAGCCCTCAGCCTAACCATAACCCTATCCCTAATGCTATCACTAACTCTCACACACACCCTAACCCTCACCTTAAACCTCACCCTCACCCTAACCCTAACACTCACCCTCACCCTAACCTTCATCCTAACACTGACCCTAACCCTAACCCTAACCCTCACACTAAACCTAACCCTGAAACTCACTCTAAATCTACCCCTCAGCCTAACGCACACTGTAACCTAACCCCACCCTAATCCTCACCCTATCCTTAACCTTAACCCAAAACCTCACCCTAACCCTCACCCTCACCCTAACATTAATGTTAACCCTAACCCTCACACTCACCCTAACCCTCACCCTAACCCTTAGGCTCACGCTAACCCTAACCCTCACCCTCAACCTAACCCTCACCCTAACACTTACCCACACCCTAACCCTCACCCTAACCCTCAACCTAACCCTAACCCTAACACGCACACTAACCCTAAACCTAACCCTCAGCCTAAACTTAACCCTAAAACTAGCCCTCACCCTAACCCTAACCCTAACCCTAATCCTCACCGTAACCCTAACCCTCACGCAAACACTAACTCTAACCCTAAACCTAACCCTAACACTCACCCTCAACCACACCCTCACCCTCACCCTAACCCTCACCCTCACCCTAACCCTCAACCTCACCCTAAACATCACCCTAACACTAACCCTCACGCTAACCATAACCCTAAACCTCACCCTAACCCTACCCCTAAACCTAACTTTCACCCTAACACTCACCCTAACGCTAACCCTCGCCCTTACCTTAAACCTCACCCTAAGCTTTACCCTCACCCTAACCCTTACCCTAACACTAAACCTAACCCTCATACTAAACCTAACCCTAAACCTCAGCCTAACCCTTATCCTAACCCTAAACCTAACTCTAACCCTCACCCTAACCCTAACCCTAACCCTAACCCTCACACTAACCCTAACCCTAAACCTCAGCCTAAACCTCATCCTACCCCTAACCTAAACCCTAACCCTCATCCTAATCCTAACACTAACCCTCACCCTCCCCATCACCCTCAGCCAAACTAACCCTAATCCTAACCCTAATCGCTACCCTCACCCTCACCCTAACTCTATAGCTAAACCTAACCTAACACTCCCCCTCAACCTCACCCAAACCCTAAACCTCACCCTTTACCTCACCCTCACACTAACCCTAACCCTCACCCGAACCCTCACCCAGACTCTAACACTCACCCTAACCCTAAACCTAACCCTAATCCTAAACCTAACCCTCACACTCAAACTCACCCTAACCGTAACCCTAACCCTCCCCGTCCCCCTCCCCCTAACCCTCACACTCACCCTAAACCTCACTCTAACCCTAACCATAAACCTAACCATAACCCTCACACTAACCATAACACTCACCCTAACCCAAACCCTAAGCCTAACCTTCACCCTCACCCTGACAGTCACCCTCAGCCTAAACCTAACCCTAAACCTATTCTTATTCCTAACCCTCACCCTCACCATCACCTTAAAACTAGGTATAAAACTATACCTAACCCTAACCCTCACCCTCACCCTCACCCTCACCCTAACCTTCACCCTCACCCTAACCCTCATCCTCACCCTAAATATCACCCTACCCTAACACTCACCGTAACCCTAACCCTAACCCTCACCCTAAACCTAACCTCAACTTATCCCTCACCCTCACCCTAATACTCACCCTAACCCTCAACCTTACCCCAAACTTCACCCTAACCCTTACCCTCACCCTAACCCTAAACCTCAACCTCACCCTAACCCTCACCCTGACCTTTACCCATCCTAAACCTAAAACTAAACCTCACACTAACCCTAACCCTAACCCTCAGCCTAACAGTTATCCTAACTCTAACCCTAACCTTAACCCTAATCGGAACCCTCACACTTACCCTAACACTAACCCTAACCCTAACCCTCACCCACACCGTGCCCGAACCCTAACACTCACCCGAACCCTAACCCACACCCTCACCCTCCCCATCACCCTCAGCCTAACCCTAATCGTAACCCTAATCCTAACCCTCACCCTAATTCTAAAGGTCAACCTAACCCTAACACTCACCCACACCGTCAACCTAAACCTAACCCTATCCCTATCCCTCACCCTAACCCTAATTCTCACCCTATACCTCACCCTCACCCTAACCCTCACCCTAACCCTCACCTAACCCTAAAACTAACCTTAACCCTCATCCTCACACTAAACCTCACCCTAACCCTTACTCATACCATAACGCTAACCCTAACCCTAATCCTATCCCTAACACTAACCCTCTCCCACACCCTAACTCTCAACCTCACGCGAACACTCACCCTCACTCTTTCTACCTAACAGTCACCCTCACCCTAAGCTTAGGGTGAGGGTGAGGATTCGGGTGAGGGTTAGGGTGATGTTTATGGTGAGGGTGAGTGTTAGTGTGAGGGTAAGCGTGAGGGTGAGGTTTCGGTTTCGGTTTAGGGTTTGGGTTAGGGTTAGGTTGAGGGTGAGGGTGAGGGTGAGGGTTTGGTTTAGGATTAGGGTCACGGTTAGGTTTATTGTGAGTGTTAGGGTGAGGATGAGGGTTCGGATGATGGTGAGGTTTAGGGTGTGGTCGAGGTTTAGGGTTAGGGTGAGGATTAAGGTAAGAGTTAGGGTTAGGGATATGGTGAGGGTAAGGGTTAGGGTGAGGTTTAGGGTGAGGGTCAGGCTGAGGCTGAGAGTTAGGGTTAAAATTAGAGTTAGGGTGAGGGTGAGGGTTAGGGTGAGGGTTAGGGTGAGTGTTAGGGTTAGGGTTAGTGTGAGGGTGAGTGTGAGGGTGAGGGTTAGTGTTAGGATTAGTGTTAGGATTAGGGTGAGGGTTAGGTTAGGCTGTTGGTTAGGGTTAGGGTTATGTATATTTTGAGGGTGAGGTTTAGGGTGAGGGTGAGGGTTAGATTTAGGGTTAGGGTTATGGTGAGGTTTAGGGTTAGTGTTAGGATTAGTGTTAGGATTAGGGTGAGGGTTAGGTTAGGCTGTTGGTTAGGGTTAGGGTTATGTCTATTTTGAGGGTTTGGTTTAGGGTGAGGGTGAGGGTTAGATTTAGGGTTAGGGTTATGGTGAGGTTTAGGGTTAAGGTTAGGGTTAGGGTGAGAGTTACGGTGAGGTGTAGAGATAGGATTAATTTGAGGGTTAGGGTCAGGGTGAGGGTAATGTTTAGCATTAGGGATAGGGTGTGGGTTAGGTTGAGGGTGAGGGTTTGGGTGAGTGTGAGTGTGAGAGTTTCCATTAGGTAAGGGTTAGGGTTATTTTTAGGGTGAGGATTAGTTTGAGGTTGAGGGTTAGTGTTAGTGTTAGGGTTAGGGAGAGGGTTACGGTTAGGATTTGGGTGAGGGTTAGGGTTTAGGTGATGTTTAGGGTGAGGTTTAGGGTTAGGGTGAGGGTTAGGGTGAGGGTGAGGGTGAGGGTTAGGGTGTGGATGAGGGTTAGGTTTAGTTTGAGTGTTAGGGTAACGGTGAGTGTTTGGTTGAGGGTGAGGGGTAGGGTGAGGGTTAGGGTTAGGATTAGGGTGAGAGGTAGGGTTAGGATTAGGGTGAGGGTTAGGGTTAGTGTGAGGGTTAGGGATAGGGTTAGGGTGAGGGTGAGGGTTAGGGTGAGGGCTAGGGTGAGTGTGAGGGTTAGGTTGAGGGTGGGGGTGAGTGTGAGGTTTTCAATTAGGTAGGGTTAGGTTGAGGTTTAGGGGAGTGTGATGGTTAGGTTGAGGTTCAGGTTTAGGGTGAGGATTAGGGATAGTGTTACGGTGAGTGTTAGTGTTAGGGTGATGTTTAGTATGAGGGTGAGGGTTACTGTTAGGGTTAGCCTTAGGGAAAGGGTTAGGGATAGCGTTAGGGGTAGGGTGAGGGTTAGAGTGATGGGTAGGGTTACCGTTATGGTTAGCGTGAGGTTTAGGGTTAGGGTGAGGGATAGGGTTAGGTTTAGGGTTAGGTTTAGGGTTAGGGTGATATTTAGGGTGAGGTTGAGGGTTAGTGTAAGGGTGAGGGTGAGGGTTAGGGCGAGGGGGTTGGAGAGGGTGAGGTTGAGCAGGAGGTTTAGGGTTAAGTTTAGGGTGATGGTGAGGGTTAGAGTTAGGATAAGGGTTAGGGTTAGGGTTAGTCTGAAGTTGAGGGTGAAAGTGAGGGTGAGGGTTAGGGTTAGCGTGAGGGTGAGGGTTAGGGTTAGTGTGAGGGTAAGTGTGATTTTGAGGATCAGGATGAGAGTGAGGGTTAGAATGAGGGTGATGGTGAGGGTGAGGGTTAGGGTTAGGATTAGGTTTAGGGTGAATTTTAGGGTTAAGTTTATGGTTAGTGTTAGGGTTATTGTCAGGGTTAGGGTTAGGGTGAGGGTGAGGGTGAGGGTCAGCTTTAGGGTTAGTGTTAGTGTTAGAATGAGGGTGGGGTGGAGGGTTAGGGTTAGGATTAGGATTAGGGTTAGGGTAAGGCTAGGGGGTAAGGGGAGGTTGAGGGTGAGGGTAAGGGTTATGGTTAGGGTGAGGGCTAGGGTCATTGTGAGAGTGAGGTTGAGCGTGAGGATGAGAGTTTCCGTTAGGTAAGGGTTATGGTTACGGTGAAGATTAAGGTGAGTCTGAGGGTTAAGATTAGGGAGAGGTTTAGGGTTATGATGATGTTTAGTGTGAGGGTGAGGGTTAGTGTGATGGTGAGGATTAGGGTGAGGTCGAGGGTGAGGATGAGGGTGAGGGTTAGGGTAATGGTTAGGTTTATGGTGAGGGTGAGGGTAAAGATTAGGAATAGATTTAGGGTTAGGGTTAGGCTGAGGGTGAGGGTGAAGGTTAGGGTCAGGTTTATGCTTATGTTTAGGGTTATGGTGAGGGTTATGGTTAGTGTGAGCGTTATGGATAGGGTTAGGGTTAGTGTTAGGGAGAGAGTAACATTAGGGTGAGGGTTAGGGTGAGGGTGAGGGTTAGGGTTAGGGTTAGGGTTAGGGTTAGGGTTAGGGTGAGGGTTAAGGTTTGGGTGATGTTTAGGGTAAGGGTGAGGGTTAATGTGAGGATGAGGGTTCGGGTGAGGGTTCGGGTGAGGGTGAGTGTGAGGGTTAGGGTGTGGGTAAGGATTAGGTTTAGGGTTATGGTTAGCGTTAGGTTTAGTGTTAGTGCGAGGGTGAGGGTTAGGGGTAGGGTTAGGGTTAGGTTGAGGGTTAGCCTGAGGGTTTGGGTGAGAGTTAGTGAGGGGGGAGGTGTAGGGTTAGGGTGCAGTTTAGGGTGAGTGTAAGGGTTAGGGTGAGGGTGAGGGTGAAGTTTAGGGTTAGGGTTAGTGTTAATGTGAGTTTGAGGGTGAGGGTTAGGTTTAGGATTAGGTTTAGGGTTTGGGTTAGGGTGAGTGTTAGGGTGACGATTAGGGTTAGGGTTAGGGTTAGGTTTATGCTGAGGGTAAGGGTTAAGGTGAGGTTTAGTGTGAGGATGAGGTTTAGTGTTAGTGTTAGTGTTAGGGTGAGTGTTAGTGTGATGGTTAGGGTCAGGGTTAGGATTAGGGTGAAGTTAAGGTATAGGGTGAGGGTTAGAGTTAAGGTCAGGGTTAGGGATACGTTTAGGGTTAGGGTGAGAGTGTGGGTGAGTGTTAGGGTTAGGTTTAGGGTTAGAGTTAGCATGAAGCTGAGGGTGAGTGTTAGGATTAGGGTTAAGATTAGGGGTAGGCTGAGGGTGATGGGGAGGGTGAGGGTGTAGGTTAGGGTTAGGATGAGGTTAAGATTTAGGGTTAGGGTTAGGGTTATGTTTAGGGTTAGGATGAGGTTTAGACTGAGGGTTAGCGTTAGGTTTAGTGTGACGGTTAGGGTTAGGGTTAGGGTTAGGTTTAGGGTGAGGGTTAGGGTTAGGTTTAGGGTTAATATAAGGGTTAAGCTTAGGGTTGGAGTTAGGGTTAGTGTGAGGGTTAGGTTTAGGGTTAGGGTAAGTGTTAGGGTGAGGGTAAAGGTTAGGGTGAGGTTTAGGGTGTGGATGAGGCTTAGGGTTAGATTGAGGGTAAGGTGAAAGTTTTATGGTTAGGTTTAGTGTGAGTGTTAGGGTGTGGGTAAATTTTAGGGTGAGGGTAAGTGTGAGAATGAGTCTTAGGTTTCGGGTGAGGGTAAGGGTAAGGATGAGGGTTAGGGTGAGAGTGAGGGATAGGGTGAGGGTTTGGGTTAAGGTTAGGTTTAGGATGAGGTTTAGGCTGAGGGGTAGGGTTAGGTTAAGTGTGAGGGTTAGGTTTAGTGTGAGGGTTAGGATTAGGGTTAGGATGATGGTACGTGTTAGTGTGAGGGTTAGGGTGAGTGTGAGGTTTAGGGTTAGAATTAGGATTAGGGTTAGGTTTAGTATGTGTGTTAGGGTTAGGTTTATGGTTAGGGTTAGGGTGAGGGTGAGGGTTAGGTTTAGGGATATGGTGAGAGTTAGTGTGAGGGTGAGTGCTAGGGTGAGAGTCAGGTTTAGGGTGAGGGTAAGGGTTCAGGGTGAAGTTTTTGGTTAGGTAAGGGTTAGGGCTAGGTTTAGAGTGTGTATTAGGGTGAGAGTGTGGGTTAGGGTTAGGATGAGGGTTAGGGTTAGGGTGAGGGTGAGGGTGAGGGTGAGAGTTAGGGTTAGGATTAATGTGACGGTTAGGATTACGGTGATTGTTAGAGTTAGGGTGAGGGTTAGGATTAGGGTTTGGGTTAGGCTGAGGGCTTGGGTGAGGGTGAGGTTGAGGGTGAGTGTTAGTGTTAGGATGAGGGTTAGGGTTAGGGTGAGCCTGAGTGTTCAGGTCAGAGTTAGGTTTAGGGTTAGGGTTAGGGATAGGGTTTGGGAGAGGGGTAGGGTTAGGGTGAGGGGTAGGGTTAGGGTGAGGGGTAGGGTTAGGGTTAGAGGTAGGGTTAATATGAGGATAAGGGTTAGAATGAGGGTTAGTTTTAGGGTGAGGTTTTGGGTTATGGTTAGGATTAGGGTGAGGTTTAGGTTGAGGGTTAGGGTTTGGGGTAGCGGAAGGTTTAGGGTGAGTGTTAGGGTTAGGGTTAGGGTGAGGGTTAGGTTTAGGATTAGGCTTAGTTTTAGGGTGAGGGTGAGGGTTAAGGTTAGGGTTAGGGTGAATGTTAGATTGAGGGTAAGGGTTACGGCAAGGGTTAGGGTGAGGGTGAGGTTGACGGTTAAGGTTAGGGTTAGAATGAGGGCTAGGTTTAGGGTGAGGTTTAGGGTGAGGGTGAGGTTTATGATTAGGCTTAGGTTTAGGTTGATGGTGAGGGTGAGGGTTAGGGTTAGGTTTAGGGGTCAGGGTCAGGGTTAGGTTTTGTGTCAGGGTTAGGTTTAGCGTGAGGTTTAGGATGAGGGTGAGTTTGAGGGTGAAGGTTCGGGTGAGGGTGAGGAAGAGAGTGAGGGTTAGCTTTAGGATTAGTGTAAGGGTGAGTTTTAGGGTTAGGGTTAGTGTTATTGTTAGGAATAGGGTTAGGATGAGGCCTAGGGTGAAGGTGAGGGTTAGGGTTAGGGTTAGGGTTTTGGGTGATGGTTAGTGTTAGGTTTAGGGTGAGGGTTATGTTTAGCGTGATGTTTAGCTTGAGGGTGAGATTTAGGGTGACGGTGAGTGTGATGGTTAGGCTTAGAGTGAGGGTGAGTGTGAGGGTTTGCTTTAGGAATAGAGTTAGGTTTAGGGTTAGAGTTAGGGTTGGGGTTAGGTTTATTGTGAGGGTTAGGGTTAGGGTGAGGGTTAGGTTTAGAGGTAGGTTTAGGGTGAGTTTGAGGATAAGGTTTAGGGTTAGTGTGAGTGTTAGGGTTACAGTGAGGGTTTAGGTGAGAATTAGGGTTAGGGTTAGGGTTAGGGTGAGGGTGATGGTTAGTGATAGGATTAAGGTTAGGGTTAGGGTTAGGGTGAGGTTGAGGGTGAGGGTGAGGGTTAGGGTTAGGGTAAGTGTGAGGGCTAAGTTTAGGGGGAGGTTTAGGGTTAGGGTAAGGGTTAGGGTGAGAGTTAGGTTTAGGGTTAGGGTTAGGGTGTGGGTCAAGGTGAGAGTTAGGTTTAGGGTGAGTGTTATGTTTAGGGTGAGGTTTAGAGTTAGCATTAGGTTGAGGGTTAGGGTTAGGGTGATGTTCATTGTGAAGGTGAGGTTTAGGGATAGGGTGATTTTTTGGGTGAGGTCGAGGGTTATGATGAGGGTGAGGAGTAGGATTAGGGTTAGTGTGAGTGTTAGGTTTAGGGTTAGGGTTTGAGTTAGGTTGAGGGTAAAGTTTAACGTGAGGTTTAGGGTGAGGGTGAGGGTTAGGGTTAGGGTTAGTGTTAGGTTTAGGTTTAAGTTTAGGGTTAGGGTGAGGGTTAGGTTTAGGGTTAGGCTTAGGGTGAGGGTTAGGTTGTAGGTAAGGGTTAGGGTGAGGGTTAGGATGAGGGTGAGGTTTAGGTTTCGGGTGAGGGTAAGGGTTAGGGTGAAGGTTATTGTGAAGGTGAGTTTTAGGGTTAGCATCAGGGTTAGGATGAGGGTGAGGGGTTGTGTGATGGTTATGGTTAAGGTTAAGGTTAGGATGAGGTTTCGGGGTACGGTTAGGTTTAGGGTGAGGGTTCGGCTGAGGGGTAGGGTTAGGGTTAGGATGAGGGTTAGGTTTAGTGTGAGGGTTAGGGTTAGGGTTAGTTTGAGGGTAATGATTAGGGTGAGGGTTAGGGTGAGGGTGAGGTTTAGGTATAGCATTAGGTTTACCGTTAGGGTTAGGATGAGGCTTAGGATTAGGTTGAGGGTGAGGGTGAGGTTTAGGGTTAGGGTTAAGTGTGAGGGTTAGTGTTAGGGTGAGGGTTAAGTTTAGGGTGAGGGTTAGGGATAAGGTAAGGGTTAGGTTGGGGGTTTTGGTGAGGGTTAGTGTTATGTTGAGTGTTAGGGTTAGGGTAAGGGTTAGGGTTAGGGTTAGGGTGAGAATTAAGATTAGGGTGATGTTTATTATGAGGTTGAGAGGTTAGGGTGAGGGTGAGGGTTTGTGTGAGGGTTAGGGTTCGGGTTCGTGTGAGGGTTTAGGTATGGTTGAGGGTTAGTGTTAGGGTGAGGGTTAGGGTGATGGTGAGGGTTAGGGTGAGTGTGAGGGTTAAGTTTAGAGTTAGGGTTAGGGTTAATGTTAGGGTGAGAGTTAGGATGAGCTGTCGGTATAGGGTTAGGGTGAGGGTCAGGTTTAGTGTGAGGGTTAGGCTTAGGGTTTGGGTTAGTGTGAGGATAAGGTTTAGGGTGAGGTTTAGTGTGAGGCTGACGGTTAGGGTTAGCATTAGGGTAAGGGTCAAAGTTAGTGTGAGGTTTAGGGTTTAGGGTTAGGGTTAAGGTGAGGGTTAGGGTTAGGGTGATGTTTAGGGTGAGGTTGATGGTTAGTGTGAGGGTGAGGGTGAGGTTGAGCGATAGGATTAGGTTTAGGGTGAGGGTGAGGGTGAGAGTTAGAATTAGGAATAGTGTTAGGGTTAGGGGTAGGCTGAGGGTGAGGGTCAGGGTGAGGTTGAAGGTTAGGGTTAGGTTAGGTTTAGAGTGAGGGTATGGTTATGGTTATGCTTAGGGATAGGGTGAGGGTAAGGGTTAGGGTGAGCGTTAGTTTGAGGGTTAGGTTCAGGGTTAGGAGTAGGGTGAGGGTCCGGTTTAGTGTGAGGGTGAGTGTTAGTGATAGGGTTAGGGTTTGTTTTAGGGTGAGTGTGAGGGTTAGGGTTAGGGTTAAGGCTAGGGTGAGAGTTAGGATGAGGGTTAGGGTTTGGTTTATGGTTAGGGTGAGGGTGAGGTATAGGGTGAGGTTTAGGGTTACGGTGAGCTATAGGGATAGGGTTAAGGTTAGGGTGTGGGTGAGTGGTAGGGTTAGGTTTAGCATTAGATTTAGGGTGAGGGTGAGGGTTAGGATTAGGGTTAGGATTAGGGTAAGGATTAGGGTGATGGTGAGGGTGAGGCTGTGGGTTAGGGTTAGCATGAGGGTTAGGGTTAGGGTTAGAATTAAGGTTATGATGAGGGTTAGGTTGAGTGTTAGTATGAGGGTTAGTGTGAGGTTTAGGGTTAGGTTTAGGGTTAGGATAAGGGTTAGGCTGAGGGTTAGGTTTAGGGTTAGTGTGAGGGTTAGTTTTAGGGTTAGGATAAGGGTTTGGGTGAGGTAAAGGTCAGTGTGAGGGATAGATAGGGTGAGGGTGAGGTTTAGGGTTAGGGTTAATGTTAGGGTGAGGGTGAGGGTGAGGGTGAGGGTTAGGGTTAGAGTTAGGTTGAGGGTTAGGGTTAGGGTGATTTTTGGTGTGAGGGTGAGGGTTAAGGTGAGGTTGAGTTTTTGGTTGAGATTTAGGGTTAGGTTTAGGGTTGGGGATAGGTTTATGTTGAGGGTAAGGGTTAGGGATAGGGTTAGGGTGAAGGTGAGGTTTAGGGTTATGGTGAGGGTTAGGGTTATTGTTAGGGTTAGGGTGAGGGTTAGCTTTAGGGTTAGGATTAGGGTTAGGATAAGGGCTAGGCTGAGGGTTAGGGTTAGGGTTAGGGTGACTGTTAGGTTTAGGGTTAGGGTTTGGGTTAGGTTGAGGGTATAGTTTTGGGTGAGGGTTAGGGTGAGGGTGAGGGTTAGGTTTAGGGTGAGGTTTAGGCTTAGGTTAATGGTTAGGATTAGGGTTAGGTATAGGGTGAGGGTTACGTTTAGGGTTATGGTTAGGGTAAATTTAGGTTGTGGGTATGGGTTACGATGAGGGTTAGGGTGAGGTTGAGGGGTAGGGTTAGCATTAGGGTTATGGTGAGGATTAGTGTGAAGGTGAGGGTTAGGGTTTGGCTCAGGGCTAATGTGAGGGTTAGGGTTAAGGTGATGGTTATGTTTTGGGTGAGGGTTAGCGTTAGGTTTAGGGTTAGTGTGAGGGTGAGGGTTAGGGCTAGGTTTAGGGTTAGGTTGAGGGATACGTTTAGGGTTAGGTTTAGAGTGAGGGTTAGGGTTAGGGTTAGGGTGAGTGTTAGGTTGAGTGTGAAGGTTATTGTGAGGGTAAGGGTGAGGTTTAGGCTGAGGGTTAGGGTTAGTTTCAGGGTGAGGGTTTGGTTTAGGATTAGGGTTAGGGTTAGGGTTAGGGTTAGGTTGAGGGTTAGGTTGAACGTAAGGTTTCGGGTGAGTATGAGGATTAGGGTTATGGTGAGGGTAAGGTTTAGTGTGAGGTTTAGTGTAATGATGAGGGTTAGTGTTAGTGTTAGTGCTAGGGTGAGGGTTAGGGTGAGGGTTAGGGTTAGGTTTAGGGTTAGGGTGAGGGTGAGGTGTAGGTTGAGGGCTAGGGTTAGGGTGAGGTTTAGGGATAGGTTTAGGGTGAGGGTGAAGTTTATGGTTAGAGTTAGGGTGCCGTTAAGGGTGAGGGTTAGGATTAGGGTAATGATTAGGTTTAAGCTGACGGAGAGGTTGATGGTAAGGTGGAGGGTTAGGGTGAGTGTTAGGGTTAGGGTTAAGGTTAGGGTGAGGGTTATGGTTAGGGTTAGGTTTAGGATAAGGGTTAGGCTGAGGGTTAGGGTTAGGGTTAGTGTGAGTGTTAGGTTTAGGGTTAGGGTTTGGGTTAGGTTGAGGGTAAAGTTTGGTGTGAGGGTTAGCGTGAGGGTGAGGGATACGGTTAGGTTGAGGGTTAGGGTGAGTGTTTGGGTTAGGGTTATGTTAGGGTTAGGGTGAGGGTTAGGGTGAGTGTTACGTTTAAGGTTAGGTTTAGGGTCAGGCTTAGGGTGTGGGTAAGGGTTAGGGTGAGGGTTATGGTGTAGGTAAGGCTTAGGGTGAGGCTTAGGGTGAGGGTGAGATATAGGGTTAGAATTAGTTTTACCGTTAGGGTTAAGATGAGGGTTAGGGTTCGGGTGAGGTTCAGGATGAGGGTGAGGGTGAGGGTCACTGTTATGGTTAGTGTGACTGTTACTGTTAAGGTGAGGGTTAGGTTTAGGTTGAGGGTTAGGGTTAGGGTAATGGTTAGGGTAAGGGTTTGGGTTAGGGTTAGGTTTAGGGTCAGGGTGAGGGTGAGGGTTAGGCTTAGGTTGAGGTTTAGGGTTAGCGTGAGAGTTAGGGTTAGTGTTAGGGTGAGAGTTAGGGTTAGGGTGATATTTAAGGTGAGGGTGCGGGTTAGGGTAAGGGTGATTGTTCAGGTTAGGGTGAGGGTTAGGGTTACGGTGAGGGTTAGGGTGACGGTGAGGTTTAGGGAGAGGTTTAGGGTTAGGTTTAGAGTTGGGTTAGGGTGTTCGTTAAGGTTAGAGTTAGGGTGAGCTGTCGGGATAAGGTTAGGGTGAGGGTTAGGGTTAGTGTGAGGGTTAGGGTTAGGGTTAGTGTGATGATAAGGGATAGGGTGAGGGTTAGGGTGAGGATGAGGTTTAGGGTTAGTTTTAGGGTTAGAGTAAGGGTTAGGATGAGAGTTTGCATTAGGGTGAGTTTTAGGGTTAGTTTTAGGGTGAGGGTTAGGGTTAGGGTGAGGGTTAGGGTTAGGGTGATATTTAGGGTGAGGGTGAGGGTGAGGGTGAGGGTTAGAGTTTGATTTAGGGTGAGGGTGAGCGTGAGGGTTAGGATTATGAATAGGATTAGGGTTAGGGATAGTCTGAAATTGAGGTTCAGTGTGAGGGTGAAGGTTAGGGTTAGGGTTAGGATTAGTTTTAGGGAGAGTGTTAGGGTGAGGGTGACTGTTCGCGTGAGGGTGAGGTTTAGGTTGTGTGTGAGCGTTATGGTTAGGGTGAGGATTAGGGTTAGGGTTAGGGTTAAGGTTATGGTGAGGGTAAGGGTTAGGGTGAGGTTTAGTGTGAGGATGTGGTTTAGGGTTTGTGTTAGGGTTAGGGTGAATATTCGTGTGAGGGATAGGGTTAGGTTTAGGGTTAGGGTGAGGGTGAGGTACAGGTTGAGGGTTAGGGTTAGGGTTATGCTTAGGGTGAAGTTGATGGTGAGTGTTAGGGTTAGGTTTAGTGTTAGTGCTAGAGTGATGCTGAGGGTGATGAGGAGGGTGAGGGTTAAGGTTAGGTTGAGGGTTAGGGTTAGGGTGAGGTTTAGTGTTAGTGTTAGAATTAGGAGAGGGTTAGGCTGATGATTAGGGTTAGGATTAGTGTGAGCGTTAGGGTTAGGGTCAGGGTTAGGATTAGGTTTAGGGTTAGGATAAGGGTTACGCTGAAGGTTAGGGTTAGGGTTAGTGTGAGGGTTAGGTTTAGGGTTAGGTTAAGGGTTAGGGTGAGGCTAAAGTTTATGGTGAGGGTTAGGGTAAGGGTGATGTTTAGTGGTTGGGTGAGGATTTGGGTGAAGTTTAGGTTTAGGTTTAGGGTTAGGGTGAGGGTTAAGGTGTGAGTAAGTGTTAGGGTGAGGGATAGGCTGAAGGTGAAGTTTAGGGTTAGGTTGAGTGTAAGGGTTATGGTGAGGTTTAGGCTGAGGGTGAGGTTTAGGGTTAGCATTAGGTTTAGGGTGAGGGTGTGGTTTAGTGTGAGTGTTTGGGTTAAGGTTAAGAACAGGGTGAGGATTAGGGTTAGCGTTAGGTTTAGGGTGAGGGTTGGGCTGAGGGATAGTTTTAGAGTTAGTGTTTGGGTTATGTTTAGTGTGAGGGTTAGGGTTAGGGTTATAGTGACAGTAAGGTTAGGGTTCGGGTTCGGGTGAGTATAAGGTTTAGAGTTAGAATTAGGGTTGGGGTTGGTGTTAGGATGAGGATTAGGGTTAGGTTTAAGTTAGGGTGAGGGTGAGGGTGAGGGTTAGGATTAGGGTTAAGGTGAGGGTAAGTGTTAGGGTGAGGGCTAGTGTGAGGGTGAGGGTTAAGGTGAGCATGAGGGTGAGGGTGAGGTTTTCGGGTAGGTATGGGTTATGGTTACGGTTATGGTGAGGATTTGGTTGAGGGTGTGGTTTAGGGTTAGGGTTAGCGTTAGGGTGAGTGTGAGGGTTAGGGTTAGGGTTAGTGTGAGGGTTAGGGTTACGGCGAGGTTACGGTTAGGGTGAGAGTTAGGGTTAGGGTTAGGTTGAGGGTTAGGTTTAGGGTGATATTTAGTGTGAGGTTGAGGCTTAGGGTCAGGGTGAGTGTTCGGGTGGGAGTTAGCGTTAGGTTTAGGGTTAGGGTTAGGGTTATATTGAGGGTAAGTGTTAGGATGAGGGTTATGGTGAGTGTTAAGTTTTGGGTTAGGGTGAGTGTTAGGGTTAGGTTTATGGTTAGGGTTAGGGTGAGGGTGAGGGTGAGGGTTAGGGTTAGGTTTAGGACGAGCGTTAGGCTGAGGTTTAGGGTTAGGGTTAGGGTGAGTGTTAAGGTTAGGGTTAGGGTTAGGGTGAGGGTGAGGGTTAGGTTTAGGGTTAGGTTTAGGGTTATGATAAGGATTAGGCTGAGGTTTAGGGTTAGGGTTAGTGTGAGTGTTAGGTTTAGGGTTAGGGTTTGGGTTAGTTTGAGGGTAAAGATTAGGGTGAGGGATAGGGTGAGGGTGAGGATTACGGTTAAGGTGATGTTAGGTTGAGGTTTAGGTTTAGGGTTATGGTTAGGGTTAGGGTGATGGTTAGGGTGAGGTTTAGGTTTATGGTTAGGGTTAGGGTGAGGTTTAGGTTGTGGGTAAGTGTTAGGGTGAGGGTGAGTTTTGGGTTATGGTGAGGTTTAGGGTTAGGGTGAGGTTTCGGGTGAGGGTGAAGGTGAGGGTTAGCATTAGGGTTAGGATGAGGGTGAGGGTGAGGGTTAAGGTTAGGGATAGGGTTAGGATTAGTGTTAGGGTTAGGTTTAGGGTGAGGGTTAGGTTGAGTTGTAGGGTTAGGATTAGGGTGAGGGTTACGTTTAGTCTGAGGTTTAGGGTTAGGGTTAGGGTGAGGGTTAGGTTTAGTGTGAGGGTTAGGGTTAGGTTTAGGGTGAGGGCAAGGGATAGCGTGAGGGTTAGGCTGAGGGAGAGATTTAGGGTTAGCATTAGCTTTAGGGTTAGGGTTAGGTTTAGGTTGAGGGTAAGGGATATGGTGAGGGTTAGGCTGAGGGTGAGATTTAAGGTTAGCATTAGCTTTAGGGTTAGGGTAAGGATGAGGATTAGGTTTAGGGTGAGGGTGAGGTAGAGGTTGAAGATGAGTGTTAGGTTTAGGTTTAGAGTGACGGTTAGTGTTAGGGTGAGGGTTCGGTTTAGGGTGAGTGTTAGAGTTAGGTTAAGTGTTAGGGTGAGGGTTAGGGTTAGGGTGAGGGTGAGGGGGAGGTTTAGTGTTAGGATTAGTGTTAGGGTTAGGGGTATTGTGAGGGTGAGGTTGAGGGTGAGGGTTAGGGTTAGTGTTAGTGTGAGGGTTAGGGGTAGGGCGAGGGTTAGGATTAGGGTGAGAGTTACGGTTAGAATAAGGGTTAGGTTTAGGCTTCGAGTGAGTGTGAGGTAACCCTAAACCTAAAGGGTGAGGGTGTTGTTGAGGGTGAGGGTGACTGTTAGGGTTAGGTTTAGTGTGAGGGTTAGTGTTAGGGTGAGGATTAGGTTTAGGGTGAGGTTTAGGGTTATGGTAAGGGTTAGGGTGAGAGTTACGGTTAGGGGTAGGGTGAAGGTCAGGGTGAGGGTTACGGTTAAGTTGAGGGTTAGGGGTAGGTAGAGGTTTAGGGTTTGTGTTAGGGTAAGAGTTAGGGTTAGGGTGATGTTTATTGTGAGGGTGAGGGTTAGGGTGAGCGTGAGTTTTCTGTGAGTCTGAGGGTTCGAGTGAGGGTGAAGGTTAGTGTGTGGTTGAAGGTTAGGGTTAGGGTGAGGGTTAGGGTGATGGTGAGGGTTAGGGTGCGGGTGAGGGTTAGGTTTAGGGTTATGGTTATGGTGAGAGTTAGGATGAGGTGTCGGGATACGGTTAGGGTGAGGGTTAGGGTTAGAGTTAGGGTTAGTGTGAAGGTAAGAGTTAGGGTTAGGTTGAGGGTTAGTTTTAGCGCTAGGGTTAGGGTTAAGTTTAGGTTGACGGTTAGGGTTAGGTTTAGGGGGAGGGTTAGGTTTAGGGTGATGTTTAAGTTGAGGTTGTGTGTTAGTGTGAGGGGGAGTGTGAGGGTGAGGGTTAGGTTGAGAGTGGGGGTGAGGTTGACGTTGAGGGTGAGGGTGAGGTTAGGGTTAGGGTAAGGGTTAGGGTTAGGTTTAGGATTGGGGTTAGGGTTAGGGTTAGGCTGAGGGTGAGGGTGAAAGTGAGGGTGAGGGTTAGGGTTAGGGTGAGGGTTAGGGTTAGTGTGAGGGTTAGGTTGAGGGTTAGGCTTAGGTGAGGGTTATGATTAGGGTGAAGGTTAGTGTTAGAGTGATGTTTAGTATGAGGGTGAAGTTTACGGTTAGAGTTAGCGTTAGGGAAAGGGTTAGGGTTAGGGTTATGCTGAGGTTGAGGGTCAGGGTGAGTTTGAAGATTAGGGTTAGGGTTAGGGTTAGGTTGAGGCTTAGGGTTAGTGTGAGGGGTATGGTTAGGGTGAGGTTTAGGGTGAGGGTTAGGTTGAGGTCTAGGTTTAGGGTGAGGGGTATGGTTATGATTAAGGTGAGGGTTAGCGTTAGAGTGATGTTTAGTATGAGGATGAGGGTTACAGTTAGGGTTAGCGTTAGGGAAAGGTTTAGGGTTAGGGTTAGGGTGAGGTTTAGGGTTATGGTGAGGGCTAGGGTGACGGTGAGGATTAGGGTGAGGGTGAGGGTGAGGGTTTGGGTTTGGTAAGGGTTAGGTTTAGGTTGAGGATTACGGTGAGGGTGATAGATAAGCTGAGGTTAGGTTTAGTGTGAGGGTTACATTTACGGTTAGGGTGAGGGTTCGGGTTAGGATTAGGGTTAGTTTTAGGGTGAGGGTGAGGTTAGGATTAGGAATATGGTTAGTGTTAGTGTTGGGCTGAGGGTGAGGGCGAGGGTGAGGGTGAAGCTTATGGTTAGGGTTAGTGTTAGGGTGAGGATAAGGGTTAGGGTGAGAGTGATGGCTAGGGTTAGGGTTAGGATGAGGTTTAGGGTTATGATTTGGCTTAGGTTGAGAGTTAGGGTGAGGTTTCGCGATAGGGTCAGGGTGAGGTTTAGGGTTAGTGTGAAGGTTAGGGTCAGGGTTAGTGTGAGGATAAGGTTTAGGGTGAAGTTTAGGGTGAGGGTTAGGGTTAGGGTGATGGTTAGGGTTAGGGTGAGGGTAAGGGTTAGGGTTGGTGTGAGGTTTAGGATTATGGTGATGTTTAGGGTGAGGTTGAGGGTTAGTGTGAGGGTGAGGTTGAGGGTATGGGTTAGGGTGAGGGTGCAGGTGAGGGTGAGGTTGAGGGCGAGGGTTAGGATTATGGTTAGGGTGAGGGTGAGGGTTAGGGTTTTGATTAGGGTTAGGGTTAGGTTTAGGCTGAGGTTGAAGGTGAAAGTGAGGGTGAGGGTTATGTTTAGGGTGACGGTTAGTGTTATGGTGAGGGTCAGGTGAGGCTGAAGGTTAGAATGAGGGTGAGGGTGAGATTGAGGGTTAAGGTTAGGATTAGGTTTAGGGTGAGTTTTAGGGTTGTGTTTAGGGTTAGAATTAAGGTTATTGTTAGAGTTATCGTTACGGTTAGGATGAGGGTGAGGGCAAGGTTTAGCCTTAGGATTAGGGTTAGCGTTAGGGTGAGGGTGTGGTTGAGTGTTATGGTTAGGATTAGGGTTAGGGTTATGGTAAGGCTGAGGGAGTAGGGGGGTTGAGGGTGAGGGTTAGGGTTAGGGTCAGGGTTAGGATTAGGGTGAGGGTTAGGGTTAGGGTTATGTTTAGGGTGAGGTTGAGGTTTAGGGTGAGGGCTAGGATGAGGGTGAGGGTGAGGGTGAGGGTTAGGGTTAGTGTTAGTGTTAGGGTTAGGGTGAGGGTGAGGGTGACGCTTAGGATTAGGAATAGGGTTCGGGTTCGGATTAGGCTCAGGTGAGGGTCAGGGTGAGGGTGAATTTTAGGGTTAGTGTTCGGGTGAGGATAAGTATTAGGATGAGGGTTAGGGTTAGGGTGAGGGTGAGGGTTAGGGTTAGGGTTAGGGTGATGGTGAGGGTTTGGGTGATGTTTAGGCTGAGAGTTAGGGTGAGGAAGAGGTTTCGGGTGATGGTGAGGGTTTGGGTGAGGTTGAGGGTTAGGGTGTGGGGGAGGTTTAGCCTGAGGGTGAAGGTTAACGTTAGGCTTAGAGTTAGTGTGAGGTTTAGGTTTAGAGGTAGGGTTAGGGTTAGGGTTAGGGTCAGGATGAGAGTTTGGGTTAGCGTTACGGTTAGGGTGAGGGTGAGCGTTAGGGCAGGCTTAGGGTTAGGGTGAGTGTGAGGTTTAGGTTTACGGTGATGTTTAGTGTGACCTTGAGGGTAAGTGTGAGGGTGAGAGTGAGGATATGGGTTAGGGTGAGGGTGTGGGTGAGGGTGAGGTTGAGGGTGAGGGTTAGGGTTAGGGTTTGGTTGAGGGTGAGTGTAGGGTGAGGATTAGGGTTAGGGTTAGTGTTAGGCTGAGGGTGAGAGTTTGGGTGATGTTTATTGTAAGGATGGGGGTTAGGGTGAGGGTTTGGGTGAGGGTTAGGGTTAGGGGTAGGTTGAGGTTGAGGGTGAGGGTTAGGATTAGGAATAGGGTTAGGTTTAGGTTTAGGCTGAGGTTGAGTGTCAGGGTGAGGGTGAAGTTTAGGGTTAGGGTTAGGGTTAAGGTTAGGGTGAGATTTACGGTTAGTGTGAGGTTATGGTTAAGGTTAAGGTTAGGGTGAGGGTAAGGGTTAGGGTGAGGGTTAGGGTTTCGGTGAGGGTTAGCGTTAGGATTAGGGTTAGTGTTAGGGTTTGGGTGAGGGTTGAGAGTTAGGGTTATGATTGGGTTTAGGGTTAGGGTAAGGCTGAGGGGGAAGGGGAGGTTGAGGGTGAGGGTTAGGGTTAGGGTTAGGGTGAGGTGTAGGGTGAGTGTGAGGATTAGTGTGAGGGTGATGGATAAGCTGAGGTTAGGTTTAGGGTGAGGGTTACGGTTACGGTTAGGGTGAGGGTTCGGGGGAGGGTGAGGGTTAGGATTAGGGTGAGTGTTAACGTTAGGTTTATGGTTAGTGTGAGGATGAGAGTTAAGGGTTGGTTTAGGGTTAGGTTTAGGGTTAGTGGTAGGGTTAGGGTGAGGGTTAGGGAGAGGGGTAGGGGAAGGGCTAGTGTTATGGTGAGTTTGAGGGTGAGGGTTAGGTTTAGGATTAAGGTTAGGTTTAGGGTTAGGGTGAGTGATAGAGTAAGGGTTAGTGTTAGGGTTGGGTTAGGTTGAGGGTCAGCATGAGGGTTACAGTTAGGTTGAGGGTTAGTGTTAGGGTGAAATTTAGGGTTAGTGTTAGGGTGAGATTTAGGGTTAGGGTAATGTTTACTGTGAGGATGGGGGTTAGTGTGAGGGTGAGGGTGAGGGTGAGGGTGAGGGTTAGGGTTAGGGTTAGGGTGAGGGTTAGAGTTAGGGTGAGGGTGAGGGTGAGGGTTAGGATTCGGAATAATGTTAGGGTTAAGGTTAGCCTGAGGTTGAGTGTTAGGGTGAGGTTGAAATTTAGGGTTAGGGTTAGGGTTAGCCTTAAGGTGAAAGTTACCGTTAGTGTGAGGGTTATGGTTATGGTTAGGGTTAGGGTGAGGGTTAGGGTGAGGGTGAGGTTTAGGGTGAGGATTAGGGTTAGGGTGAGGGTTAAGGTTTCGGTGAGGGTTAGCGTTAGAGTTAGGGTTAGGGTTAGGTTTTGGGTGAGGGTTGAGGGTTAGGCTTATGATTGGGATTAGGGTTAGGGTAAGGCTGAGGGGGAAGGGGAGGTTGAGGGTGAGGGTTAGGGTTAGGGTTATGGTGAGGGCTAGGTTGAGTGTGAGGGTTAGGGTGAGGGTGAGGGTGAGGGTTTCGGTTAGGTAAGGGTTACGGTGAGGATTAGGTTGAGGGTGATGGATCAGCAGAGGATAGGATTAGGGTGAGGGTTATGGTTACGGTTAGGATGAGGGTTCGGGTTCGGTTTTGGGTTAGGGTTAGGGTTAGTTTTAGGGTGAGGGTGAGGTTAAGATTAGGAATAGGGTTAGCGTTAGTGTTGGGCTGAGGGTGAGGGTCAGGGTGAGGATGAAGGTTAGGTTTAGGATTAGGGTTAGGGTAAGGGTTACGGCTAGTGGGCGGGTTATGGTCAGTGTTAGGGTTAGGGTTAGGGTGAGGATAAGGGTTAGGGTGAGAGTGATGGTTATGGTTAGGGTTAGGGTGAGGTTTAGGGTTAGGTTGATGTTTAGGATCGGGGTTATGGTGAGGATGAGGGTTAGGTTGAGGGTGAGGGTTCAGGTGAGTTTGAGGGTTAGGGTGTGAGTGAGGATTAGGGTTAGGGTGAGGGTTAACGTTACGTTTATTGTTAATGTGAGGTTGAGGTTTAAGGGTTGGGTTAGGGTTAAGTTTAGGGTTAGGGTTAGGGTGAGGGTGAGGGTGAGGATTAGGTTTAGAGTTAAGGTTAGGGTGAGTTTGAGGATGAGGGTTAGGTTTAGGATTAGGGTTAGGGTTAGAGTTAGGGTGAGTGTTATGGTGAGGGTTAGGTTTATGGTTGGGTTAGGGTGAGGGTCAGAGTGAGGGTTACGGTTAGGTTGAGGTTTAGTTTTAGGGTGAGGGTTAGGGTTATTGTTAGGGTGAGAGTTAGTGTTAGGGTGATGTTTATTGTGAGGGTGAGGGTTATGGTGAGGGCAAGTGTTCGGGTGAGGGTGAGGGTTTGGGTGAGGGTGAGGGTTAGGGTGTGGTTGAGGTTTAGGGTTAGGCTGAGGGTGAGTGTTAGTGTGACAGTGAGGGTTATGGTGAGGGTGAGGGTTAGGTTTAGGTTTAGGGTTACGTTGAGTTCTAGGGTTAGGATTTGGCTTAGGGTGAGAGTTAGGGTGAGGTGTCAAGATATGGTCAGGGTGAGGTTTAGGGTTAGTGTGAGGGTTAGGGTCAGGGTTAGTGTGAGGATAAGGGTTAGGGTGGAGGTTAGGGTGAGGGTGAGTGTTAGAGTTAGGGTGAGGGTTAGGGTTAGGGTGACGGTAAGGGTTAGGGTTATTGTGAGGGTAGATTACGGTGATGTTTAGGGCAAGGTTGAGGGTTAGTGTGAGGGTAAGGTTGAGGGTATGGGTTAGGTGAGGTTGCAGGTGAGGTTGAGGTTGAGGGTGAGGGGTAGGATTATGGTTAGGGTGAGGGTGAGAGTTAGGGTTTTGATTAGGTTTAGGGTTAGGGTTAGGCTGAGTTTGAGGGTGAAATTTAGGGTGAGGGTTAGGGTTAGGTTTGGTTGAGGGTTAGGGTTAGTGTGACGGTTAGTGTTATGGTGAGGATCAGGTGAGGGTGAGGGTTAGAATGAGGGTGAGGGTGAGAGTGAGGGTTAGGGTTATGATTAGGTTTAGGGTGAGTTTTATGGTTCTGGTTAGGGTTAGAATTAGGGTTGTTGTTAGGGTTATTTTTACGGTTAGAGTGAGGGTGAGGGCGAGGTTTAGCCTTAGGTTTAAGGTTAGGGTTAGGTTGAGGGTTTGGTTGAGTGTTAGGGTTAGGATTAGGTTTAGTGTTAGGGTAAGGCTGAGGGGGAATTGCGGTTGAGGGTGAGGGTTAGGGTTAGGGTTAGAGTTAACATTAGGGTGAGGGGTAGTGTTAGGGTGATGTTTAGGGTGAGGTTGAGGTTTAGGGTGAAGGCTAGGGTGAGGGTGAGGGTTAGGGTTAATGTTTGGTTTAGGGTTAGTGTAAGGGTGACAGTGACGGTTAGGATTAGGAATAGGGTTAGGGTTAGGTTTAGGCTGAGGGTGAGGGTCAGGGTGAGGGTGAATGCTAGGGTTAGTGTTAGGGTTAGGATAAGTATTAGGTTGAGGGATAGGGTTTGGTTGAGGGTGAGGGTTATGGTGTGGGTGAGAGTTAGGATTAGGGTGAGGGTTAGGGTGAGGGTTAGTTTTAGGATTAGGTTGAGGGTTAGGGTTAGGGTGAGGGTAAGGGTTAGGGTGAGGTTTATGGTGAGGGTTAGGGTTAGGTTTAGCATGAAGTTTATGGTGAGGGGAAGGGAGGATTATGGTGAGCTTTAGGGTTAGGGTGAGGCTTAGGGTGAGGATTACGGTTAGGGTTAGGGTTAAGATGATGTTGAGGGTTAGGGTTAGTGTGATATTTAGGGTGAAGGTGAGGGTTAGGGTGAGTGTGAGTGTTCAGGTGAGGTTGAGGGTTAGGGTGAGGGTGAGGGTTAGGGTTAGGGTGAGGTTTAGGGTGACGGTGAGGGTTAGGCTGAGCGTGAGGGTTAGGGTTAGGGTTAGCATTAGGGTGAGTGGTATGGTTAGGTTTAGGGTTAGGGTGAAGGTTAGG
Source organism: Dipodomys merriami (assembly GCF_024711535.1). Taxonomy (NCBI): domain Eukaryota; kingdom Metazoa; phylum Chordata; class Mammalia; order Rodentia; family Heteromyidae; genus Dipodomys; species Dipodomys merriami. The sequence continues at coordinate 18,202,895 of NW_027203715.1, read as the reverse complement.
ATGAAGTTGAGGGTTCGGTTTAGGGTTAGGGTTAGGGTGAGGTTTAGGGTTAGGGTTAGGGTTAGAGATAGTTGAGGTTAAGATTTATGGTGAGGTTTAGGTTGAGCATGAGGGTTAGGGATAGCATTGCGGTTATGGTGAGGTTTAAGGTGAGTGTGAAGATGAGGGTCAGGGTTAGGCTGAGGGTTAGGGTTTGGGTTAGTGTTAGGGTTAGGGTGAAGGTTAGGGTTAGGGTTAGCGTTAGGGTTATTTTTAGGGTTAGAATTAGGGTAAAGTTGAGGTTGAGGGTGAGGTTTAGGTTTAGGGTTAGGTTTAGGGTGAGGGTGAGGGTGAGGGTTAGGGTTAGGTTTAGGTTTAGGTTTAGGCTGAGTGTGAGGGTAAGGGTAAGTGTTAGTTTTAGTGGGATATTTATTGTAGGGTGACGGTTAGGGTGAGTGTGAGGGTTCGGGTGAGGGTGCGGGTTAGGTTGTGGGTGAGGGTTAGCGTGACGATGAGTGTTAGGGTGATGTTGAGGGTGAGGGTGAGGGCTCGGTTTAGGATTAAAGTTAGGGTTAGGGTTAGGCTGAGGGTGCGGGTGAAGGTGAGGGTTAGGGTTAGGGTGAAGGAGAGGGTTAGGGTTAGTATTAGGGTTAGGGTGAGAATAAGGGTTAGGGTGAGGTTTAGGGTAAGGTTGAGGGTTATGGTTAGCTTTAGCTTGAGCGTAAGAATGAGGTTTAGGCTTAGTGTTAGGGTTGGGGTTGGGTGAGGGTTAGGGTTACTGTGTGGGTTAGGGTTAGGCTTAGGGTTAGGATGAGGGTTAGGCTGCGGGGTAAGTTGGGGTTAGAGTGAGGGTTATGGTAAGTGTGTGGGTTAAGGTTAGGGTTAGGGTGAGGTAAGGGTTAGGGTGAGGGTTAGGCTGAGGGTTAAGGATAGGGTTAGGGTTATGTTTAGGGTTAGGTTTAGGGCTAGGGTTAGGATTAGGTTGAGGGTTAGGTTTAGGGTTAGGGTTAGGATGAGGGTTAGGCTGAGGGATAGGTTTGGGGTTAGGGTGAGGGTTATGGTTAGTGTGTGGATTATTTTTAGCGTTAGGGTAAGGGTGAGGTTAAGGGTTAGGGTGAGGGTTCTATTGAGGGTTAGGGTGACGGTGAGGGTTAGGATGAGGGTGAGGGTTATGGCTAGGGTTAGGGTGAGGGTAAGGTTTATTGTTAGGTTTAGAGTGAGGTTAAGGGAGAGGGTGAGGAATAGGGTTAGGATTAGGGCTAGGGTTAGGGTTAGGCTGAGGGTTAGGTCTAGGGTGAGGGTGAGGTTTATGGTTTGCTTTAGGGTGAGGGTTAGGGTTAAGTTTTGGGTTAGGGTGAGGCTTAGGATGCGGGTTATGTTTAGGGTTAGAGTTAGGGTTAGGTTTAATGTGAGGATTAGGGTTAGGTTTACGGTTAGGCTTAGGTTGAGGGTAAGTTATAGGGTGAGGTGTACAGTGAGGGTGAGGGTTAGGATTAGGGTTAGTGTTACATTTAGGGTGAGGGTGAGGGTGAGTGCTAGGGTTATGGTGAAGTTTAAGGTTTGGGTTAGGTTTAGGATGAGGGTAAGGTTTATGATGAGGTTTAGGGTGATGGTTAGGCTGAATATTAGGGTTAGGGTGAGGGTGAGGGTGAGTTTTAGGTTTAGGGTTAGGGTGAGGGCAACTGTAAGTGTGAGAGTTAAGGTTGGGTTTAGGGTGAGGGTGAGGGTTAGGGAGAGGGTAAAGGTTAGGCTTAGGCTTAGGCTGAGAGTTAGGGTGACGGTGATGGTGAGGGTCAGGGTGAGGATGAAGGTTAGGTTTAGGGTTAGGCATAGGGTGAAGATTAGGGTTAGGTTTAGGGTTAGGTTGAGGTTTAGGGTGCTGGGTAGGGTTAGTGTTAGGGTGAGAGTTAGGGTTAGTGTGAGGGTTAGGTTTAGGGTTACGTTTAGGGTGAGGGTAAGGGTTAGGGTGAGGGTTAGTGTTTCTATGAACATTAGGGTTAGGCTTAGGGTTAGGGTGAGGGTGAGGGTCAGAGTTAGGTTTGGGGTGAGCTTTTTGATTATGGTTAGGGTTACGGTGAGGGTGATGATGATTGGTAGGGTTAGGGTTATTTTAGGCGGAGGGTTTGGGTTAAGGTTAGGATTTGGTTGAGTGTGAGAGCTAGTGTTAGCATTAGGATAAAGTTTAGGGTTGGGGTGAAGGTGAGGGTGAGGATTACGTTTAGGTTTAGGATTAAGGTTAGGGTTAGGGTTAGACTGAGGGTGAGGGTGAGGTTGAGGGTGAGTGTTAGGGTTAGAGTTAGTTTTAGGGTGAGGGCTAGGGTGAGGGTGAGGGTTAGGGTGAGGGTGAGGGTTTCGGTTAGGAAAGGCTTAAGTTTAAGGTTAGGGTGAGGATTAGGGTGAGGATGATATTTAAGGTGAGGGTTAGGGTTATGGTTAGGGTGACAATTAGGGTTAGGGTAAGGGTGAGGGTTTCAGTTAGGATAGGCGTAGGGTTATGCTGAGGATGAAGGTTGAAGTTTAAGGTGAGGTTTAGGGTGAGGGTTAGGGTGAGGCTGAGGGTTTCAGTTAGGAAAGGCTTAGGGTTAGGGTTAGGGTGAGCGTGAGGATTAGGGTAAGGGATAGGGTTAGGATGAGGGTTAGGCTGAGGGTTTGGGTTAGGATTTGGTTGAGGCTTAGGGTTAAGGTGAGGGTTAGGGTGAGGGTTAGGGTTAGGGTTAGCATTAAGGTTAGGTTGAGTGTTAGGGTGAGGGTTAGGGTTAGCATTAAGTTTAGGGTTAGGGTTAGGGTTAGGGTTAGGTTTAGGGTTAGGCTGAGTGTTAGGGTTAGGGTTCGGGTGAGTGAAAGGTTAGGTTGAGGGTTAGGTTTAGGCTTAGGTTTCTGGTGAGGGTTAGTTTTAGGGTTAGGGTTAAGGTTAGGTTGAGTGTTAGGCTGAGAGTAACGGTTAGGGTGAGGGTTATGTGAGGGTGAGGGATAGGGTTAAGGTGAGGGAAGGGTTAGGGCGAGGTTTAGGTTATGGTTGAGGGTTAATGTTAGCAATAGGTTTTACGGTGAGGGTGAGGGTTAGGGTGAGGTTGAGAGTAAGGGTTAGGGTGAGGACTAGGGCTAGGGTGATGGTTAGGGTGAAGGTTCGTGTTAGTGTTAGGATTAGAGTGAGGGTTAGGGTTAGGATATGTGTGAGGATTAGGTTTAGGGTTAGGGTTATGGTGAGGGTAAGGGTTAGGGTGAGGTTTAGGGTGAGGGTGAGGGTTAGGGTTAGGGTGAGGGTTAGAGTGATAGTTACGGTGAGGGTTAGGGATAGGGTGAGGGTGACGTTTAGGGTTAGATTTAGGGTGAGGGTGAGGTTGAGGGTGAGGGTTAGGTTTAGGATTATGATTAGGGTTGGGGTTAGGCTGAGGGTGAGTGATACGGTGAGGGTGAGGGTTAGGGGGAGGGTTAGAGTGAGGGTGAGGGTTAGGTTTCGGGTTAGGGTTAGGGTTAGAGTGAGGGTTATGGTTAGGGTGAGGGTGAGGGTTAGGGTTAGGATTAGGCTTAGATGTAGGGTTAGGCGTAGGGTGAGGGTGAGGGTGAGGGTCAGAGTTAGGTTTAGGGTGAGCTTTTTGCTTATGGTTAGGGTTAGGGTGAGGGCGATGGTGATTGTTATTGTAAGGGTGATGGTGAGGGTGAGGGTCAGGGTTAGGTTTAGGGTGAGGGTTACTTTATGGTTAGGGTTAGGGTAAGGTTGAGGGTGAGGTTTAGGGTGAGGTTGATGGTGAGGTTGAGGGTGAGGGTGAGCTTTAGGGTTTGGTTTTTGTTTAGGGTTAGGTTTAGTATGAGAGTTATGCTGAGGGTTAGCGATGGGGTTAGGGTGAGGGTTAGCATTAGGGTGAGGATGAGGGTTAGGTTTTGGTTTAGGGTTAGGGTGAAGGTTAGGCATAGGGTGAGGGTTTTGCTTAGGGTTAGGTTTAGAGTTAGGGTGAGGGTGAGGATGAGGTTTAGGTTTTGGATTAGGTTAGGGTTATGATTAGGCTGCGGTGAGGTTTACGGTGAGGGTGAGGGTTAGAGTTAGGGTGAGGGTTAGGGTTTGTGGTAGGGCTAAGGTCAGAGTGAGGGTTAGGTTTAGATTTTGGTTTAGGATGAGGGTTAGGCTAAGGGTTAGGGTTAGTGTTCGTGTGAGGGTAAGGGTTAGGGTGAGTGTTAGGGTGAGGATTTGGGTTACGTTTAGGCTTAGGTTTCTGGTTAGGGTTAGGGTGAATTGCAGTGTTAGGGTTAGAGTTTGGGTTAGCGTGAGGGTTAGGGTATGTGTAAGGGTTAGGTTGAGGGTTAGGGTGAGGGTGAGGGATAGGGTTAAGGTGAAGGTAAGGGTTAGGGTGAAGTTTAGGTTGAGGTTGAGGGTTAATGTTAGCATTAGTGTTAAGGTGAGGGTGAGGGTTAATGTGACGGTTAGGTTTAGGGTTAGGGATAGGGTGAGGATTAGTGTTAGGGTTAGGTTTATGTTGAGGATTTGACTGAGGGGTAGGGTTGGGGTTAGGGTGAGTTTGAGGGTGAGGTTAAAGGTTAGGGTGAGGTTAAAGTTTAGGGTGAGGTTTAGGGTGATGTTGAGGTTTAGGGTTAGTGTTTGAGTTAGGGTGAGGGTTAGGGTTAGGGTGAGGGTTAGGTTTAGGGTTAGGGTGAGGGGTAGGGTGAGAAGTTAGGGTGAGGTTTAGGGTTAATGTGAGGTTTAGGGTTGGGGTTAGCGTTAGTGTGAGGATAAGGTTTAGGGTGTGCGTTAGGCAGAGAGTGAGGGTTAGGTTTAGGGTTAGTGTTAGGGTGAGGTTTAGGGTGAAGGTTAAGGTGAGGTTTAGGGTTAGTATGAGGGTGAGGGTTAGAGTTAGGTTTAGGGTGAGGGTTAGAATTAGGGTGAGGTTTAGGGTTGGGTTATTGTTAGGGTTAGGGTGAGGGTTATGGTGATGGTGAGGGTTAGGTTGAGGGTGAGGGTAAGGATTATGTTGAGTATTAGGGTTAGGGTTAGGGTTATGGTGAGTGTAAGGGTTAGGATGAGGTTTAGGGTGAGGGTGAGGTTTAGGGGTAGCTTTAGAGTAAGTGTGAGGGTTAGGGTTCGGGTTAGGCTTAGGGTGAGGGTGAGGGTTAGAGTTAGGGTTAGGGTTAGGGTTATGGTGATGGTAAGGTTTAGGTTGAGAATTAGGGTGAGGGTGAGGGTTAGGTTTAGTTTGAGGTTTAGGGTGAGCGTTAGGGTGAGAGTTAGGTTTAGGGTTAGGGTTAGGGTGATGGTTAGAATCAGGTTTAGTGTTAGTGTTAGGTTTAGGGTTAGGGTGATGGTAAGGGTTAGATTGAAGGTTAGGGTGAGGGTGAGAGTTTAGGATAGCATTAAGTTTAGGGTTAGAGTTTCGGTGACTGTTAGGGTTAGGGTTAGGGTGTTGGTGATTTTTAGGGTTAGCTTGAGGGTTAGGGTTAGGGTGAGGGCTAGGGTTAGGGTTAGGTTTAGGATGAGCTTTTGTTTTAGGGTAAGGGTGAGGGTTAGGTATAGGATTAGGCTTAGGTGTAGGGTTATGCTTAGGGTGAGGGGGAGGGGGAGGGTCATAGTTAGTTTTAGGGTGAGTGTCAGGGTTATGTTTAGAATTAGGGTGAGGGTTAGGGTTAGGGTGAGGGTGATTTTTAGGTTGAGGATGAGGGTGAGGGTTAGGGTTTGGGTGAGGGTTAGGTTTAGGGTTAGGGTTAGGATGAGGGTTAGGCTGAGGGTTAGGTTTAGGGTTAGGTTGAGGGTAAGGGTTAGGGTGAGGTTTAGGGTTAGGGTGAGGGTGAGGGTTAGGGTTAGTTTTAGGGTCAGGGTTAGGGAGAGGGTTAGGTATAGGGTGAGGGTTAGGTTGAGGGTTTTGGTTAGAGTTAGGTTTAAAGTTAGGGTGAGGGTGAGTGTGAGGTTTAGGGTTTGTATTAGGGTTAGGGTTAGGGTTAGACTGAGGCTGACGTTGAGGGTGACGGTGAGGGTTAGGGTTAGGGTGAGCGTGAGGGTTAGGGTTAGTGTTGGGGTTAAGGTTAGGGTGAGGGTTAGGGTTAGGTTTAGGGTTAGGCTGAGGGTTAGGGTCTGGGTTAGAGTGAGGGTAATTGTTATGGTGATGGTTAGGGTGAGGGTGAGGGTGAGGGTTCGGCTTAGTGTTAGGGTGAGTTTTATGTTGAGGGTAAGGGTTAGGGTGAGGGTTAGTGTGAGTGTGAATGTAGCGTTAAGGTGAGGGTAAGGTTTAGGGCGAGATTTAGGGTGAGATTGAGGGTAATTTTTAGCATTAAGGTTATGGTGAGGGTGAGGTTTAGGATGAGGGTTAGGGTTAGGGTTAGGGATAGGGTGAGGATTAGGCTTGGGTTTAGGTGTAGGGTGAGGGTTAGGCTGAGGGGTTGGGTTAGGTTTAGGGTTAGCGTGAGGGTTAGGTTGAGGGTTAGGGTTAGGGTTAGTGTTAGGGTGAGTTTGAGGGTGAGGGTAAGGGTTAGGCTGAGTTTTAGGGTGCGGTTGAGGTTTAGGGTTAGTATTAGTGTTAGGGTCAATTTAGGGTGAGGGTTTGGGTTAGGGTCACGTTCAGGGTCAGGGTTTCGGTTAGGAAAGGCTTAAGTTTAGGGTTAGGGTGAGGATTTGAGTGAGGGTGATGCTTAAGGTGAGGATTAGGGTTATGGTTAGGGTGAGGATTAGGGTTAGGCTTAGGGTGAGGTTTAGGGTTAGGGTGATGTTTAGGCTGAGGGTGAGGTTGAGGGTGAGGGTTAGTGTGTAGGTGAGATTTAGGGTTAGGTTGAAGTTAAGGGTTTGGGTGAAGGTGAGGGTTAGGGTTAGGTGGAGGGGTCGGGGGAGGGGTAGTTTTTGGGTTAGGTTGGAGGTTAGGTTTATTGTGAGGGTTAGGGTTAGTGTTAGGGTTAGCGTGAGGATAAGGGTTAGGTTGAGGGTTAGGGTGAGAGTGAGGGTTAGGGTTAATCGTAGGGTTAGGGTGAGGATAAGTTGGAGATTAACATCAGGGTTAGGGTTAGGGTTAGTATGAGGTTGAGGGTTAGAGTTAGGTTTAGGGTGAGGGTTAGGGTTAGGGTGAGGTATAGGGTATGGTCAGGGTGAGGGTGAGGGTTCGGTTGAGGGTGAGTTTTAGGGAGTGGGTGATGGGTTGGGTTAGGGTGAGAGTTAAGGTGACAGTGAGGGTTTGGATGAGGGTGAGGGTTAGGATTATGGTGAGGATTAGGGTTAGGGTTAGGCTTAGGCTTATGTTGAGGGTTAGGGTTAGGATGAGGTTTAGGGTGAGGGTGAGTTTTCGGGATATAGTTAGAGTTACAGTGAGTGTTCGGGTGAGGGTTAGGGGTCGGGTTTCGCTTAGGGTGAGGGTGAGGGTTAGAGTTAGGGTTAGGGTTAGGGTTAAGGTGAAGGGTAAGTTTTAGTGTGAGGGTTATGGTGAGGGTGAGGGATACGGTGAAGTTGAGGGTTAGGGTGAGCGTTAGGGTGAGGTTTAGGTTTAAGTTTTGTTTTATGGTGAGTGTTAGGGTGAGGTTTAGTGTTAGGGTTAGGGTTAGCGTTAGGATGAGGATTAGGGTGAGGGTAAGGGTTAGCATGAGTTTTAGTGTGAGGGTGAGTTTTAGGGATAACATTAGGATTAGGGTTAGTTTTAGGGTGAGTGTTAGGTTTAGGATTAGGGTTAGGGTTAGGGTGAGGGTTAGGGTTACCATTAGGGTTAGTGTTAGGGTGAGGGTTAGGATTAGGGTTAGGGTGAGGGTTAGGGTTAGGGGAAGGGTTAGGGTTATGGTGAGGGTTAGGCTTAGGGTTAGGGTTAGGGTGAGTTTTAGGATTAGGGTGAGGGTGAGTGTTAGGTTTAGGATTAGGCTTAGGTGTAAGGTTAGGCTAAGGGTGAAGGTGAGGGTGAGGGTCAGAGTTAGGTTTAGGGTGAGGGTTAGGGTTATGCTTAGGGTTAGGTGAGGGTGAGGGTGAGTGTTAGGGTGAGGTTGATGTTGAGGGTGAGGTTGAGGGTGAGGGTTAGGTTTAGGTTGACGGTTAGGGTTATGGTTAGGGTGAGGGTGAGGGTGAGGGTGAGGGTGATTTTGAGGTTGAGGGTGAGGGTGAGGGTTAGTGTTTGGATGAGGGTAAGTTTTAGGGTTAGGGTTAAGGTTAGGGTGAGTGTTAGGGATAGGATTAGTGTTAGGGTGAGGGTTAGGCTGAGGGTTAGCATTAGGGTTAGCGTGAGGGTAAGGTTAAGTTTGAGGGTTAGGATTAAGATTAGGGTTAAGGTTAGGGTGAGGCTTAGGGATAGGGTTAGGATTAGGGTGTGTGTTTTGTTTAGGGTTAGGTTTAGAGTTAGGGTGAGTGTGAGGGTGAGGCTGAGGGTGAGGGTTAGGTTTAGGGTGAGGGTTAGGGTTAGGGTTAGGGTTTGCGTTAAGGTTAGGTTGAGGGTTAGGATTAGGGTTAGGTTTCGGCTTAGAATTCAGGTGAGGGTTAGTGTGACAGTTAGTGTTATGGTTAGGGTTAAGGTTAAGGTGGGGGTGAGGCTAAGGGTAACGATTAGGGTGAGGATTATGGTGAGGGTGAGGGATAGGGTTAAGATGAGTGAAGGGTTAGGGCGCGGTTTGGGGTATGGTTGAGGGTTAATGTTAGCATTAGGTTTACGGTGAGGGTGAGTGTTAGGGTGAGGGTTAGGGTTAGGGATAGGGTGAGGATTAGGGTTAGGGTTAGGTTTAGGGTGAGGGTTAGGCTGAGGGTTAGGGTTAGGGTTAGGGTTAGTTTGAGGGTTAGGGTGAGGGTTAGGTTTAGGATTAGGTTTAGTGTTAGGGTGAGGTTGAGGGTGAGTGTAAGGTTTAGGGTGAGGGTTAGGGTGAGGTTGAGATTTAGGGTTAGCATTTGGATTAGGGTGAGTGTTCATGTTCGGGTTAGGGTGACGGTTAGGGTGAAGGTGAGGGCTAGAATTAGCATTAGGTTTAGGGTTAGAGTTATAGTTAGTGTTAGCGTGAGGTTGAGGGTTAGGTTTCAGGTTAGGATTAGGTTTATGTTTAGGGTTAGACTGAAGGTGGGGTGAGGTTGACGGTGAGGTTTAGGGTTAGGGTTAGTTTTAGGGAGGGGTCTAGTATGAGGGTGAGGTTCAGGGTGAGAATGAGGGTTTCGGTTAAGAAAGGTTTAGGGTTAGAATTTAGGTGAGGGTGAGGTTTAACGTGAGGGTTAGGGTTATGTGTTGATTAAGGTTAGGGTTAGGGTGAGGGTTATGGTTAGGGTGATGTTTAGGGTGATGGTTAGTGTTAGGTGTGCAAGACGGTGAGAGTGAGGGGGTAGGTGATGGTTAGGGTTGATTTGACGGTTAGGGTAATGGTGAGAGTTACGGTGAAGTTGGGGGTTAGGGTTAGGTTTAGAGTGAGGGTTAGGGTTTGTGTTAGGGTGAGTGGTAGAGTGAGGGGTAGGGTTAGGGTTAGGGTGAGGGTTAGGGTTATTGTGAAGGCTAGGGTTAGGGTTAGAATTAGGATAAGGGTTTTGGTGAGGGTTAGTGTGAGGGTGAGGGTTAGGGTGAGGATTAAGTTGAGGGTTAGGGTGAGGATTAAGTTGAGGGTTAGGGTTAGTATCAGGGTGAGGGTTAGAGTTAGGTTTAGGGTGAGGATTAGGGTTAGGGTGAGGTTTATGGTAGGGTTAGGGTGAGGATGTGTGTTTGGGTGAGGGTGAATTTTAGGGTGTGTGTGGCGGTTAGGTGTAAAGTGTGGGTTAAGGTGACGGTGAGTGTTAGGGTGAGGGTGAGCCTTAGGGTGAGGGTGAGGATTAGGGTTAGGGTTAGGTTTAGGATTATGGTGTTGGTAAGGGTTATAATGTGGTTTAGGGTGAGGGTGAGATTTAGGGATAGCGTTAGAGTTAGGGTGAGGGTTAGGGTTCAGGTTAGGCTAAGGGTGAGTGTGAGGGTTAGAGTTAGGATTACAGTTATGTTTAGGGTGAGGGTAAGGTTTAGGGTGAGGGTTAGGGTGAGGGTGAGGGTTAGGATTTGGTTGAGGGTTAGGATGAGCGTTAGGATGAGAGTTAGGTATAGGTTTAGGGTTAGGGTGAGGGTAAGGGTGAGGTTTAGTGTTAGGGTTAGTTTTAGGGTTAGGGTGAGGATGAAGGTTATGGATAGCATTAGGGTTAGGGTTAGGGTGAGGGTTAGTCTTAGGGTTATGGTTAAGGTGAGGGTGAGGGTGAGGGTTAAGGTTAGCATTAGGGATAGGGTTAGGGTTAGGGTTGGGGTGAGGGTGAGGGATAGGGATAGGGTTAGGGTGAGGTTGAGCTTGAGGGTTAGGGTGAGGGTTAGGTTTAGGTTGAGGATTAGGGTTAGGGTGATGGTGAGGGTAAGGGTTAGGGTGAGGGCTAGGTTTAGGCTTAGGTTTAGGCTGAGTTTTATGTTTGTGTGAGGGTGAGAGTGAGGCTTAGTTTTAGGATTAGGCTTAGGTGTAGGGTTAGGCTTAGGGTGAAGTTGAGGATGAGGGTCACAGTTAGGTTTAGGGTGAGCGTTAGTGTTATGGTTAGGGTTAGGGTGAGGAAGAGAGTGAGGATTAGGGTGAGGGTCATGTTGAGGGTGAGGGTGATGGTTAGGTTTAGGGTGAGGGTTAGGGTTATGGTTAGGTTTAGGGTGAGGGTGAGTGAGAGGGATAGGGTCAGGTTGATGGTGAGGTTGAGGGTGAGGTTGAGGCTTAGGGTTTGGATGATGGTTAGGGTTAGGGTTCGGGTTAAGGTTAGGGTGAGGGTTAGGGTTAGGGTTAGGGTTAGTATGAGGGTTCGGCTGAGGTTTAGCCTTAGAGTTAGGGTGAGGTTAAAGGTTAGGGTAAGGGTGAGTGTTAGGTTTAGGATTAGGTTTAGGTTTAGGTTGAGGGTTAGGGATAAGGTTAGGCTTAGTGTGACGGTTTTGTTTAGGGTTAGGTTTAGAGTTAGGGTGAGGGTGAGGGTTAGGGTTTGAATTGGGGTTAGTGTTAGGGTTAGGGTGAGGTTGAGGTTGGGGCTGAGGGTGATGGTTAAGGTGAGTTTTAAGGTGAGGTTTAGGGTTAGTATGAGGGTGAGGGTTAGAGTTAGGTTTAGGGTGAGGGTTAGGTTTAGGGTAAGGTTTTGGTGAGGGTGTGGTTTCGGGTGAGGGGAGTTTTAGGGTGTGGGTGATGGTTAGGGTTAGGGTGAGGGTTAAGTTTAGGGTTAGGGTTCGGGTGAGGGTGAGTTTTAGGGTTAGGGTGAGGGTTAGGGTTAGGGTTAGGGTTAAGGTTAGGATGAGGATTAGGGTTAGGGTTAGGTTTCAGATGAGGGTTAGGCTGACGGTTAGGGTGAGGGTTTGTGGGAGGGTAAGGTTTAGGGTGAGTGTTAGGGTGAGGGTGAGGTTTAGGGTGAGGGTAAGCGTTAAGGTGAGGGTTAGGGTGAGGGTGAGGAATAGGTTTAAGGTGAGGGTAAGGGTTAGGACGAAGTTTAGGGTGGTTTTGAGGGTTAATTTTAGCATTAAATTTATGGCGAGGGTCAAGGTTAGGGTGAGGGTTAGAGTTAGGGTTAGGTATAGGGTGAAGATTAGGGTTAGGGTTACGTTTAGGGTGAGCATTAGGCTAAAGTTTACTGTTAGGGTTAGGGTTAGGGTGAGGGTTGGAGGAGGGTTAGGGTTAGGGTTAGTGTTAGGGTTAGGTTGAGTGTTAGGGTGAGCGTTAGGTTGAGGTTTAGGTTTAGGTTTTGGGTTAGGGTGAGGGTTAGGGTGAGGTTTATTGTTAGTTTTAGGTTTAGGGTTAGGGTGAATGTTATGGTGAGGGTAAGGGTTAGAGTGAGGTTTAGGGTGAGGGTGAGAGTTAGGGATAGCATTAAAGTTAGGGTTAGAGTTTGGGTGAAGGTTAGGGTTACGGTTAGGGTGATGGTGAGTGTTAGGGTTACCTTTAGGGTTAGGGTTAGGGTTAGGGTGAGGTTTAGGTTTAGTGTGAGTGTAAGGGTTAGATTTAGGATTAGGCTTAGGTGTAGGGTTATGCTTAGGGTTAGGGTGAGAGTGAGGGTCATAGTTATGTTTAGGGTGAGGATTAGGGTTAGGGTGAGGGTGAGGGTTAGGTTTAGGGTGATGTTTAGTGTGAGGCTGAAGTTGAAGTTGAGGATAAGAGTTTAGGTTTGGTTTAGGGTTAGGTTGAGGGGTAGGATGAAGGTGAGGGTTAGGGTTAGGGTTAGGGTGAGGGTTAGGATTACGGTTAGGGGTGTTGTAGGCTGAGGGGTAGGTTTAGGGTTAGTTTTGGGGTTATGGCTAATGTAAGCGTTAGGGTTAGTGTTAGGGTTAGTGTGAGTGTTAGGGTTACGGTGAGGTTTAGGGTAGGATTAGGGTCAGGGTGAGGGTGAGGGTGAGGGTGAATTTTAGGGAGAGTGTGATGGTTAGGTTTAGGGTGAGGGTTAAGGTGACAGTGAGAGTTAGGTTGAGGGTGAGGGTTAGGATTACGGTGAGGTTTAGGGTTAGGGTTAGGGTTAGGGATAGGTTGACGGTAAAGGTTAGGATGAGGTTTAGCGTGAGGGTGAGTTTTAGGGATATCATTAGAAATAGGGTGAGGGTTTGAGTGAGGGTTAGGCTTCAGGTTAGGCTTAGGGTGAGGGTGAGGCTTAGAGTTAGGGTTAGGGTTAGGGTGAGGGTGTGGGTAAGGTTTAGGGTGAGGATTAGGGTGAGGGTGAGGATTAGTGTTAGATTGAGGGTTAGGGTGAGCATTAGGGTGAGGGTTATGTTTAGGTTTAGTGTTAGGGTGAGGTTTAGGGTGAGGTTTAATATTAGGGTTAGTGTTAGGGTTAGGGTGAGGGTTAGGGTGAGGGTTAGGGTGAGGGTAAGGGTTAGAGTGAGGGTTAGGGTGAAGGTGAGGTTTAAGGATAGCATTAGGCTTTGGGTTAGAGATAGGGTGAGGGTTAGAGTTAGGGTTAGGATTATGGTGAGGGTGAGGGTGAGGTTGAGGGTTATGGTTAGCATTAGTGTTAGGGTTAGTGTTAATGTGAGGTTTAGTGTTAGGGTTAGGGTGAGGGTTAGGGTTAGTGTTAGGGTGAAGGTTAGGTTTAGGGTGACGGTGAGGATAAGGGTGATGTTTAGGGTGAGAGTGAGTGTTAGGGTGAGGGTGAGGGTGAGGGTGAGGGTGTAGGTGATGGTTAGGGTTAGGGTGACTGTGAGGGTTATTGCTAGGGTTACGTCAAGGTGAGGGTTAGGGCTAGGGTTACGGTGAGGGTTAGGATTAGGTTTAGGGTGAGGGGTAGGGTGAGGGGTAGGTTTAGGGATAGGGGGAGTGTTACGGTTTTAATGTGAGGGTTATCGTTAGGTTTAGACTTAGGGTGATATTTAGGGTGAGGGTGAGGGTTAGGGTTAGCGTTAGGTTTAAGGTGAGTGTTGGGTGAGGTTTAAGGTGAGAGTTTGTGTTAGTATGATGGTAAGGGTTAGAGTTAGGTTTAGGGTGAAGGTTAGGGTGAGGGTGAGGTTTAGAGTAGGGTTCGGATGAGGGTGAGGGTGAGGGTGAGGGTGAGTTTTAGGGTTAGGGTGATGGTTAGGGATAGGGTAAGGGTTAAGGTTTTGGTGTGGGTTAGGTTATGGGTGAGGTTAAGGATTACAGTGAGGATTAGGCTTAGGGTTAGTGTTAAGGTTATGGTGAGGGTAAGGGTTACGATGAGGTATAGGGTGAGGGTGAGGTTTAGGGATAGCTTTAGAGTTAGGGTGAAGGTTATTGTGAGGGTTAGGATTCGGGTTAGGCTTAGGGTGATGGTGAGAGTTACAGTTAGGGTTAGGATTAGGGTTAGGGTGAGGGTAAGCTTTAGGGTGAGAGTTAGGGTGAGGGTGAGGGTTAGGGTTAGGTTGAGGGTTAAGGTGAGCATTAGGGTGAGAATTAGGTTTAGGGTGAGGTTGAGTGTGAGGGTTAGGTTTAGGATTAGGCTTAGGTGTAGGGTTAGGCTTAGGGTGAGGGTGAGTGTGAGGATCAGAATTAGGTTTAGGGTGAAGGTTAGGGATATGATTAGGGTTAGGTTGAGGGGGAGGGGGAGGATTAGGGTGAGGGTAGTGTTGAGGTTGAGGGTAAGGGTCAGGATGAGGGTTTGGGTGAGGGTTAGGGTTAGAGTTAGGGTTAGGTTGAGGATGAGGTTGAGCGTGAGGGTGAGGGTGAGAGTTAGGGTGAGGGTGAGGGTTGGGTTAGGGTTAGGGTTATGGTTAGGTTGAGGGTTAGGGTAATGGTTAGGGTTAGGATGAGGTTTAAGCTGAGGGTTAGGGTTAGGGTTCGGGTGAGGGTAAGAGTTAGGGTCAGGTTTTGGATGAGGGTGAGGCGAGAGTTAGGCTTAGGGTTATGGTGAGCTTTGGGGTGAGGGTAAGGCTTAGGGTGAGGATTGGGGAGAATGAGAGGTTAGCGTTTAGGTGAGGGTAAGGGTTAGGGCGAGGTTTAGGGTTGAGGTTGAGGGTTAATGTTAGCATTAGGGTTACAGTGAGGGTGAGGGTTAGGGTGAGGGTTTGGGTTAGGTTTAGGGTTAGGGTGAGGCTGAGGGCTAGTGTTAGCATTAGGGTTAGGTTTAGGGTTAGGATTAGGGTGAGGGTGAAGGTGAGGGTTAGGGTTAGGGCTTGGATTAGGGTTAGGGTTAGGTTTAGGCTGAGGGTGGCGGTGAGGTTGAGGTTGAGGGTTATGGTTAGGTATAGTTTTAGGGTGAGGGCTAGTGTGAGGGTGAGGGTTAGGGTGAGGTTTAGGGTGAGGGTGAGGGTTTCAGTTAGGAAAGGCTTAGGGTTAAGGGTAGAGTGAGGATTAGGTTGAGGGTGAGGTTTAAGGTGAGGGTTAGGGTTAGGGTGAGGACTAGGGTTAGATTTAGAATGAGGGTTAGGGTTAGGGCGATGTTTAGGTTGAGGGTGAGGAGGAGGGTGAGGGCGAGTATTAGGGTGAGGGTTAGCGTGTAGGTGCGAGTTAGGTTTAGGTTGAGGGTTAGGGTTAGGGATAGGATTAGGGTTACGGTGAGGGTAAGGTTTAGGGTGAGGGTTTGGATGAGGGTGAGGTTAGGGTTAGGGTTAGTATGAGGGTTAGTCTTAGGGTTAGGGTGAGGTTAAGTAGTAGGGTGAGGGTGGGGGTTTGGTTTAGGATTAGGTTTAGGGTTATAGTGAGGGTTAGGGATAGGGTTAGGTTTAGCGTGAGGGTTTTGGTTAGGGCTAGGTTTAGAGTTAGGGTGAGGGTGAGGGTTAGGGTTTGAATTAGGGTTAGAGTTAGGGTTAGGCTGAGGTTGAGGTTGAGGCTGAGGGTGAGGGTTTGGGTTTGGGTTAGGGTTAGGGTTAGGGTTAGGGTTAAGTTTAGGGTGAGAGTTAGGGTTAGGTTTAGGATGAGGGATAGGCCGACGGTTAGGTTTAGGGTTCGGGGGAGGGTAAGGGTTAGGGTGAGGGTTAGGGTGAGGTTGTGCCATAGTGTGAGGGTAAGGGTTAAGGCGAGGGTTAGGGTCAGGGTGAGGGATAGGGTTAAGGTGACGGTTAGGTTAAAGGCGATATTTTGGGTGAGGTTGAGGGTTAATATTAATATTAGATTTATGTTGAGGGTGACGGTTAGGGTGAGGTTTAGTGTTAGGGTTAGGGTTAGGGTGTGGGTGAGGGTGAGGGATAGCATTAGAGTTAGGTTTAGGGTGAGGGCTATTGTTAGCGTAAGGGTGAGAATTAGTGTTAGGTTGAGGGTTAGGGATAGGTTTGGAGTTAGAGTGAGGGTCAGGATTAGGGTTAGTGTTAGGGTTTGGTTGACGGTTAGGGTTAGGGTTAGGTTGAGGGTTAGGGTTAGTGTTAGGTTGAGGGTGAGAGTGAGGTTTAGGGTTAGGTTTAGGGTTAGTGTTAGGGTTTGGTTGACGGTTAGGGTTAGGGTTAGGTTGAGGGTTAGGGTTAGGGTTAGGTTGAGGGTTAGGTTTAGGGTTAGGAAGAGGGTTTCGCTGAGGTTTATGGTTAGGGTTAGGGTGAGGGTTAGGGTTAGTGTGAGTGTTAGGATTAGGGTTAGGGTTAGTATTAGGCTAGGGAAAGGTTTAGGGTGCGTTTTAGGATGACTGTGAGGGTTAGGGTTAGGGTGAAGGTTAGGGTGAGGGTTAGGGTTACGTTTAGGGTGAGGGTTAGGATGAGGTTTGTTTTAGAGATAGGGTTATTGTTACGGTAAGGGTGAGGGTTAGGGTGAGGGTTAGGGTGAGGAATAGGCTTAGGATGAGGGTGATGTTTAGGGTTGGGCTTAGGGTCAGGGTTAGGTTGTGGGTAAGGTTTAGGGTGCGAGTTAGGTTTAGGGTTAGAGTAAGGATTAGAATGAGGGTTAGGGTGAGGGTGAGGGTTAGGAATAGCAGTAGGGTTAGGGTTAGCGTTAAGGTGAGGGTTAGGGTTGTGGTTAGGGTTGGGGTGAGGGTAAGGCTGAGGGATATGTTGAGGGTTAGGGTTAGGGTTATGGTTAGGGTTAGGGTGAGGTTTAGGTTTAGGATTAGGGATAGGGTGAGGTTGAGGGTTAGGGTTAGGCTGAGGGTTAGGGATAGAATTAGGTTTAGGGTTAGGTATAGGGTGAGGGTTATGGTTATGGTTAGGGTTAGGATGAGATTGAGGGTTATGTTGAGAGTTAGGGTTTGGGTTAGGTTTAGGGTGAGTGTGAGGGTGAGGATTAGGGTTAGTGTTAGGTTTAGAGTGAAGGTTTGGTTTAGGGTTAGGGAGAGGGCTAGGTTTAGGGTTAGGGTGAGAGTGAGGTTCAGGGTGTGGGTTAGGTTTAGGGTTAGGGTTAGGGATAAGGTGAGGGTTTGGGTGAGGGTGAGGGTTGGGTTGTGGGTGAGGGTTAGGGTAAAGGTGAGGGTTAGATTGACTGGGACGCTTAGAGTGAGGGCGAGGGTTAAGGTTAGGTTTAGGGTGATGTTTAGGTTTCGTATTAGTGTTAGGGTGAGGGTTAGGGTGAGGGGTATATTTAGGGTTAGGGTGAAGGTTAGAATTGGTGTGAGGGTTAGGGTTAGAGAGAGGGTAAGGTTTAGGGTGAGATTTAAGGTGAGGTTTAGGGTTACTGTTAGCGTTAGGGTTAGGTTGAGGGTTAGGGTGAGGTTTAGAGTTACGGTGAGGAAGAGGGTTAGGGTTAGGGGGAGGGTGAGTGTTAGGGTTAGGGTGAGAGTTAGAGTAAGGGTTAGGGTGAGGGTGAGGTTTAGTGTTAGGTTTAGGGTGAGGGTTAGGGTGAAGATGAGGGTAAGTTTTATGTGGAGGGTTTGGGGGAGGGGGAGGTTTAGGGTTAGGGTTAAGTTTTGGGTGAGGTTTAGGGTTAAGGTTAGGGTTTGGTTTAGGTTTATGGTTAGGGTTAATGTTAGGGTTAGGTTTAGGGTAAGGGTTATGTTTAGGGTTAGGGTGAGGGTCACGGTTAGGTTTAGGGTGAGGGTTATGTTTAGGGTGAGGGTTAGAGTTAGATTTAGGGTTAGGGTGAGGCTGAGGGTGAGGCTTAGGGTTAGGATTAGTGTTTGGGTTAGGGTGAAGTGACGGTGAGGCTTAGGGTTCGATTAGTGTTTGGCTTAGTGTTAGGCTGAGCATGAGGGTGAGGGTTAGGGTTAGCGTGAGGGTTAGGGTTAGGTTTAGGATGAGGGTTCCGGTGAGGGTGAGGGTTAGGGTGTGTTTTAGGGTTAGGTTTAGGGTGTTTGTTTGGGTGATGTTGAGTTTGAGGATTAGATTTAGGGTTAGTGTTAGAGTTAGGGTTTGGGTGAGTTTTAGGATTAGAGTTAAGATTAGGTTGAGAGCTACGGTGAGGGTGATGGTTAGGGTGTGAGTGAAGGTGAGGGTGAGGGTTAGGGTGTGGGTTAGTGTTAAGGTTAGGCTCAGGGTTACCGTTAGGGTGAGGGTTAGGGTTAGGTTTAGGGTTAGGTTGAGGTTGAGGCTGAGGCTGAGATTTAAGTTGATGGTGAGGGTGAGTGTGAGGGTTAGGATTAGGGTTAGGTGAGTGTTAGGGTTAGCGTTAGGTTTAGAATGTGGGTTAGGTTGAGGGGTAGGGTTAGGGTTAGTGTGAGGGGTAGGGTTAATGTGAGGGTTAGTGTTAGGTTTAGTGTTACCGTGAGAGTAAGTGTAACGGTGAGGGTTAGGATTAGGGTTAGGGTTAGGGTTAGGGTTAGGGTTAGGGTGAGGGGTAGGGTTCGGTTTAGGTTTCAGGTTATGGTTAGGGTAGGTTGAGGCTTAGGGTTAGGCTAAAGGTTAGTGTTAGGGTGAGGGTTAGGGTTAGTGTTAGGGTTAGGGTTTGGTTGAGTGTTAGGGTGAGTGTTTGGGTTAGGCTTAAGGTTAAGTTGAGGGTGAGGGTTAGGGTTAGTGTTAGGGTTAGGTTTGGTTTAGGCTGAGGGCTAGGGTTAGGGTGAGGGTTAGGGTGAGGTTTAGTGTTAGGCTGATAGTGAGGGTGAGGGTGATTTTTTGGGTTAGGTTTAGGATTAGTGTGAGTGTTTGGGTTAGGGTTAGGGTTAGGTTGAGGTTTAGGGTGAGGGGTAGGGTTAGGGTTAGGTTGAGGGTGAGGGTGAGTGTGAGGTTTAGGGTTAGGGTGAGTGTTAGGGTTAGGGTTAGGGTGAGGGTGAGGGTTAGGGTTAGGTTTAGGATGAGGGTTGGTGTGAGGAGTAGGGTTAGTATTAGTGTGAGTGTTAGGGTTAGTGTAAGGTTTAGGGATAGGTTTAGGGTTAGGGTTAGGGTGAGGGTTAGGGTTAGGGTTAGTGTTAGGCTGAGGGCTGGAGTGAGTGTGAGGTTTAGGGTGAGGGTGAGGGTCAAGGTGATGGTGAGGGTGTCGCTGAGGGTTAGGGTAGGGTGAGGGTTAGGTTGATGGTGCGGGCTAGGGTGAGGTTGAGGGTTAGGTTTAGGGTGAGGGTCAGGGTGCGGATTAGTGTTATGGTTAGGGTTAGGATGAGGGTTAGGGTGAGTGGTAGTTTTAGGGTTAGGGTTAGGGTTATTGTGATGGTAACGTTTAAAGTGAGGGTGAAGGTTAGGTTTAGGTTTAGGGTTAGGATGACAGTAATTGTTAGGGTGAGGATTAGGAAGAGGGTGAGTGTTAGGGTTAGGGTAAGGGTTAGGCTGATGTTTAAGGTTAAGGTTTGGGTTAGGGTTAGGGTTAATTTTAGGGTGAAGGTTACGATAATGCTAAGGGTTAGGTTGAGGATGTGGATTAGGGTTACGGTTAGGGTTAGTGTGAGGGGTAGGGTTAGGGTTAGAGTGACGGTTAGGTTTAGTGGGAGGTTATGGTTACGGATAGGGTTAAGGTGACGGTAAGGGTTAGGATGACGGTAGAGTGAGATTGAGTTTCAGGGTTAGCATGAGTGTTAATGTGAGGGTTAGTGTGAGTGTTAGGGTTAGGGTTAGGGTGAGGGTGAGGGTGAAGGTTAGTGTTAGGCTTAGGATCTGGGTTAGGGTTAGTGTGAGAGTTAGGGTTAGGTTTAGGGTTACGGTGAGGATTTGGGTGAGGGTGAGGTTTGGGTTGTGGGTGAGGGTTAGGGTAAAGTTGAGGGTTAGATTGAGGGTGAGGGTGAGGGATAGGGTTTGGTTTAGAGTTAGGATGAGGGTTATGGTAAGGGGTATAGATAGGGTTAGGGGTGAGAATTAGGGTTAGTGTGAGGGTGAGGAATAGGGTTCGGATTAGGGTTAGTGTTAGGGTTAGGCTGAGGGTCAGGGTGAGTGTTTGGGTTAGGGTTAGGGTTAGGGTGAGTGTTAGGTTTAGGCTTAGGACTAGGATGAAAGTTAAGGTGAGGGTAGATTTAGGGTTAGGTTGAGAGTTACTGTTAGGATGAGGATAAGGGTTAGGGTGAGGGTGAGGATTAGGGTGAGGATTAGGGTTAGGATGAGGGTTAGGGTTAGAGTTAGGATTAGGGTGAGGGCTAGGATGAGGGTGAGGTTTAGGGGGAGGGGGAGGGTGAGGGTAAGGGATAAGGGGTGGGTTAGGGTTGGGTTTAGGGTCAGTGTTATGGTGAGGGTGAGGGTTAGGTTAGGGTTAGTGTTAGCGTGAGGTTTAGGCTGAGGATGAGGTTTAAGGTGAGGGTGAAGGTTGGTGTGAGTGTGAGGGTTAGAGTTCGGGTTAGGGTTAGGTTGAGCTTAAGGGTGAGGATTAGTGTTTGGATTAGTGTTAGGGTTAGGGTGAGCATGAGGGTGAGTGTGAATGTTAGTGTTAGGGTTAGGGTGAGGGTTAGGTTTATTTTGAGTGTTACGGTGAGGATGAAGGTAAGGGTTAGGTTCAGGGTTAGGGTGAGGGAGAGGGTTAGGTTTAGGGTTAGTGTTAGGTTGAGGGTTAGGGTGAGGATTAGGGTTAAGTTAAAGTTTAGGTTTACGGTGAGAGTTAGGGTTAATGTTAGCCTTATGTTTAGGGTAATGTTTAGGGATAGTGTGAAGGTTAGGGTTAGGGTGAGGTTTAGGTTTAGGGTGAGGGTTAGGGTTAGTATTAGTGTTAGGGTGAGGGCTAGTGTGAAGGTGAGGGTTAGGATTAGGCTTAGGCTTAGGGTTAGGGTTAGGGTTAGGGTGAGTGTGAGGGTTAGGGTTATGGTTAGGGTTAGGGTCTGGGTTAGGGTTATGGTAGGGTTAGGGTTAGGGTTAGGGTGAGAGTGAGTTTGAGGGTGAGGGTTAGGTTTAGGGTTAGAGTTTGGGATAGGGTGAGGCTTGGGTTGTGGGTGAGGGTTAGAGTAAAGGTGAGGGTTAGGTTGAAGGGGAGGGTTAGGGTGATGGCGAAGGATAAGGTTAGGTTTAGGGTGGTGGTTAGGTTTCGTATTAGTGTTAGGCTGAGTGTCAGGTTGAGTGTTAGGGTTAACGTTATTGATTGGGTGAGTGTTAGGTGTAGGCATAGGGTTAGGATGAGGGTTAAGGTGAGGGGTAGGGGTAGGTTTAGGGTGATGGTTAGGGTTTGGGTGAGGTTTAGGGTTAGAGTTAGTTTTAGGGTAAGGTCTAGGCTGACTGTGTGGGTTAGCATGAAGGTGAGTTTGAGGGTGAGGGTTAGGGTTAGGTTAAGGGTTAGGGTGAGGGGTAGGGTGAGGTTTAGGGTTAGGATTTTGCTTAGGGTTAGTGTGAGGGTGAGGGTTAGGATTAGGGTTAGGGTGAGTGTGAGGTGAGGTTTACTGATAGGTTTAGGTTTAGGGTGAGGGTGAGTGTTAGGTTTAGGATTAGTGTTAGGCTTAGGGTTTGGCTTAGGTTAAGGGTGAAGGTGATGATTAGGATTAGGTTGAGGTTTAGGGTTAGGGTTAGGGTGGGGATTAGGGTTAGGGTGATGTTTAGTGTGAGGGTGAGGGTGAGAGTTCGGGTGAGGCTAAGGGTTTGTGTGTGGGTGAGAGTTAGGGTTAGGGTGAGTGCTAGGGTGACCGTGAGTTTGAGGGTTAGGTTTAGGGTAAGGGTTAGGGTGAGTGTTAGGGGGAGGGTGAGGGTTAGGCTTAGTGTTAGGGTTAGGGTTTGTGTGAGTGTTAGGGGTAGGGTTAGGGTTAGGGTTAGGGTAAGGTGAGGGTAAGTTTTAGGGTGTGGGTTAGGTTTAGGTTGAGGGTAAGGGTGAGGGTGAGGGATAGGGTTAGGTTTAGGGTTAGGGTGAGGGTTAAGGTGAGGGGTGTAGTTAGGGTTAGAGTTAGGTTTAGAATTAGGGTGAGTGTGAGCATGAGGAATAGGGTTCAGTTTTGGGTTAGGGTTAGGGTTAGGCTGAGGGTCAGGGTGTGTGTTAGGTTTAGGGTTAGGGTGAAAGTTAAAGTTAGGCTTAGGGTTAGTGTGAGGGTCACTGTTAGGTTTAGGGACAGGGTAATGTTTAGGGTAAGGGTTAGATTTAGGCTTAGGGTTAGGGTGAGGCTGAGGGTGAGGCTTAGGGTTAGGATTAGTGTTTGGGTTAGGGTGAGGGTGAGGGTGAGGCTTAGGCTTCGATTAGAGTTTGGCTTAGGATTAGGCTGAGCATGAGGGTGAGGGTTAATGTTAGCGTGAGGGTTAGGTTTAGGGTTAGGTTTAGGATGAGGGTGAGGGTGAGGGTGTGGGTTAGGGTTTGGGTGAGGATTAGGGTTAGGGTGAGTGTTAGATTTAGGGTTTGGGTGAGTGTTAGGGTTAGAGTTAGGGTTAGGGTGAGGGCTAGTTGAGGGTGAGGGTTAGTTTGAGGGTGAGGGTGAGGGTGAGGGTAAGGGTGTGGTTTAGTTTTAGGGTTAGGGTCAGGGTTACCATTAGGGTGAGGGTTATGGTTATTGTTAGGGTTAGGTTGAGGTTGAGGCTGAGGCTGAGGTTTAAGGTGAAGGTGAGGGTGAGGGTGAGGGTGAGAGTTAGGGTTAGGATTAGTGTTAGGGTGAGTGTTAGTGTTAGTGTTAGGTTTAGTATGAGGGTTAGGGTGAGGGGTAGGGTTAGGGTTAGTTTGAGAGTTATGGTTAGTGTGAGGGTTAGAGTTCGGGTTAGGCTTACCTTGAGGGTAAGTGGAATGGTGAGGGTTAGGATGAGGGTGACGTTTAGGGTTAGGCTGAGGCTTATGGTTAGGGTGAGGGTGAGGGTTAGGGATAGCGTGAGTGTTAGGGTTAGGATTAGTGTGCGGGTTAGGGTTAGGTGATGTTTAGTGTGAGCGTGAGGTGTAGGGTGAGTGTTCGTGTTCGGGTGAGGGTGAGGGTTATGTCGTGGTCGAGAATTAGGATTAGGGTGAGTGTTAGTGTGACGGTGTGTTTGAGTGTTAGGTTTAGGTTTAGTGTTATTGTTAGGGTTTGGGTGAGTGTTAGGGTCAAAGTTAGGATTAGGGTGAGGAGTAGTGTAAGGGTGAGGGTTAGGGTGAGTTTGAGGGTGAGGGTGAGGGTTAGGGTGAGGGTGAGGGTTAGGATTAGGCTTAGGGTTAGGGTAAGTGTTAGGGTGAGGGTGAGGGTTAGGGTTAGGTTTAGTGTTAGGGTCTGGGTTAGGCTTAGGATGAGGGTTAGGGTTAGGGTTATTGTGAGGGTGAGGTTGAGGTTGTGGGTTAGGTTTACGGTTATGGTTAGGGATTGGGTGAGGGTTTAGGTGAGGGTGAGGGTTGGGTTGTGGGTGAGGGCTAGGGTAAGGGTGAGGGTTAGATTGACGGGGAGGGTTAGAGTGAGGGTGTGGGTTAAGGTTAGGGTTAGGGTGATGGTTAGGTTTCATATTAGTGTTAGGTTGAGGTTTAGGGTGAGGGGTATAGTTAGGGTTAGGGTGAAGGTTAGGATTGGTGTGAGGGTTAGGGTTAGGTTTAGGGTTAGAGTGAGGGTAAGGATTAGGGTGAACTTTAGCGTGAGTTTTAGGGTTTGTGTTAGAGTTATGATTAGGTTGAGGTTTAGAGGTTAGGGTGAGGTTTAGAGTTAGGGTGAGGGTGAGGGTGAGGCTTAGGGTTCGGGTTTGGGTTCGGGTTATGGTTAGGGTAGGGTGAGGGTTAGGGTTAGGCTAAAGGTTAGTGTTAGAGTAAGGGTTAGGGTTAGTGTTAGGGTTAGGGTTTTGTTGAGTGTTAGGGTGAGTGTTTGGCTTAGGCTTAGGTTTAGGGTGAGGGTGAGGGTTAGGGGGAGGGTTAGGGTTAATGTTAGGGTTAGTGTATGGGTTAGGCTGAGGGCTAGGTTTAGGGTGAGGCTTAGGGTGAGGGTGAGGGTGAGGGTGAGGTTTAGGGTGTAGGTGAGGGTTAGGCTAGGTTGTGGGTTAGGGTGAGGTTTCGTGATAGGCTGATAGTGAGGGTTAGGGTGAGGTTTAGGGCTAGGTTTAGGATTAGTGTGAGTGTTAGGGTTAGAGTTAGGCTTAGGATGAGGTTTAGGGTAAGGGGTAGGGTTACAGTTAGGTTGAGTTTGCGGGTGAGGGTGAGGTTTAGTGTTAGGGTGAGTGTTATTTTTAGGGTAAGGGTGAGGGTGAGAGTTAGGGTTAGGTTTAGGATGAGGGTTAGTGTGAGGGGTAGTGTTAGGGTTAGTGTGAGGGTTAGGGTTATAGTGAGGGTTAGGGATAGGTTTAGGGTTAGGGTTAGGCTGAGGGCTAGGGTGAGGGTGAGGTTTATAGTGAGGGTGAGAGAGAAGGTGAGGGTGAGGGTGTCACTGAGGGTTAGGGTAGGGTGAAGTTTTGGGTGACGGTGAGGGTTAGGGTCAGGGTTAGGTTTAGGTTAAGGGTTAGGGTGAGGGGTAGGGATAGGGTTAGTGTGAGCCTTAGTGTAAGTGTGAGGGTTAGGATTAGGTTTAGGGTTAGGGTTACAGTGAGGGTAAGTGTAAAGTTGAGGGTTCGGATGAGGGTGAGGGTTAGGGATATGTTTAGGGTGAAGGTGAGTGTTCAGGTGAGAATGAAGTTTAGGGTTAGGGTTAGGGTGAGGGTTAGGGTTAGGGTGAGGATGAGGGTTAGTTTTAGGGTTAGGGTGAGGGTTAGGATTAGGGTTAGGTTAAGGGTTTGTGTGAGGGTTAGGGTGAGGTTTAGGGTTAGGCTTTATTTTAGGGTTAGGGTGAACGTGAGGGTTAGGGTTAGGGTTAGCGTGAGGTTTAGGGTGAGGGTTAGGGTTAGGGTGAGGGTTAGGTTTAGGGTGATGTTAGGGTGAGGGTGAGGGTGAGGGTTAGGTTTCGGATTATGGTTAGGGTTAGGTTTAGACTGAGGGTGAGGGTGAGGGTGAGGGTTTGGTTTAGGTTGAGGGTAAGTGTTAGGGTTAGGTTTAGGGTGAGGGTGACGGTTAGGGCTAGGGTTATGGTTAGGTTTAGGATGAGGGTTAGTGTGAAGTGTAGGGTTAGCTTAGGGTGAGGATGAGGTTGAGTGTGAGGTTTAGTGTTAGGTTTAGGATTAGTGTGCGTGTTAGGGTTAGGGTTAGTGTTAGGATGAGGTTTAGGTTGAGGGGTAGGTTTAGTGTTAGGTTGAGGGTGAGGTTGATGGTGAGGTTTAGGGTTAGGGTGAGGGTTAGGGTTAGGGTTAGGATGAGCGTGAGGGTTAGGGTTAGGTTTAGGATGAGGGTTAGTTTGAGGGTTAGGGTTAGGGTTAGTGTTAACCTTAGGGTTAGTGTGATGGTTAGGGTTAGGTTAAGGGTTAGGGTAATGATTAGGATTTGGTTTACGGTCAGGCCGAGGGCTAGAGTGAGGGTGAGGGTTAAGGTGAGGGTGAGGGTGAGGGTGAGGGTGAGGGTTAGGGTGTCGTTGAGGTTTAGGGTAGGGTGAGGATTAGGGTGACAGTGATTTTTAGATTGAGGGTGAGGGTAAGGGTTCAGGTTAGGGTTAGGGACAGGGTGAGGATTAGGGTTACTGTTAGTGTTAGGATGAAGCTTAGGGTGAGGAGTAGTTTTATGATTGGGGTTAGGGTTACGGTGAGGTTAAGGGTTATGGTGAGGGTGAGGGTCGGGTTTAGGATTATGGTGAGGGTAATTGTTAGGGTGAGGGTTACGATGAGGATGAGGTGTAGGGTTAGGGTAAGGGTTAGGGTGATGTTTAAGGTTAAGTTTAGGGTTTGGATTAGGGTTAGGGTTAGGGTGAGGGTTAGGGGGAGGGTTAGGTCTAGTGTGAGGGTTAAGTTTAGGGATAGGTTTAGGGTGAGGGTAAGGGTTAGGATGAGGGTAGGGTGAGAGTTAGGTTTAGGGTTAACATGAACGTTAGGGTGAGGTTTAGGGTGAGGTTTAGGGTTATGGCTAGAGTTAGCATTAGGTTGAGGGTTAGGATGAGGTTTAGAATTAGGGTGAGGTTGAGTGTTAGGTTTAGGGTTAGGGTGAAAGTTAGGGTTAGGGTGAGAGTTAGAGTTAGGGTTAGGGTTAGGTTGAGGGCTAGGGTGAAGGTGAGGTTTAGGGTGAGGGTGAGGGTGAGGGTAAGGGTTAGGGTGTGGGTTTTGGGTTAGATTTAGGATTAGGGTTTCGCTTTTGTAAGGGTTATGGTTGGGGTTAGGGTGAGGTTGATGCTGAGGCTGAGGTTTAAGGTGAGTTTGATGGTGCGTGTGAGGGTGAGGGTTAGGGTTCGGGATAGGATTAACTTGAGGGTAAGGGTGAGGATTAGTTTTTGGATTGGTGTTAGGGTTAGGGTTAGGCAGAGGGTGAGCGTGAGGGTGAGGTCGAGGGTTAAGTTTATGGTGATTGTTAAGGTGAGGATGAGGGTAAGGGTTAGGTTGAGGGTTAGGGTGAGGGTGAGGGTTAGGGTTAGTGTGAGGATGAGGGTTAGGGTTAAGTTTAGGTTTAGGGTGAAGGTTAGGGATAATGTTAGGGTTAGGTTTAAGGTAAGGGTTAGGGTTAGGGTTATGTTTAGGGTGAGGGTTACGGTTAGGTTTACGGTGAGGGTTAGGGTTAGTGTGAGGGTGAGGGTTAGGTTTAGGTTTAGGGTGGGGGTGAGAGTGAGGGTTAGGTTTGGGATTAGGTTTAGAGTGAGGGTGAGGGTGAGGGTGAGGCTTAGGGTTAGGATTAGTGTTTCGGTTGGGTTTAGGCTGAGGGTGAGCGTGAGGGTTAGCGTGAGTGTTAGGGTTAGGGTTAAGTTTAGGTTAAGGGCTAGCCTGAGGGTTAAGTTTAGGTTTAGTGTGAGTTTGAGGGTGAGGGTTAGGCTGAGGTTTATGGTTAGGTTGAGGTTTAGGGTTAGGGTTACTTTTAGGTTGAGGGTTAGGGTGAGAGATAGGGTTAGGTTTAGTGTGAACCTTAGTGTTAATTTGAGGTTAGGATTAGTGTTAGGGTTAGGGTTACCGTGAGTGTAAGTGTAAGGATGAGGGTTAGGATGAGGGTGATGGTTAGGGATAGGTTTAGGGTGAGGGTGAGTGTTAGCGTGAGGATGCGGGTTAGGATTAGGGTTAAGGGTAGGTTTAGGGTTAGGGTTAGACTGAGGGTGAGGGTGAGGGTGAGGTTTTGGGATAGGGGGATGGTTAGGTTTAGGGTGAGGTTGACGGTGAGTGTTAGGTTTAGGTGTAGGGTTAGGATGAGGCGTAGGGTAAGGAATAGGGTTATGGTTAGGATGAGGGTTAGGGTTAGTGTGAGGTATAGTGTTAGGGTTAAGGTGAGGGTAAGGGTTACTATGAGGGTTAGGGTGAGGGTGACGGTAGGGTTAGGGTTAGGTTGTGGGTGAGGGTTAAAGTTAGGGTGAGTGTTAGAGTGACGGTGAGTTTGAGGGTTAGGTTTAGGGTAAGGGTTAGGGTGAGGGTGAGGTTTAGGGTTAGATTTAAGGTTAGTGTGAGGTTTAGGTTTTGGGTGAAATTTAGGGTTAGGGTTAGGTTTAGGATAGGGTGCAGGTAAGGTTTAGGGTGAGGGTTAGGGTTAGGCTGAGGCTGAGGGTGAGGGTGAGGCTTAGGTTTAGGTTTAGGGTTAGGCTGAGGTTTCAGGTGAGGGGTATAGTTAGGGTTAGGGTTAGAGTTAGAATTAGGGTGAGTGTGAGGGTGTGGGTTAGTTTTAGGATTAGGGTGAGGGTTAGGGTTTGGGTTAGGCTGAGGCTCAGGGTGAGTGTTCAGGTTAGGGTTAGGGTTAGGGTGAATGTTAGGGTTAGGTTTAGGGTTAGGATGAGGGTTAAGGTGAGGGGTAGGGTTAGGGGTAGGTTGAGGGTTAGGGTTAGGGTGAGTGTTAGGGTTAGGGTGAGGGTAGTGTTTAGGGTGAGGGTTAGTATGAGCGTGAGGTTTTGCGTTAGGGTGAGGGTTAGTTTTCGAGTTAGGATTACTGTGAGGGCTAGGGTGAGGGTGATATTTAGGGTGAGGGTGAGGATTACGTTGTGGGTTAGGTTTAGGGTTTGGGTCAGGGTTACGTTTAGGGTTCGGGTTCGGGTTAGGGTTAGGGTTAGGGTGAGGCTGAGGCTGAGGTTTAAGTTGAGGGTGAGGGTGAGTGTGAGGGTGAGGTTTTGGTTTCGGGATAGGGTTAGGTTGAGGGTGAGGGTGAGGGTTCGTGTTTGGATTAGGTTTAGGGTTAGTGTTAGGCTGAGGGTGAGCGTGAGTGTGAGGGTGATGGTTAGTGTTAGGGTTAGGGTGAGGGATAGGTTTACTGTGAGGGTTATGGTAAGGATGATGGTGAGTGTTAGGTTTAGGGTTAGGGTGAGGGATAGGGTGAGGGTAAGGGTGAGGGTTAGGGTGAGGGTTAGGGTTAAGTTAAGGGTTAGGTTTAGGGTGAGAGTTAGGGTTAATGTTAGGGTTAGGTTTAGGGTAAGGTTTAGGGTGAGGATGAGGGTTAGGGTTAGGTTGAGGTTTAGGGTTAGGGTAAGGGTTCGGGTTAGGATTAGGGTTAGGGTTAGGGCTAGGGTGAGGGTGAAGGTTAGGATTAGGCTTACGGTTAGGTTGAGGTTTAGGGTTAGGATTAGGTTTAGGGTTAGTGTGAGGGGTAGGGTTAGGGTTAGGGTGAGGATTAGGTTTATTGTGAGTGTTATGGTTAGGGATAGGTTTAGGGTTAGGGTGAGGGTGAGGTTTAGGGTTAGGGTAGGGTTAGGGTGAGTGTTAGGGTTAGGCTTAGGTTTAGGATGAGGTTTAAGGAGAGGGGTAGCTTTACGGTTAGGGTGAGGCCTAGGGTTAGTGTAAGAGTACGGGTTAGGGTGAGGGTTAGGATGAGGGTGAGGGTTAAGGTGAGGGTTAGAGTTAGGGTGATGGTTAGGGTTAGGGTGAGGACCAGGGTCAGGCTGATGGTTAGGGTTAGAGTTAGGGTTAGGTTGAGGGTTAGGTTGAGGTTTAGAGTTAGCGTGAGGTTTCGGGTTATGGTTCGGTTTAGGGTGAGGTTGAGGCTGAAGCTGAGGTTTAACGTGAGGTTGAGGGTGAGGTTGAGGGTCAGGGTTAGGTTTCAGGTTAGGGTTAGCTTGAGGGTGAGGTTGAGGGTTAGTGTTTGGACTATTGTTAGGGTTAGGGTTAGGCTGAGGGTGAGCGTGAAGGAGAAGGTGACGTTTAGTGTTAGGATTAGTGTGAGGGTTAGGTTTCTTGTAAGGGTTAGGGTAAGGGTGAGGGTAATGGTTAGGTTGAGGTTTAGGGTGAGGGGGAGAGTTAGGGTTAGGGTTAGGGTTAGGGTGAGGTTTAGGGTGAGAGTTAGGGTTAAGTTTAGTTTTAGGTTTAGGGTGAGGTTTAGGGTTAATGTTCAGGTTAGGTTTAGGGTAAGGGTTGGGTTAGGGTTAGGGTTAGGTTGAGGGTTACGGTTAGGTTTAGGGTTAGGGTTAGGGTTAAGGTTAGCTTTAGGGTTAGGATGAGAGTTAGCATGAGGGTAAGGGTTACAGTTAGGTTTAGCGTTAGGGTTAGGGTGAGGGTGAAGGTTAGGTTTAGGCTTAGGTTTAGGGTGAGCTTTAGGGTTAGGGTTAGGTTTAGTGTCAGAGTGAGGGGTAGGGTTAGGTTTAGGGTGAGGGTTAGGTTTATTGTGAGTGTTATGCTTAGGGATAGGTTTAGGGTGAGGGTAAGGGTTAGGATGAGGGTAGTGTGAGAGTGAGGTTTAGGGTTAGCATGAGTGTTAGGGTGAGGGTTAGTGTGAGGGTTAGGTTTAGGGTAAAGTTGAGGGTGAGGTTGAGGGTGAGGGTTAGGGTTAGGGTTAGGGTTAGGGATAGGGTGAGGGTTTGGGTGAGGGTGAGGGTTGGGTTGTGGGTGACAGTTAAGGTAAAGGTGAGGGTTAGGTTGGCAGGGAGGGTTAGAGTGAGGGCAAGTGTTAAGGTTAGGGTTTGGATTAGTGTGAGGGTTAGGGTTAGGTTTAGAGTGAGGGTAAGGGTTAGGGTGAGGTTTAATGTGAGGTTTAATGTTAGGGGTAGAGTTAGTTTTAGGTTGATGGTTAGGGTGAGGTTTAGATTTAGGGTGAGGGTAACGGTTAAGGTTAGGGTTAGGGTGAGGTTTAGGGTTATGGTGAGAGTTAGAGTTAGGGTTAGGGTGAGGTTGAGGGTTAAGTTTAGGGTGATGATTAGTGTGAGGGTGATGGTTAGGTTGAGGGTGAACGTTCTGGTGAGGGTGAGGGTTAGGGTGCGGGTGAGGGTTATGGTTAGGGTGAATGTTAGAGTGACAGTGAGTTGGAGTGTTAGGTTTAGGGTAAGTGTTAGGGTGAGTGTGATGGTTAGGGTTAGGGTAAGTGTTAGTATTAGGATTAGGGTTTGGGTGAGTGTTAGGGTTAGGTTTAGGTTTAGGGTTAGGGTAGCGTGAGGGTAAGATTTAGGGTGAGGGATAGGCTTAGGATGAGGGTGAGGGTGAGGGTGAGTGTTAGGGTGAGGTTTAGGGTTAGGGTGAGGGTTAGGGTGAGGGGTATAGCTAGGGTTAGGGTTAGGGTTAGAATTAGGGTGAGTGTGAGGGTGAGGAATAGGCTTAGGATTAGGGTGAGGGTAAGGTTTAGGCTGAGGGTCAAAATGAGTGTTAGGGTTAGGGTTAGGTTTAGGGTGCGTGTTAGGGTTAGGCTTAGGGTTAGGATGAGGGTTAAGGTGAGGGGTAGGGTTAGGGTTAGGGTGAGGGTTAGGGTTAGTGTGAAGTTTAGGGTTAGGGTGAGGTTAAGGTTTAGGGTGAGGGTTAGGATGAGGGTAAGGGTTAGGGTGAAGGTTAGGGTTAGGGTGAGGGTTAGGGTTAGAGTTATGATTAGTGTGAGGGCTATGGTGAGTTTGAGGGTTAGGGTGAGTGTGAGGGTTAGGGTGAGGGTTAGGGTGTGGTTTAGCGTTAGGGTCAGGGTTATGGTTAGTGTGCTTGTTAGGGTTAAGTTTAGGGTTAAGTTGAGGGTGAGGCTGAGGCTGAGGTTTAAGGTGAGGGTGAGGGTCAGTGTGAGGGGAGGGTTAGGTTTTGGGTTAGCGTTAGGTTTAGGGTGACTGTGAGTGTTAGTGTTTGGATTAGGGTTAGGTTTTGGGTTAGGCTGAGGGTGATGGTGAATGTGAGGGTGATGGGTACTGTTAGGGTTAGGGTGTGGGATAGGATTATGGTGAGGGTTTGGGTGAGGATGAGTGTAAGGGTTAGTTTTAGGGTTAGAGTGAGGGGCAGGGTTAGGGTTAGGGTTAGGGTTAGGGTGAGGGTTATGGTGAGGGTGAGTGTTAAGTTAAGGGTTAGGTTTAGGGTGAGAGTTAGGGTTAATATTAGGGTTAGGTTTAGGGTAAGGGTTAGGGTGAGGGTGAGTGTTAGGGTTAGGGTGAGTTTTAGGGTTAGGGTGAGGGTTAGGGTTAGGATTAGGGTTAGGGTGAGGGGTAGGGTGAGGGTTAGATTTAGTGTGAGTGTTATGGTTAGGTATAGGGTTACGGTGAGGGTAAGGGTTAGGATGAGGGTGGGGTGAGAGTGAGGTTTAGGGTTAGCATGAGTGTTAGGGTGAGGGTTACTGTGAGGTTTAGGGTTAGGCTTAGGGTTAGGGATAGGGTGAGGGTTTGGGTGATGGTGAGGGTTGGATTGTAGGTGAGGGTTAGGGTA
The DNA here is from genome assembly GCF_024711535.1 of Dipodomys merriami. Taxonomy (NCBI): domain Eukaryota; kingdom Metazoa; phylum Chordata; class Mammalia; order Rodentia; family Heteromyidae; genus Dipodomys; species Dipodomys merriami. The sequence continues at coordinate 18,171,861 of NW_027203715.1, read as the reverse complement.
AAGGAGAGGGTTAGGTTGACAGGGAGGGTTAGAGTGAGAGCGATGGTTAAGGTTAGGGTTACTCTGAAGGTTAGGGTTCATATTAATGTTAGGGTGAGGGTTAGGGTGAGGGGTATAGTTAGGGTTGAGGTGAGGGTTAGGATTAGTGTGAGGGTTAGGATTAGTGTGAGGGTTAGGGTTGGGTTAGGGTTAGAATGAGGGTAAGAGTTAGAGTGAGGTTTAGGTTTAGGTTTAAAGTTAGGGTTAGGTTGAGGGTTAGAGTAAGGTTTAGATTTAGGTTGAGGGTGACGGTTAGGGTTAGGGTTAGTGTGAGGGTTAGGGTTAGCGTGAGAGTTAGAGTTAGGGTTAGATTGAGGGTGAGGGTTAGGGTTAGGTTTAGGGTTAGAATTAGGGTGAGGGTGATGATCAGGTATAGGTTTATTATTAGAGTTAGGGTTAAGGTTATGCTGAGGTTCAGGGAGAGTGTTAGGGTTAGGTTAGGGTTAGGGTGAATGTTAGGGTTAGGCTTAGGTTTAGGATAAGGGTTAAGATGAGGGGTAGGTTTAGGGTTTGGGTGAAGGTTATGGTATGGGTGAGGGTTAGGGTGTGAGTTATGGTTAGTGTTAGGGTCAGGGTTACGGTTAGGGTGAAGGTAAGGATTAGGTTTAGAGTTAGTGTGAGGGTGAGCTTTAGGGTTAGTTTAAGTGTTAGGCTGAGGGGAAGGGTTATGGTTAGTGTTAGGCTGAAGCTGAGGTTTAACTTGAGGATGAGGGTGAGTGTGAGGGTCAGGAGTAGGGTTCAGTTTAGGGTTAGCTTGAGGGTGAGGGTGAGGGTTAGTGTTAGGATTAGTGTTAGGTTTAGGGTTAGGGTGAGGGTGAGCGTCAGGGTGAGGGTGAGGTTTAGAGTTAGGGTTAGGTTGAGGGCTAGGTTTCTTGTGAGGATTAGGTTGAGGATGAGGGTAATGGTTAGTTTGAGGTTTAGGGTGAGGGGGAGGGTTAGGGTTAGGGTTAGGGTGAGGTTTAGGGTGAGAGTTAGGGTTAAGTTTAGGTTTAGGTTTAGGGTGAGGGTTAGGGTTAATGTAAGGGTTAGGGTTAGGGTAAGGGTAAGGGTTAGGGTTAGGTTGAGGGTTACGGTTTGGTTTAGGGTGAGGTTTAGGGTTAGGGTGAGGGTTAGGGTTAGGTTTAGGGTGAGGGTGAGGGTGAGGGTGAGGTTTAGGGTTGGTGTTAAGTTTAGGGTGAGGGTGAAGTTGAGGGTGAGGCTGAGGTTTAGGATTAGGGTTTGGGTTAGGTTTAGGCTGAGGGTGAGGGTGAGGGTTAGCGTGAGCATTAGGTTTAGGGTTAGGTTTAGGTTGAGGTTTTGATGAGGGGTAGAGTTAGCGTTAGTGTGAGCCTTAGTGTTAGTGTGAGGGTTAGGATTGGGGTTAGGGTTAGGGTTACCGTGATGGTAAGGGTTACGCTTAGGATGAGGGTGAGGGTTAGGGATAGGTTTACGGTGAGGGTGTGTGTTAGGGTGAGGATTAGGTTTAGTGTTAGGGTTAGGTTGAGAGTTAGGGTTACGGTGAGGGTGAGGGTTAGTTTTAGGGTTAGGGTGAGGGTGAGGATTACGGGTAGGTTAAGGGTTAGGGTGAGGAGTAGGGTGAGATTTACGGTTAGGGTTTTGTTTAGGGTTAGGGTGAAGGTGAGGGTTAGGTTTAGGGTTAGCGTTAAGGGTCAGTGTGAGGGATAGGGTTAGGGTGAGGGTTAGGTTTAGGGTTTGGTTTAGGTTGAGGGTTAGGGTGATGGTGAGGATGAGGGTTAGGGTTAGGATTACGGTTAGTGTTAGGGTTAGACTGAGAGTGAGGGAGAGGGTGAGGGTGAGGATTTGGGTTAGGTTGAGGGTTAGGGTTAGGGTTAGGTTTAGGGTGAGGGTGACGGTTAGGGTTAGGGTTAGGGTTAGGATGAGGGATAGGGTGAGGGGTATGGTTAATGTGAAGGTTAATGTTAGGGTTAGGGTGAAGGTAAGTGTTAGTGTGAGGGTTAGGTTGAGTGTGAGGGTTAGGGTTAGGGTTAGGGTGAGGGTTAGGGTGAGGTTTAGGGTCTGGTTTAGGGTTAGGATGAGGGTTATGGTGAGGGTTAGTGTTAGGATTACTTATAGGGTGAGGGTGAAGGTAAGGGTAAGGATGAGGGTTAGGGTGAGGGTGAGTGTTAGGTTTAGGGTAAGGTTTAGGGTGAGGGTTAGGTTTAGGCATAGTTTGAGAGTTAGGGTTAGGGTGCAGGTTAGGGTGAGGTTTAGGGTTTGGTTTAGGGTTAGGATGAGGGTTATGGTGAGGGTTAGTGTTAGGATTACTTATAGGGTGAGGGTGAAGGTAAGGGTAAGGATGAGGGTTAGGTTGAGGGTTAGTGTTAGGTTTAGGGTAAGGTTTAGGCTGAGGGTTAGGTTTAGGCATAGTTTGAGAGTTAGGGTTAGGGTGCAGGTTAGGGTTAGGGTGATGTTTAGTGTGAGGGTGATGGTTAGGTCGAGGGTTCTGGTTTGGGTAGGGGTGAGGGTTAGGGTTAGGGTGAGTGTTAGAGTGACGGTGAGTTTGAGTGTTAGGTTTAGGGTAAGGATTAGGGTGAGTGTTGGGGTGAGTGTGAGGGTTAGGTTTAGATTTAGGTTTAGTGTTACGATTAGGTTTTGGGTGAGAGTTAGGTTTAGGGTTAGGTTTAGGGTTAGGGTAGGGTGAGGGTAAGCTTTAGGGTGAGGGTTAGGTTTAGTCTGAGGGTGAGGGTGAGGGTGAGGGTTACGGTTAGGGTTAGGGTTAGGGTTAGAATTAGGGTGAGGAACACGGTTAGCATTAGGGTTAGCTTTAGGGTTAGGCTGAGGGTCAGAATGAGTGTTAGGGTTAGGGTTAGGGTTAGGATGAGTGTTAGGGTTAGCATGAGGTTTAAGGTGAGGAGTAGGGTTAGGGTTAGGGAGAGGGTTAGGGTTAGTTTGAAGTTTAGGGTGAGGGTGAGGATAAGGTTTAGGGTGATGGTTATGATGAGGATGAGGTTTAGGGTGAGGGTTAAGGTTAGGGTGAGGGTTAGGGTTAGATTTAGGATTGGGGTGAGGGCTAGGGTGAGGTTGAGGTTTAGGGTGAGGGTGAGGGTGAGTGTGAGGGTTAGGGTGTGGTTAGGGTTAGGGTTAGGGTCAGAGTTAGGGTTAGTGGGAGTGTTAGGGTTAAGGTTAGGGTTACGTTGAGGGTGAGGCTGAGGCTGAGGTTTAAGGTGAGGGTGAGGTTGAGTGTGAGGGTAGGTTTAGGGTTTGGGTTAGGGTTAGGTTGAGAGTGAGGGTGAGGGTTAGTGTTTGGATTAGGGTTAGGATGAGGGGTTAGGGTGAGGGTGAGGGTGATGTTTAGTGTTAGGGTTAGAGTGAGGGATAGGTTTATTGTGAGGTTTAGGGTGAGGATGAGGGTAAGGGTTAAGTTTAGGGTTAGGGGGAGGGGGAGGGTTAGGTTTAGGGTTAGGGTTAGGATGAAGGTTAGGTCGAGGTTTAGGGTTAAGTTTAGGGTTAAGTTTAGGGTGAGAGTTAGGGTTAATGTTAGGGTTAGGTTTAGGGTAAGGTTTAGGGTGAGGGTGAGGATTAGTGATAGGGTGAGTTTTAGGGTTAGGGTGAGGGTGAGGGTTAGGATTAGGCTTAGGGTTAGGGTGAGTTTTAGGGTTAGGTTTAGGTTTAGGGTTAATGTGAGGGGTAGGGTTAGGGTTAGTGTGAGGGTTAGGTTTAGTGTGAGTGTTATGGTTAGGGATAGGGTTAGGGTGAGGGTAAGGTTAGGATGAGGGTAAGGTGAGAATACGGTTTAGGGTTAGTATGAGTGTTAGGGTGAGGGCTAGTGTGAGGGTTAGGGTAAGGGTAAGGTTGAGGGTGAGGTTGAGGGTCAGGGTTAGGCTTAGGTTTAGGGTTAGGGATAGGGTGAGTGTTAGGGTGAGGGTGAGTGTTAGGTTGTGGGTGATGGTTAGGTTAAAGGCAAGGGTTAATTTGACAGGGGTGGTTAGAGTGAGGGAGAGGGTTAAGGTTAGGTTTAGGTTGAAGGTCAGGGTTAGCATTAGGATTAGTGTGAGGGTTGGGGTGAGGTTGAGGTTTAGGGTGAGTGTTAGAGTGAGGGGTATAGATAGGGTTAATGTGAGGGTTAGGATTAGTGTGAGGGTTAGGGTTAAGGTTAGTGTTAGAGTGAGGGTAAGGGTTAGGGTGAGGTTTAGGGTGAGGTTTAGGGTTAGGTTTAGAGTTAAGGTTAGGTTGAGGTTAGGGTGAGGTTTAGATTTAAGGTGAGGGTGAAGATTAGGGTTAGGTTTCGGTTGAGTGTTTGCATTAGGGTGAAAGTTAGAGTTAGGGTTAGGGTGAGGTTGAGGATTAAAGTTAGGTTTAGGGTTAGAATTAGCGTGAGGGTGAGGGTGAGTTATAGGGTTAAGATTATAGTTAGGGTTAGGGTTAGGCTGAGGGTGAGGGTGAGTGTTAAGATTAGGGTCAGGGTTAGGGAGAGTGTTAGGGTTAGGATAAGGGTGAAGGTGAGGGGTAGGTTTAGGGTTAGGTTGAGGGTTAGGGATAGGGTGAAGGATAGGGTGTGTGTTATGGTTAATGTTAGGGTCAGGGTTACGGTTAGGGTGAGGTTTAAGGTTAGGGTTAGGGTGAGGTTGAAGCTGAGAATGAGGTTTAAAGTGAGGGTGAGGGTGAGTGTGAGGGTGAGGCTTAGGGTTAAGTTTATTGTGAGGGTTAGGGTGAGGATGAGGGTAAGTGTTAGGTTGAGGTTTAGGGTGAGGAGGAGGGTTAGGGTTAGGGTTAAGCTTAGGGTTAGGTTTAGTTTGAGGGTTAGGGTTAATGTTAGGGTTAGGTTTAGGGTAAGGGTTAGGGTTAGGGTTAGGTTTAGGATTAGGGTGAGGGTAATGGTTATGTTAAGGTGAGGTTAGGATTAGGTTTATGGTTACGGGGATGGGGGAGGGGGAGGGTTATGGTTGGGGTTAGGGATAGGGTGAGGGTGAGGGTGAGGCTTAGGTTAGGATTAGGGTTTGGGTTAGGGTTAGGCTGATGGTGAGGGTGAGGGTTAGTTTCAGGGTTAGGTTTAGGTTGAGAGTTAGGGTGAGTGGTAGGTTAAGGGTAAGGTTAAGGGTGAGAGTGAGTGGGAGGTTGAGGGTTAGGTTGAGGGTTAAGGTTAGGGTGAGGGTAAGGGTTAGAGTTAGGTTTAAGTTGAGGGTTAGGTTGAGGTGTACTGTTAGGGTTAGTGTGAGCCTTAGTGTTAGTGTGAGGGTTAGGTTTAGGGTTAGGATTAGGGGTAACGTGAGGGTAAGGGTAAGGGTGAGGGTTAGGATGAGGGTGAGGGGTTAGGGATAGGCTTAGGTTGAGGGTGAGTGTTAGGGTGAGGATGAAATTTAGGTTTAGGTTTGGGGTGAGTGTTAGGGTTAGGGTGAGGTTTACGGTTAGGTTTAGACTTAGTGTGAGGTTGAGGTTTAGGTTTAGAGTAAGTGTTAGGGTGAGGGGAAGGGTGAGGGTTAGGGTTTTGTTTAGGGTTACGGTGAGGGTGAGGGTTAGTGTTAGATTTAGAGTGAGTGTAAGGGTGAGGTTTAGTTATAGGTTTAGGTTTAGTGTGAGAGTGTTATGTTTAGTATTAGTGTTAGGATTAGGGTTAGGCATAGAGTTAGGGTGAGGTTGAGGGTTAGGGTTAGGGTTAGGGTGAGTGTGAGGTTTAGGGTGCGGGTTAGGGTTAGGGTGATGTTTAGTGTGAGGGTGAGTTTTAGGGTGAGGGTGAGTTTTCAGGTGAGGGTTAGGGTGTGGGTGAAGGTTAGGGTTAGGGTGAGTGTTAGGGTGACAGTGAGTTTGAGGGTTAAGTTTAGGGTAAGGGTTAGGGTTAGTGTTAGGGTGAGGGTGAGGGTTAGGGTTAGTTTTAAGGTTAGTGTTAGGGTTAGGGTTAGGGTTAGGGTTAGGGTAGGGTGAGGGTAAGGTTTAGTGTGAGGGTTAGGGTTGGATTGAGGGTGAGTGTTAGTGTGAGGGTTAGAGTTAGTGTGAGGGTTAGGTTTAGCGTTAGGGTTAGGGTTAACGTGAGGGTAAGGGTAAGGGGGATTGTTAGGATGAGGCTGAGGGTTAGGGTTAGGGTTAGGGTTAGGGTGAGGCTTAGGGTGATGGTTAGGGTTAGGGTGAGGGTGAGGGTGAGGATTAGGTTTGGGGTAAAGTTTAGTGTGAGGGTAAGTTTTAGGGTTAGGTTTAGGTTGAGGGTAAGGGTTATTGTGAGGGTTAGGATAAAGTTGAGAGTTTGGATGAGGGTTAGGATTATGGTGAGTGTTAGGGTTAGGGTTAGGGTTAGGCTGATGGCTACTGTGAGGGTGAGGGTTAGGGTGAGGGTGAGGGTTAGGGTGTCGGTGAGGATTAGGGTAAGGTGACTGTTAGAGTGTTAGGGTGAGGATGAAGGTTAGAGTTAAGGTTAGGTTTAGTGTCAGGGTGAGAATTACTGTTAAATTTAGGGTTAGCATGAGGGTTAGGGTGAGGGGTTGTGTTAGGGTTAGGTTTACGGTGAGGGTAAGGGTTAGGTGAGCGTGAGGGTTAGGGTTACGGTTAGGGTTAGGGGTAGGGTAATTGTAAGGCTGATGGTTATGATGAGGGTGAGGGTTAGGGTTAGGGTAATGTTTAAGTTTAGGGTTAATGTTAGTGTTAGGGTTAGGCTTAGCTTGAGGGTTAGGGTGAGGATAAGGGTTAGGGTGAGGGTTAGGTTGAGTTTGAGGGTTAGAAGGAGGGTGAGGGTTAGGGAGAGTGTTAGGGTTAGGTTTAGGGTGAGGGTAAGGGTTAGGGTGAGGGTAAGTGTTAGGGTGAGGGTTTGGATGAGGGTGAGTTTTAGGGTTAGGGTGAGGGTGCGGATTATGGTGATGTTTAGGGTTAGGGTTAGGGTTAGGGTTAGTGTGAGGGTTTGGGTTAGGGTTAGTGTTAGGGTTAGTGTGAGGGTTAGGGTGAGGGTAAAGTTAGGGTGAAGGTTAGGGTGAGGGTGAGGTTTAGGGTTTGGATTAGGGTTAGGGTGAGGTTTAGACTTAGGGTGAGGGTTTGGGATAGGGTCAGGTTTAGGGTGAGGGTTAGGGTTAGGATGAGAGTTAGAGATAGGGTTAAGTTGAGGGTGAGGGTTAGGTTTAGGGTTAGAGTTAAGGTGAGGGTAAGTGTTAGGTTGAGGGTTAGCATGAGGTGAGTGTTAGGGTTAGCGTGGTGTTTAAGGTTGGATTATGGTTAGGGTGAGGGTTATGGTGACGTTTAAGGTTAGTGTTAGGGATAGGTTTAGGACGAGTGTTAGGGTGAGGGTAAGGGTTAGGGTGATGGTTTGAATTAGGGTTAGGGTGAGGAGTAAGGTGAGGGTTAGGTTTACGGTTAGGGTTCGGGTAAAGTTTAGGGTGAGGTTTAGGGTTTGGGTGAGGATTAGGGTTAGGGTTAGGGTTAGGGTGAGGGTTTGGTTTAGGGTGAGGGTTAGGGTGCGGGTAAGGATTAGGGTTAGGGTTAGGATTAGGGTAAGGGTTTGGGTTAAGCTGAGGTTGAGGGTGAGGGTGAGGATTAGGGTTAGGGTAAGATTTAGGGTTAGGGTTAGGGTGAGGATTAGAGTGTGGGTGAAGTTTAGGGTGAGGGTTAGCATTAGGTTGAGGGTTAGCTTTAGGAATAAGGTGAGAGTTAGAATTAGGGTGATGTTTAGAGTGAGGCTGAGGGTAAGGGTAAGCGGGAGGGTTAGGTTTAGGGTTAGGGTTAGGGATAGGCTGAAGTTGAGTGTTAGTGTGAGGGTTAGAGTTAGTGTGAGGGTTAGGTTTATGGTTAGGGTTAGGTTTACCATGAGGGTAAGGGTAAGGGTGAGGTTTAGGATGAGGTTGAGGGTTAGGGATAAGGTTAGGGTTAGAGTGAGTGTTAGGGTGAGGATGAGGGTTAGGGTTAGGGTTAGGGTTAGGGTGCCGGTTAGGGTGAGGGTTAGGGTTAGGGATAGGGTGAGGTTGAGGGTTAGGGTGAGGGTAAGGGTAAGTGTGAGGGTTAGGTTTAGGGTTAGGTTTAGGTTGATGGTAAGGGTTATTGTGAGGGTTAGGATGAAGGGTAGGGTTAGGGTGAGGGTTAGGATTAGGGTGAGTGTTAGGGTTAGGGTTAGGATGATGGCTACTTTGAGGAAGATGTTTAGGGTGAGGGTGAGGGTTAGGGTGTCAGTGAGGATTAGGGTAGGGTGAGGGTTAGAGTGTTAGGGTGAGTGTGAGGGTTAGAGTTATGGACAGGTTTAGGGTTATTGTCAGGTTGAGCAGTACTGTTAAGGTTAGGGTTAGCATGAGTATTAGGGTGAGGGGTAGGGTGAGGGTAAGGGTTAGGGTGAGGTTTAGGTTGAGTTTGAGGGTTAGAGGGAGTGTTAGGGTTAGGGAGAGTGTTAGGGTTAGGGTTAGGGTGAAGGTAAGGGTTAGGGGGATGTTTTGCGTGAGGGTGAGTGTAACCGTGAGGTGAGGGTTCGAGTGAGAGTGAGAGTTAGGTTGAGGATGAAGGTTAGGGTTAAGGTTTGTGTGAGGATTAGGATGAGGTTAAGATTTATGGTGAGGGTTAGGGTGAGGGTGAGGATTAGGGTTATTTTTAGGGTTAGGGTGAGGTTTAGGGTGAGGGTTAGGGTGAGGGTTAGGGTTTGGGTGAGGGTGAGTTTTGGGGTTAGGGTTAAGGTAAGAGTTAGGGTTAAGGTTAGGGTTATCATAAGAGTTAGGGTTAGGTTGAGGGTGAGGTTGAGGGTTTCGGTTAGGTAAGGGTTAGGGTTATGGTTAGGGTGAGGATTAGGGTGAGTTTGAGGGTTAGAGGGAGGGTTAGGGTTATGGTGATAGTTAGAGTTAGGGTTAGGGTGACGTTTAGGTTTAGGGTGATGTTTTGGGTGAGGGTGAGGGTTACCGTGAGGTGAGGGTGAGTGTGAGGGTGAGGGTTAGGGTGAGGGTAAGGGTTAGGTTTAGGGTGACTGTGACCGTGAGGGTGAGGGTGAGGGTGAAGGATAGCGTTAACGTGAGGGTTAGGGTGAGGGTAAGTGTTAGGGTCAGGGTGAGGTTTATGATTAGGGTGAGGGTGAGGGTGAGGGTGAGGGTTTCAGTTAGGTAAGGTTTAGGGTTAGGGTTACGGTAAGGGCTAATTTAAGGGTGAGGTTTATGGTGAGAGTGAGTGTGAGGTTGAGGGTTAGGGTGTGGGTGAGGGTTAGGGTTAGTGTGAGGGTTAGAGTGACGGTGAGGGTTAGGTTGAGGCTGAGGGTTAGGGTTAGGGTTTGGTTTAGGGTGAGGATTAGGTTCAAGATGAGGGTTAGGGTTAGGGTGAGAGTATGGGTTAGCATGAGGGTTAGGATGAGGGTGAGGTTTAGGGTTAGGGTGAGGGAGAGGGTTAGGGTGATGTTTATGGTTAGGGTTAGGGTTAGGGTTAGTGTGAGGGTTAGGGTTAGGGTTATAGGTAGGGTTAGTGTGAGGATTAGTGTGAGGGTAAAGGTTAGCGTGAAGTTAGGGTGTGGGTGAGGTTTAGGGTTACGGTTAGGGTTTTGGTGAGGTTTAGACTTAGGATGATTGTTTGGGTTTAGGTTGAGGGTTAGGATGAGGTGAGTGTTAGGGTTAGGGTGATGTTTAAGGTTAAGATTAGGGTTAGGGGGAGGGTTAGGGTTAGTGTTAGGGATAGGTTTAGGATGAGGGTTAGGGTGAGGGTAAGGGTTAGTTTGAAGATTAGGGTGAGGGTGATGGTTAAGGTTAGGGTGAGGGTGAGGGGTAGGGTGAAGGTTAGGTTTAGAGTTAGTGTTAGGGTAAGTGTTAGAGTGAGCATTAGGGTTAGGGTGAGGGTTAGGTTTAGGTTTAGGGTGAGGGTGAGGGTCAGGGTGAAGTTTAGGGTTAGGAATAGTTTTAGGGTTAGGGATAGTCTGAGGGTGAGGGTGAGTGTGAGGGTGAGGGTTCGGGTTAGGGTTAGGCTGAGGGCTACTGTGAGGGTGAGGGTTAGGTTTAGGTTTAGGGTGAGGGTGAGGATTTCGGTTAGGTACGGGTTAGGATTATGGTTATGGTTAGGATTAGGGTGAGTTTGAGGGTTAGAGGGAGGTTTAGGTTGATGGTGAGGTTTTGGCTTAGGGTTAGGGTGATGATTAGGTTTAGGGTGATGTTTTAGGTGTGGGGGAGGGTTACCCTGAGGTGAGGGTTCAGGTGAGGGTGAGGGGTAGGGTGAGGGTAAGGGTTAGGGTGAGGGTGAGGATTAGGGTTAGGGTGAGGGTGACCGTGAGGGTGCGGGTGAAGGTGAGTGTTAGGGTTAGGTTGAGGGTGAGGGTGAGTGTGAGGGTTTCGGTTAGGTAAGGTTTAGGGTTAGGGTTACAGTGAGGGCTAGGTTAAGGGTGAGGTTTTGGGTGAGGGTGAGGGTGAGGTTGAGGGTAAGGGTGTGGGTGAGGGGTAGGTTTAGGGTGAGGTTTAGAATGAAGGTGAGGGTTATGGTGAGGCTGAGGGTTAGGTTTAGGGTTAGGTTTAGGGTGAGGATTAGGGTCAGGATGAGGATTAGGTTGAGGGGTTGGGTTAGGGTTAGGGTGAGGGTAAGTGTTATGGTGAGGGTGAGGGATATGGTTAGGGTGAGGGTGAGGTTGAGGGTGAGGGTTTCAGTTAGGTAAGGATTAGGGTTAGGGTTAGGGTAAGGGCTAGGTTAAGGGTGAGTTTTATGGTGAGAGTGAGGGTGAGGTTGATGGTTAGGGTGTGGGTGAGCGTTAGGGTTAGGGTGAGGGTTAGAGTGACAGTGAGGGTTAGGGTGAGGCTGAGGTTTGGGGTTAGGGTTAGGTTTAGCGTGAGGATTAGGGTCAGGATGAGGGTTAGGATGAGGGGTAGGGTTAGGGTTAGGGTGAGGGTTATGGTTAGTGTGAGTGTTAGGGTTAGGGTGAGGGTTAGGGATAGGGTGAGGGTTAAGGTTAGGGTTAAGGTTAGTGTGAGGATGAGAGTTGGGGTTAGGGTTAGGTTTAGCGTGTGGATTAGTGTCAGGATGAGGGTTAGGATAATGGGTAGGGTTAGGGTTAGGGTGAGGGTTAAGGTTAGTGTGAGGGTTAGGGTTATGTTTAGTGTGTGGTTAAGGGTTAGGTGAGGGTTAGGATGAGGGTGAGGTTTAGGGTTGGGGTGAGGGTTAGGGTGATGTTTAGGGTTAGGGTTAGGGTTAGGGTTAGTGTGAGGGTTAGGGTTAGGTTTAGAGATAGGGTTAGTGTGAGTGTTAGTGTGAGGGTAAGGTTTAGGCTGTAGGTTAGGGTGAGGTTGAGGTTTAGGGTTAGTGTTAGGGTTAGAGAGGTTTAGACTTAGGGTGAGGTTTTGGGTTAGGATTAGGTTTAGGGTGACGGTTAGGGTTAGGGTGAGAGTTAGGGTTAGGGTAAGGCTGAGGGTGAGGGTTAGGTTTAGGGTTAGAGTGAGGGTGAGGGTAAATGTTAGGTTGAGGTTTAGGATGAGGTGAGTGTTAGGGTTACGGTAATGTTTAAGGTTAGGATTAGGTTTAGGGTGAGGGTTAGGGTGAGGGTTAGGGTTAGTGTTAGGGATAGGTTTAGGATGAGGGTTAGGGTGACAGTAAGGGTTAGGGTGAGGGTGATGTTTAGGGTTAGGGTTAGGGTGAGGGTTAGGGTGAGGGTTAGTGTTAGCTTTAGGGTGAGGGTGAGGGTCAGGGTCAAGTTTAGGGTTAGGATTAGTTTTTAGGTTAGAGATAGTTTCAGGGTGAGGGTGAGTGTGAGGTTGAATGTTAGGGTTAGGGTTAGCGTTAGGCTGAGGGCTACAGTGAGGATGAGGTTTAGGGTGAGAGTGAAGGTGAGGGTGAGAGTTTCGGTTAGGTAAGTGTTATGGTTATGATTAGGGTGAGTATTAGGGTGAGTTTGAGGGTTAGAGGGAGGGTTAGCCTTAGGGATAGGTTTAGGGTTAGGGTTAGGATGGGGGATAGTATTATGGTGATGTTTTGGCTGAAGTTGAGGGTTACCGTGAGGTGAGGGTTCGAGTGAGGGTGAGGGTTAGGGTGAGGATGAGGGTTAGGTTTAGGGTTTGTGTGAGGATTAGGGTGAGGTTAAGGTTTAGGGTGAGGGTTAGGTTGAGGGTGAGGTTTAGGGTTAGTTTTAGGTTTAGGGTGAGGTATAGGGATAGGATTAGCGTGATGGTTAGGGTTAGGGTGATGTTTTGAGTGAGGGTGAGGGTTACCCTGAGGTGAGGGTTCGGGTGAGGATGAGGGTTAGGGTGAGGGTAAGGGTTAGGGTGAGCTTGAGGGTTAGGGTTAGGGTGAGGGTGACCATGAGGGTGCGGGTGTGGGTGAGGGTTAGGGTTAGCGTGAGGGTTCGGGTGAGTGTAAGTGTTAGGGTGAGGGTGAGGGTTAGGGTTAGGGTGAAGGTGAGTGTGAGTGTGAGGGTTTCGGTTAGGTAAGGTTTAGGGTTAGGGTTACGGTGAGGGCTAGGTTAAGGTTGAGGTTTTGGGTGAGGGTGAGGGTGATGTTGAGGGTTAGGGTGTGCGTGAGGGTTAGCTTTAGGGTGAGGGTTAGAGTGAAGATGAGGATTATTGTGAGGCTGAGGGTTAAGTTTTGGGTTAGGTTTAGGGTGAGGATTAGGGTCAGGATAAGTGTACGGGTGAGGGTTAGGGTTAGGATTAGGGTGAGGGTTAGGTTTAGTGTGAGGGTTAGATTTAGGGTTAGGGTTAGGGTGAGGTTAAGGTTTAGGGTGAGGTTTTGGATGAGGGTGTTATGGTTAGGGTCAGGGTTATGTTTAGGGTGAGGGTTAGTGTTAGGGTGAGGGTTAGGGTTAGGATTAGTGTTAGGGTGATGTTGAAGGTGAGGTTGAAGATGAGGGTTAGGGTGTGGGTGAGGGTTAGGATTAGGGTGAGGGTTAGGTTGACAGTGAGGTTTAGCGTGAGGGTGAGGCTTATTGTATGGGTGAGGGTTAGCGTTAGGGTTAGGGTTAGGGTGAGGGTGAGGGGTAGGATTAGGGTTATCGTGAGGGTTAGGGTGAAGTTTCGGGTTAGTGTGAGGGTTAGGGTTAGGGTGAGGCTGAGGGCAATGTTTAGGCTGAGGGTTAGGTTAAGGATGAGGGTTAGGATTAGGGTTAAGGTTAGGTTGAGGTCTAGGGTGTGGATTAGGGTTAGGGTTCGGATTAGGGTTAGGATGAGGGTTAGTGTGGGTGTTAGGGTTAGGGTTAGTTTGAGGGTTAGGGTTAGGCTTAGGGTTAGGGTTAGGGTAAGGATGTGGGTGAGGGTTAGGGTAAAGATTTGGGTTAGGTTTATGGTGAGGGTGAGAGTTAGGGTTAGGATTAGGGTTAGGGTTTGGTTTAGGTTCAGGTGAGGGTTAGGGTGAGGATTAGTCTTAGGGTTAGGGTAAGATCTAGGGTTAGGGTTAGGGTTAGGATTAGAGTATGGGTGAAGTTTAGGGTGAGGGTTAACTTTAGGGTGAGGTTTAGGTTTAGGATTAGGTTGAGGGTTAGAGTTAGGGTGATGTTTAGGGTGAGGGTGAAGGTTAGGGTGAGGGTGAGGGTTAGGGTTAGGATTAGGGTGAACGTGAGGTTGTGGGTGAGGGATAGCGTTAGGGTTAGGTATAGGGTGAGGTTTTGGTGAGGGTGAGGTTTGGGTTGTGGGTGAGGGTTAGGGTAAGTGTGAGGTTTAGGGTGACAGGGTGTGTTAGAGTGAGGTTGAGGTTTAGGGTTAGGGTTAGGGTGATGGTTTGGGTTAGTATTAGTCCTAGGGTGAGGGTCAGAGTGAGGGGTATGGTTAGGGTTAGGGTGAGGGTTAGGAATAGTGTGAGGGTTAGACATAAGGTTAGGGTTAGGGTGAGCCTAAGGGTTAGGGTGAGGTTAGGTTGAGGTTGAGGGATAGGGTTAGAGTTAGGGTTAGGTTGAGGGTTAGGGTGATGTTTAGAGTTAGGGTGAGGGTGCGGGTTAGGAATAGGTTTATGGTGAGGGTTTGGGTTAGGGTGAGATTTAGAGTTAGGGTTAGGGTGAGGGTGAGGTTTAGGTTTAGGGTTAGAGTGAGGGTAAGGGTGAGGTTTACTGTTAGGTTTAGGCTTAGGGTGAGTGTGACTGTTAGGTTTAGGATTAGTGTTAGGGTTAGGTTTAGGTTTAGGGTTAGTGTTAAAGATAGGGTTTGGGAGAGTGTTAGGGTTAGGGTTAGGGTTAAGGTTAGGGTTGGGTGAGCGTAAGGTTTTTGTTGAGGTTTAAGGTGAGGCTGAGGGTGACGGTCAGGGTGATTGTTAGGGTTTAGTTTAGGGTTAGGGTGAGGGTTAGAATTAGGGTGATTTTGGAGGAGTTCCGGGAAGATGGCGGAGGAGAAGCTGGAATCTGAACAAGCTCTCGCATAGAAAGGAGTTTTAGAGTTCCAGTGAACTGTCCTAAGCCAGAGAATCACACCAAGTGTGTCATCACAGGACAGAGAGTTAGACAAGAGAGGGGAAGCCAAGGAAACGCACCAGCTGCCGCTCCGGCGACGGCGGGGCCGCGGCGGCGACCGCGGAGTCATACTTGAGACACAGAGAGTCGGGGACCAAGGAGCCAGACGCAGCGGACGAGCGGATTCTACTCAACACCAACAAGAACCGACAAGGAGCGAACATCTTCATCCTGCTGTTTGCAGACCAGAGACGACCCAGGATCCAAGACTCGGCGTGAGTACAAGCCCGACATCCTCAATCCTCAGGGAGCAGAGGAGGGAAGGCCACCCCTCCCCCCCCAGCACCGGTGATCTCCATCTTGGATACCGACAAAGCTCGGAGGAGCTGCTAGCTCCAGCTCAGGCCTTGGAATAAAATGAGTCATTTAGCAGGTCACAAGAACTTAACGGCGAAGTGACCTGCCAGACTCAGCTCCATCCAGGGAAAAGTCACCCAGCTCAGGCGCCAGCCATCGGAGTGCCTTCCCTCACTGGGTAACCAGAGCCAGAGGCTGCCCCTCCCTCTAGCAGCCACCACAATCAATTGAAAAACAGAAATCCGGAGAATGGCTCCAGGCTGGGCGCTGTGAGCTTTATCACAAAATAGCCCCAGGGAAAAGCTACTGTTGGTTGAAAGGCCTCAACTCTACCCAGAACCTAGCCTCATCACCACATCCCCCTCTTTTGTGACTCTCAAAGCAGACCACCCTCCCAGAAAACTAACCTGGGAGGGGGATCTCAAAATCTTGGGTAAAGCAGAGCATTTTTCTGCCTCTTCCAACCAACCGACTTAAGAAACCAATCAAGCCACAGGACCTCAAGCTGACCAGAGACTCCAACAAGAGACTAGTTGCAGACAAAAGGGAGATACAGGATTCTTCCCACTCCTCCCCCCCCCCCAAAAAAAAATCAAAAGACTTTTTTTTCTTTTTTTTTTCTTTTTTTCTTCTTCTTCTTTTCTTTTTTTTGCTTGTTTTTTGTTTTTTCTTACCATATATATATATATATATATATAAATTTTTTTCCCTTCTAAAACTTTTATTAATCTTTAATTTTCGCCTCTTCTGAAAAAATAATTGTTTTCCAATAACTTTTTTTTCTCATCTTATAATTTTTATTTTAGGAATACGTGAATGAGAGTTTTCCTTTCTTTTCTTATCTTCTTTCTCTTTTACTTTCTTTCTTAATTATCTTTTTGTTTTTTATCTAGCTCTACTGAACTTCTGATCTTTTCTTCTCCGGATCCCATCCTTAAAGCTTTTCACATCTCCTCTATGTCCCTCCCCTTCTCTGAACATATCCACATTCCTCTCTAAATAGACGGTCTTTTAACCTCTATAATAACATTAATTTTTACGTTTCTATTCTTTTTCTGGTCTCTCTTTATTCCCCTTTCCGTCTCTTCTTTTTCTCTCTCTCTCTACTTGCATCCTACCCAACTCATTTCCTGCATTGTGATTAGGACATAGTTAACTCTCCCTGTGCCTCCCCACACCAATCTATTCCTATTTTTTATCCACATCTCTCCCTAATCCTAATAATTTCTGGTTTTCCAAATTCTTTTCTGCGGTTCGAAGTCCTTTAACATGTAGTCGTTTGATGTTGAATAGATGTATCTGTTGAACTAGATTGTATCTGTAGACTATTGACTGTACAAATGCAAACTTTGGTTGATGGTTGCCTTAAGATAGTGTTCTAGCACAAAACTGGTGCAATCTTTATCTCAAATGGGCCGAGTAAGCCGGAAAAACACAAGAAAAATGGCAAATTCGGGTATCTCAATTCCCAACCTTGATAATCAGGGATTAGAACAGATAAAGAATAATCCAGAGGAGAGTTCCCAAATAGCTCTACAAACACTAATAGCAAACATGATAAATGAGAAGTTTGACAATGTACAAAGGACTCTGTATGAGCGTGATAGGGAGAGAGAGGAGGCATCCCAGAAGTTTATACAGGAATATCATAAGCGTGAGGAAGCTTCTCAAAAACTGATACAGGATTTGCATGAACAACTTGAGAATACTCAAAGAGAAAGGGAGGAATGGCGTGAGCAGGCAGAGAACACTCAAAGAGAACTGCAGGAATCCCACAGAAGGGAGGAAACTAATCAAAGAGTAATTCACGAATTAAGAGACCAGGTAGAGAATACACAAAGATCACTAAAGGCATTCATGGAATCCATTAACAAAGAGCTGAAGGAAGTCAGGGGGACCACAAAGGGAATGCTGAATGGAACCCAACAGAAGGAATGGCAGTCCAAAGAAACCATAACCAATCAACTAAGTGATTTGAGAACAAACACTGAACACCAAATTAAGGAAGTAAAGAAATTCATACAAGACCTAAAACAGAGCTTCAACAAAGAACTTGAAGCCATCAAAGCTGACCAATTAGAAGGAAAAGAGATAAAAAACAAAGTAGAGAGTCTTGACAGCAGGTTAGACCATGCAGAAGATCGAATCTCAGGGATTGAAGACAGCCTAGATATTATAGAGAAAGAACATACAACCATCCAAGACAAGTCCAAGAAATATGATAGGTCTATCCAACACCTGGAAGACACCATCAGAAGGCCCAATCTAAGGATAATGGGTGTAGAGGAGCACCTAGAAACAGAAGTTAATGGTCTAGGAAATTTGTTTAACAGGATCCTAGCAGAGAACTTCCCAAACATACAAAAAGATAGGCCTATTCAGATACAAGAAGCTTTTAGAACCCCAAATAGACCAGAACAGAATAGGACATCCCACCGTCACATTATAATCCACACAGGATCAACCCAGACCAAGGAAAAGATCCTTAAAGCTGTCAAGGAGAAAAGGTTAATCACCTATAAAGGGAAACCAATTAGAATTACCTCAGATTTCTCAGCAGAGACAATCAAAGCAAGAAGAGCCTGGAATGACGTATGCCATGCCCTAAAAACAAACAACTATCAACCAAGAATACTGTACCCAGCTAAATTCTCCTTCATAACTGAAGGCCAAATAAAAACCTTCCATAGCAAAGAAAAATTGAAACAATACATCTCCACCAAACCAGCCCTGCAAAAGATTGTTAAAGATGTCCTACACATAGAAAACCAACAAGAACGCAACAAAGGCCAAGAAACTGCACCCGAACTGAGAATCCAAGAACCTTAGGAAGAACCCAGTTTTCACAGCCCCCAAGAAGGTGGATAACATGGCAGGAACCCCCAAATACCTCTCAGTCCTATCTCTTAACGTTAACGGACTGAACTCTCCAATTAAGCGACATAGACTATCTAGTTGGATTAAAAAACAAGACCCTTCTATCTGCTGCCTGCAGGAGTCACATCTTGCCCGTAAAAACAAACATATTTTCAAGGTTAAAGGCTGGAACAAAATCTACCAAGCAAACGGCCCTCATAAACAGGCGGGAGTTGCAATCCTAATATCAGATAAAATAGACTTCAAACTAAAATTCGTGAGAAGAGATAAAGAAGGTCGCTACATACTAATTAAAGGATCTCTCCTTCAGGAGGATATTACAATTCTAAATATCTATTCGCCAAACAATGGAGCACCCAAATTTATCAAGGAAACACTACTTTCCCTCAAATCCCATATAGATCCAAAGACATTAATTGTTGGGGATTTTAACACACCACTCTCCCCACTAGATAGATTAACCCGGCAAAAACTCAACAGAGAAACCGCAGATCTAAACAGCTGCATAGATCAACTAGACTTAACAGACATTTACCGAACATTTCACCCAGCAGCAACAGAATACACGTTCTTCTCAGCAGCACATGGAACGTTTTCTAAAATAGACCACATTTTAGGCCACAAAGCAAACTTAAGGTTAGGTTTAGGTTTAGTTTGAGGGTTAGGTTGAGGGGTAGGTTTATGGTTAGGGTGAGGGTGAAGATGAGGGTGAGGGTGAGGGGGAGGGTAAGGGTTAGGGTGAGGGTTAGGTTTAGGGTTGTTTTAGGTTTTGGGTTAGGGTGAGTGGTAGTGTTAGGGTTAGTGTGAGCCTTAGTGTTAGTGTGAGGGTTAGGGTTAGGGTTAGGGTTACCTTGAGGGTAAGGGTAATGGTGATGGTTAGGATGAGGGTGAGGGTTAGGGATAGGTTTTTGGTGAGGGTGACTGTTAGGGTGAGGATGAGGGTTAGGGTTAGGTTTAGGGTGAGGGTTTTGATTAGGGTGTGGCTTAGGGTTAGATTTAGAGTTCGGTTCAGGTTGAGGGTTAGGCTTAGGTTAAGAGTTAAGGTGAGTGGTAGGGTGCGGTTTAGGATTAGGGTTTTGTTTAGGGTTAGGGTGAGGGTGAGGGTTAGCGTTAGGGTTAGGTTGAGTGTGAGGGTGAGGTTTACTGATAGGTTTAGGTTTAGGGTGAGGGTTAGGGTTAGGGTTAGAGTTAGGATTAGGGTGAGGGCTAGGGTGAGGGTGAGAGTTAGCTTGAGGGTCAGGATGAGGCTGAGGTTTAGGGTGTGCGTTAGGGTCAGGGTTAGGGTCAAGATTACGGTTAGGGTGAGGGTTAATGTTAGGATTAGGGTTAGGGTGAGGTTCAGGCTGAGGCTGAGTTTTAAGGTGAAGGTGAGGGTGAGTGTGAGGTTGAGGGTTAGGTTTCGGCTTAGGGTTAGGTTGAGGGTGAGGGTGAGGGTTAGTGTTTGGATTAGGGTTAGGTTTAGGGTTAGAGTGCGGGTAAGGGTTAGGGTGAAGTTTAGGGTGAGGTTTAGGGTTAGGGTGAGGGTGAGGGTGAGGGTGAGGGTTAGGGTGAGGGTGAGAGTTAGATTTAGGGATAGAGTGAGAGTGAGGGTTAGTGTTAGGGTTAGGGTGAGGGTTAGGGTGAGGATGAGGGTAAGGTTTAGGTTGAGGGTTAGGGTGAGGGGGAGGGTTAGGGTTAGGATTAGGGTTAGGCTTAGGGTTAGGTTTATTGTGAGGATTAGGGTTTTGATGAGATTAAGGATTAGGCCAGGGTTAGGGTTAAGTTTAGGGTTAGAATTAGGGTGAGGGTTAGGGTTAATATTAGGGTTAGTTTTAGGATAAGGTTTAGGTTTAGGGTAAGGGTTAGGGTTAGGGTGAGGGTTGGGTTTAGCGTGAGGGCTAGATTTAGGTTTGGGATTAGGGTGAGGTTGAGGGTGAGGCTAGGTTAAGGATTAGCATTTGAGTTAAGGTGTGGTTGAGGGTGAGGCTTAGAGTTAGGATTAGGGTTTGAGTTATGTTTAGGCTGAGGGTGAGGGTGAGGGTGAAGGTGAGGTTTAGGGTTAGGTATAGGATTAGTGTGAGTGTTAGGGTTAGGTTTAGGGTTAGGATGAGGTTTAGGGTGAAGGGTAGGGTTAGGTTTAGGATTAGAGTTAGGGATAGGGTTAGGCTTAGGGTGAGGGTGAGCAGAAGGGTGAGGGTTTGGGTTAGGGTTAGTGTTAGGTTGAGGTTGATGTTTAGGGTGAGGTTAGGGTTAGGGTGTGGGGTAGGGTGAGGGTTAGTGTTAGTTTTATGATTAAGATAGGGTGAAGGTTAGGGTGAGGTTTAAGGTTAGTGTTAGGGTTAGGGTTAGGTTGAGTGTTAGGGTTAGGGTTAGGTGTCGGGTTAGGGTTAGTGTGAGGGTAAGGGTTAGGGTGAGGGTTAGAGTGAGGGTGAGGGTTAGGGTAAGTTATAGGTTTAGGATTAGGGTCAGGGTATGTGTGAGGGTTAGGGTAAGTGTGAGGATTAGTCTGAAGGGTAGGGTTAGGGTTAGGTGAGGGTGAGGGTAAGAGTTTGAGTTATGTAAGGGTTAGGTTTAGTGTTTGGGAGAGGATTAGGGTTTCGGTGAGGGTTAGGGTTAGGGTAAATGTTAGGGTTTGGTTGAGGGTTAGGGTTAGGGTGAAGCTGAGGGTGAGGGTTTTCTTTAGGTAAGGGTTAGGTTTAGGGTTAGGGTTATGGTTAGGTTTAGGGATAGAATGAGGGTTAGCGTGAGGGCTAGGGTTAGGGTTAGGGTGAGGTTTAGGGTTAGTGTGAGGGTTACCGTGAAGGTGAGCTTTAGGATGAGAGTGAGGGTTAGGGTTTGTGTTAGGGTTAGGGTGAGGATAACCCTTCAGACTAACCCTCACACTAACCCTAACACTCACACTTACCCTGACCCTAATCCTAAACCTATAACTTACCCTAACCCTCACCCTCACTCTAACCCTCACCCTAACCCTTACCCTCACCCTAACCCTAACCCGAAACCTAACCCTAACCCTAACACTCAACCTAACCCTAACCCTAACACTAACCTTAAACCTTAGGATTAGGGTTAGGTTTAGTGGTATGGTTAGGGTTAGGGTGAGGGTTAGGTATACGGTTAGAATTAGGGTGAGGGTAAGGGTTAGGGTGAGGTTTAGGTTGAGGGAGAGGGTTAGGATGAGGGTGAGGGTTAGGGTTAGGGTGAGGTTTAGGGTGATGTTTAAGATTAGGGTTAGTGTTAGGGTTAGGTTTAGGGATAGGGTGAGGGTGAGCTTTAGTTTTAGGATTAGTGTTAGGGTTAGGATTAGGCTTAGGGTGAGGGTGAGGGATAGGGTGAGGGTTTGGGTTAGGGTTAGGTTTAGGGTTAGGCTGAGGGTTAGGGTTAGTGTTAGGGTTAGGGTTTGGGTTAGGCTGAGGTTTAGATTTAGTGTTAGGGTTAGGGTTTTGGTGAGTGTTAAGATGAGGGTGAGGGTTAGGGTTAGGGAAGGGTGAGGGTAAGGGTTAGGGTGAGGGTTAGTGTTAGGATGCGTGTGAGGTTGAGGGTTAGGGTTAAGTATAGGATGAGGGTTATGTTGAGCATCAGGGTTAGGTTTAGTTTGAGGGTTAGAGTTAATGTGAGGTTTAGGGTTAGGGTTAGGGTGACGGTTAGGTTTAGGGTTAGGGTTAGGCTGAGGGTTATGTTTAGGGTGAGGATTAGGGTGATTGTGAGGGTGAGGGTGAGGTTTTGGGTGTCAGTGAGGATGAGGTTAGGGTGAGGGTAAGGGCGACAGTGAGGGTTAGGGTGAGGGTGAGGTTTATGTGTAAGTTTAGGGTTACGGTTAGGGTTAGGTTGAGGGTAAGTGTTAGGGCGAAGGTGAGCGTTAGGGTTACGGTTAGGGTTAGGGTGAGTGTAATTTTTAGTGTGAGGGTTCGGATGAGATTGAGGGTTGAGGTTAGGGTGATGTTTAAGGTTAAGTTTAGGGTTAGGGTGAGCGTGAGGGTTAGGGTGAGCGTATGGGTTAGATTGAGGTTGTGGATTAGGGTTACGGATAGGGTTAGTGTGAGGGGTAGGGTTAGGGTTAGGGTAAGGTTTAGGTTTACTGTGATGGTTATGGTTAGGGATAGGGTTAAGGTGAGGGTAAGGGTTTGGATGAGGGTAGGGTGAGATTAAGTTTTAGGGTTATCATGTGTGTTAGGGTGAGTGTTATGGTTAGGTTAAGGGATAGGGTGAGGTTTGGGTGAGGGTGAGGGTTGGTTTGTGGGTGAGGGTTAGGGTAATTGTGAGGGTTAGGTTGACGGGGAGGGTTAGAGTGAGGCCAAGGGTTAAGGTAAGGTTTAGGGTGATGGTTAGGGTTCGTATTAGTGTTAGTGTGAGGGTGAGGGTGAGGGGTATAATTAGGGTAGGGTGAGGGTTAGGATTATTGTGAGGGTTAGGCTTAGGGTTAGGGTTAGAGAGAGGGTAAGGTTTAGGGTGAGGTTTATGGTGAGTTTTAGGGTTAGGATTAGAGTTAGGATTAGGCTGAGGGTTAGGGTGAGGTTAGAATTAGGGTGAGGGTGAGGTTTAGGGTTAGGGTTAGGGTGAGGGTTAGGGTTACTGTTAGGGTTAGGGTGAGGGTTATGGTGAGGATGAGGGTAAGGTTTAGGTTGGTGATTAGGGTGAGGGTGAGGGTTAAGGTTAGGGTTAGGTTTAGGGTGAGTGTTAGGGTTAGGCTGAGGGTGAGCGTGAGGGTGAGGGTGAGGGTTAGTGTTAGGGTTAGGGTGAGGGTTAGGTTTATTGTGAGGGTTAGGGTGAGGATGAGGGTAAGGATTAGGTTGAGGGTTAGGGTGAGGGGGAGGTTTAAGGTTGGGTTAGGGTTAGGGTTAGGGTGAGGGTTAGGGTGAGGGTTAGTCTTAAGTTTAGGGTTAGGTTAATGGTGAGTGTTAGGGTTAATGTTAGGTTTAGGGTAAGGGTTAGGATTAGGGTAAGGGTTAGGGTTAGGGTGAAGGTTATGGTTAGGTTTAGGGTGAGGGTTAGGTTTAGGGTGAGTGTTAGGTTTAGGGTGAGGGTTAGGGTTAGGTTTAGGGTTAGGGTTAGTGTGAGGGTGAGTCTTAGGTTTAGGATTAGTGTTTGGGTTTGGGTGAGGTTGAGGATGAGCCTTAGGTTAGGAGTCGTGTTTGAGTTAGGGTTAGGCTGAGGGTGAGGGTGAGCATTAGAGTTAGCAAGAGGGTTAGGCTTAGGGTTAGGTTTAGGTTGAGGGTTAGGGTGAGGGCTAATTGTAGGTTGAGGGTGAGGGTGAGGGTGAGGGTTATGGTGAGGGTTATGTTTATGGTGAGGGTTAGGGTTAGAGTTATAGCCTTAGTGTTAGTGTGAGGATTAGGGTTACGGATAGGATTAGGGATATGGTGAGGGTAAGGGTTAGGGTGAGGGTTAGGATGAGGGTGAGGTTTAAGGTTAGCGTTATGTTTAGGGTGTCTTTTAGGGTGAGGGTAAGGGTTAGGTTTAGGTTGAGGGTGAGGGTGACGGTTAGGGTTATTGTGAGGGTGAGTGTTAGGTTTAGGTTTAGTGTGAGGGTGAGGGTTAGGTTTAGGAATAGTGGTACGGTTAGGCTTAGGGTGAGGGTGAGGGGAAGGGTGAGGGTTTGGGTTAGGGTAAGGATTAGCATTAGGGTGAGGGTGAGGGATAGGGTTAGTGTTAGGGTTGGGGTTTGGGTGAGTGTTAGGGTGAGGGTGAGGGTTAGGGTTAGGGTTAGGGAAGGTTGAGGGTAATGGTTAGGGTGAGGGTTACTTTTAGGCTGAGGGTGAGGGTGAGGGTGAGGTTTAGGGTTAGCTTTAGGGTTAGGATGAGGGTTAGGGTGAGGGTTTGGGTTAGGGATAGTGTGAGTGTTACGGTTAGTGTGAGGGTTAGGTTTAGGTTTAGGGTTAGTTTTACCGTGAGGGTAAGGTGAGGTTTAGGATGAGGGTGAGGGTTAGGGTTAGTTTGAGGGTGAGGGTTAGGGTTAGTTTGAGGGTTAGTGTTAGGGTGAGGGTTAGGGTGAGGATGAGGGTTATGTTTAGGGTTAGGGGTAGGGTGAAGGTTATGGTTAGTGTTAGGGTGAAGGAGAAGGTTAGGGTGAGGGTAAGGGTTAGTGTGAGGGTTAGTTTTAGGATTATGTTTAGGTTGAGGGTAAGGGTTAGGGTGAGGGTTAGGATGAGGGTGAGGGTTAGGATGAGGGTTAGAGTTAAGGTGAGGGATAGGTTTAGGGTTTGAGTTAGGCTGATGGCTT
The DNA here is from genome assembly GCF_024711535.1 of Dipodomys merriami. NCBI lineage: Eukaryota > Metazoa > Chordata > Mammalia > Rodentia > Heteromyidae > Dipodomys > Dipodomys merriami. The sequence goes on along the minus strand of NW_027203715.1, from coordinate 18,148,174 downwards.
ATGTGAGGGTGAGGGTGAGGGTAAGGGTGAGGTTGAGGGTGAGGGTTAGAGTGTCCATGAGGGTTAGGTTTCAGTGAGTGTTAGGGTGATGTTTAAGGTTAGGGTTAGGATGAGGGTTATGTTTAGGCTGAGGGTGAGAGTTAGGTTTAGGGATCAAATGAGGGTGAGCGTTAGGTTTAGGATTAGTTATAGGGTTAGGGTTAAGGAAGTGTGAGGGTAAGGGTTTTGGTGAGGGTTAGTGTCAGTCTGAGGGTGAGGGTGAGGGTGAGGTTTAGGGTTAGGTTTAGGATTAGTGTGAGGGTTAGGGTTAGAGTTAGGGTTAGGATGAGGTTTAGGGTGGGGGGTAGGGTTAGGGTTATGTAGCGGGTGAGGGTGAGGGTTAGGGTTAGTATGAGGTTTAGGGTAGGTTGAGGGTTAGGTTGAGAGTTAGGGTTAGGGTTAGGGTTAGGCTGAGGGCTAGGGTGAGGGTGAGGGTGAGGTTTAGGTTGTCGATGAGTGTTAGGGTAGGGTGAGGGTTAGGGGGACGATGAGGGTTAGGGTGAGGGTGAGGATTAGGGTTACGGTTATGGTTAGGGTTAGTTTCAGCTTGAGGATTAGGGTTACAGTTAGGGTTAGATTGAGGGTTAGGGTGAGGGGTAGGTTTAGCGTTAGGTTTAGGGTTAACATTAGGGTAAGGGTTAGGGTCAGGGTCAGGGTTAGATTTAGGGTGAAGGTGAGGGTAATTGTTAGGGTGAGGGTTAGGATGAGGGTGAGGGTTAGGGTTAGAGTGATGTTTAAGGTGAAGTTTAGGGTTAGGGTTGGGTTAGTGTGAGGGTGAGGGTTAGGGTGAGGGTAAGGGTTAGGTTGAGGGTGCAGATTAGGATTATGGTTAGGGTTAGTGTGAGGGGTAGGGTTAGGTTTAGGGTGAGGGTTAGGTTTAGTGTGAGGGTTATCGTTAGGGATAGGGTGAGGGCGAGGGTAAGGGTTAGGATTAGTGTAGGGTGAGAGTAAAGTTTAGAGAGTGCATGAGTGTTAGGGTGAGGTTTAGGGTTAGGTTAAGGGATAAGGTGAGGTTTGGGTGAGGGTGAGTGTTGGGTTGTGGGTGAGGGTTAGGGTAAAATTGAGAGTTAGGTTGACAGGGAGGGTTAGAGTGAGGGCGAGGGTTAAGGTTAGGGTTAGGGTGATGGTTAGGGTTTGTATTAGTGTTAGGGTGAGGGTTAGGGTGAGGGGTATAGTTAGGGTTAGTGTGAGGGTTAGGATTAGTGTGAGGGATAGGGTTAGGGTTAGGGTTAGAGTGAGGGTAAGGGTTAGGGTGAGGTTTAGGGTGAGGTTTTGGGTGAGGATTAGAGATAGGGTGAGGTTTAGAGTTAGGGTGAGTGTGAGGGTTAGAGTTAGGTTTAGGATGAGGGTTAGGGTTAGGGTGAGAGTTAGAGTTATGGTTAGGGTGAGGGTGAAATTTAGGGTTAGGTTAGGGTTAGAATGAGGGTGAGGGTGCGGGTGAGGAATAGGTTTAGGATTAGGGTTAGGGTTAGGGTTAGGCTGAGGGTGAGGGTGAGTGTTAAGGTTAGGTTTAGGATTAGTGTTAGTGTTACATTTAGGCTTAGGTTTAGGGTGAGGGTTAAGGTGAGGGGTAGGGTTAGGGTTAGGGTGAGGTTTAGGGTTAGGGTAAGGGTTAGGCTTAGGGTGAGGGAAAGTGTTCGGGTGAGGTTTAGGATGAGGCTGAGGGTTAGGTTGAGAATTAGAGTTAGGGTCAGTGTTAGCGTTAGTTTTGGGCTAGGGTGAGGGTGAGGGTGAGGGTTAGGGTGAGGGTGAGGATGAGGGTTAGGGTGAGGGTAAGGGTTAGTGTGGGGATTAGGGCTAGGTTTAGGTTTAGGTTGAGGGTTAGGGTGAGGGGTATGGTTAGGATTAGTGTGAGCCTTAACATTAGTGTGAGGGTTAGGGTTAGGTTTACAGTGAGGGTAAGGGTAAGGGTGAGGTTTAGGTTGAGGGTGAGGGTTAGGAATAGGGTTAGGGTGAGGATGAGGGTTAGGGTTAGGGTTAGATTGAGGGTGTGGGTTAGGGTCAGAGTTAAGGTGAGCCTAAGGTTTAAGCTGAGCGTTACGATGAGGGTGATGGTTAGGGTTAGGGTGAGGGTTAGGGTGATGTTTCAGGTTAGTGTTTGGGTTAGGCTTATGGTGAGGGTGAGGGGTAGGGTGAGGGTTTGGGTTAGGGTTAGGGTTAAGGTGAGTGTGAGTGTTAGGCTGAGGGTGAGGGTTAGGCTGAGGGTTAGGGTCAGTGTTATTGTTAGGGTTTGGATGAGTGTTAGGGTGAGGGTGAGGGTTATGATGAGGGTTAGAGTGAGGGGTAGTTTTAGGGTTAGGTTGAGGTTGAGGGTGAGGGTGAGGTTTAGGGTAAGTGTGAGTGTTAGGTTTAGGGTTACGTGAGGGTTAGGGTTAGGGTGAGAATTAGATTTAGGGTTAGGTTTAGGGTGAGGGTTAGGGTTAGGTTAGGGTTAGACTTAAGGTGAGGGTGCGGGTGAGGAATAGGTTTAGGATTAGGGTTAGGTTTAGGGTTAGGCTGAGTGTGACGGTGAGTGTTAAGGTTAGGGTTAGGTTTAGTTTTAGTGTTATATTTCGGCTTAGGTTTAGGATGAGGGTTAAGGTGAGGGGTAGGGTTAGGGTTAGGGTGAGGGTTAGGGTTAGGGTAAGGGTTAGGCTTAGGGTGAGGATAAGGGTTAAGTTAAGGGTTAGGATGAGGCTGAGGGTTAGGTTGAGGTTTAGAGTTAGGGTGAGTGTTAGCGTTAGGGGTAGGGTTAGGGTTTGGCCTAGGTTGAGGGTGAGGGTTAGGGTGAGGGTGAGGGTGAGGGTGAGGGTTAGGGTGAAGTTAAGGTTTAGTGTGAGGGTTAGGGTTAGGGTTAGGTTGAGGTTTAGGGTGAGGGGTATGGTTAGGGTTAGTGTGAGCCTTAGCATTAGTGTGAGGTTTAGGGTTAGGGTTACAGTGAGGGTAAGCGTAAGAGTGAGGTTTAGTTTGAGCGTAAGGGTTAGGGATAGGGTTAGGGTGAGGGTGAGTGTTAGGGTGAGGACGAGGGTTAGGGTTAGGTTTAGGGTTAGGGTGAGGGTTAGGGTTAGATTTAGGGTGAGGGTATGGTTTAAGGTGAGGTTATGATGAGGGTGAGTGTTAGGGTTAGGTGAGGGTTAGGGTGATATTTCAGGTTAGTTTTAGGATTAGGTTTAGGGTGAGGGTGAGTGGTAGGGTGAGGGTTTGGGTTAGGGTTAGGGTTAAGGTAAGGGTGAGGGTTAGGATGAGGGTTAGGGTTAGTGTTAGGTTTAGGGTTTGAGTGATTATTAGGGTGAGGGTGAGGGTTATGATGAGGGTTAGAGTGAGGGGTAGGTTTAGGGATAGGTTGAGGTTGAGGGTGAGGGTGAGGTTTAGGGTAAGTGTGAGGGTTAGGTTTAGGTTTAGGATGAGGTTGAAGGTTAGGGTTAGGTTTAGGATGAGCGTTAGGGTGAGGGGTAGGATTAGGGATAGTGTGAGGGTTAGGGTTAGGGTTATGGTTACCGTGAGGGTAAGGGTAAGCGTGTTGCGTAGGATGAGGCTTAGGGTCAGGGTTAGTGTTAGGGTTAGGGAGAGGATTAATTTTAGAGTAATGGTTAGGGTAAGGGTTACATTGAGTGGTATGGTTAGGATTAGGGTTAGGTTTCGGTTTAGGGTTAAGGTGAGGGCTAGGTTGAGGGTTAGGGTGAGGGTAGGGGGAGGGGGAGGGGGAGGGTTACGTGAGGGTTAGGGTTAGTGTGGGTGTAAGGCTTATAGTTAGGGTTAGGATGAGTTTTAGGGTGAAATGTAGGATTAGGGTGAGGGTGACGGTTAGGGTGAGGGTTAGGGTTAGGGTGAGGTTTAGGCTTAGGATTGGGGTGACTGTTAGAGTTAGTGTTAGGTTTAGGATGAGGGTTAGGGTGAGGTGTGGTATTAGGGATAGTGTGAGGGGTAGGGTTAGTGTGAGTGATAGGGTTAGGGTTAGGTTTACCCTGAGGGTAAGTGTAACCGTGAGGGTTAGGATGAGGCTGATGGATAGGGTTAGGGTTAGGGTTAGGGTGAGGGATAGGGTGAGGGTTAGTTTTAGGGTTATTGTAAGGGTAAGATGAGGGTTAGGGTTAGGCTTAAGGGTAGTTTTAGGGTGAGTGTAAGGGTTAGTATTAGGGTTAGGGTTTGTTTGAGTGTTTGGGTGAGGGTTTGGATTAGGGATAGGTTTAGGAACGGGTGAGGCTTAGGGTGAGGGTTAGTGTTAGGTTAGGGTTAGGGTTTGGGTTAGGCTGAGGGCTAAGATGAGGGTGAGGGTTAGGGTGAGGGTGAGGGTGAGGTTTAGGGTGTCGTTGAGGGTTAGGGCAGGGTGAGGGTTAGGGTGAGGATTAGTGTTAGGCTGAGGGTGAGGGTGAGGGTGAGGTTTAGGGTTAGGTTTAGCATTAGTGTGAGTGATAGTGTTAGGGTTAGGATTAGGATGAGGTTTAGGGTGAGGGGTAGGGTTAGGGTTCGGTTGAGGGTGAGGGTGAGGGTGAAGTTTAGGCTTATGGTGAGTGTTAGTGTTAGGGTTAGGTTGAGGGTGAGTTTTAGGGTTAGGTTTAGGATGAGGGTTAGTGTGAGGGGTAGGGTTAGGGTTAGTGTGAAGGTTAGGGTTAGTGTGAGGGTTAGGGTTAGGCTTAGGGTTAGGGTAGGGTTTAGGGTTAGGGTTAGGGTTATGCTGAGTGTAGGGTGAGGGTGAAAGTTAGGATGAGGGTAAGGGTGAGGGTGAGGGTTAGTGTGACGGTGAGGGTCAGGGTGATGTTTAGGATTAGGGTTAGGGATAGGGTTAGGCTTAGGGTGAGGCTTAGGGTTTGGGTTAGGGTTAGGGTTAGGGTGAGGGTGAGGGTTAGGGTGAGGTTTAGGGTGAGGATTAGGGTTAGGGTTAGAGTTAGGGTTAGGTTGAGGTTTAGGGTGAGGTTTAGAGTTAGGGTGAGGGTGAGGGTTAGTGTTAGGCTTAGGGTGAGGTTTAGGGTGAAGGTTATGGTTAGGCTGAGTGTGAGCTTGAGGGTGAGGGTGAGGGTTAGTGTTAGGGATAGAGTGAGGGTTAGGTTTATTGTGAGGGTTAGGGTGAGGATGAGGGTAAGGATTAGGTGAGGGTTAGGGTTAAGTTTAGGGTTAGATTTAGGGTGAGGTTTAGGGTTAATATTAGGGTTAGGTTTAGGGTAACGGTTAGGTTTAGGGCAAGGGTTAGAATTAGGTTGAGGGTTAGGGTTAGATTTAGGGTGAGGTTTAGGTTTAGGGTGAGGGTTAGGTTTAGGTTTAGGGTTAGGGTGAGGGTTAGGGGGAGGCTTAGGGTTAGGATTAGGGTTTGAGTTAGGGTTATGCGGAGGCTGAGGGTGTGGGTGAGGGTTAGGGTTGGGGTTAGGGTTAGGGTGAGGATTAAGCTTAGTGTTAGGATTGGGGTTTGGGTTAGGCTGAGACTGAGGCTGAGGGTGAGGGTGGGGTTTAGGGTTAGCGTGAGGGATAGGTTTAGGGTTAGGTTTATTTTGAATTGTAGGGTGAGGGGTAGGTTTATGGTTAGGTTGAGGGTGAGGGTGATGGTGAGGGTAAGTGTTAGGTTGAGGGTAAGGGTTAGGCTTAGGTTTAGGATTAGGTTTTGGGTTAGGTTTAGTCTGAAGCCGAGGGTGAGGTTTAGGGTTAGCGTGAGGGATAGGTTTAGGGTTAGGTTGAGGTTGAGTGGTAGGTTTAGGTTTAGGGTGAGGGTGAGGGTAAGGGTGAGGGTTAGGGTGAGGGTGAGGGTTAAGGAGAGCGTGAGGGTTAGTGTTAGTTGGGTTAGTGTTAGGTTCAGGGTGAGGATTAGGGTCACGGTTAGGTTTAGGTTGACTGTTAGGGTGAGTGTTAGGGTTAGGGTTAGGGTGAGGTTAAGGGTTAGGGTGAGGGTGAGGGTTACGTTTAGGATTAGGGTTAGGTTGAGGGTAATTGTTAGCGTGAGGGTTAGGATGTCGGTGAGGGTTAGGGTTAGGCTGAAGGTTAGGGTGATGTTTAAGGATAAGTTTAGGGCTTGGGTTAGGGTTAGGGTCAGGGTGAGAGTTAGTGTGAGGTTAAGGGTTAGGTTGAGGGTGAGGATTAGTGTTAGGTTTAGGGTTAGGTTTGGGGTGTGGACTAGGGTGAGGGTTAAGGTTAGGTTGAGGTTGAGGTTGAGGCTTAGGTTTAGCGTATGGGTGTAGGTTAGGGTGAGGGAGAGATTTATCGTGAAGGTGAGGGTGAGGGTTAGGGTTAGGGTTAGGGTTAGAATTAGGGTGAGGGAGAAGGGGAGGAATAGGGTTTGGATTAGGCCTAGAGTTAGGGTTAGGGTGAGGGTGAGGGTAAGTGTTATGCTTAGGGTTAGGTTGAGGGTGAGAGGGTTAGGGTTAGGGTTAGGGTTAGGCTGAGGGCTAGGGTGAGGGCTAAGGTTAGGGTTAGGGTGAGGTTGAGTCTTAGATTGTGGGTCAGGTTTAGGATAATGGTCAGGATTACGATTAGGGTGAGGGTTAGGGTTAGGTTTAGGATGTAGTTGAGGCTGAGGCTGAGTTTTAAGTTGAGGGTGAGGGTGAGTGTGAGTGTGAGGGTTAGGATTCGGGTCAGGGTTATTTTGAGGGTGAGGGTTAGTGTTTCGATTAATGTTAGGGTTAGGGTTAGGTTGAGGGTGAGCGTGAGGGTGAGGGTGAGGGTTAGTGTTAGGTTTAGGGTGAGGGTTAGGTTTATTGTGAGTGTTACGGTGAGGATGAGGGTAAGGGTTAGGTTGAAGGTTAGGGTGACGTAGAGAGTTAGGGTTAGGGTAAGGGATAGGGTGAGGGTTAGGGTGAGGTTTAGGGTTAAGTTTAGGGTTACTTTTAGGGTGAGGGTTAGGGTTAATGTTAGGGTTATGTTTAGGGTATGGTTTAGGGTTAGGGTTAGGGTTAGGGTGAGGATTACGGTTAGGTTTAGGGTTACGGTTAGGTTTAGGGTGAGGGTTAGGTTTAGGTTTAGGGTTAGGCTGAAGGTGAGGTTTAGGTTTGGGATTAGTGTTAGGGTGATGGTGAGGTTAGGGTTAGGATTATGGTTTGGGTTAGGTTTAGGCTGAGGGTGAGAGTGAGGGTTATGGTTAGTGTGAGGGTTAGGTTTATGCTTAGGTTTAGGTTGAAGGTTAGGGTGAAGGGTAGCTTTAGTGTTAGGATGAGGTTGAGGGTGAGGGTGAGGGTGAGGGTTAGGCTTAGGATTAGGTTTAGGGTTAGGGTTAGGCTGAGGGTGAGGTTTAGGTTGAGGGTTAATGTGAGGGGTATGGTTAGGTTTAGTGTGAGGGTTAGGGTTACTGTGAGGGTTAGGGTTAGGCTTAGGGTTAGGGTGAAGGTTAGGGTTAGGGTTAGGGTTAGGCTGAGGGTAGGGTGAGATTGAGGTTTAGGGATAGGTTAAGCATTCGTGTGAGTGATAGGGTTTGGGTTAGCTTTAGCATGAGTGTTAGAGTGAGGGTTAGGGTTAGGGTTAGGTTGAGAGTGAGGATGAGGGTGAAGTTTAGGGTTAGGGTGAGGGTGAGGGTTAAGTTTAGTGTGATGGTGAGGGTTAGGGTTAGGTTTAGGATGAGGGTTATGGTAAGGGGTAGCTTAGGTTGAGTGTGAGGGTTAGGGTTAGGGTTAGGGTGAGGTTTAGGGTTAGGGTTAGAGTTAGGCTAAGGGCTAGGGTAAGGGTGAGGGTTAGGGTGAGGGTGATGGTGAGGGTGAGGGTTAGGGTGTCTGTGAGAGTTAGGGTAGGGTGAGGGTTAGGGGGGAGGTGAGGGTTTGGGTGAGGTTGAGGGTTAAGTTTATGGTTAGTAAGGGTTAGGCTGAGGTTAAGGGTTAGGTTGAGGGTGAGGGTTAGTGTTAGGTTTAGTGTTAGGGTGAGGGTAATTGTTAGGGTGAGGGTTAGGATGAGGGTGATGGTTAAGGTTAGGGGAATGTTTAAGGTGAATTTCTGGGTTAGGGTTGGGTTAGTGTGAGGGTGAGGGTTAGGGTGAGGGTAAGGGTTAGGTTGAGGGTGCAGATTAAGATTACGGTTAGGTTTAGTGTGAGGGGTAGGGTTAGGGTAAGGGTGAGGGTTAGGTTTAGTGTGAGGGTTATGTTTAGGGATAGGGTTAGGTTGAGGTTAAGGGTTAGGATGAGGGTAGGGTGAGAGTAAGGTTTAGGGTTAGCATGAGTGTTATGGTGAGGGTTAGGGTTAGGTTTAGGGATAGGTTGAGGGTTGGGTGAGGGTGAGGGTTGGGTTTTGGGAGACAGTTCGGGTAAAGGTGAGGATTAGGTTGACGGTGATGGTTAGAGTGAGGGCGAGGGTTAAGGTAAGTGTTAGGGTGATGGTTAGGGTTCATATTAGTGTTAGGGTGAGGGTGAGGGTGAGAGGTATAGTTAGGGTTAAGGTGAGGTTTAGGATTAGTGTGAGGGTTAGGGTTAGGGTTAGGGATAGAGTGAGGGTAAGGGTTAGGGTGAGGTTTAGGGTGACGTTTAAGGATAGGGTTAGAGTTAGGGTTAGGTTAAGGTTTAACGTGAGGTTTAGAGTTAGGATGAGGGTGAGGGTGAGGGTTAGGCTGAGGGTTAGGGTTGGGTGAGAGTTAGAATTAGGGTTAGGGTGAGGGTGAGGGTTAGTGTTAGGGTTAGGCTGAGGGTTAGGGTGGGGATGAGGGTAAGGATTAGGTTGAGGGTTAGATGGAGGGGGAGGTTTAGGGGTTGGGTTAGGGTTAGGGCGAGGGTTAGGGTGAGGGTTAGGGTTAAGTTTAGGGTTAGGTTTAGGGTGAGGGTTAGGGTTAATGGTAGGGTTAGATTTAGGGTATGGGTTAGGGTTAGGGTAAGGGTTACGCTTATGGTGATTGTTACAGTTAGGTTTAGGGTGAGGGTTAGGGTTAGGGTGAGGCTTAATGTTAGGTTTAGGGTTTGAGTTATGTTTAGGTTGAGGGTGAGGGTGAGGTTTAGGGTTAGCGTGAGTGTTAGGGTTAGGGTAGTTTTAGGTTCAGGGTTAAGGTGAGGGCTAGGTTGAGGGTTAGGGTGAGGGTGAGGGTGAGGGTTAGGGTGAGGGTTAGGTTAAGGGTGAGTGTAAGAGTTAGGGTTAGGATGAAGGTTAGGGTGAGGTGTAGTATTAGGGTTAGTGTGAGGTTGAGGGTGAGAGTTAGGGTTAGGTTGAGGGTTAGGCTTAGTGTTAGGGTGAGTGTTAGGGTTAGTGTTAGGTTTAGGATGAGAGGTAGGGTGAGGGGTAGGGTTAGGGATAGTGTGTAGGTTAGCGTTAGTGTGAGTGATAGGATTAGGTTTAGGGTTAAACGTGAGGGTAAGTGTAACCGTGAGGGTTAGGATGAGATTGAGGTTTAGGGTTAGGGTTAGGTTTAGGGTGAGGGACAGGGTTAGGGTTAGTTTTAGGGTTATTGTAAGGGTAGGATGAGGGTTAGGGTTAGGCTTAAAGTTAGTGTTATAGTGAGTGTTAGGGATAGTGTTAGGGTTTGTTTGAGTGTTAGGGTGAGGGTTTGGGTTAGGGGTAGGGTTACATGAGGGTGAGGGTTAGGGTGAGGGTTAGTGTTTGGTTAGGGTTAGGGCTTGGGTTAGGCTGAGGGCAAGGTGAGGGTGAGGGTTAGGGTGAGGGTGAGGTTGAGGGTGAGGTTTAGGGTGCCGTGAGGGTTAGGGTAGGGTGAGGGTTAGGGTGAGAGTTAGTGTTAGGCTGAGGGTGAGGGTGAGGGTGAGCTTTAGTGTAAGGTTTAGGATTATTGTGAGCGTTAAGGTTAGGTTTAGGGTTAGCATGAAGTTTAGGGTGAGGGGTAGGGTTAGGGTTAGGTTCAGGGTGAAAGTGAGGTTGAGGTTTAGGGTTATGGTGAGGGTTAGGGTTAGGGTTAGGTTGAGGGTGAGGGTTAAGGTTAGGTTTAGAATGAGGGTTAGTGTGAGGGGTAGGGTTAGGGTTAGTGTGAGGGTTAGGGTTAGTGTGAGGGTTAGGGTTAGGCTTAGGGTTAGAGTAGGGTTACGGTTAGGGTTAGGATTAGGCTGAGGGTAGGGTAAAGGTGACGGTTAGGGTGAGGGTGAGGGTGAGGTTGAGGGTTAGGGAGACTGTGAGGGTTAGGGTGATGGTGAGGATTAGGGTTAGGGTTAGGGTGAGCATTAGGTTTAGGGTTATTGTGAGGGTGAGGGTTAGGTTTTGGATTAGTGTTACGGTTAGGGTTAGGCTTAGGGTGAGGGTGAGGTTTTGGGTTAGGGTTCGTGTTAGGGTCAGGGTGAGCGTTAGGGTGAGGTTTAGGGTTAGGGTTAGAGTTAGGGTTAGGTTGAGGTTTAGGGTGAGGTTTAGAGTTAGGGTGAGGTTGAGGGTTAGGGTTAGGGTTAGGGTTAAGGTTAGAGTTAGATTTAAGGATAGAGTGAGGGTGAGTGTTAACGTTAGGGTTAGGGTGGGGGTTAGGGTGAGGGTTATGGTTAAGCTTAGGTTGAGCTTGAGGGTGAGGGTGAGGGTTAGTGTTAGGATTAGAAAGAGGGTTAGGTTTATTGTGAGGCTTAGTGTGAGGATGAGGGTAAGGATTAGGTGAGGTTTAGGGTTAAGTTTAGGGTTAGATTTAGGGTGAGGGTTAGGGTTTATATTAGGGTTAGTTTTAGGGTAAGGGTTAGCTTTAGGGCAAGGGTTAGTTAGGGTGAGGGTTACAGTTAGATTTAATGTGAGGGTCTGGTTTAGGGTGAGGGTTAGGGTTAAGGTTCGGGTTAGGGTGAGGGTTAAGGTGAGGCTTAGGGTTAGGATTAGGGTTTGAGTTAGGATGTTGGTGAGGCTGAGGCTTAGAGTAGGTTTAGATTTTGAGTTAAGGTTAGGCTGAGCCTGAGGCTGAGGGTTAGGGTGAGGGTTAAGGTTGGGGTTAGGGTTAGGCTTAGGTTTAGTATTAGGGTTTGGGTTAGGCTGAGTCAGAGGCTGAGGGTGATGGTGAGGGTTAGGGTTAGCGTGAGGGATAGGTTTAGGGTTAGGTTTAGGTTGAGTTGTAGGGTGAGGGGTAGGTTTATGGTTAGGATGAGGGTGAGGGTGATGGTGAGGGTGAGGGTTAGGGTGAGGGTAAGGTTTAGGGTTTGTGTTAGGGTTAGGGTTAGGTTTAGGTTGAGGGTTAGGGTGAGGGTTTTGCTTAGGGTTAGTGTGAGCCTTAGTGTTAGTTTGAAGTTTAGGATTAGGGTTAGGGTAAGAGTTACGTAAGGGTTAGGGTAAGGGTTACGGTTAGGGTGAGGGTTAGGGTTAGATTTACCGTTAGGGTGAAGGGTTACGGTTTTGATTAGGGTTACAGTGATGGTGAGGGTTAGGGTTAGGGTTAGGGTGAGTGTGAGGGTGACGTTTACTGATAGGTTTAGGGTTAGGGTGAGGGTGAGTGTTAGGCTTAGGATTAGTGTTAGGGTTAGGGTTAGGCTTAGCGTTAGGTTGAGGGTGAGGGTTAGGGTTAGGGTGATGTTTAGGGTTAGGGTTAGGGAGCGGGTTAGGGTTAGGATGATTTTGAGTGTGAGGGTGTGGTTTAGGGTGAGGGTTAGGGTTCGAGTGAAGGTGATGGTTAGGGTGTTGGTGAGGGTAAGTGTTAGTGTGAGTGTTAGGGTGACGGTGAGTTTGAGGGTTAGGTGTAGCGTAAGTGCTAGTGTGAGTTTTAGGGTGAGTGTGAGGGTTAGGGTTAGGTTTTGGGTTAGTGTTAGGGTTAGACTTTGGGTGACTGTAAGGTTTAGGGTTAGGGTTAGGGCTAGGGTAGGGTGAGGGCTAGGGTTAGGTTTTTGGTTTGGCTGAGGGCAAAGGTGAGGGTGAGTGTGAAGTTGAGGGTGAGGGTTAGAGTGTCGGTGAGGGTTAGGGTAGGGTGAGGATTAGGGTGACGTTGAGGTTTAGGGTGAGGGCGAGGGTTAAGGTTAGTGTTAGGTTGATGGTTAGGGTTCGTATTAGTGTTAGGGTGTGGGTTAGGGTGAGGGGTATAGTTAGGGTTAGGGTGCGGGTTAGGATTAGTGTGAGGGTTAGCATTAGGGTTAGGTTTAGAGTGAGGGTAAGGTTTAGGGTGAGGATTAGGGTGAGGTTTGGGTTTAGGGATAGAGTTAGGGTTAGTTTGAGACTTAGGGTGAGATTTAGTGTTGGGTGAGGGTGAGGGTTAGGGTTAGGCTTAGAGTGAGGGTTAAGGTTAGGGTGAGAGTTAGAGTTACGGTTAGGGTGAGGGTGAGGGTTAGGGTTAGTGTTAGGGTTAGAATTAGGGTGATGGTGAGGGTGAGAAATAGGGTTAGGATTTGGGTTAGAGTTAGGGTTAGGCTGAGGGTCAGGTTCAGTTTTAGGGTTAGGGTTAGGATGAGTGTTAGGTTTAAGCTTAGGGTTAGGATGAGGGTTAAGGGGAGGCGTAGGGTTTGTGTTAGGGTGAGGGTTCAGGTTAGTGTGAGGGTTAGGGTTAGGGTGATGGTAATGATTATTGTGAGGGTTAGGATGACGCTGAGGGTTAGGGAGAGGGTTAGAGTTAGGGTTAGGGTTAGGTTTAGGGTTAGGGTGAAGGCTAGGTTGAGGGTGAGGGTGAGGGTGAGGGTGAAGGTGAGGGTGAGGGTTAGGATGTGGATTAGGGTTAGGGTTAGTGTCAGGGTTATGGTTAGGGTGCAGGTTAATGTTAGGGTTAGGATGAGGTTGAGGCTGATGCTTAGTTTTATGGTGAGGGTGAGGGTGAGGGTGAGTGTGAGGGTTAGGGTTCGGGTTCGGGTTACGTTGAGGGTGAGAGTGAGGGTTAGAGTTTGGATTAGTGTTAGGGTTAGGGTTAGGTTGAGTGTGAGCGTGAGGGTGATGGTGAGGGTTAGTGTTAGGTTTAGGGTGAGGGTTAGGTACCTTGTGAGGGTTAGAGTGAGGATGATGGTAAGGTTTAGGATGAGGGTTAGGGTGAGGTGGAGGGTTAGGATTAGGGTTAGCGTTAGGGTGAGGTTTAGGGTTAAGTTTAGGGTTACTTTTAGGGTGAGGGTTAGGGTTAATGTGAGGGTTAGGTTTAGGGTAAGAGTTACGGTTAGGGTTAGGATTAGGGTTTTGGTAAGGGTTACGGTTAGGTTGAGGGTTAGGGTGAGGGTTAGGGTTGGGTTTAGGGTTAGGGTGAGGTTTAGGCTTAGAGTTAGGATTAGGGTTTGGGTTAGATTTAGGCTGAGGGTGATGGTGAGGGTTAGGGTTAGCGTGAGGTATATGTTTAGGCTTAGGTTTAGGTTGAGGGGTAGGGTGAGGAGTAGGTTTAGGGTTAGCGTGAGGGTGAGGGTGAGGGTGAAGTTTAGGGTGATGGTAAGGGTTGGGGTGGGGGATAGGGTTCTATTTAGGTTTAGGTTGAGGGTTAGTGTGAGGGTTACGCTTAGGGTTAGTGTGAGCCTTAGTGTTAGAGTGAGGGTTAGGTTTAGGGTTAGGGTTAGGGTTACCGTGAGTGTAAGGGTAAGGGTGAGGGTTAGGGATAGGGTTAGGGTGAGGCTGTGTGTTAGCTTGAGGATGAGGGTGAGGGTTGGGGTTAGGGTGAGGGTTAGGGTTAGGGTGAGGATTAGGGTTATGTTTAGGGTTAGGTTTAGGGGGAGGGTTAGGGTTAGGGTGAGTGTTAGTGTTAGGTTTAGCATTAGGGTGAAGGGTTAGGGTTTTGATTATGTTTAGGGTGAGGGTGAGGGTTAGGCTTAGGGTTAGGGTGTGTGTGAGGGTGACGTTTACTGATAGGTTTAGGGTTAGGGTAAGGGTGAGTGTTAGGTTTAGGATTAGTGTTAGGGTTAGGCTTAGGCTTAGGGTTATGTTGAGAGTGAGGGTTAGTGTTACAGTGAGGGTTAGGGTTAGAGTTAGGGAGCAGGTTAGGGTTAGAGTGATTTTTAGTGTGAGGGTGAGGGTTAGGGTGAGGGTGAGGGTGAGAGTGAGGGTGAGGGTTAGGGTGTTGGTGAGGTTTAGGGTTAGGGTGAGAGGGTGACAGTGAGCTTGAGGGTTAGGTTTAGGGTAAGTGTCAGGTTGAGTGTTAGGTTGAGCATGTTGGTTAGGGTTAGGTTTAGGGTTAGTGTTAGGGTTTTAGTGTTAGGGTTAGGCTTTGGGTGAGTGTAAGGTTTAGGGTTAGGGGTAGGGTTAGGGTTAGGGTAGGGTGAGGGTTACGGTTAAGGTTAGGGTTAGGCTGAGGTCTAAGGTGAGGGTGAGTGTGAGGTTGAGGGTCAGGGTTAGAGTGTCGGTGAGGGTTAGGTTTGGGTGAGGGTTAGGGTGACGGTGAGGGTTATGGTGAGGGTAAAGGTTAGTGTTAGGAGGGTTAGGGTTAGGATCAGGATGAGGTTTGAGTGTTAGGGTTACGGTTAGATTTAGGATGAGTGTTAGTGTGAAGAGTAGGGTTAGGTTTAGAGTGAGGTTAAGGGTTAGGGTGAGGGTGAGGGTTAGGGTTAGGTTTAGGATTAGTGTTAGGGTTAGGGTGATGTTTAAGGTTAAGGTTAGGGTTGAGAGGTTTAGAGTCAGGGTGATGATAAGGGTGAGGCTAAGGGATGGGTTGAGGGTGAGAATTAGGGTGAGGTTTAGGGTTAGGGTTAGATTTAGGTTTAGGGTGAGGACAAGTGTGAGCGTGAGGGTTAGGGTTAGGGTGAGGGTGAGGCTTATTTTTAGGGTATGTGTGAGGGTTAGCTTTAGGGTGAGGTTTACCGGGAAGGTGAAGATTAGGATGCGGGTGAGGGTTAGGGTTAGTGTTAGGGCTAGGGTGAGGATTGGGGTTAGGGTTAGTGTTAGGATGAGAGTTAGGTTGAGTTTTAGGGTTAGGATTATTGTCAGTCTTAGGGTTAGTGTGAGGGCTAGGTTAAGGGTTAGAGTTAGGGTGAGGGTAAGGGTTAGGGTGAGGGTTAGGTTGAGGTTGAGGGTTAGGGTTAGGGTGAGGGTTAGGTTGATGTTTAAGGTTAGGTTAGCGTTAGGGTTAGGGTGAGCGTGAGGGTGAGGTTTAGGGTTAGGTTTAGGGTTACGGTGAGGGTTAGGTTTAGGGAAAGGGTGAGTGTGAGTTTTAGGTTTAGGATTAGTGTTAGGGTCAGGGTTAGACTTATGGTGAAGGTGAGGGGTAGGGTGAGGGTTTTGTTTAGGGTTAGGGTTTGGGTGAGTGTTAGCTTGAGGGTGAGGGTTAGGGTTAGGTTTATGGTTAGGGAAGGGTGAGGTTAAGGCTTAGGGTGAGGGTTAGTGTTAGGCTGAGGGTGAGCTTTAGGGTTAGGTTTAGGATTAGTTTGAGTGTTAGGGTTAGGGTTAGGGTTAGCATGAGGGTTAGCTTGAGGGCTAGGTTTGGGAATAGGTTGAGGATGAGGGTGAGGGAAAGGTTTAGGGTTAGTTTTAGGATGATGGTTACGGTGAGGGATAGGGTTAGTGTGAGGGTTAGGGTTAGGGTTAGGGTTAGGGTTGGGTTGAGGGCTAGGTTTAGGGTGAGGGTTAGGCTGAGGGTGAGGGTGAGGGTGAGGGTTAGGCTGTCAGTGAGGATTAGCGTAGGGTGAGGGTTTGGGGGATGCTAGTGTTAGGGTGAGGGTGACGGTTAGGGTTATGGTTAGGGTTAGCTTTAGGGTCAGGTTGAGGATTAGGGTTACGGTTAGGGTTAGGATGAAGGTTAGGGTGAGGGGTAGGTTTAGGGTTAGGTTTAGGGTTAGGGTGAGGGTAAGGTTAGGGTGGGGGTGAGGGTTTGGGTTAGGGTTAGGTTTAGGGTAAGGGTAATTTTTAGTGTGAGGGTTAGGATGAGGGTGAGTGTTAAGGTTAGGGTTATGTTTAAAGTTTAGGTTAGGGTTAGGGTTAGGGTTAGGGTGATTGTGAGGTTTAGGGTGAGTTTAAGGGTTAAGTTGAGGGTGCGGATTAGGGTTACGGTTAGGGTTAGTGTGAGGGGTAGTGTTAGGGTTAGGGTGAGGGTTAGGTTTAGTGTGAGGGTTATGGTTAGGGATAGGGTTAGGGTGAGGGTAAGGGTTACAATAAGGGTAAGGTGAGCTTGAATTTTAAGGTTAGCATGAATGTTAGTTTGAGGGTTAGGTTTAGGTTTAGGGATAAGGTGATGGTTGGGTGAGGGTCAGGGTTGGGTTGTTGGTGAGGGTTGGGTTACAGTGAGGGTTAGGTTGACGGTGAGGGTTAGAGTGAAGGCAATGTTTAAGGCTAGGGTTAGTGTGATGGCTAGGGTTCGTATTAGTGTTAGGGTGAGGGTTAAGGTGAGGGGTAATTTTAGGGTTCAGGTGAGGGTTAGGATTAGTGTGAGGGTTAGGGTTAGGGTTAGGGTTAGAGTGAGGGTAAGGGTTAGGGTGAGGTTTAGGGTGAGGTTAAGGGTTAGTGTTAGAGTTAGGTTTAGGTTGATTGTTATGGTGAGGTTTAGAGTTAGGGTGAGGGTGAGGGTTAGGGTTAGGATGAAGGTGAGTATTAGGGTTAGGGTGAGTGTTAGAGTTAGGTTTAGGGTGAGGGTGAGGGTTAGGGTTAGGGTTAGAATTAGGGTGAAGGAGAGGGTGAGGAATAGGGATAGTATTAGGGTTAGGGTTAGGCTTAGGCTTAAGGTTAGGGTAAGGATGAGGGTCAGCGTGAGGGTGAGGGTGAGGGTTAGTTTTCGGATTAGGGTGAGTGTTAGGTTTATTGTGAGGGTTAGGGTGAGGATAAGGGTAAGGAATAGGTTGAGGGATAGGGTGAGGGGGAGGGTTAGGGTTAGGGTTAGGGTCAAGGTGAGGGTTAGCATGAGGGTTAGGTTTAAGTTTAGGGTTAGTTTAGGGTGAGGGTTAGGGTTAATGTTAGGGTTAGGTTTAGGGTAAGGGTTAGGGTTAGGGTGAGGGCCATGGTTATGTTTAGGGTGAGGGTTAGGGTTTTGGTGATGATTAGGGTTAGTTTTAGGGTAAGGGTGATGCTGAGGCTGAAGCTAAGGATTTGGATTAGGGTTTGGGTTAGTGTGAGGATGATGGGGAGGCTTAGAGTTGGGATTAGGTTTTGGGTTAGCGTAAAGCTGAGCATGAGAGTGAGGTTTAGGGTTAGTGTGAGAGTTAGGGTTAGGGTTAGTTTTAGGTTGAGGGTTAGGATGAGGGCTAGGTTAAGGGTTAGGGTGAAGGTGAGGTTGAGGGTGAGGGTGAGGATTAGGGTTAGGGTGAGTTTTAGGGTTAATGTTAGGTTTAGGTTGAGGTTTAGGGTGAGGGTTAGGGTTAGGGTTAGTGTGAGCCTTAGTGTTATTGTGAGGGATAGGGTTAGGTTTAGCATTAGGGTTACCGTGAGGTTAAGGGAAAGGGTGAGGGTTAGGATGAGGGTGAGGGTTAGGGATAGGGTTAGGGGGATGGGGGAGTGATAGGGTGAGGATGAGGGTGAGGGTTAGGGTTAGGGTAAGGGTTAGAGTGATGTTTAAGGTTAAGGTTTGTGTTAGGGTTAGGGTTAATTTTAGGGAGAGTGTTAGGGTGAGGGTAAGGGTTAGGTTGAAGATGTGGATTAGGGTTAGGGTTAGGGTTATTGTGAGGGGTAGGGTTAGGGTCAGAGTGAGGGTTAGGTTTAGTTTGAGGGTTATGGTTAGGGATAGGGTTAGGGTGACGGTAAGGGTTAGGATGAGGGTAGAGTGAGATTGAGGTTTAGGGTTAGCATGAATGTTAATGTGAGGGTTAGGGTGAGTGTTAGGGTTAGGGTTAGGTTGAGGGTGAGGGTGAGGGTTAGGGTTAGGCTTAGGGTCTGGTTTAGGGTTAGTGTGAGGGTTAGGGTTAGGGTTAGGTTGAGGGTGAGGGTGAGGGTTAGGGTTAGGCTTCGTGTCTGGGTTAGGGTTAGTGTGAGGGTTAGGGTTAGGGTGAGGGTGAGGTTGAGGGTGAGGGTTACGGTTAGTGTTAGGATGAGCGAGAAGGTGAGGGTTGGATTTAGGATTATGGTTAGCGTTAAGGTTAGGGTGAGGGTAAAGTTTAGGGTGATTGTGCGTGCTAGGGTGATTGTTAGGGTGAGGTTTAGTGTGAGGGATAGGGTTAAGTTTATGGTGAGGGTTAAGGTTAGTGTGAGGGTTAGGATTAGGGTTAAAGTTAGGGTTTGGCTGAGGATAAGGGTGAGGGTTAGGTTGAGGGTTAGGCTGAGGGTTAGGGTGAGGTTTAGTGTGAGTTTTAGTTTTACTCTGAGGGATAAGGTTAGGGTTAAGATTAGGGTTAGGTTGAGGGTAAGTGTTTGGGTGAAGTTTAGGGTTAGGGTTAGTGTTAGGTTGAGGTTTAGGTTTAGTGTGATGATTAGGGTTAGGGTTAGGGTTAGGTTTAGGGTTAGGGTTAGTGTGAGGGTTAGGGTGAGGGTGAGGGTAAGGGTAACAGTGAGGATTAGGTTGAGGGTGAGGGTTAGGGTTAGGGTGAGGGTGAGGGTTAGGGTAAGGGTGAGGGTTAGGTTTAGTGTGAGGGTTACGGTTACGGTTAGGGTGAGGTTGAGGGTTAGGGTTAGGGTAGGGTTAGCTTTAGGGTTAGGATTAGGGTTAGAGTGAGGTTTAGGGTTAGGTTTAGGTTTAGGCTGAGGATCAGGGTGAGGGTGAGTGTTCGGGTGGGGGTAAAGTTTAGCGTGAGAGTTAGTGCTAGGGTTAGGTTGAGGGTTAGTTTTAGTGTGATTTTTAGGGTAAGGGTTAGGATCAGGGGTAGGGTGAGTGTTCAGGTGAGGATGAGGGTTAGAGTGTGGGTGATGTTTAGGGTTAGTGTGGGGGTTAGGGTGAGATTGAGGGTAAGGGTGAGGGTGAGGTTTAGGGTTAGGGTTACGGTTAGGGTTAGGGTCAGGGTTAGAATTGGGGGTAGTGTGAGGGTTAGGGTAGGGTGAAGGTTAGCTTTAGGGTGAGGGTTAGGTTTAGGCTGAGGGTGAGGGTGAGGGTGAGGGTTAGGGTTAGGTAGGGTTAAGGTGAGGGTTAGGGTGAGGGGTATATTTAGGCTTAGGGTTATGGTTAGCATTAGGTTTGAGTGTGAGGGTGAGGAATATGGTTAGCATTAGGGTTAGGGTTAGGGTTAGGCTGAGGGTCAGAATGAGTGTTAGGTTTAGGGTTAGGGTTATGGTGAGTGTTAGGGTTAGGCTTCGGGTTAGCATGAGGTTTAAGGAGAGGGGTAGGGTTAGGGTTAGTGTGAGGGTTAGGGTTAGTGTGAAGTTTAGGATGAGGATGAGGATAAGGTTTAGGGTGATGTTTAAGATGAGGGTGAGGGTTAGGGTGAGGGTTAGGGTTAGGGTGAGGGTTAGGATTAGAGTTAGGATTAGGGTAAGGGCTAGGGTGAGGTTGATGTTTAGGGTGAGGGTAAGGGTTAGGTTGTGTTTAGGGTAAGGGTTAGTTTTAGTGTGCTTTTTAGGGTTACTGTTAGGGTTAGGTTGAGGGTGAGGGTGAGGCTGAGGTTTAAGTTGAGGGTGAGGGTGAGTGTGAGGGGAGGGTTAGTATTCGGGTTAGGGTTAGGTTGAGGGTGAGGGTGAGGGTTAGTGTTCGGATTAGGGTTAGGATTAGGATTAGGCTGAGGGTCTGTGTGAGGGTGCGGGTGATTCTTAGTGTTAGGGTTAGAAAGAGGGATAGGTTTATTGTGAGGGTTAGGGTGAGGATGAGGGTAAGGGTTAGGTTCAGGGTAAGGATGAGGGGGAGGGTTAGGGTTAGGGTGAGGGTGAGGGTTAGGGTGAGGGTTTGGGTTAAGTGAAGGGATAGGTTGAGGGTGAGAGTTAGGGTTAATGTTAGGGTTAGGTTTAGGGTAAGGGTTAGGGTGAGGGTGAGGTTTAGGGTTAGGGTGAGTTTTAGGGTTAGGGTGAGGTTTGGGGTTAGGATTCAGGTTAGAGTGAGGGCTAGGGTGATGGTGAGGGTTAGGATTAGTCTTAGGGTTAGGGTGAGGTTTAGGGTTAGGGTTAGGTTTAGTGATAGTTTGAGGGGGAAGGGTAGGGTTAGGGTGAGGGTTAGGTTTAGTGTGAGTGTTATGGTTAGGGATAGAGTTAGTGTGAGGGTCAGGGATAGGATGAGGGTAAGGTGAGAGTGAGGTTTAGGTTTAGCATGAATGTTAGGGTGAGGGTTAGTGTGAGGGTTAGGGTAAGGGTTAGGTTGAGGGTGAGGTTGAGGGTGAGGATTAGGGTTAGGGTTAGGGTTAGGTATAGGGTGAGGGTGAGGGTTGGGTTGTGGGTGAGGGTTAGGTTAAAGGTGAGGGTTAGTATGACAGGGAGTGTTAGAGTGAGGGTGAGTGTTAAGGTTAGGGTTAGCGTGAAGTTTAGGGTTCGTATTAATGTTAGGGTGAGGGTTTGGATGAGGGGTATACTTAGGATTAAAGTGAAGGTTAGGATTAGTGTGACGGTTAGGGTTAATGTTAGGGTTAGAGTGAGGGTAAGGTTAAGGTGAGGTTTAGGGTGAGGTTTAGGGTTAGGGTAAGAGTTAGGGTTAGGTTGCTGGTTAGGGTGAGGTTTAGATTTAGGGTGAGGGTGACGGTTAGGG
This sequence comes from Dipodomys merriami, assembly GCF_024711535.1. Taxonomy (NCBI): domain Eukaryota; kingdom Metazoa; phylum Chordata; class Mammalia; order Rodentia; family Heteromyidae; genus Dipodomys; species Dipodomys merriami. The sequence continues at coordinate 18,127,902 of NW_027203715.1, read as the reverse complement.
TTAGGGTTCTGGTGAGGGCTAGGATTATGGTGAAAATTAGAGTTAGGGTTAGGGTGAGGTTGAGGGTTAAGGTTAGGGTTAGGGTTAGAATTAGTGTGAGGATGAGGGTGAGTTATAGGGTTAGGATTAGAGTTAGGTTTAGGGTTTGGCTGAGGGTGAGGATGAGTGTTAAGGTTAGGGTTTGGGTTAGGGTGAGTGTTAGGGTTAGGCTTAGGGTTAGGATAAGGGTTAAGGTGAGTGATAAGGTTAGGGTTATGGGGAGGGTTAGGGTTAGGGTGAGGGATAGGGTGTGGGTTATGGTTACTGTTACGGTCAGGGTTACGGTTAGGGTGAGGGTTATGTTTAGGGTTAGGGTGAGTTTGAGGCTGAGGATGAGGGTTAGTGTTTAGATTAGTGTTAGGGTTAGGGTTAGGCTGAGGGTGAGCGTGAGTGTGAGGGTGAGGGTTAGTGGTAGGGTTAGGGTGAGGGTTATGTTTATTGTGAGGGTTAGGGTGAGGATGAGGGTAAGTGTTAGGTTGAGTGTTGGGGGAGGGGGAGGGTTAGCGTTATGGTTAAGCTTAGGTTTAGGTTTAGCTTGAGGGTTAGCGTTAATGTTAAGGTTAGGTTTAGGGTAAGGGTTAGGGTTAGGGTTAGGGTTAGGATTAGGGTGAGGGTAATGGTTAGGTTATGGTGAGTGTTAAGGTTAGGTTTAGGGTTTGGGTGAGGGTGACGGTGAGGGTGAGGGTTATGGTTGGGGTTAGGGTTAGGGTGAGGGTGAGGGTGAGGCTGAGGGTTAGGATTAGGATTTGGTTTAAGGTTAGGCTGAGGGTGAGGGTGAGGGTTAGGGTTAGCGTGAGGGTTAGTTTCAGGGTTAGGTTTAGGTTGAGGGTGAGGGTTAGGTATAGGTTTAGGGTGAGGGTGAGTGTTAGGGTGAGGATGAAGTTTAGGGTTAGGGTTGGTGTGAGGGTTAGGGTGAGGTTGAGGGTTAGTTTTAGGGTGAGGGTTAGGGTTGGGTTTTGTTTAGGGTTAGGGTGAGGGTGATGTTTAGTGTTAGGTTTAGGGTGAGTGTGAGGATGATGTTTAGTGATATGTTTAGGTTTAGTGTGAGGGTGAATGTTATGTTTAGGATTAGTGTTAGGGTTAGCGTTAGGCTTAGAGTTACGGTGAGGTTGAGTGTTAGTTTTAGGGTGAGCTTGAGGGTTAGGGTTAGGTTTAGGGTGCGGGTTAGGGTTAGGGTGATGTTTAGTGTGAGGGTGAGGTTTAGAGTGAGGGTGAGTGTTCGGGTGAGTGTTAGGGTGTAGGTGAGGGTAAGGGTTTGGGTGAGTGTTAGGGTGACAGTGAATTTGAGGGTTAGGTTTAGGGTAAAGGTTAGGGTTAGTGTTAGGGTGAGGGTGAGGGTTAGGGTTAGGTTTAGTGTTAGTGTTAGGGTTACGGTTTTGGTGAGTGTTAGGGTTAGGGTTAGTGTTAGGGTAGGGTGAGGGTAAGGTTTAGTGTGAGGGTTAGGGTTGGACTGAGGGTGAGTGTTAGTGTGAGGGTTAGAGTTAGTGTGAGGGTTAGGTTTAGCGTTAGGGATAGGGTTAACGTGAGGGTAAGGGTAAGGGTGAGGGTTAGGATGAGGGTGAGGGTTAGGGTTAGGTTTAGTATTAGAGTGAGGCTTAGGGTGATGGTTAGGGTTAGGGTGAGGGTGAGGGTTAGGGTTGGGATAAGGTTTAGGGTGATGGTTAGGTTTAGGGTTAGTTTTAGGTTCAGGGTAAGGGTTGTTGTGATTGTTAGGTAAAGGTGAGAGTTAGGGTTAGGGTTAGGATTATGGTGAGTGTTAGGGTTGGGGTTAGGGTTAGGCTGATGGCTAATGTGAGGGTGAGGTTTAGGGTGAGGGTGAGGTTGAGGGTTAGGGTGTCGGTGAGGATTAGGGTAGGGTGAGGGTTAGAGTGTTAGGGTGAGGATGAGGGTTAGATTTAGGATTAGGTTTAGGGTCAGGGTGAGAGTTAGGGTGAGGGTGAGGGTTAGGGTTAGGGTGAGGGTGGGTGAGGTTCAGGGTGAAGTGTAGGGTTAGGATTAGTTTTAGGGTTAGGTAGTCTGAGGGTGAGGGTGAGTGTGAGGGTGAGGTTTAGGGTTAGGGTTAGGGTTAGGCTGAGGGCTACAGTGAGGGTGAGGGTTAATGTGAGGGTGAGGGTGAGGGTGAGAGTTTGGGTTAGGTAAGTGTTAGGGTTATGTTTAGGGTGAGGATTAGGTTGAGTTTGAGGGTTAGAGGGAGGGTTACCCTTACGGAGAGGTTTAGGGTTATGGTTAGGGTGAGGGATAGGGTTAGGGTGATGTTTTGGGTGAGGGTGAGGGTTACCGTGAGGTGAGGGTTGGAGTGAGGGTGAGGGTTAGGGTGAGGATGAGGGTTAGGGTTTGGTTTTGTGTGAGGATTAGGTTGAGGTTAATGTTTAGATTGAGGGTTAGGTTGAGGGTGAGGGTTAGGGTTAGTGTTAGTGTGAGGGTGAGGTTTTCGGTTAGGTAAGATTTAGGTTTAGGGTTACGGTGAGGGCTAGGTTAAGGTTGAGGTTTTGGGTGAGGGTGAGAGTGAGGTTAAGGGTTAGGGTGTGGGTGAGGGTTAGGGTTAGGGTGAGTGTTAGAGTGAAGGTGAGATTTATGGTGAGGCTGAGGGTTAGGTTTAGGGTTAGGTTTAGGGTGAGGATTAGAGTCAGGATGAGGGTTAGGGTGAGGGTTAGGGTTAGGGTAACGGTGAGGGTTAGGGTTAGTGTGAGGGTTAGGTTTAGGGTTATGGTTAGGGTGAGGGTAATGTTTAGGGTGAGGCTTAGGATGATGGTGAGTGATAGGGTTAGGTTGAGGGTGAGGGTTAGGGTGAGGTGGAAGTTGAGGGTGAAGATGAGGATTAGGGTGTGGGTGAGTGTTAGGTTGACAGTGAGGGTTAGCGTGAGGGTGAGGCTTAGGGTATGGGTGAGGGTTAGCGTTAGGTTTAGGGTGATGGCTAGGATTAGGGTTATCGTGAGGGCTAGGGTGATGTTTCAGGTTAGTGTGTGGGTTAGGGTTAGGGTGAGGGTGAGGGAAATTGTTAGGCTGAGGGTTAGGGTAAGGATGAGGGTTAGGATTAGTGTTAAGTTTAGGGTGAGGTCTAGCATGAAAGTTAGGGTTAGGGTTCGTGTTAGGGTTAGGATGACGGTTAGGGTGTGGGTTAGGGTTAGGGTTAGTTTGAGGGTTAGGGTTAGGGTTAGGGTTAGGGTTAGGATGAGGATGAGGGTGAGGGTTAGGGTAACGGTTAGTGTTAGGTTTAGGGTGAGGATGAGAGTTAGTGTTAGGATTAGGGTTAGGTTTTGGCTTAAGCTGAGGGTGAGGGTGAGGGTGAGGATTAGGGTTAGGGTAAGATTTAGGGTTTGGGTTAGGGTGAGGATTAGAGTGTAGGTGAAGTTTAGGGTGAGGTTTAGCATTAGGGTGAGGTTTAGGTTTAGGATTAGTGTGTGGGACAGAATTAGGGTGATGTTTAGGGTGAGGGTGAGGGTTAGGGTGAGGGATAGGTTTAGGGAAAGGGTGAGGGTGAGGGTTAGGTTGAGGGTTAGGGTGAGGGTAAGCGTAAGTGTGAGGGTTAGGTTTAGGGTTAGGTTGAGGTTGAGGGTAAGGGTTATTGTGAGGGTTAGGATGAAGGTGAGGGTTAGGGTGAGGGTTAGGATTAGGGTGAGTGTTTGGGTTAGGGTTAGGGTTAGGCTGATGGCTACTGTGAGAGTGTGGTTTAGGGTGAGGGTGAGGGTGATGTTTAGGGTGTCGGTAAGGATTAGGGTAGGGTGAGGGTTAGAGTGTTAGCTTAAGTGTGAGGGTTAGAGTTAGTGTTAGGGTTAGAGTTAGGGTCAGGTTGAGGAGTACTGTTAAGGTTAGTGTTAGCATGAGGGTTAAGGAGAGGGGTAGGGTTAGGGTTACGGTTAGGGAAAGGGTAAGGGTTAGGTGAGGGTGAGGGTTAGGGTTACAGTTAGGGTTAGGGTAATTGTTAGGCTGAGTGTTAGGATGAGAGTGAGGGTTAGGTTTAGGGTGATGTTTAAGGTTAGGGTTAGGGAGAGTGTTAGAGTTAGGGTTAGGGTAAGGGTAAGGGTTAAGTTGAGGGTTAGGGTGAGTATGAGGGTTAGAGCGAGTGTTAGGTTTAGGGAGAGTGTTAGGGTTAGGGTTAGGGTGAGAGTAAGGGTTAGGGGGATGTTTTGGGTGAGGGTGAGGGTAACCGTGAGGTGAGCGTTCGTGTAAGAGTTAGGGTTAGGTTGAGGATGAGGGTTAGGGTTAAGGTTTGTGTGAGAATTAGGGTGAGGTTAAGGTGAGGGTGAGGGTTACGGTCATTTTTAGGGTTAGGGTGAGGATTAGGGTGAGGGTTAGGTTTAGGGTTTGGGTGAGGGTGAGGTTTGGGGTTAGGGTTAGGGTTAAGGTTAGGGTTAGGAGGAGAGTTTAGGGTGAGGGTTAGGTTTTCTTTTAGGGTTAGGGTGAGGCTTAGGGTTAGGATTCGGGTTTGGGTTAGGGTTAGGCTGAGCATGAGGTGAGGTTAAGGGTTAGCGTGAGAGTTAGGATTAGGGTTAGTTTTAGGTTGAGGGTTAGGGTGAGGGCTAGGTTTAGGGTTAGGGTGAGGGTGAGGTTGAGGGTTAGGGTGAGGGTTAGTGTGAGGGTTAGGTTTAGGGTGAGGGTTATGGTTAGTGTTAGGTTTAGGTTGAGGGTTAGGGTGAGGGGTAGGGTTAGGGTTAGTGTGAACCTTATGGTTATTGTGAGGGATAAGGTTAGGGTTAGCCTTAGGGTTACCGTGAGGGTAAGGGAAAGTGTGAGGGTTAGGATGAGGGTGAGGGTTAGCGATAGGTTTAGAGGTATGGGGGAGTGTTATGGTGAGGATGTGGGTTAGGGTTAGGGTTAGGGTTAGGGTGAGGGTCACGGTTAGGTTTAGGGTGAGGGTTATGGTTAGGTTGAGGGTTAGATTTAGGTTTAGGTTTAGGGTGAGTCTGAGGGTGAGGCTTAGGGTTAGGATTAGTGTTTGGGTTAGGGTGAGGGTGAGAGTGAGGCTTAGGGTTCGATTAGCGTTTGGCTTAGGGTTAGGCTGAGCATGAGGGTGAGGTTTCGGGTTAGTGTGAGGGTCAGGGTTAGAGTTAGGTTTAGGATGAGGGTTCGGGTGAGGGTGAGGGTTAGGGTGTGGTTTAGGGATAGGGTTAGGGTGAGTGTTAGGGTGACGTTGAGTTTGAGGTTAAGGTTTAGGGTTGGTGTTAGATTTAGGGTTTGGGTGAGTGTTAGGGTTAGAGTTAGGATTAGGGTGAGGGCTAGGGTGAGGGTGAGGGTGAGTGTGAGGGTGAGGGGTAGGGTTAGTGTGAGGGTTTGAGTTAGGATTAGCGTTACCGTGAGGGTAAGTGTAACGGTCAGGGTTAGGATGAGGGTGAGGGTTAGGGTTTCGGTGAGGGGTAGGGTTTGGGTTAGGTTTCGATTAAGGTGAGCGTGAGGGTGAGGGTTAGGGTGATGGTTAGGTTTAGTGTTCGGGTTAGGTTTTGGGTTAGGCTGAAGGCTAGGGTTAGGGTGAGGGTTAGGCTGAGGGTGAGGGTGTGGGTGAGGTTTAGGGTGTAGGTGAGGGTTAGGCTAGGTTGAGGGTTAGGGTGAGGTTTAGTGTTCGGCTGATAGTGAGGGTGAGGGTGAGGTTTAGGGTTTGGTTTAGGATTAGTGTGAGTGTTAGGGTTAGTCTTCGGGTTAGGATGAGGTTTAGGGTGAGGGGTAGGGTTAGGTTGAGCCTGAGGGTGAGTGTGAGGTTTAGGGTTACTGTAAGGGCTAGGGTTAGGTTTAGGGTGAGGGTGAGGGTTAATATTAGGTTTAGGATGAGGGTTAGTGTGAGGGGCAGGCTTAGTGTTAGTGTGAGGGTTAGGGTTAGTGTGAGGGTTGGGGTTAGGGTTAGGGTTAGGGTGAGGGTGAGGGTTAGGGTTAGGGTTAGTGTTCGGCTGAGGGCTGGGGTGAGTGTGAGGTTTAGGGTGAGGGTGAGGGTGAAGGTGAGGGTGAGGTTGTCCCAGAAGTTTAGGGTAGGGTGAGGGTGATGGTTAGGGTTAGGGTTAGGGTTAGGGTCAGGGTGGGGATTAGGGCTATGGTTAGGGTTAGGATGAGGGTTAGGGTGAGGGGTATTTTTAGGGTTAGGGATAGGGTTAGAGTGAGGGTAACAGTTAAGGTGAGGGTTAGGGTTAGGGTTAGAGTTAGGGTTAGGATGACAGTAATTGTTAGGTTGAGGGTTAGGATGAGGGTGAGGGTTAGGCTTAGGGTAAGGGTTAGGGTGATGTTTAAAGTTAAGTTTTGGGTTAGGTTTAGTGTTAATTTTAGGGTGAGGGTTAGGGTGAGGGTAAGGGTTAGGTTGAGGATGCAGATTAGGGTTAGGTTTAGGGTTAGTTTGAGGGGTAGGGTTAGTGTCAGAGTGAGGGTTAGGTTTAGTGTGAGGGTTATGGTTAGGGATAGGGTTAGGGTGACGGTAAGGGTTAGGATGAGGGTAGAGTGAGATTGAGGTTTAGGGTTAGCATGAATGTTAATGTGAGGGTTAGGGTGAGTGTTAGGGTTAGGGTTAGGTTGAGGGTGAGGGTGAGGGTTAGGGTTAGGCTTAGGGTCTGGTTTAGGGTTAGTGTGAGGGTTAGGGTTAGGGTTAGGGTTAGGTTGAGGTTGAGGGTGAGGGTTAGGGTTAGTGTTAGGGTGAGCAAGAGGGTGAGGGTTGGATTTAGGATTAGGGTTAGGGTTAATGTTAGGGTGAGGGTAAAGGTTAGGGTGAGTGTGAAGGCTATGGTGAGGGTTAGGGTGAGGGTTAGTGTGAGGGATAGAGTTAGGGATATGGTGAGTGTTAAGGTTAGTGTGAGGGTTACGATTAGGCTTAAGGTTATGGTTAGACTGAGGATAAGGTTTAGGGTGAGGATTATGGTGAGGGTGAGTGTTAGGATTAGCGTTAGGTTTAGGGTAAGTTTCAGGTTGAGGGTAAGGGTGAGGGTGATGGTTAGGGTTAGGGTTAGGGTGAGGGTAAGTGTGAGGGTTAAGGTGAGGATGAGGGTTAGGGTTAGGGTTAGAGTGAGAGTGAGGGTTACGATTAGGGTGAGGATTAAGGTGAGGTTAAGGGTTAGGATGAGTGTGTGGGTGCGGGGAAGTTTTAGGGTTAGTGTGAGGGTAAGGGTTAGTGTGAGGTTTAGGTTAAGGGGGACCATTAGGGTTAGGGTGAGGTTGAAGTTTAGGGTTAGGGTTAGGGTGAGGGTAGGGTTAGTGTGAGGCTTAGGGTGAAGGTGAGTTTTAGGGTTAGGGTTAGAATGTGTATGAGGGTGAGTGTGAGGGTTAAGTTAACGGTGAGTGTTAGGGTGAGGGTGAGAGTTACAGTTACGGTTAGGGTTAATTTGAAATTTAGGGTTAGGATTAGGGTTAGGATTAGTGTGCGGGTTAGGTTTAGGTTTAAGGTTAGGGTGAGTGTAAGGTTTGGGGAGAGTTTTAGGGTGAGGGTGAGGATTAGAGTTAGCCTTATGGTTAGGGTGAGGGTTAATGTTAGGGTGAGTGTGAGGTTGAAGGTGAAGTTTAGGGTTAGGTTTAGGGTGAGGTTTAGGGTTAGGGTGAGTGTTATGTTTAGGGTTATGGTTAGGGTGAGAGTGATGGTGAGGCTGAGGGATACGCTGAGGTGAGCGTGCAGCTGAGGGTTAGGTTTAGGGTTAGGGTAAGGGTGAGGGTGAGTGTTACGGTTAGGATTAGGGTTAGGGTTAGGGTTAGGCTGTGGGTGAGGGTCAGGTTGAGGGTGAGGGTGAGGGTTAGGGTGAATGTTAGGGTTAGGTTAAGGGTTAGGGTGAGGTTTAGGATTAGTGTGAGGATTAGAGTTAGGGTTAGGGTTAGGTTTAGGTTTAAGGTGACGGTTAGTGTTAGTGTGAGGGTTAGGGTTTGAGTTGGACTTAGGGTAAGGGTGAGGGTAACGGTTAGGGTTAGAGTTAGTGTTAGGTTTAGTGTGAGGGTTTGGGTTAGGGTTAGGTTAGGTTTATGGTTAGTGTAAGGGTTAGGGAGAGGTTTAGGGTGAGGGTGAGGGTGAGGGTTAGAGTTAGCCTTAGGGTTAGGGTTAGGGTTAGGGTGAGGGTTAGGGTTTGTGTGAGGGTTAGGCTTAGGGTTGGGGTTAAGGTTAGCGTGAAGGTAAGGGTTAGGGGGATGGTTAGGGTTACGGAGAGGATTAGGGTTAAGGTGAGGTTAAGGGTTAGGGTTAGGGTTAAGGTGAGGTTTAGGGTTAGGATTAGGGTGAGGGTAAGGGTTTGGGCGAGGGTTAGGTTTAGGGTGAGGTTAGGGTTAGAGTTAGGGTGATGTTTAGAGTGAGGGTGTGGTTTAGGGTTAAGGTGAGTGTTCCGGTGAGGTTGAGAGTTAGGGTGTGGGTGAGGGTTAAGTTTAAGGTGAGAGTTAGGTGAGGGTGAGGGTTAGTGTTGTGGGTTAGGGTGAGGGTGAGGGTTAGGTTTAGAGTTAGGGTGAGGTTTAGGGTGAAGTTTAAGGTTAGGGTTATGGTTAGGGTCAGGATTAGTGTGAGGGTTATGGTTAGGGTTAGGATAGGTTTAGGGTTAGTGTAAGGGTTAGGGAGAGGTTTAGGGTGAGGTTGAAGGTTAGAGTGAGCCCTAGGATTCGGGTGATGTTTAGGGTGAGGGTTAGGGTTAGGATTAGGATTAGGAGGAAGGTGAGGGTTAGGGTTAGGGTTAGGGTTAAGGTGAGTGTGAGTGTGAGGTTTGGGGTTCCGTAAGGGTTAGAGTTAGGGTGAGGTTTAGGGTTAGGTTTTTGTAAGAGTTAGAGTTAGGGTGAGGGTGAGGGTGAGGGTTAGGGTTAGGATTAAAGTTAGAGTTAGAGTTAGGATTAGGGTTAGGGTGAGGCTTAGACTGAAGGTGAGAGTGAGGGTGAGGGTTTTTGTTACAGTGAGGGTTAGGGTTAGGTTTAGAGTGAGGGTGAGGGTTAGGTTAGGTTTAGGGTTTGGGTTAGGATGAGAGTTAGGGTGAGGGGTAGGATTACTGTTAATATGAGGGTTAGATTTAGTGTGAGGGATAGGTTTAAAATTAGGTTTAGGGTTAGGGTGAGGGTAAGGGTTAGTGTGAGGGTTAGGGTGAAGTTGAGGGTTAGGGTAATGTTTAGGGTGAGGATTAGGGTGAGGGTTAGGGTTAGGTTTAGGGTAAGCTTGAGGGTTAGGGTGATGGTTATTGTTAGGTTTAGGGTTGGGGTGAGGGTGTGGGTGAAAGTAAGGGTAAGGGTGAGGGTTAGGGTGAGGGTTAGTGTTAGAATTAGGGTTAGGATTAGGGTGAGGGTTAGGGTCAGGGTGAGCTTTAGGGTTAGGGTTAGGATGAGGGTGAGGGTTAGGGTTAGGGTTACCAATAGGGTGAGAGCTAGGGTGAGGGTGAAGGTTAGGGTTAGGTTTAGGGATTAGGGTTAGGTTTAGTGTTAGGGTCAGGGTTAGGCTGAGGGGTAGGGTTAGGGTTAGGTGGAGGGTTTGGTTTAGTCTGAGCGAAAGGGTAAGGGTTAAGGTTACCCTTACAGTGAGGGTAATGGTTACAGTGAGGGATAGGGTGAGTGTGAGGTTTAGTGTTAGCATTTCAGTTACGGTGAGGGTTAGGGTGAGAGTAAGGGTTAGGGTTACGCTAAGGTTGAGGGTGAGTGTTAGGGTTAGCGTTAGGGTGAGAATTATGGTTAGGGTGAGGGTTAGGGTTAGGTTTAAGGTGAGGGTCAGAGTGAGGATGAGGTTTAGGTTGAGGGTGAGACTGAGGGTGAAGTTTAGGGTTAGGGTTAGTGTTAGGGTGAGGGTGAGGGTGAGCGTTAGGGTTAGGATTAAGGTTAGGGTTAGGGTTAGGCTGAGGGTGAGGGTTAGGGTGAGGGTGAGGGTTAGGATTAGGGTTAGGGTGAGGGTACGTGTTAGAGTGAATGTTAGGATGAGAATGAGGGTTAGGGTTAGCCTGAGTTTTAGGGTGAGTTTAGGGTGAGGGTTAGTCTGAGGGGTCGGATTATGGTTATGATGAGGTATAGGTTTAGTCTGAGGTTTAGGGTTAGGGTTAATGTTAGAGTTAGAGTGAAGGTGAGGTTGAGATTTAGGGTTAGTTTGAGGATTAGGGTTAGGTTTAAGGTTAGGTTTACGGTTAGGGTGAGCGGTAGGGTTAGGGTTAGGTTTAGGGTTATGGTTAGTGTGAGGGTTAGGATTAGCATTGGGGTTAGGGTTAGGGTGAGTGTAAGGGTTAGGGTGAGTGTTAGGGTTAGGGTGAGGGTTAGGTTTACGGGGACAGTAAGGGTTAGGTTGAGGGTTAGGGTGAGGGTTAGGGTTAGGGTGATATCTATGGTGAGGGTGAGGGTTAAGTTTAGATTTAGGGTTAGCGTTAGCATTAGGGTGATATTTAGGTTTAGGACTAGTGTTAGGTTTAGACTTAGGCTTATGGTGAGTGTGAGGATGAGGTTGAGGATGAGGGTTAGGGTTAGGTTTAGGGTGGGGGTTAGGGTTAGTGTGATGATTAAGATGAGGGTGAGGTTTAGGGTTAGGGTGAGTGTTGGCGTGAGGGTGAGGATTAGGGTGTGGGTGAGGGTTATGGTTAGGATGAGGGTTAGGTTGAAATTTAGGGTTAGGGTAACGGTTAGGATTTGTGTGAGGGTTATGGTTAGGGTTGGAATGAGTGTCAGAGTTAGGGAGAGGTTTAGGGTGAGGGTGAGGGTTAGAGTTAGCCTTAGGTTTAGGGTAAGGTTTAGGGTTAGCTTTAGGATTAGGGTTAGGGTGAGGGTGAGGGCTAGTGTTAGGGTTCGGGTGAATGTTAGGGTGAGGGTTAGGGTTAGGATGAAGATTAGGGTGAGGGTGAGATTTAGGTTGAGGGTGTGTGTTAGGGTTAGGGTTAGGGTTATGCTGAGGATGATGGTGAGGGTGAGGGTTAGAGTTAGGCTTAGGGGGATGGTTAGGTTTAGTGTGTGCGTTAGGGTGAGGGTTAGAGTGAGTGTGAGGGTTAGGGTTAGGGTGAGTGTTAGGATTCTGTTTAGGGTTAGGGTGAGGGTGAGGGTGAGGGTTAGGGTGAGGGTGAGGTTGAGGTTGAGGTTGAGGTTGAGGGTGAGGGTGAGGGTTAGTGTTAGGTTAGGGTTAGGGTGAGAGTGAGGGTGTGGGGTAGGGTTAGGATTAGGGTTAGGGTTAGTGTTAGGCTGAGGTTGAGGGTGACGGTGAGGTTGAGGGTTAAGTTTAGGGTTAGGGTTTAGGTTAGAGTTAGTGTGATGGTTAGGGTGAGGGTGAGTGTAATGGTTAGGTTGACAATTAGTTTGAGCGTGAGGTTTAGGATTAGTGTTAGATTGAGGGTTAGGGTGAGTGTGAGTGTAATGGTTAGTGTGAGAGTTATTTTGAGCATGAGTTTTATAGTTAGGGTTAGGGTTAGAGTTAGGGTGAGGGTGAGTCTGAGCGTGAGGGTGAGTGTTAGGGTTAGGGTGAGTATTAGGGATAGGATTAGGGTTAGGGTGAGGGCTAGGGTGAAGGTGAGGGTTAGGGTAAGGGTTAGGGTTAAGGTTAGAGTGAGGGTTAGGGTTAGTGTGAGGATGTGTGTTAGGGTGTGTGTTAGGGTGACGTTGAGGGTGAGGTTGTTGTTGAGGGTGAGTGTTAGGGTGAGGGTTAATGTTGGGTTGAGGGTCAATGTTAGGGTTAGGGTGAGGGTGAGTTTTAGGTTGAGGGTGAGGGTGAGTGTGAGGATGAGGGTTAGGATTAGGGTTCGGGTGAGGGTGAGAGTGAGGTTTAGGGTTAGGATTACGGTTAGGGTTAGGGTTAGGCTGAGCGTGAGGGTGAGGGTGAGCGTTAGGTTAAGGGTTAGGGTGATGGTTAGGTTTAGTGTGAGGGTTGGGTGAAAGGGAGGGTTAGGGTTAGGGTTAGGGTGAGGGTGAGGGTTAGGTTGAGGGTGAGGGTTAGTGTGAAGGAGAGGGTTAGGGTTACGGTGAGGATTAGGGTTAGGATTAGGGTAAGGGTGAGGGCTAAGGTGAGGGTGAGGGTTAGGGTTAGGGTGAGGGTTAGGTTTAGGTTTAGGATGAGGCTTAGGTTCAGGTGTAGGGTGAGGGTTAGGGCGAGTATTAGGGTTAATTTGTGGGTTAGGGTGAGGTTTAGGGTTAGGATTAAGGTGAGGGTGAGTGTTAGGGTTAGGATTAGGGTGAATGTAAGATTTTGGGTGAGGGTTAGGGTTAGAGTGAGAGTAAGGGTTAGGGTGAGGGTGAGGGTTAGTGTTAGTATTAGGGTTAGGCTGAGGGTAGAGTTCGGGTTAGGGAGAGGGTGAGGGTTAGGGTGAGTGTGAGGGTTAGGTTTAGGTGAGGGTAAGGGTTAGGGTGAGAGTGAGAGTGAGGGTAAGTGTATTAGTTAGGAATGTGTTAGGGTTAGGGTTAGGGTGAGGATTAGGGTGACGGTGAGGGCTAGAATGAGGGTTAGGTTTACGCAGAGGTTTAGGGTTAGGGGTACGGTGAGGATTACGGTTAGGGTTATATTAAGGGTGAGGATGGGGGTTAGGGTTCGGTTTTGGGTTGGGGTTCGGGTAGGGTTAATGTTAGGATGAGGGTGAGGGTAACGGTTAGTGTGAGGGTTAGGGTGCAGGTTAGGGAGAGGGTGAGGGTGAGGGTGAGGTTTAGGGTTAGGATTATGGTTAGGGTTAGGGTTAGGCTGAGGGTGAGGGTGAGAGTGAGGGTTAGGGTTAGCATTAGGGTGAAGGTTAGGTTTAGTGTGAGGGTTAGGGTGAAAGTGATGTTTAGGTTTAGAGTAAGGGTTAGGGTTAGGGTGAGGGTTAGGGTGAGGGTGAGGGTTAGTCTGAGGGTGAGGGTTAGGGTTAAGTGAGGATTAGGGTTAGGATTAGGTTTAGGGTGAGGGTGAGATTAGGGTTAGGGTGAGGGTGAGGCTTATGTTTAGTGTTATGGAGATGGTTAGGATGAGTGTGAGGCTTTGGTTTAGGGTTAGGGTGAGGGTTAGGCTGAGGGTGAGGGTTAGGGTGAGGGCTACAGTTAGGGTTAGTGTGAGAGTAAGGCTTAGTGAGAGGGTTAGGGTTAGGGTTAGGTTTAGGGTTATTTTTATGTTTAGGGTTAGGTTTAGGGTTAGGGTGAGTGTGAGGGTGAGAGTTATGTTTAGTGTTAGGGTTAGGGTGAGGGTGAGGGTTAAGGTTAGGGTTAGGATTAGGATTAGGTTGGGGGTTAGGTTTAGGGTGAGGGTCATGTTTAGAGTTAGGATTAGGGTGAGTGTGTGGTTTAGGGTGAGGTTGAAGGTGAGTGTGAGGGTGAGGGTTAGGGTTAGGTTTAGTGTGAGCGTAAGGGTTACAGTGAGGGTTAGGGTTAGGGTGAGAATAAGGTTTAGGGTGAGGGTTAGTGTGAGGGTGAGTATTAGGGTTAACATTAGGGTTAGGGTAAGGGTTAGGGTGTGTGTGAGTATAAGGGTTAGTTGAGGGGAAGGGTTAGCATGAGTATTAGGCTGCGGGTGAGGTTTAGGGATAGCATTAGTGTTAGGCTGTGGGTGAGGTTGAGCGTGAGGGTTAGTGTTAGGATTAGGGTTAGGGTCAGTGTTAGGCTATGGGTGAGTGTGAGGGTGAATGTGAGGTTTAGGGTTAGGGTTAGGGTGAGGGTTAGGTTGAGGGTGAGGTTTAGGGTGCGGGTGAGTGTTGGGTCACGGTGAGGATTATGGTTAGGATTAGGGTTATTGTGAGGGCTAAGGTGAGTGTGAGGGTTAGAGTTAGGGTTAGGTTAGGGTGAGTTTGAGGGTGAGGGTTATGGTGAGGGTGAATGTTTTAGTTAGGAAAGTGTTAGGGTTAGGGTTAGGGTGAGGATTATGGTGACGGTGAGGATTAGGGTGTAGGTTAGGGTTTGGGTGAGGTTTAGGGTGAGAGTTCGGGATAGGATTAGGGTTAGGGTTAGAGTGAGGTTGAGTGTGAGGGTGAGGGTTAGGGTTAAGGTTAGGGTGAGGTTGAGGGTAAGGGTTAGGTTTAGGATTAGGGTTAGGGTTAGGGTTAGCATGAGGGTAAGGGTGAGGGTGAGGGTGAGGGTGAGCGTGTGGTTTAGGGTGAGGGTGAGGGATAGGGTGAGGGTGAAGTTTAGGGTGAGGTTTAGGGTGAGGGATAGGGATAGAGTTAGGGTCAGGGTTAGAGTTAGTGTGAGGGTTTGGATTAGGGTTAAGTTTAGGGTTAGGGTGAGGATAAGGTTTAGGGTGAGGGTTAGGGTGACGGTGAGGGTTAGGGTTAGCGTCAAGGTTAGGGTAAGGTTTAGGTTGAAGGTAAGTGTGAGGTGAGGGTTAGGGTTAGGGTTAGGGTTAGGGTGAGGGTGAGGGTGAGGGTTAGTGTGAGGGTTAAGGTTAGGGTTAGGGTTAGGCTCAGGATTAGGGTTAGGGTGAGGTTAAGGGTTAGGATGAGTGTTAGGGTAAGGATGAGCTTTAGGGTTAGTGTGAGGGTTAGGGTTAGGGTGAGGTTTAGGGTGAGGGTGAGCATTAGGGTTAGGGTGAGGGGGAATTTTAGGCTTAGGTTTAGGGTTAGGGTGAGGGCTAGGGTGAGGTTGAGGGTTAGGGTTATGTTCAGGGAGACATTTAGGCTGAGGGTGGGGGTTAGGGTTAGGGTTAGGGTGAGGGTGAGGGTGAGGGTAAGGATTAGGGTGAGAGTTAAATTGAGGGTGAGGTTTAAGATTAGGGTTAGGGTTAGGGTGACAGCTAGGTTGAGGTTGAGCTTTAGTGTGAGGGTCAGGTTGAGGGTTTTGGTTAGGTAAGGGTTGGGTTAGGATTAGGGTTAGGGTTGGGGTTATGGTGAGGGGTAAGTTGAGGGTTAGGGTTAGGGTTAGTGTGAGGGTTAGGTTTAGTGTGAGGGTTAGGGTGAGGGTTAAGGTTAGGGTGAGGGTGAGGTTCTGGGTAAGGTTGATGGTGAGGTTCTGGGTTAGGTTGAGGGTGAGGGTTAGGTTGAGGCGCAGGTTTAGGGTTAGTGTGAGCGTTTGGTTGAGGGTGAGGGTTAGGATGAGTGTTAGGGTTAGGATTAGGTTACTGTGAGGGTGAGGGTTAGGGTTAGGATTAGGGTTAGGGTTAGGGTGACAGCTAGGTTAAGGGGGAGGTTTAGGGTGAGGGAGAGGGTGAGGCTGAGGGTTTTGGTTAGGTAAGAGTTCAGTTAGGATTAGGGTTAGGGTTAGGGTTTGGGTGAGGGGTAATTTTAGGGTTAGGCTGAGTGTGAGGTTTAGGGTGAGGGTTAGGGTGAGCATAAAGGTTAGGGTAAGGGTGATGTTAAGGGTTAGGGTGAGGGTTAGGGTGAGGGTGAGGGTTAGGTTGAGGGGTAGTTTTAGGGTTAGGTTAAGCATTAGGGTTGGGTTGAGGGTTCGGGTGAGGGTTAGGGTTAGGGTTAGTTTTAGTGTGAGGGTGATGGTTAGGGTTAGTATTAGGGTGATGTTGAGGGCTAGTGTTAGGTTTAAGAAAGGTTTAGGGTGAGGGTGAGGGTGAGGGTTAAGGTTAGGGTGAAAGTTAGTGTGAGGGTGAGTATTAGGTTGAGCCGTAGGTTTAGGGTTAGGGATAGCGTTAGGGTTAGGGTGAGGGTTAGGATGAGTGTTAGGGTTAGGATTAGGTTACTGTGAGGCTGAGGATTAGGGTTAGGATTAGGGTTAGGTTTAGGGTGACAGCTAGGTTGAGGGTGAGGTTTAGGGTGAGGTTGAGGTTGAGGGTGAGGGTTTTGGTTAGGTAAAGGTTGGGTTAGGATTAGTTAGGGTTAGGGTTAGGGTGAGGGTGAAGATTAGTGTGAGGGTTAGCGTGAGGGTAATTGTTAGGGTAAGGGTGAGGTTAAGCATTACGGTGAGGGTTAGGGTGAGGGTGAGGTTTAGGTTGAGGGTAGTTTTAGTGTTAGGTTGAGTGTTAGGGTGAGGTTGAGGGTTTGGGTGAGGGTTAGGGTTAGGGATAGGTTTAGTGTGAGGGTGAGGCTTAGGGTTAGGATTAGGGTGAGGGTAAGTGTTAGGGTGAGGTTTAGGGTGAGGTTTACTCTTAGGTTTAGAAAAAGTTTAGGGTAGGGTGAGGGTGCGGGTTAGGGTTAGGGTGAAGGTTATGGTGAGGGTTAGAGTTAGGGTGAGGGTGAGGGTTATGGTTAGGTTTAGGTTTAGGGTGTTGGTGAGGGCTAGTTTTAGGGTTAGGAAAAGTTTCGGGTGAGTGTGAGGGTGAGGGTTAGGTTTCGGGTGAGGGTTAGGCTGAGGGTTAGGGTTAGGGTTAGCATTAGTGTGAGGGTGAGGGTTAGGGTTTTGGTGAGCGTTCAGGTTAGGGTTACTGTTAGGGTGAGGGTTAGGATTAGGGTTAGGTTACTGTGAGGGTGAGGGTTAGGGTTAGGATTAGGGTTAGGGTTAGGGTGACAGCTAGGTTGAGGGTGAGGATTAGGGTGAGGGTATGGTTGACGGTGAGGGTTTTGGTTAGGTAAGAGTTGGGTTAGGTTTAGGGGTATGGTTTGGGTTAGGTTGAGTTTTAGTGTGAGGGGTAGGGTTAGGGTTAGTGTGAGGGTGAGGTTTCGTGTGAGGGTTAGGGTGAGGGTAAAGGTTAGGGTAAGGTTGAGGTTAAGGGTTAGGGTGAGGGTTAGGGTGAGGGTGAGGGTTAGGTTGAGGGGTTGTTTTAGGGTTAGGTTGAGCGTTAGGTTTAGGTTGAGTGTTTGGGTGAGGGTTAGGGTTAGGGTTAGGTTTAGTGTGAGGGTCAGGGTTAGGGTTAGGATTAGGAAAGTTTTAGGGTGAGGGTGAGGGTGAGGGTTAGTGTTAGGGTGAAGGTTAGTGTTAGGGTGAGGTTTAGGGTGAGGTTTAGTGTTAGGATTAGGTTTAGTTTGAGGGTGAGGGTTAGGGTTAGAGTGAGCTTTAGGGTTAGGGTGAGGGTTAGGGTGCAGTTTAGGATTAGGGTTAGGTTACTGTGAGGGTGAGGGTTAGGGTTAGGATTAGTGTTAGGGTTAGGGTGACATCTTGGTTGAGGGTGAGGTTTAGGGTGAGGGTGAGGTTGATGGTGAAGGTTTTGTTTAGGTATGGGTTGGGTTAGGGTTAGGGTTATGGTTATGGTTAGGGTGAGGTTTCGTGTGAGGGCTAGGGTGAGGGTTAAGGTTAGGATAAGGGTGAGGTTAAGGGTTAGGTTGAGGGTTAGGGTGAGGGTGAGGGTTAGGTTGAGTGGTAGTTTTAGGATTAGGTTGAGCATTAGGGTTAGTTTTAGTGTGAGGGTGAGGGTTAGGGTTAGGATTAGGGTAAGAGTAAGTGTTAGGGTGAGAGATAGTGTGAGGGTTATGTCAGGGTTAGGAATTGTTTAGGGTGAGGGTGAGGATGAGGGTTAGTGTTAGGGTTAGGGTGAATGTGAGGGTGAGGATGAGGATTAGGCTTGGGATTAGGGTTAGGGTTAGTGTTAGGCTGTGGGTGAGGGTGAGGTCGAGGGTGAGGGTTAAGATTAGTGTTAGGGTGTAGTTTAGGTTTGGTGTGATGGTAAGGTTGAGGGTGAGTGCAAGGGTTAGGGTGAGAGTTAGTGTGAGGGTGAAGTTTAGGGTTAGGGTTAGGGTGAGGGTTAGGTTGAGGGTGAGGGTTAGGGTGCGGGTGAGTGTTAGGGTTAGGGTGAGGATTAGGGTTAGGATTAGGGTTAGGGTGTGGTCTAAAGTGAGGGTGTGAGTTAGGGTAAGTTTTAGGGTTAGGGTTAGATTGAGGCTTAGGGTTAGTGTGAAGGTGTGTGTTAGGGTGTATTTTAGGGTTCGGGTTAGGTTTCGGGTTAGGATTAGTGTGAGTGTAAGGGTTAGGGTTATTTTTAGGGTTAGGTTTAGGTTGAGGGTGAGTGTGGGGTTAGAGTTAGGGTTAGGTTAGGTTGAGGTTGAGGTTGAGGGTGTGTCTTAGGGTAAGGGTGAGTTTTTTAGTTAGTAAAGTGTGAGGGTTAGGGTTAGTGTGAGGATTATGGTGAAGGTGAGGGTTAGGGTGAAGGTTAGGGCTTGGGTGAGGGTAAGGGTGAGAGTTTGGGATAGGATTAGGGTTAGGGTTAGGATGAGGTTCAGTGTCAGGGTGAGGGTTAGGGTTAGGGTTAGGGTGAGGTTGAGGGTAAGGGTAAGGTTTAGGATTAGGGTTAGGGTTAGGGTTAGTGTGAGGGTAAGGTTTAGGGTGAGGTAGAGGGTGAGCGTGAGGTTTAGGGTGAGGGTGAGGGCTAGGGTGAGGGTGAAGGTTAGGGTGAGGTTTAGGGTGAGGGATAGGGATAGGGTTAGGGTGAGGGTTAGAGTTAGTGTGAGGGTTTGGATTAGGGTTAAGTTTAGGGTTAGGGTGAGGATAAGGGTTTGGGTGAGTGTTAGGGTGAGGGTTAGGGTTAGCGTCAGGGTTAGGGTAAGGGTTAGGTTGAAGGTAAGTGTGAGGGTGAGGGTTAGGGTTAGGGATAGTCTTAGGGAGAGGGTTAGGGTTAGGTTTAGGGTGAGGTGAGGGTTAGGGTGAGTGTTAAGTTTAGGGTTAGGGTTAGAATTAGAGTTAGGGTGAGGGTTAGGGTGAGGGTGACGGTTAGGGTTAGGGTTAGGTTTATGGTGAGGGTTAGGGTGAGGGTTAATGTTAGATTGAGTGTTAGGGTTAGGGTTAGGGTACTGTGAGGGTGCGGGTTAGGATTATGATTAGGGTTAGGGTTGGGGTGACAGCTAAGTTGAGGGTGAGGTTTAGGTTGAGGGTGTAGGTTTTGCTTAGGTAAGTGTTGGGTTATGATTAGGGTTAGGGTGAGGTTTAGGGTGAGGGGTTAGGGTTAGGTTTAGGGTTCGTGTGAGGGTGAGGTTTCATGTGAGGGTTAGGGTAAGGGTGAGGGTTAGGTTGACAGGTAGTTTTAGGGTTAGGTTGAGCGTTAGGGTTAGGTTGAGGGTTCGGGTGAGGGTTAGGGTTAGGGTTAAGTTTAGTGTGACGGTGAAGGTTAGAGTTAGGATTAGGGTGAGAGTAAGTGTTAGGGTGTGGGTTAGGGTGAGTGTTAGTTTTAGGTTTAGGAATGTTTTAGGGTGAGGGTGAGGGTGATGATACGGCTTAGGGTGAGGCTTAGGGTGAGCCTTAGGGTTAGGGTGAGTGTTAGGGTTATGGTTAGTGTTAGGGTGATGGTTAGGGTGAGGGTTAGTGTTAAGGTTAGGAAAGGTTTAGGGTGAGGATGAGGGTGAGGGTTAGGGATAGGGTGAGTTTTAGGGTGAGGGTTAGAGTTAGCATTAGGGTTAGTGTGAGGGTGAGGGTTATGATTAGGGTGAGCTTTAGGGTTAGCGTGAGGGTTAGGGTGAGGGTTAGGGCTAGGGTTAGTTTACTGTGAGGGTGAGGGTTAGGGTTATGATTAGGGTTAGGATTAGGGTGACAGCTAGGTTGAGGGTGAGGTTTAAGGTGAGGGTGAGTTTGATGGTGGGGGTTTTGGTAAGGTAAGTTTTGGGTTAGGGTTAGGGTTATGGTGAGGTTTAGGTTGAGGGATAGGTTTAGGGTTAGGGTGAGGGTGAGGTTTAGTGTGAGAGTTAGGGTGAGGGTTAATGTTAGGGTGAGGGTGAGGTTAATGGTTTGGGTAAGGTTTAGGGTGAGGGTTGGGTTGAGGGGTAGTTTTAGGGTTAGGTTGAGCGTTAGAATTAGGTTGAGGATTCGGGTGAGGTTTAGGGTTAGGGTTAGGTTTAGTGTCAGGGTGAGGTTTAGGATTAGGATTAGGGTGAGGGTAAGTGTTAAGGTGAGGGTTAGGGTGAGTGTTAGTGTTAGGGTTAGGAAAGGTTTAGGGTGAGGTTGAGGGTGAGGGTTAGGGTTAGGGTGAAGGTTAGGATTAGGGTGAGGGTTAGTGTTAGGTTTAGGGTTAGGATGAGATTTAGGGTCAGGGTTAGCATTAGGGTAGGTTTAGGGTGAGGCTTAGGTTGAGGGTTAGGGTTAGGATTAGGGTTAGGGTTAGGATTAGGTTTAGGTTTAGTGTTAGGTTGAAGGTGAGGCTGAAGTTTAGGCTGAATTTTAGGGTTATGGTTAGGGTGTGTAGGTTAGGGTTAGTTTGAAGGTTAGGGTGAGTTCGAGTGTAAGGGTTAGGGTGAGAGTTAGTGTGAGCTTGAGCTTTAGGGTTAGAATTAGGCTGAGCGTTAGTGTGAGGGTGAGGGTTAGGGTGAGGGTGATTGTTAGTGGTAGGGTGAGGATTAGGGTTAGGGTTACGGTGAGGTTGAGGGTTATGGTTAGGTTGAGGATTAGTGTTATGGTGTGGGTTAGAGTTAGGATTAGCGTGAGGGTTGTTTTTAGTGTGAGGGTTAGGTTAGGGTTATTTTTATGGTTAGGGTTAGGGTGAGGGTGAGGGTGAAGTTTAGAGTTAGGTTTAGGTTCACTTGAGGGTGAGGGTGGGGGTGAGGGTTAGGGTTAGAGTGAGGGCTAGGTTGAGTGTGAGGTTTAGGGTGAGGGTGAGGGTGAGGGTGAGTGTTTTAGTTAGGAAAGTGTTAGGGCTAGTGTTAGGGTGAGGGTGAGGGTTAGGGTTAGGTTGAGGGTTTGGGTAAGGGGTAGGGTATGGGTTAGGGTTAGGGTAATGTTTAGGGTGAGGTTGAGGTTTAGGGTGAGGGTGAGGGTAAGGGTTAGGGTGAGGGTTAGGGTGTGGTTGAGGGTAAGGGTGAGGGTTAGGGTATTGTTTAGGTAAGGTTTTCTGTTAGGATTAGGGTTAGGGTTAGCATTAGGGTGATGGTTATGCTGAGGAATAGGGTTAGGGTTATGGTGAGGGCTAGGTTTAGTGTGAGGCTTAGGGTGAGGGTTAAGGTTAGGATGAGTGTGAGGGTAAGGCTTAGCTTGAGGGTTAGGTTGAGGGTGAGGGTTAGGGATAAGGGTAGTTTTAGGGTTAGGGTGAGTGTTAGGGTTAGGGTGAGTGTTAGGGTTAGGGTGAGTGTTAGGATGAGGGTTAGGGTTAGGGTTAGTGTGAGGATGAGTTTTAGGGACAGGATTAGGGTGAGGTTAAGGCTTAAGGTGAGGGTTATTCTGAGGGTTAAGTTTAGGGTTAGGATGAGGTTTAGGGTCATGGTGAGGGATAGGGTTAGGGTTAGTGTGAGGTTTAGGATTAGAGTTAAGTTTAGTGTTAGGGTCAGGATAAGGGTTAGGGTGTGCATTAAGGTGAGGGTGAGGGTTAGGGTTAGCGTTAGGGTTAGGGTAAGGTTTAGGTTTAGGGTAAGGGTAAGAGTGAGGGTTAGGGTTAGGACTTGGTTTAGGGTGAGCGTTAGGGTTAGGGTTAGGGTGAGGGTTAGTGTTAGGGTGAGGGTTAGTGTTAGGATGAGTTTTAGGGTTAGGGTTAGGGTGAGGGTGAGGGTTAGGCTAAGCGTTCGGGTTAGGGTTAGGTTTACAGTGAGGATAAGGGTGAGGTTAAGGATTATGATGAGTGTAAGGGTTAGGTTTACAGTTAGAGTTAGGGTGAGGGTAAGGGTTAGGGTGAGGCTTATGGTGAGCGTGAGGTTTAGGGTCAGCGTGAGTTTTAGGATGAGGGTTAGGTTGAGAGTTAGGGTTAGGGTTAGGTTAGGGTTAGGGTGAGGGTGAGGGTTAGGTTTAGGGTTAGGAATAGATTGAGAATTAGGGGGAAGGATAGTTTTAGAGTGAGGGTTAGGATTAAGGTTAGGTTTAGGGTGAGGGTGAGGGTTAGGGTGAGGATTATCTTTAGGGTGAGGGTTAAGGTTTGGGTGAGTGTTAGGGTTAGGGTTAGGGTGAGGGTGAGGGTGAGGGTGAGAGTTAGGGTGAGGGTGAGTTTGAGGGTTAGGGTGAGGGTGAGGGTTAGGGTTTGTTTTAGGGTTAGGGTGAGGGTGAGGCTTAGGGTTAGGATTAGGGTTAGTGTTAGTGTTAGGCTGAGGAGGAGGCTGAGGGTGAGGTTGAGGGTTAGGGTTAAGGTTAGGGTGTAGATTTTGGATAGTGTGAGGTTTAGGGTGAAATTGAGGGTAAGGGTTAGGAGTAGGGTTAGCTTGATTTTTAGTGTTAGGGTTAGGGTGAAGGTGAGTGTTAGGGTGAGGGTTAATATTAGGGTTAGTTTTAGGATGAGGGTTAGGATTAGGGTTAGTGTGAGGGTGAGGGTTAGACTAAGCATTAGGGTTAGAGTTAGGGTTAGGGTTATGGTGAGGTTTAGGGTGAGGTTAAGATCAGGGTGAGTGTTAGCATGAGGGTTAGGGTTAGGTTTAGTGTGAGGGTAAGGGTTAGGGTGAGTGTTAGGGTGAGGGTGAGCATTAGGGTTAGGGTTAGGGTGAGGTTTAGGGTTAGGTTTAGGGTTACTGTGAGGGCTAGGTTGAGGGTGAGAGTTAGGGTTAGCGTTAGGGAGACGGTTAGGCTGAGGGTGAGGGTTAGTGTTATGGTTAGTGTAAAGGTTAGGATGACGGTGAGGGTTAGGGTAAGGGTGAGGGTTAGGGTTAGGGTGAGAGTGAGGGTGAGTGTGAGGGTAAGGTTTAGGTTGAGGATTAGGGTGAGTGTGAGGGTAAGTGTTAGGGTGAGGATTAGGGTGAGTGTGAGGGTTAGGGAGAGGTTGAGGGTTAGGGTTATGGTTAGGGTTAGGCTGAGGGTGAGGGTAAGGGTTAGGGTGAGGATTAAGGTGAGTGTGAGGGTTAGGGAGAGGTTGAAGGTTAGGGTTAGGGTTAGGGTTAGGCTGAGGGTGAGGGTACAGTTGAGAGTTAGGGTTAGGGTTAGTGTGAAGGTTAGGGTGAGGGAGAGGGTAAGGATTAGGTGAGAGTTAAGGTGAGGGTGAGGGTTAGGGTTAGGGTTAGGGTGAGCGTTAGGGTGAGGGTGAGTTTTAGGTTGAGGTGTAGGGTTAGGGATATTGTTAGTGTTAGTTTGAGGGTGTGGGTTAGGGTTAAGATTAGGGTGAGGGTTAGGTTTAGAGTTAGGGTTAGAATGAGGTTTTGGGTGAGGGTTAGAAAAGGGTTGGGGTGAGGGTGAGGGTTAGGGTTTGGATTAGGATGAGGGTTAGGGTGAGGGTGAGGGTTATGGTTCGGTTTAGGGTGTGGGTGAGGGTGAGTGTGAGGGTTAGGGTTTTGTTTAGTTAATGCTTAGTGTTAGGATTAGGTTTAGAGTTAGGTTTAGGGTGAGGGTTAGGGTAAGGGGTAGGATTAGTGTTAGGGTTAGTGTGAGGGTGAGGTTTACGGTTAGGATTAGGGTGAGGGTAAGGGTTAGTGTGAGGGTTAGGGTGAGGGTTAGGTTTAGGGCTAGGATGAGGTTTAGGGTGAGCGTGAGGGATAGGGTTAGGGTTAGTGTGAGGTTTAGGGTTAGGTTTAGGATTAGGTTGAGGGTGAGGGTTAGGGTTTAGATTAGCGTTAGGGTTAGTGTTAGGCTGACGGTGAGGCTGAGGGTGAGGGTGAAGGTTAGGGTTAGGGTTAGGGTGTAGGTTAGCGTTAGTGTGAGGGTTAGTGTGAGTTTGAGAATAAGGGTTAGGGTGAGAGTTAGTGTGAGCGTGAGGTTTAGTGTTAGGGTTAGGGTGAGCGTTAGGGTGAGGGTGAGGGTTAGGGTGAGGGTGATTTTTAGGTTTAGGTTGAGGATTAGGGTTAGGATTAGGGTTAGGATGAAGTTGAGGGTGAGATTATGGGTTAGGGTAAGAATTATGCTTAGGGTTAGGCTTAGGGTGAGGGTTAGGGTTAGGTTAAGGTTTATGGTAAGTGTAAGAGTGAGGGTGAGGTTTACGGTTAGTGTGAGGATAAGGTTTAGGTTCAGGTTTAGGGTGAGGGTGAGCATTAGGGTTAGGGTGAGGGTGAGGTTTAGGGTTAGCGTTAGGGTTAGGGTTAGGGTGAGGGTGAGGGTTAGGGTTATGTTTAGTTTTAGGGTGAGGGCTAGGTTGAGGGTGAGGGTTGGGTTAGGGTTATGGTGAACGTTAGGATGAGGGTGAGGTTTAGGGTTAGGGATAGGTTGAGGGTTAGGATGACGGAGAGTTTTAGGGTGACACTGAGGATTAGGTTTAGTGTGAAGGTGAGGGTGAGGGTGTGGGTTAGGTTTTGGGTGAGGATTAGGGAGACAGTGAGGGTAAGTGTGAGGCTAAGGGTTAGGGTTAGGGTTAGTGTTAGGCTGAGGTTGAGGGTGAGGGGTACAGTTAGGGTTAGGGTGAGCGTTCGGGTTATGCTTAGTGTGAGGTTTAGTTTGAGGGTGAGGACAAGGTTAGGGTGAGAATTAAGGTGAGGGTGAGGGTTAGGGTTAGGGTTAGGTTTAGAGTTAGGGTGAGGGCTCGGGTGATGGTGAGTGTTAGGGTGAGGGGGAGGGTGAGGGTGAGGGTGAGGGTTTTGTTTAGGTAAGGGTTTGGTTTAGGATTAGGTTTCCGATTAGAATGAGGGTCAAAGTGAGGTGTAGGTTTAGGGTTAGGTTGACCGTTAGGGTTAGGGTGAGGGTTAGGGTGAGGGTTAGGGTTAGGGTTAGGGTTTGTGTGAGTGTGAGGGTTATGGTTATGGTTAGGATTAGGATGAGGTTAAGGTTTAGGGTTAGGTTTAGGTTGAGTGTTAGGATTAGGGTTAGGGTGAGAGTGAGGGTTAGGGTGTGGGTGAGTATGAGGGTGTGGGTTAGGGTTTTGGTTAGGTAAATTTTAAGGTTAGGATTAGGGTTAGGGTAAGTGTGAGGGTAAGGGTGAGAGTTAAGGTTAGGGTGAAGGGTAGGGTGAGGGGTAGGTTTAGGGTTAGTGTGAGCGTTAGGGTTAGGGTGAGGGTTAGGGTGATGTTAGGGTTACGGTTATTGTGAGGGTGAAGTTTAGGTTTAGGATTAAGCTGAGGGTAAGGGTTAGGGTGAGGGTTAGGGTGAGGGTTAGGGTTAGGGTTAGGATGAGGTTTAGGCTGAAGGTGAGGTGTAAGGTCAGGGTGAGGGTGAGGGTAAGGTTTAGTGTGAGGGTTAGGATTATGGTTAAGTTTAGGGTTAGGGTGAGGATACGGGTTAGGGTGAGGATTTTGGTCAGGGTGAGGGTTAGGGTTAGCGTTAGGGTTAGCATAAGGTTTAGGTTGAGGGTAAGGGTTAGGGTGAGGGTTAGGTTTAGGAATAAGGTTAGGGTGAGGTTGAGTGTTAGGGTAAGGGTTAGGTTTAGGGTTAGGTTTAGGTTCAGGATTAAGGTTAGGGTTAGGTTGAGTTTGAGGGTTAGGGTAAGGTTTAGGGTTAGGGTTAGCATTAGGGAGAGTGTTAGGGTGAGGTTAAGTGTTAGGGTGAATGTTAGGATGAGGGTGTGGCTAAGGGTTAGTGTAAGGGTAAGGGTTAGGGTCATCGTTAGGGTGAGGTTGAGCATTAGGGTTAGGGTGAGGGTGAGGTTTGGGTTTAGGTTTAGGGTTAGGGTGAGGGCTAGGGTGAGGTTGAGGTTTATGGTTAGGGTTAGGGAGACGTTTAGGGTGAGGCTGAGGGTTAGGGTTAGGTTGAGGTTGAGAGTGAGGTTTTGGGTTAGAGTCAGGATTAGGGTGAGGGTGAGGGTTAGGGTGAGTGTGAGGGTTAGGGTTAGGGTTAGGGTTAGGCTGAGGGTGAGGGTGAGTTTGAGGGTTAGTGCTAAGGTTAGGGTGAGGGTTATTTTTAGTGTGAGGGTTATGGTTAGGGTTTTTTTAGGGTTAGGGTGAGGGTGAGGGTGAGGGTGAGGGTTAGAGTTAGGGTTAGGTTTAGGGTTTGGGTGAGGGTGAGGTTTAGGGTTAGGGTTAGTGTTAGGCTGAGGGTGAGGCTGAGGGTGAGGGTGAAGGGTAGGGTTATGGTTAGGGTGAAGGTTAGTGTTATTGTGAGGGTTAGTGTGAGTGACAGTATAAGGGTTAGCGTGAGAGTTAGTGTGAACGTAAGTTTTAGGGTTAGTGTTAGGGTGAGCGTTAGGGTGAGGGTGAGGGTTAGGATGAAGTTGATTGTTGGGTTTAGGGTGGGGATTTGTTTTAGGATTAGTGTTAGCGTTAGGGCTAGGGTGAAGGTGAGGTTTAGGTTTAGTGTTAGGGTTTGGGTGAGGGTTAGGATTAGGTTAAGGGTGAGTGTTACGGTGTGGCTTAGAGTTAGGATTAGGAAGAGGTTTATTTTCAGTGTGAGGGTTAGGGTTAGGGTTATTTTATTGTTAGGTTTAGGGTGAGGGTTAGGGTTAGGTTTAGGTTATGGTGAGGGTGAGGGTGAGGGTTAGGGTTAGAGTGAGTGCTAGAGTGAGGGTGAGGGTTAGGTGAGGGTGAGCGTGAGGGTGAGTCTTTTAGTTAGGGAAGTGTTAAGGCTAGGTTTAGGGTGAGGATTAGGGTGAAGGTGAGGGTTAGTGTGAGGGTTAGGGTTAGGCTGAGGGTTAGGGTTAGGGGTAGGGTGAGGGATAGGGTTAGGGTGATGTTTAGGGTGAGGGTGAGGGTGAGGGTTAGGGTTTTTGTTAGGTAAAGTTTTGGGTTAGGATTAGGGTTAGGGTTAGCCTTAAGGTGAGGTTTATGGTGAGGAGTAGGGTTAGGGTTAGGGTGAGGGTTATGTTTTGTGTGAGGGTTAAAGTGAGGGTTAAGGTTAGGATGAGGGTAAGGGTTAGGGTGAGGGTTAGGGTTAGGGTGAGGGTTAGCTTCAGGGTTAGTGTGAGGATGAGGTTCAAGGATAGGATTAGGGTGAGGTTAAGACTTAGGTTGAGGGTTAGGGTGAGGGTGAGGGTTAGGGTTAGGATGAGGTTTAGGATCAGGGTGAGAGGTAAGGTTACTGTGAGGGTTAGGATTAAGGTTAAGGTTAGCGTGAGGGTGAGGATAAGGGCTATTGTGAGGGTTAGGGTTAGGGTGTGGGTGAAGATTAGGATTAGGGAGAAAGTAAGTGTTAGTTTGAGGTTTATGGTGATTGTGAGGATTAGCGTTAGCATTAGGGTTAGCGTGAGTGTAGGGTTAAGGTTAGGTTGAGGGTTAGGGTGAGGGTGAGGGTTAGGTTTAGAGTGAGGGTAAGGGTTAGGGTAAGGGTTAGGGTGAGGGTTAAGTTTAGGGTTATGGTTAGGGATAGGGTTATTGTTAGTGTTAGGGTTAGGGTTAAGGTGAGGATGAGCGGGACGGTTAGGGTTAGTTTTAGAGTGAGACTGAGGGTGGGGGTTAGGGTTAGGCTTCGGTTTAGGTTTAGGGTGAGGTTGAGGGTTAGGGATAGGTTGAGGATTAGGGATAGGATTAGGATGAGGGTGAGGGTTACTGTTAGAGTTAGGATTCGTGTAAGGTATAGGGTGAGAGTTAGGGTTAGGGTTAGGGTTACATTTAGGGTTAGGCTGAGGGTTAGCGTTAGAGTGAGGGTGACAGTGAGGGATACAGTTAGGTTTAGTGTGAGGGTGAGGGTGAGGGTTAGGTTTAGGATTAGGGTTAGGGTTCGTGTTAGGCTTAGGTTGAGGATGAGGGTGAGGGTGAAGGTTAGGGTTAGGGTTAGGGTGAGGTTTAGGGTTAGGGTTAGGCTGAGCGTTAGCACTAGGGTGATGTTTAGGGTGAGGTTGAGGGTTAGGGTGAGGGTGAGGGTGAGTGTTAGGTTGGGGGTGAGGCTTAGTGTTAGGGTGAGTGTTAGGGTGAAGGTGAGGGTTAAGGTAAGGGTGAGGGTTAGGGTTAGCGTTAGAGTTAGGGTGAGGGTGAGCATTAGGGTTAGGGTGAGGTTTAGGGTTAGGGTTAGGGTGAGGATTAGGTTTGTGGTTAGGTTTAGGGTGATGGTAAGATTTAGTGTGAGTTTTAGGATGAGGGTGAGGGTTAGGGTGAGGGGTAGTGTCAGGGTTAGGGTGAGGGTTAGGTTTAGTGTGAGCGTTAGTGTGAGGTATAAGGTGAGATTTAGGGTTATGTTTAGGGTTAGGGTGAGGGTGAGGGCTAGGGAAGGGTTAGTGTTAGGATTATGGTTTGGGTTAGTTTGAGGATTAGGGTGAGTGTTAGGGTTAATGTGAGAGTTATGGTGAGGTTTAGGGTGAGGGTTAGGTTCAGGGTTAGGTTGAGGATGATGGTTAGGCTTAGGGTTAGGGATAGGGTGAGGGTTAGGGTTAGGGTTAGTGTGAGGTTTAGCGTTAGGATTAGGGTGAGGGTTAGGGTGAGGGTGAGGTTTAGGGTTAGGGTTAGTGTTAGGGTGAGAGTGAGGGATGGGTGAGGGTTTGCCTTCTGTAAGGGTTAGGGTTAGGATTAGGGTGAGGATTATGGAGAGAGTGAGGTTTAGGTTGAGGATTAGGGTTGGGTAAGGGTTAGGGTTAGGGTTCGGGTTAGGGTGATGTTTAGGGTATGGGTGAGGTTTAGGGTGAGGGTGATGGTTTCGGTGATGGTGTGCCTTAGGGTGTGGGTGAGGGTTAGGGTGTGGGTGATGGTTAGGGTAAGGGTGAGTGTTAGGATGTCGGTGAGGGTTTGGGTGAGGTTGAGGGTTAGAGTTAGGGTTAGTTTTAGGGTGAGGGTCAGGGTTAGGGTTAGGGTTAGGGTGAGGGTCAGAGTGAGGGGTAGGTTTAAGGTTGGGTTGAGAGTTAGGTTTAGTGAGGGTTTAGTGTGAGGGTTAGGGATAGGATGATGCTGAGTTTAAGGGTTAGTGTGAGGGTGAGGATTAGGGTGATGGTAAGGATTAGGGTTAAAGTGAGGTTTAGGGTGAGGACAACGGTTAGGGTGTGGGTTAGGGTGCGGGTGAGGGTTTGGGTTACCTTTTGGGTTAGGGTGAGTTTTAGAGTTCGGGTTAGGGTTTGGGTTAGGGTTCGGGTTATGTTAAGGTTGAGGGTTAGGGTTATGGTTAAGGTGAGGGTTAGGGTTAGGTTGAGTTTTAGGGTTAAGTTTAGGGTTAGGATGAGGGTGTGGGTGATGTTGAGGGAAAGGTTTAGGATTAGGGTTAGGGTTAGGGTTAGGCTTAGGGTTAGAGTGAGTTTGAGGGGGAGGGTTAGGGTTAGGGTTAGGGTTAGGTGAAGGTTAGCGTTAGGTTGGTGTTTAGGGTGAGGGTCAGGAATAGCATGAGGTTTCGGGTTAGTGTTCAGGTGAGGGTTAGGCTATTGGTGAGGCTTAGGGTTAGGGTGAGGATTAGGGTGTTGGTGAGGCTTAGGGTTAGGGTGAGGATGAGGGCTATTGTGAGGTTGAGGGTTAGGTTGAGGGTGAGGGTGAGGGTTAAGAAGACGTTTAGGGTTACGGTTAGGCTGAGGGTGAGGATTAATGTGATGTTTAGGGTGAGGGTGTGGGTTAGGGTGAGTGTAAAGTTTCGAGTGAGGGTGAGGGTTAAGGTTTGGTTGAGGGTTAGGGTTAGGGTGCGTGTTAGTGTGACGGTGAAGGTTAAGATGAGGGTGAGGGTTAGGGTTAGAGTTAGTGTGAGGGTTATAGTTTGGGTGAAGGTGAGGGTTAGGGTTAGGGTTAGGGTGAGGGTGAGGGTTAAGGTAAGGGGTCGGGTTAGGGTTAGATTTAGGGTTAGGGTTAGTGTGAGGTTTAGTGTAAGGTTTAGGGTTACGGTGAGGGTAAGGGTTAGGGTGAGGGTTAGTGGGAGGGTGAGGGGTAGGGTGAGGGGTAGGGTTAGGGTTAGGGTGAGTGTTACAGTTAGTGTGAAGTTTAAGATGAGGGTTAGGGTGAGGCATAGGGTTAGGGTTAGGGTGAGGGTGAGGGTGAGGGTTTAGGGTTAGGGTGTGGCTGAGGGTTAGGATTAGGTTGAGGGTTAGGATTAGGTTGAGGGTTAGGTTGAGTTATAGGGTTAGGGTGAGGGTGAGGGTTAGGGTGAGGGTGAGGTTTAGGGTTAGGATTAGGATTAGGCTGAGGGTTTCGGTTAGCATTAGGGTTAGGGTGAGGTTTAGGTTGAGGGTTTGGGTTAGGGTTAGGGTTAATGTGGGGGTTAGTGTGAGTGTTAGGGTTAGGGTTAGGGTGAGGGTAAGGGTTAGGGTGAGGTTTAGGTTGAGGTTGAGGGTTATGGTTAAGTTTAGGGAGAGGGCTAGTTTGAGAGTTAGGGTTAGGTTTAGGGTTAGGGTTATTTTGAGGGTTAGGGTGAACATGAGGTTAAGGGTTAGGGTGTGGGTTAAGTTTAGTTTGAGGGTTAGGGATTAGATTTAGGGTTAGGGTGCGGATAAGGGTAAGGGTTTGTGTTAGGGTTAGGGCGAGATTTAGGGTTAGGGTGAGGTTTAAGATTATGTTTAGGGTTAGGTTGAGTGAGAGGGTGATGGTGAGGGTTACGTTAGGTTTAGGGTAAGATTTAGAATTAAGTTTAGGCTTAGAGTGAGGGTGGTGGTGAGAGTGAGCATTAGGTTTAGGGTGAGGTTTAAGGTGAGGGTTAGGGTTAGTTTGAGGGTTAGGGTGAAGGTGACAGTGAGGGTGAGGGTTAGCGTTAGGATTAGGGTTAGGGTTAGGGTTAGGGTTAGGTTGAGGGTGAGGGTGAGGGTTAGGGTTAGGTTTAGAGTTAGGGTGATAGTTGGGGTTAGGGTTAGGGGAAGGATTAGGGTTAGGGTGAGGGTTAGGGTTAGGGTTAGGTTGAGGTTTAGGGTTAGGATTAAGTTTAGGGTGAGGGTTAGGGTTAGGGTTAGGGTGAGGGTGAATGTTAGGGTGAGGGGTAGGTTTAGGGTTAGGATAAGGGTTAGGGTTAGGTTGAGTGTTAGGGTTAGGTTTAGGGTCAGGTTGAGGTTGAGAGTGAGGGTGAGGGTTAGGGTTAGGTTTAGGGTGAGGTTTAGAGTGTGGGTGAGAGTTAGGGTTAGGGTGAGTGTTAGGGTGACCGTGAGGGTGAGGGTGAGGGTGAGGATTAATGTTAGGCTTAGGGTGAGGTTTAGTGTTAAGGTTAGGTTTAGGCTTAGGGTGAGGGTTAGGTTGAAGTGCAGGGTTAGACTTAGGGTGACGGATAGTGTTAGTGGGAGGGTTAGGGTTAGGGTTAGAATTAGCGTTAGTGTATGGTTAAAGTTTACTCTGAGGGTTAGGTGAGGGTGAGTGTTAGGATTATTATTAAGTTTAGGGTGACCGTTAGGGTGAGGGTTAGATTTAGGGTGAGGCTTAGGGTGAGGGTACTGTTTAACTTGAGGATGAGGGTTAGGGTGAGGGAGAGGGTTAGGGTTAGAATTAGTGTTAGGGTTAGGGTGAGGGTTAGTGTTAAGGTGAGGGTTAGGGTAGGGCTTAGTGTTAAGGTTAGGGTTAGGGTGATGTTTAGGGTGAGAGTGATGGTTCGGGTGAGATTGAGTGTTAGGTTGTGGGTTAAGGTTAGGTTTTGGGTGAGTGTTAAGGTGACAATGAGGATTAGGGTGAGGTTGAGCATTAGGGTTATGTTTAGTGTTAGGGTGAGGGTTAGGGTTAGGGTTAGTGTTAGGGTGAGGGTCAGGGTGAGGGTTAGGGTTAGGGTTAGGGTCAGAGTTAGGGTTAGTGTGAGGGTTAGGGTTATTGTTTGGATAAGGGTGAGGGTGAGTGTTAGGGTGAGGGTGAGGGTAAGGGTTAGAGTTAGGGTTACGGTTAGGGTGAGGTTTAAGGTGAGTTTTAGGGTTAGGGTGACTGTTAGGGTTAGGGTTAGGGTGAGGGTTAGGTTTAGGGTGTTATTTAGGGTGAGGTTGAATTTTAGGGTGAGAGTGATGGTTAGGAATACAGTTAGGGTTAAGATTAGGGTGAGGGATAGGTATAGGATTAGGGTTAGGGCAAGGGTTAGGGTGATTGCAAGGGTTCGGTTGATGATTCGGGTGACCTTAGTGTTAGGGATTGGGTGAGGTTTAGCATTAGAGTGCATATTAGGGTTAGGATTAGGGTCAGGGTTTTGGTGAGTTTAGGTGTTAGGGTTTGGGTGAGGGTTAGTGTTAGAGTGAATATTAGGGTTAGGGTTATGGTCAGGGTTTTGGTGAGTTTAAGGGTTAGGGTGAGGTTTATGGTGAGGGTTAGGGTTAGGGTTAGCATTAGGGTTAGGGTGAGGGTTTGGGTTAGGTTTAGGGTGAGGATTATCGTGAGGGTTAGGGTTAGGATGAGGGTTATGATTAGGGTTATGGTGAGGGTTAGGTTGAGAGTACAGCTTAGGTTGAGGGTGAGAGTTATGTTGAGGGTGAGTGTTAAGGTGACGGTGAGGGTGATGGTGACGGTGAGGGTTAGGTTTAGGGTTAGGATTAGGTTTAGGCTGACGGTGTGTGTGAGGGTGAGGGTGAGGGTTATGATGAAGTTGAAGGTGATGGTGAGGGTTAGGGTTAGGATTATGTTTATGGTGAGGTTCAGGGTTAGGGTTAGTGTTAGGTGTGGGTGAGGGTTAGGTTTTGACTGAGTGTTAGGGTGACGGTGCGGGTTAGGTTGAGTGTGAGGGTTAGGGTTATGGTTAGGGTTAGGGTCTGGTTTAGGTTTAGGGTGAAGGTGAGGGTTAAGTTTAGGATTAGGCTTAGGTGTTTGGTAAGGCTTAAGGTGAGTTTGGAGGTGATGGTCAGAGTTAAGATTAGGGTGAGGTTTAGGGTTAGGGTTAGGGTTAGTTTGAGGGTGAGGGTGAGGGTTAGTTTGAGGGTGATGGTGAGGGTGACGGTGAGGGTGAGGGTTAGGTTTAGGGGAAGGTTTAGTGTTATGGTTAGGGTTAGAGTTAGTGTGAGGGTGAGGGGTAGGGTGAAGGTGATGGTGAGGTTGAGGGTGAGGGTGAGGGTTAGGGTTTGAGTGAGGGTTAGGGTTAGGGTTAGGGTTAAGGTTAGGGTGAGGGTTAGGATTAGGGTTAGGATGACGGTTAGGCTGAGGGTTCGGGTTAGGGTTATGGTGAGGGTGAGGGTAGGATCAGGATTAGGGTTAGGTTTAGGGTGAGGTTTAGGGATGGGTTTAGGGTGAGGGTGAGGGTGTGTTTAGGGTTAGATTTAAAGTTAGGGTGAGGGTGAGGTTGAGGGTTAGGGTGTGGATTAGAGTTAGTATTAGGATTAGGCTGCGGGTGAGTTTGAGGGTGAGTGTGAGGGTTAGGGTTAAGCTGAGGGTTAGGATTAGGGGTAGGGTTAAGGGTAAGGTGAGGGATAGGGGTAGGATTAAGTTTAATATGAGGTTTAGGCTGAGGGTTATGGTTAGGGTTCGTGTGAGGGTAAGGTTTAGGGTAAGGGTTAGGGTGAGGTTGAGGTTTAGGGTTAGGGCTTAGTGTTAGGGTGAGGTTTAGGGTGAGGGTTAGTGTTAGGGTTAGGATTAGGTTTATGGTGAGGGTTAGGGTGAGGGTAAGGTTTAGGGTGATTGTTAGGGTGAGGGTTAGTGTTACTGTTAGGGTTAGGGTTAGGGTTAGGGTTAGGGTGACCGTAAGGGATAGGGCAAGGTGTAGGGTGACGGTGAGGGTTAGGGTGAAGGAGAGGGTTAGAGTTAGGGTTAAGGTGAGGGTTAAGTTTAGTGTGAGGGCTAGTGTGAGGGAGAGGGTTAGGGTGAGGGTGAGGGGAGGGGTAGGGTTAGGGTTAGGGTTAGGGTTAGGCTGAAGTTTAGGGTTAATATGAGGGTGAGGGATAGTTTTAGCATTAGAGTTAGGGTTAGGGATAGGGTTAGGGTGAGTTTGAGGGTGAGGTAGAGATTGAGGTTAGGGTTAGGGTTTGGGTTAGGCTGAGGGTGGGGTGAGGGTGAGGGTAAGGGTTAGGGTGAGGGTTAGAGTTAGGGTTAGGGTTAGGGTAAGTTTTACCGTTAGCGTGAGGGTTAGGTTTAGGTTGAGGATTAGGGTGAGGTGAGGGTTGGTTGAGGGTAAGGGTTAGGGTTAGGTTTAGGGATAGGTTAGAGTGAGGGTTAGGGTGATGTTTAGGGTGAGGCTGAGAGTTAGGGTGAGGGTGAGGATTAGGGTGAGTGTCAGGTTTCGGGTGAAGGTGAGGGTTCTGGTGTGGGTTAGGTTTAGGGTTAGGGTGGGGTTAGGGTAACTGTGAGGCTTAGGGTAAGGGTGAGGGTTACGGTTAAGTTTAGGGTGAGTGTTAGAGTGAGGGTTAAAGTTAGGGTGAGGGACAGGTTGAGGGGTAGGGTTAGGGTAAGTGTGAAATTTAGGGTTAGTGTGAGGGTTTGGGTTTGGGTTAGGATTAGGGTTAATGTGAGGTTAAAGTTTAGGGTGCGGGTTAGTTTGAGGGTGAGGGTTAGGTTTAGGATTAGCGTTAGGGTTAAGATTAAGCTGATGGTGAAGGTCAGGGTTAGCGTGAGGGTGAGGGTAATGTTGAGTGTTAGGGTTAGGATTATGTTTAGGGTGAGTTTTAGTGTTAAGGTTAGGGTTAGGGTGAGTGTGAGGGTTAGGTTTTTGGTTAGGGTTAGTGCCAGGTTTAGATTTAGGGTGAGGGTGAAGTTGAGGATTAGGTTTAGGATTAGGCTTAGGTGTTTGTTAAGGCTTAGGGTGAGTGTGAGGGTGAGGGTCAGAGTTAAGGTTAGGGTGAGGGTTAGGGTTAGGATTAGGGTTAGTTTGAGGGTCAGGGTGAGGGTTAGTTTGAAGGTTATATCGGTTGAAGGGGAGGGTGAGGGTTAGGTTTAGGGTAAGGTTTAGGGTTATGGTTAGGGTTAGAGTGAGTATGAGGGTGAGGGTGATGGTGTGGTTGAGGGTTAGGGTGAGGGTTAGGGTTTGAGTGAGGGTTAGGGTTAGGGTTAGGGTTAAGTTTAGGGTGAGGGTTAGGGTTAGGGTTAGGGTTAGGTTGACGGTGAGGGTGAGGGTTAGGTTTAGGGTAAGGTTTAGGGTTATGGTTAGGGTTCGAGTGAGTATGAGGGTGAGGGTGATGGTGAGCTTGAGGGTGAGTGTGAGGGTCAGGGTTTCGGTGAGGGTTAGGGTTAGGGTTAAGTTTAGAGTGAGGGTTGAGGATAGGGTTAGGGTTAGGTTGACGGTGAGGGTGAGGGTTAGGTTTAGGGTAAGGTTTAGGGTTATGGTTAGGGTTAGAGTGAGTATGAGGGTGAGGGTGATGGTGAGCTTGAGGGTGAGGGTGAGGGTTAGGGTTTGGGTGAGGGTTAGGGTTAGGGTTAGGGTTAAGGTTAGGGTGAGGGTTAGGGTTAGGGTTAGGGTTAGGATGACGGTTAGGCTGAGGGTTAGGGTTAGGGTTAGGGTGAGGGTGAGGTTTAGGTTTAGGATTTGTTTTAGGGTAGGGTGAGGTTTAGGGATAGGTTTACGGGTAGGGTGAGTGTTTGTTTAGGGTCAGGATAAGAGTAAGGGTGAGGGTGATGGTGGGGGTTAGGGTTTGGATTTGGGTTAGTGTTAGGGTTAGGCTGAGGGTGAGGTTGAGGGTGAGTGTGAGTGTTAGGGTTAACGTGAGTGTTAGGATTAGGGTTAGGGTTAAGGGTAAGGTGAGGGTTAGGGTTAGGATTAAGTTTAATATGAGGGTTAGGCTGAGGGTTAGGGTTAGGGTTCGTGTGAGGGTAAGTGTTAGGGTGAGGGATAGGGTGAGGGTGAGGGTTATCGTTAGGGTTAGAGTTAGGGTGAGGGTAAGGGTTAGAGTTAGGGTGAGGGTGAGGGTGAGGTTGAGGGTTAGAGTTAGGTTTAGGTAAGGGTTAGGGTTAGGGTTAGGGTTAAGATTAGGTTGGGGGTGAGGGTTAGGTAGAGGGTTAGGGTTAGGGTGAGGGTTAGGGTAGGGGTTAAGTTGAAGGTTAGGGTTAGGGTCATGGTTAGGGTGAGAATGAGTGTTCGGGTGAGGGTGAGGTTTAGGGTGTGGGTGAAGGTTAGGTTTTGGCTGAGTGTTAAGGTGACGATGAGGTTTAGGGTGAGGTTGAACGTTAGGTTATGGTTAGTGTTTGGGTGTGGGTTAGGTTTAGGGTTAGTGTTAGGGTGAGGGTTAGGTTGAGGGTTAGGGTTAGGGTTAGGGTTAGGGTTAGTGTCAGGGTTAGAGTTAGTTTGAGGGTTAGGGTTAGGGTTAGGGTTAGTGTGAGGGTTAGGGTTAGGGTTAGGTTGAGGGTGAGGATTAGGATTAGGATTAGTGTTAGGTATAGGGTGAGGTTTAGGGATAGGTTTACGGTTAGGGTGAGGTTTGGTTTAGGGTTAAGTTTAGAGTTAGGGTGAGGATGAGGGTGAGGGTTAGGGTTTGGATTAGGGTTAGTGTTAGGGTTAGGCTGTGGATATGGTTGTGGGTGACTGTGAGGGTTAGGGTTAAGGTGAGGGTTAGGATTAGGGTTAGGATTAGGGTTAGGGTTAAGGGTAAGGTGAGGGTTAGTTTTAGGATTAAGTTTAATATGAGGTTAGGCTGAGGGTTAGGGTTAGGGTTCATTTGAGGGTAAGGGTTAGGGTGAGGTTAGGGTGAGGGCGAGGGTTAGGGTGAGGGTTATGGTTGGGGTGAGGGTTAGGGTGAGGGTAAGGGTTACGGCGAGGTTTAGGGTGACGGTGAGGGTTAGGGTGAAGGAGAGGGTTAGGGTTAGTGGTAGGTTGAGGGTTACGTTTAGGGTGAGGGCTACTATGAGGGAGAGGGTTAGGGTGAGGGTGAGGGGTAGGGGTAGGGTTACGGTAAGGGTTAGTTTTATGCTGAACTTTAGGGTTAATGTGAGGGTGAGGGATAGTTTTAGCATTAGGGTTATGGTTAGGGATAGGGTGAGGGTGAGGGTGAGGGTGAGGTTGAGGTTGAGGTGAGGGTTAGGGTTATGGTTAGGTTGAGGGTGGTGTTGAGGTTGAGGGTGAGGGTGAGTGTTAGGGTTATTTTTAGGGTGAGGGCTAGGGTGAGGGTGAGGGTTAGGATGACGGTTAGGGTGAGGGTGAGGGTTTCGCTTGGGAAAGGCTTTGGGTTAGGGTTAGGGTGAGGATTAGGGTGAGGTTGAGGTTAAAGTGAGCGTTAGGGTTAGCGTGAGGATTAGGGTTAGGGTTAGGGTGACGTTTAGGATTAGAGTGATGTTTAGAGTGAGGGTGAGAGTTAGCGTTAGGGAGAGTGTGAGGGTTAGGGTGTAGGTGAGTGTTAGGGTTAGGTTAAGGGTTAGGATGTGGGTGAGAGTAATGGGGAAGGTGAGGGTTAGGGTTAGGGTTAGGGTGAGGGTTTGGGGTAAGGGTAGGGTGAGGTGTTAGGTGAGGGGTAGGGTAAGGGTTAGGATCAGGGTTAGGGTTAATGTGAGGGTTACAGTTAGGGTTAGGGTTTGTGTAAGGATAAGGTTTAGGGTGAGGTTTAGGTTGTGACTGAGGGTTAGGTTTAGCATTAGGGTTAGGGTGAGGGATAAGGTGAGGGTTGGTGTTAGTATGAGGGTGAGGGTTAGAATTAGTTTTAGGGTGAGGGTTAGGATTAGGGTGAGATTTAGGGTAGGGTTAGAGTCAGGGTGAGGGTTTGGGTGAGGGTGAGTTTTAGGGTGTGGGTGACGGTTAGGGGTTAGGGTGAGGGTTAAGGTGACCGTTAGGGTTAGGGTGAGGGAGAGGGTTAGGGTTAGGATGAGTGTTAGGCTGAGGGTTAGGGTTAGGGTTAGTGTGAGGATTAGGGTTAGGGTTAGGGTTATGGTGAGGGTAAGGGTTAGGTTGAGGTTTAGTTTAGGGTGAGGGTTAGGGTTAGGGGCAGGTTCAAGCTTAGGGTGAGGGATAGGGAGAGGGTGAGTGTGAGTGTGAGGGTGAGGGTGTGTGTGAGGGTTTTGGTTATGTAAGGGTTAGGGTTAGGTTTATGGTGAGGATTAGGGTGAGGGTGAGGGTTAGATTGAGGGTTAAGGTTAGGGTGAGTGTTAGGGTTAGTGTTAGGATTGGTGTTAGGGTAAGTTTTAGGGTTAGGGATAGAATTAGGTTTAGGATTAGTGTTAGGATTAGGGTTAGGATTGTTTTTAGGTTTAGGGTTAGGATTAGGGTGAGGGTTAGTTTTAGTGTGAGGATTAGGGTTAGGGATAGAGTTAGGGTTAGTGTGAGGTTAAAGGTTAGGGTGAGGATTAGGGTGCAGGTGAGGGTTAGGGTTAGGGTTAGGGTGAGGGTGAGGGCTAGTGTTAGGATTAGGGTAAGGGTTAGTGTTAGGGTTATTGTTAGGGCTAGGGTTAGGGTTAGGGTGAGTGTGAGGGTGAGGTTTAGCGTTAGGTTTAGGGTTAGGGTGAGGATGAGGGTGAGTGTTAGGGGTAGTGTTACAGTTAGGTTGAGGGCGAGGATGGGGGTGAGGGTTAGGGTTAGGGTTAGGGTTAGGGTGAGGGTTAATGTTAGTGTGAGGATTAGGGTTAGGAATAGAGTTAGGCTTAGTGTGAGGTTAAAGGTTAGGGTGAGGATTAGGGTGCAGGTGAGTGTTAGGTTTAGGGTTAGGTTGAGCATGATGGCTAGTGTTAGGATTAGGGTTAGGTTTAGGGTTAGGGTTACTTTTACGGGTAGGTTGAGGGTCAGGGTGAGTGTGAGGGTGAGGTTTAGCGTTAGTGTCAGGGTTAGGGTGAGGATGAGGGTGAGTGTTAGGGTTAGGGTTACGTTTAGGCTGAGGGCTAGGGTGGGGGTGAGGGTAAGTGTTAGAGTTAGGGTTATGGTGAGGGCTAGGTTGAGCGTGAGGGTTAGTGTGAAGTGAGGGTGAGGGTGAAGGTGAGTGTTTCGGTTAGGTAAGAATTAGGGTTATTGTTAGGGTGAGGTTTAAATTGAGGGTGAGGGTTAGTTTGAGGGTTAGGGTTAGGGTGCGGGTTAGGTTTATAGATAGGTTGAGTGGTAGGGTTAGGGTGATGTTCAGGGTGCGGGTGAGACTTAGGGCGAGCGTTAGCGTGGGGGTGAGGGTAAGGGTTAGAGTGTGGATGAAGTTTAGGGTTACGTTGAGGGTTAGTGTGACGGTGAGGGTTAGGTTGAGTGTGAGGGTTAGGGTTAGGTTTTGATTGAGGGTTAGGGTTAGTTTTAGGGTGATGGTGTGGGTTATGGTGAGGTGTAGGTTTAGGGTTATGGTGAGGGTTAGGGTTAGTGTGAGGGTTAGGGTTAGGGTAAGTTTTAGGGTTAGGGTTAGGGTTAGGATTAGGGTGAGAATTAGGGTTCGGGTTCGGTTGAGGGTGAGGGTTCAGGTGAGGGTGAAGTTTAGGTTGGGGGTTAGGGTTAAGGTTAGGGTCAGGTTAGGTTGACTGTGAGGGTTAGGGTGAGGCTGAGGGTTAGGGTTAGGTTTAGGGTGAATGTTGGGGTGAGGGTTAGGTTGAGGGATAGGGTTAGGGTTAGGGTGTGCCTTAGGGTTAGTGTGAGGCTTAGGTTTAGTATTAGGGTTAGGGTTAGTGTGAGGTTAAAGTTTAGGGTGAGGTTTAGTGTGAAAGTGAGGGTTATGTTGAGGGTTAGGGTTAAGGTAGTGTTGGGGTTAGGTTATGGTCAGGGTGATGTTTAGGGTGAGGGTGAGGGTTAGGATGAGTGTGAGTTTTCGGGTGAGGGTGAGGGTTCAGGTGAGGGTGAGGGTTATGGTGTGGGTTAGGTTTAGGGTTAGTGTTAGGGTGATTGTTAGGGTGAGGGTTAGGTTGACCGGTAGGTTTAGGGTTAGGGTGAGGGTTAGGGTTAGTGTGAGTGTTAGTGTTAGGGTTAGTGTGAAGTAAAAGTTTAGGATGAGCGTTAGGGCGATGGTGAGGGTTAGGGTAAGGATTAGGGTGTTGGTTAGTTTTAGGTTGAGGGTTAGGATTAGGTTAGGATGAGGGTTTGTGTGAGGGTGATGGTTAGGGTTAGGATTAGGGTCAGGGTTAGGGTTAGGCTGAGGGTGAGGGTTTGGGTGAGGGTGAGCGAGAGGGTGAGGGTTAGCGTTAGGGTTAGGGTTAGGGTTAGGGTGAGGTTGGGGTTAGGTTTAGGATTAGGGTTAGGGTTTGGGTTAGGCTGAGGCTGAGGGTGAGTTTGAGGTTGAGGGTTAGGGTTAGGATGAGGTTGAGGGTGAGAGTTAAGGTTAAAGTGAGGGTGAGGGTTAAGGTGAGGGCTAGGGTGAGTGTGAGGGTTTCGTTTCAGGTAAGTGTCAGGGTTATTTTTATGGTGAAGTTTAGGTTGAGTGTGGGGGTTAGGGTGAGGTTTAGGGTTAGGTTGAGGTTTAGGGTTAGCGTTAGGGTTACGGTTGTGTTTAGGGTGATGTTTAGGTTGTGGGTGAAGATTAGGGTGACAGAAAGGGTTAGGGAGAGTGTGTGTGTTAGCGCTATGTTTAAGGTGATGGTTAGGGTTAAGGTTAGGGTTAGGATGAGGGTTAGTGTGAGGGTTAGAGTTAGGGTTAGTGTGAGGGTTAGGATTAGTGTGAGGGTTAGGGTTAGGGTTAGTGTGAGGATAAGGTTTATGGTGCAGGTTATGAAGAGGGTGAGGTTTACGGTTAGCCTTAGGGTTATTCTGAGGTTTAGGGAGAGGGTTAGGGTTAGGGTGAGGCTTACGGTTAGTTTGATGTTTAAGGTGAGGTTGAGGGTTAGGGTAAGGTTTGAGGTTGAGGGTGAGGGTAAGAGTGAGGGTGACATGAGGGTTAGGATTAGGGTTAAGGTTAGGGTGAGGGTGAGGATTATTGTTAGGATTACGTTTAGGTTTAGGGTTAGGCTGAGGGAGAGGCTGAGGGTTAGTGTTAGGTTTAGGATTAGGGTTAGGGTTAGAGTGAGGGCTAGGGTGAGGGTGAGGGTTAGGGTTAGAGTGAGGTTGAGGTTGAGTGTTAGGGTTAGGGTTAGGGTTAAGCTGAGGGTGAGGGGCGGGGTTGAGGGTAAGGGTTGGGTTAGGGTTAGGGGGAGGATTAGTTTGAGGTTGAGGTCTAGTGTGAGGGTTAGGGTGAAGGTTAGGTTTAGGCTGCTGTTTAGGGTGAGGGTGAGGGTTAGGGTTCCATGTCAGGTGAGGGTTAAGGGGAGGGGGAGGGTTAGTGTTAGGGTTAATGTTAGGGTGACGGTGAGGGTTAGGTCGAGTGTGAGGGTTAGGGTTATGTTTAGGGTGAGAGTTAGAGTTAATGTTAGGGTTAGGGTGAGGGTTAGGGTGAGGCGTAATGTTAGGTTTAGAGTGAGGGTTAGGGTTAGTGTGAGGGTTAGGTTTTGGATTAGCGTTAGTGTGAGGATAAGGTTATGGTGAGGGTTAGGATGAGGGTGAGGGTTAGGTTTTGTCTTAGGGTTATGGTGAGGTTTAGGGTGAGGGTTAAGGTGAGGGTTAGGGTAAGGTTTAGGGTAAGGGTTAGCTTTAGGTTGTGGGTTAGGTTTAGGGTAAGGGTGAGGGTGCGGTGAGGGTTTGGTTTAGGTTTAGGTTTAGGGTTAGGCTTAGGGTGAGGGTGAGGGTGAGATTGAGGGTTACAGTTAGTGTGAGGGGTAGGGTTAAGGTTATGATTAGGGTGAGGGTAAGGGTTACGCTGAGGGTTAGGGTGAGGGTGAGGGTTAGGGTTAGGGTTAGGGTGAAGTTGAGGGTGATGTTGAGGGTTAGGGTTAGGTGAAGGGTTATGGATAGGGTGAGGGCTAGATTGAGTGTGAGGGTAAGGGTTAGCATTAGGGTTAGGGTGAGGGTTAGGGTGAGGCTTAGGCTTTGGTTAGGGTTAGGGTGAAGGTGAGGTTTAGGGTTAGGGTTAGGTTGAGTTAGAGTTAGCTTTAGGGTGAGGGCTAGGGTGAGGGTGAGCGTTAGGGTGGGTGTGAGAGTGAGGGTGAGGGTGAGGGTTTCGTTTAGGGAAGGGTTAGGGTTAGGGTGAGGTTTAGGGTGATGGTGAGGGTTAGGTTGAGTGTTAGGTTTAGCGTGAGGGTTATGGTTGGATTTAGGGTGAGGGTTAGGGTTAATATGATGTTTAGGTTGAAGGTGATGGTTCGGGTGAGGGTTCGGGTTCGGGTTCGGGTGAGGATGAGGGTTAGGGTGTGGTTGAGGGTTAGGGTTCGGGTGAGTTCTAGGGTGATGGTTAGGGTTAGGGTGAGGGTGAGGGTTAGGGTTCAGTTTATGATTTGGGTGAGGGTTATTGTTAGTGATAGGGTTAGGGTGAGGTTTAGGGTGAGGGGTAGGTTTAGGGTTAGGGTGAGGGTTAGGGTTAGTGTGAAGCTTAGGGTTATGTATAGGGTTAGTGTTAGTGTCAGGATAAGGGTTAGGGTGAGGGTTAGGGTGAGGGTGAGGGTTATGGTTAGGGTAAGGGTAAGGGTTACGGTGATGGTTAGGGTGAGGGTCAGGGTTAGGGTTAGTATTAGGGTTAGGGTTAGTGTGAGGGTGAGGTTGAGGGTGAGGTTTTCAGTTATATAAGGGATAGGGTTAGTGTGAGGATTAGGGTGAGAGTGAGGATTAGATTGAGGGTGAGGGTTAGGGTTGGGGTTAGGGTGAGGGTTAGGTTTAATGTGATGTTTAGGTTGAGGGTGATGGTTAGGGTGAGGGTGACTGTTCGGGTTAGGGTGAGGGTTAGGTTTAATGTGATGTTTAGGTTGAGGGTGATGGTTAGGGTGAGGGTGACTGTTCGGGTTAGGGTGAGGTTTCGGGTGGGGGTGAGGGTTAGTGTGTGGGTGAGGGTTAGGTCTCGGGAAAGTTTTAGGGTGAGGGTTAGTGTTAGGGTTAGAGTTAGCGTGAGGTTTAGGGTGAGGGGTAGGGTTAGGGTTAGGGTGAGGGTTATGGTTAGTGTGAGGGTTAGGGTTAGGTATAGGGTTAGTGTTAGTGTGAGGATGGGGTTTAGGGTGAGGTTGAGTGTTAGGGTTAGCGTTAAGGTTAGGGTGAGGGTTATGGTGAGGGTTAGGGTTAGGGTGAGGCTCAGTGTTAGGGCGTGGTTGATGGTTAGGGTTAGGGTGAGGATTAGAGTTAATGTTAGGGTTAGGGTTATAGTGAGCTTTAGAGTTAAAGTGAGGTTTAGGGTGAGGGTGAGGTTTAGGGTTAGCAATAGTGTTAGGTTGAGGATTAGGGTAAGGGTTAGGTTTAGGGTTAGGGTAAGAGTGAGGGTTAGGTTTAGTATTAGGGTTAGGGTTAGAGTTTTGTTGAGGCTTTAGGTGAGGGTTAGGGTTATGATTATGGTTAGGGTTAGGGTTACAGTTATTGTTAGGGTTAGGGTTAGGGTTCAGTTGAGTGTGAGTGTGAGGGTTAGCATTAGGTTTCTGGTTAGGATTAGGTTGAGGGAGAGGGTGAGGTTTAGGATTAAGATTAGGGTTAGGGTGTGGGTTAGGCTGAGGGTTAAAGTTCATGTTCACGTGAGGGTTAGGTTATGGGTGAGGGTTAGGGTGAAGGTTTGGGTGACGGTGAGGATTAGGGTGAGGGTATGTGTTAGCGTTATGTTTAAGGTGACGGTTAGGGTTAAGGTTAGGGTTAGGTTGAGGGTTAGTGTGAGGGTTAGGGTTAGTGTGAGGGTTAGGCTTAGGGTTAGTGTGAGGATAAGAGTTATGGTGAGGTTTAGGAAGAGGTTGAAGGTTAGGGTTAGCGTTAGGGTTATTGTGAGGTTTAGGGAGAGGGTTAGTGTTAGGATTAGGGTTACGGATAGGGTGATGTTTAGGGTGAGGTTAAGGGTTATGATGAGGGTTGAGGGTGAGAGTGAGGGTTAGGGTGAGTGTGAGAGTGAGGGTGACGGTGAGGTTTAGGGTTAGGGTTAAGGTTAGGGTGAGGGTGAGGTTTATTGTTAGGATTACAGTTAGGGTCAGGGTTAGGCTGAGGGAGAGGCTGAGGGTTAATGTTAAGGTTAGGATTAGGGTTAGGGTTAGGGTGAGGGCTAGGGTGACGGTGAGGGTTAGGGTTAGGCGTAGGGCGAGGGTGGGGTTGAGGGTAAGTGTTAGGTTCAGGGTTAGGGTTAGGGTGAGGATTAGGTTGAAGTTGAGGTTTAGTGTGAAAGTTAGGGTGAGGGTTAGGGATAGGGTGATGTTTAGGGTGAAGGTTAGGGTGAGGGTTAGAGTTCAGTTTCAGGTGAGGGTTAGGGTGTGGGTGAGGGTTAGTGTTAGGGTTAAGGTTAGGGTGACAGTGAGGGTTAGGGTGAGAGTGAGGATTACGATTATTTTTAGGGTGAGATTTAGAGGTAATGTTAGGGTTAGGGTGAGGGGTAGGGTGAGGGTTAAGGTGAGGGTTAGGGTTAGTGTGAGGGTTAGGTTTAGGGTTAGGGTTAGTGTGAGGATAAGGATATGATGAGGGCTAGGATGAGGGTGAGGGTTAGTGTTGGCGTTAGGGTTAGGGTGAAGTTTAGGGTGAGGGTTAGGGTTAGGGTTAGGGTAAGATTTAGGTTAAGGTTTAGGTATAGGGTGAGGGTTAGTTTTAGGTTTAGGGTAAAGGTGAGGTTGCGGGTGAGGGTTTGGTTTAGGATTAGGGCTAGGGTTAGGGTCAGGCTTAGGGTGAGGGTGAGGGTGAGATTGAGGGTTACGGTTAGGGTGAGCGGTACGGTTAAGGTTATGATTAGAGTGAGGGTAAGGGTTAGGCTGAGGGTTAGGGTGAGGTTGAGGGTTAGGTTTAAGGTTAGGGTGAGAGAGAGGGTGAGGTTGAGGGTTAGGGTTAGGTTGAGGGTTAGGGTTAGGGTGAGGGCTAGATTGAGGGTGAGGGTTAGGGTTAGCATTAGGGTTAGGGTTAGTATAAGGGTGAGGGTTAGGCTTTGGTTAGGGTTAGGGTGAGGGATAGCTTTAGGGTTAGGGTGAGGGTTAGGGTTAGAGTGAGGGTTAGGGTTAGGATTAGAA
This sequence comes from Dipodomys merriami, assembly GCF_024711535.1. Classification (NCBI taxonomy): domain Eukaryota; kingdom Metazoa; phylum Chordata; class Mammalia; order Rodentia; family Heteromyidae; genus Dipodomys; species Dipodomys merriami. The sequence continues at coordinate 18,083,911 of NW_027203715.1, read as the reverse complement.
TTAGTTTTAGTGTGAGTATAAGAGTTAGGGTGATGTTTAGGGTGAGAGTGAGGGTTAGGGTGAGGTTTAGGGTGAGGGTGAGAGTTCGGGTGAGAGTGAGGGTGAGGATCAGTGTTAGGGTTAGGGTTATATTTAGGGTGAGGGTGTGAGTGAAGGTTAGGTTTAGGATTTGGGTTACTGTTTGGCTGAGGGTGAGGGTGAGTGTGAGTGTTAGGGTTAGGGTAAGTGTTAGGTTTAGGTTTAGGGTTAGGGTTAGTGTGAGGGTTAGGGTTAGGGTTTGGTTTAGGATGAGGGTTAGGCTGTGGGGTAGGGTCAGGTTTAGGGTGAGGGTTAGGATTAGTGTGTGTTTTAGGGTTATGGTTAGGGTAAGGGTTAGGTTTAGGGTTAGTGTGAGTTTAGTGTGAGGGCTAGGGTGTGTGTGAGAGTTAGGGTTAGGGTTAGAGATTGGGTGAGGATTAGGATTAGGGTTAGGGTGAGGGTGAGGGTTAGCCTGAGGGGTACGGTAAGGGTTAGGTTTAGGAATAGGTTTAGTGTGAGGGTTAGGTTTTCATTTAGGGTTAGGGTTTGTGTGAGGGTTATTGTGAGGGTGATGGTTATGGTGATGGTGAAGGTTCGGTTGAGGATGTTGGTTAGGGTTTGGGTGAGTGTTAGGGTTAGTGTGAGGGTTAGGGTTATGGTTAGGTTTACAGTGAGGGTAAGGGTTAGGATTAGGTTGAGGCTAGGCTGAGAGTTTGGGTTAGGCTAAGGCTTAGGGAGAAGGTTAGGGTTAGTGAAAGAATTAGGATTAGGGATAGGGTTAGGGTTAGGGTGAGGATGAGGGTAAGGGTTAGGGTGAGGGTTACAATGAGGGTGAAGGTTAGGGTTAGTGTTAGGGTTAGGATTAGTGTGAGGGGGAGGTTGAGGGTTAGGGTTAGGGTGAGCGTTATGGTTAGGGTGAAGATTAGAGTTAGGGTGAGTCTGAGTGGGAGGGTTAGAGTTAGGGTTAGGGTTAGGATTAGGGTAAGGTTTAGGGTAAGTGCTTGGTTTAGGGTTAGGGTTAGGGTCAGGATCAGGGTCAGGGTTAGGTTTAGGTTGAGGGTTAGGGTTAGGGTGAGGTTTAGGGTTTGTGTTAGCGTGAGGGTTAGGGTTAGGTGATGTTTATTGTGAGGGTGAGGGTTAGGGTGAGGGTGAGTGTTCGGGTGAGGGTGAGGGTTAGAGTTAGGGTGAATGTTAGGGTGACAGTGAGGGTTAGGGTGAGGGTTAGGGTTAGGTTTAGAGTTAGGTTTAGGGTGCTCGTTAGGGTTACAGTTAAGTGAGGTGTCGGGATAGGGTTAGGGTGAGGGTTAGGGTTAGTGTGATGGTTAGGGTTAAGGTTAGGGTTAGTGTGAGGATAAGGATTAGGGTGAGGGTTAGGGTGAGGGTGAGGTTTAAGGTGAGTCTTGGGGTTAGTTTTAGGGTGAGGGTTAGGGTTAGGGTGAGGTTTAGGGTGAGGTTGAGTGTTACTGTGAGGGTGAGGTTGAGGGTGAGCTTTAAGGTGAGGGTGAGGGTGAGGGTTAGGCTTAGGCTTAGGGTTAGGATGAAGGTGAGGGTGAGGAGTAGTTTAGGATTAGGGTTAGGGTTAGTGTTAGGCTGAGGGTGAGGGTGAAAGTGAAGGGTGAGGTTTAGGGTTAGGGTTAGGCTGAGGCTTAGGTTTAGTGTGAGGGTTAGTGTGATGGTGAGGGTCAGGGTGAGGATGAGAGTTAGGGTTAGGGTTAGGGTTAGGGTGAGTTTTAGGGTTAGGGTTAGGGTTAGGTTTAGGGTTAGGGTTATTTTTAGGTTTAGGTTTAGGGTTAGGGTGAGGTGAAGCTTAGTGTTAGGGATAGGTTTAGGTTTAGAGTGAGGGTGGGGTTGAGGGTTAGGTTTGGTTGAGGGTGAGGTTTAGGGTTAGGGTGAGGGTGAGGGTGAGGGTGAGGTTGAGGGTTAGTGTTAGGGTTAGTTTGAAGGTTACTGTTAGGGTGAGGGTTAGGTTTAGGGTGAGGGTTAGGGTTAGGGTAAGGGTTAGGGTAAGGGTTTGGTTAAGGTTTAGGGTTAGGGTCAGGGTCAGGGTGAGGGTTAGGTTTAGGTTGAGGGTTAGGGTTAGGGTGAGGGTTAGGGATTGTGTTAGCGTGAGGGTTAGGTTTCAGTGATGTTTATTGTGAGGGTGAGGGTTAGGGTGAGGGTGAGTGTTTGGGTGAGGGTGAGGGTTAGGGTGACGGTGAGGGTTAGGGTGACGGTGAGGGTTAGGGTGAGGCTTAGGATTAGGTTTAGAGTTAGGGATAGGGTTACAGTTAGAGTGAGGTGTCGGGATAGGCTTAGGGTGAGGTTTAGGGTTAGCGTGAGGGTTAGGGTTAAGGTTAGGGTCAGTGTGAGGATAAGGATTAGGGTGAGGATTAGGGTGAGGGTGAGGTTTAGGGTTAGCATTAGGGTTAGGGTGAGGGTTAGCGTTAGGCTGAGTGTTAGGTTTAATGTTAGGGTGAGGGTTAGGGTTAGGGTGAGGTGTAGGGTTAGGTTGAGTGTTAGTGTGAGGGTGAGGGTGAGGGTGAGGTTTAAGGTAAGTGTTTGGGTCAGGGTGAGGGTGAGGGTGAGGGTTAGGCTTAGGCTTAGGGTTAGGGTGAAGGTGAGGGTGAGGGTTAGTTTAGGATTAGGGTTAGGGTTAGGGTTAGGCTGAGGGTGAAGGTGAAAGTGAAGGGTGAGGGTTAGGGTTAGGGTTAGGGTGAGGGTTAGGTTTAGTGTGAGTGTTAGTGTGATAGTGAGGGTCAGGGAGAGGATGAGGGTTAGGGTTAGGATTAGGGTTGGGGTGAGTTTTAGGGTTAGGGTTAGGGTTAGGGTTAGGGTTGTCTTTAGGTTTAGGTTTAGGGTTAGGGTGAGGGTGAATCTTAGCGTGAGGGTTAGGGTTAGGTTTAGAGTGAGGGTGGGGTTGAGGGTTAGGTTTAGGGTTAGGGTTAGGTTTAGGGTAAGGCTGAGGGGTAAGGGGAGGTTGAGGGTGAGGGTTAGGGTTAGGGTTAGATTTAGGGTGAGGGCTAGGATGAGGGTGAGTGTTACGGTGAGGGTTAGGGTGAGGGTTTCAGTTATGTAAGAGTTAGGGTAGGGTGAGGATTACGGTGATTGTGAGGTTAAGCTGAGTTTAGGTTTAGGTTGGGTGTAGGGTTAGGGTTAGGGTGAGGGTTACGTTTAGTGTGATGTTGAGAGTGAGAATGAGGTTGAGGGATAGGGTGAGGGTGAGGGTGAGGGTTAGGGTTAGGATTAGGTATAGGGTTAGGGTAAGGGTTAGGCTGAAGGTGAGGGTCAGGGTGAGGGTGAAGGTTTGGTTTAGTGTTAGGATTAGGGTTAGGGAGAGTGTTAGGGCTAGGTTGAGTTTTCGGTGAGGGTGAGGGTTAGGTTGTGGGTGAGCGTTATGGTTAGGGTGAGGATTAGGTTTAGGGTTAGGGTTAAGGTTATGGTGAGGGTTATTGTTAGGGTGAGGTTTAGGGTGAAGTTTAGGGTTAGGGTTAGCGTTAGGATTAGGATGTGTGTTAGGGTGAGGGTTAGGGTGAGGGTTTAGAGTTAAAGTGAGGGTGAGGGGGAGGGGGAGGATTAGTGTTAAGATTAGGTTTAGGGGTAGGGGTATTTTGAGGGTGATGGTGAGGGTGAGGGTTAGTGTAAGGATTAGGTTTAGTTGTAGGGGTATTGTGTGGGTGAGGGTTGAGGGTGAGGGTTAGGGTTAGGGTTAGGGTTAGTGTGAGGTTTAGAGTTAGGGTGAGGGTTAGGGTGAGGGTGAGGTCTAGGGTTAACATTAGGAATAGGGTGAAGTTAGGGTGAGGTTAGGGTTAGGTTTAGGGTGAGGGTTAGGGTTAGGTTTAGGATGAGGGTTACCGTTAGGGTGATGTTTATCCTGAGGGTGAGTGTTAGGGTGAGAGTGAGGGTGAGGGTTTGGTTTTGGGTTAGGGTTAGGGTCAGGGTGAGGGATAGGGTGAGGATTAGGGATAGTGTGAGGGTTACTGTTAGTGTTAGGGTGAGGGTTAGTGTGAGAATAAGGGTTAGGGTGAGGGTTAGGGTGAGGGTGAGGTGTAGGGTTAGCGTTAGGGATAGGGTGAGCGTTAGGGTTAGGATTAGGTTTAGGGTGAGGTTGAGGTTTACTTTTAGCGTTAGGGTTAATGTTAGGCTTAGGGTGAGGGTGAGCGTGAGGGTTAGGTTTAGGATAAGTGTTAGGGTTAGAGTTAGTGTGAGTGTTCGGGTGAGGGTGAGGGTTCGGGTGATGGTGAGGGTTAGGGCGTGGGCAAGGGTTAGGGTTTAGGTGAGGATTAGAGTTAGGTTTAGGGTGATGGTGAGGGTAAGGGTTAGGGTGAGGTTTAGGGTGAAGGTGAGGGTTAGGGTTGGCGTTAAGGTTAGGCTGAGGGTTAGGGTGAGGGTTAGGGTTAGGTTTAGGGTTAGGGTGAGGGTGAGGGTGAGGTTCACTTTTATGATTGGGGTTAGGGTTAGGGGTATTGTGAGGGTGAGGGTGAGGGTGAAGGTTAAGGTTAGGTTTAGTGTGAGGGTCAGAGTTAGGGTGAGGGTTAGGTTTAGGGTGAGGGTTAGGGTTACGGTAAGGGTTAGGTTACGGGTTACGATTAGGGTTAGGGTGAGGGTCACGGTGATGTTTAGGGTTAGGTAGAGGGTTAGGGTTAGGCTGAGGGGCAGGGTTAGGGTGATGTTAATTGTGAGGCTGAGGGTTCGGGTGAGGTTTAGGGTTAGGGTGATGTTTAGGGTTTGGGTAAGGTTTAGGGTTCGGGTGAGTGTGAGGGTTAGGGTGTGGGTAAGGGTTTGGGTTAGGTTGAGTGTTACGTTGACGGTGACGTTTAGGGTGAGTTTGAGAGTTAGCGTGAGTGTTAGGGTTAGGGTGATGGTTAGTTTGAGGGTTAGGGTGAGGGTTAGGTTTGGGGTGAGGGTTAGGGTTAGGGTTATGGTGAGGGTCAGGTTGAGGGTGAGGTTGATGGTGAGGGTTTCGTTTAGGTAATGGTTAGGGTTAGAGTTAGGGTGAAGATTAGGGAGGGTGAGGGTTAGGTTCAGGGTTAGGATTGGGGTGAAGGTTAGGGGTAGGGTTAGGGTGAGGGTTAGGGTGAGATTTAGGGTTAGTGTGAGGATAAGTGTTATGGTGAGGGTTAGGTTGAATGTGAGGTTTAGGTTTATCATTAGGGTTAGGGTGAGGGTTAGTGTTACTGTTAGGTTTTGGGTTAGGGTGAGGTTAGGGTTAGGGTGATGTTTAGCGTGAGGGTGAGGGTGAGGGTTACGGTTAGGGTTAGGGTTTGGGTGAAGGTGAGTGTTAGGGTTAGTTTGATGGTTAGGGTTATTGTTAGGGTTAGGGTTAGGGTGAGGGTGACCGTTAGGTTTAGGGAAAGCATGAGGGTAAGGGTTAGGGTGAGGTTTAGGGTGAGGATAAGGGTTAGGGTTAGGCTGAGGATGGGGATGAGGGTTGAGGTAAGGTTTAGGGTGAGGGTGAATGTTAGGGTTAGGTTTAGGATTAGGGTTAGGGTGTGGGTTAGGCTGAGTTTGAGGGTTTGGGTGAGGGTGAGGGTTAGGGTTAGGTTTAGGGGTGACGTTAGGGTTAGTTGTAGTTTGAGGTTTAGGGTTATTGTGAATGTTAGGGTGAGGGAGAGGTTGAGGGTGAAGGTTAGGGTGATGGTGAGGAAGAGGGTGAGGGTTAGCTTAAGGATTAGGGTTAGGGTGAATTTTAGGGTTAGGGTTTTGGTTACTGTTAGGATTAGGGTTAAGATGAGGGCTAGGCTGAAGATGAGGTTTAGGGTTAGGAATAGGATGAGGATTAAGGTTTTGGGTGAGGGTTAGTGTTAGGTTTAGGGTGAGGGTTAGGTTTAGGATGATGTTTAGTTTGAGGGTGAGGGTTAGGTTGAGAGTGAGGGTGAGGGTTAGGCTTAGGGTGAGGATGCGTGTTAGGGTTAGGTTTATTATTAGGGTTAGGTTAAGGGTTAGAGTTAGGGTGAGGGTTAGGTTTAGTGTGAGGGTTGGGGTTAGGATTAGGGTAAGAGTAAATATTAGGGTGAGGGTTAGAGTGAGAGTGAGAGTTAAGATTAGCGTGAGTGTTTGTGTGAGGGTTAGGGTGAGGGTTAGGGTTAGAGTTAGGGTTATGGTGAGGGTGAGGGTTAAGTTTAGGGTTATGTTGGGGGTTAGGGTGAGGGTTAGGGTTAGGGTGAGGGTGAGGGTGAGGGTTAGGTTTAGGGTTAGAGTGAGGTTGAGGTTTAGGATGAGGGTGAATATTTGGGTGAGGGTGAGGGTTAGGTTTAGGGTTAGGGTGAGGGTCAGGGTTAGGGTTAGTGTGACGTTGAGGTTTAGGGTTAGCATTAGGATTAAGGTTAGGGTTAGGATGAGAGTTAGGGTTAGGGCGAGGGTGAGGTTGAGGGTGAGGGTGAGTGTTAGGGTTAGGTTTAGTGTGAAGCTTAGTATTAGGGTGAGGGCTAGGTTTAGGGTGAGGTTTAGGGTTAGGGTAAGGGTTAGGGTGAGGTTTAGGGTTAGGGGTAGGGTGAGGGTGAGGGTGAAAGTTAGTGTTAGGGTGAGGGTTAGGGTTACAGTGAGAGTTAGGGTTAGTGTTAGGGTGAGAGCTAGGGTTAGGTTGATGTTTATTGTGAGGATGAGGGTTAGGGTAAGGATGAGGGTTCGAGTGAGGGTGAGGGTTTGGGTGAGGGTTCGGGTTAGGGTGTGGATGAGGATTAGGGTTAGGGTGAAGGTTAACGTTAGGTTTAGGGTTAGTGAGAGGTTTAGGTTTAGGGTTATGGTTAGGGTTAGGGTTAAGTTAGGGAGAGGGATTATGGGTAGGATTAGGGTGAGGTTTAGGGTGAGTGTGAGAGTTGGGGTGAGGTTGAGGGTTAGGGTTAGGGTTAGGGTTAGGGTGAGTTTGATGGTGAGGGTTAGGATTAGGATTAGTGTTATGGTTAGGGTTAATTTGAGTGTTAGTGTGAGCATTAGGTTTAGGTTTGGGTTAGTGTGAGGGTAAGAGTGAGGCTTACGGTTAGGTTGAGGGTTAGTTTTAGGGTGAGGGTTAGGGTTAGTGTTAGGGTGAGAGATAGGTTTAGGGTGATGTTTATTGTGAGAGTGAGTGTTATGGTGAGGGTGAATGTTCGTGTGAGGGTGAGTGTTAGGTTGAGGATAAGGGTTAGGGTTAGGGTGAGGGTTAGGGTTAGTGTTTAGGTTAGGGTGAGATTTAAGGTGAGGTGTCGGGATAGGGTTAGGGTGAGGTTTATTGTTAGTGTGAGCGTTAGAGTTAGGGTTAGGGTAAATGTGAGGATAAGGGTTACGGTGAAGGTTAGGGTGAAGGTGAGAGTTAGGGTTAGCGTTAGGATTAGGGCGAGGGTTAGGGTTAGGGTGAGTGTTAGGGTTAGGGTTAGGGTGAGGGTTAGGTTTTGCGGTGATGTTTAGGGTGATGTTGAGGGTTAGTGTTAGGGTGAGTGTGAGAGTATGGGTTAGGGTGAGGGTGCGGTTGAGGGTGAGGTTGAGGGTGAGGGTTAGGGTTAGTGTTAGGGTGAGGTGAGGTTAGGGTTAGGATTAGGGTTTGGGTTAGTGTTAGGTTAAGGGTGAGGGTGAAAGTGAGGGTGAGGGTTAGGATTATGGTTAGGATGAGGGTTAGTGTTAATGTGAGGGTTAGTGTGATGGTGAGGGTCAGGTGAGGGTGAGGGTTAGAATGAGGGTGAGGGTTAGGGTTACGATTAGGTTTAGGGTGACTTTTAGGGTTAGGGTTAGGGTTAGAGTTAGGGTTTTTGTTAGGGTTGCAGTTATTGTTAGGGTGACGGTGAGGGCGAGGGTTAGCGTTAGGATTATGGTTAGGGTTAGGGTGCGGGTGGGGTTGAGTGTTAGGGTTACGATTAGGGTTAGGGTTAGGGTAAGACTGAGGGGAAAGCGGAGGTTGAGGGGTAGGGTTAGGGTTAGGGTTAGGGTGATGTTTAGGGTGAGGTTGAGGTTTAGGGTGAGGGTGAGGGTTAGGGTGACGGTGAGGGTGCAAGAGAGGGTTAGGGTTAGTGTGAGGATGAGGGTGAGTGTTAGGAATAGGAATAGGGTTAGGGTTAGGGTTAGGCTGAGGTTAAGGGTCAGAGTGAGGTTGAAGTTTAGGTTTAGGGTTAGGGTTAGGCTTAGTGTGAGATTAAAGGTTAGTGTATGGGTTATGGTTAGGGTTAGTGTTAGGGTTAGAGTGAGGATAAGTGTTAGGGTGAGGGTTAGGTTGAGTGTGAGGTTTAGGGTTAGGGTTAGGGTTAGGGAGAAGGTTAGGGTTTGGGTGACCTTTAGGGTGAGGATTAGGGTGAGGATGAGCTTTCGGTTGAGGGTGAGTGTTTGGGTGAATGTGAGGGTTAGGTTGTGGGTGAGGATTAGTGTTAGGCTTACGGTTAGCGTTAGGTTTAGGGTTAGTATGAGGGTGACGGTTAGAGGTAGGATTATGGATACGGTCAGGGGTAGGTTTAGGGTGAGGGTTAGGGAGAGGGGTAGAGGTAGTGTTAGGGTGAGGTTTAAGGTGAGTTTGAGGATTAGGGTGAGTGTGAGTGAGAAGGTTAGGGTTAGGGTTAGTTTTAGGGTTAGTTTGAGGGTGAGGGCTGGTTTAGGATTAGTGTTAGGTTTAGGGTTAGGGTGAGTGATAGGGTGAGGATTAGGGTTAGGGATGCGCTAGGGTGAGGGTCAGGGTGAGGGTTACGGTTAGGTTGAGGGTTAGTTTTAGGGTGAGGGTTAGGGTTAGCATTAGGGTGAGAGTTAGGGTTAAGGTGATGTTTATTGTGAGGGTGAGGGTTAGGGTGAGGGTAAGGGTGAGGGTGAGGTTTAGGATTAGGGTTAAGGTTAGGTTTAGGGTGAGGGTGAGGGTTAGGATTAGGAGTAGGGTTAGCGTAAGGGTTAGGCTGAGGTTGAGGGTCAGGTTGTGCTTGAAGTTTAGGGTTAGGTTTAGGGGTAGTGTTACGGTTAGGGTGAGGGTTACGGTTAGTCTGACGGTTATGTTTAGGGTTAGGTTTAGGGTAAGGGTGAGGGTAAGTGTTAGGGTGAGGGTTAGGGTGAGGGTGAGTTTTAGGGTTAAAGTTTGGGTTAGGGTGAGGGTTAGGTTTTGGGTGATGTTTAGGGTGAGGGTGAGAGTTATGGTGAGGATTAGGGTTCAGGTGAGGGTGAGGGTTTGAATGAGGGTGAGGTTTAGGGTGTGGGTAAGGATTAGGGTTAGGGTGAGGGTTAGCGTTAGGTTTAGGGTTAGTGTGAGGGTGAGGGTTAGGGGAAGTGTTAGGGATAGATTGAGGGTTAGCCTTAGGGTTAGATTTAGTGTGAGGTTTAGGGAGAGGGGTAGGGTTAGGTTTAGGGTGAGGGTAAGGGTTAGGGTGAGGGTTAGGGTTAGGATTAGGGTGAGGGCTAGGGTGAGGGTGAGGGTTAGGTTGAGGGTGAGGGTGAGGGTGAGGGTTTCGGTTACATAAGGGTTAGGGTTAGGGTTAGGATGAGGTTTAGGGGAGTGTGAGGGTTAGGTTGAGGGTTAGGTTTAGGGTGAGAGTTATGGTTAGGGTTAGGGTGAGGGTTATCGTTAGGGTGAGATTTCCATGAGGGTGAGGGTTACTGTTATAGGTAACCTTCAGGAAAGTGTTAAGGTTAACGTTAGGTTTAGGTTGAGGATTAGATTGATGGGTAGGATTAACATTAGGGTGAGGGTGAGGGTTAGGGTAAGGGTGAGGGTTAGGGTTAGGGTTAGGGTGAATGTAAGGTTTAGGGTGATGATTAGGGTGAGGTTGAGGGTTAGTGTGAGGGTGAGGGTGACGGTGAGGGTTTGGGTTAGGGGTGTGTGAGGGTGAGGTTGAGGATGAGGGTTACGGTTAGGTTTCGGGTTCGGGTGAGGGTTAGGGTTAGGATTAGGGTTAGGGTTAGTGTTAGGCTGAAGTTGAGGGAGAAAGTGAGGGTGAGGTACAGGGTTAGTATTAGGTGAGGGTTAGGGTTATTGTGAGGGTAATTGTGATTGTGAGGGTCATGATGAGATTGAGAGTTAGAATGAGGGTGAGGGTGATGGTGAGGGTTAGGGTTAGGATTAGGGTTAGGGTGAGTTTTAGGGTTAGGGTTAGGATTAGGGTTAGGGTTATTGTTAAGGTTAGGTTTAGGGTGAAGATGAGGGTGAGGGTTAGCATTTGGGTTAGTGTTAGTGTTAGGATGAGGGTGGGGTTGAGGGTTACAGTTAGGATTAGGGTTAGGTTTAGGGTAAGGCTGAGGGGGAAGGGGAGGTTGAGGGTGAGGGTTAGGGTTACGGTTAGGGTGATTGCCTGGATCAGGGTGAGTGTGAGGGTGAGGGTGAGGATGAGGGTTTCAATTAGATAAGGGTTAGTGTTAGATTGAGGTTGAGGGTGAGGGTTAGTGTTTGGGTGAGGGTTATGATTCGCTTGAGGGTGAGATTGAGGGTGAGGTTTAGGGTTAGGGTTAATGTGAGGGTTAGGGTTATGGTGAGGGTTAGGGTTAGGGCATGGATTAGGATGAGGGTAAGGGTTGGGGTGAGGGTTAGGGTTTGGGTGATGTTTAGTGTGAGGGTTCAGGTGAGCGTGAGTGTTCATTTCAGAGTTAGGGTTAGCGTTAGGTTTAGGGATAGGTTTAGGGGGAGGGTAAGGGTGAGGGTGAGGATTAGGGTTAGGGTTAGGTTTAGGGTTAGGGTGACGTTTAGGGGGAGCGTTAGGGTTAGGGTTGGAGTTAGTTTGCGAGTTAGGGTGAGGATAAGGGTTAGGGTGAAGTTTAGGGTGAGTGTTAGGGTGAGGGTGAGAGGTAGGGTTAGCATTGGAGTTAGGGTGAGGGTGAGGGTTAGGGTGAGGAATAGGGATAGCGTGAGGATAAGGTTTAGGGTGAGGGTTAGTGTGAGGGTGAGGTGTAGGGTTAGCGTTAGGGATACTGACCGTTAGGGTGAGGGTTAGGTTTAGGGTGAGGGTTAGGGTTAGGTTTAGCATGAGGGTTAGGGTTAGTGTGATGTTTATGGTGAGGGTGAGTTTTAGGGTGAGGGTGAGGGTGAGGGTGAGGGTTAGTTTAAGGGTTAGGGTAGGGTTATGGTTAGGTTGAGGGTGAGGGTGAGGGTTAGGTTTAGGATTAGAGTTAGGGTGAGGGTTAGAGTGAGTGTTAGGGTGAGGATGAGGTTTTGGGTGATGGTGAGTTTTAGAGTGTGGCCGAGGGATAGGGTTAGGGTGAGGATTAGGGTTAGAGTTAATGTTAGGGTTATGGTTAGCGTAAGGGTTTGGGTGAGGTTTAGGGTGAGGGTTAGGGTGAGAGGTAGGGTTAGCATTAGAGTTAGGGTGAGGTTGAGGGATAGGATGAGTGTAAGGGTGAGGGTTAGGTTTAGGGTTAGTGTTAGGGTGAGGGTGAGGGTGAGGATGAGAGTTAGTGTTAGGATTAGGTTTAGGGTTAGGGTTATGGTTAAGGTTAGGCTGAGTGTTAGGCTTTTTGTAATGTATACTGTGAGGGTGAGGGTTAGGGTGAGGGTGAGTGTTCGGGTGAGTGTGAGGGTTCGGGTGAGAGTGAGTGTTAGGGTGTGGTTGAGGGTTAGGGTTAGGGTGAGTGTTAGGGTGACGGTGAGGGTTTGGGTGAGGGTGAGGGTTAGATATTGGGTTAGGGTTATGGTGAGGTTTAGGGTTAAGGTTAGGGTTAGGGTGAGAGTTACAGTGAGGTGTAGGGTTAGGGTCAGTGTGAGGGTTAGGGTGAGGGTGAGGGTTAGGGTTATAGTTAGGGATAGGGTGAGGGTTAGGGTGAGGGTGAGGGTTAGGGTGAGTGTGAGTGTGAGGGTTTCGGTTAGGTAAGGGTTAGGGTTATTTTTAGTTTGAGGATTAGGTTGAGGTTGAGGGTTAGTGTGAGTGTTAGTTTTAGGGTGAGGGTTCGGGTCAGGATTTGGGTAACTATTAGGGTTAGGGTGATGTTTAGGGTGAGGTTTAGTGTTAGGGTGCGGGTTCCGGTTCGGGTTATGGTGAGTGTTAGGGTGTGGGGGAGGGTTATGGTTAAGTTTAGTGTTAGGGTGAATGTGAGGTTTAGGGTGAGGGTGAGGGTTATGGTTAGGTTTTGTTTGAGGGTTAGGGTTAGGGTGAGATTTAGGGAGAGAATTAGTGGGAGGGATATGGTTAGGGTTAGAGTGAGGGTTAGAATAAGTGTGAGTTTCAGGGTTAGGTTTAGTGAGAAGGTGAGGGTGAGGGTGAGGTTTAGGCTGAGGTATAGGGTTAGGGTTAGGTTCAGGGTGAGGGTTAGGTTGAGGGTGAGGGTGAGGGTGATGGTTTCCGTTAGGTAAGGGTTAGGGTTAGGTTTAGGCTGAGCTTTAGGGAAGTGTGAGGGTTAGGTTGAGGGTTAAGGTTACAGTGAGGTTTAGGGTTAGGGTCAATGTGAGGGTTAGCGTTAGGGTGATGTTTAGTATGAGGGTGAGGGTTACTGTTAGGGTTAGCCTTATGGAAAGTGTTAGGGTTCGCGTTAGGGTTAAGTTGAGGCTTTGAGTGATGGGTACGCTTAGCGTTAGTGTTAGGGTGAGGGCTAGCGTGAGGTTTAGGTTGAGGGTGAGGTTAAGGTTGATGGTGAGTGTGAGGTTTTTGTTTAGGTAAGGTTTAGGGTCAGCTTCAGGGTGAGAATTAGGGTGAGGGTGAGGGTTAGGTTGAGGGTGAGGTTGAGGGTTAAGTTGAGGGTGTTTGTTATGGTTAGGGTTAGATTTAGGGTGAGGGTGAGTGTTAGGCTTAGGGTTAGGTTGAGGGTAAGGTTTAGGGTAAGGGTTAAGGTGAGGGTGAGGTTTAGGATTAGGCTTAGGTTTATGGTGAGGGTGAGGGTGAGGGTGAGGTGTAAGGTTAGGGTTAGGGAGAGGGTGAGTGTTAGGTTTAGGTTTAGGTTTAGGGTTAGGATTTGGTTAGGCTGAGGTTGAGCATTTGGGTGAGGGTGAGGGTTAGGGTTAGGTTTAGTGGTGAGGGTTAGTGGTAGGTTTAGGGTGAGGTTTAGGGTTAGTGTGAGGGTTAGGGTGAGGGTGAGGTTGAAAGTGAAGGTTAGGGTGACGGTGAGGAAGAGGGTGAGGTATTTCGTTAGGATTAGTGTTAGGGTGAGTTTTAGGGTTAGGGTTATGATTATTGTTATGATTAGGGTTAGGATGAGGGCTAGGGTGAAGGTGAGGGTTAGGGTTAGGTTTAGGGTGAGGTTTTGGGTTAGCTTGATGTTTAGATTGAGGGTGAGATTTAGAGTGACGGTTAGGCTTAGGGTGAGGGTGAGTGCGAGTGGTAGGTTTAGGATTAAGTTTAGGTTTATGTTTAGAGTTAGGGTGAGGGTTAGGTTTAGTGTGAGGGTTACGGTTAGGGCTAGGGTGAGGGTAAGTTTTAGGTTGAGGGTTAGGGTGAGAGTGAGGGTTAGGATTAGCGTGGGTGTTAGTGTGAGGATTAGGGTGAGGGGTAGTGTTAGAGGTAGGTTTAGGTTGAGGTTGAGGACAAGGGTTAGGGTTAGTGTGAGGGTTAGGGTTTCGGTGAGGGTTAGGGTGAGGGTTAGGATTAGGGTTAGGGTAAGGGTGGGGTTGAGGTTGAGGGTTAGTGATAGGATTAAAGTTCGGGTTAGTGTTAGGGTGAGGGTGAGGGTGAGGGTGAGGGTTAGGATTAGGGTAAGTGTGAAGGCTAGGTTTAGGGTGTGGGTTAGTGTTAGGGTAAGGGTTAAGGTGAGGATTATGCTTAGGGTTAGGGTTAGGGTGAGGGTCAGGGTGAGAGTTAGGGTTAGGGTTAGCGTTAGGTTGAGGGTTATTGTTAGGGTGATGTTTATTGTGAGGGTGAGGTTTAGGGTTGGGGTGATTGTGTGGGTGACGATGAGGGTTAGGATGAGGGTGAGGGTTAGGGTTAGAGTTAGGGTTAGGGTAAGGGGTATGGTGAGCGTTAGGATTAGGTTTAGGGTTAGGGTTAGGTTTAGGTTTAGGGTGAGGGTAAGGTTTAGGGTGAGGGTGAGATTGACGGTTAGGGTGTGGGTGAAGGTTATGTTTAGTTTGAGGGTTAGGTTTATGGTTAGGGTTAGGGTTAGGGTGAGGGTAAGGGTTAGGGTTATGGTGATGGTGAGGGTGAATGTAAGATTTAGGGTGAGGGTTAGGGTGAGTGTGAGAGTTTGGGTTATTGTTAGCGTTTGGATTAATGTGAGGGTGAGGGAGTGTGTTAGGGTTAGGGTGAGGGTTAGGGTTAGAATGAGTGTTATTTTTATGGTTTGGTTAGGTTTAGGTTTAGGTTGAGGGTGAGTTGAGGGTGAGGGTGGGGGTTAGTGTTAGGGTTAGGTTTAGGGTGAGGTTGCATGTGTGGGTTAGTATTAGGAATAGGGTTAGGGTTAGGGTTAGGCTGAGGGTAAGGGTCAGGGTGAGGGTGCAGTTTAGGGTTAGGGTTAGGGTTAGGGTTAGGGTGTGGGTTACGGTTAGTGTGAGGATCATGATTAGTGTTAGAGTTAGGGTTAGGGTAAGGGTAAGGGTTAGGGTGAGGTTAAGGTGAGGGTGAGCGTTAGGGCTAGAGATAGGTTTAGGTTGAGGGCTAATTTTAGGGAGAGGGTTAGTGTGAGGGTTAGGGTGAGGGATTCTTTTAGGCAAGGGTTAGGGTTATGGTGAGGATTAGCGTGATGTTGAGGGTTATGATTAGGGTGAGGGATAGGGTTAGGTTTAGGGTAAGGGTTACGGTTTGGGTGATGTTTAGGGTGAGGGTGAGGGTTAGGGTGAGGGTTAGTGTTAGGCTTAGGGTAAATGGGAGGGTGAGGTTTAGGAATAGGGTTCGCATTAGGTTGACGGTTAGGGTTAGGGTTAGTGTTAGGGTGAGGGATAGGATGAGGGTGAGGTTTATTGTGAGGGTGAGGGTTAGGGTTAGGGTTAGGCTGAGTTTGATGGTGAGGGTTAGGTTTAGGATTAGGGTTAGGGGTAGGTTGAGTGTAAGGGTGAGGGTTCGGGTTCGGGTTCGTGTTGGGGTTAGGTTGTGGGTGAGTATTAGAGTTAGGATGACAATTAGGGTTAGGGTGAGGGAGAGTGTTAGGTTTAGTGTTAGGGTGAGGTTGAGGGTTAGGACTAGGGAAAGGATTAGGTTTAGGCTGAGGGTGAAGGTGATATTAAGGATGAGGGTTAGGTTTAGGGTGAGGGTTAGGGTTAGGGTTAGGGTTAGGGTGAGGGTGAGGGTGAGGGTTAGGGTTACCATTAGGGTTAGGGTGAGGGTTAGTCTGAGGGGTAGGTTTAGGGTTAGTGTGAGGGTTAGAGTTAAGGTTAGGGATTGGGTTAGGGTGAAGGTTAGGGTTAGTTTTAGGGTTAGGGTAAGGGTTAGGCTGAGGGTTAGGGTTAGAGTTAGTGTGAGTGTTAGGTTTAGGGTTAGGGTTTGGGTTAGGTTGAGGGTTAAGACAAGGGTGAGGGTTACTGTGAGGTTGAGGGTGAGGGTCAGGGTGAGGATTAGTGTGACAGTTAGGATTAGGGTTATGTTTAGGGTTAGGGTGAGGGTTTGGTTTAGGGTTAGGCTTAGGGTGCGGGTTAGGGTTAGGCTTAGCATGAGGGTTAGGTTGTGGGTGAGGGTTAGGGTGAGGGTTAGGGTTAAGTTTAGGGATAGGGTGAGGATTAGGGTTAGAGTTAGTTTTAGAGTGTGGGTAAGGCTGCGGGGTAGGTTTAGGGTTAAGGTGAGGGTGACGTTGAGGGTTAGGATTAGGGTTAGGGTGAGCGTTAGTGCTAGGGTGAGGGCTAAGGTTAGGTTGAGGGTTAGGGTAATGGTGAGGGTGAGGTTTTAGTTTAGGTATGGGTTACGGTTAGGGGTAGGGTGATGATTAGGGTGAGGGTGTGGGTTAGGGTTAGGGTTAGGGTTAGGGTGAGGGTGAGGGTTAGGGTTAGGGTTAGTATGAGGGTTAGGTTTATGGTGAGGTTAGGGTTAGGATGAGGGTTAGCGTGAGTGTGAGGGTTAGTGTTAGGGTTATGTTTAGGGTTAGGATAAGGGTTAGGCTAAGGGTTAGGGTTAGGATTAGTGTGAGTATTAGGTTTAGGGTTAGGGTTTGGGTTAGGTTGAGGTAAAGGTTAGGGTAAGCATGAGCTTTAGGGATAGCATTAGTTTTAACGTCAGGGTTAGGATGAGAGTTAGTGTTAGGGTGAGGGTGAGGGTGAGGGTGAGGGTGAGGGTGAGGGTGAGGGTTAGGGTTAGGATTAGTTTTAGGGGATTAGTGTTTGGGTTCGTGTGAGTGTTAGGTTTAAGGTTAGGATTTGGGTTAGGTTGAGGTAAAGGTTAGGGTGAGGATGAGCTTTAGGGTTAGCATTAGGTTTAACGTTAGGGTTATGATGAGGGTTAGTGTTAGGGTGAGTGTGAGGGTGAGGGTGAGGGTGAGGGTTAGTGTTAAGGTTAGTGTAACGGTTACAGTTAGGGTGAGGGTTAGGGTTAGGGTAAGGGTTAGGGTAAGGTTTTGGGTTAGTGTTAGGGTGAGGGATAGATTGAGGGTGATGGTTAGGGTTAGGGTGAGGGTAAGGGTTAGGGTGAGGGTGAGATTTAGTTTTAGGGTGATGTTTATTGTGATGGTAAGGGTTAGGGTAAGGGTGAGAGTTCACGTGAGGGTGAGGGTTAGGGTGAGGGTGAGGGTTAGGGTGTGGTTGAGGGTTAGGGTTAGGGTGAGGGATCGGGTGAATTTGAGGGTTAGGGTGAGGGTCAGTTTTAGGTTTAGAGTTAGGGTAAAGGTGAACATTAGGGTTAGCTTTAGGGTTAGGGTGAGAGTTAGGTTGAGGTGTCGGGATAGGTTTAGGGTGAGAGTTAGTGTTAATGTGAGGGTTAGAGTTAGGTTAGGGTTAGTGTTAGGATAAGGGTTAGGGTGAGGGTGAGATTTAGGGTTAGCGTTAGGGTTAGGGTAAGGGTTAGGGTGACGGTTAGTGTTAGGGTGAGTGTTAGGGTTAGTGTTAGGGTGAGGATTAGGGTTAGGTTGCGATTTAGGGTGAGGTTGAGTGTTAGTGTGAGGGCTAGGGTGAGGGTTTGGTTTAGGGTTAGAGTTAGGGTGAAGGTGAGGGTGAGGGTTAGGTTAGGATTAGGTTTAGGGTTAGGGGTAGGCTGAGGGTGAGGGAGAAAGTGAAGGGTGAGCGATAGGGTTAAAGTTAGGGTGAGGGTTAGTATTAGTGTGAGGGTTAGTGTGATGGTGAGAGTCAGGGTGATGGGGAAGGTTAGAATGAGGTTGAGGATGAGGATGAGAGTTTGGGTTAGGATTAGGGTTAGGGTGAGTTTTAGAGTTAGGGTTATGGTTAGGGTTATTGTTAGGTTTAGTTTTATGGTTAGGTTGAGGGTGAAGCTTAGCGTTAGGGTTAGGGTTAGGGTTAGAGTGAGGGTGGGTTTGAGGGTAGGTTTTAGCATTAGGTTTAGGTTTACAGTAAGGCTGAGGGGGAAGTGTAGTTTGAGGGTGAGGGTTAGTGTTAGTGTTAGGTTTAGGGTGAGGGCTAGCGTGAGGGTGAGGGTTAGGGTGAGGGTTTCAGTTAGGTAAGGTTTAGGGTTAGGGTGAGAAATATGGTGATGGTGAGCGTTAAGCTGAGTATAGGTGAGGGTTTAGGGTGAGGGTTAGGTTTAGGGTGAGGGTGAGGGTGAGGGTTAGGATTAGAAATAGGGTTAGGGCTAGGGTTAGGCTGAAGGTGAGTGTCAGGTTGAGGGTGAAGGTTAGGGTTAGATTTAGGATTAGGATTAGGCAAAGTGTTAGGATGAGGGTGAGGGTTAGGTTCTGGGTGAGGGTTATGGTTAGGGTGAGGATTAGGGTTAGGGTTAGAGTTAGGGTTATGGTGAGGGTAAGTGTTAGGTTTAGGTTTAGTGTGAGGATGAGGGTTAGGGTTAGTGATAGGGTTAGGGTGAGGGTTAGGGTAAGGGTTAGGCTTAGATTGAGGGTGAGGGTGAGTGTTAGGGTTAGGTTTAGGGTTAGAGTTAGGGTTAGGCTGAGGGTGATGTTGAGGTTGAGGGTGAGGTTTTAGGTTAGGAATGGGTTACGGTTAGGGTTAGGGTGAAGATTAGGGTGAGGGTGTGGCTTAGGGTTAGGATTCGGGTTAGGGTTAGCATTAGGGTTAGGGTAAGGTTTAGGGTGAGTGTTAGGGTTATGGTTGGATTAGGGTGAGTGTCAGGGTGAGGGTTAGGGTTAGTTTTAGGGTGAGAGTTAGGGTTAGGGTGATGTTTAGTGTGAGGGTGAGGATTAGGGTGAGGTTGAGTGTTCGGGTGAGAGTTAGGGTTCGATTTAGGGTTGGGATAGGTTTAGGTTGAGGGTAAGTGTTAGGATGAGGGTTAAGGTGTGGGTGAGGTTTAGGGTTAGAGTGAGGGTTAGGGTTAGGGTTAGCGTAAGGTTGAGGGTGAGGGCTAGGGTTCAGGTAAGTGTTAGGATGAGGGTTAGGCTGAGGGTTAGGGTTAGGGTTAGGGTGAGGGTTAGTATGAGGGTGAGGGTTAGGGTGAGGGTCAGGGTGAGGGTGAGGGTTAAGTTGAGGCTTAGGGTTAGGGTGAGGGTTAGTGTTAGTGTTAGGGTGTGAGTTAGGGTTATGGTGATGTTTATTGTGAGGGTGAGGGTTAGGGTAAAGGTGAGTTTTTGAGTGAGAGTGAGGGTTCGGTTGAGGGTGAGGTTTAGGGTGTGGTTGAGGCTTAGGATTAGGGTGAATGTTAGGGTGACGAGGAGGGTTAGGGTGAGGGTTAGGGTTAGGTTTACGGTTATGATGAAGGTGAGGGTTAGGGTTAGGGTTAGGCTTAGGGTGGGAGTTAGGGTGAGGTGTTGGGATAGGGTTAGGGTGAGGTTTAGGGTTAGGGTTAGTGTGAGGATAAGGTTTAGGGTCAGGGTTAGGGTGAGGGTGACGGTTAGGCTTAGCGTTAGGTTTAGGGTGAGGTTTAGGTTTAAGGTGAGGGTGAGGGTTAGGGTTAGGGTGATAATTAGGGTGAGGTTGAGGGTTAGTGTGAGGGTGAGGGTTAGGGTGAGGGTACGGGTGCGGCTGAGGTTGATGATGAGGGTTAGGGTTAGGGTTAGTGTGAGGGTGAGGGTGAAAGTGAGGGTGAGGTGTAGGGTTAGGGTAACGTTTAGGGTAAGTGTGAGGGTAAGTGTGATGGTGAGGGTCAGGGTGAGAGTGAGTGTTAGAATGAGAGTGAGGATGAGGGTGAGGATTAGTGTTAGGATTAGGTTTAGGGTGAGTTTTAGGGTTAGGGTTAGGTTTAGAGTTAGCGTTATTGTTAGGGGTAGGGTTAGGGTGAGGATGAGGGTGACGTTGAGGGTTTCGGTTAGGTAAGGGTTAGGTTTAGGGTGAGGATTAGGGTGAGCGTGAGGGTTAAGCTGAGGTTAGGTTTAGGGTGAGGGTTAGGTTTAGGGTTAGGTTTAGGGTTAGGGTGAGTGTGAGGTTTAGGGTTAGGGTTAGGGTTAGGGTTAGGATAAGGGTTAGGCTGAGGGTTAGGGTTAGGGTTAGTGTGAGTGTTAGGTTTAGGGTTAGGGTTTGTGTTAGGTTGAGGGTAAAGTTTAGGGTGAGTGTTAGGGTGAGGATGAGGGTTAGGGTTAGGGTGAGGGTTAGGATGAGTGTTAGGAGTAGTGTTATGTTTAGGGTTAGTGTAAGGTTTAGGGTGAGCGGTAGGGTTAGGGTGAGGGTTAGGGTTAGGGTGATGTTTAGGGTGAGGATGAGGGTTAGTGTGAGGGTGAGGGTTAGGGTGAGGGTCAGGGTGAGAGCCAGGGTTAGGTTGAGGCTTAGGGTTACGTTGAGGGTTAGGGTTAGTGTTAGGGTGAGAGTTAGGGTTACAGTGATGTTTATTGTGAGGGTGAGGGTTAGGGTAAGGCTGAGTGTTCAGTTCAGGATGAGGGTTAGGGTGTGGTTGAGGCTTAAGATTAGGGTGAGTGTTAGGGTGACGGGGATAATTAGGGTGAGGGTGAGGGTTAGGGTTAGGTTTAGGTTTATGGTGAGAGTTAGGTTGAGGTGTCGGGATAGGGTTAGGGTGAGGGTTAGGGTTAGATTGAGGGTTAGGGTTATGGTTAGGATTAGTGTGAGGAAAAGTGTTAGGGTGAGGGTGATGGTTAGGCTTAGCATTAGGTTTAGGGTGAGGGTTAGGGTTATGGTGAGGGCGAGGGTTAGGTTTATGGTGATGTTTAGGGTGAGTTTGAGGTTTAGTGTGAGGGTGAGGTTTAGGTTTAGGGTGAGGTTTAGGATGAGGGTTATGAGTAGGGTTATGTGTAGGGTTAGGGTAAGTTTTAGGGTGAGCGTTAGGTTTAGGGTTAGGGTTAGGGTGAGGTTTAGGATGTGGGTAAGTGTTAGGGTGAGCGTTAGGGTGAGGGTGAGGGTAAGGTTTAGGTTTAGGTTTAGGGTGAGGGTGAGGGTTAGGGTTAGCATTAGGGATAGGTTGAGGTTGATGGTTAGGCTTAGGGTTAGGGTTAGGGTGAGGGTTAGGGATAGGGTGAGGGTGAGGGTTAGGGTTAGGTTGATATTTAGGGTGAAGTTGAGGGTTAGTGTGAGGGTGAGGGTTAGGGTGAGGGTCAGGGTGAGGGTTAGGGTTAAGTTGAGGCTTAGGATTAGGGTGAGGGAAAGGGTTAAGTGTTAGGGTGTGAGTTAGGGTTATGGAGATGTTTATAGTGAAGGTGAGGGTTAGGGTAAGGGTGAGTGTTCGAGTGAGGGTGAGGGTTCGGTTGAGTGTGAGGGTTAGGGTGTGGTTGAGGGTTAGGATTAGGGTGAGGGTTAGGGTGACGAGGATGGTTAGGGTGAGGGTGAGGGTTAGGTTTACGGTTAGGGTGAGGGTGAGGGTTAGGGTGAGGGCTAGGGTGAGGGTGAGGGTTAGGGTTAGGGTTAGGTTTAGGTTGAGGGTGGGGTGAGGGTGAGGGTCATGGTGATTGTTAGAGTTAGGGTTAGTGTTAGGGTGAGGGTCAGGTGAGTGTTAGGGTTAGGGTGAGTGTTAGGGTTAGGTGTTGGGATAGGGTTGGGGTGAAGTTTAGGGTTATATTGAGGCTTAGGCTTAGGGTTAGGGTTAGTGTGAAGATAAGGTATAGAGTGAGGGTTATGGTGAGGTTGACGGTTAGGCTTAGCTTTAGGTTTAGGGTGAGGGTTAGGGTTAGGGTAGGGTGACGGTGAGGCTTAACGTTAGGTTTAGGGTGAGGTTGAGGGTTAGTGTTAGGGTGATGGTTAGGGTGAGGGTACGGGTGCAAGTGAGGTTGAGGATGAGGGTTAGGGTTATTGTTAAGGTTAGGGTGAGGGAGAAAATGAGAGTGAGGGGTAGGGTTAGGGTGATGTTTAGGATAAGTGTGAGGGTTAGTGTGATGGTGAAGGTCAGTTGAGAGTGAGTGTTAGAATGAGGGTGAGGATGAGAGTGAGGGTTAGGGTTAGGATTAGGTTTAGGGTGAGTTTTAGGGTTAGGGTTAGGTTTAGAGTTAGGGTTATTGTTAGGGTTAAGTTTAGGGCGAGGATGAGGGTGATGGTGAGGGTTTCGGTTAGGTAACGGTAGGTTTAGGGTGAGTATTAGGGTGAGGGTGAGGGTTAAGCTGAGGTTAGGTTTAGGGTGAGTGTTAGGGTTAGGGTTAGGGTGAGGGTTAGGGTTAGGGTGAAGTTTAGGTGGAGGGTGAGATTTAGGGTGAGGGTGAGGGTCATGGTGAGGGTTAGAGTAAGGGTTAGTGTTAGGGTGAGGGTCAGGTGAGTGTTAGGGTTAGGGTGAGTGTTAGGGTTCGGGTGAGGGTTAGGGTTAGCGTTAGTTTGAGGGTTAGGTTTAGGGTGATGTTTATTGTGAGGGTGAGCGTTAGGGTTTGGGTGATTTTTCGTGTGAGGGTGAGGGTTAGGATGAGGGTGATGGTTAGGGTTAGAGTTAGGGTTAGGCTGAGGGGTATGGTGAGCATTAGGTTTAGGATTAGGGTTAGGGTTAGTGTTAAGATTAGGGTTAGTGTTAGGGTTAGGTTTAGAGTAAGGGTAAGGTTTAGGGTGAGAGTGAGGGTGAGAGTGACAGTTAGGGTGTGGGTGAAGGTTAGGGTTAGTGTGAGGGTTAGGTTCAGGGTTAGGGTTAGGGTGAGGGTGAGGTTAAGGGTTAGGGTTAGGGTGATGGTGAGGGTGAGGTTTTCGGTAAGGGTGAGGGTGAATGTTAGAGTTAGGGTGAGGGTTATGGTGAGGGTGAGGTTTAGGGTTATTGTTAGGGTTCGGATTAGGGTGAGGGTGAGGGAGTGTGTTAGTGGTTAGGGTTAGGGTAAGGGTGAGTGTGAGGGTGAGGGTGAAGTTTTGGGTGATGATGAGGTTTAGGGTTATGGTTATGGTTAGGGTTAGGGTTAGGCTGAGGGGGAGGGGGTGGGGGAGTTTGAGGGTAAGGGTTATGTTTAGGGTTAGGGTGTGGGCTAGGGTGAGTTTGAGAGTTAGTGTGAGGGTGGGGGTGAGGGTTTCATTTACCTAGGGTTAGGGTTAGGGTGAAGTTTAGGTAGAGGGTAAGGGTTAAGCTGAGGTTAAGGTTAGAGTGAGGGTTAGGGTTAGGCTTAGGGTTAGGGTTAGGGCTAGGGTGATGTTTAGGGTGAGGGTGAGCGTTCAGTGAGGTTGAGGGTGATGGTGAGCGTGAGGGTTAATGTTAGGGTTATGTTTAGGGTGAGGGTGCGTGTGAGGGATAGGATTAGGAATAGGGTTAGGGTTAGTGTTAGGCTGAGGGTAAGGGTCAGGGTGAGTGTGAAGTTTAGTGTTAAGGTTAGGGTTAGGGTGAGGGTGAGGGTTACAGTTAGTGTGAGGATTATGATTAGTGTTAGGGTTAGGTTTAGGGTGAGGGTAATGGTTAGGTTGAGGATAAGGGTGAGGGAGAGGGATAGGGTTGGGGATAAGTTTAGGCTGAGGGCTAGGGTGAGGGATAGGTTTAGTTTAAGGGTTAGGGTGAGGGATTCTTTTAGGAAAGGGTTAGGGTTATGGAGAGGATTAGCGTGAAGTTGAGGGTTAGGTTGAGGGTTACGGTTAGGGTGAGGGTTAGGGTTAGGTTTAGGGTAAGCGTTAGGGTTTGGGTGATGTTTAGGGTGAGGGTGAGGGTTGGGGTGAGGATGAGTGCTCATGGAAATGTGAGGGTTTGGGTGAGGGAGAGGGTTAAGTTATGGTTGAGGATTAGGGTTAGGTTGAGGGTTAGTGTTAGTGTTGGGGTTAGTGGGAGGGTGAGGGTTAGGGATAGGGTTAGCATTAGGTTGAGGGTTAGGGTTAGGGTTAGTGTTAGGGTGAGAGTTAGGGTTAGGGTGCGTGTTATTGTGAGGGTGAGTGTGAAGGTTAGGGTTAGGGTTAGGGTTAGGTTGAGTTTGATGGTGAGGGATAGGTTTAAGATTAGTGTTTGGGTTAGGGTTAGGTTAAGTGTTAGGGTGAGGGTGAGGGTGAGGGTGAGGGTTAGGGTGTGGGTGAGGGTTAGGGTTAGGGTGAGAATTAGGGTTAGGGTTAGGGTTAGGGTTATGGTGAAGGTAAGGGTTAGTGTGAGGTATAGTGTGAGGATGAGGTTTAGGGTTAGTTTTAGGGTTAGGGTGAGGCTTAGGGTTAGGTTTAGGATTAGGGTGAGGTTGATGTATAGGGTGAGGGTTAGCGCTATGGTGAAGGTTACGGATAGGGTTAGGGTGAGGGTGAGGTTGAGTGTTATGTTTGCAGTTAGGGTGAGGGTGAGGGTGAGGGTTAGGTTTAGGGTAAGGATTAGGGTTAGGCTGAGTGTGAGGGTGACAGTAAGGGTATGGGTTAGGGTTAGGGTGAGGGTTAGGTTTAGGGTTAGGGTTAGGGTGAGGGTGAGGGTTAGGTTTAGGGTTAGGGGTAGGGAGAGGTTTAGGCTGAGGGTTAGGATTAGGGTTAGTGTGAGGGTTAGGTTTAGCGTTAGGGTTTGGGTTAGGGTGAAGGTTAGGTTTAGGGTGAGGTTGAGGGTTAGGGTTAGGGTGAGGATTAGGGTGAGGGTTAGGGTGTAGGTAAGGGTTAGGGTGAGGGTTAGGATGCGGGTGAGGTTTAGGGTTAGGGTGAGGGTTAGGGTTAGCATGAGGGTTAAGGTGAGGGTGAGGGTTAGGTTTAAGTTTATGGATAGGGTGAGGATCAGGGTTAGGGTGAGGGTTAGGGTGAGGGTTAGGCTGAGGGGTAGGTTTAGGGTTAGTTTGTGTGTTAGGTTTAGTGTGAGGGTTAGGGTTAGGGTTAGGGTGAGGGTAAGGATTAGGGTGAGGGTGAGGGTGAGTGTGAGGGTTAAGTGTTAGGGTTAATGTGACGGTTACTGTTATGGTGAGGGTTAGGTTTAGGATGAGGGTTAGGTTTAGTGTAAGGGTTTGGGATGGGATTAGGGTTAGGGTGAGGGTCAGGGTGAGGGTTAGGTTTAGGTTGAGGTTTAGGGTTAAGGTGAGGGTTAGGGATAGAGTTAGGTTGAGGGTAAGTGTTAGGATGAGGTTAGAGTGAGGGTGAGGTTTAGGGTTATGGTGATGGTTAGGGTTAGGGTTAGGGTTAAGTTGAGTGTGAGGGTTAGGGTTAGGGTTAGGTTTAGGGTTAGGGTAAGGGTTAGGCTGAGGGTTAGGGTTAAGATTATTGTGAGTGTTAGGTTTAGGGTTAGCGTTTGGGTTAGATTGAAGGTAATGTTTAGGGTGAGTGTGAAGGTTAGGTTTAGGGTGAGGGATAGGGTGTGGTTTATATTTAGGGTTATGGTTAGGGTTAGGGTGAGGGATCGGGTGAGGGTTAGGTTTAGGGTTAGGGTTAGGGTGAGGTTTAGGTTGTGGGTAACTTTTAGGGTGAGGGTTAATTTTAGGGTGAGGGTTAGGGTGAGGGATAGGGTTAGGTTGAGGGTTAGGGTGATGTGGATTGTTAGGGTTAGCATTAGGTATAGGGTGAGGGTGAGGGTTAAGTTTATGGTTAAGGTTACGGATACGGTGAGGATTAGGGTTTGGGTTAGGTGTAGGGTTAGGGTTAGGATGACTGGTAGGGTTAGGATTAGGGTGATTGTTACGTTTAGTGTGAGGTTTTGGGTTAGGTTAAGGGTGAGGGATAGGTTTAGTCTGAGGGTTAGCGTTAGTGTGAGGGTAAGGGTTAGGTTGAGCGTTAGGCTGAGGGTGAGTTTTAGGGTTAGCATTAGGTTTAGGGTTAGGGTTAGGATGAGGGTAAGGGTTAGGGTGAGGTGGAGGTGAAGGTGAGGATGAGTGTTAGGTTTAGGTATAGTGTGAGGGTTAGTGTTAGGGTGAGTGTTAGTTTCAGGGTGAGTGTTATGGTTAGGGTAAGTTTTAGGGTGAGGGTTAGGGTTAGGGTTGGGTTAGCGTGAGTGTCAGGGTGAGGGTAAGGGTTAGGTTGAGGCTTAGGTTTAGGGTGAGGTTTAAGGTTAGTGTTAGGGTGAGAGTTAGGGTTAGGGTGATGTTTATTGTGAGGGTGTGTTCGGGTGAGTGTGAGAGTGAGGGAGAGGGTGAGGGTTACTTTGTTGTTGAAGCTTAGGTTTAGGGTGAGGGTGAGGGTTACGGTGAGGGTTAGGGTTAGGGTGAGGGTTAGTGTTATAGTTAGGGTTAGGGTGTTAGTTAGGGTGAGGTGTCGGGATAGGGTTAGGATGAGGGTTAGGTTTAGTGTTAGGGTTAGGGTTAGGGTGAGGGTTAGGGTGAGGTTGAGTGTTAGTGTGAGGGTGAGGGTGAGGGTGAGGGTGAGGTTGAGGATGAGGTTTAGGGTTAGGGTTAGGGTTAGGGTGAGGGTGAGGGTGAACCTGAAGGTGAGCTTTAGGGTTATGTTGAGGGTTAGGGTTAGGGTTAGGGTTAGGATGAGGTTTAGGCTGAGTGTTAAGGTTATGGTTAGTGTGAGGGTTAGGGTGATGGTGCGGGAAGGGTGAAGTTTAGAGTTAGGTTTAGGGTGAGTTTTAGGGTTAGGGTTAGGGTTAGAGTTAGGGTTATTGTTAGGGTTAGGGTTAGGGTGAGGGTGAGGGTTAGGGTTTCGTTTAGGTAAGGGTTAGGTTTAGGGTGAGTATTAGGGTGAGGGTGAGGGTTAAGCTGAGGTTAGGTTTAGGGTGAGGGTTAGGGTTAGGGTTAGGGTGAGGGTTAAGGTTAGGGTGAAGTTTAGGGTGAGGGTGAGGTTTAGGGTGAGGGTGAGGGGTAGGGTGAGGGTGAGTGTGTGGTTGAGGGTTAGTGTTAGGGTTAGGTTTAGGTTGAATGTGAGGGTAAGTGTTAGGATTAGGAATAGGTTTAGGTTTAGAGTTAGGCTGAGGTTGAGGGTCAGGGTGAGGGTGAAGTTTATGGCTAGGGTTAGGGTTAGGGTAAAGTTTAGCTTGAGTGTGAGGATTAGGGCGATGGTGAGAGTGAGGGTTAGGGTTAGAGTTAGGGTTAGAGTTAGGGTGAGTTTGAAGGTGGGGGTTAGGTTTAGGATTAGGGTTAACATTAGGGTTATGTTGTGTGTTAAGTTGAGGGCTCGGCTGAGGGTTCGGGTGAGGGTTAGGTCTGCATGAGGGTTAGGGTTATGGTGAGGATTAGGGTTAGGATTAGGGTTAGGGTTATGGTGAGTTTAAGGATTAGGGTGAGGTTTCCTGAGAGGATGAGGGTTAGGGATAGTGTTAGGGATAGGTTGAGTGTTACTGTGAGTGTTAGGGTTAGGGTTAGGTTTAGGATGACGGTTGGGCTGAGGGTTCGGGTTAGGGTTCGGGTGAGGGTAAAGGTTAGGGTCAGGGTTAGGCTGAGGGTGAGGGTTAGGGTTCGGGTTAGCGTTAGCGTGAGTTTTAGGGTGAGTGTTAGTGTTAGGGTTAGTGTTAGGTTTAGGGTTAGGGATAGGGTGAGGGTTAGGGTGAGGGTTATGGTTAGGGTGAGGGTTAGGGTGAGGTTGAGGTTGAGGGTAAAAATTAGGGTGAGGTTTAGGGTGAGGTTAGGTTTAGGGTTAGCATTAGTGTTAGGGTTATGTTTAGGGTGAGGGTTAGGTTTAGGGTTAGGGTTCGGGTGAGGGTTAAGATTAGGGTTAGGGTGAGTTGTAGGGTGACGGGTTATGGTCAGGGTTAGGTTTAATGTGAGGGTTAGGGTTAGCGTTAGTGTGAGGATAAGGGTTAGGTTGTGTGTTAGGCTGAGAGTGGGGGTTAGGGTTAGCGTTAGGGTTAGGGTGAGGTTTAGGGTGAACGTTAAGGTGAGGGTTAAGGTTAGTATGAGGGTGAGGGTTAGACTTAGGTTTAGGGTGAGGGTTAGAATTAGGGTGAGGTTTAGGCTAGGGTTAGAGTGAGGGTGAGGGTGAGTTTTAGGGTGTGGGTGATGGTGAGTGTTAGGGTGAGGGTTAAGGTGATGGTGAGGGTTAGGGTGAGGGTGAGGGTTAGGATTACGGTGAGGATTATTGTTAGGGTTAGTGTTAGGCTTATGTTGAGGGTAAGGGTTAGGATGTAGTTTAGGGGAGGGTGAGTTTTAGGGATATAGTTAGAGTTAGGGTGAGGGTTTGGTTGAGGGTTACATTTCAGGTTTGGCTTAGGGTGAGGGTGAGGGTAAGATTTAGGGTTAGTGTTAGAGTTATGTTGAGGATAAGATTTATTGTGAGGGTTAGGGTGAGGGTGAGGGTTAGGTTTAATGTTAGGGTTAGGGTTGAGGGTTTAGGTTGAGGGTTAGGGTGACCATTAGGGTGAAGTTTAGGTTTAGGTTTAGGGTTAGGTTGAGGGCTAGGGTGAGGTTTAATGTTAGGGTTAGGGTTATGGTTAGGGTGATGGTGAGGTTTAGGGTGAGGGTTAGAGTGAGGTTTAGGGTGAGGGTGAATGTTAGGGGTAGCATTAGTGTTAGGGTTAGGTTTAGGGTGAGTGTTAGCGTTAGGATTAGGGTTAGGGTGAGGATGAGGTTTAGGGTTAGCATTTGTTTAGGGTTAGGGTGAGGGTGAGGGTTAGGATTAGGGTTAGGTTTAGGGTGAGATTGAGGGTGAGAGTTAGGGTTAGGGTGAGGTTGAGGCTTAGGGTTAGGATGAGGGTTAGGGTTAGAGTGAGGGTTAGGGTTAGGGTGACAGTGAGGGTAAGGGTTAGGGTGAGGGCTAGGGTTAGGTTAAGGGTTAGGGTGAATTTTAGGATTAGGGTGAGGGTGAGTGTTAAGTTTAGGATTAGGCTTAGCTGTAGGGTTAGGCTAAGGGTAAAGGTGAGGGTGAGGGTCAGAGTTATGTTTAGGTTGAGGGTTAGGGTTATGCTTAGGGTTAGGGTGAGGGTGAGGGTGAGGGTTAGGTTGAGGTTGATGATGAGAGTGAGGGTGAGTGTGAGGGTTAGGGTTTGGGTGAGGGTTAGGATTAGGGTTAGGGTTAGGGTTAGGGTTAAGGTTAAGGTGAGGGTTAGGGTTAGGGTTTAGTTTAGGGTGAGGGTTAGGCTGAGGGTTAGGGTTAGGGTTAGGTTCAGTGTAAGGTTTAGGTGGAGGATTAGAATTAGGATTAGGGTTAAGGTTAGGGTGAGGGTTAGGGATAGGCTTAGGATTAGAGTGTGGGTTTGGTTAGGGTTAGGTTTAGAGTTAGGGTGATTTTGAGGGTGAGGGTGGGGCTAGGCCTAGGGTGAGGGTTAGGGTTAGGGATAGCATTAAGGTCAGTGTGAGGTTTAGGGTTAGGGTTAGGGTTAGGTTGAGGGTTAAGTGTAGGTTGAGAGTTAGGCTGAGGGTAACGATTGGGGTGATTGTTATGGTGAGGGTGAGAGTTAGGGTTTAGGTGAGGGAAGGGTTAGGGCGAGGTTTAGGGTATGGTTGAGGGTTAATGTTAGCATTAGGTTTACGGTGAGGGTGAGGGTTAGGGTGAGGTTGAGGGTAAAGGTTAGGGTGAGGACTAGGGTTAGGGTGAAGGTTAGGGTGAGCGTTCATGTTAGGGTTAGTGTTAGGGTTAGGGTGAGGGTTAGGGTTAGGGTATGTGTGAGGATTAGGGTTAGGGTTAGGGTTAAGGTGAGGGTAAGTGTTAGGTTGAGGTTTATGATGAGGGTGAGGGTTAGGGTTATCGTTAGGGTTAGAGTGATGGTTAGGGTTAGGGTTAGGGTTAGGGTGAGGCTGGGGTTTAGGGTTAGGTTTAGGGGGAGGGTTAGGGTTAGGTTAGGGTTAGGGATAAGTTTAAATTTAGGGTGAAGTTCAGGGTTTGGGTTAGGGTTAGAGTTAGGGTGAGGATGATGGTGAGGGTTAGTTTTAGGGTGAGGTTAAGGGTTAGGGTGGGGGTTAGGGTGAGGGCGAGGGATAGGGTTATGATGAGGGTAAGTCTTGGACAAGGTTTACGGTGAGGTTGAGGGTTAATGTTAGCATTAGGCTTATGATGAGGGTGAGGGTTAGGGTGACGGTTAGAGTTAGGATCAGGGATAGGGTGAGGATTAGTTTTAGGATTGGTTTTAGAGTGAGGGTTAGGCTGAGGTGTAGGGTTATGGTGAGGGTTAGGGTTAGCGTTAGGGTGAGGGTGAGGGTGAGGGTTAGGGATAGGGTTAGGGGGGTTAAGGTTAGAGTTAGGGTTAGGGTAAGGGTGAGGTTTAGGGTTAGTGTTAGGAGTAGGGTTAGGGTTAGGGTTAGGCTGAGGTTGAGGGTGAAGGTGAGGGTGAGGGTTAGAGTTTGGGTTAATTTTAGGGTTAGGGCTGGGGGAGGGGGAGGGTTAGGGTGAGGATTAGGGTGAGGGTGAGGGTTTCATTTAGGAAAGGCTTAGGGTTATGGTTGGGGTGAGGATTATGGTGAGGGTGAGGTTTAAGCTGTGGGTTAGGGTTGGGTTGAGTATTAGGGTTAGGGTTAGGGTGAGGGTTAGGGTTAGGGTTATGTTTAGGGTGAGGGTGAGAGTGAGGGTGATGGTGAGGGTGAGTGTTAGGGTGTAGGTGAGTGTTAGGTTTAGGGTTAGGGTGAGGTTTAGGTTTTGGTTGATATTTAGATTGAATGTGAGTGTTAGGTTTAGCGTTAGGTTTAGGGTGAGGGTTAGAGTGAGAGTTAGGGTTAGGGTGAGGTTAATGGTCAGGGTTAGGGTGAGGGTTGGGTTTAGGGTGAGGGTCAGGGTAGTGTTAGGTTTAGAGTTACGGTGAGGGTAAAGGTTAGGGTTAGGTTTAGGGTTAGGTTTAGAGTTAGACTGAGGGTGACGGTGAGGGTTTGTGTTCCGGTGAGGGTTAGGTTTAGGTTTAGGGTTAGGGTTAAGTTGCCGTTTAGGGTTAGGGTTAGGGATAGGGTTATGGCTAGGATAAGGTTTAGGGTGTGGGTCAGGTTGAGGGTGACGGTTAGGGTTAGGTTGAGGGTTAGCGTGAGCGTTAGGGTGAGGATTAGGTTTCAGTTTAGGTTTAGGCTGAGGGTTAGGGTGAGGTTTATTATTAGTGTTATTGTTAGGGTTAGTGTGAGGGTTTGGGTGAGGTTAAGGGTTAGGGTTAGGGTGAGGGTGAGGGTGATTTTTATGGTAAGGGCGATGGTGCGGGTGAGGGTGAGGGTTAGGTTTAGCGTGAGGGTAAGGGTATGGTTAGGGTTAGCGTTAGGGTTAGGGTGAGGGTTTAGGTGAGGGTGATCGTGATGTTGAGGGTGAGGGTGAGCTTTAGGGTTTGGATGTCGGTTAGTGTTAAGGTTAGGATGAGAGTTAGGCTGAGGATTAGGGTTAGTATTAGGATGAAGGTGAGTGTTAGGGTGAGGGTGAGGGTTAGGTTTTGGATTAGGGTTAGGGTGAGGGTGACGGTTAGGCTAGGATTACGGTTAGGCTGAGGGTTTTGCTTAGTGTTACGTTTATAGTTAGGGTGAGGGTGAGGGTGAGGTTTAGGGTTTCGATTACTGTTAGGTTTAGGGTTAGGCTGAGGGTGAGGTTGTGGGTGAGGGTGAGGATTATGGTGAGGGTTAGGGTTTGTGTTAGGGCTAAGGTCAGGGTGAGGGTTAGGGTTAGGGTTAGGTTTAGGATGAAGCTTAGGCTGAGGGTTAGGGTTAGTGTTCGTGCGAGCATAAGGGTTAGGGTGAGTGTTAGGGTGAGGGTTAGGTTTACGTTTAGGCTTAGGTTTCAGGTGAAGGTTAGGGTGAAGGGTACTGGTAGGGTTAGGGTTAGGGTTAGCGTGAGGGTTAGGGTGAGTGTAAGGTTCAGGGTGAGGAATAGGGTGAGGGTGAGGGATAGGGTAATGGTGAAGGTAAGGGTTAGGGCGAAGTTTAGGGTGAGGCTGAGGGTTAATTTTAGCATTAGTGTTAAGGTGAGGGTGAGGGTTAGGGTGAGGGTTAGGGATAGGGTTAGGGATAGGGTGAGGATTAGTGTTAGGTTTAAGTTTAGGTTGAGGATTAGGCTGAGGGTTAGGGTTATGGTTAGGATTAGGGTGAGGGATAGGGTGAGGGTTATGGTTAAGGTTAGGGTTAGCGTAAGGTTGAGGGTGAGGTTAAAGGTTAGGGTGAGTTTGAGGTTTAGTGTTAGCATTAGGGTTAGGGTTAGGGTTAGGGTGACGGTTAGGTTTAGGGTTAGGTTGAGGGGTAGGGTGAGGGGTTAGGGTGAGGGTTTGTGTTAATGTGAGTGTTAGGGTTTTGGTTAGCGTTAGTGTGAGGTTAAGTGTTAGGTTGTGGGTTAGGCTGAGAGTTAGGGTTAGGATTAGCGTTAGGGTTCGTGTGAGGTTTAGGGTGAAGGTTAAGATGAGGGTTAGGGCTAGTATGAGGGTGAGCATTGGAGATAGGTTTAGGGTGAGAGATTTAGGGTGAGGTTTAGGGTAGGGTTAGGATGAGGGTGAGGGTTCAGGTGAGGGTGAGTTTTAGGGTGTGGGTGATGGTTAGGGTTAGGGTGATGGTTAAGGTGATGGTGAGGTTTATGGTGAGGGTGAGGGTAAGGATTACAGTGAGTATTAGGGTTAGGGTTAGGGTTAGGGTTATGGTGAGGGTAAGGGTTAGGATGAGGTTTAGGTTGAGGGTGAGGTTTAAGGGTAGCGTTAGAGTTAGAGTGAGGGTTAGAGTGAGGTTTCGGGTTCAGGTTAGGCTTAGGGTGACGGTGAGGCTTAGAGTAAGGTTTAGGTATAGGTTTAGGGTGAGGGTAAGGTTTAGGGTGAGGGTGAGGGTTAGTGTTTGGTTGACGGTTAGGGTAAGCGTTAGGGTGAGGGTTAGGTTTAGGTTTAGTGTTAGGGTGAGTGTTAGTTTGAGGTTTAGTGTTAGTGTTAGTGTTAGGGTGAGGCTAAGTGTTAGGCTGAGGGTAAGGGTTAGAGTGAGGGTTAGGGTGAGGGTGAGGGTTAGGGATAGCATTTGGGTTAGCGTTAGTGTTTGGGTGAGGGTTAGGGTTAGGTTTAGGGTGATTGTGAGTGTTAGTGTTAGCTTTATGGTTAGGGTTAGGTTGAGGGTGAGGGTTAGGGTTAGGCTGAGGGTTAGGATTAGGGTGATGGTGAGGTTAAGGGTTAGGGTGAGGGCTAGGTTTAGGGTTAGGGTGAGGTTTAGGTTTAGGGTGAGGGTGAGGGTGAGGGTTAGGTTTAGTATTAGGCTTAGGTGAAGGGTTAGGCTTAGGGTGAGGGTGAGTGTGAGGGTCATAGTTAGGTTGAGGGTGAGGTTTAGGGATATGGTAAGATTTAGGTTGAAGTTGAGGGTGAGCGTTAGGGTGATTGTGATAGTGAAGTTGAGGGTGATGGTGAAGTTGAGGGTGATGTTGAGGGTTAGGATTAGGGTGAGGGTGAGGGTGATTTTGAGGGTTAGGGTGAGGTTGATGGTGTGGTGAGGGTTAGGGTTTGGGTGAGGGTTAGATTTAGGGATAGGGTTAGGATGAGGGTTAGGCTGAGGGTTAGGGTTAGGGTTAGGGTGAGGGTAAGGGTTAGGGTGAGGGTTAGGTTTATAGTGAGTGTAAGGATTAGGTTGAGGGTGAGGGTTAGGAGTAGGATTAGTGTTAGGGTTAAGGAGAGGGTTAGGGATAAATTCAGGGTTAGGGTGAGGGTTTTGGTTAGAGTTAGGTTTAGATTTAGTGTGAGGTTGAGGGTGAGGTTTAGGGTTTGGATTAGGGTTAGGTTTGGGGTAGGCTGAAGCTGAGGTTGAGGGTGAGGGTGAGGGTGAGGTTTAGGGTAAGGGTGAGGGTTAAGGTTAGTTTTGGGGTTACAGTTAGGGTGAGGATTAGGATTAGAGTTAGGATGAGTGTTAGGCTGAGGTTTAGCTTCGAGTGAGGGTAAGGGTTAGGGTGAGTGTTAGGGTTATGTTGAGGGTGAGGGTTAGGCTTAGGGTTAGGGTGAGGTTTAGGGTGAGGGTAAGGGTTAGGGTGAGGTTTAGGGTGAGGGTGAGGGTAGGTTTAAGATGAGGGTAAGGGTATGGGCGAGGTTTAGGTTGAGGTTGAGGGTTATTTTTTGCATTAGGGTTATGGTGAAGTTTAAGGTTAGGGTGAGGGTTAGGGTTAGGGTTAGTGATCGGGTGAGGATTAGGGTTGGAGTTAGGTGAAGTGAGGGTTAGGCTGAGGAGTAGGATTAAGCTTAGGGTTAGGGTGAGGGTTAAGTTGAGGGTTAGGTTTAGGTTTAGGGTTAGGTTAGGGTGAGTGTTTGGGTTAGGGTTAGGGTTTGGGTGAGGGTGAGGGCTAGTGTTAGAATTAGGGTAAGGGTTAGGGTAGGGTTAGGGTGAGGGTGAGGGTGAGGATTACAGTTACGTTTAGGATTAGGGTTAGAGTTAGGGTTAGACTTAGGGTGAGGGTGAGGTTGAGGGTGAGGGTTAGGGTTAGGGTTAGTTTCAGAGTGAGGTCTAGGGTGAGGGTGATGGTTAGGGTCAGGGTTAAGGTTAGGGTAAGGTTTTGGTTAGAAAAGGCTTAAGTTTAGGGTTAGGGTGAGGGTGATGTTTAAGGCGAGGGTTAAGTTTATGGTTAAGGTGAGGATAAGTGTTAGGTTTAGGGTGAGGGTTAGGTTTAGGGTGATGTTTAGGGTGAGGGTGAGGTTGAGGGTGAGGGATAGGTTTTAGGTGAGGTTTAGGGTTAGGGGGAGGATTAAGGTGAAGGTGAGGTTTAGGGTGAAGGTGAGGGTTAGGGTTAGGGGGAGGGGTAGGTTTAGGGTTAGGTTGGATGTTAGGGTTAACGTGAGGGTTAGGGTTAGTGTTAGGGTTAGTGTGAGGATAAGGTT
This sequence comes from Dipodomys merriami, assembly GCF_024711535.1. NCBI lineage: Eukaryota > Metazoa > Chordata > Mammalia > Rodentia > Heteromyidae > Dipodomys > Dipodomys merriami. The sequence goes on along the minus strand of NW_027203715.1, from coordinate 18,050,171 downwards.
TAGGGTGGGGTTTAGGGTGAGAGTGAGGGTAAGTGTTAGTCTTTGGGTTAGGGTGAGGATTAGGGTGAGGGTTAAGGTGAGGGTTAGGGTTAGGGTTAATATGAAGGTGAGGGTTAGAGTTAGGTTTAGGGTGAGGGTAAGGGTTATGGTGAGGTTTAGTGTAGGGTTAGGGTGAGGGTGAAGGTTCGGGTGAGGGTGAGTTTTTGGGAGTGGGTGATGGTTAGGGTTAGGGTGAGGTTTAAGGTGACGGTGAGGGTTAGGGTGAGGGTGAGGGTTAGGATTACGGTGAGGATTAGGTTTAGGTTTAGGGTTAGGCTTATGTTGAGGGTAAGGGTTAGGATGAGGTCTAGGGTGAGGGTGAGTTTTAGAGATATAGTTGACTTAGGGTGAAGGTTTGGGTGAGGGTTAGGTTTCGGGTATGGCTTAGGGTGAGGGTGAGGGTAAGAGTTAGGGTGAGGGTTAGGGTAAGGGCTAGGGTTAGGGTTAGGGTTAGGTTGAGTTTTAGGATTAGGGTGAGGGTGAGTGTTACGTTTAGGATTAGGCTTAGGTGTAGGGTTAGGCTAAGGGTGAAGGTGAGGGTGAGGCTAAGAGTTTGAATTAGGGTTAGGGATAGGGTGAGGGTGAGGGTTAGTATTAGGATTAGGGTTAGGGTGAGAGTGAGGGTGAGAGTAAGAGTTAGGGTTAGGTTTAGGGTTAGGATGAGGGTTAGGCTGAGGGTTAGGGTTAGGGTTCGGGTGAGTGAAAGGGTTAGGGTGAGGGTTCGTGTGAGGGTTAAGTTGAGGCTTAGGTTTCGGGTGAGTGTTAGAGTGAGGATTAGTGTTAGGGTTAGGGTTAAGGTTAGGGTGAGGTTTAGGCTAAGGGTAAAGGTTATGTTGAGGGTTATGTTGAAGTTGAGGGATAGGGTTAAGGTGAGGGAAGGTTTAGGGCGAGGTTTAGGGTATGGTTGACGGTTAATTTTAGCATTAGGTTTACGGGGAGGGTGAGGGTTAGGGTGAGGTTGAGGGTAAGGTTTAGGGTGAGGACTAGGGTTAGGGTGATGGTTAGGGTGAGGGTTCGTGTTAAGGTTAGTGTTAGGGTTAGGGTGAGGGTTAGGGTTAGGATATGTGTAAGGATTGGGGTTAGGGTTAGGGTTATGGTGAGGGTAAGGGTTAGGGTGAGGATTATGGTGCGGGTGAGGGTTAGGGTTAGCGTTAGGGTTAGAGTGATGGTTAGGGTTAAGTTTAGGATTAGGGTGAGGTTGAGGTTTAGGTTTAGGTATAGGGTGAGGGTTAGGGTTAGGGTGAGTGTTAGGGATAGGTTTAGGCTTAGCGTGAGGTTCAGGGTTTGGGTTAGGGTTAGAGATAGGGTGAGGATGATGGTGAGGGTTAGGTTTAGGATTAGGGTTAGGGTTAGGGTTCGGCTGCGGGTGAGGGTGAGGGTAAGGTTGAGGGTTAGGGTTAGGGTGAGGGTTAAGTTTAGGTTTACGTTGGGGGTTAGGGTTAGGTTTAGTATGAGGTTTAGGCTGAGGGTTAGGGCTAGGGTTAGGGTGAGGTTTAGGTTTAGTGTGAGGCTTAGTGTTACGATTAGTGTTAAGTTTAGGGTGAGAGTATGGTTTATGGTGAGGGTTAGGGTGAGGGTGAGTTTTAGGGTGAGGGTGATGGTTTCAGTTAGGAAAGGCTTAGGGTTAGAGTTGGGGTGAGGTTTAGGGTGAGGGTGAGGTTTAAGTTTAGGGTTAAGGTTAGGGTGAGGATTAGGGTTAGGGTTAGGGTGAGGGTTATGTTTAGGGTTATGTTTAGGGTGAGGGTGAGAGTGAGGGTGAGGGTGAGAGTGAGTGTTAGGGTTAGGGATAGGGTTAGCTTGAGTGTTAGGGTGAGTGTAAGGGTTAGAATGAGGGTTAGGGTGAGGGTGAGGGATAGGGTTAAGGTGAAGGTAAGGGTTAGGGCGAAGTTTAGGGTGAGGCTGAGGGTTAATGTTAGCATTAGTGTTAAGGTGAGGGTGAGGGTTAGGGTGAGGCTTAGGGTTAGGGTTAGGAATAGGGTGAGGATTAGTGTTAGGGTTAGGTTTAGGTTGAGGATTAGTCTGAGGGATAGGGTTAGGGTTAGGGATAGGGTGAGGGTTAGGGTGAGGGTTATGGTTAGGGTTAGTGTTAGGGTGAGGTTGAGGGTGAGGGTAAAGATTAGGGTGAGGTTTAGGGTGAGGTTAAGGGTGAGGTTGAGGTTTAGGGTTAGCATTAGTGTTAGGGTTAGGGTTAGGGATAGGGTGAGGGTTAGGGTGAGGGTTATGGTTAGGGTTAGTGTTAGGGTGAGGTTGAGGGTGAGGGTAAAGATTAGGGTGAGGTTTAGGGTGAGGTTAAGGGTGAGGTTGAGGTTTAGGGTTAGCATTAGTGTTAGGGTTAGGTTTAGGGTGAGGGTTAGGTTTAGGGTTAGGGTTAGGGTGAGGGTAAGGTTTAAGGTTAGGGTGAGGGGTAGCATGAGGGGTTATGGTCAGGGTTAGGGTTAATGTGAGGGTTAGGGTTAGCATTAGTGTGAGGATAAGGGTTAGGGTGTGGGTTAGGCTAAGAGTGAGGGTTAAGGTTAGCGTTAGTGTTAGGGTGAGGTTTAGGGTGAATGTTAAGGTGAGGGTAAGGGTTAGCATGAGGGTCAGGGTTAGAGTTAGGTTTAGGGTGAGGATTAGAGTTAGGATGAGGTTTACGGTAGGGTTAGGGTGAGTGTGATGGTTGTGGTGAAGGTGAGTTTTAGGGTGTGGGTGATGGTTAGTGTTAGGGTGACGGTTAAGGTGATGGTGAGGGTTATTGCGATGGTAAAGGTAAAGACTACGGTGAGTATTAGGGTTAGGGTTAAGGTTAGGTTTATGGTGAAGTTAAGGGTTAGGATGAGGTTTAGGGTGAGGGTGAGGTTTAGGGGTAGGGTTAGAGTTAGGGTGAGGGTTAGGGTGAGGGTTAGGCTTAGGGTGAGTGTGACGGTTAGAATTTGTGTTAGGTATAGGTTTAGGGTGAGGGTAAGTTTTAGGGTGAGGGTTAGGGTAAGGATGAGGTTTAGGGTTAGTTTGAGGGTTAGGGTGAGCGTTAGGATGAGCGTTAGATGTAGGTTTAGGGTTATGGTGTGGGGTAGGGTGAGGTTTAGTGTTAGTGTTAGGGTTAGGGTTAGGCTGAGTGTTAGGCTGAGGGTAAGGGTTAGAGTGAGGGTTAGGGTGAGGGTGAGTGTTAGGGATAGCATTAGGTTTAGGGTTAGGGTTTGGGTGAGGGTTAGGGTTAAGTTTAGGGTGATTGTGAATGTTAGGGTTAGCTTTAGGGTTAGGGTTAAGGTGAGGGTGAGGGTTAGGGTTAGGGTTATGGTTAGGGTTATGTGACGATTAGGTTAAGGGTTAGGGTAAGGGCTAGGTTTAGGGTTAGGGTTAGGTTGACGTTTAGCTTTACTGTGAGGGTGAGGGTGAGGGTTAGGTTTAGGATTAGGCTTCTGTGTAGGGTTAGGCTTAGGGTGAGGGTGAGGGTGAGGGTCATAGTTAGGTTTAGGGTGAGGGTTATGTTTATGGTTAGGTTTAGGGTGAGGGTGAGGGTTAGGGTGAGGTTGATTGTGAGGCTAAGGGTGAGGTTGAGGGTTAGGTTTATGGTGAACGTTAGGTTTAGGTTTAGGGTTAGGGTGGGGGTGATTGTGAGGGTTAGGGTGAGGGTGATGGTGAAGTTGATGGTGAGGGTGAGTGTTAGGGTTTGGATGAGTGTTAGGTTTAGGGTTAGGGTGAGAGTGCGGGTGAGGGTTAGGGTTAGGGTTAGGTTGAGGGTTAGAGTTAGGGTGAGGGTTAGGTTTAGCTTGAGGGTTATGGTTAGGATATGTGTGAGGATTAGTGTTAGGGTTAGGGTTATGGTGAGGTTAAGGGCTAGGGTTAGGTTTATGGTGAGGGTGAGGTTTAGGGTTAGCATTAGGGTTAGAGTGATGGTTAGGGTGAGGGTTAGGATTAGGGTGAGGTTGAAGTTTAGGGTTAGGTTTAGGGTGAGGCTTAGGGTTAGGGTGAGTGTCAGGGATAGGTTTAGCTTTAGGGTTAGGTTCAGGGTTTGGGTTAGGGTTAGAGTTAGGGTGAGGTTGAGGGTGAGGGTTAGGTTTAGGATTAGGGTTAGGGTTATTATTAATGCTGAGAGTGAGGGTGAGGGTGAGGTTGAGGGTTAGGGTTAGGGAGAGGGTTAGGTTTAGGTTGAGGGTTAGGGTTAGGGTTAGGATGATGTTTAGGCTGAGGTTTAGGGTTAGGGTTAGGGTGAGTGTTAGGTTTAGTGTGAGGGTTAGTGTTAGGATTAGGGTTTAGGTTAGGGTGAGGGTAAGTTTTAGGGTGAGGGTTAGGTTGAGGGTGAGGATTAGGGGTAGGGTTAGGGTGACAGTGAACCTCAGGTTGAGGGTTAGGTTAGGTTTAGGTTTAGGGTGATGGTTAGGTTGAGGGTTAGTGTTAGTGTTAGGGTTAGGGTTAGGGTGAGGGTTAGGGTTAGGGTTAGAATCAGGGTGAGGTTAAGGGTGAGGGTTAGGGTTAGGGTTAATTTAGGGTGAGGGCTGTCGGGAGGGGGAGGTTAAGGGGGAGGGTTATGGTGAGGGTGAGGGTTTCAGATAGGATAGGCATAGGGTTAGGGTTAGGGTGAGGGTGAAGTTTAAGTTAAGGGTTAGGGTGAGGGTTAGGGTGAGACTGTGGCTTTCAGTTAGGAAAGGCTTAGGGTTAGGGTGATTGTGAGGATTAGGGTGATTGTGAGGTGTAAGGTGAGGGTTAGGTTTAAGGTTAGTTTGGGGGTGAGGGTTAGGCTTAGGGATAGGGTTAGGATGAGGGTTACGCTGTGGGTTCTGTTTAGGGATCGGGTGAAGGTAAGGGTTAGGGTGAGGGTAAGGTGAGGGTAAGGGTTAAGGTTCGCCTTAGGGTTAGGGTGAGGGTTAGGATGAGACTTAGTGTTAGGTTTAGGGTGAGGGTTAAGGTGAGGGTAAGGGTTAGGGTGGGGGTTAGGTTTCGAGTGAGGGATAGTGTTATGGTGAGGATAAGTGTTAGGTCGCGGTTTAGGGTGAGGTTGAGGGTTAATGTTAGCATTAGGTTTATGGTGAGGCAGAGGCTTAGGGTGAGGGTTAGAGTTATGATTAGGGATAGGTTGAGGATTAGGGTTAGGGTTACATTGAAAGTGTGGGTGGAGCTGATGGGTAGGGTTAGGGTGAGGGTTAGGGTTAGGGTTAGGTTGAGAATTAGGGTAAGGTTTAGGGTGAGGGTTAGGGTGAGTTTGTGGTTTAGGGTAAGTGTTAGAGTGCGGGTTAGGTTGAGGTTGAGGTTTAGTGTTAGCATTAGGGTTAGAGTTAGGGTTAGGGTGAGGGTTAGTTTTAGGGTTAGGTTTAGGGTGAGGGTTAGGGCTAGTGTGAGCATTAGGGTTAGGGTTAGGGTTAGAGTTAAGGTTAGGGTGAGAGTGAGGTTTGAGGTTAGGGTTAGGATTAAGTTTAGGGTTAGGTTTAGTCTAAGGATGAGGGTGACGGTGAGGGTGAGGGTTAGGGTTTAGGTTAGGTTTAGGGTGAAGGCTAGGGGGAGGGTGCGGGTTAGAGTGAGGATTAGGGTGAGGGTGAGGGTTTCGGTTAGGAAAGGCTTAGGGTTAGGGTTGGGTTGAGGTTTAGGTTTAGGTTGAGGTTTAAGGTGCGGGTTATGGTTAGGGTATTAGGGTTAGGGTTAGGGTAAGGGTTAGGTTTAGGGTTATGTTTAGAGTGAGGGTGAGAGTGAGGGTGAGGGTGAGTTTGAGGGTGAGGATGTAGGTGAGGGTTAGGTTTAGTGTTAGGGTGAGGGTTAGGTTTTGGGTAATATTTAGGGTGAGCGTGAGCGTTTGGGTTAGCGTTCGGGTTATGGTGAGGGTTAGGGTTAGGGTGAGGGTGAGAGTCAGGGTTAAAGTGAGGGTTGGGGTTAAGGTCAGGGTCAAGGTAGTATTAGGGTTAGAGTTAGGGTGAAGATGAGGGTTAGGGTTAGGATTACGTTTAGGTTGAGGTTTAGGCTGAGGGTGAGAGTGAGGGTTAGGGATCCGGTGAGGGTTAGGTTTAGGGTTAAGGTTAGGATTAGGTTGAGGGTTAGGGTTAGGTTTAGGTTTAGGGTTATGGTGAGGGTAAGGTTTAGGGTGAGGGTTAGGGAAAGGGTGATGGTTAGAGTTAGGTTGAGGGTTAGGGTGAGCGTTAGGGTGAGGGTTAGGTTTAGGTTTAGGGTTAGGATTAGGGTTAGGGTGAGGTTTAGTGTTAGTGTTAGGGTGAGGGTAAGAGTTAGAGTGAGGGTTAGGGTGAGGGAGAGGGTTAGGGTTAGCATTACAGTTAGGTATAGGTTGAGGTTAGGCTTAGTGTTAGGTTTAGGGTGAGGGTGTGGTTTAGTGTTAGCATTAGGGTTAGGGTGTGGGTTAGGTTGAGGGTTACGGTTAGGGTTCTGGTTAGTGTGAGGGTGAGCTTAATGTTAGGGTTATGGTTAGGGTGAGGTTTATGGTTAGGGTGAGGGTTAGGTTTAGGTTGAGGGTGAGGGTTAGGTTCAGGATTAGGCTTAGGTGTAGGTTTAGGCTTAGGTTGAGGGTGAGATGAGGTTCAGAGTTACGTTTAGGGTTAGGGTCAGGGTTATGGTTAGGGTTAGGGTGAGGGTGAGGGTGATTGTTAGGATAAGGGTGATGGTGAGGGTGAGGGTGAGGGTTAGCATTTGGGTGTGGGTTAGGGTTAGGGTTAGGGTTTGGATGAGAGTTAGGCTGAGGGTTAGTGTTAGGGTTAGGGTGATGGTAAGGGTTAGGGTAAGGTAAGGGTGAGGTATTGGATTTGGATTAGGTTTAGGGTGAGGGTAACACATAGGGTTAGGGTTAGGGTGAGAGTTTTGTTTAGGGTTAGGTTTAGAGTTAGGATGAGGTTTAGGTTTAGGGTTTGGATTACGGTTAGGGTTAGGTTATGCTGAATGTAAGTGTGAGCGTGAGGGTGAAGATTAGTTTTAGGGTTAGAGTTAGGGATTGTGTTAGGGCTAAGGTCAGGGTGATGGTTGGTTTAGGGTTAGGTGTAGGATGAGGGTTAGGCAGAGGTTAGGGTTAATGTTCCTGTGAGGGTAAGGGTTAGCGTGAGTCTTAAGGTTAGGTTTAGGCTTAGGTTTTGGTTGAGGGTTAGGTTGAAGGGTAGTGTTAGGGTTAGGGATAGGGTTAGCGTGATGGTTAGGGTGAGCATAAGGGTTAGAATGAGGGTTAGGGAGAGGGTGAGGGATAGGGTTAAGGTGAAGGTAAGGGTTAGGGCGAAGTTTAGGGTGAGGCTGAGGGTTAATGTTAGCATTAGTGTTAAGGTGAGGGTGAGGGTTAGGGTGACGGTTAGGGTTAGGTTTAGGGATAGGGTGAGGATTAGTGTTAGGGTTAGGTTTAGGTTGAGGATTAGGCTGATGGGTAGGGTTAGGGTTAGGATAAGGCGAGGGTTAGGTTGAGGGTTATGGTTATGGTTAGGGTTAGGGTGAGGTTGAGGGTGAGGGTAAAGATTAGGGTGAGGTTTAGGGTGAGGTTGAGGTTTAGGGTTAGCATTAGTGTTAGGGTTAGGTTTAGGGTGAGGATTAGGTTTAGGGTTAGGGTTAGGGTGAGGGTTAGGTTTAGGGTTAGGGTGAGGGTTAGGGTGAGGGGTTATGGGCAGGGTTAGGGTTAATGTGAGGGTTAGGGTTATCGTTAGTGTGAGGATAAGGGTACGGTTGTGGGTTAGGCTGAGAGTGAGGGTTCGGGTTAGCGTTAGTGTTAGGGTGAGGTTTAGGGTGAATGTTAAGGTGAGGGAAAGGGTTAGTATGAGGGTCAGGGTTAGAGTTAGGTTTAGGGTGTGGGTTAGATTTAGGGTGAGGTTTAGGGTAGGGTTACGGTGAGTTTGAGGGTTCTGGTGAGGGTGAATTTTAGGATGTGGGTGATGGTTAGTGTTAGGGTGACGGTTAAGATGAGGGTGAGGATAATGGTGAGGGTGAAGGTAAGGATTATGGTGAGTATTAGGGTTAGGGTTAAGGTTAGGTTTATGGTTAAGGTAAGGGTTAGGATGAGGTTTAGGGTGAGGGTGAGGTTTAGGGGTAGCGTTAGAGTTAGGGTGAGGGTTAGGGTGAGAGTTAGGGATCGGGTTGGGCTTAGGGTGACGGTGAGGGTTAGAATTAGGGTTAGGTATAGGGTTAGGGTGAGGGTAAGGTTTAGGGTGAGGGTTAAGGTGAGGGTGAGGTTTAGGGTTAGGTTGAGGGTTAGCGTGAACATTAGGGTGAGGGTTAGATGTAGGTTTAGGGTTTGGGAGAGGGTTAGGGTGAGGTTTAGTGTTAGTGTTATCTTTAGGGTTAGGCTGAGTTTTAGGCTGAGGGTAAAGGTTAGAGTGAGAGTTAGGGTGAGGGTGAGTGTTAGAGATATCATTAGGATTAGGGTTAGGGTTTGGGTGAGGGTTAGGGTTAGGTTTAGGGTGATTGTGAGTGTTAGGGTTAGCTTTAGGGTTAGGGTTAGGGTGAGGGTGAGGGTTAGGTTAGGGTTAGGGTTAGGGTTAAGTGACGATGAGGTTAAGGTTTAGGGTGAAGGCTAGGGTTAGGGTTAGGGTTAGGGTGACGTTTAGCTTTAGGGTGAGGGTGAGGGTGAGGGTTAAGTTTAGGATTAGGCTTAGGTGTAGGGTTAGGCTTAGGGTGAGGGTGAGGGTGAGGGTCATAGTTAGGTTTAGGGTGAGGTTTAGGGTTATGGTTAGGTTTAGGGTGAGGGTGAGGGTGAGGGTTAGGTTGAGGGTGATGGTGAGGTTGATGGTGAGGGTGAGGTTGAGGATTAGGTTTAGGGTGAAGGTTAGATTTAGGGTTAGGTTTAGGGTGGGGGTGATTGTGAGGGTTAGGGTGAGGGTGATGATGAGGTTGATGGTGAGGGTGAGTGTTAGGGTTTGGGTGAGTGTTAGGTTTAGGGTTAGTGTGAGAGTGAGGGTCAGGGTTAGGTTTAGGGTTAGTGTGAGGGTTAGAGTTAGGGTGAGGGTTAGGTTTATGGTGAGGTTAAGGTTTAGAGTGAGGTTTATGGTGAGGGTGAGGTTTAGTGTTAGCATTAGGGTTAGAGTGATGGTTAGGGTGAGGCTTAGCATTAGGATGAGGTTGAGGTTTAGGGTTAGGTTTAGGCTGAGGTTTAGGGTTAGGGTGATGGTTAGGGATATGTTTAGGTTTAGGGTGAGGTTCAGGGTTAAGGTTAGGGTTAGAATTAGGGTGAGGTTGAGGGTGAGGGTTAAGTTTAGGATTAGGGTTAGGTTTATTATTAAGTCTTAGGTTGAGGGTGAGGGTGAGTTTAAGGGTTAGGGTTAAGGTGAGGATTAGGTTTAGGTTTAGTTTGAGGGTTAGGGTTAGGGTTAGGATGAGGTTTAGGCTGAGGTTTAGGGTTAGGGTTAGGGTGAGTGTTAGGTTTCGTGTGAGGGTTAGTGTTAGGATTATGGTTTTGGTTAGGCTGAGGGTAAGGTTTAGGGTGAGGGTTAGGGTGAGGGTGAGGTTTAGGGTTAGGGTTAGGGTGAGAGTGAACGTCAGGTTGAGGGTTAGGGTTAGGTTTAGGTTTAGGGTGATGGTTAGGTTGAGGGTTAGTGTTAGGGTTAGGATTAGGGTAAGGGTTAGGGTTAGGGTTAGAATTAGGGTGAGGGTTACGGTTAGGGTTAAGTTTAAGGTGAGGGCTAGGGGGAGGGGGAGTGTTATGGTGAGGGTGGGGATTTCATTTAGGATAGGCGTAGGGTTAGGGTTACGGTAAGGGTGAAGTTTAAGGTAAGGGTTAGGGTGAGGGTTAGGGTGAGGCTGAGGCTTTCAGTTAGGAAAGGCTTAGCGTTAGGGTTAGTGTGAGGATTAGGGTGAGGGTGAGTTTTAAGGTGAGGGTTAGGGTTAGGGTTAGGGTTAAGGTGACGGATAGGGTTAGGGATAAGGTTAGGATGAGGGTTAGGCTGACGGTTCGGGTTAGGTTTCGGGTGAGGGTAATGGTTAGTGTGAGGTTTAGTGTGAGGTTGAAGGTTAGGGTTAGGCTTAGGGTTAGGGTGAGGGTTAGGGTGAGGGTGAGGTTTAAGGTGAGGGCTGGGTTAGGGTTAGGATTAGGGTGAGTGTTAGGGTGAGGGTTAGGGTTAGGGTTATGTTTAGGGTGAGGGTAAGAGTGAGAGTGAGGTTGAGGGTGAGTGTTAGTGTGAGGGTTAGGGTTCCGGTGAGAGTTAGGTTTAGGGTTAGGGTTAGGGTTAGGTTGAGGGTTAGGTTTAAGGTTAGGCTAAGGGTGAGTGTGAGGGTCAGGATTAGGGTTAGGGTTAGAGTTAGGGTGAGGCTGAGGTTTAGGGTTAGGATTAGGGTTAGGTTTAGGGTTAGGCTGTGGGTTAGGTTTAGGGTTAGTGTTATCTTGAGGTTAAGGTTTAGGGTGAGGCTTAGGGCGAGGGTGAGGCTTAGGGTTAGGTTGAGGGTAAGGGTGAGCGTTACGGTGAGGGTTAGGTTTAGGTTTAGGGTTAGGCTGAGGGTTAGGGTGAGATTTAGTGTTAGTGTTAGGGTTAGGGTTAGAGTGAGGGTTAGGTTGAGGGTAAGGGTTAGAGTGAGGTTTAGGGTGAGGGTGAGAGGTAGGGATATCATTATGATTAGGGTTTGGGTTAAGTTGACGCTTAGGATTAGGGTTAGGTTTAGGGTGAGGGTGAGGTTTTGTGTTAGCATTAGCGTTAGGGTTCGGGTAAGTGTGAGGGTTAGAGTTAGGGTTAGGGTGATGGTGAGGGTGCACGTGAGGGTTAGGTTTAGGGTTAGGGTGAGGTTGAGGTTGATTGTTAGGGCAAGGTTTATGGTGAGGGTGAGGGTGAGGGTTAGGATGAGAGTGATGGTGATGTTGAGGGTGAGGGTGAGCTTTAGTGTTTGGATATGTGTTAGGGTTAGGATTAGGATGAGAGTTAGGATGAGGGTTAGGGTTAGGGTTTGGGTGAGCGTAAGTGTTAGAATGAGGGTTTGGGTTAGGTTTTGGATTAGGGTTAGGGTTAGGGTGAGGGTTAGGCATAGGGTTAGAGTTAGGGTGAGGCTTTTGCTTAGGGTTAGGTTTAGAGTTAGGGTGAGGGTGAGGGTGAGGTTTAGGGTTTGGATTAGGGTTATGGTTAGGGTTAATCTGAGGGTGAGGTTGAGGGTGAGGGTGAGGGTTAGGGTTAGGGTGAGGGTTAGGGTTTGTGTTAGGGCTAAGATCAGGGTGAGAGTTAGGGTTAGGGTTAGGTTTAGGATGAGGGTTAGGCTGAGGGATAGGGTTAGAGTTCGTGTGAGGGTAATTGTTAGGGTGAGTGTTTAAGTGAAGTTAGGTTTAAGCTTAGGTTTCGGTTGAGGGTTAGGATGAAGGTTAGTGTTAGGGTTATGGTTAGGGTTAGCGTGAGGGTTAGGGTGAGTGTAAGTGTTAGGGTGAGGGTGAGGGATATGGTTAAGGTGAAGCTAAGGGTTAGGGAGAAGTTTAGGGTGAGGCTGAGAGTTAATGTTAGCATTAATGTCAAGTTAAGGGTGAGTGTTATGTTGAGGGTTAGGGTTAGGTTTAGGGATAGGGTGAGGATTAGTGTTAGGGTTAGGTTTAGTTTGAAGATTAGGTTGAGGGATAGGGTTAGGGTTAGCGTTAGTGTGAGATTTAGGGTGAGGGTTATGGTTAGGGTTAGGTTTAGGGTGAGGTTGAGGGTGAGGGTAAAGGTTAGGGTGAGGTTGAGGTTTAGGGTTAGCATTAGGGTTAGTGTTAGGGTTAGGGTGAGGGTTAGGTTTAGGGTTAGGGTTAGGGTGAGGTTTAGTTTTGCGCTTATGGTGAGGGGTAGGGTGAGGGTTTAGGGTGAGGTTTAGGGTTAATGTTAGGGTTAGAGTAAGGGTTAGCCTTAGTGTGAGGATAAGGGTTAGATTGGGGGTTAGGTTGAGAGTGGGGCTTAGGGTTAGCGTTAGGGTTAGGGTGAGGTTTAGGGTGAAGTTTAATGTGAGGGTTAGAGTTAGTATGAGGATGAGGGTTAGGGTCTGGGTTCGATTGAGGTTAAGGGTTATGGTGAGGTTTAGGGTGAGGGTGAGGGTGAGGGTTACGCTTAGGGTTAGGGTGAGGTTAAGGTGAAGGTAAGCTTTAGGGTGAGGGTTAGGGTGAGGGTGAGGGCAGGTTTAAGGTCAGTTAGTATGAGGTTTCTGGTTTGGCTTAGGGTGACGGTGAGGGTAAGAGTTAAGGTTAGGGTTAGTGTTAGGGTGAGGGTAAGGTTTAGGGTGAGGGTTAGGTTGAGGGTGAGGGTTAGGGTTAGGTTGAGGGTTAAGGTGAGCGTTAGGGTAAGGTTTAGGTTTAGGTTTAGGGTTAGGGTGAGGGTTAGTGTGAGGTTTAGTTTTAGGGTTAGGGTTAGGGTTAGGGTGAGGGTAAGGGATAGAGTGAGGTTTAGGGTGACGCTGAGTGTTAGGGATAGCATTAGGGTTAGGGTTAGGTTTATGTTTAGGGTTAGGGTTAGGATTAGGTTTAGGGTGAATGTGAGGGTTAGGATTAGGGTTAGGGTTAGGGTGAGAATGAGGGTGAGGGTTAGGGTTAGTTTGAGGGTTAGAGTTAGGGTAAGGTTTAGGGTAGGGTTAGGGTGAGGGTGAGGGTTCAGGTGAGGGTGAGTTTTAGGGTGTGGGTGATAGGGTAATTGTGACGGTTAAGGTGATGGTGAGGGTTAGTGTGAGGGTGAGGGTAAGGATTACGGTGAGTATTAGGGTTAGGGTTAGCGTTAGGGTTATGTTGATGGTAAGGATAAGGATGAGGTTTAGGGTGAGGGTGAGGTTTAGGGGTAGCGTTAGAGTTAGGGTTTGTGTTAGGGTGAGGGTGAGGGTAAGGTTTAGGGTGAGGATTAGAGTGAGGGTGAGGGTTAGGGTTAGGTTGAGTGTTAGGGTGAGCGTTAGGGTGAGGGTTAGGTGTAGGTTAAGGTTTAGGGTGAAGTTTATGTTTAGGTTTAGTGTTATTGTTAGGGTTAGGGTTAGGGTGAGAGTTAGGCTGAGGGTAAGGTTTAGAGTGAGGGTTAGGGTGAGGGTGAGGGTTAGGGATTGAATTAGGGTTAGGGTTAGAGTTTGAGTGAAGGTTAGGGTTAGGTTTAGGGTGATTGTGAGTGTTAGGGTTAGCTTTAGGTTTAGGGTTAGGGTGAGGGTGAGGGTGAGGGTCAGGGTTAGGGTGAGGGTGAGGGTTAGGGTGAGGGTGAGGGTTAGGGTTAGGGTGACGATAAGGTTAAGGGTTAGGGTGAGGAGTAGGGTTAGGTTTAGGGTTAGGGCGTGGTTTAGGTTTAGGGTGAGGGTGAGGGTTTATTTTAGGATTAGGCTTAGGTGTAAGGTTAGGCTTTGGGTGAGAGTGCTGTTTAGGGTCATAGTTAGGTTTAGGGTGAGGGTTAGGTTTATGTTTAGGTTTAGGGTGAGAGTGAGGGTGAGGTTTAGGGTGATGGTGAGGGTGAGGGTGAGGGTGAGGGTTAGGTTCAGAGTGAGGGTGAGGGTTAGAGTTAAGGTTAGGGTGAGGGTGATTGTGAGGGTTAGGGTGAGGCTGATGGTGAGGTTGATGATGAAGGTGAGGGTGAGGTTTTGGGTGAGGGTTAGGTTTAGGGTTAGGGTTAGGATGAGGGTTAGGCTGAGGGTTAGGGTTAGGGTTAGGGTGAGGGTAAGGTTAGGGTGAGGGGGGTTAGGGTGAGAGTGAGGGTGAGGATTTTGATTAGGGTTAGGGATACAGTTAGGGTTAGGGTGAGGGTTTTGGTTAGAATTAGGTTTCTAGTTAGGGTGAGGGTGAGGGTGTAGTTTAGGGTTTGGATTAAGGATAGGGTTAGGCTGAGGCTGAGGGTGAGGGTGAGGGTGAGGGTTATGGTTAGGGTGAGGGTGAGAGTTAGGGTTAGTATTGGCTTTACATTTAGTGTGAGGGTTAGGGTTAGGATGAGGGTTAGGCTGAAGCTTAGGGTCTGGGTTCGATTGAGGTTAAGGGTTATGGTGAGGTTTAGGGTGAGGGTGAGGGTGAGGTTTACGCTTAGGGTTAGGGTGAGGTTAAGGTGAAGGTAAGCTTTAGGGTGAGGGTTAGGGTGAGGGTGAGGGCAGGTTTAAGGTCAGGGTAAGGAAAGGTCGAGGTTTAGGTTGAGGTTGAGAGTTATTGTTAGCATTAGGGTTACCGTAAGTGTGAGGGTTAGGGAGAGGGTTAGGGTTAGGGTTAGGGATAGGGTGAGGATTAGTGTTGTAGTTAGGTGTAGGGTGAGGGTTAGTCTGAGAGGTAGGGTTAGGGTTAGTGTTAGGGTGAGGGTTCAGTTGGGTTTTAGGGTTAGGTTTAGTGTTAGGGTTAGGGTTAATCTGACGGTGAGGGTGAGGATTAAGTTTAGGGTTAGGATTAGGGTTAGGTTTAGGGTTAGACTGAGGTTAAGGGTGAGGTTGAGCGTGAGGGTTAGGGTTAGGGTTAGATTTACGGTGTGGGCTAGGGTGAGGGTGATGGTTAGTGTCAGGGTGAGTGTTTTGGTTAGAAAAGCCTTAAGTTTAGGGTTAGGGTGAGGATTAGGGTGAGGGTGATGTTTAAGGTGAGGGTTAGAGTTATGGTTAAGGTGAGGATAAGGGTAAGGGTTAGTATGAGTGTGAGGGTTAGAGTTAGGTTTACGGTGAGGGTTAGGGTTAAGGTGAGGTTTAGGGTAGGGTTAGGGTTCGGGTTAGGGTTCGGTTGAGGGTGAGTTTTAGGGAGTGGGTGATGGTTAGTGTTAGGATGTGGGTTAAGGTGAAGGTGAGGGTTAGGGTCAGGGTGAGGCTTAGGATTACGGTGAGGATTAGGGTTAGGGTTTGGGTTAGGCTTATATTGAGGGTAAGGGTTAGGAGGAGGTGTAGGGTGAGGGTGAGGTTTAGGGATATAGTTAGAGTTAGGGTTAGTGTTTGGGTGAGGGTTAGGTTTCTGGTTTGGCTTAGGGTGACGGTGAGGGTAAGAGTTAAGGTTAGGGTTAGTGTTAGGGTGAGGGTAAGGTTTAGGGTGAGGGTTAGGTTGAGGGTGAGGGTTAGGGTTAGGTTGAGGGTTAAGGTGAGCGTTAGGGTAAGGTTTAGGTTTAGGTTTAGGGTTAGGGTGAGGGTTAGTGTGAGGTTTAGTTTTAGGGTTAGGGTTAGGGTTAGGGTGAGGGTTAGGGTGAGGGTAAGGGATAGAGTGAGGTTTAGGGTGACGCTGAGTGTTAGGGATAGCATTAGGGTTAGGGTTAGGTTTATGTTTAGGGTTAGGGTTAGGATTAGGTTTAGGGTGAATGTGAGGGTTAGGATTAGGGTTAGGGTTAGGGTGAGAATGAGGGTGAGGGTTAGGGTTAGGGTTAGGGTGAGGGTTAGGTTTAGGGTGAGGGTTAGGGTTAGGGTGACGGTGAGGTAAGGGTTAGGGTGATAGTTTTTATTAGGATTAGGGTTAGGGTGAGTTTTAGGATTAGGGTGAGGGTGAGTGTTAGGTTTAGGAGTAGGGTTAGGTGTAGGGTTAGGCTAAGGGTGAAGGTGAGGGTGAGGGTCGGAGTTAGCATTAGGGTTAGTGTTATGGTGAGTTGAGGGTTAGGATTAGGGTTAGGGTTAGGGTGAGAGTGTGGGTGAGGTTAAGAGTTAGGGTTAGGTTTAGGGTTAGGGTGAGGGTTAGGCTGAGGGTTAGGGTTAGGGTTAGGGTTAGGGTGAGTGAAAGTGTTAGGTTGAGGGTTAGGATGAGGGTTAGATTTAGGCTTAGGTTTCGGGTGAGGATTAGTGTGAGGGTTAGTGTTAGGGTTAGGGTTAAGGTTAGTTTGAGAGTTAGGCTGAGGGTAACGGTTAGGGTGAGGGTTATGGTGAGGGTGAGGAATAGGGTTAAGTTGAGGGAAGGTTTAGGGCGAGGTTTAGTGTGTGGATGAGGGTTAACGTTTGCATTAGGTTTACGGTGAAGGTGAGAGTTAGGGTGAGGTTGAGGGCACGGGTTAGGGTGAGGACTAGGGTTAGGGTGATCGTTAGGGTGAGGGTTCATTTTAGGGTTAGTGTTAGGGTTAGGGTGAGGGTTAGGTTTAGGATTAGTGTTATGGTGAGTGTAAGGGTTAAGGTGAGGTTTAATGTGAGGGTGAGGGTTAGGGCTAGCATTAGGGTTAGAGTGATGGTTAGAGTGAGGGTTAGGCTGAGGGTGAGGTTTAGAAATAGCATTAGGGTTTGGATTAGTTTTAGGGTGAGGGTTAGGGTTGCAGTTATGTTTAGCTTGAGGGTAAGTGTGAGGGTTATGCTGAGGGTTAGGGTTAGGTTTAGGGTAAAGTTTAGGGTTAGGGTTAGGGTTAGTGTGAGGGTGAGGGTGAGGGTTAGGGTTAGTGTTAGGGTGAGGGTTAGGGTGAGAGTGAGGTTTAGAGTGACGGTGAGGGAAAGGTTTAGGGTGAAGGCTAGGGTTAGTGTTAGGGTAAAGGTTAGGTTTAGGTTTAGAGTGAGGGTGAGGGTGAGGGTTAGGTTTAGGATTAGGCTTAGATTTAGGGTTAGGCTTAGGGTGAGGGAGAGGGTGAGCATCAGATTTAGTTTTAAGATGAGGGTTAGGGTTATGCTTATGTTTAGGGTGAAGGTGAGGGTCAGGTTGAGTGTCAGGGTGATGGTGAGGATGAGGGTGAGTGTGAAGATTAGGGTTAGTGTTAGGTTTAGTGTGAGGGTTTGGCTGAGTGGTAGGGTTAGGGTGAGGGTTAGGGTGAGGTTTAGGGTTAAGGTTAGAGTTAGGGTTACTGTGAGTTTGAAGGTGAGGTTAAGGTATAGGGTAAGGTTAGGGTGAGGTTGAGGTTTAGGGTTAGTATTAGAGTTAGGGTGAGGGTTAGGGTTAGGATTAGGTTGTAGGTGAGGGTGAGGGCTAGTGTTACCATTAGAGTTATGGTTAGGGTTAAGTTTAGGTTTAGGGTTAGGGTTAGGCTGAAGTTAGGGGTGAGGTTGAGGGTGAGGGTTAGGCTTAGGGTTAGGGTAAGGGTGTGGGTTTCGGTTAGGAAAGTCTTAGGGATAGGGTTAGGATAAGGATTAGGGTAAGGCTGAGGTTTAAGGTGAGGGTTAGGGTTATATGAGGATCAAGGTTAGGGTTAGGATGAGGGTTAGGGTGAGTGTGAGGTTGAGGGTGAGGGTGTCGAAGAGGGATAGGCTTAAGGTGAGGGTGAGGCTTAGAGTTTGGTTTAGGGTTATTGTTAGAGTGAGGGTAAGGTTTAGGGTGAGGGATAGGGTGAGGGTGAGGTTTAGGGTTAGGTTGAGGGTTAGGGTGAGCTTTAGGGTGAGGGTTAGGTTTAGGTTTAGATTTAGGGCCAGGGATAGTTTGAGGTATAATGTTAGTCTTAGGGTTAGGGTTAGGGTGAGGGTTAGGGTGAAGGTAAGGGTTAGAATGTGGGTTAGGGTGAGTTTGAGGGTTAGGGATAGCGTTTGGGTTAGGTTTAGGCTTAGGGTGAGGGTTAGGTTTAGGGTAAGGTTTATGGTGAGTGTGAGGGTTAGGGTTAGCGTTAGGGTTAAGTTTAGGGTTTAGAGTGAGGGTTAGGGTTAGGCTTAGGGTTAGAGTGCGGGTGAGGGTAAGGGTTAGGTTTAGGGTTAGGGTTAGGTTGAGGGTTAGGGTTAAGTTGACGGTGAGGGTAAGGGCTAGGGTGAGGATTAGTGTTAGGGTTAGGGTTAGGGTGAGGTTTAGGGTTAGGGTTAGGGTGAGGGTGAGAGTTAGGTTTAGGATTAAGCTTAGGTTTAGAGTTAGGCTTAAGGTGAGGGTGAAGGTGAGGGTCAGAATTAGGTTTAAGGTGAGGGTTAATGTTATGTTTTGGGTTAGGGTGAAGGTGACGGTGAGGGTTAGGTTGAGGTTGATGGTGAGGGTGAGGGTGAGGGTTAGGTTTAGGGTGAGGGTTAGGGTTATAGTTAGGGTTAGGGTGAGGGTGAGGGTTAGGGTGAGAGTGATGGTGAGGTTGAGGATGAGGGTGTGGGGTAGGGTTTGGGTGAGGGTTAGAGATAGTGTTAGAGTTAAGGTTAGGGTGAGGGTTAGTGTTAGGGTTAGGGTTAGGATGAGTGTTAGGCTGAGGGTTAGGCTTAGGGATAGGGTGAGGATAAGGGTTAGGGTGAGTGTGTGGATTAGGGTTAAGGTTAGGGTGATGTTAGGGATAGGGTGAGGGTTAGGGTGAGGTTTTTGTTTAGTGTTAGGTTTAGAGTTAGCGTGAGCGTGAGCGTGAGGGTTAGGGTTAGGGTTAGGGTTACGGTTAGGTTGAGGGTGAGGGTTAGGGTGAGGGTGATGGTGAGGTTGAGGTTGAGGGTG
Source organism: Dipodomys merriami (assembly GCF_024711535.1). Classification (NCBI taxonomy): domain Eukaryota; kingdom Metazoa; phylum Chordata; class Mammalia; order Rodentia; family Heteromyidae; genus Dipodomys; species Dipodomys merriami. The sequence continues at coordinate 18,032,059 of NW_027203715.1, read as the reverse complement.
AGGGTTAGGGTTTGGGTGAGGGTCAGGGTTAGTGTTAGAAGTAAGGTTAGGGTGAGTGTTAGGGTTAGGGTTAAGGTTAGGATGAGTGGTAGGCTGAGGGTTAGGCTTTGGTATAGGGTGAGGGTAAGGGTTAGGGTGAGTGTGTGGATTAGGGTTAAGGTTAGGGTGAGGTTAGGGTTAGGGTTATGGTTAGGGTGAGCGTTTTCTTTAGTGTTAAGTTTAGAGTTAGTGTGAGGATGAGGGTTAGGGTTTCAATTAGTGTTAGGGTTAGGGTTATACTGAGATTGAGGTTTAGGCTCAGTGTGAGGGTTAGGTTTAGGGTGAGGGTTAGGATTAGGATTAGGGTTAAGTTTAGGGTGAAGGTTAGGGTTAGGGTTAGGTTTAGGATGAGGGTTATGCTGACGGTTAGGGTTAGGGTTCAGGGGAGGATAAGGGTTAGGGTGAGAATTAAGGTGTGGGCGAGGGTTAGGTTTAGGCTTAGGGTTAGGGTTAGAGTGTGGGTTAAGGTGAGGATAAGGGTTAGAGTGAGGGTTAGGGTGAGGGTGAGGGATAGGGTTAAGGTGAGGGTACGTGTTAGTGCGAAGTTTAGGGTGAGGTTGAGAGTTAGTGTTAGCATTAGGTTTATGGTGAGTGTGAGGGTAAGGGTGAGGTTAGGGTTAGGGTTAGGTATAGGGTGAAGATTAGGGTTAGGGTTAGGTTTAGGGTGAGGGTTATGCTGAGCGTTAGGGTAGGGTGAGTGTTAGGGTGAGGATTAGGGTTAGGTTTAGTGTTAAGGTTAAGGTGAGGTTGAGGTTGAGGTTAAGGGTTAGGGTGAGGGTTAGGGTGAGTTTGAGGTTTAGGTTTAGCATTAGGGTTAGGTTTAGGGTTAGGGTTAGGGTTAGGGTTAGGTGGAGCGTGGGGTGAGTTTGAGGATGGGGGTTAGGGTTAGGTTCAGTTTTAGGGTGAGGGCTAAGGGTGAGGGTGAGGGTTAGGCTTAGGGTTAGGGTGAGGGTGAGGATTTCGTTTAGGAAAGGCTTAGGGTTAGGATTAGGGTGAAGATTAGGTTTAGGGTGAGGTTTAAGGTGAGGGTTAGGGTTAAGGTGAGGATTAGGGTTAGGGTTAGGGTGAGTGTTAGTGTTAGGGTGATATTTAGTGTGAGGGTGAGTGTTTGGGTGAGGGTGAGGGTGATTTTGAGGAAGAGGGTGTAGATAAGGGTTAGGGTTAGGGTGAGGTTTAGGGTGACAGGGAGGGTTAGGTTGAACTTGAGGGTTAGGGTTAGGGTTAGGGTGAGCATTAGGTTATAGAGTAGGGTGAGGCGTAGTGTGAGGGGTAGGGTTAGGGTTAGGGTGAGGGTTAGGGTTAATGTGAGTGTTAGGGTTAGGATTAGGGATAGTGTGAGGATAAGGATTAGGTTTAGGGTTAGGGTGATAGTGAGGGTTAGGGTTAGCTTTAGAGTTAGAGTGAGAGTTAGGGTGCGGGTTAAGGTGAGGTTTAGGGTTAATATGAGGGTGAGGTTTAGAATTAGTTTTAGGGTGAGGTTTAGTGTAAGGGTGAAGTTTAGGGAAAGGTAAGGGTGGTGGTGAGGGTTCAGGTGAAGATGAGTTTTAGGTTGTGAGTGACAGGGTTAGGGTGAGGGTTAAGGTGTTGTTGAGGGTTAGGGTGAGGGAGAGTGTTAGGGTTAGTGTTAGGTTTAGAGTTAAGGTGGGGGTGAGGGTTAGGGTTTGAATTAGGGTCAGGCTTAGGGTTATACTGAGATTGAGGTTTAGGCTGAGTGTGAGGGTTAGGGTTAGGGTGAGGGTTAGGATTCGGGTTAGGATTAACGTTAGGGTTAGCGTTAGGTTTAGGATGAGGGTTAGGCTGACAGCGTTAGGGTTTGGGGGAGGATAAGGTTTAGGGTGACGATTAAGGTGTGGGTGAGGGGTAGGGTTAAGCTTAGGGTTAGGGGGAGTGTTAGGGGGAGGGTTAGTGTTAGGTTTAGGGTTAGGGTTAGGGTGAGGGTTAGGGTGAGTCTAAGTGTTAGGGTGAGGGTTAGATGAGGGTGAGGGATAGGGTTAAGGTGAGTGTACGTGTTAGGGCGAGGTTTAGGGTGAGGTTGAAGTTCAGTGTTAGCATTAGGTTTATGATGAGTGTGATGGTTAGGGTGAGGTTAGGGTTAGGGTTATGTATAGGGTGAAAATTAGGGTTAGGGTTAGCTTTAGGGTGAGGGTTAGGCTGAGGGTTAGGGTTAGGGTTAGGTTTATTGTGAGTGTTTTGGTGAGGGTTAGGGTTAGGGTAATGTTAAGGTTAGGGTGAGGTTGAGGGTGAGGTAAGGTTTAGGGTGAGGGTCAGGGTGGGGTTGACGTTTAGGTTTAGCATTAGGGATAGGTTAAGGGTTAGGCTGAGGTTTAGTGTTAAGGTTAGGTGGAGGGTGGGGTGAGTTTGAGGATGGGGGTTAGGGTTAGGTTCAGTTTTAGGGTGAGGGCTAGGGTGAGGGTGAGGGTTCGGGTTAGGCTTAGGGTGAGGGTGAGGGTTTCGGTTAGGGAAGGCTTAAGTTTAGGTTTAGGGTGAGGTTTAAGGTGAGAGTTAGGGTTAAGGTGAGGATTAGGGTTAGGGTTAGGGTGAGGGTTAGTGTTAGGGTGATGTTTAGGGTGAGGGTGAGAGTTAGGGTGAGGGTGAAGGTGAGGGTGAGGGTGTAGATAAGGTTTAGGGTTAGGGTGAGGGTTAGGGTGACAGTGAGGGTTAGGGTGAAGTTGAGGGCTAGGGTTAGGGTTAGGGTATGGGTAGGATGAGGGGTAGAGTGAGGGGTAGGGTTAGGGTAAGGGGGAGGGTTAAGGGTTAATGTGAGTGTTACGCTTAGGATTAGGGATAGTGTGAGAATAAGAATTAAGGTTAGGGTTAGTGTGAGAGTGAGGGTTAGGGTTAGCTTTAGAGTTAGAGTGAGAGTTAGAGTGAGGGTTAAGGTGAGGTTTAGGGTTAGTATGAGGGTGAGGGTTAGAGTTAGGTTTGGGGTGAGGGTTAGGGTTAGGGTGAGGTTTAGGGAAAGATAAGTGTGGGGTTGAGGGTTCGGGTGAAACTGAGTTTTAGGGTGTGGGTGACAGTGTTTGGTTGAGGGTTAATGTGACGGTGAGGGTTAGGGAGAGGGTGAAAGTTAGGGTTGTGGCGAGGATTAGGTTTAGAGTTAGGGTTAGGGTTATGATGTGGGTAAGGTTTAGGATGGGGTTTAGGGTCAGGGTGTGGTTTAGGGATAGCGTTAGAATTAGGGTGAGGTTTAGGGTGAGGGTTAGGGTTCAGGTTAGGCTTAGGGTGATGGTGAGGTTTAGAGTTAGGGTTAGGATTAGGGTTAGGGTTAGGCTGAGGGTGAGGGTGAGGGTGAGGTTTAAGTTTAGGGTGAGGGTTATGTTTAGGGTTAGGGTTAGAGTTAGGTTGAGGGTTATGGTTAGGGTTAGGGAGACGGTTTGGCTGAGGCTTAGGGTTAAGTTTAGGATTACGGTGAGGGAAAGGTTAAGGTTAGGGTGAGGGTTAGGGTTAGTGTTAGGTTTAGAGTTAGGGTGAGGGGGAGGGTTAGGGTTTGAATTAGGGTTAGGGTTAGGGTTATACTGAGATTGAAGTTTAGGCTGAGTGTGAGGGTTAGGGTTAGGGTGAGGGTTAGGATTAGGGTTAGGGTTAGGGTGAGGGTTAGGGTTAGCGTTAGGTTTAAGATGAGGTTTAGGCTGACAGTTAGGGTTAGGGCTCGGGGAGGATAAGTTTTTTGGTGAGGATTAAGTTGTGGGTGAGGATTAGGGTTAAGCTTAAGTGCTAGGGTGAGGGTTAGGGTGAGGGTTAGTGTTAGGTTTAGGGTTAGGGTTAGGGTGAGGGTTAGGGTGAGTCTAAGTGTTAGGGTGAGGGTTAGGTTGAGGGTGAGGGATAGGGTTAAGGTGAGGGTAGGTGTTAGGGCGAGGTTTAGGGTGAGGTTGAAGTTTAGTGTTAGCATTAGGTTTATGATGAGTGTGAGGCTTAGGGTGAGGTTAGGGTTAGGGTTAAGTATAGGGTGAAAATTAGGGTTAAGGTTAGCTTTAGGTTGAGGGTTAGGCTGAGGGTTAGGGTTACAGTGAGGTTTATTGTGAGTGTTAGGGTGAGGGTTAGGGTTAGGGTTAGTGTTAAGGTTAGGGTGCGGTTGAGGGTCAGGGTAAGGTTTAGGGTGAGTGTTAGGGTGAGATTGAGGTTTAGGGTTAGCATTAGGGTTAGGTGAAGGGTTAGGGTGAGGTTTAGGGTTAGGGTTAGGTTGAGGGTGGTGTTTGGTTGAGGGTGAGTGTTAGGGTTAGGGTCAGTTTCACGGTGAGGACTAGGGTGAGGGTGAGGGTTAAGGTTAGGGTTAGGGTGAGGGTGAGGTTTAAGGTGAGGGTTAGGTTTAAGGTGAGGATTAGGGTTAGGGTTAGAGTGAGCGTTAATGTTAGGGTGATGTTTAGGGTGAGGGTAAGATTTAGGGTGAAGGTGAGGGTGAGGGTGAGGGTGAGGGTGTAGATAAGGGTTAGGGATAGGGTGAGGGTTAGGGTGACAGTGAGGGTTAGGGTAAAATTTGAGGGTTAAGGTTAGGGTTAGGGTATGGGCTAGATTGAGGGGTAGGGTGAGGGGTAGGGTTAGGGTAAGGGGGAGGGTTAGGGTTAATGTGAGTGTTAGGGTTAGGATTAGGGATAGTGTGAGGATAAGGATTAGGGTTAGGGTTAGGGTTAGCGTGAGAGTGAGGTTTAGGGTTAGCTTTAGAGTTAGGGTGAGAGTTAGGGTGAGGGTTAAGGTAAGGTTTAGGATTAGTATGAGGGTGAAGGTTAGAATTAGGTTTAGGGTGAGCGTTAGGGTTAGGGTGAGGTTTAGGGAAAGGTAAGGGTGGGGGTGAGGGTTGGGGTGAAGGTGAGTTTTAGGGTGTGGGTGACAGTTAGGGTTTGGGTGAGGGGTAATGTGACGGTGAGTGTTAGGGTTAGGGTGAAAGTTAGGGTTGCGGTGAGGAATAGGTTTAGAGTTAGGGTTAGGGTTATGATGAGGGTAAGGTTTAGGATGGGGTTTAGGTTCAGGGTGAGGTTTAGGGATAGCGTTAGAATTAGGGTGAGATTTAGGGTTAGTGTTATGGTTCAGGTTTGGCTTAGGGTGATGGTGAGGTTTAGAGTTAGGGTTAGGATTAGGGTTAGGGTTAGGCTGAGGGTGAGGGTGAGGGTGAGGGTGAGGTTTAGGGTTAGGGTGAGGGTTAAGTTTAGGGTTAGGTTTAGAGTTAGGTTGAGGGTTATGGTTAGGGTTAGGGAGACGCTTTCGCTGAGGCTTAGGGGTAAGTTTAGGATTAGGGTGAGGGAAAGGTTTAGGGTTAGGATGTGGGTTAGGGTTAGGTTTAGGTTTAGGGTTAGGGTTAGGTTGAGGTTTACTTTTAGGGTTAGGGTTAGGTTGAGGGTAAGAGTTGGAGTGAGGGTTAGGGTGAGGGTGAGGTTTATGGCGAGAGTTAGGGTTAGGGTTAGGTTTAGGGTGAATATTAGGGTTAGGGTTAGGGTTAGGGTGAGTGTGAGGGTTAGGGTTAGTATGAGGGTTATGGTTACGGTGAGATTTAGAGTGACAGTGAAGGTAAGTGTTAGGGTGAGGGCTAGTGTTAGTTTTAGGTTTAGAGTGAGGTTTAGGTTTAGGATTAGGTTTAGGGTTAGGGTGAGGGTAAGGATTAGAGTGAGTGTTAAGGTTTGGGTGAGGTTTTGGGATAGCATTAGGGTTAGGGTTAGGCTTAGGGTGAGGGTAGGGTTACCGTTAGGTTTGGGGTGAGGGTGAGGTTTATGTTTAGGGTTAGAGATAGGGTTAGGGTTAGGGTTAGGGTGAGGGTTAGGATTAGCGTTAGTGTTAGGGTGAGGGTTAGGGTTAGGGTTAGGGTTAGCGTTAGGGTTAGGCTTAGGTTTAGGGTGAGGGTTAGAGTTAGGGTTAGTGTGTGTGTTAGGGTTAGGGTGAGGGTTAGGGTTAGGGTTAAGGTTAGGGTGTGGGTGAGGGTTATGGTTAGTGTTAGGGTGAGGGTTAGGGTTAGGGTGATGTTTAAGTTGAGGGTGAAGGTTAGGGTGAGTGTTAGGGTGTGGGTGAGGGTTAGGGTTAGAGTGAGGGTTAGGGTGATGGTTAGGGTTAGTTTTAGGGTTAGCATTAGAGTGAGGGTTAGTGTTAGGGTTAGGGTGAGTGTTAGGGTTAGGGTGAGGGTTAGGGTTAGGGTTAGGGTAAGGTTGAGTGTGAGGGTGAGGGTGCGGGCGAGGTTTAGGGTAGGTTTAGGTTTCGGAGAGGTTGAGGGTTAGGTTTAGGATTAGGGTTATGGTTAGGGTTAGGCTAAGGATGAGGGTGAAGGTGAGAGTGAGGGTTAGGGTTAGTGTGAAGATTAGTGTTAGGGTTAGGATTTGGGTCAGGGTGAGTGTGAGGGTTAGGGTGAGTGTTAGCTTTCGAGTTCGGGTGAGGGTTAGGGTGTGGGTGAGGTTAGGGTTAGGTTTAGGGTGAGGGTTAGGGTGAAGGTGTGGGTTAGGGTAAGGGTGAGGGTTAGGGTTAGGGTTAGATTTAGAGTGAGGGTTAGTGTTAAGGTTAGGATTAGGGTAAGGTTAAGGTGAGGGTTATGGTTATGGTTAGGTTTGGGTTAGTGTGAGGATTAGGGTTAGGGTGAGGGTTAGGTTTAGGGTTAAGTTTAGGGTGAAGGTGAAGGTGAGCTTTAGGTTTAGGTTTAGCTTGACGGTTAAGGCTAGAGTGAGGTTTAAGGTGAGGGTGAAGGTGAGGGTAAGGGTTAGGATGAGGGTTAGGGTGAGGGTGAGGTTTAGGCTTTGCATTAGGGTTAGGGTTAGGGTGAGGGTTAGGTTTAGGGTTAGTGTTTGGGTGAGGGTGAGGTTGACATTTAGGGTTTGGTTAAGGGTTAGGTTTAGGGTTAGGTTGAGGCCTAAGGTGAGGGTGAGGTTGAGGGTTAGGGTTAAGGTGCGGGTTAGGTTTAGGGTGAGTTTTATGGTGAGGGTTAGGGTTAGGGTTAGGGTGAGGGTTATGTTTAGTGTGAGGGTTAGGGTTAGGGTTAGAGTTAGCTTTAGGGTAATTGTAAGGGTTAGGCTGATTGTTAGACTGAGAGAGAGGGATAAGGTCAGGGTAAGTGTTATGGTGAGGGTTAGGGTGAGTTTCAGGGTTAGGGTTAGGGTGAGAGTGAGGGTTATGGTGAGGGTGAGGGTGAGGGTTATGGTTAGGGTGATGTTTAGGGTAAGGTTGAGGGTTAGAATGACAGTGAGTGTTCCGGTGAGGGTGAGGATTAGGTTGTCCGTGAGGGTTAGATTTAGAGTGAGGTTTACGATGAAGGTGAGTGTTAGGGTTAGGGTGAGGATTAGGGTTAGGTTTAGGTTTAGGGTGTGGTTTAGGATTAGGGTTAGGTTTAGGGTGAGGTTTAGGATGAGGGGTAGTGTCCAGGTTAGTGTTAGTGTGAGGGTTAGGGTTATGGTTAGGGTTAGGGTTAGGATAAATGTTAGCTGAGGGTCAGGGTTAGCCTTAGGGTTAGGGTGAGGTTAAGGTATAGGGTTAGGGTGAGGGTTAGGGTTAGGGTGTGGGTTAGGGTTAGGGTTAGGGTAAGTGTGAGGATGATGGTGAGGTTTTGCTTTAGGTTTAGGGTGAGGGTGAGGGTGAGGGTTAGCTTTAGGATTAGGGTTCGTGTTACGGTTAGGATTAGGGTGAGGGTTCGGGTGAGGGTTCGGGTTAAGTTTAGGGTGAGGGTGAGGATGAGGGTTAGGGTAAGGTTTAGGGTTAGAGTTAGGCTGAGGGTATGGGTGATCGTTACAGTTTTATGCGGGTTAGGTTTAGGATTACGCTGAGGGTGAGTGTGAGGTTGACGTTGAGGTATAGGATTCGGGTGAGGGTTAGTTTTAGGGTTAGGGTGAGCGTTATGTTTCGATTTAGGGTTAGGATGAGGGTTAGGCTGAGGAGTAGGGTTAAGTTTATGGTGAGGGTTTGAGTTAGTGTGAGGGTTACGGTTATGTTTAGGCTTAAGGTTAGGGTGAGGATAATGGTTAAGGTGAGTGTTAGTGTGAGCATGTGGTTTAGGGTTAGGGTTAGGGTTAGTGTCAAGTTTAGGCTGAGTGATAGGGTTAGGGTGAGGGTGAGGTTTATGGTTAGGGTTAGGGTTCGAGTTCGTTTTAGAATTAGGGTTAGGTTTATGGTTAGGCTGAGGGTGAATGTACAGGTGAGATTGAGGCTTAGTGTTAGGGTTAAATTTGGGGTTAGTGTGAGGGTTAGGGTTAGGGTTAGGGTTAAGATGAGGTTAAGGGTTAGGGTGAGAGTTGGCATGAGGGTGAATGTTAGGTTTAGGGTGATGGTTAGGGTTAGGGTGTGGGTTAGGTTTAGTGTTAGTGTTAGGGTGATGGCGAGGTTGAAGGTTAGGGTTAGGGTGAGGGTGAGTGTTAGGGTTAGAGTGAGGGTTAGGGTTAGCGTTAGGGAGAGAGTTAGGTTCAGTGTGAGGGTTAGGGTTTGGGTTAGAGTTAGAGTTAGTGTGAGGATAAGGGTTAGGGTGAGGATTAGGGTGAGGGTGAGGGTTAGGGTTAATGTGAAGGTTAGGGTCAGTGTTAGGTTTAAGTTTAGGGTTAGGGTGACGGTGAGTGTTAGGGTAAGTGTTAGGGTGAGGGTTAATGTTATGGTTATGGTGAGGGTTAGGGTTAGGGTTCGGGTTGTGGTTAGCCTGAGGGTAAGGGTGAGGGTTAGCTTTAGATTTAAGGTTTGGGTGAGGGTGAGGGTGATGGTTAGGTTTTAGGATTAGGGTTAGTGTTAGGGTTAGGCTTCAGGTGTGTGTGAGGTTAAGGGTTAGAGTGAGGGTTAGGGTTAGGGTGAGGGTTAGGTTTAGCCATACGGTGAGGGTGAGGGTGAGGTTTAGGGATAGGTTTAGGGTTATAGTTAGGGTAGGGTGTAGGTGAGGGTTAGGTGCAGGATTAGGGTTAGTGTTAGGGTTAGGTTGAGGGTGAGGGTTAGGATAAGGTTTAGGGTGAGGGTTAGGGTTAGGGTTAGGGTTGGGGTGAGGGTTAGAGTTAAGATTATGGTTCGGATGAGGTTTAGGGTTAGAGTGAGTGTTAGGGTGAGGATTCGGGTTCGGATGATGGTGCGATTTAGTGTGTGGGTGAACGTTAGGGTTAGGTTGAGGTTTAGGGTGACTATGAGGGTTACGGTGAGGGTGTGGGTTAGGGTTAGCAATAGTGTGAGGGTTAGGTTTAGGGTTCGGATTAGGGTCAGGGTTAAGGTGAGGGTTAGGGTTAGCGTTAGGGTTAGGGTTGGGTGAGGTTTAGGGTGAGGTTGAGGGTTAGGGTTAGCGTTAGTTTTAGGGTGAGGGTTAGCTTGAGTATTAAGGTTAGGGTTATTTTAGGATTAGGGTGAGGGTTAGAGTGAGGGTTAAGATTAGAGTTAAGGTTAGGGTTATTGTGAGGATTAGGGTTAGGGTTAGGGTGAGGTAAGGTTTAGGGTGAGATTTATAGTGAGGGTTAGGGTTAGCGTTAGGGTTACGGTGAGGGTTAGGGTGAGGGTGAGGGTTAGGGTTAGGGTTAGGGTGAGGGTGAGGTTTAGGGCTATTGTGAGGGTGAGATTTAGTTTTAGGGTGAGGGTTAGGGATAGGGTTAGGGTTAAATTTAGGGTGAGGGTTAGGGTTAGATTTAGGGTTAGAGTTAGCCTGAGGGGGTGGGTGATAGTTAGGGTTAGGATGATGGTTAGGTTTAGGGTTAGGCTGAGGGTTCGGGTTAGGTTGAGGGTGAGGGTGAGGGTCTGGGTTCGGGTTAGGCTTAGGGTTAGGGTGAGGTTGACGTTCAGGTTTATGTTTAGGGTTAGGATGATGGTTAGGCCGTGGAGTATGTTTAGATTTAGGCTGATGGTTAGCGTTAGTGTGAGTGTTAGGGTTAGGGTTAGGGTGAGGGTAATGGTTAGTTTGAGTGTTAGGGTGAGGGTGTGGTTTAGGGTTAGGGTTATGGGTAGTGTGAAAGTTAGGGTCAGGTTCTGGGTTATGGTTAGGGTGAGGGTGATGGTGTGGGTTAAGGTTAGGGTGATATTTAGTGTAAGCGTTTGGATTAGAGTGACGGTGAGGTTTTGGCTCAGGGTGAGGGTTAGGTTGTGTGTGAGGGTTAGATTTAGGGTGAGTGTTAGGGTGAGGGTGAGTGTTAAGGTGAAGGTGAGGTTTAGGGTGAGTTTGAGGGTGAGGGTGATGGTAAGGTTTAGTGTGTGGTTGAGGGTTAGGTTTAGATTGAGGGTCAGGGTGACAGTGAGGGTTAGGGTGAGGGTGTGGTTTAGGGTTAGGGTTAGCGTTAGTGTGAGGGTAAGGGTTAGGGTTCGAATTTGGGTGAGGATAAAGGTGGGTGTTAGGGTTAGATTTAGGGTTAGGGTTAGTATGAGGATTAGGGTTAGGTTTAGGGTTAGGGTTAGGGTGAGGGTGAGGGTTAGGATTAGCTTTAGGATTAGGGTGAGTGTTAGTGTAATGGTTAGGGTTAGGGTTATGATGAGGTTTAGGGTTAGGGTGAGGATTAGGCTTAGGGTGAGGGTGAGGGTGAGGGTGAGGATTAGTTTTAGCGTGAGGGTTAGGGTCACATTTAGGGTGAGGGTTAGTGTTAGGGTGATGTTTATGGTTCGGGTTCCGGTTCGGGTGAGGGTGAGGGTTAGGGTGTGAGTGAGGGTTATTGTAAGGGTGAGGTTTAGGGTGATGGTGAGGGTGAGGATTAGTGTTAGTGTTAGGGTGAGGGTGAGGGTTAGTGTTAGGGATAGGGTTAGGGTTATGGCGAGGGTTAGGTTTACTCTGAGGTTTAGGGTTAGGGTTAGTGTTAAGATTAGTGTGGGGATAAGTGTTAGGGTGTGGGTTATGATTGGAGTGAGGGCTAGGTTTAGCGTAAATTTTAAGGTGAAGGTTAGGTTGAGGGTCAGGTTTAGGGTAAGTGTTAGGGTGAGGGTGAGGGTTAGGTTTAGGTTTAGGGTGAGGGTTAAGTTTAGGGTGGAGGTGTGGGTTAGATTTAGGGTTAGGGTGAGGTAAGGTTGAGGATTAGGTGAAGGGTTAGGGTTAGGGTTAGGTTGAGGGTGAGGGTGATGGTTAGGTTTAGGATTAGGTTTAGAGTTAGTGTTAGAGTGAGGGTGAGGTTAAGGGTTAGGGTTAGGGTGAGGGTTAGGTTTAGGGTTAGGGTTAGGGTGAGGGTAAGTGTGAGGATTAGGATTACGGTTAGGTTTAGGGTCAGGGTGAGGTTTAGGGTGAGGGTGAGTGTTCAGTTGAGGGTGAGGGTTAGGTTGTGGGTGAGGGTTAGGTTTAGGTTCAGGGTTAGAGTGAAGGTGAGGGTTAGGGTGAGGATGATGGTTGGGGTTAAGTTTAGCTTTAGGGTGAGTGTTAGGATTCGGTTTAGTATTAGGGTGAGGGTGAGGGTGAGGTTAAGGGTTAGGGTTACTGTTAGGGTTGGTGTGAGGATTAGGGTTAGGGTTAAGGTTAGGGTATGGCTAAGGTTTAGGGTGAGATTTAGGTTGAGGGTTAGGTTTAGCGTTAGGGTTACCGTGAGGGTGAGGGTTAGGGTTAGGGATATGGTGAGGGTGAGGTTTAGGGCTATGTTTAGGTTGAGAGTTGGGGTTAGGGTGAGGGTTAGGGATAGGGTTAGGGTTAAGTTTAGTGTGAGGGTTAGGGTGAGGGTTAGGTTTAGGTTTAGGTTTAAAGTTAGCCTGAGGGTGTGGGTGATGGTTGGGGTTAGGATGAGGGTTAGGGTTAGCGTTAGGCTGAGGTTGAGGGTGAGGGTTAGGTTTCAGATGAGGGTTAGGGTTAGGGTGAGGGTTAGGGTTAGCTTTAGGGTTTGGGTTAGGGTTAGGTTTAGGGTGAGGGATAGGGTGAGGTTTAGTGTTAGGGTTAGGGTTAGGGTGAGGGTTAGGCTGAGGGGTAGGGTTAGGGTTAGGGTGAGCGTAATGTTTAGGGTGAGTGTTAGGGTGAGGGTGTGGTTTAGGGTTAGGGTTAGTGTGAAGGTTAGGGTGAGTGTTAGAGTTAGGGTGAGGGTGAGGGTTATGTTTAGGGTTAGTGTTCAGGTTAAGGTTAGGATTAGGGTTAGTGTTAGGATTACTGTGAGGTTTAGGGTTAGGGTTAGGATGAGGGTAAGGGTTAGGGTGAGAGTTTGTGCGAGGGTGAGGGTTAGGTTAAGGGTGATGGTTAGGGTTAGGGTGAGGGTTAGGTTTAGTTTTAGTATTAGGGTGAGGGTGAGGTTGAGGGTTAGGGTTAGGTTTAGGATCAGGGTGAGGGTGAGGGTTATTGTTAGGATTAGGGTTAGTATTAGGATTAGCCTGAGAGTGAGGATGAGTCTGAGGGTTAGGTTTAGGATAAGGGTGAGTACTAGGGTGAGGGTGAATTTTAGGGTGACGGTGAGTGTTAGTGTGAGGGTGAGGTTTTCCTTTTGTTAAGGGTTAGGTTTAGGGTTGTGGTGTGGATTAGGTTGAGGCTGAGGGTTAAGGTGAGGTTTGGGGTTAGGGTGAGGGTTAGGGTTAGGGTTAGGGTGAGGGTTAGGGTTATGGTTATGGTGAGAGTTAGGCTTAGCGTGAGGGTTAGGGTTTGTGTTAGAGTTAAAGTTAGTGTGAGGATAAGGGTTAGGGTGAGGATTAGAATGAGGATGAGGTTTAGGGTTAGGGTGAAGGTTAGGGTGAGTGTTAGGGTTAAGTTTATGTTTAGGTTGAGGGTGAGTGTTAGGGTTACGGTTAAGGTGAGGGCTAGGGATAGGCTGAGGGTAAGGGTTAGGGTTTGGGTTATGGTTAGTGTGAGGGTAAGGGTGAGGGTTAAGGTTAGGGTTAGGTTTAGGGTTAGGGTGAGGGTGAGGGTGATGGTTAGGTTTTAGGATTAGTGTAAAGGTTATGGTTAGGCTTCAGGTGAGTGTGAAGGTGAGGTTTAGGTTAGAATTAGGGTGAGGGTTAGGGTTTGGCTTAGGGTGAAGGTGAGGGTGAGGGTGAGGTTGAGGTTTAGGGATAGGTTTAGGGTTATAGATAGGGTGAGTGTGTTGGTGAGGCTTAGGTGCAGGATTAGGGTTAGTGTTAGGTTTAGGCTGAGGATGAGGGTTAGTATAAGATTTAGGGTGAAGGTTTGGGTTAGGGTTAGGGTTGGGGTGAGGGTTAGGGTTAGGATTACTGCTAGGATTAGGGTTAGGTTTAGGGTTAGAGTGTGGGTTAGGGTGAGGATTCGGGTTCGGATGATGGTGAGGTTTAGTGTGTGGGTGAAGGTTAGGTTTAGGTTGAGGTTTAGGGTGACGGTCAGGGTTACGATGAGGTTGTGTGTTAGGATTAGCGATAGTGTGAGGGTTAGGTTTAGGGTTCGGATTAGGGTGAAGGTTAAGGTGAGGGTTAGGGTTAGGTTGAGGGTTATGGTGAGGGTGAGGGTGAGGGTTAGGGTTAGGGTGAGGGTTAGGGATATGGTTAGGGTTAGGGTTAGGGTGAGCGTAATGGTTAGGGTGAGTGTTAGGGTGAGGGTTTGGTTTAGGGTCTGGGTTAGGGTTAGTGTGAGGGCTAGGGTTAGGTTTAGGGTTAGGGTGATGTTTAGGGTGAGTGTGAGGTTTCAGGTAAGTGTGAGGGTTAGGGTGTGTGTGAGGATTAGGGTTGGGTGAAGGTTAGGGTTAGGGTTAGGTTGAGGTTTAGGGTTAGGATGAGGGTTAGGCTGAGGAGTAGGGTTAGGTTTAAGGTGAGGGTTAGAGTAGTGGGAGGGTTAGGTTTAGGGTTAGGTTTAGCGATAGGGTGAGCGTAATGGTTAGGGTGAATGTTAGGTTGAGGGTGTGGTTTAGGGTCAGGGTTAGGGTTAGTGTGAGGGCTATGGTTAAGGTTAGGGTTAGGGTGATGTTTAGGGTGAGGGTGATTGTTAGGGTGAGGGTGAGGTTTCAGGTAAGGGTGAGGGTTAGTGTTTGTGTGAGGGTTAGGTTTAGGGTGAGGGTTAGGATAACGGTGGAGGTTAGGGTGAGGGTGAGGGTTAGGGTTAGGGTTCAGGTTAGTGTGAAGGGTAGGTTGAGGGGTAGTGTTAGGGTTAGGGTGAGTGTTAGGTTTAGTGTGAGGGTTTGGGTGAGGTTTAGGAATTGGACGAGGTTGAGGGTAAGGGTTAGGGTGAGGTTAGGATTTGGGTTAACGTTAGGGTCATGGTGAGGATAAGGGTTAGTGTGAGGGTTAGCGTGTGGGTGAGGGTTAGGGTTACCGTTAGGTTTATGGTGAGGCTTAGGGTCAGGGTTAGGGTTAGGGTTAGGGTTAGTGTTAGGTTGAAGTGGAGGGTTAGGATTAGGGTGAGGTTTAGGTTTAGGGTTAGGGATAAGGTGAGGGTTAGGGTTAGGCTTAGGGTGAGGGTGAGTGTGAGGGTGAGAGTTAGGGTTAGGCTTAGGGTGAGGGTTAGCGTTAGGTTGATGTTTAGGGTGTGGGTCAGGTTTAGTATGAGAGTTCGGGTTCTGGTGAGGGTGAGGGTTAAGGTGTGAGTGCTGCTTAGGTTTAGGTTGAGTGTTAGGGTGTGAATGAGGCTTAGGGTTATTGTGAGGGTTAGGGCTAGGGTGAGGTTGAGGGTGAGGGTTATTGTGAGGGTTAGGGTGAGGGATAAGTGCAGGGTTAGGGTGAGGGTTAGTGTTAGTGTGTGGGTTAGGATTAGGGTTAAGGTTAGGTTTAGGGTGAGGATAATGATTATAGTGAGGGTCAGGGTGAGGGCTAGGGTGAGGGTGAGGATCAGGGTGAGGGTGAGGGCTGGGGTGAGGTTTAGGATTAGGGTTAGCGTTAATGTTAGAGTTAAGGTTAGGGTGAGGGTGAGGGGAAGTGTTATGCTGAGGGTTAGCGTTAGGTTTAGGGTTACCTTTAGTGTTAATGTGAGGGTGAGGGTTAGGGTGAGGGTGAGTTTTAGGGTTAGGGTGAGGGTTAGGGAGAGTGTGAGTGTTAGGGTAAGGTTGAGTGTTAGGTTTAGGATTAGGGTTAGGTTGAGGGTTAGCGTTAGGTTTAGGGTTACCGTTAGTGTTAATGTGAGGGTGAGGGTTAGGGTGAGGGTGAGGGTTAGGGTTAGGGTGAGGGTTAGGGAGAGTGTGAGGGTTAGGGTAAGTTTGAGTGTTAGGTTTAGGATTAGGGTTAGGTTGAGGGTTACGGTTAGGGTTTGGGTTAGGGTGACGTTTAGGTTGAGGGTTAGGTTTAGGCTTAGGGTTATTGTGAGGGTTACAATGAAGGTTAGGGTGAGGGTTAGGTTGAGGGTAAGTGTTATTGTGAGGGTTAGGGTGAGGTTGAGGGTTAGGTTGAGTTGTAGGGTGAGATTTAGTGTTAGGGTTAGGGTTATTGTGAGGGTTAGGGTGATGTTGAGGGTGAGGGTGAGGGTACGAGATATGGATAGGGTTAGGGTGAGGATTAGGGTTAGTGTGATGGTTAGGGTGAAGGTGAGGTTAATGTTTAGGGTGAGGTATAGGGTGAGGTTGAGTGTTAGGGTTGGGGTAATGGTTAGGTTGAGGGTTAGGGTGAGGGCTAGGTTTAGTGTTAGGGTGTGGGTGTGTATGAGGTTAAGGGTGAGGGTTAGGGTGAGTGTTAGGGTTAGGGTTAGGTTTATGTTTAGGGTTAGGGTGAGGGGTAGGGTTAGGGTTAGTGTGAGCCTTAGTGTTAGTGTGAGGGTTATGGTTAGGCTTAGGTTTAGGGTAGCCGTGAGCTAAGGGTAAGGGTGAGGTTTAGGATGAGGGTGAGGATTAGGGATAGGGTTAGGGTGAGGGTGAGAGTTAGGGTTAGGCTGAGGGGGAGGGGGAGGGTTAGGGTGAGGGTTAGCGTTAGGTTTAGGGTTACCGTTAGTGTTAATGTGAGGGTGAGGGCTAGGGTGAGGGTGAGGGTTAGGGTTAGGGTGAGGGTTAGGGTGAGGGTGAGGGTGAGGGTTAGGGTAAGATTGAGGGTTACGGTTAGGTTTTGGGTTAGGGTGAGGTATACTTTGAGGGGTAGTTTAACCTTGGAGTTATTGTGAGGGTTACAATGATGGTTAGGGTTAGTGTTAGGTTTAGGGTTTAGGTTAGGTTGAGGGTAAGTGTTAGGTTGAGGGTTCGGATGAGGTTGAGGGTGAGGGTTAGGGTTATGGTGTGTTGTAGGGTGAGATTTAGGGTTAGGGTTAGGGTTATTGTGAGGGTTAGGCTGAGGTTGAGGGTGGGGGTGAGGTTGCGAGATAGGGATAGGGTTAGGTTGAGGGTTAGGGTTAGTGTGTTGGTTAGGGTGAAGGTGAGGTTAAGGTTTAGGATAAGGTATACAGTGAGGTTGAGTGTTAGGGTTGGGGTAATGGTTAGGTTGAGGGTTAGGGTGAGGGCTAGGATTAGGGTTAGGGTGAGGGTGAGGGTGAGAGTGAGGGTGAGGGTTACAGTGAGGGTTAGGTTAGGGTGGGGGTTAGGGTTAAGGTTAGGTTTAGGTTGAGGGTTAGGGTGAGGGGTAGGGTTAGGGTTAGTGTGAGCTTTAGTGTTAGTTTGAGGGTTAGGGTTAGGGTTAGGTTTAGGGTTACCGTGAGCTAAAGTAAGGGTCAGGGTTAGGATGAGGGTGAGGTTAGGGATAGGGTTAGGGTGAGGGTGAGGGTTAGGGTTAGGGTGAGGATGAGGGTTAGGGTTATGGTGACGGTTATGGTGAGGGTGAGAGTTAGGGTGAGTTTGAGGGTTAGGTTTAGGATTAGGTTTAGGTTGAGGGTTACAGTTTGTGTTTGTGTTAGGGTGACATTTAGGTTGAGGGTTAGGTTTAGGCTTAGGGTTATTGTGAGGGTTAGAGTGAGGGTTAGGGTTATTGTTAGGGTTACGGTGAGGGTTAGGTTGAGGTTAAGTTTTAGGGTGAGTGTTAGGGTGAGGTTGAGGTTTAGGGTTAGGGTTAGGAATAGGGTGAGTTGTAGGGTGAGATTTAGGGTTAGGGTTAGGGTTAGAGTTATTGTGAGGTTTAGGCTGAGGTTGAGGTTGAGGGGGAGGATGCAGGATAGGGATAGGGTTAGGATGAGGGTTTGTGTTAGTTTGATGGTTATGGTGAAGATGAGGTTAAGGGTTAGGGGAGGGATAGGGTGAGGTTGAGTGTTAGGGTTGGGGTAACGGTTAGGTTAAGGGATAGGGTGATGGAGAGGGTTAGGGTTAGGGATAGGGTGAGGGTGAGGGTGATTGTTAGGGGGAGGGGGAGGTTCAGGGTGAGGTTGAGGTTTAAGCTTAGTTTTAGGGTAGGATGAGGTTGAGGGTCAGGGATACGATTAGGGTTAGGGTTAGTATTAGGCTGAGGGTGAGGGTGAGGGTGAGGGTTAGAGTTAGGGTTAGGGTGTAGGTTAGGGTTAGTTTGAAAGTTAGGGTGAGGGTGAGTGTAAGGGTTAGGGTGAGACTTAGTGTGACGGTGAGGTTTAGGGTTAGGGATCGGGTGAGGGTGAGGGTTAGGGTGAGGTTTAGGGTGAGGGTGAATGTTAGCGTTAGGATGAGGATTAGGGTTAGGATTATGGTTAGGGTGAGGACAAGGTTCAGGGTGAAGCTTAGGGTTAGGGTGAGTATTAGGTTTAGTGTGAGGGTTAGGGTTAGGTGAGGGTAAGGTTAAGAGTGAGGATTAGGGTGAGGGTGAGGGTTAGGGTGAGGGTGAGGTTGAGGGTGATTGTTAGGGTGACGGTGAGGGTTATTGTGACGGTTAGGTTTGGGGTTATGCTGAGGCTGAGGGTGATGATGAGGGTGAGAGTTAGGGTTGGCGTTAGGGTGAGGGCCATGGTGAGGGTGCGGTTTAGCATGAGCGTGAGGGTGAAACTGAGGATTTCGTTTAGGTAAGTGTTAGGGTTAGGGTTAGGGTGAGGATTAGGTTGAGGGTGAGGGTTAGGGTGAGGGTGAGAGGCTTAGAGTGAGGGTTAGGGTTAGGGTTAGGTTGTGGATTAGGGTTAGGTTGATGTTTAGGGTGAGGCTGAGGGTTAGGGTGAGGGTGAGGTTTTGGGTGAGGGTGAGTCGTAGTGTGTGGGTGAGGGTTAGGGTTAGGGTGAGCATTAGGGTGACGAGGTTTGGGTTAGGGTTAGGGTTAGGGTGAGGGTTAGGGTTAGGGTTAGGGTGAGGTGTAGTGTAAGATGTAAGGTTAGGGTTAGGGTGAGGTTTAGGGTTAGTGTGACGGTTATGGGTAGGGTTAGGGTGAGGGTAACGATTAGGGTGAGTGTTAGGGTGAGGATAAGGTTTAGGGATAGCATTAGGATTAGGGTGAGGGTTAGGGTGAGAGTTAGGTTTAGGGTTAAGATTAGGGTGAGAGTGAGGGTTAGGGTTAGGTTTAATGTGATGTTTAGTGTTAGGGTGAGGGTTAGTGTTAGGTTTATGGTTAGGGTGAGGGTGAGGGTGAGGGTTAGATTTTAGGTTAGGGTTAGGGTGAGGGTGAGGGTGAGGGTGAGGGTTAGGTTTCGGTTAGGATTAGGGTGAGGGTGAGGGTTAATGTGAGGCGTAGGTTTAGGTTTAGCGTGAGGGTTAGGTTTAGTGTGAGGGTTAGGGGGAGCGTTAGAGATAGGACGAAGCTGAGTGTAAGGGTTAGGGTGATGGTTAGGGTGAGGGTGAGTTTTAGGGTGAGGGTTAGGATTTGGGTTAAAGTTAGGGTTAGGGTGAGGATAAGGGTGCCAGTGAGGGTTCGGGTTACCGTTAGGGTTAGGGTGAGGTTTAGGGTGAGGGTTAGAGTTAGGGATAGCGTTAGGTTGAGGTTGAGATTTAGGGATAGGCTTAGTGCGAGAGTTAGTGTTAGGGTGAGGTTTAGGTTTAGGGTTAGGGTTAGGTTTAGGGTGAGGGTGAATGTGAGGATTAGGGTTAGGGTTAGGGTTAGGGTGAGGGTGAGGGTAAGGTTTAGGATTAGGGTTTGGCTTAGGGTTAGGCTTAGGGTGAGGGTGTGATGGTTAGGGTTAGGGTTAGGTTTAGGTTGAGGGTTAGCATTCAGTTGATGTTTAGGGTGAGGGTCAGGGTTAAGGTGAGTGTTCCAGTTCGGATGAGGGTGAATGTTAGGGTGTGGGTGAGGCTTAGGCTTAGGTTGAGGGTTTGTGTGTAGGTGAGGCTTAGGGTTAGTTAGAGTGAGGTTGAGGGTGAGGGTTAGGGTGAGGTGTAGGGTGAGATTTAGGGTTAGGTTAGGGTTAGGGTTATTGTGAGGGTTAGGCTGAGGTTGAGGGTGAAGGTGAGGGTGCGGTATAGGGATAGTGTTAGGGTGAGAATAGGGTTAGTGTGAGGGTTAGGGTGAAGGTGAGGTTAAGGGTTAGTGTGAGGGATAGGGTTAGGTTGAGTGTTAGGGTAAGAGTGACGGTTAGGGTTAGGGTTTGGGTTACGGTTAGGGGGAGGGTTAGGTCTAGTGTGAGGGTTAGGGTTAGCGTTAGAATTTGGGTAAGGGTAAGGATTAGGGTTCAAGTTAGGGTGAGAGTGAGGGTTAGGGTTAGCGTGAGTGTTAGGTTGAGTGTTAGGGTGAGGGTTAGGGTTAGGATTAGGATTAGGGTTAGGGTAAAGCTAAGGGTGAGGGTGAGGTTTAGGGTTAGGGTTTGGGTTAGGGTTCGCACTTGTGTGAGGTTTAGGAATAGGGTTAGGGTTAAGTTGAGGGCAAGGGTTAGGGTGAGGGTTAGGGTAAAGTTGAGCTTTAGGGATTGGGTTAGGGTTAGGATTATGGTGCGTGTGAGTCTGAGTGTTAGAGTTAGGCTTCGGGTTAGTGTTCTGGTGAGGTTTAGGGTTAGGGTTAGGGTTAGGGTAAGGGTGATGGTTAGGGTTAGTATTAGGGTTAGGGTGAGGGTGAGGATTAGGATTAGGGTTAGGGTTTGGGTTAAGCTGAGGGTGAGATTGAGTGTGAAGGTGAGGGTGAGGTTTAGGATTAGGCTTTGGGTTAGGGTTAGGGTGAGGGCTAGTGTTAGGGTGAGTGTTAGTGTGTGATTGAGGTTGAGTGTGAGGTTTTAGGTTAGTTTAGGTTTAGGTTTAGGGTTAGTGTTAGGGTTAAGGTGAGGTTTAGGGTGAGGGTCAGTGTTAGTGTGAGGGTTAGGGTAAGTTTGAGCGTTAGGGTTAGGGTTATGGTTACCTATAGGGTGAGATTTAGGGTTAGGGTTAGGTTTCGGGTTATTGTGAGTGTTAGGCTGAAGTTGAGGGTGAGGGTGAAGGTGCGGTATAGGGTTAGGTTTAGGGTAAGGGTTAGGGTTAGTGTGAGGGTTAAGGTGAATGTGAGGTTAAGGGTTAGGCTGAGGGATAGGGTGAGGTTGAGGTATAGGGTTATGGTAAGGGTTAGGTTGAGGGTTAGGGTGACGGTTAGGGTTAGGGTTAGGGTTAGGGGGTGACGGTTAAGGTTAGGGTTAGGGTTAGAGAGAGGGTTAGGTTTAGTGTGAGGATTAGGGTTAGGGTTAGGTTTAGGATTAATGTGAGGGTAAGTGTTAGGTTTAAGGTTAGGGTGAGAGTGTGGGTTAGGGTTAGGGTTAGAATGAGTGTTAGGGTGTGGGTTAGGGTGAGGGTTATGGTGAGGATTAATGTGAGGGTTACATTTAGGGTTAGGTTTAGGGTGAGGGTGAGGGATAGGGTGAGGGTTAGTTTAGGGTTAGGGTTAGGGTGAGGGTGAGGGTGAGGTTTAGGGTTAAGTTTCGGTTGAGGTTTAGGTTTAGGGTGAGGGCTAAGGTGAGGGTGTGGGTTAGGGCGAGTGTGAGGGTGAGGGTGAGGTTTTCAGTTAGGTAACGATTAGGGTTAGGGTTAGGATTAGGGTGAGGGTCAGGTTTAGGGTTGGGCTTAGGTTTAGGTTTAGAGTGAGGTTTAGGTTTAGGGTTAGGGTTAGGGTGAGGGTTAGGGTGAGGGTTAGGATTACGGTTAGGGTAAGGGTTTGTTTTAGGGTGAGGGTTAGGGTTAGGGTGAGGGTGAGGTTTAGGGTTAGGGTTAGGGTTAGAGTGAGGGTTAGTGTGAGGGTTAGGGTTAGGGTTAGGATGAGGGTTTGGGTTAGGGTGAGGGTTAGGGTTAGGTTTAGAGTTAGGGTTAGGGTGATGGTTAGGATGAGGGTTAGGGTTAGGGTTAGTGTTAGTGTTAGGATAAGGGTTAATGTGAGGGTTAGGGTGAGGGTGAGGGTTAGGTTTAGTGTTACGTTTAGGGTGAGGATTAATGCGAGGGTGAGATTTAGGGTTATGGTTAGGTTGAGGGTGAGGGTTAGGGTTAGGGTTAGGGTGATGGTGAGGGTGATGGTTAGGGTTAGGGTTTGGGTGATGATGAGGGTGAGGGTTAGGGTTAGTGTTAGGGTAATGGTGAGAATGAGGGTTAGCTTTAGGGTTAGGGTTAGTGTGAGGATAAGGGTTAGGGTGAGGTTTATGTTGAGGTTGAGGGTTAGGGTTAGTGTTAGGTTTAGGGTGAGGGTTAGTGTTAGGGTTAGTGTTAAGGTGAGGGTTAGGGTGAGGGTGAGGGTTTTTGTTAGGGTTAGCGTTAGGGTGAGGGTTAGAGTGAGGGTTAGGGTTAGGGTTAGGGTGAAGTTTAGAGTGAGGGTTAGTGTGATGTTTAGGTTTAGGGTGAGGGCTACGGTGATGGTGAGTGTTAGGGTGTGTGTGAGTGTGAGGGGGAGGTAAAGGTTAGGGTTATGGTTAGGGTGAGGATTAGGTTGAGGGTGAGGGTTAGTTTCAGTGTTAGGGTTAGTGTGAGAGATAGGGTTAAGGTAAGTGTGAGGATTAGGGTTAGGGTGAGGGTTAAGTTTAGGGTAAGGGTCAGTTTGAAGGTAAGGGTTAGGTTGAGGGTTAGTGTGAGGCTGAGGGTTAGGGTTAGCTTTAGGTTTAGGGTGAGGATTAATGTGAGTGTTAGGTTTATGGTTAGCGTTAGGGTGAGGGTTAGTGTGAGGGTCAGGGTTAGTGTTAGGGTGAGGGAGAGGGTGAGGTTTAGGGTTAGGGTTAGGGTGAGGTTTAGGTTTAGGGTGAAGGCTACGGTGAGGGTGTGATTTAGGGTGAGTGTGAGGGTGAAGGTGAGGGTTAGGGTTTGGTTTAGGTTTAGGGTGAGGCTTAGTGTGAGGGTTAGGGTTAGGGTTAGTGTAAGGTTTAGGGTTAGGTTGAGGGTTAGGTTTCAGGTTAGGGTTAGGGTGAGGGTGAGGTTGAGGGTTAGGCTTAGGATTAGTGTGAGGGTAAGGGTTCGGGTGAGGTTTAGTGTGAGGGTTAGGATTAGGGTTAGAGTAAGTGTTAAGTTTAGAGTGAGGGTTAAGTTTAGGGTTAGGGTTAGGGTGAATGTGAGGGTGAGTGCTAGCGTTAGGGTTATTGTGAGGATAACATTTTGGGTGAGGGTTAGGTTTAGGTTTAGGTTTACAGTTAGGTTTAGGTTTAGGGTTAAGGTGAGGATGAGGGTTAGGGACAGGTTTAGGGTTAGGGTGAGGGTTAGGGTTAGGGTGAAGTTTTAGGTGACGGTGACTGTTAGGGTTAGGCTGAGTTTGAGTATGAGGGTTAGGGTGAGGGTGAGGGTGAGGGTGACGGTGATGGTGAGGGTTATTGTTAGGATTAGTGTGAGGTTTAGGGTTAGAATTAGGGTTTGGTTATGTGTTAGGGTGACGGTGACAGTGAGGGTGAGTGTTAGGGTTAGGATTAGAGTTAGGGTGAGTTTCAGGTATAGGGTTAGGGTTAGGATGAGGGTTAGATTTAGAATTAGGTTTAGGGTTAGGGTTATTGTTAGGTTTAGGATTAGGGTTAGGGTAAGAGTGATGTTTAGGGTTAGGTTAGGGTGAGGTTTAGGTTCAGGGTGTGGGCTATGGTGAGGGTGAGGTTTAGGGTGAGTGTGAGTGTGAGGGTGAGGGTAAGGGTTACGATTTGG
The DNA here is from genome assembly GCF_024711535.1 of Dipodomys merriami. Lineage (NCBI taxonomy): Eukaryota > Metazoa > Chordata > Mammalia > Rodentia > Heteromyidae > Dipodomys > Dipodomys merriami. Next base: position 18,009,437 of record NW_027203715.1, on the reverse strand, counting down.
GTTAGGGTTATGGTAAGGCTGAGGGTGAGAGTGAGTGTGAGGGTGAAGGTTAGGGTTAGTGTTAGGTTTAGGATGAGGGTGAGGTTGAGGGTTAGGTTTAGAAATAGGGTTAGGGTTAGAGTTAGGCTGAGGGTGATGGTGAGGGTGAGGGTGAAGATTAGATTTAGGTTTAGGGTTAGGGTTAAGGTGATGGCTAGGGTGAGTGTGAGGGTTAGGGTGAGAATGAGGGTGAAGTTGAGGGTTTCGGTTAGGGAAGAGTTAGGTTTAATGTTAGGGTGAGGATTAGGTTGAATGTGAGGGTTAGTGTGAGGGTGAGGGTTAGGGTGAAGGTTAGGGTTAGAGTTAGGGTGAGGGTTAGGGTTAGGGTTAGGGTGAGGGTGATGGACAGGGTGAGAGGTAGAGTTAGGGTTAGTGTGAGGGTTAAGGTTAATGTTAGGCTAGGGTTAGGGTTAGGGTCAGGTTGAGGGTAAGGTTTAGGTTGAGGGTTAGTGTGAGGGTGAGGGTTAGGGTTAGCTTTAGGGTTAGGGTGAGGATTAATGTGAGAGTTATGTTTAGGGTTATGGTTAGGGTGAGAGTGAGGTTTAGGGTGAGGTTTAGGGTGAGGTTTAGGGTTAGGGTTAGGGTGAGGGTGAGGGTGAGTTTTAGGGTGAGGTTTCGGTTTAGGTTGAGGGCTATTGTAAGCGTGTGGGTTAGGGTGAGTGTGAGGGTGAGGGTGAAGTTTTCAGTTAGGAAAGGATTAGGGTTAGGGTTAGGGTGCGGATTAGGTTGAGGGTGAGGTTTAGTTTTAGGGTGAGGGTTAGCGAAAGGGTTAGGGGTAGGGCTTTATTGAGGGTTAGGGTGATGTTTAGGGTGAGGCTGAGTGTTATTGTGAGCGTGAAGGTTCGGGTTAGGGTGAGTGTGATGCTTAGGGTTAGGATTAGGGTTTGGTTAAGACTTAGGCTGAGTGTGAGGGTGGTGGTGAGGGTTAGGGTTAG